>NC_080675.1:162848829-164098829 GCF_030445035.2 Dasypus novemcinctus
CTGAGCATGGGCCAGCTCCACACGGGTCAAGGAGGCCCGGGGTTTGAACCGCGGACCTCCCATGTGGTAGACGGACGCCCTAACCACTGGGCCAAGTCCGTTTCCCCTCTTTTACATCTCTTAATGTCTCTCCTCTTTGTCTCTTTCTGTTGCATCATCTTGCTGTGCCAGCTCTCCGCATTGGCCGGCACTCCTGTGTGGGGTGGTACTCCTGCACAGGGCTGCACTCCTGCACAGGGCAGCACTTCCATGTGGGCTGGCACATTATGTGGGCCAGCTCACCACACTGGCCAGCTTGCCCTTACCAGGAGACCTGGGCATCGAACCCTGGACCTCCTATATGGTAAATGGGAGCCCAACTGCTTGAGCCACATCTATTTCCTTGATTATTTTATTGATTCGCTCTTCATTTTTTGAGATTCTGTTGTGTACCAGGCACCTGAAATTAAATGACATTGAATTGTCCCAACCACTCTGTGAGCATTACTTTATGCACAAGGGGAAACTGAGAGTTACTATTAAATAGCTTGCTCAAACCACCATCCAGTGAGCATGTTGGCTGGGATGCAACATTGGATCTGTCTGATTTCAAAAGTGTATGAAGCTAAAGATGACAAAGAAAACAACTGTGTAATATACATTTATATTCTTAGGGTTTGGGTTTTTTCCATAAGGGTGGTAGTGGTGGTGGTGGTGGTGGTGGTGGTGGTGGTGATGGTGGTGATGGTGTGTGTGTGTGAGAGAGAAAGAAAGAGAGTGGTCATAGGTACATGAGTCTTTATGAATCCATTGCATTAGGGTTGTAGTACATAAACAACAGAAATTCATAGACCCATTATGTCTACCAAACTGTGGACAATGTTGGAAGAACTGATTGGGAAGATATGAAGAAAGACAATGTTGACTGCCATCCAGTGATATCTGCTTCCCCAAAAGCAGTTGGGCCACGTGGAAACTCCTAGACAGCCCCTCCACAGCAGGGAGAGAAATCAAAATGGCTCCGCAGGAATCACTGACTTCCATTATTATATTACCAGGTAGATAATCACCAAGACTTCCAGGATTGAACCCTTAGAACCCCTCTAAGTGGCCTGAAACCCGTGCTATATCATCACTTAAGTGGCCTCAAACTCACGCTATATCATCACTCGCTATTGTCATTGAAATCATCATGCAGATTCAGCAGCAGAGGAACGTCGCTGGTGGAACAGAGTTCATGCATGACATATGATGTATCTGTTCAAAGGGACAGATACATCTTTCTTACTGCCACCACTCCTCAGCTCTCATCCACTGTCCCTCCCTTCCAAATCACCTCAAATAAATGTGAGTACTGCAGCGCTCACAGTAATTCCTTCATTTTTAAACACATAATGGAAATGTATAACTAGTCCTCATAAAAATTTATATCTCAATCCGTCCCTTTAATTTATAACAAGCCCTCTAGGCAGTTATTATTCAAACATTAATAAAATGCCTATGGATCACCAAAACCACGCGTCTCCAAATTCACTTCTCTTCCGATTTTGTGTGTGTATGTGTGTGTGTATAAACTAGATTAGCATTAATGCCACTTCTGTTTCTAACAACAATTATGCCGTTAATAAGAGAGGGCCACATGATGTATTATCTTAATCATGTTAGGAATCTAGGCTCCTATCATGAAACCAAAGTTGAATTTTTCATGCCCTTTGCAACAATTGTTACTCTTATTGCTCTATATGTTTGGATCCTGCAGTTTATGCAAATGCTCCCTTTCTATAAATTTTAGATTTATCTCCATTTGTCATTGTACGTATTCTAATATAAGGGGATTGCTTTTTCCTAAAATATGATTAAAACCCATTTCAATTATTTATACTGGGCAAGGAAATAAAATAAAAGTAGATGGGGTTTTCTTCTACTGCAGGGTTAATTATATGACTTTTAAAATGTTAATAAATTTAACACAGGTCCAAATGTCTCCTCAATTTTTAAAAATAGTTGACCGTAAAAAGACTTTGTTGAACTAAGAAAAGAAAATAATAAGCATGTAGCTATTATTTTCATTACACAGCGGAAATGTTCGGTGCGGCATGTTCAGGAGGAGAGAGGTTTTCCGCTCTCACGATCCTGCATGTTCACTTCTTGTTCTGATGTTTGCCCAGAAGCCTTACAACCTTGTAGCATGTGTTTTCCTGAATTAAGGAATAAATAAATAAGTAGCTGACCTGTTTTCTCCTCTAAACTTGAGTGATGCATTTCAGACTCTGCCTGCTGCTTTCTAGTGAAGTGCTTTTATACCAGGCAGGACTATAACCACAGAACAGCATGACCGCCGGTAGAAGCCTTGTTCTAGCATCTTATTTTTATAACAAAGATTTTCCAATATTAGTGGTAGCCCTTATTCAATGCTCAACAACCGCTGGCATAGAGAGAGAACCTTTCTTTTCAGAATCCAAGGATTCTGTATGATATGTGTATTCAAAAGGAAAGTTTATTTTCTAATAAGTTAAATTTCCTCCCAGCCATCTCTCTCCCAAGTAATGTAAAAATACCAATGGGAGGTGTTGATTAGAGATTTTCAGTAGATTAAGAAAAATATTTAATTTCAATACTAAAGATTTTTCTATTGAACCTTGGCTTCAATATGTGAGCTGATTTCCCACAGATTTTCATCATGACTATTGATTTTTCACCTCTGTGATCCCCTTTCAATAGATTTCCGGCAACCAAGCTAAAATCGCAGGTTGATTCTGGTTAAACGTTAGTCGTTACTGCTAATGAGATCCTGTACCTTTAAAAAGCTAACTCTGCTTCGGTCTCTTTTTATCCTGCAACTCTAACGGTCTTTCTACTAATTGGTTCTGTGTAAATGAAACAAGCTGAAAAACACTGTGGCACCAATAAATATTAATAAGTTATTGTTTGTTTTCTTTACCTTGCTTATGAATTCATACAAAGACAGTGCTAAGACATTAACTCCGGTCTATTAATTGCCACCTGATAATTGCCACCTGATACTTTTCTCCTGGATAATTAGGTACCCATTAGTTCTAATCAAGTAGTTACTTAATTATTGCAGTAATTAGTCTAATGGACTAGCAAATTGAAGCTTTATCACTTTTGGATACTTAATGTTCCTGACAGAGTACTTCACAAGTGTCAGGGTTCCCGATTCAGCAACCTGTCATCTAAGAACCCCCTCCTCCACCTCGTCCCATTATCACTGCATCCACTTTCCCTGACATTGTGGTGGAGCCTTCCAGGAGGCGACCTAAGCCAGAGGGCCTCCTGCAGGGGACCTTCCTGGAGGAACTTCACGGAAGGACACTGCTACATCTTCCTAAGGGCAATTTCTCATGGAATGGCCCACTTCTGTGCAATAGGAAATATCAGCCCGTGTGCGGGGACCATTTGAAGAAGACACAGAAAAACTGCAGACAAAATTCGTAGAAGGGAAGGCCTTGATTCATAGAAGGGAAGGCCTTGTTTTGGAATGCTGAGGATCAAATTAATAATGGTATCTCATAGCTCACCCCCTGAACAAGAAGGTGAGGCCTAGCAACCAGAATGATCCAAAAAATGACGAATAGTTCCTACGGGAACTGAAATAAGCCATAAGTCCAAATAAAATTCAGATGATTGACTCAAACGGGCCCTTAAAAGTGATCAGATTGTTTTTCTGTGCAATTTTATCACTGGTTTTGTTAGGAAATTTCCTCGGACTTCTAATTTGCTGATTACCTTGTACTCCGTAAAATGTGAAATCTACTGTCAAAGGCACTCTAGACTCTACACTGCCCAGACATTCCAGAACATTCCTGTCTTAGTTTCCTGGTGGCCATGACAAATACCACACAATATATTGGTATAAACAATGGGAATTTATTAGTGAGCTGTTTGAGGCTAGAAGTCATCAAGGCATCAACGAGGCAATGCTTTCTTCCCCAGGTCTGTAACATTCAGGAGCTGGCTGCCAACCTTTGGGTTCCTAGGCTGGTGTCCCTGCCTCATGTCACATGGCGATGTCCTCTCCTTCCTCTTCCTGGTTCCCGCTGGCCTCCTGCTTCCGGCCCCTGGTTCCTCCATGTGACTTTCTCTCTGCAAACCTCCTGTAATAGGATCCTGATTCACTTGGGCCACACCTTAACAAAAAATAACATCTTCCAAAGGTCCTATTTACAATGGTTTCACACCCACAGGAATGGGATTGAAATTAAGAACATAATTTTCCCGGGGTACGTAACTTAATCTGCTCTATGTCCTTTCCCTATTGTCAAAGCTGTTTCTTACCTGCTCTGGTGTCTTGCACTTAACAGTCACTTGCAGCTCTATTCTGGGTGTCCTCTTTCTTTGCTGTCTGATACTTCCCAGTCGTTCTTTGCTGGCATCACTCCCTCTGCCAACCTCCACATTTTGGTAGATCCCAGGGCTGTTTCCTGAGTTTTTACATTTCACATCAATGGCTTTACAAACCAGACCCTGTTCTTACTTAAACTCTTTTGCAGGTTTTCCATTACACTCAGAATAAGCTCTGGGCTCTGACCTATGAGGTCCTACCTTATTCATATCTCTTTTTCAAAGATATGAAATGTCTTGGAAATCCTTCCTGCTGAGTATGACCTGGTAATCTCGTTACATTCTGGTTACAGAGGAAACTTTTAAATTTCCATTATTTCCACCCAATCCGATCCTGTGCAATCCTACTTTGTAAAGTGTCAAAGTATATAGAGATGGATAGAAATAGATGGTT
Organism: Dasypus novemcinctus; assembly: GCF_030445035.2. Taxonomy (NCBI): domain Eukaryota; kingdom Metazoa; phylum Chordata; class Mammalia; order Cingulata; family Dasypodidae; genus Dasypus; species Dasypus novemcinctus. The sequence continues at coordinate 162,853,565 of NC_080675.1, forward strand.
GAACATATGGGTTCAAACAGGCCTACATTTACATCCCCGCTCTGCCACGTTCTGGTTATGTGAACTTGGGCCTCAGTTTCTTCTCCCATGCATGGAAGTAATAACAATACCTAACTGATAGAGTCCTTTCAGTGGAAATTTGTTGTGATAATGAATATAAAAGTCTTAATATGTGACACCTAGTAAATGTTCCTAAGGGTAGTAATTATCACTATTAAAACATGGCTTCTGTTTTCCAGGACCTCACACTATTTCAAGAAACTCCTCTGCTCAACTTAAAATACTTCCTGTGGTGTTCATCTCAGTCATTGGGGGCAGGGTGGGGGAGGCTCACTAGAATTGTTTCTCTGCATCTGCATGTGGACTCATTTTTCTTGTGGATGTGTCTTAGATTTGCTTCCCTAAGTCACTCATTTCTTGGTCCTCCCAGCATATCCCTGTGTCCTTTTCTAGACCTTCATATGTGCCATAATATACATTTTTGGCTTAATTTTATATGGATATTTCAGATGAAACCATGTTTTGAGTGGGAACATTGTCTCAATTCTTGACATCCCTTTGTGTGAAAAATCAGGTCATAAGGCAAAAATCACAGGCATTTCAAAGCAGTTAAGTTTGCTATTTCGTTTTCTTTTCTTTTCTTTTTTCCTGCCCAGTTGCCTATTTGTAATCTTAATGAACACAGTGCTGGGAAGATAGAAGTGATCCAACCGTAGACTCTATGAGAAGTGATGAGGCCTGGGAAAATGAAGCTCAGTGAAGGTACTGAAGCACGATTGGTTAAAAGTGCTGCTAACTGTGTCACTGTGCTTAACCTGGTCTTTATCAGAATCAATTTGATTCGGATTCTTTCAGTCCACTAGTCGGATTTGTATCTGAATGATCACTGAGCCTTTGACAAGAGTCATCTGCCATATATATTGCTATTTATGACATTTAATTCTATTGACCTAGAAATTCTGCTCCCATGTGGGAAACAAGATAGCAATTTCATTTAAAAATATGTTGCAATTGACAAATGCTAATATTAACTCAAATACATAGCAGGAAGCAAGAGATTAAGCGTTTTGAAACCTATTTAATGCTGTTGTCTATTTATTTTATCAGATCATTGTCCTTACGCTAAACTAGAATATGTTTATTTAATATCAGGTGCATAATGGGGACTACAACTTATCTTCCATTGTTGTTGTGAAAGAGTTTCTATGTTAAAAATCAAAAGAGATTGAGAAAAGAAATGCTAGTTTTATCAGGTTCTTTTAAATAAAAATTCAGGGAAGCAGATTTGGCCCAGTGGTTAGGGCGTCTGTCTACCACATGGGAAGTCCATCTACAAATGAGAGGGCCTCCTTGACCTGTGTGGAGCTGACCCATGTGCAGTGCTGATGGGTACAAGGAAGGCCGTGCCACGCAGGGGTGCCCCCGCGTAGGGGAGCCCCACGCGCAAGGAGTGCGGCCCCTAAGGAGAGACGCCCAGTGCGAAAGAAAGTGCAGCCTGCCCAGGAACGGCGCCGCACACATGGAGAGCTGACACAACAAGATGACACAACGAAAAGAAACACAGATTCCCGTGCCGCTGACAACAACAGAAGCAGACAAAGAAGAAGGCGCAGCAAATAGACACAGAGAACAGACAACCGGGGCAGGGGGAAGGGGAGAGAAATAAATAAATAAAATAAATCTTTAAAAAAAAACAAAACTCAGATAACTAAATATCTAATACATTATGGCAACTGATTTAATGCAAATATATATTTCTAATATTAATATATTTGCCGAAATATTTTAAGCATTGTATAAAGTAATGTGGACTCAAAATAATATGTAGATCTAGTTTTCTGGATGAAAAATATAAATGTAATCTTAAAACATAAATGATGTTCTAGAATTAACCTTAAGACATAGTTGTTCTACCCATACTATGGGTTGTTCAACCTATACTATGCCTAGCATCAGTTTTGTTACCTGTAAAATGGGAAAATTAGTAACTATCTGCCCTCCCCACAGAAAATGATTTGAAAAATTAAAAATACAATATAAAAGCAAGGGATTAGAAAAAACATAGTATGGGTTTTATTTTTGAAAAGAGAAATTATTTGAGCTCATTTTTCTTTAATTCTGATGACCTCAACAGACAACTTTTTTCTTGTACATTTTTAAATGTACAAATTTAGGAACCATCTAACCCAAGTCTTAATGGGAAGCTTATTCATTGACATAAACTGTGGTTTTAAGATCAAGGATCAGGTTCAAAGTAAAGGATTAAACTTAATTGAGAAAAGTACCTGAACAAATTTAAGTTCTTAATCCTTGGTCTCAATCTGATGAAGTTTCATCAATGCTCTCCCTGCCACCAACATTTCTTGAATGAGAGTAACAAGTACAAGAAGAGACATCATCAGTTAAATATGCTATGTACTAGACTCCTGATATGCACTTTCAAAGCAGACGTAACAGATGAGAAGCTGGAGCTCAAGGAAATTGAAGTGGTTTCTTTAGAGATACAGGGCGATGAGTGGCAAAGCTAGGGTTTAGCCTCTATCAGAACAGTACACTTTTGTTTTTATAGTTACCCTAAAGAGCCTGATACACTACTGAGTTTTCTACAACTTTGACTGAGGGAGAAGAATCAAGACTTGTAATCTTTGCCTTCCCCAACCCATAGTGAATGTCGAGGAAATGTTGTTTCACCTTAATGGAGCAAACTCACTTGGCTGCACCTTTTTCTGTTACATGGCCCTTTATATCTACCCTTTTCTCCTCTTGATGTATGGAATATCTCTACTAGATCTCCACATTCACTACAAATTTGCCCTGCTCAGATAAGATCTCCAAGAAGACCAAATTAAAAAGCCTGCATGAAAATGTTAATTTCACAAAACCTCTTGTATTTATGACTGACAGCATAACTGTCACCATTTTGCTTTGGATGCATGAGAAATTGATTGCTCATTGGCTTCCATCCTCAGACTAAATTGTTTTGATGGCATCATTTTACAGTGGTTGTGGGCTATTTATTTTTCTCTAAGGAGGATCACCATTATTAAGATGAGTGCAGGCTTTGGGATATGAAAATGACAACCTTGACTCATGCATTTACATCTTCAGTGAATAGCATAGCTGGGTCTGCCCTGTGATATTTAGCCTCCATCTCATGCTTGTACTCCTGTGTGTGACCAAGGATATGCATTGGTCCTAGGGGTGCATTTATTGTCCATGAATAGCTAGCACCACAAACCAGAAGAAGAATATAGCACAAGTTTCATTTGCAGTTATGATGTTCCATTCAAATGAATTAACCCAGACCTATAATGTTGGCACTTGTAACCATTCTTGGTTATCTAAGCCAATGCTGTAGAGTAAAGTGCATCATCTTTGAAGCTTGGTTCTGCCATTTGCAAGCAATGTGATATTGGGCAAGATATTTAGCTTTAATGTGGCTCAGCTACCCTATCTTTGAATGTCTCCTTCATGGGATTCTGGTGAGGATTACAAAAAATAAATGCACATGGAAAAATATATTGTTAATCATAAAGCCCTCTACAAATATTAGATATTACGGTGCCTGGAGAGAAAGGTGCTCATTTTTTTAGTTATCAGTAGGACTTTTCAAAGATTTTACTTTCTACTAGGGCCAGCAGTATACTACACCCAGCCTGTAGGTCTCAGGAGACTGTATGCATCACTTCCTTGTCTCCGACAATGTCAAGAATGTATGTATGAGTTTCATAGGGCTGCTGTAACAACTCACCACAAACTAGGTAGCTTAAAACAACTGAAATCCATTTGCTCATATTTCAGAGGTCTGAAATCAAGGTATCTGTGGAGTTGGTTCCTTCTGAAGGTTCTAAGGGAAGATCCATTCCAGGCCCTCCCCTAGCTTCTGGTTGTCAGCAATCATTGGGTTTCCATGCCTTGGAGATTCATTACTCCAATCTCTGCCTCTGTCTCACATTGTCTTCTTCTCTGTATCTGTGTCTTCTCTTTTTCCTGTTGGTTTTAAGGACAATCCTTATTGGATTTAAGGCCACCTTAATCAGGATGATCTCATCTCTAAAGCCTTAACTTCATTACATCTGCAAAGATTAGTATGCTAAATAAGGTCACATTCTGAGGTTCTAATGGACATGAATTTGGGGAAAGCGCTATTCAACTTGCTGCAGTAATTGTTGAAATTGGCTATATTGGGAGTATTTTCACATGAAAATTGCCAAGTGCTACAAACCACAGCATCCCTTTCCCCCCTACCTCCTACTCCTCGTTCCCCACAGCCCCAGAGAACCAGTTATTAGATATGTATTGGCACATCCGTGGTCCTATCCCTTCCCTAACTTCTGACCCCTCCTCTGTAGAATGCACAGAATTCAAAGATGTTGGATCTGTGAATCTTGGAGGGAAGAGATTTTTTCAGAGCAGGGTTTTGTTTATTGCCTTGCATAAAGCCTGACACACACTAGGTCTGCAATAAAAATATGTTGCAATAAAAATGGATGAATGGACTGCTTTAAGGATGCAGTAGGAAGACACAATGGAGTTAGAATATTGACTCTAACCAATGAGAACTTGAGCCTTCCAATTAATCTCTCTGAGTTATGTTCCCTCATCTGTAAAATGGGTAAATTAATCTGTCCTTCATAGAAGACTGATGTGAAGATTAATTAAGATAACATGAGCAGCACATATTGGGCAGTTAATAAACACTAGGTGTCTTCCCTTCCTTCCAGAAGCTAATGGGTAAGCCTGTGTTTTCTCTTATTCATCCTCCTGCTTCACTACACCTCCTGCTACCTCCCACTGTGTTTATATCCACATTTATGTTTACACACCAACACATATGTTTAACAACTAGCTGCATAACCATCATTTCACACCAGGACGCCAAGCTCAGCCAACACATTCAGATGCTAACACCTGCGATGGAGGCAGAAAGAATGACTTCCATAAACCAATGTTTAATTTTTGAAATTAGATTGGGTAATTCAGAAGGGTAATTCATGAATCTACTAATTGTTTTTCCTTTTCGAGCTATAAACTGGTGAGGATCATTTATTCATTTTGTCTACCTGGTAGAGTTGCTGTAAGTTTCAAGTTAAGATAAAAACACTCATCTACACATACAAATTATTGCTACTGTTAGAATGGAAAAATAATATCAATGAATCCTAGGACTTTCAAGCTGGCAAGGAGTTAAGGTATCATTTAGTCTAGCCCCATTAATTCATAGACAAACAACTTTAGGCACAGAGAAACAAAGTGACTTTCCCTAGTTATTCAGTTTAATCAGTGACAGAAATTAATCTAGAATCGATTGGCTCCAAATTCAGCATCCTTGTTTGTGTTTGTTCACACCCATATCTTCACTTTGAGAATGATTAAAGCAGCAACTGCTGGGATGAAAGTGTGATCTGAAACCCATACATGATGATTAAAAGAACAAGAAGATGTCAACATGTATCGAGAAAATATGCGTACATTTTGAGTCAAATTAGCTCATTTCTGTCAGATCATTTTTAAAAGCATTGTTTTGTAACCGTGAAAATACAAATAAAATTAGCTAGCAGAAAGGAAAACAACTGCCTCCTACAAAAGTTTTCAAAAATGGCAGAGAAAAATATCTCTTTAATGGTCTAAAAGAAGGACACAAAAAGGAATATTTGGGGTCCTGCATTATTTTTGATACAATGAATGATTCTGGAGCAAAAAGGCCAAAGTAGTAATAACAAGACAAAACAGCAAAGAGAAACTCCATATATATTCAACCTAAAATCTTCTAGCTCTTCTCCTCTTTTCAAATGGCAAGCTCTCTCATTCCCAAATTCTCGAGCTGGGATGTAATCAATTTGAGCTTGTAACAATCCAGCAATTTAAGATCTCCATAATAGTTTAGCCTGCTGCTGTTCAACTGCCTGTAACTTCTGGCACAAAAGACGTGCTCGTAAAAGCACATGGTGAGGGGTGGGTAGCAAGAGGCTCTCAGGGAGAGAAAAGGAGAGAATCCATCAGACCCAGTCGTCATTCCAGGTAACAGATGACTTTAATAGCTTCTTCTCAGGGGTGATATTAAAAATATTTAGCAACTAGTAGGATACAGGCATCAACTAATCTGACCTGATGCTGGCTGTAATATAGAAAAGGGACCTGGTGGTTTCCTGATATGCCAGATGTTAACCATTCCTCAGGGCGAGGCTGCTGGTATGAGTGCAGGTGGTCAGGGATTGGCCAGCCTGAGTGAAAGTAGGGCAACATTCTAAAAACACAGATTTGTAGTACTGCTACCTCCCCACTGAGCTATAGCCCACTCCTATCCATATCTCCTCCATCCTTAATAGCTGCCCTTGTGGTTCCATTGTTGCTAGAAGGTACCATCGGTGACACAGCTCAAAATATCACACTGCTCTTTGCTCCAGATGACGCATCCCCAGAGAACAGGGGATGAGGCCATATACACTGGCGAGCTCTGTCTGATGTCATTTCCCTTTCTTCAGGGCTGACCCAAGTCATGCTCCTGCAGGAGCCATGCCAAGTTGATCGAGAGTGAAGCCGTGGTTCAGGGCAGTGGTCAGCATGGCAGTGAGCTGGAGAGCAGTTTCTACTCAGTGTGTGCAGCTCCCTCAGCCCCAGCCTCACGGGCACGCAGGCCTAGGCTTCTAAAAAGAAGCTGGGCGTCTAGAGTTTCTAGTCTTGAACACTACACAAGCCACTCTAGAACTATCAGTGGGTATTTCATCCTTCCCAGAAGATTATGTAGGGGCACAAAACCTGGTGCTCTTCAAGGAGAAAGCTGAAGCTGGATCTTTCCCAGGTGGGTTGTTTTTCCTCTTGTTCAAAGACCAACAGTCAACATGTATGGTGAAGTTAATGGGTGAGTTGTCCTCCCTGGAGTTACCACACTGTCCCTTGACTGCATGGATGGAGCATTGCTTCCATGTCGACTCCTCCCTCCTCCCCGTTTTAAGAGCCAGCCGCTTCTGAAAGAGCCCTTTGACCTTTTCTTTCCTGCTTCCTGCAGCAAGAGCCTTCTCAGCTGCTTTAGTTCGTTGGGCCTGATGTAGCCAACATCTTGCAGATATAAAACAGAAAATGGGCCTCTCATCAGAAAAGCTGCAGCTGTTTTACACCATCAGAAAACAAAATCATCTTACTTTAAAGCCAGATTTAGCAGTTTAAAAGAGCTGCTAAGACAAAATTAGATGGAGACAAGAGTGCGGTTTTGTAACTGACATGGCTTCTATCAACCTCTCTAATCATGTAAAAACTACTTTAAAACATTAACTGCCTGAAGCTTTTTAAGGGGAAGAGCTTTCAGTCTTTTAAGGCATGCCAGAGAAGAATGCATAGATTTATCTCATCACCCTTTTTGGAAACCAATTTTAGGTAAGCACTGTGTCAAAACTGCTGTGTCTTCAACAGGAATGATACATTTTTTCTTCTTCTTGACCTTCTATCTACAAAGTTGGCTTGAGTATTCTATTTCTTGGCAATTGTTCTATATGCTGCTTTCTCTAGATTGGAACTAGGAAGGCAATGTGCTATGTTTGGTTAAATATTGATTTATAAAACTTGCACCTGAGGAATTTCTAGTTATTAATATATTTAAGGTCATTTTTCCCTTTTGAGCCAGGCACTGGTAATTTCAAAAGAAATTTTATTGGATAAATTACCAGTACTGAAGAATATTATTCCATTGACCAAACTGCTTTCAACTCCAATCAAAAGAAACCCCCTGTGACTTGCTTTTGTTATTTGTTGGTTTTGCTTTGTTTTGGATCTAAGATATAGGGGGAGGGTAAATTTGTAAAGCATACAGAAAAATATCCAATTATTATAGATTAACTGTCTGCCAGCCATGCCTGCTCTCATGCTGATAAAAGTTTGATGAGCATATTAAGAACATTTTAAAATAGTGTAATAGGATTCTTTTTTCTTCTAAAACAGTAAATAATTGCAATTTTTTGCCAGTTTTTTGCATCTTTTATCACAGAAGTCTTCCGTTTACCTTCAGTTTTAGGCTTTATTTTTCTGAACTAGTTAAAGATTTGCTTTGTATAAATCGTCTGGTTTTCCATCCAAGACATTTTATCAGAGATCATTTGACCTAGTAAACAACCCAAATAGTTCATTTAGAGACAGTGGCATTTGAAAAATTTTGATTTTGTTTCACTGAAAGTAGGTGTGTTGAGGTCAAAATCTTCCTCCCAGAAATGCCAGGGACTTGATGAGGAGTGCAGTAAGAAGGAGGTATTGGAAATGTGAGAGGGAGGCTAGTGCTGTGTAGGGCCCCTTGGAATGAGAGAAGATTCCAAGAGCATGTTTGGGGAGTGCACTGGTGCCTCAAGGAGTGATTATATATGGGCAATTGGAAATAAGACTCTCTTTTTTGGGTTTGTCTGTCAAGAAAGGAGCAATCAAATGTGAGAGTCAGACACTGGAAACACTCCAAAGGCCCAAGATCTGAACCGCTTGAGGTCAGTTAAGTCTAAAGTTGTGCCTGGGACCCTAGTGGCTTCAGGATGACTTCTCTTTAAAAAAGGGGCCCAGGATGCCTTCTTGCAGGACAAGGCCGTCAGTGGGGAGGTCAGTGCCTGCCTTGACCTGCACCAGTGGGGGGGCCAGTCAATCATTCCATCCAATGTAAAACTTCATCCTCTTTAAAAGAATGTTTGTGTACTCTGCTCCAGGCAAGGAGCTCCAGTGACCCCAGACTCCAACTGCAAGCCATTCCCTGATCCGAATCAAAGGAGCACCCCAGCACCTGCCATTCATCATGTTCCTTTCAGCAAAATAGTCATGAAAGAGAAATAATTTTACTCACTCTGAAAGTGTAGTTCTTTCGGGAAGCAGATGTTGAACAGCAGCCCAGCAAGATGGTGCAACTATTTAAGACCGGAAGTAGGGAAAAACAGGTTCAAGAGAAACTGCAGAGGGAATTGAAAAGGCAGAGTTCAATTACCAACCTGCTTTGGAATGGAGCCTGAGTATCGGTCCTAACATCATTACTTTTACAGTAAAAGGAAGATGATTTTTCCCTAAATACAATAAATCCTTTGCCCTTGGCTACCAACAATTCTACAGAGTGCAGTGGAGGTGGAGACTTGTGAGAAGGTGGGAAGGCAGAAAGAGGAAATTAGACAGATAGACATAAGGGCACCTTTCTTTATCAATATTCTTGGCCTCTCTGCTTCTCCAATCCACTTACTTTTTGGCAGGCACGCATATCACATTAAAAATTCATCCTGGAATTCTAATATATTATCTCGGCATTCGCTTTGGATGGCAGGATGACACTCAAGATGGGCTTGTGTGTTTCTCAGTTACAGTAACTTTGCTGAAACAGTTCCATATAGAATTCTGACAACATCTCAGGTCATACAGGCCTGATTTTGATTGGGAGAGAAGAGTATTGCGTCATGCTTGAGGGTAGGTTTCCAGGACAAGCATCTAGGTTCGTATTCTGGTTTTCCCAGTTGATAATGGGCAGGTTCCTTAATCACTCTGTTGCCTCATCTGTGCGATGGGGATCTGAGAGAACATACTCCTGATGTGTGTGCATACATTAAATGATAGGACAAATGCCAAACAAATTCAATAACTGCTAACTATTTGCTGGTATTTTTATTATTAATTATACTCCAAATAAAATTCAAGGTCAATTTAACTACAAAGTCTATTTTAACTTTTAAAAACCCCTGAAGTCAACAGGCATGGGGTGACGGTTCTCTAAACCAAACTCCCGATAAGACCGCAAACCTTCCCAAACCAGGACCAGTTCTTTTGTCAGATCACTGAAGGTTGGGTTCATTAGAAAGATTTGCAATGTCATGCATGAAGTACTGGCTAAAGGGTATATTAAAGAAAAGCACACTAAAACTGCAGAGAAGGAAGAGACAGAAGAGAAAGAAAATGCTCACAGTCTAGTGACAGAATTCAGAATCCAAGCACATGGTGACACCCTAAGCTCAAAGTTTTTACTAGCTAAGTGGTCGATAGGCTGCCTAAGATCATCCAGCAATGTGGCCCTGAGAGAACAAACAAAGGTCCCGGCAGGGAGGGGAAGAGAAAGGAAAGCACTCAGCTGAAAGATTGACTGATCTCACTACAGATCAGATGGATGGTTCTAAATGACCTGTAAAGACATTCCCGGAGCCCCAGGCCACAGCACTGAGAGCACGGACACCACTGGCACTTCGGAAGGAGTTATTAGTGACTGAAGTCGCTGTTGTCAACTGTGACTTCAGTTTCAAGTAATGGTTTTAACAGCATCAACTGGAGGAAAGGTTATATCTTGGTGTGTCTGATGCACTGCTGACACTTAAAGGAAATAATTGGTAGATTTAGAGCAGAGAGAGAAGGCAGAGGGGAGCACGGGGGGGCTGGTGAAAACTTAGGGTGGCACTTTAGTGTGATTGAAACAAAGCCACAACTTCTTCCTGAGCTGCCGCACTAAAACCACATGCACACACAATCACACACACACACACACACAGACAAACGCTATCAACCATCTCCATCCCAGTCTTCCATGCAATATCCAAGGAGGTCTTGTATGTTCTCCTCTGTCAGCTCTGGGCCCACAAGATTTTTTCACTGTGCCTATGCTTGCCAGGTGGAATGCATTCCACTTTCAGCAAGACAACATTGCACAGTGAAAGAAATGTGCTTCTCCAGCAACTTTGGGGTGTGGGAGGTCTGTGAACAAGGCAATTAGACCTCTTTGCTTGGCCTGCCACTCGGCGGCTTGACATGAGCCATCATACAAGACATGTGGCTTCCACACCCACCTGGCTGTCATCACTTTGCAATCAGCAGGATTCGATTTGGGGGAGGTGATGAAGGATCGTGTTGGTGGGAGGGATGCTGGAGACATACTGCAGGCCAGAGTACGAAGGGTACATGTGCATGGTGTGTGCCTGGGTGAGGGGCGTGGGTTCATCCTCTCATGCGATGAATTCCTCCAGCCATTCTCACATAGAGAACTACCTTTGCCTTCACACAAAGAAATGATATGTTGGTTGTGAATCCTTCTCAGATTTTAATCCCAAGCACATTTTAATGGAAGCATGTTAAACCCTGGGGAGGTTTTACTTTAGAAGACTTTATTTCTAGTGTTCTTATTAAGAGGTGCCCACCTCCAGCAATTCTTTTTTAATATTTGCAAGTCTCTTAAACACCCATGCATGCTACAGGGTGTGTGGTCTTATTTTGTCTTCTTTCCAACCTTGTTTTCATTTTTGTTTCCTTGGAATAGTGCATCTCCTGCTAATCTAGCTCCCACAGGTGTCTATCAGTGGGATGATCTAGAATAATAATACACATTTCAATGACACCATTCATCTCAAAGGATCATAAAGCTCATTAATCAGTTGACCTATACAGCAAGCAAGGGGTGGACGCTTGCCCTCCCACCCCACAGAATGGATCAACCTTCTGTTTAGATAAGAGCAGCTGTGGTAGAAATGAAAGCAACAAGGCAGATTTGAAGGGTGCTCCGCTAAACCACTCCTGGTTGCCTTTGATTGAACAGGTTTAGATGGGGACTTGACAAGACAGGTTAAGTGTATGCCTGGGGAACCGTAGTAATTCACCATTAAGAGGGTCTCAGGCTTTTATTTTTCTCTGGGAAACCATGAAGATAAAGTTGAAGGCATAAAATAGAAAAAAGAAAAAAAAAGAAATAATAATGACAATTGAAAAACAAAATCAGCCAAAAGTTGGCTTGACTTGCAATCTGGCACCTCTCCCATCCCTGACAAGGGCATCCTCGAGCTTAGTTGGTTTAATCAGGTGTTCCTCATGGGCCATTGTTATGTAGAACAGGCTCTGTGCTACATTGAGCCCACAGAGCTGCCTTCTCATTCTAATGGCAGAGCATTCACCTGGGAGGTGTTAAATCTTCATTCTTTTCCTACAGGGACTTCATGTTCCCCACAATTAATTCCTCCACTGGATGTCTATATAACTCCTCTGGTGGTCATTATGAAATGGTGCGATGGCTCCTGGAGACAGCTCCAGGGCTTCCAGCTTTATGATCTGGAGGGCCATAGAGCCCGTTCACTGTGGCCTTAAGGAGAATGTGACATGTGTTCTACCGGCACACATGCACCAACATGCAAGGAGGCTTGCTTAGAAGAACTGCTGAAATTGCTCTTATTTAGGCATAGGAAATGTGTGTCAGACACATCAGCTGATAGCAACCACAGAGCTGGAAGAAGGAGAATGAACTGCATTACAAATAACTCAGATTTCACAACAGAAAACTGCACACTGACATTTATATTAGCTTAGTTTGACATGACCTGATGGTTCAGATGGGGTGAAGAGGAACTATCTTCCACATTCACCCACCCCCTCCCATTAAGTGCACCTTTCATCCCAGGTCTACAGAGGTAATAGATCATGCAAAATGTTGCAATTTCCTGTCGGCTCTTCCCTGAAAGTGCAGAAACCCTTAGATAGTCAAAAGCATCAGGATTTCTGAAGAATTTCTAATGACTGGAGCGGGCGGTGGGGGGGGGGGGGGGCGGGTTACCCATGCATCTAAAGCATGTAGAAGCATTCCCACTAAAGCACTGACTCTCAAACATCACTAAACTAGAGCAGCCCAGAAAAGCTGGTTTAAAATGCAGATTCCTGAGCCTACATATCCCACATAAGCAAAATCATTGGATCTCAAAGAGGGCCTAGAATTCTGCATAGTTAACAAGCAGATTCTTAGTCCATCATATATTATTATAGGCATTAATAGATTATTGCATATATGACTAGGCTAGAATAATCTATTGCTGTAAATTTATTATTTTAATCATATTATGAACTTAATGAGCATCTATTTTTTTAAGCTTCACTATTGCTGCAGTGTAGTGAACATGTACTGTGTGCCAGGTTATGACGTGCTCCTGCCATTTAGAAACCAACCAACTAGTGAAGCAGAGATGGCTGGGCTAACCATGGGTCATGTCACATTGCAGTTAGTTCATGGACTTGTGAAATTTAGTAGAGCAAGTTGAACCTTTCCATGTTTCAGAGGCAGACTAGGGAAGTGAAGTCATAAAGCCAGTTTGAGGCAAGCTACAATTAGAACTTAGATCTTCTGACTCCCATTCCCAAGATCTTTGAGTCTATTGGAATAACTATCCTAATAATAATCATGGGTCTTGAATAAGGTGTATGAATTTCCTAGGGCTGCTGTAACAACTAAGGGCAACATAGGTAGCTGAAAACAATAGAAGTGTACTCTCTCACAGTTTTGGAGGCTGGAAGTCTGAAATCAAGGTATAGGTAGGACCATACTCTCTCGTGAGTCTCTTGGGAAGGATCCCCTCTTGCCTGTTCCAACTTCTGGTGGCCTCAAGTGGCTGCCTCACACTAACTTCTGCTTCCATCTTCATATGGCCTTCTCTCTGTGTTTGTGTGCCTCTGTCCAAATTTCCCTCTTCTTACTAGGACACCTGTCATATTGGATTAAGATCCACTGGGCTCCAGTATCACTTCATCTTAAACCAATTCCATCTGCCATAAAGGTCATATTCACAGGCATGAAGGGTTAGAACTTGAACCTATCTTTTAGTGGCTCAGAATTCAGCTCATAAACAGGGATTATCTAATACATTCCTCATACTTACCCTATGAATCAGGTAGTACATATTTTAAGCATTTTAGCAATGAAAAATTTAAAGTCTATTGAATATAAATAACTTGGTCAATGATCACCCTCTCTCCTAATAAGTGGTGGAACTTGGGTGCAAGCCCAGGGACTCCAACTCATACTCTTAGTAATCATGCGAAATATTTTTCAAGTCATTAATTTTACAAGGACCCAATGGAGGTCTGCGATCCATTGGGTCTTAGTCAATGGGGAAACAGTGATTCTTGAGAAATAGTCCCTGCCTTTGGAGTCTCAAGGGTGATGAAGTAGAAAGGCCTCCCCACTAAGGGCTATAGAACTTAACAGATCTATGGCCATAGCAGGTGAAGTTTATAGATGCCCTTCTTCTGATGCAGTAGAGAAGTCTTTCCAAGAAGGAGACCTTAAAGGGAGGTCTTAAAGAGAAGGTGACAAGAATTGTGATCTATGCAGTCAGAACAGCAGGTACAAAGACCCAGAAATGAGAGCATGTTTGGGGAAGATGTCAAGCAAATACACCTCAAACCTGTGCATTTGCACATGTCACTGCCCAGCAAATGGAATTAAAATCTGCAGTTCACTAAACCAGTGAGGACTGCTAAACCATGCAATTCACACCAATTAAGTACATATGACTCTGAAGGATTTTTTGCCCAGCTTCATGATATCGTGAGGATGATATTGTCCTCCAGAGAAATAGTTTGATTTAGCAGAAAGAACGTTGGTTTTTGAGTCACAGTGATCTACATGCAGCCTTCTCCTGACCCATTTACTAGTGGGTAATATTGAGAATGTAATTTAACCTTTCTGATCCTCAGTTTGCCCAATCATTCATAAGGATAATAAAGCCTGCCTTGCAGGGCTCTTGAAGATTAGTGATAATGTATAAAAGGTTTGACAACTAATGTGAACAGCAAAAGCAAAGTCAAATTACACTCCAGGAAACTGTTTGAGACACATTTGAGAAAGTAATAATTTCATTCATATAGAAAATGTTCCTACAAATCAATAAGAAAAGGTCATCAAGATTAGAAGAATGGACATAGGATATAATCAGAGAATTCACAGAAAAAGAAACACACTTAAATATGTATACATATAAAGATATATATATATATAATGCTTATTCTCCCTCCTGTTTAAGTATAGATTAAGACCAAAATAATATATCATTTTTAACCTTCTTGATTATCAAAATTGAAAAAGTTTACCTTTACTCCATGTTGGGAAAGGGTAGTTTGGGCAATGTCTACTAGAAATATTAATGATAAAGACTCTGTGACCCAGCATCTCCACCTTTAGTAATTTATCACACAGACGTCCTGGCATGAGAGTGCAAAGAAGTACGTATATGAATGTTCACTGCAGTATATTTTGCAGTAGCAAATTATTTGAAAAATGCCTATCGAAAGGGATCTGATTAAATAAGTCATGGTACAAACAAAAAAATGCAATATAAAGCAGCTGCTAAAATGAATGAGACAGCTCTTTCATGAATTGATATGGCATGATCTCCAAGTAGGCAGCCATTAGCAGGGAAAGATACATTTTCATGTGTATGCTTGTATATTCATAGTACAACTCTGGAATTATAGATAGTAAATAAGCTAAAAGGGAATGGAACAAATTCCAAGCAGAAGAAATGGTAGCCTTTTAATATTTTGAATTCTGTACCTATTAATAACACTTAAGCATGCTTAAAAAGAGTAAAATTTTTTAAAGTATCACAAATAAAATATAAAAATCTGATGCATGGTGGGCATGACATATACAGACTAAACTTGAATATATTCTTCAGAAGGTAGAATGACCTTGAACACCCACATTCTCACCCCATCTCCCTTGGGATGATTGTCCCTTCTCGCACTTTGGGACAGCCTGTCATCAATGAAGAGGTGTCATAAGCAATACTGGAACAGAATAAAATGGGTTAGGGTTGTTGATCATGTGCACTAAGCTTAGAGCTTGGAGTTCATGATCGAGCAAAAGATTGGCTCTTGAAGCTAACTACCAATTCCTGCTCCATCCACCATTTACTACCTCTGTGACCTTGCCAATTTATTAAACTCTCTGAGAATTATCTCCTTTATAACTGGAATGAAGATAATCTTTTACTTATGTTGAAAGTATTAAATGAGATAATGAATTAAAAGTTCAATGGACATACAAGTGTTGCTCAGTTTTGCCACTATACCCATGAGGAAAATGTCTTTTACCTCTTTGCATTTTTTATTCCTTCTATTTACTGAAACTAATGTTCAAATATTGCCAAGCTACTTTGCATTTTTAGATTATTACTTTTCCAAAGTCCTAAAAAAAACATGGCCCTACTTTGGAGTTTGTGTTCCTGAGTGTGACAGAGTTGGACTCATATGGGACCTTTCTACACATGCCTCTTCTGTCACTTTTATTGGACCTGTAGTTGGTGCTGGGGCTGGTGCATACTCAGGAGACCTGAATCTCTGGACTGCACATGTGACAGCCAGGCCCTAAGGCTCAGCAGACTTGCAACTCCTACTCTCTGGTTTATTAGACTTACCCCAGCCAGCTAACAGGGAGGCGAAGAAGGTCAATCAACACACCAGGGAGCCAAGAGGGCCTACAACTGCAAGCAGGAGAACTGCATCCATCATCCCTCTGGAATCTGAACCTCCTCTCGATATAGAGGAGGAGTGGACATAACCATCCCAGTGTCCAAAGGATGGAGGAATAGACTATGAACTAGAGTTGACTTACTGATATAGTACTATGGAACTATTGTGATTATTAATGAAAGAAATTGTAGCATTGATGTGGAGAAAGTGGCCACAGTAGCTGTTGAGGGTAGGGAGAAGGAAGAAGAGATATGATGTGGGGGCATTTTCAGGACTTGGAGTTGTCCTGGGTGGTACTGCAGGGACAGATGCTGGACATTGTATGTCCTGCCATGGCCCACTGGGTGGACTGGGGGATAGTGTAAACTACAATGGTGCAACAGTGCTCCAAAGTGTATTCACCAAATGCAATGAATGTGCCACGATGATGAAAGAGGTTGTTGATGTGGAAAGAGTGGGGTGAGGGGGGTGGGGGAGTCTATGGGGATCTCTTATATTTTTTTGAATGTAACACTTAAAAAAAAGAGAAAAAAAAAAAAAAAGAGCAAGTGTCCTTGTTACTGATCTCTAGCTTGGACTCGGGCACTAACTTTCAACATGCTGTTGGAAAAGCTATTCATTCTCTTCACTTTTTTTTTTTTTTTCACCTGCAAAATGGTGATACTCCTCACTGCATCATCTCACAGATCTCAAGTGCATGTGAAAAACACAGCAATTTAAAATAAAAATCCTTTTCATAAATAAGCTAAAGTCACTGATTAACATCCTGGAAAATGGTCATCCTCAGGCTGACCTGTAACAGGCTGGGGCTATTGAGCAGGAGAGGCATAGGCCAAGCCACATTCATTCCCCACTCACTCCTATCCTTCCAATAAGCCCTCTTACAGTGAACAGAATGCTTTGGGAAGGTCTTCTTTCTACACTGATATCAATGCATATTTTAATGGGTAATTAGCAAGTAATTGTGAGGTTGTTTTGTGGAGATCTGAACAATGAGCCAAAGAGGTTATGATCACATCTGGGGCTAAGGGAGCACTGAAAAGGAATATAAATAAGGAGGACAGCGGTTATCTTGTAGGGTTTGAAGCCCGCAAATTCCCAAAGAACACTGGGAATGGAAATTCTAGGACACACCTGCTGCGAGGTGGTCAGACTAGTTTAGGAGAAACTAGAACAAGGCTGACACTGGCCAACTGGGTAGGAAAGGTTCACACTCTTGGCAGCTCAGAAGACAATACTGAGGAAAAGAGTGCACTTTGTCTCAGATGCCTGAACATGGGCTTATGGAAGTAAGGAAAATTCTATCTGAGTTGTTAATTTCTCAGCTGACCAAACTGGATTCTGTACCTCATCTGGAAATGTAGAATTTCTCTACCTAATACAGTTAATTAGATGCCAGATCTCACATGTATTAAGGAGTGAGATAACTTACTCAAAACTCAAGCCTCAAAAAATGGCTTCAAGACAGTGACCTTGCCCAAGGCAAATGAACTGAGTAGTTTCATATTAATATATTGTCACTAAGGGTGACTATATTGCATGGATTTTTTAGGGTAATCCTAAATTCAACTACATTATTATTTTGGCCAAACAGACCATCAAAATGACTGGGGACCTCCAACACTTTAAAAAGTATGTACAACTTACAAAAGAGTCTCATCAAAGAATCAATGTTTGGAAAATATCTAATTACTCAAAAGACCATTAACACTTGCATTTGAGCCTCAAATATCAATGGGCACACCCATGTAAGAGGGCCTGTGGCACTGTTCACCTTGGAATAGAATCCTTTGAACAGCTTGCCAATATAGAAACCCGCACGATTGAGCCTGCAAGGCTAAGCAGATTTAGTACAATATAAAGAGAAAGTAAGTTTTTCCAGTTGCTTTTGTAAACACAGTCATTGTGCCTGTCAATCAAATCATTTCTAGTGTTCCAATCCGTTTAATTATTACGTTTTATTTTAACGTCAAAATGAGTATAAAGGACAGAGAAAGAAATCCATGTTATGATAGGAATGCTCTTTGGGAAAATTATATATTAAGGGAAAGAAAAACTCATGCACCTCTATTCTTGGTTCAGAAAATATCATCACCTGGACTTTGATCTAAATGAAAGAGTCTTAAGTTCATAAGGTATGGCCACAGATGTGGGGTCCAGAGGAGCAGACTGAGAATGTCGGCACAGCATGGATGCACGATGAAACCCAGAATAAGCATCAGGCCCTTTTGGATGACAGCTCAATGTGAAACAAGAAACTAGCCTGCATCCTGCTCCTACTATATGGGTGTCAACTTCAGAAAATGCTCCATCACACAGCTAGTAGAAACCAGAGCCTGATGGACATGAAGTCTGAACTTGCTTCCCCGGGAGACAATCCCTCCAGGTCATGGGTGAGGGGTACTGGCAAGGGTCACTGCTGGGTTCGGTGCGAGTGCAGCTGCTTGCTCAAAATCCATCCCCTAATCAACAGGACTCAGCCCCAAGGGGTTGTCCTGCCAGCCCTTTCACCAGCACTCACTGAAAAGGCAAAAAGCAAAGCCCAGGAGAACACTCTTATTTTTATAGCTCTAAAGTCATATGGAAAGTAAAGCATTAAGTAAAAGGATTAAAGTATGGGTCCAGTTTGGATTGGTGGGCATAGCTTGCTGGCATGGTCAGCTACATGGGAGTCCTTTACTGCAGAGTAAAAAAAGTTCTGCTAAACATTTGTGCAAAGAAAGGAGAAGAGAGAGAGAATATATTTATGACTTTAGCTATAACTTTGTAGTTATATTCAAATAGCTTTCTTCTTACACATATGCTTGAGGCAGACCAAGTCAAGTGGTGAGCACATAGACCCCCTTTTACATGATCAGAGATGTTTAACTTCCCCCAGCTTATTGCTTCAGAACAGAATGCTGCCTTGATGGCCCCTATGATATGCAGAGTCCTACAAGGCCCTGGAGACACACATCTGACTCCCTGGTCTACTGAGTAGCTTGAGGGCTTTTGATTCAGGGCAAGCAGTGACATGTCCTGCCTTTGAAAGAGGGGCTGTAAGCTCCATGCCCTGGGCCTTTAACAGGTCCTTCGATGCCAAAGGTATTAGAAACCACTGTTTTCTTTTCTTCCTTCAGCTCCGTCTCTTCCTTCTCACATTGTCTACCCTCTCTCCCTTTCTCTGCATCCCCCTCTCTCCTCATTAAGTTTATTGTCAATGACTACTACTAGCTGGCCTGGATGTGGAGACATCAGGCTGGGACTGCAAAGCTAGTAGTTCACAAGCCCTTCTGGCTTGAAAGAAGTAGCACTGGTTGTGGTCCTCTCATGTGGAAAAAAGGAGACATGTTTCTCATAAGTTTGTCTAAACTAATTACATGAATATAAATGAATTATTTCTGGCACCTCCTACATTTGTCCTGACATTGTCCATCATGGAAAAAAACAAAAAAGAAACAATTAGTACGACATAGTCACAGGAAGTTCTACATGCTCATGTAGGGTCTGAAATTAGAGGCTGATTTAATGAATTCATTCACTGACTAACCAGATATCTAGATTTCAGCAAGGCATCACTTTAAATTGCATATCTGGTTTTCTGTTTAGCAATAACAGCACAAATGTTTTAATACCCCAGGGGCTTCCTATAAATTTCTACATGTTTGGATTCCATAAACTGGTAGTAGAACAAAATAGATAGGTGAAATCTGTCAGTAAAAGTGATTATGCTTATAGCCAATATTGTTGAGTGCTTAAGTAGTCCTAATTCCTTTACTTGGATATCCTTAAAGTCTTATAATAACTTTGAGAGATAAGAATTATGATTACCACCGCACTTTATAGATAAGGTGACTGAGGCACAGAGAGTTTATGGCATGTCCAAGATCTCATGGAGGCATAATGTGGACCCAGGCAATCAGACTCCTGAGTTTACTCTACTAAACTCCACACTCTTCTATATCCCATTATTTTTTACTGATAATTGGCCTGGGCAAAACATCAATCTGAAACCTTTCTTGGTTTTGCAGGGAGGTTAATTTAAGTGAAAGCATATATTTAGTCCATTTATTTTATTTTATCCACCTCATAGGGAGGAGGCATCAGTACCATTGTATAAAGGAGAAAACGACAGTGAGGAACCAATGAGAGGTGATCCCATAATCAAGAGAAGGAAATTTGAGATCAGGTCTTTGTACCTACAGGGTGTAAGGATGTAAAAGGATTCACACCGCTGAAACAGGAGAGAAAAGAAAGGCCAGTTCCTGTTTCTTAAAGCAATAATTAAAAGGCAGGAGAATCAAAATGTAAAGCAAAGAGAAGCCTGAACATGACATAACGCTCTTAACTATGCTCTCAGTGATGGACTTTTGGTAAAATCTGTTCCCCTGCTTTCCTAAATTTAAAAACAGTATTAAGAAAGAATGTTATTGTGATAATTTTAATGAGTAGAAATCCCCTTTAACCATATAAAATCAGAAGACTGTCTATCCCATTCTCATCACATTTCACTCATTGAGTCAATGAAAGTCACACTGGGTGTAAATGTGTTCTAGAGAAATACTCCAGAACAACTAGGCAAGTACATACATCCACTTTGATCTTAAGATATGATTCTCTCCCTGCCCTACTTTTTCCTATCACTATGGAAACTACCTACATTTCACAGTGAAACAAAGAGTTAAATGATTAAGGCTGGTGATGGTTATCATAAAATTAGTTAGAAAGAAAAACAATAAAATACAGCATTACTTCATTTGTTGTATACTTAACACAGTTTATCTAGTTCAGGGTGTATCGAACTACTTTTTGTGAAACACTACCCCATCAAAATGTTCCAGGAGAAATGTGCCTTCCACCTCAAAGCAGATTTAGGAAACACCACCCACTCTTCTTGGAATCCATTGCATTGCACTTTTCAAAATTCAAAGAGAATGTGTAATATCCACATGGTACTATTAAAGGCCTGAGATATCCTGCAGTATTGAAAACTCTTAACTTACTTTAAAACAGTGATTTATCCTTTCCAGGTTATGTTCATAGACATCCCATCCACTCTGGGAAAATCTAAACACTATAATCCTTCATTTACATTGAGGCAATATTGGGATAGAGAGAGCTTTATCTTTGCTTTGTTACACTTAATTTTTTTCAATGAAAACCCCTCCAGGTTATTAGATGCTCCCTGTCTTTGTGACAGAACGTATGAGGAAGCATGATTTGTCTTGCTGCCCCTATATCTTTGGGTCAATCTGTGCCACTACTTCCCACCGTACTTTCACCCCAATATCTGGTCATCTCAGGATTATTGTTCTATAAATTTCTGGGCCTTCTTGCTTTGACCCTCCCTATTTTCTCCTCCTTCCTTTCCATAGCTTTTCCCAGAATCTGGTCCTTTGGCTTGATTTGCCATTCTTGATCCAAGCTTTCTCTTGGATGGCCATTATTCTTGATAAGTTTTTGTGGACAACTACTTGTTTTCACACCTCTGGTTTTAATTACATCAGGCCACTCCTGGCAGCTGGCTTGCCAAAGCCTCAGGCCAAAACCAAAGCACAGCACTGCTCTCACAGACCAGGCCCCTGGACATTTTGCTCCTCTTGAAGGAGAATCTGAAATCACTACATGGATCTGGAAACAAAATCACTGCACCAATCCTATATAGATCTGGGACCTGTTCTGAATGCTTTCACAACACACCTTCCCTATTCCTCAGTTAATTGATCTCTAAAATGGTGATTGTCTTACCTCCTTTTCTTTCTATTTTTTTTTTTTTTGGTTGTTTTTTCTTTTTAGTTTAGTTTTAGCTCCCTTTCTTATAGCACAAAAGGACAAAAGAAAACTTACACAAAACAAAGTCTTCTAACTACTAATATGTCCTTGTTCCTTTTTTCTGCATGTAATTGGCCAAAATATTTGTGTAAATCTGAAGAGTTTACAAAATGGTGGTACACAGGTTTGCATTTCATTCTAAGAACTTCCAGGTGGAGTGGAGATTGTGAGGTTCAATTTTCTGATGAAAAAACTGAGATCCAAAGAAATGAGTTGCTTGAAGTTGTACAGCTGGTCAAGAAAGGGCTGAGACCCCATTATCTCCAGCCAGTGACACCAGCATTGCCACTGGAGCTTCTGGCCAGCAAGTGTCCTCTCCTCTAATGTATTCAAGAAACAGTCTCAGTGCAAACCAGGGCTAGAGGCTTGGTGGTGTTTTTCTGTAAAGCAAGCTTAATTACAAACTTTCCACACAATGCATGCTCTCAGTAAAGGAAGGATGATCGCTTGATTTACAGCTGCTTCCCTCACGTTTTAAGAAAAGCTTAAACAAAATTCCTCCCCCTGATTTTTGGGCCAAAAGTTGTATTCTCTATGAATACCCCTAGGTCTGAGACAGGTTAACTAAGTGTGGTTGAGAGGTAGGGATAGAAAACAAAGATGTTCATTCATTCATTCATTCATTCATTCATTCATTCATTCATTCATCTTCTGATTCATTCAATACATATTGGAAGCCTACTGTCTGCCAGACATTCTTCCAGGCACTGACATTACAGATTGTCAAAACAGCAAGGCTGTCTCTTCTCACGTAACTTATCTTCCAGGTGGAATCAGATAACAAACAAAATGAGCAAATGAAAGAGATTATTTTTCCATCTTAAGAAGTCTAAGAAGAAACTATGGTAGCATAATGGCATGTAGAGGACAGCAAACATCATTAACAAAGCCAGCTACCTGGTACCATTGAACCAAGAGAGTGGGCCAGTAGCAAGGAAGGATTGGACCTGGTATTCATTCATGTATGTTCAAGTCTGCCATGGGAGACTCCTAAAATGCTGGGTCAGAAAATGATTCTCCAGGTTCTTGTGGGAAAACATAACACGGACTAACCTGAAATAAGCATTTAAAAGGAGGTGAAACTGAAGCAGACCATGCATTCTTTACTTGAGAGGCCTCTATTTCCCTGTTAGAAAGAAAAGCCCCAAAAGGAGATGAATAATTATCTTCATGAGAAGGGGTCAGACCTGGTCTCCTCACCAAGCCTGGGACCTCATCCGGGTCAGCAGTAGTAATCTTTGGCCCCATTAACCAGCCCACGTTTATGCAGTTTGAATTCCGAATGCTGCGGAGTGTTAAGCTATTCAATGAACGTCTTCTGTCATGTTCATTTTCAAAAAGATATAATTTCCCATCCAAACTGTAACATACCAACTTTCAAAGGAAGCCGCTGTGGGTAGGTGGCGATGGCACTTTGTTTCCTAACTGGTGATTAGCAAATTTATTGCATGATAAACCATTTTCAGTGCAGTTTTGAAAAATAAAAACAAGCTTCTTCCTGAGTAATTAGTTGCTCTTTACAGCCAACAAACTGTAATTTTTATTCCTTTTACACAAGCCCATTTATTAGGAGAGAGAGCGAGCAAGCATTTATGCTTTTGTGTTTATACTGCAAAGAAGACACGGCATCAAAAACCTGCTATGAGAATTCTGGATGCCGTTATATTTTAAAATCCACATTAATTATAGATCCACTTATTCTTGGAAAAGACAGGAATTGCAGCAGGGTGGTGGTGAGGGGAGGGATTCATGTATAAATTGCCTCCCAAGGACCCCACTGAAATTTCCATAACATTCACCACATGACACTGATGTGTGAAAATTGACATGAAGATTTGAAAATTGGGACCGAGGGAGCCCAAGCATAAAATAACTTCAATTTTGCACTCTCTCTGTCTCTCAGAGGAACAGCGCAGAGGACTGACCAACACAACACAAACAAGCGAAGGGGAAAAAAATCCAGGGAGAAGGATAGGAGTCATTAAGGAGAAAACACACTTCTCACTCACAGAGAGAGAGGATGATCAATGGATTTAGTCACAGAGAAATTCAAGCAGAAAATTGCTGCTGTTTTTTATCTGAACAGCAGAAAGTTTAACCAAACCAGAATTCTCAAGTCAGAGAAAAGCACCGACAACTACCTGTGGACAAAGGGGTGGGAGGTAGGTCTCCAACCCAGAGGAAAATGGCCACATTCTTTTACTTTTTACTGATATAATAAAGAGCAGATTTTTATAGAGGAGGTTTGCATCTGAAATGCCCTACCTAGGTCAAGGAGAACTTCCATAACAGCCCAAAATAGTTTTTAAATGGACAAAAAAATCTCCTCACTTCCATTCCCCTCCCTTGAATGAACATTCCCAAGTGAAATCTCCCACCAATTCCTCATCTGATAAAAATAAAGAGAAGCTCCTATCATACTACTTGGCAAGTTCTACATGAAAGTGAAACTTAGAACAATAAA
This sequence comes from Dasypus novemcinctus, assembly GCF_030445035.2. NCBI lineage: Eukaryota > Metazoa > Chordata > Mammalia > Cingulata > Dasypodidae > Dasypus > Dasypus novemcinctus. Next base: position 162,878,055 of record NC_080675.1, read on the forward strand.
AAGACTCTCTGACATTACTAAAGGACTTGAACTCAGGTCTCTTGAACCATACACAGTTCACTGATCTTCCCACAACACCTCTCAGCTTCCCATGAGACTCAGGATAGCCCAAAAGGCCAAAAGGTAAAAACAACCTCCGTGTCCAACAACAGATAAATGGATAAACAAACTGTGGTATAGTCACACAATACAATATTATTCAGCCATAAGAAGGAACGCAGTTCTGAGGCGTGCCACAACACAGGTAAACCTTGAAATCACTGTGCTGAGTGAAATAAAGCAAGCCACACAATGACAACTGTTTGACTTCACATATATGAATTACCTAGAAATAGCAAATTCATAGAGACAGAAAATAGATTAAAGATTACCAGGGAATGGGGGAAAGGAGGGAAGGAAAGTTGTTGCTTAGTGGGTACAAAGCGTTTGAAAATTTTGGATTTTTTTTTTTAATTAAAAAAAGAGATTGTCCGAAAGAGTGTTACCTATATATCAAAGGTTACCAGGGCTTGCTATTAGGGCTCTTCTCACCCTCTGTCTACCTTGGTCACTTCAGCAAGGAAGGAAAAAGATATGATGAGCCCTTTCAGAGTAATATTTTAAAGACCTGAAGTATTACCTATTTCATTAGCACTTGCATTTTATAAAAGGATAGACGATACTTAACCCTTAGAGGACAGAAACTGACTTATAGATTATTTAGATAGAGGGAACTCCTCCACTATTCACCTTTCCCAGAAGAGTAGCTGCCTTTTATTTCTACTCATATTAGAATCCACAGAGGAACAATATGGAGAAATTAAGATTCAGCTTGTTCTACTCCCTTTTCCCCCAGAATTATTGAAAAGAGCATGGTGAGTTTTCTAGAGGCTCATAATCCATCAGGTAAAGGCTTTTAAATGTATGAGTAAATTGCCAAGTTTGTGGCCAGGAAAACCTAATTTATCATCTGAGATGACTTTAGGGCCAAGAAAAACTGGACAAAGAAATCTCCTATGATTGTGCAGACAAGCCAGTCCCTCTCCTCACCTGGAAGAGATATGAGCAAATATTCAGATGGTGTAACACGAAAGGCAACAACAGTTGAAAGCTATGGAGTCTAAATTCCTTTGCCCAAAAGACAGTTATTTTCTTTCACCTTAAACAACTTCAGGATATTGCCCAGGGCCGTGGGGATATTTTGTTATTTTCTCTGTGAAATATTATATTCCCTGGTGCACGTGGAGAGATTGTATTACTGCCCACGCCTTCGCTTAGCTGACATCGCGAGCCGGGCTGGCGACCTCGGCACTCCGGGCTGCATCCAAATGCGGGGCGCGGGCGAAGCGCAGAGAGGGGATGCGACTGCCCCGAACGGCAACGCTTGGCTGCGCTCCGCAGCCCAGGGCTGGGGGTCTCGTCGCCACTCGCGGGCTGCAGCAGTCCTAAAACACGCCGTCTGATATGCTGCTTGGCATAGGGAGCTGATAAAACCCTCATAATTCATGTCCTTGACCAAACTGATCACCAGGGACTGGAGCGTGTGAAATATGACTGGGTCTCGACTGAGCTCCTTTCTACCCTGACATATCAATCCTTTTTCGGTGGTGAGAAGAAGCTGGCACAAGGAGGGAGTAAGATCTGGCATTGCTTCTTTATTTATTTTTCAATCACCTCTAGAGCCCTGATACTTTTCTGAGGCACAAAAACTTCTAGAGAGGAACGGGATGCTCTGAGATGAGAGTTGTGGGGCTGAATTTCACCAGAACGACTCTCCTCTGGGTTCATTTATTTCTTACTTTGTGCTGCGTTAGGTCTGTGATTTTCCCTAAGATGATGATCTACCAGACTGGCTGTTTGCATGCTCTGGATCTCATTTATTAGGAAGTGAAGTATGTAATGGTGAAAAATAGCTCAACGGGTTTCCTTTTTCTCTGGGGTCTCTCCGCCGCAGCACGGCTCGCTGCACACACAGTCATTGCCGCGGAAATAAATGGAAGGGAACCTGGGGCTCAGGCAGCGAAGACCGTGAGACCCTCCCCTGCACCTGCTGGAGGACCAGGACTGTCCCGTCTCCTCCCCCGTTTCGCTGAGGACTTGGACGCGCCAAGCGTCCGGAGGTCACTTTGATGGCGCCTGCACAGACACATGTGAGCCCCACGCTCGGTCATTTATTATCCTGAAAGTGTGGGGACGGCGGGGGGTGTGAGCCAGTGGCTCCGTAGGGCCGGTGGGGGCGAAACAGACTTCTCCGCCTCCCAGTCTGCAAGATGCCTTTCTCAAATCACCTTGAAGACTCGCCAGCAGTGAGTGGAAATTCCCTGAGCGCAGAAGAGGTTTTAGAGACTTCGTGGGAAGAGAAGACTCGGAGTTTGATCTTTAAAAAAATCTTTTAAAAATGCATCAATAATTTATACTTCTGCATCCCTCGCTATGTAAGAAGCAAGGCTCCTCATTGATGTGACTCCTCAAAACTTGTCCCTCCTCTTTTCACATTGGTATTCTGGAAGACGACGATAGTAAAACCACTCTTTGAGGTTTTCTGGTAGGGAGAGTAGAACTCCTGCGCAACCCTACCCAGATCTTGTCCTCTGCAAGACAGAAATCTTGGTCTTTCCAGCCATATCCTTGGTCCTGAGTGATATTAATGTACTCTGTGTGTTTAGCTTTCTCTTGGACATTAGGAAAGAAATATTTTCCAGGAGGACAAAGTGCATTATGATATATAGATATTTAGTGTGACATGATGCACATCTGTAAAGTTAGAAGCACACACACACGGAAGAAATAGATTTTGTCAGCATGGGAGATACAGGACATAAGAAGCTAAGTACTAACTATGTGCCTGTCGCTGGGCAAGGCTTTCTACCTCTCTTATCTCCCTTATCTTCACAGTGCCTCAGAGATGCTGTGGGATGTTATGATGCCCACTTCGCCAGTGAGGAACAGAAGCTTGGGGAAATCAATTTGCTGAAAGTCACCCAGCTCACCAGCGAGAGAACCAGAATTTCCACCCACACTCTGACACTCTGGCACTCAGCCTGCTCACAGACGAGCCTTCGTAAGAGCTGACGCAGGAGGAGAGGCTGACCTGAGAAGAAAGTCAATGACGATCCCTTCCCCTAAGAATTAGTCAGTAAGGACTTCTCAGTATTCAGAATGCTTCTCTGCAAGGAGCCTGGATTGCATGCCCACACTCACCTGCTCTTAATCCTTCACACTGAAATGTGAAAGAAAGTGGGAACCCATCGGGTCGTGTGCCCCTAACCTCTTGTGCTGTAGTTGAGGAAACCTGAGTGAAGTGACTTTTGCAGGGTGCTATAGATGGTGAAGAAACTGAGCTTGCTAACTGGGTCTTCTAGATGCTTTGCTGCTGTTGACTGTGAGGGAGCTTTAGCAATAGATTCTGTATCTCTTAGACCACCAGGATTGACTCCACTCTTTTTGGCAGGTGGGGGAATGATGGGCCTCCGTTCTTAACCACCCACACATAGCTGAAGCAGATGGCAGCCCTGAAGAAAGAGTCTCACTGGTGAGTCAAAACTAGGGAAGATGCTAGCTCCAGGGAGAGATCCTCAGAAGGTTCAAGGCCTTTTATCAGGCCCGCTGATAATGTACTGGACATGATTCGAATACTTTTGTTCTTGGTTTACTTATTAGGTATTATTTCCTGGCTAGCTACTGCCAGATAGCATACTTGCCCTCAAGAGGCTACACATGGAGGAAAATGATGACACCACAGGATTGAGAATGGCAGGGCTCTGCCCTTCTGTGCCATTCCCAGGTAGAGAGCACATCTGTCCTTTGACTTCTGTCAACTTTCTCCTTGGGCAGGGTGCACTGCTAGGAAATGTTAGAGAGATACACAGGTGAACCTAACCAAGGGCAATTGTACCTCCAAATACCTTCATCTTTCCATGGTAGTGATCAGGTATGACTTTTGTATTCTGACATTTTACAAACTCCCCACATAAACTGCGTGGGGTTTCCTCTCTCTTTGAAATTCTAGTCCAGAGGTTCTTAATCTTTGATGCACATTAGAATCACCTGGGGAGATTTTAAAGCTTCTCATACCCTCATGGATCATTTAAATCAGAATCCATCATGTGGGACTCAGTCATCAGTCATTTATTTGACTTTGAGATGACTGCCATTTTGCAGCCAAGGTTGCAAGCCATTGTCATACCGCAACATCATAATCAGCATCAGCATCATTACTGCAGGAAAAGATAAAACAAATAGGGATGATTTCTGTACCCACTGTGCCAAGCACTTGCATATGGTATCTCCTTCAGAATTCACTATAGTTCTATGTCATAAGCTTTATCATCCCTCTTTTCACTCCAGGTCAGACTGGATGTACAGAAGTGGAATCTGAACATGGCAGCCGCCATTTCTCTCCACCTCATTTTTATTTTGCTTATGAAGGCCGTCTAGCATGGTGCCTGGAAGATGGTGGGAAAACCATGTGTGTAAATCCTTTCTCTCTCAATTCTCAAACAATATATTCTTTCCCTCATACTTATCTTTGAATAATTTTATTGGACTAATCTTCTGTTAGATTAGCTAAAATAATATGCACCTCTGCTTAAAAGATTTTCTTTTTCCTGCAATATCAAATATAAACTTCTCTATCTGAATTTCAAGAACCCATTTTAAATTTTTGCCTAATTTTAGAATCCTGCCTTCCTTCCTACTCAAGTTATTTACTATTCCATAAAAAAGCCCTAAGATTTTTCTCTTGCATCTCTTTTCTTCTCTAACTTTTCAGTTCTATATTTTATATAATTTAACAATTGGAAATAATTTTAGAAGAATTAATAAGGAATCAGGAAAATGCCTAAAAGTTAAAATATAACAGCAAAAAGGTATATGTATCTTAATCCTAATTATGTGATATAAATACATACACTATGATTCTAATTATACCATATAAGGATATGTTCATACCCATGCATACATATATTACAAATGTTATTGGATTCACATATATAATCATTCATTTAAAATCTGAAGCATAGAGGCCAAATATTAGTAGTGGAGACATGTAGGTTATAGTTAACATTTTTAAATTTTCTTCCTAATGTTTTATCTTCCAAGTTTCTTGCAAAGTTCTTACAAAATAATTTGCATGTTGCTTTATTGTAAAATTAAATAAATTCATGCTACCCTCTAGACACAAATATGGCCTCTCTAAATCCTTCTTTGATCACACTAGCCTCAATGGCTTCCCCATAATTAAACGCATCCAACACTCAACAGACACACAGAACACAGGCATTTGCTGTCTTTCTCATTCAGCATGCATTCTCCCTTCTGCAGCAATTGTATCCTGATTTTTCATCTGAGATAATATCATTACCCAGCTTGGTCTGGAGTTGTTGATTCTACTCCCCCTGACTCCAAGTATGGAGAAAGTGACTTGAACTAAGCCATTTACCTCCATTTTATCCAAAGGGTCACAAAGATGGGCCCATGACCCAATACAGATAAATCATGGTCAAACATATGTCAATCCAGGGACCTTTGTTTTTTCAGAGAAGTAGATTCTTTCTATGTCACTGACTTTGGAGCTGAACACATACAGCCTTAAGAACTGCTGGCAGCCATCTTGCTACCATAAATCAAGAGCTAAGAATGGAGAAACAAGCATCATGGAAGGCAGAGAATGGGGCAGAAAGAAACCAAGTCTTTGGTGATTCTTGAATAAGTTACTGATTCATGTATAGTTATTCTTGTATAAGTTATTGTTTAGTTATTGTTAGTGAGCTATTCACTATCTAGGGACTATTCTCTCTTGTGAGGCAATGTATTGCTTTCACTTTTTAAAAATTCTTTATTTTGGGTGGGGTAGCTCTGTTGCTTGCAAACAGTGGATTTCTAACTGATACACCACAAAGTGCCAAAATATTTGTTTCATGTGATTTCTGTTTTTGCAACCGAGTGGCCTTCATTCAACAAATATTTATTAAGCATCTTGTCTGGGCCAGAGCCTTTTGAGATTTAAACTAGTCACCACCAAATCTCCAAAGGCCTTGAGGTCTTGGCTACTTGTCTGGTGATCCCCATGTCACAAGACTAAATCCATAATAAGTGTTCAGTAAAGCTTGTTACATACATGACAGTCCAAAGATTCACCTAAGTGTACCTAAGTGTTCATTTAATAGAGGCTGGGTACCATCTGGCTTCAACTTCAAGATTTCCTTTTCTAACCATGTCTGATATAGCTCTGTTTTACTACCCACAGAACCATTCTAGTTATATGGGTTATTTTCATGATATTTATACTTTCCTCCCTAAACATATATATTTCAGTGACTACTGAAATAAACAACTTTTTTTATAAAATCAATTAATTACTTTATTAATTAACTAATGTATTTATTTTTATATCCCCCTTCTTGTGGCTTGCTTGCTTTCTGTTCTTCTGTGTCTATTCGCTGTGTGTTTTTCTGTGTATCTGTATTTTTATTTACTTTTTATTTATCCCCCTCCCCTTGCTGCTTGCTTGTTGTCTGCTCTCTGTGTCCATTTGCTGCATGCTCTTCTGTGCTTTTATTTATCTCCCTTTCTTCGTAGCATCACCTTGCTGAGTCAGCTCTCCACAATGCTTGTGGGCAGGCAGCACTCTGTGGCATGCGGGCGAGCCTGCCTTCACAAGGAGGCCCCAGAACACAAACCCAGGGCCTCCCATATGGTAGATGGGAGCCCAACTGATTGAGCCACAGCCGCTTCCCTGGTTAACCCTTACAATAATTATAATATAGAACTTTTTCAAGAATTGACCATGGAGTCCTTACATAGTTCAATTCATCTTGACCTCAAAAAAAAAGGAGAGAAAGAGGAAGGAAGGAAGGGAGGGAAGGAGGGAAGGAAGAAGGAAGGAAGGAAGGAAGGTAGGAAGGAAGGAAGGAAAAAGGGAAAAGAGACCCAAATAATCTCAACTAAAAGGCTTCCAGAAAGACACCCAGAGAGATGGCCGATGAAAAGTTAAAGTTAGGCTAATGAAGTCTGAAACTGATTATCAGCAACAACGAACATTTTCAAAATTTACTTTTATCCTCAGAGAAGTTTTGCAGCAAAAATAACTCTAAGTTTGCAATCCAACCCAGGGAAAGTACCTCAAATTTACTAATTTTAGCAACTGAAGACAAAATTATAGGGTAGGCAAAACCACACAGAGTAGCCCTTATTTGTAATCACCATAAATGTGGGACAGAGCAAAAACATCCATGCCAGCTTTCCAAGAACTCATTCTCAGCCAAGAGCACCTGGGGCTAAATTGTGGCTGACTCACCACATGCTACTGAAGGAAAGGCAGGATCAGAGCAGAAAATCTACCTTAGGAAACATGCCGAACACGACTGTGGGTCTGACTCATGAAAACACTTCTCTCCTTCTCCAGCTATTCCAAAATCACCCTTGAAGTATAGCAGTGGAGAGCGCAGTATTGTGGGAGGACCTGGGACTTTGCCTTCAAGCAGACTCTGATGTTCTCCCTACTAGTTTCTGTGACCTTGAGTAAAGTCCCTTCACCACCTTCAGCCTCATATTCCCCATGTGTACATTGGGAGAGATATAGACTATCTCACAGATTTGTTGAAAGATTAAATAAATGGAATTATTTTCCTTTTTGTCCTATGAGGGAGTGTAAAGGCATTGATTCTGCAAGTTCTAAGTTCAAAGTTAACTAAGTGGGACCACTTTCAAATTTGGGATTCAGTAGGAAAGAAGGCCAAAGTTTAAAATAATAGTCTACCCAGGCAGTGTAAACTCTAGGGAATATTATCTAAAGTAAACCTGAATGTGTCCCAAGTCTTGCTCTGTCTAGTCATTCCAAGAACATTCATGAAGCAGTGGGACAGAATTTAGTTTATTTATGTTAAAAGAAAAATTTTTCACATAATTTTGGTCTCACAGCTTTATTGAATGATTCATAAATCCGGCAGCATCCAATGCAGAAAGTAGAAGGGAGCTTTCCGAGGGAATGGAAAGGGAAAAAGTATATAGGGTGATCACAGAAGCAAGTGAGGAAATGTTCTGATGGGTTGACATTAAATTTCCATTTTACATGGTGGGGGAGGAAGGTCTTACAGAGTGGGGAGCAGATATATATTGATTAGTATGGTAAGTACGATCTGATAACCTATCTCTTCTGTACCAAAACTGGTTTATCACCAGGTATTGCATATTTGCAATTCAGTAGGGTATGTTCCATTGTTCTGTTTTTTGGAAAGCCCCTGCAGGTCAATGGTTTTTGTCTTCTAGAAGATCTTTTACATAAAGGGGTCTCCATTGGCAATGTCCAATGCAGGTGACTATTTTATTTTATTTAACAGATGCATTTCTGGAGCATTAGGATAAGGGAGGCATCTAATGTTTCCTACTGAACACGGACTCATGCCACAACTACACAAGGTATACAAAACACAGCTTTCATTTCATCTCACCAGCAACCATAGGAAGTAAGCATCATCATTTGCATTTTTATAGATGAAGAAATCAAAGCTCCAAAAAGTTAAATAACTTGCCAAAATTCACACAGGTTTTAAGTGTAAGAAGTAGGATTCATATCTGGATCTTTTCCATTAAACTAAACTATATGCCAATACCTTAAAAATTTCTGTTGAAGTCAGTCGCCAAATTTTGCCTTGCCTGAATTTCTATTGCACACAATTGTGTTGGGACTCTATCCTCTATTCCACCTCAGATATTCCCCTCTCCCTTCCCAATTTAGTGAGTATCTAAATTCAACAGATTATCCCTCCTTACTGTCTGTCACATTATTATATATCCTTAGATCAGACCTTCATCAACTCTCCCTTTGAGTACTGCAAAACATTTTAAAAGGCTGCTAGACTTTATCTTCTCAATAGTATCCATCAGAGAGTGACAGCAGAGAGAGTCCAGCTCAGAACTTCTCAAACTACATATTAAGACCATTCATTTGTTTAACAAATACAAACCCATCTCATTGTCATTCGGTGCCACCCATAAGTCAGGTCCCAGGCTGACTTTCCAACTTCATCTCCTTTCTAGAGAAACCTTTTCCTTCTCATTAATGTAACTTGCACCAGATGACTTGTTAATCACTTGCTTAATTATTCACTCATTCACTGAGTATCACTACTGTGCCAGACAATGTGCTAGTCTCTGTCTAGTAGAAAATAAGGTAGGCACTCTCTCTACCCACATGGAGCATATATGACCAGAGGAGACAGACATTAAAAGATCACACAGGAATTATTTTCATGAATAGCTAAGAATTATTATTCTCCAAGCCCCAGCTTAAGTCATACCTCCACTAAAGTTGTCCTGGAAGAAAATATTTGGAAAACATATATGTATATCTGATAAGGGTCATTTGTCTTGTATATATGAAACTGAAGAATAAGAAAACCAGAGAAGTGGATGTGGCTCAACTGATAGAGCATTTATCTGCCTACCACATAGGAGGTCCAGGGATCAAACCCCGGGCCTCCTTGACCGATGTGGAGTTGGCCCACGTGCAGTGTTGATGTGTGCAAGGAATGCCATGCCATGCAGGGGTGTCCCCTGTGTAGGGAAGCCCCATGCACAAGGAGTGCACCCTGCAAGGAGAGCCACCCCACATGAAAAAAGTGCAGCCCGCCCAGGAGTGGCGCCACACACACGGCGAGCTAATGCAGCAAGATGATGCAACAAAAAGAGACACAGATTCCCGGTGCCACTGAGACGCAGACACAGAACACACAGCGAATGGACACAGAGCAGACAATGGGCAGAGGGAAGGGGTGAGAAATAAAAACAAATCTTTAAAAAAAAAAGAATAAGAAAACCAAAAACCTAATTTTTAAAATAAGGAAACTATTCCAACAGATATTGTACAAAAAATATATACAGGTGGCAATAAGTCCATGAAAAGATGCCCAGCATCATTTGTTATTAGGAAAATGCAAATGTAAAACCACAAGAAGATCTACTATATAAACAACAGAATGGCTAAAATAAAAGACTAACAATAAGAAATGTTGCTGAGGATGTGGAGCAGCTAGTAGAAATCTCATACATTCCTGGTGGGAATGCAAAATGATATAGACACTTTGTAAAACAATCTGGCAGCTTCACAAAGAATTAAACATACATGTATCAGATGATCTAGCAATACTGGTCCCAGGAAATTACCCTGGAGACATAAAAACATATGACATGTGTGTGTCAATTGAATATTTATAGCAACTTTATTCACACTATCCTAAAACTGGAAGGCACTCAAATGTCCATCAATTGGTGATATACAATAAAATTGTCTATTTATGTGACAGAATACTACTCATCAATAAAATGACTCAAACTACTGATACTGCCAACAACATGGATGAATCTCAGAAGCATTATGCAGCGTGGAAGACCACATATGATTCCACTTATATGAAATTCCAGAAGAGGTGAGAGAATAGAGCTAGAAGGGGAATGCCACGAGCTAGGGGAGGATATTAGCTGCAAACAGGAATATGGGGACTTTCTGCAGAGATGGGTCTGTTCTCTAGCACGATTGTGATGGTAATCACAAAATTGTGGACTTTATCACAACTCATCAGTTCCTTCTCATATTTTCTGATTGAATTTATGAGGAATAAAGCCCATTTTAAGGATAAGGCACATGAAAAAGTTAGAGCTAGGAGACACATCCTAATATTTACCTAAATGAGAATATACGCCTTAATGTTTGTTAAAATTAACCTCTACTTTTGCAGCTCCTTAAGTGAATGAATCATGCTTTTTCCTCTTCACTAGCACCTACTTGACTTCCTTGGAAAGCAAGGGTATATCCGGTCTTACATCCACGATTTAACATGGATTCCAGGGGTTGGAAAGGGCTGGTCCTAGTCACCTTTATACCCATGGCATTAATACATCACCTTGCACAGAATAGAATGCAACCAATGCATGTTAAATTGAATAGTCTGTTATCCAACTGTTCAGTCTTTGTCCCCAAACCAAACCCTTACTCTTTCAAGTTGGAAGGCAACGCTTCTGGAATGCTCTAGTCTTAGAAAATCACTGAATTTAACTTCTTGAAATGCTAGCTTTTTTGGGGGCTGAGGAGTGGTGAGAGACTTTCCTTTGATCAGGGTCTTGGCCAAATTATTTTTTAAGAAAGAGGAACTCTACACAATAGGGCAGACTGAACGGAAGTGGGGTGGGGGAACGGGTGGTTACCTCCAGTCCATGAACTTTACACCTTCTAAAAAGAGGATACGAGAAAGATATGATGTGCAAGGTGATCTGATAAACAACTAAAATACTAATTAATATAGTTCTACTTTGATATATGGGTCAGGCAGTTCTTTGTTTTTATGAGAAGCGGGGCACTAGTCAAATCCTAGCTTATATTGATGGTACAGACTTAAGTTATGCACTTTTCAACCTGGGCAACATTCGGTATGGTGGCCCTGGGTAACAGATTTGGATTCTCTGCTGTGTTCTTCTTACTTTTTAATCTGCATAAATCTGTTGCTCCATTTTTTCATCTGTTAATATAACAATGATACATAAACAAACCTTAATGAGTGGACATTCTCTGCTTGTTTGATTTGTATTATCTCATTGAACACATACAAAAATCCAAGATGTAAGTACAGTTATTCTGATTTTACAGTTGAGGAAACCAAGACACATGGGAGTTAAGTAAGGAGCTGGGAATAGTTACCAAAGCCTTCAGCAGAACCCAAGCATTTTGATTCCGAGTCCTAGTCTGCTGGTTTCAAGTAATTAGACATTAAAGTTAATATGTCTCCTGTAATTCTCACTCCTGACATTCATTTTTTTGTGCATTTGCTTGGATTACTTGAATTATTCACTTTGGCTGCAATGGAGGAGTTGCTGGGAGCAATTTCCTTTCTTTGTGCTGGTTTCTTTTTAAAAAAATCCCATCCCAAGGTGAATGATGATGATGAGGCTCCCAAGATGTTAGAGGCTGTTCTGCTAGAAGAGGTCATCAAGAGCCAAAACCAATAAAGCACAAAGAGAAAGTTTGGTGTCTATGAACCAAGTCCTCAGTAATGATGTGAAATCGTCAGGTCAAGCAAGGACTATGCTCGGCTGAACAGATTCACCTCCAGACACCGGGAAAAGTTTCTTTCTCCTACTTCCTCTTGACAGGACTCCCAGTCTTTGCCCTGCCCTGCTGATAAATATCTTACTTGTTTATTTTGCAAACAATTCAACTCAAGGCATAAATATGACTAAGATAGAAAAATCTTGTCTCTCTTCTCAGGCATTCATCTGAAGTCAGGTGTTCTTCTGTCTCCTTCAAGACATAGTTAGCTTATTATTCAATTCATGTTACTTTTAGAACCATGTCTTCTAGGGTCTTTTTTCTTCTGTTTTTCTATAATGCTTGAGTTCCAGGCTGTGGACATTGTCAAAATATTTGACCTAGAAAAATTTTTGAGGCAATGCGCTATCCTGCTGGTTGAGGTCTGGGTGATAAATTATACCAAATATTATTGTTTTGCTTCTAGGACTTGATATTTCAGGTAGAAACTGGATTCTGTCACTTGTTACTGGCATTTGAAACTAAAAATGGATGATACAGCTCAAGGCATATTATTACTTCTAAAATGTATCTTCTAAACCACTTTATATAATCAAAGGCATGAACGTATTTTTCACGCCAAACAAATTAAAATTAAGCAGAGTTGTACAATAACTCTAATTACAACTTGAAAATGCAGCAACACAACTTAGAAATTTTGTTTTACTCAACCATGCACTTGATATGGATTTTTACTGTATCCAGAGTTTATCTCAAATGTTATTTCTGATACTATAAAAGTGCTTGGATCAACACACCATCATTCTAAATGTCTACTATTCATACATAATCAATGACTTTTACTAGTGAATTAGAGTCACTAGGGAGCTGTCCAAGAGCTAAATTCCATCCGTAGGTCAAATCTAGCCTATGAGCATATTGTATTATTTGCCCACACATTTTTTAAATGAATCAACTTATAAAAATCTGAAAATGACATATACGTTTTGGAAATCTAGCTTATCTTGAAAAAAATGGAGACCCTGGTCATACTTGGATAACATTCTTGCGTCCAGCATTCATTTATTCAACAAATATTTCTTGAACACCTCCTCTTTTCCATGTCCAGTGCTCTAAGTGCTGGCCATAAATAAACAGGTAAAATAACTGAAAACAGAAAATGCCCTGTCCTCATGGACATTTAGCTAGAGCTAAACGTAGCTTCCCATTTAGAAGGATCCCTTTTTCTCCATTTCACCATAGTCTTCATTCTTCCTGCTTTATCTGGGTTTTCTTCACTAGTTTACATTCTCTTCCTACACTTGTACCTTCTAGACGCTGAGATGTTAAGCTCCCATTTATGGAGACCTGTGGCATCTGAGTTCCTGCATGATTATGTGTCAGTGATTGGATGAATCCGTTAGAATCTGCATCACACCATTAGACCTTTCCTTCAAGGCTATCTTACAGGGTTAGCTGTTTCCATTTTCATTTGTTCCTTTGGATTCCCTTTCCCTAAAATATGAGTCCTTGACTAGAGCATGCCTCCTTTCACTTGTTCACTACCCCTTCAGGATGCAGCAGAAGGCTGAAATAGAACAGAGGTGTCGGTTTTTCATATATACCTTCTTCAAAATGTTATACAATATGTCAGTGTGTATAATGGGTATTTCTCTGATAATTGTAAGTCAAATGGTATTTGAAGTATGATAGCAGAGCCCTTCTTAAAAGATGATGAATCCCTTTAGAAAATAAAGATACATTTTGTTATATGAATGTTCATGGTAACACTTTTCACAATAGGTGAGAGGCAGAAACAACCCAAATATCCATCAATGGATGCATGGATAAACAAAACGTGGTAAATGCGGACAATAGAATTATTTTTCAGCTGTAAAAAATGAATGAAATATTGTTCCAGGTTACAGCATGGATGAACCTTGAAAACATTGTGCTAAATGAAAGAAGCCAGATGCAAAAGGTCTTATGTTTTATGATTCCATTTCATTTGAAATCTCCAGAATAGGTAGATCCATAAAGTCAGAAAGCATATTGTTGGTTATCAGGACCTGAGGGGAAGGGGAGTAAGGGGTGATTGATTAACATGTATGGGTTTTTATTTTGGAGTGATAAAAACATTTTATTTTTATTTATTTACTTATTATTATTTGAGGAACTGGGGCCAGGGATTAAATTCTGGACCTCATATGTGGGAAGCCAGTGCTCTCCCACCTAGAGGGAAGCGGGTATAGCTCAGTGGTTGAGCACCTGCTTCCCATGTAGGAGGTCCCAGTTTAAATCCCTGGTAAGCTCCTAAAAAAAAAGGCATCTTAGAATTTGACATATGTAGTGTTTGCACAACACTGTACATGGACTAAGTGCCACTCAATTGTCTACTTTAAAAATGGTTAATTTTAAGTTACATGAATTTCACCTTAATAAAAAAAGCATGAAAAAATAATTCTGTAATGTGAATAATTCCCTCATAATTTAACACTTGAAGGATAATACCCTTTTCTTATACTAACTGTATAAAATTTTATTTGTAAATTGAACAGTACTGGTAGACACTAATTTTTAATGCCTGCTTGTTTAGTGTCTACTATCAAACTAGGCAAATTTCATGCATTATCATGAGCCTACTTAATCCACATAAAACCCTGTGAGGTTAGTTTATCTCGTCTTTTTAGAAAAGAAGAAACTGAGAATCATTTAAGTAGGAAGTGCTAGTAATAGTGAAGCGAAAATTGGAATTCCAGAATTGCCCTATCAGTCTATTGTATTCACTTAACAATACATTGTGAAAAAGAGAGAGAGAAAAGGAGATTCGTTTTATTAAGTAAAAAGACCTAGTGGGAGAACAGTCCAAAGCCCAACAAAACAAAACAGAACAACAAAAAGAACCCTGTGGTTTGGAAACATAAAATATATTTTTAACTTGTTCAAAAATAGCAGTAATCAACTCACTATAACATTAACTATTTAAACAATAATTTGGCATCTCCTCTTCATTATGGTTCCACCAACTTCCGCTCTACCTTCCTTCACCTTTCCCACACTAGCCAGGCAATCCCATTTGAAGCAAATTGAAAAATGATGGTTTCATCTCTAAACCTTTTCAAGCAATCATAAAAGTTTACATTTGTTGTCTGCTACTTTTGTGGCTTCCCAAGTGTTTACCTAAGTTATCTTGTCAATGTCGGAGACTTCAGCTTAAGGATGAGGAGGATAGATGAGAAAATCAAGAGGTGGCAAGGCTAAGCATCTTGTCTCAGGATTTGCCAAAGCTGTGACAGGGCCAGACCTTAGGGCCCAGCTCTCTTGCTGCTTTATCAAATAATCTTTATCAAAACAAAGAAGCGATCCTACGGACAGGCGTTTGGTGGAATTTGGAGTCACCAGCACATCTAGGAGGCCACGAGAGCAGCATGAGCCAGACCCACACCGTCTGATGACTTTAGGTCATGCTACCCAGTGCCTGCCTCCCCTAAATTTTGCTTCTATCTTTCCTGCTTTTCTCAGTTCCTGATGGCCGGCATTTGCTGCACCCGGCATGTGGCATTGAATGGTTTCATCCTGTCGCACTCCCTCTCCTCCTGTCTCATGGATTGAATCCTAAACCCGCTCCTCTGATGGAGATCCAGCCTTCCTAGTTGCCTAGTTTCCCTTGTGCTCTCCACTGCACACTACACCTAATTCTCCCTATTTGAATTGTCCTCTACCAGCTTTGGGGCCTAATCATTTCCTTTTCCCACCATGGAATTCTAGAATGACACTTTGCCATGCCAGTCATGCTAATAGATACAGGAGAAACCATCCCCTAACATTTGGCTAGCATTTGCCTGGATATCAGCAGGCTTCTTGTCTGCCTCATGTCTGTGGAGTTGTGGCTGGTAGACAGTCAGTGATTAACTTAACTCAGTCGCAGCAGAGAATCATTAAAAAAAGCAGGGTAGGTTAAACTTTTAAAATTAAAACGTATAAGTATGTACCTTTAATTTAACAACTCATCCAGAAAAGGCCAAGGCCATCTCTCTGCATATGGGCCTGCCAAGTGGAGTTCTGCATCGTCATTCTGCACAAATCACACCCATTTAGCATCATCTGTGATTTTCAGTTGCAGTTTCTACAAAGTAGAGCAAGAACTTAAAGACTTGCAGAGCAATCTCAGAAGAGAATCCATCTAAATTTTAATGATCTTTCCCAATCTCATACGTTTGTCTAACTCGCACCTAATTGAACAGCAATTACTTTTTAGCAAATCGCCTTCATCAAATCTTTCCAAAGCATTCAACTTCGTTTTCATAGACACAACATCTTGCTTTCTTCTAACACTAATATTTCATCAGTTTACATAATGTTTAATGAAACTAAGCAATTACAGTAACAGATGCAACTGGTTTAAATAGAAATGGGGACAAATACACCTGGTTTTGGAAAGCATCCAGCTCATTTGGAAGGAACAGAAGTCTGTGGATATCCTAGTGAGCAGCCCATTGCCTAGTGAGGGGGAGAAGAGATTCTGCGCTCCATGGAAATTGGAGGGGATGGAGAGTCCCGGTTAGCACCGGGAGTCATAAAAGTGGAAGCTGCTTGCTGGTGGCACGTGGTTAAGGAAAGATTTATCTCTTTCTGTCATAGAATCAGAAAATATCAGGGATGGAAAGAGCCCTTCAAAGAGCTTATATGATTCAGAATTCCATTAAGGGTCTTGGCAAAATCCATGGCAAGTTCTTTTCCAGCTTCTTCAAGATACTCTCAGGGACAGGTTTCTCACTATCTAACAATCAGCCTGTTTCAGAATCAGATCATTCTAGTTGCTAAAATGCATACAAAGATAGTGAGTCAAGATCTATCCTTCTGTCTTTTGTCTAGATTAAACCTCCTTGTTTTTAGCAAATATCCCTTATTTGGAGCACTTGCCAGACCCTACTCTTGCTTGCTCTCCTTTGGACATTTTCTAATTTGGGGTTTGCTCATTTCTTCCTTAAAATACTTTGCCCAGAAATGAAACTCAATTTGGCTCAATACTGTTTGTCAGGAGCAGAGGCAGAAGACTCTTAGGGCACTCTGCTTTAAGTCATGTGGCTTCTTTCTGCATTTGCTTACCTTTTTAAAAGACTTGCATCAGATTCTTGGCTCATATGTAGCTTATGGCCAACCTAAATTCTTTACCTGAATCTCTGCCAAATCAATTATTTTTTCCCCTGCCCTGCTTTCCCTCTTTCTTTTTCACCACTGCATTTTAACCTAAAGTGGGTGTGAATGTCAGGTCAGGTTGATTAACTTGGGTATTTGTTGTTGCTATTCCCCATGCTGATCATAAGAGTTGGTATTTCTTGAGTGGTTACTTTGTACTAGACATAGTTCTAAACATTGCTCAAAGAGGCTTTAAGTCTATTGCTCTGGGTCAGGCAAAGAGCCGTCAGTGGAAATAAGACATGATTCCAGGTAAGGAACTTCCAAAGGCTACACTCTTACCCATGACTAGTATCACCTCTTGGTTCACTCTTTATTCATTCTAGATTCATTTCTCCTCTTAAATAGGACTTTATGGTTTATGGAATTGAAACAGTTGTCAAATATCTTCAATTTCTTCAGTCAAGAAACTAATAAACATTTTCCAAACGTAGAGTTGTGTTCATTCTCTCTCTTCCATTTGCAATATTGGCTTTTGGAAGAAAAAACTCACTAATGTTGGTTCCATTGTAAGGCACTTCTGTGTTGAATTGGGTGCTTCGTTGGGGAGGGGTTTTGAGAGTACAAAGATGACATGCTCTGGAGTCAGGAAGTCTTGGGTTCTGGCCTTGCCCCTACCTGGCTGTGTGAGCTCAACTCCTCACTTTGCTAAGCCATGAGGATCACACAAAACCATATTAGTAAAACACTTAGCAAAGGGTGGGTGCCCCAGTGAAGGTCGACACCCCTCCCTCCTCTCCCCCCTAACAGCAAAAGGACACACATGCTAAATAATAATATTCTCACAAAGGCCTGAGAATTATAGAGAAATCCACATTACTCTCTTGGGGAAAGACCATGTGAGCTGTGACAGTGTGACACACCCACAAGCAGTTCTCTGGAGGACAGAGAAGCCTTCTTGCCCCCTGGCCCTTGCACAGAAGGGGAGAATGAGGCTGCGGAGCTGGCTGAGGTTGGGCAGCTGGGCCGCCAGTGTGGGCCAGTTCCCCTTCGGAAGTCAGCCTGCTGCTGTACGGGAGAGAAAGGCATGCCTGTGTAAGACTCAGAGGAATAATTAATCATCGTGGCAATTACTTCAGTCCCAAATCAGCTTCCCACTGAGCTTCCTGACACTGCCTCTCTTAATTTCCTGGGACCAGCAGTTCCACTTCCCTTCTTTAGAGGACCACCACCAGGGAAGCAAATTAAGGATCTCTTCCTATAGACCACTGGAGCAGATTTTATGCAAAGAAAATGATAATATTAATAGGTAACTGATTTTTCACTAATGACAAAAGACTCCAACCAAGAGCCTGGTTTGTGTCCAATAATGCTGTTCGATTTACATGTATGTAAATATATACAAAGACATTTCTCTCCTAGAGACTCTGGTGTTGGATCGCTCTCCTTATGTGTCATGTATAGCAATGGGATACCAGCATAAAAAGCAACCAACATCTCCAGTATACACAAATACTTCTTTTGGAAATTTTGGGAGACCACTGAGTACTGAACAAAATAAGTATTAGGAATTTGTGTCCAACATTATAAGGATCTACATCCAGGAAGAGAGAGCAGTGGATGTCTTTGTCTTCCCTGAGGTAGCCCTGTCCCCATTGTGACTTTGCACTTTCCTCATGGTTTAGGGGGTTCTGTCACTTCACCTCTTGGATGATAAGACAGAGTTGGCTTGTTCTAATTAGACCCACAGCATTATTTCATGGACACTGCCTAGTACTTACATTCTAATCCCTTCATTACCTTCTAGGCCTCTCTGGCCAGCACCAGCCTTCATCTTCCAATCTTGGCATTTACCTGCTTCTGAGTCATCCCTTGGGTCCCCCGGAAGTCCCACTTCCTGTGGCAGTCCACAGGTTTTTCTTTCTCTTTTTTAAAACTGACATACGTATTTAAAATATTTCTGCTGTTTCCTTTAGGTCAATTAATTAATAGATATACTGTATGAAAAGTTCTTTATCTCAGTGCTCTTGTTTGTTTTGCTCTAGCTTCAGTATCTTTCTTTCCTTTCATTTATAATGTAATGGTAGGAAGGAAAAATCATCTGTCTTTGGGTTAGTATTAGCAAACCTCACCCCTCTGTGTTGCCCTTGAGTCAATAAAGATGTTTTCTAAATTGGAGTTTGGAATTATGACAAGAAATTCAACATCCTGGAATAAGCCACAAAAATGTTAATAGGTTACCCTTTGCAGAAGCTCTCAGTGCATGTTTGCATCAGGGGTAGCGTCCTTGGATATACTTATTTGTGTTGGTCATGTATGAGGTAATGATGTTTGTGTCTTGAGCATTCAACGTTTTTCAAAGCATCTTCACAATTAAAATTTTGTCTTACCATCATGCTCAAAGTAAACATACCTCTAAATAAGGAAGATCACATGTAACAGATAAGATAGAAAGAATGATTGACTTAAAACTAGAAGTTCTGAGTTCAACCCATGGTGTTGCAAGATTAAGCAAGAAACTTGACTTACCTCAGCTTTGTTTTTGTGTATAAAATGAGTGAGTTCAAGTTCTCTCTGGTGTCTTTCCACTCTAGCATTTGACTCTTGCTTGAGTTTAGGTAATCAAGAATTAGGAGAGTCAGTCTTAGGACTTTGGTCCTCATTCCTAGTACCCATCCTGCTATTCAGATCATATTGCTAAGATCAAGAGGAGCATATCAGCACCACATGTGAGATGCTGAAGGTTTTAAGAGTTAATTGCTTCAGCCATGTCGGGCCAAGGGGGGGAACAGAGAGGGAAGAGGAGGGCAGGGAAGTGGGTTGTAAACCAGTAACTATGAGATAAAATTATAAATGTTACATATGGTATTATGAGAACACAGAGAAGGGAAAATAAGTCTCCTTGGACATAGGGGAGAGGGAATCAGAAAAAGCTACCAAAAGTAGGAAATATTTGAGTGGGATCATGTTTCTGAACAAAACAGAAAGGGCAGGTTGAAGTAAAATAATGAAATGACTGAGAAGAACCAACAGTCATCTCTGATTTTTTTCTTTTGTCCTTTGGTTCATGACAAGGAAAAGAGTCACCCCTAAACAGGGTAAAATCATAGAATTATGTAGATAGCAAGAAAAAAAAAATCAGAAAAATCCCTCCCAATTCCTAATCTCCCACATGGTCCATGTTTACTGTAATAAGTATCAAGAATTCATGTTCAGAAAGTGGACCCTGAAGAACTTTGAGAGTCTAAATCACCAAATAAAAAATCAGTCAAGTTCGCTTTATGAAAGTTACTGAGGCAGGGAAATAGATTTATCCACTTAAAAAACACTTTTGATAATAGTGGCAATGTGAACTAAAGGGAGTTTCTTCTTGATCATCAACTAACAACAAATAAAATCCCAAATTACCTGGAGAAAACTATTTCTTAAGTCATAAGCTGAGATTGCTTACTACATATAAGGGTACAACATGATTTTTTTTTTTGGTTGCCCCCGTTGTCTGCTCTCTGTGTCCATTCACTGTGCTTTTTTCTGTGTCTGCTTGTTTTCTCATTAGGTGGCTCAGGGAACTGATCCTAGGACCTTCCAGTGTGGGAGAGGGGCGATTACTCTCTTGCACCACCTCAGCTCCCCTGTCCTGGTACGTCATCTTATTTTCTCTCATCTGTGTCTCTTGTTGCGTCATCTCACTGCGCCGGCTCTCCGCATCAGCCAGCATTCCCGCATGGGGCTGCTTTCCCAAGTGGGCCAGCATTCCACATGGGCCAGCTCGCTGCCTGGGCCAGTTTGCCCTCACCAGGAGGCCCTAGGCATTGAACCCTGGACCTCCTCTATGGTAGATGGGAGCCTAGTTGGTTGAGTCACATCTGTTTCCTGGTACAACATGATTTTCAGAAGGGAAATACAGAGAATTATTAAATTATAGACATCCTTTTTAATTATACACAAATTTTATTAACTGGATTTTGCTATTGTTTCTGCCTCATTGTGAAAAACTCTCTTGTTCTAAATGCTTTTGATTTAAAAGTGTCCCTGCTAGCTATAAAGATATGTTATTCTACAAAAGAAATAAAAGATGTGGGGTGTTATGGATGATCAGGTTGGCCAGATTACACTAGGTTCAGATTCAAGGGGTTAAAGTGAGGACAGGAGATAGAGGGCATGGGGGCTTTCAACAAAAGCTGGGTCCATAGAGCAGCCCAGAGGGTAAACAGTAGGCATATATTCAATCACTGCTACAACTGTGATAATGCAGACATGGGAATAGGACCACTTGGGGCGGGGGGCAGTGAGAAAACTCCAACTCAAAGTCCAGATTATTCCTTATTAACAGTACAACTCTGTGCAAATCTCTAAATCCCAATTAAGCTCTGTTTCCTCTTCTGTGAAATGAGAAAATAATGGCACCTCCCATAACAGTTTGCCAGCTGCTATGACCAATCTCATGAAATGGACTGGCTTAACAACAGGAATGTATTGGTTTTAGAGGTTCTTCTGGAGGTCAGTAGTGTTCTAGCTGACTGGCAATCCTGGAGTTCCTTGGTTTTCCCATCACATGGGGATGTCCTCTCCTTTCTCTTCTGGATTCCCTCTGATTTCCTCCTTCTGGCTCCATCCTGTGCCTTCTCTCTCGAAGGTCTCCAAAGATCAGCTCCAATTCTGTTGGGCCACATCTTAAGTAAAAGTAACATCTTCAGAAGATCTTATTTAATGGATTCACATGTTTTGTTTTGCATTTTTTGGTTTTTGTTTTCCCCAGGCATGCATAACTCAATCTGCCACCTTACTTTATAAGTTTTTGGGGAGGATTATATGAAATGATGCACTTGAAATATTTATCACAGTGTCCAGCACACAGTGTTCAATTAATGTTAGTGGTTGTTCTTAATAAATGGGTCAGAAAGTCGAGTGTTTGGAGCCATATCAAACTAGAAAGAACAGAGTACATGGGTATAAAGGTAGGAAAAAAGCAAAGGAAAGTTTAAGCAATTGAATCACACAGTGGAAATGTACATAACAGCCTAATATATTCATCCAGTTCACATGCTATAACAACAACAACCACAACGACAACAGCACCAGCCATCATTCTATAGCCCTTACTAGGTGTCAAGCATGCTTTTTAGCACATTGCATATATTAATTCCCTTAATCCTCTCAAGAATCTTATGAATTAGGTACCCAAGTAGCAGGGCTGCCATTCATTAAGACAACCATTCAAGTATAGTTAGACAGCAGGAAGACTTTTGGGGAAATATTGTTCAACCATTAATTTCATTTAGACATGTATCTTTAAACTAGTATCTTGAAGGAAATAATCACCTTGAGATAGAGACCAAAGTGTTAAGATTTACTTGAACTCTTGAAAATCAAGAAAATGCTAGAAAACTTTCCACAATTAAACCTCTCCCTGAGAAATGGCCCTGAACAGAGAGGTAATGAGGCTTCTGACTCAGTAAATGAACTGGACAAAAGATAGATATCACCTCCAAATCTGGAGTTCAGATCAAGTTCTACTGCTTAGACCCTGTAATGTGTACCAGCCTGGGCGTTTTATTTCATCTGATGTAGCTGGCAGTGCTGCCCAGAACTCAATGCCAAGGCAAAGAGAAAGCTTTTAAAAGAGATTTGTTGAAATTCTGTTGCAAGGTCCTATAAACAATTCCTGTCTCCTTCCTGTATCCTGTTATAAATTGCAATCTATATTTTACTTACTGTACAAATATCATTATTCTTTTGTATAATATTCTCAACATCTTCACTTGATTGCTTTTAAATACCTTTCAGATTATTATTATGTCCTTATCTATTTTTTGTTTCTACTTGTTTGGTTTGGTGGCACCTTCCCTTTACAGCAGTCAGATGACCTCGTTAGCCTTTGAGTCACCTCCTTCTTAATATCCAGCAGCTGACATCTCAACAAGGTTCCTTTGTTAACAAGAGAAAAATGTGGATTGGTTATAGGTTTGTTTGTTTTACAGTTTTTATGAATATTAAGAAAACAATAATGACAAATGTCTACTTGATAATGGTGACATGTTTGTGGTTATGATTGTGTATGTATGTTTGTGTGTATGTATTTTAATCAATTTTGAGAATCATCCCATTGGTTGGGAAGGTCGGTCATAACTGTATGGCATTATACTCTATCAGGACAGTAATAATAGTAAATATTCTTTTGCAGATATGAAAAGGATATGGCAGAAGGAAAAGAGATTCACAGTTGTTTTTGTTCTTTTAGCCTCTGATGTTTTAAACTAATCTCTTTCCCCAGTGTTGCCAATATACCACCTTCACATTGAGCATTATGCTAAAATATAGCCCTCAGATTAAGTGACAATTAGGATATATCTTTCAGAATGTGAAGGTATCTGGATGAAAAGTGAATCATCTCAGTGTATTGTCTAACTTATGCCAAACACGGAAATGGTTGGAAACAACACCGATGTTTGGCGTCATAGAAGCAAAACTACCAGATGACAGTTAAATTGTTCACTTTTCATTGGGATGTTTTGGCATCACAGGGACCCTCCCCAAATCACTTTTTCCTGTAGTGGGTGCTGAGCTGTGATTCCACCTGTCAATTATTTTTCAGATCTGTCTCACGAAGTTTGCAAAGCGGGGGCTGTCTTTGAATGAGTGAGCAAACTTCTGAAGCCCAGCAGCTTGCTTTTTATGAGGCACACTCAAGGATTGCCTGTTGCCAAGTTAACATAAATCTTGCTAGCTAGTGTGTCAATTTATTTCTCTCTCTCAGAGACACACACTTGCACATACAAACACATCATTGCATTTGGTGTCCACTTAACCCTGACTTACTGGAAGCAGCCATTATTAATTGGTTTGATTAAGGGGCCCATTTAGGTAGAGATCCCTTAGAAAATTCTGAGTTCAATGCAACAGGATACTATTATCTCTGTTAGGGATTGGATGAACCCAGTTCTCTTAATGATTATGTCCTGAAGATTTTCAAAGCAGACCAGATGGCTTCTTCACTCCTATAGAAGATGCCAATCCAAGTAGGGCCAAGAACAGTAGTCACTCTGCATCCACACTTCCCAATGCCTTTTTTCAGGTAGTATCCCCTTCTTAGAAGACCATTTACCCTTCTTCACCTGGCTCATGCTTCACTCCCTGCCTAAATATTCAGCCTCAGGCTCTCTGTGAAACTTCCTGTAAGTCTTGGCACTGTGGAGGTGGGCTGCCTCTACTTGCCCATAACTCCCTGGTCCTACCTCTGTATTATTTTGGAATTCCCTAATGCCCCTCCCAGACCATGACCTCTGTGTGACCAAGGACTGAGTCTTATTCAGCTTTCTAGTTCCAAAAATTAGCTCAGTTCTTGACAGCTAGTCAGTCTTAGTAAGTGTTTTCTAAATGAAAGTTTCCTTTTCCCCAAACTAATATGCTTTCTTCTTGGGCAAATTTCAGCAGCCGATGACCACTTGTGCATATCTGTGTTTCTGTATGTTATATATACTCCAGCATTGTTTCTGGATATTCTGGCCCAGTGTGTGTGTTCCAGAAATTGTGCTTCATTCCTTAGAGGTGAGAGGTCAAGTAAATTGGTTGGATGAATGAGGGACAGTGCCATGCACCTGCTGAACACAGTTAAGGATAGCTCACACCAAATCGTTAATCTACACTTCATTGTCAAATTCCCTAAAGAAAAGTTTGGGCGACACCTTTTATTCACTCATTGAACAAATACTGTAAGGACCTACTATGTGCTAGGCACTGGGCCAGGTGCTAAGACGGCAATGATGAGCAAAACCGAAAGTTATAGCATAGGGACATAGAAGGCAATAAATTACCAAAAAATAAATACTAGAACACCACAGTGATAAATGAAGTAGAGAAAGGTAGCAAGGTAAAGTGAAGTGTGAGGGGAACATGTTTTGAGCTGCCCAGAGAAAGTGGTATTTGATCTGAGAATCAAGGGTGAGAAGGAGTTCCCCAGGGGAAAGAAATGACCTCTGCTGTTTTGCTGCAGGAGAGAAAAGAAGGGAAGAAAGGAAAAGGATATATGCGAACATGTTGACAGGGGATGGAAAAATGAATGGGAAATCTTTTTAATCCACACTTAGAGCTCTGAAACTCTCTTCTTTAGCAGAAGTAACCATACGGTCAGAAATACAGCTTTAAAACACCTCAAGACAAAACTGACTACGTGGTAATGCCCCTAAAGATTTTTATCTATTAGTTCTTTTCACGTACAACTTTTCCAATCATTTCAAGCCAAGTGTCCATTAAAAATTGGAGACAAGTTGAGCTCTTGGTAGATGAGACCCTTCATAGCCTTGTGCTGGTAAGACCGTCCCCATCTTTTTCCTCCAATACTTGAACTCTCATAAAAGGAGTTTTCAGGGTTAAGTCCAAATCCCAGCTGGCTGAGAAGATAGCTGGAAACCAGCACCATACTATGAAAGAGTGTGCTAGGAAATGAGGATATGGGATCTGGTTAAGTTTCCAGATATGACCGCCCATCATATGCAGAGCGATCTTTGTTCAGAAACAAAGCCAGCTTGGTGCTGACTTTAAGAGCCTTTTCCGTTTCTCTCAACACAGATTGAAGTTTATAGCGGTGCATTCCAATCTTATTAAACACTGAGTGGCCCCCATCAGAAATTTCAGGAAATGACGGACGGACATAACATCCCACAAAATGCAAATTCTTTTGTGTTTCTTCTTCTGCGAAGGAGTGAGTTAGGCCTTCCAAAAGGGGATGAGGCAGCTTTAATAATAAAGGAGAAAAAAAAAGAAAAGGAAGGGGAAGGGAAGAAAGGTGCCTCAGTTGTCTCGGCAGCTGATCAACAAAGGAGCAGTCGTGAGCTGTAACCTCTTGGAGCCGCAGTCTGGAACATGACACATGTCAGCCTATGATAAATGGTGCAGAGTGTGTGCAATTTCAAGCGCAATGCCCTTGAGATGCGCAGGACCCCGATCGCAAATGTTATTGTTAAATTAAACCTTAAAGGAAGGATTGGAGAGGAGTGGGGAGGGGGTACTCTATATATATATACACACACCTAAAAATAAGAAATGCACAAAAGCAGAAGAGGAGGAAATAAAAGGAGTCAAGGTGAAGAAATAAAACTTTCTTTTTCCATCCAATTGAATAAAAAAGCATACCCTGCAAACTGTCCAAGATATGGAACTTCTGTTTGTTTTTCCCTCATTCAGTATTCTAAATTCCTTGATTGGCATATCTAACTTACACCTTCCACTTTATATATCTGTTCAGTTTTTGCTCCCCCCCCCATCTTTGGTCATCTTGACAGCACTGGCAATCCATTCTGTTTGAGCGTTCTTTGTGCATGAGTGATGTGTTTGAGTGTGTATGTGTGTGCGGTGTGTGTTTCTCTAGTGCTAAAGTCTGAAAATAGCTCTCTCCCACCCATCTGTATTGACACACCTCCATGCCTAAGCTAATTAATTTAATGCAGGAAACATTGTGTGGAAGGGTGGGAAGCAAAGGAGGGGAAAGGATATTGGAGTAAGGGGGCATGGATCTTTAAACAGTTCAGCTACAAAGGCTCCGAGTAATCAAGGGATATATGTGACACGAAAAATTAGCTAGAAAGATAACAATGAAAAATCCACAGAAGTAAATTAAAATTGTATAGTCAAATGTTTAGAGTCAGGTTGTTTTTGTGTAGAATGAAGGGTGGAAAAAAAATTAGTATAAATGACTGAACATCTTTATCATCCTACCTTATCTGCCAATCACAACCTGGCATTCCCCTCATGGGCTAAAGTATCATTATTGATCTAGAAGTAATTGAAGCAAAGGGATTGGCTAGTAAATAGAGGCACACCGTTGTTTTCTGGATAGAGTCCATGCTCAAAGGATTTATTTTTTTTTCCCCTCCCACAATGCATTTAGATGAAAGAATGTTTAATAGAAGAGGAAAAAACCCAAATTGCAAAAGAAAGGGCACCCAAGGCTTGTTTTGTGCATTTTGGCCAGGGTTGCCTAGCATCTTTGAAAACTAAAATCCTTTTTTGGTCTTTTGGAAAAGTTCACCCAGGTTTCTTGTTATTAAAGAAAATAAACATCAGCCAAAACAGGGCTTTATCAAAACTATAAATAATTCAATGCAGATGGATTTAAAAAGCAAGCAGATTTTCAGAGTGTGGAGCACGGCAGGGTTTGGGTGGAAACAGGGAATATAAACAGAAAAAAAAGAAGCGAAATTATGAACTTGTTGAGGAAAATAAATAGACACATAAAACTAATTGAAAAGAAAATAAAGAGGGGACACAGAGAGCAAGGCAAGCTTCCCAGAGTTCTGTGCAGTGGCAAGTCACCTGTGTCTGGTGACTAAAGGCATCTCCTCTGTTTTATGAAGGGAGAATGGAGTCCAGCAAGATTGCCTGTGACTCAAGTTAGTGTCAAAACTACAGGTGGAACCCAGTGGTTTGGACTCCTGGTCTCTCCCATGCAGCAATGTAGTAGCATTTCAACTTAGCCATAAAACCCATCCTGTACCCTATGCCAATTTGACCGGCAATTAAGCCATTTGCAATGTCTCAACCCCTTCTATTACCAAACACTACAGGAAATTCTAGAAGCCAAAGGAAATGGAATCATGTATTTAATCAATACCTCTGGAAAGGATCAAAGAAAGCCTGGAAGTCTGATGATCTTGGAAAATGTTAAAATTGTATCAGTTTAGGGGAGAAGTCACACACCCTGAATTGCCCAATAAAACTTCAACAGGCTCAGCATTGGAAATTTTCCCATGAAACCATATCCTTAATTCTGCTTTGCAGGTGGGAATGTAGCAGAAAAGGGAGCAGGCTGAAGCAGGTAAGTTGATGGCAACCTGTGATTGATGCCACATCCATGAATGTCTCTAACACGTTCCACTGGTAGATTCCTCCTTGCCTTGCTTGTGCTAACCCTTGCAGATATCAATAAAGCTTACTGACAGTTCTTTATTGATTTATGAAAGGTGGATTCATCAAGTTTCATACTGAGTTATGTGTGCCAGGTAACAGCAGAGGAGAAACGTTTTCCCCCTAGCAATGTTAATAACTCTGGTGGAAGTCATGAAGTGGGGTCAACTAGTTTGCAAGCTATGTAGAACCAGTTCTTAACCAGTCAACAAACACTTTCCACACATCGACTGCAAGTATGTTCCTTTGGTAGCTTCTGAAGATGGGAAGTTAAAACTTCCTGTGAAAGCCTGTCTTGGGTCCCATAGCTATGGCCCTTAGTCAGAAAGTGTGAACATAACCACTAGGGTTCTCTCCCCAATTTATTGTGATTGTTTTCAAAAAAAGACTGATCATTTTGAAGTGACATTTAAGCCAGGAGGGCCTATTAAAACCAACTCCCACAAAACTTCCTTCCCACCTTCAGAAAGTCATGGCTCAAATACTACCTGTAAAATACTTTGAGATGCAATCAACAATGTTTTTCATCTGGAGGAGGAAAGCAGGCCTTTCTTCCATCAAGTTAATCATGCCATTTTGCTTTCTCTCTTTTACAAGTGATTTCTGGTAGCACAAGAGTAAACCACCTAAATATCGTTGATATAAAAACAGTGTCCATGTCGTAATTTCTAATTGTCTTATATTTGTACCCCACTCCCACTTTGGAAGTTTCTCAGTATTCTACTTCTGGAAACTCAGATCCAGCCTCTCAGGAAAGCTGGTGTCTTGGGTGGGCATCCTTTCTTCAGTAAATGCTGAGGATAATTTCTACTAGAGTGTTTTGAAATTGCACCATCAAATGCCCATTTCAAACAGTCTTACCTTAAAACAATTTACAAAGTCAGGCATTACTGACATGTGTATGCACTGCTCTAAAGAGTAGGAGGACGGGAACTTCATCAAGAGCAGCTTTTATAGATCATGATTTGAGTCTCATCCACCCTGAGTGTAGACCAGGCACTTTTTAAAAAACAGGTTTTATTTTTGTCCCATTTTCCTAAGTCTCTTTCTCCAGTCCTGCCTTCTGCACTGCCAGCTTTGCCAATCCAGATTCTAACCACTTAAATGTTGAGCCCTAGTCAACCTTCCTCTTTTAGGACAACAGGAACTCAGCCCAGCAAGTGAAAGAGTCAGATACATAAGAAAGCTCTAGAGTAGTCTTCTCAGGGACTTCAAGCTCAGCCCTTGATGGTTATTCTTATTTCATAAGAATGAATGCTCTGAATACTTACATTTGTTCATAAGTACCTTCCAACTCCAGTTTTCGCTAGAATACTGGTTTTCTACCAGTGTTCACTATCCACTCTATTCTCTGGCTCTAGTGAACTTCTTTCTGGACAAATGCCTTGAAGTATCTAGTCCGTATTTCCTAACGTACATTGTTTTGTCTTAAATGAATCTTCCCTTCCACTTGTCCTTCACCAGGAGAAATTCAAGTTATCCATTAAGAACCTCCGAGTTCTGCCTTCCTGCCTCCCATCCTCCTTCTCTTCCTCCCACAATATTTATTGAACCTCTTGTATGTTCCAGGCACCATTCTGGCTGCCAGCTCTACTGGTTAACAGAAAGATTTGACCTTTATTCTCACAGAACTCGCAGTCACCTTTGCTGTCCTCCTCCTTCCATATTGCGTTTGTACTTTGATCAAAAAACATCAAATTATTGTTGCTTTTGCCAACATCCATATTCATAATACACAGGAGATGCTGCATGGTCCCAAATCATACTTTATTCAAGAAGTTGTACCGTAACTTCTTGGTACAACATTCAATAAAGATTTGTTGAATTAAGTTCTTTATTTTAAATCTATAATGTCAAGACAGAATGGAGGCCTCATCTTTAATTAATAAGAAGGAAGGTAATTCATAAGCAAGATGACAAACAGTAAGGTTGAAAGGACTGGCCAGGATATTGACTATTCCAGATTCTCTTTCCAGGCTCCAGGACTTGTTCTCTGACTGCAGGGACAGGTACTGCTCAATTAGAAGGACTTCAAATGCTTTAGCTCATCTTTTTTAACTCTCCTCTTCCTAAGGCTCATCTCTGTTGATGACTCCCTGACATTACGAATGTTGACTTTCAATTAGTCTTGGTTTTCCAAAAATAATATTTTCTGGAGACTTCTATTCAGATTCCAAAGTGGCTTGCCACTGGGATGGAGATGTTCGAAGAGATTCCAGCCACCTTCAAAGGAAAAGATTTGATAAAAGTAAACATGCAAACAAAAGTAATAGACATCTTTCTCTGTTAGTATTTAAAGAAATCAATTGTCATTTTTTCCACCTCTCATTTGAAATACGAAGCGGATGGTGGTTTATTTGCTTGATTCTATATGCCGATCTTGTAAAGCTTAGCTATGATGGTGCAAAATGGAAGTCCCACTGAGACAAAAGCAATTGCATCAAAATTGGATTTTTAAAGAAGGAGTATAAGTTTATTTTGACTAAAGAAATGACTGAGAAATTGTTTTTCACTTAGAGTGCATAAGCATTGTTGAAAATTCAAGGGAAGTTCAAGAGAAGGATCCATATAAGGATAAGGAGAAAAGACAAAGTATATGCATGTTATATGTATATACAGAAATATACACACATATGTACAATACACATATACACGTACATACATGCACATTCATATAAACATACACATATATATCTCCAAATAATTGACTATGAATACTTTTGCCAAGTTGACTTTAAATCTTTTAAAAAGATACAGTGAATGTAAAGCTCCCAATATCTCATGAAGTAATGTATTTAATTTTCCTAATGCTTCCAAATTTGTACCTTATTTTCTAAATTATCATATTAGCTTTTGATAACACTTGATTACACATACATGGGTGCATGTGCAGATGCATAAACATACATGTATATGAAATTTGAAATTCAAATATCTTAAAACCTGGGATTTTACCACCTTTACCATATAATCTATTAGAAATTTTACACAAGACCCTATACATTGTTTGTACTTATAAGAATGTATTGTAGATAGTAGTTTATTTGAAATGTTTTCCCTGAAGAACAAATAATAACTCTTATAACACTTAGGGAAAATGGTTTCACACAAGCTTACAAGCAGGATATGATTTTAGTTCTGCACTTGACAGTGACAGACTATCCCAACTTAAGTGCCTCTTTCAGTCTCTCTAACCTTCCATTTTGTCCTCTGTAATATAAGTCTTGGTATCCCACCCTCCCCTCTGCTGTGTAGGTAAAAATACTAATTAACATTCATGAACACATACTGTAAGTAAACACCATGCCGTGGTTTTTAATTTCATTTTTCTGTTTAATCTTCACTCCATTCCCTGAGAAATAATCGTTATTATTATTATACCCATTTTACAGATGAACTTGGGGTAGAGTGACGTAAAGTAGCTTGTCATGGGTAACACAACTTGAAAGTAACAGAAACAAAATTTGAAATAAGGTCTGTGTGATTTCAGAGGCTCTATATACCACCATTAGCCCAGGCTACTTTGCAAATAGAAGGGTATCCACTGAAGCATTTCAAATAATTTAAGCACTAATCAATGCATGCACTAAGTTGTCAGCAAACTCTATGCCCACCACCCAGGTCAGGACCACTGGAAGACAGCATTATACTTATATTAAAGGTTTCTCTCTTGAAATAAAAAAGAGACTCCATTAAACAGAAGCATACTTGAGCCACAACCCTCCCCCCTTGTCTGTTCTTTCATGTCTTGAGATTTAGAATGAAATTTTACTCTAGCTCTGGTAAGCCCAACTAAAATGCAAAAGTCTAAAGCAGCTGCATTTCAGAAACCTTTGAATTCATGCACTTTCAGCATTTCATAAATAAGTTGCTTACAGATTCTGGGCTTTCATTGTGAAGCTAGAAGCTTTCTCCTTGACCAGAATCACAGAGAAGGGAATTAAGTGAGCCCTTTAAAGAATTTTACAGGTAACATGTCTATGGCTCCTATCCATCTGCCCAACCCCATTTGGTGCTAACTAAACATACAATCTAAAAGGAAATTTGAATTTGCCTGCTCTGTGTAGCTCCTGTGCTGATCAAGCCACCATTTTCAACTATCCAAAGAAGACATATTTTCTAATGAGTATTAAGATATATAAACCATCTCCCATTGTTATTTTATCTCCTTTGAGCAATAATGAGAGCCTTTTTGAGAAGTATGTCTCCTCAACCAGCTTCTGTGATTCTCTGTAAGGAGGTGTTCTTGTAGCTAGAAAGAATTAATCTGCAGAGTATATGATAAGGAAGCTACATGGGATATGTGGGGAAGGAGGGAAGGGATATGATAGGGTAGCTTATAGTTATCTTTCAGCCAAATGACAGCAGCATCTCCATGGCAAACACTATTTCAAGGAGAGTTTAGCTTGAAAGAATAGTTCAGAGCCTGAATTTCCTCCTGGAATGATATGGAATCCAAATGCTTCACGTCAAAGAAAGATCTGCCTAAAAAATGGTGACATTCCTACCATCACAGCCACTGAAGGGGCATTTAGCACGATTTCTCTGGTCTACGATCTGTAAAACATGCCATTGCCTAGGTCAGGTCTATGTTATTGTACCTCAGTCTCTGTTCCAGGAATATCATAGCTTTACAGTTTATTCTAGAACTAAAACCTACATTGAGACTATCAGGCTTTTGCCATTTTTTTTTTTTTAGCATGGATGTGCCCTTTAAACTTACCAAACTTCATGAAGGATCTGCACATAATCCATGGGAAACAATGAGTTTCTGATGAGAAGAAAAAGGAAGTTCACTCCCAGTGTTGCAGAAAGAAGTTTCAATCCTAGTCATCCAGGCTTGGGAAGTTGAGAAGAAGCCAGCTCATTTTCCTTCTTCTTTCTTGGGCGATCCTTTACCCAACTGAAAAAATAAAATGTCTAGTTAGTACTTTGGGTTTTAATACAAGTCAAGCCCATGGGCAAAGTCCATGCCTTTGTGAAGCTTTTCTCAATTTCCCCTACAAAGATAGTTTTCCCTTCCTTGTGTTTCCAAAGCACTTTGTGCCTAGGACTCCTAACACACTTCTATTATATATTTGTGATTATTCTTTGTATGTCTCTTCCACTAGACTGAGAATGACTGTAAGGGCAAGGCAGAGTCTTACTCACCCTTGTGAATCTATTTCCTAACATAATGTTTGACAAATGGTAGGAATTTAATAAATGATTGGTGAATAATTGAATGCATTTATTAATCAGTCTTTATTTTAACAGTCTAACCAGTTGAAAATTATATCAAGGCTTATTCCTTTATTCAAATGTCTGACACATATAAGGGTAGGTACTATGCCTTTGAAAATTATAAGTAAATAGCAATGATCAAAATTTTAAAACCCTTTTTATTCCTTTTACTCATTTGTTATTGTCTCTCATGAAATACATGCCTCATGAGTGCAAGTACTACTATGATGACACAGACCAGATGCCCAATAAATATTTTTGGAATGAGTGAATAAATTGGTGAGTAAATATCTTCAGCATCATTAATTATACCCAGTGACCAGTGACCTCTTGGAAAGCTACCCAAACAAATGAGGGATCTCTAGATATTTCTTCTAGCTGTATGAAGACTTAAAATTCCTACAGATTAATTTAGTTGAAAGAGATTTCAGAAATACTTACTGCCTTCTGAATTCCATTTCTGGATTGGGTTTACTGAAGGCTCTATCAAGGCAGAGGACAAAATATCTATTTGGTCTAGGGCCTGGAACAACGTCTGGCATGTAGAAAGCCCTCCATCAATATCTGTAGACAAAATGAATCATGTCACTGAAAATACTGGGTTTTCAGTAGCATGTTTTTATCCATTCTGCCAGCTAGTCTGAAAGGCCATATTCTTGATTCTAAGCACCTTCTGTTCATCTTTGGCTGTGTCACTGTTCTTATTCAATGAATCCCTCTACCCATCTCTATTTTATCCTCTGTGAGTAGTTGTAGATTGAAGAATGACACAGACTGCTCCCTTCTAATGATCATTATTAATAGGCTATTAAGAAATTATTTTTATAATCACACCTTTCCAGGGAGCAGATATTTATCTAATTATAGAAAAGTGATCATCAGAATGTAGTGGCTGAGTTGGTAGTCCCAGCATATCAAATGAGTCTATATGCTGACTCATTCCTTTAATCAGAGCTCTGTATTTATGACAAAGTTATTGGTTTTTTTCTTTTAATTATATTCCAGAACCAGGATTTCTACGTTTTTTTCATAGCATGGAAGAAATGGGAAAACACTTGCAATTTCATAGCATGATTTTCTGAAGAAAATCTGTTTATGAAGTAAAACACTGAGGGTTGCCTGAGTTTTAACACACAAAAAGAAAATTAACTCCAGACATAAGTTTTTTCAGACTTCCTAGAAACTTTCCATTTTTGGAGAAGTAATCAAACTTGTAAGACATAGTATAAAAATGTAGCATGATAAAACAATGGTCCTTGGAGGTGGGCATGGCTGATTTAAATCCCTGGTTCTTCCTCTTGAAAGATGAAGGAACCTCACTCTGCTGAGCTTAATTTTCTTCATTATATGAAACAAGTTACTATCCATTCATGTAAAGTAAGAATGAAAATATTTGTAAGAATCTCTGGCATAGGTTTAATTGGATAATGTGGCTGGTCATTTTAACAAGGATTAAGTAGAAGGAGAATTAGAGAACCAGATAGAAATTTAGAGATTATCAAGTCTAGAGGTTTTCAAATATTATCTAACCAAGGAAACATTTCTCTAAGTTAAATATCAGATATTATACACAATCTCACATCATAGAAAACAAATGTAAGTAGATCTGCTCTAATGGAAGCAGGGATGAAAGTCTCAGAGTGCCTAAATCTGGGCTTCTTTGAGACAATCCATACAGCCTCCATAAAGGAAAATCCTCCATAAATTCTTGGGACACTGGGAACCACTATAATTCTTTCAATTGTGTAATATGAACCTCTGAGCATTCCACCAATAAATTTTGAGAGGAAATGAATGATACAAGCAGGCTTGAATGACTTTCCCAAAGCCTCTTAATTAGCAGAATAGGAAATAAACTCAGTTCTCCTCACTGCCAATCTCACTGCCAATTGATTGCCAATTGCCAATCAATTATGCCATGCTATTTTAGTAAGTGTAGGCTCAAATTTTGCTCCAATAATAACACATCTGTGCAGCTAAACACCGTGATTGATTTCAATCACAGAGCATGCCCATCTTTAGATTATGAGGGGCTCTTTTCCACAAAATTCTCACCCAGGGACCCATGTTAATTGAGACTACACTGGTGGGGATAACTCCAGTTGTTACGGCAAGCAGAAGAGAGAGTTGGAGAGTCAAGTACTAACAGTTAAATGTCTTTTACACAAAGCAGACATACATTGGTTGTGTTCACATGGCACTGATCAAAACAAGTCAGTAGACATACCTAAATATAAGCAAATGAGGAGGTGCAGCCCCCAATATGCTGGCAGGAAGAGACAAAGAACAGTTGTTTTTCCTGCCACATTCACTGACTATTTATGACTTTCCTTTCTTTAATTTTATATGTTAATACTCATTATAGAAGTTTGATATTATTTATAAATTCCAAAAAGAGAACTGGTCTGTTCCTCTGGGCATGATACCCCTTGATTGTGTTAAATTCAAAGGTTTTATGTTTACTTGATTCAATCAAGATTAGGGCTTTAGGGAAGCGGACTTGGCCCAGTGGTTAGGGCGTCCGTCTACCACATGGGAGGTCTGCGGTTCAAACCCCAGGCCTCCTTGACCCATGTGGAGCTGGCCCATGTGCAGTGCTGATGCACACAAGGAGTGCCATGCCACACAGGGGTGCCCCCCATGTAGTGTAGCCCCACGTGCAAGGAGTGCATCCCATAAGGAGAGCTGCCCAGCACGAAAGAAAGTACAGCCTGCCCAGGAATGTCACCGCGGACACACATGAAGAGCTGATGCAGCAAGATGACACAACAAAAAGAAACAAAGATTCCCGTGCCACTTAAAACAACAGAAGCGGACAAAAAGAAGAACACGCAGCAAATGGGCACAGAGAACAGACAACTGGGGCAGGGGTAGGGGAAGGGGAGAGAAATTTTTAAAAAAAGACTAGGGCTTTGATTTGACCACATCATTAGGGTGACTCAGGGTTGAGTTCCCCGTCCCCTTGGTAGGCTATAGAAATGACAATCACACAGAAGTAGATACACAAGAAAAGAGAGAGAGCTTCATAGATAGGGAAGAGGATCCTGCAGCCCTGGAAAGAGAGCTGAGCCAGCTGTCTGATAAGTTTGCAGCCTAAAAGAACAGAGCATCTAAGCCCTATGCCAGCCTACAGCTGGGAGTGAAAGAAGCTAGGCCCACGAAACCTTAAGAGGAAAGAAGACTGAATCTGTGCAGGTATCTCCCACCACGTGTTTCAACACATGGCAATAGACTTTGTTGAGGAAGTAACCTTGAGTTGGACTCTTTAGGGCCTTGTAACTCTAAGCTGCTATCCCAAATAAATAGCCTTTATAAAATCCAACAAGATTCTGGTACTTTACATCAGCACCCCTGACTGACTAATACACTGATTTAGAATCAATAATATTACAGCTTCATATTCTAGGAATTGTAAGCAAAATCATGTTATGACAACTCTAGAGCTATATTCACGTCATTAAAATAGAAGCTCATCTGATGCTTAAATCAATATAAGGATCTGTTGACTTTATCCTCTAGGGTTCTTGGGGAAGAGTGCAGCCTGGATGCTTGAGAGGGGAGGCAAGTAATGGACAACTTTTATTTCATCTATGTATAGTATTATCTTTGCCCAGTATTATCAGTAAGTTTGTTCTATTTGCAAGGAACAGAAACTGACTCAAAATCGTCTAAGGAAAGGAAATTTATTCAATGGATAACAAGGAATGAAAAGAAAGTTGGAGATGGAAGGATGGAATATACTTCATCTCAGCTTCAAGTGTTGCTGCTGTCGTTTCATATCAAAATCAGCTCTTCTGGCTGCACCATCCACTTTTCTTCTCTTTCTATTGCAAACTGCCAAATGAGCTTTTGATATTTATAGCCAAACAATTCTAGACAGTAGAGAAGGAGAATATTACAGATTCACAGGCCTTTTGGAGGCTTAATGGTAACTAGAATTTATTATTAGGGAAGACTTTACTGGTACAATTTTTCTCCTCATTTCACCAAATAAAACTCTACCATACAGATATTTCTCTAAAACAGACCTCTTTACGAAATTAAGAGAAAAAGAATCTCTTCAAGAAATGCATCTTTGCAAGTTTTATGATATTATAGAGCATGTTTTTTTCTCATTTAGATGTCTTCCAATTCATTTTGCATGCCAGTAGTCCTAGATATTTTGGAGTTGGGCATGTCAATGTGTCAAACTACTTAGGTGATTTAAAAGCTCCAAAGTAATGTGTATGCTTATCTAAATGAGAAAATTATTTGGGCACAAACTTTCCCCCTAGACGTTTCTGATAAAGTGGTTTGGTTCTTAAACTTTAGGAAAAAAGCATTCCTTCTGTTTTTAAAATTATCTCTATCATGATTGGGGCCTAACAAGGAGCAAAAATTTTAGAAGTACTGATTCATAAAGAAAGGAATACCCAAAATAGAAGTTATCAGAGACCGTTATACAAACAGCTGTTAAAAAAAAAAATAGGGCTGCTTTTCTAGATTAAAATTCCTCTTCTAAACCCCAATCATCATCACATACATGTTGGCCTAACTATTGTGTGGAAGACTAGAAAAAGCACTGTGGGAACAACACCTAAAATAATTCAATGTAAAATTCTTTAGAAATTAAACATTAGATGTTTATTGAAACCAACTATTTATTTAATATTAACTATTAAATCAAACTGTATTTCACCCATTCATCTACCTACCTACCCATCTAAACACACGTGTTTGCTTTTGTCTTTTCTTTCTTTTTAATCAATAATGAAAACTTTAGCTGTACTCAATAATGTTAGAAGAAAAACTTCCCTGCTGCCAACAGCTTCTTCTAAGTCATAGAACCTCTATTGTCTTTCCTTTGGTAATAAATGATAATAATTAAAGGCAAATACACGATAATTAGTCACACTAGGTTTATCCATCTGGTGTACCTGTATCCTATCACTGTGTCTTTGAAACAGATGACAAGCAGCATATTGCAGCACATCCTGCTAATGGGTCTAAGTGGAAAATGGGGAGGTAAAGAGGTCATTGAGAAAAAGGTCAGCAACAAAGAACAAGAACATTATGCTTTTTTTTTAAATGGCCATTGACCATTTAGCTCTGTATCCTCCGTCAACATATGTGCTTCCACAGTATAGTAATAAACTGCAGAAGCTCACCAGACCTGGACAGGTCTGTAGATAATATTCATTTCATTATTGCTTAAATCACAATCACCATGAACATCTCACCGCTATATTTATTGCTTGCTTACTCTCAACCAGGCCCAATGTTCCGTTTTTAAAATCTTTCCCCCAACTTCTGACCTTCTGGCAAGGGAGATGTTAAAATTATCTTCAATTTCAGAGGGGAGGAAATTGAGTCATGGAAAGATTCAGTAACTTCTCCAAGACCGCATAACTTGTAAGTACTGAACCAAAGCTTAAAGAAAAGACATTTTTGGAAGGTTTAACAGATTGTATTGGAGCTGCTTGTTAATTCCATTGTTTGAAGGTTAACTTTAACATAGCTTTAATATTTTTTTACCCAATTTTCATGCACAGTATAGACTGCCAGAGTTTAAGTTAATATGGCCATCAAATGATTCTAAAGGACATTATGTCCTCAAAAAACATATGAAAAAAGTTTTATGAATGTGACAAGCATATCTTGGATTCCACTGGACAAAACAATTAAAAGTGATTCCACATGAATTCTTTCCCTGTAAGTACAAGGGAGATGATCATTCCTGAGGCTGTTTGTCTCACATGTATTCTTCAGGAAAAGGGAATATTACTCAATTTAACAGTTGCCTCTATGAGCTGAGAAAGACCTACAACATCTTTTTTAATCCACCCAACATCTTCTTTAGTCCATTCATGTAACTTGAACCTCTCTTCATGTTTTTAAGGCTTAAAATGCCCTCAATACACACATTCCTATATGCAGGATAGGAGGTCACCTGTCACTCCATCTGTTCACACTCTCTGAATTTGTCATTATCTTCCAACAGTAAAAACGGTGATTTGTATTGCTTTTATTTAATTCTGAAGGGAAGATTAGGCCCTTCCAGATTATTAACAATATCCATCTTGTGTTGCCAGTGTTACTCATGATTATTCTTTCTCCGGATGGTAAGGAGACCTACACATTATCAGAAGCCCATGAGATGGGAAAGGAGTGGGAAAAAAAAAAAAAAAAAAAACTGGCTAGACATAGGACTTTCTGGGTAGAAAACAATCCATTAGTGCATTTAAAAAATACCTGTAATGAGAAATAGTATCTCCACTTGCTCAGTATTAGAGAGAACTATGAGAAAACCCAAGACCAGGATTTTGCAATCAGCGTAAATTGTTATTCACCAACCATTTCTGAGTCTCAGCTAGTCTTTTGAAAGACAGGGTTCTACAAAGACAGCAGCACCTGTTGCTGACTGTGCAGTAACAGCCTCACCAAGCAATCAAGGCATACCCATCTGTGGTGAAATTTCCCACTTTTTCTTTTAAAGACCAGATCCTTCATTGCTAATGAGCTAACGGGAGGGATGCAAAGTCTTGCTCAATTCTCTGGCTGGGAGATAAAGCAGTGAGAATTAAAAATTATAATCAGCTAAGGTTTCCCCCCATTTCCAAGGCTAGCTTTCCCTCTCCCCCCACCTTCTCTACTTTGCATACATTCTCAAGG
Organism: Dasypus novemcinctus; assembly: GCF_030445035.2. NCBI lineage: Eukaryota > Metazoa > Chordata > Mammalia > Cingulata > Dasypodidae > Dasypus > Dasypus novemcinctus. Next base: position 162,917,968 of record NC_080675.1, read on the forward strand.
CTTCATTCAAATCAGGACATTGAGCCTATTGACTTGATTACATTTCTTTCTTAAGTTCATCTAGTCATTGAGAGGCCAGATCTAAGGTCAGAATGTTATCCTATGCTCTTCTCTTCCTCACAGTTCCACATCCAATTTGATAGCTAAGTACTACAAATGCTGTGTCATTAATGATTTTAAATCTATTTTATTCTCTTCATCTCTACTGCCAGCATTAGGATAAATGCTTTATTGTTCTCACAGAGTATTGCAACAATCTTTAAACAGCTCTCTTTTTTTTTTCATTTTTTTATCCCCCGCCCCCTTGGGCTTGCTTGCTGTCTGCTCTCTGTGTCCATTCGCTGTGCGTTCTTCTGTGTGTCTGTATTTATTTTTATTTATCCCCCCCTCCCTTGTGGCTTGCTGATTGTCTGCTTTTTTGTTGTTGTTGCATCACCTTGTGAGTCGGCTCTCTGCGGCGCTTGCGGGTTGGCGGCACTCCATGGTGCTTGCAGTCCGAGCGGTGCTTGCAGGCTGGACGGCACTCCATGGCCTCCATGGCACTTGCAGGCCAGGCGGCACTCTGCGACACTTGTGGGCCAGTGGATCTCTGCAGCATGCAGGTGAGCCTGCCTTCACAAGAAGGCCTGGGATGGGAACCAGGGCCTCCCGTGTGGTAGACGGGAGCCCAACTGATTGAGCCATAGCCACTTCCCTAAACATCTCTCTTTTTTAAATAGAATTTTATTAAAGTATATCATTCATACATGAACATACATAAACAATAAGTGTGTAGTAAAAGTTGTGAACTTACAAAACAAATATGCAGAATGTCATTCAAGGCTATCATATATTGCCTCACCACCAACTCCTTGCATTCTTGTGAAACATTCATTGCAAACTATGAAAAAGCTTTGTCAAAATAGTATTCTAAGAACAGGTCATATCTTAAGTTAGGTGAATTAAAACTTTGTTATAGTTCATGAGAGAATGCTCCCACATTTGTCCTATTAACCACAGTTCATCTTCCACCGCTGGATTCCCTGTGTTGTAGAACCCCATGTTTTGTACAATCCATTCAAAGTTAAATTCTCTTTTGCTCCCCATTTTTTCCCTTGTTAACCCAACTTTCATATTGCTTCCAGAAAGTTTCCTAAGAAAGAAAATAATATCATTACACTATACTGGTAAAAAGTATAAATGCTTCCCCATTGTTTAGCAAAATAAGTCAGAACTTGTGTGATTTTGAGGTTCCTCCTCACCAGAGTGCAACCCTATGTTCACCTTTACCTTTAGCCAGGTATGTTTTAACTCCATTGCTCCTTTTTCAATGAAGCTCTGCTGTTTTGTGAACACAGTAGAGTCTGGGCCTTCTATATTTCCCCTGACTGTTGTACTTAATGCCTTGCTTCCTTGCAGATTAATTTTTCAAGAGGAAAAGTGGAAATAGGTTTTGTTACACATGCTAAATGTCATGATGGGTAATGGCTTCCTGAGCCTCTGCGTTCAGTAGGATATGATGCCTTGTGTGCCCTTAAGAAGAAAAAGCACAGAAGTAGATTAGCAATGTCTTCCAAAAGTGAGAAGAGTCCAGAAGAAGATTATCAATGTTTTCTAAGAGCGAGAAAGTGGAAAGGGTTGGTCCAGCTAAAATATTGCTCTCTCCATGAAATCTTTTCCAACCACGCTAGAAGGATGTTCAGCTCACTCCCTTGTGTACCTGATTTCCTGAACTTCTCTAGTCACTGCATTTATACTTATTGCAAGGATCAATGGCTGCTATCACCCTACAATAATCAACAGAACCGAATCATGACGGAGACTATATGACCTGCAAAGCCTAAAATATTCACTATCTAGCCATTTATAGACAAGGTTTGCTGACCCAGTTATTAGAGCTGATAAATAAAGACTGAGATGCCATGTGTTACACATTGTTACTGAAAACCAATCCAGAGAGCTTCTGAGCCATGAATAATAAAGTGTTCAGCTCAGCTGAGAGACCCGTAAGATCAAAATTGCTGTCTAAATTTAATTAGGTTCTGCAGCTTCCTAAATGACTTTTTTTTTTCAGTTTCAGAAATTTGGCCAGAAGGATACCTCACCAATCCTGAGTATAACCCTGATCATTAGTCTTGCATTTTATGGCTCTTATGAAAATGTTTTGGATTCTATGGCTGTATATGGTACTTGGAATAATTTCCTTTGCTTTGCATCCATTTGTTAATATAATATTGTTTAATTGAGAGCAGAACATATTTCTAATAGTTGTGTCCCTTGGTCTCCTTCTTTTATCACTAAACATCTCATCCATGGCATAAGTTTGACTAACTACATCCCTAAGCTTTGGATGCTAATTTGATCTTACAGTTTAGCTGTTACGGAGTCAGGTAAGCAGTGTGTTAATCCTAGCTCCCCCAGTAAATTATTGGCTGTTAATCTCAGGCAGATCATGTATCCTTCTAATTTGCCGTACCCTCCTCTGTAAAAGGAGAGTACCAATCTCTGTCCCAAACTCTGTAGATAAAATAAGAGATGAAATTATCCACGGACAGCATTTAATAGAGTTGCTGTCAGAAGCATGCCATTCATTTTTGTTTGTTTTCTTTTATCATTCATTTCCCCTCATCTTACCAGCTTCTCATAAGGAATTGGGTTTATCAATATGAATGCATCAAATTCCAGGTATCAGGATTCTAACCATGAATTCTTTGACCTCTGTAATCATAAAAGACCATGGTTGAGGGAAGCCTGAGGTGGCAATATCATATTATTCTAAGGTTTCTTCTCCATATCCAGGTGGACCTGCAATAGTTCTGAGAGGTCAGAACCTGCCTCATATCAGCACACACCTAGACAAGTAAAACAATTCTCAACTCAGCTGTCAAGACTCTTCTGGAATTTTTTTCTAGGTCAAAAATTGGAAGGAAATTAGCCCCATTTTCTAACAGACAAGGCTGTCCCAGTTACAAGCAGTGGGGCCAATTGAGTCTGGTATACTCCTTTTGCCATGGCCTGTTACCTTGAGGAACTATTTTGTCTGTATAGTATAACTCTAAGCACCTCTGATTCTAAGTTGATTGGCTCTGAAACAGAAAACAAGTGTCAGAAGGAAGAAAAGATTACTCTCTTTCCCCTCCTGATTCATCCTGAGAATCAAGGGAAAACATGTTTTGATTGTATTTATCTCATCATCCTGGAATGTTGGACTACGTTTTAGCATCTCAGGGCTTGGCGCTGGCCTGAGCTCCAGGGACTTCCTCTGTGGGACACCAGGCTTGATGGAGCAGTTAGGGCAAAGGTGTCAGTCTCCTGCTCAGCATGTGGCACTTCCACATGCTTGACACCTTCCTTAGGATCTCAAATCACAGTGGAGTGTTCCATTATTTGTCTCCTTAACAACAAACATTTACTAGAAGCCAGGACAATTGCCACCACCTCTGAACTGTTCTCCATGCTGCCAGCTTTTCTTCCTCAACCCATCTATCTTACTGTGCAGCAAGAGCCATCTATCTGCAACACAAATCTCATCATGTCACTTCCCCTCTTAAAAACCATCAGTGTCTCCCTATTACCCCAAGGATAATGTCTTAAACACCTTAGTAAGCTGCACCAGCATGAATGATATGGCCCACCAGGTCTCTTTGGTGAATTCATCCTTTTCTTTAAAAACGCAAACTCAAATCTCTTCCTTCCTTCCTTCCTTCTATGGTATTTTACAACAATTTCATAATAATGGTGCATATGCTGACCACTATAATACATTAAATGTCATAAAGCAATCACTGAAGTATGTGCTTGTCCCAGCCACTCTTTTCAATACCATGAAGGCAGAGATTCTTCCCAACTTTTTATATTGTTGTTATCTAATGCCATGATTGATAGAATTCTGTAGAAATGAAGGAAGGAAGGAAGGGAGGAAGGGAGGGAGGAAGGAAGGAAAGAAAGATTTGGTGCTTCCATAAAAATCCTGCCTGCATCACTATCCCAGACCTTTTGTATTGTACTGTAATGGCTGGTCTTTCCTTAGACTTTACATTCCCCAAGGGCATGAACTCTGAGTCTATCTTATTTGCCTCCATTTAACCAGTTTCTATCATGTGGAAGAAGCTTAATAACCATTTGTTGGGAAAAAGATCAGTGTAGTTAAGTATAAACATTAAATAGAAATGTAATCTACACTCAAGCAACTTTCTTTCCAGTTGCAAATATATGACAGGGCTCTTTGTCAGTATACAAAAGTCTAATCTCAGTTAAAATGCTAACATTTAAGGAGAAGGCATAAAAGTGAAGCAGAAAGGAGGAAGTGATTACTTCTGGTTGTAAGGATTTATTTATTCAACAAAAATACAGCAAGCACCTAGTGTGTGCAAAGCTTATGCTGGACACTGGGGAGAGAAAGAGAAATTGGATTGTTTCCCAGTTTTGAAAAGCTCAAGATGGCCTCTTGACATTCCATGAGGTGAGGGTTATGCTAGAGGATACACTGGACATTTGTTTCAGGAGCAGAGGAATAGCTTCAAAATCAACCAGGCAGGTCAGGGGAAGGAAAGAAGGCAGGAGGACCTGGACCTGCAAAGTCAGGCTTGGAATAGAACTGTGTGCTGACATTAAAGGTCTTTCAGCTCCTTAGCACTCCCTGGAAACCAGGGGGTAATAAATGAGAAAGATTACTCGTTTGGGAGTTCCCACACCCATCCCGATAGGCAATTCTAGGACACTTGTTAATTCTCTTAGTGTTTCCTCATAGCCTCTAGGCAGCCACCAAAGCCTTGGCTACCAGGGTATAAAAAACCTCTGAGAAAGAGCCAGAGCCAGAAAGATCAGCTTCCAAGAAAGACTGACCTCAAACCAATGCTCCAAATAGCCTCAGTCCAGAAATAATGGGAAGGAACTGGTCAAGTGCTAAAATCTGAAAAGTCACGCAGGTCCCGGAACTAGTGATGTGGACTTGGTGGCTTGCGAGAAGTAGCGTCTTCACCTTTGAGGGTTCTTCTCACTGGGTGTTGCTGTTTATTTGAAATAGGCACTCGATCCATAGACTTTGATTTTATTTATGAAAAGTCAAAGCCTTGTATACATAGGAATTTAAGAAACTCAGACTCTTTCTTATAAATGCCATCTTTCTGAAAACATTTGTGGGTGGCCTCAAATGAAGCCTCCTATTTCCACTCTGCTTGCTAGAGTTGAGCAGATAGTAGACTCCTGACAAATGTTTAAAACATGAAGTCTACCTAATAATTCCATCATTAGCTTCCATTATGTGTTTGGCATAGGAGGAATAGAAAAAGGAGTTAGATTTTGTATCTCTCCTCGAAAAACCAATAATCCAATTGGAAGAGGGCTAGGAAGGGGTAGCATGGTAAGCACAAACAAATTGCTATCAAAATTCAAAAAGGGAAGAAAGATTTTTTAAGGCAAATCAGGAAGAACTTAAAGAAGGTAACATGAGTGGATTACTGGCTTTCCAGACCTGGATAGAGATTAAACATTTATTTCCTGGTATCAAAAATGCTTTGAGGGGAGCAGATGTGGCTTGAGTGATAGAGCGCCTACTTCCCACGTGGGCAATCCTGGGTTTGATCCCCCATGCCTCCTAAAAACAAAAGCAAAACAACAAACAAACCAATGAAGCAGCCAACTCAGGGGAGCCGATGTGGCTCAGTGGTTGAGTGCTGGCTTCCCACGTACAAGGTCCCCAGCTCAAAACAAAACTAAACAAACAAAACAAACAAAACAAAAAAGTTTTGATGAGATGTAAAAATCGGTACTATCCTACAATCATTGGAAATTAAAATAAGGAAGAAGAGAAGGAGAAGAAAGAGAAGAAGGAGGAGAAGAAACAACTCAGGATTCTTGGAAAGCTCACCAAATTCTTTTTCAAGGATGTAGTGATTTCTAAAACTAGGCATTCTTTCCTAAGGCTCTGCTCCTATTCCACATTATATTTGTGTAAAGGATTTATGAAGTCCTTTACTACATGCCATTTCATTTGATTCTCATAAGAAGCTTATGATTCTCATAAGCTAACCCAGGTAGTAGTAGCTCCAAGCGCATTTCACAATTGCTGAAATAGAAGTTCAGCAACACCCACCTCCCAAGCTTCTTCAGTTACTCAAAAGGTAGAACCCGGTTTCCAACTCTGGTCTTTTAGCTCACCTTCAACTTCAACTCACCTCTGTAAGTTCTTCAGCTAGATTTATGTTATTAAAAAATAATTATGAATGCTTCCCTGGAACTATATCATCGTATAAAAAAACCACATCAAATTCTGTTTTAGTGAACAAAATTGGCCTCTGTTGCTTTCTCCCACCCTCATGCTGGGTCATTTGCAGAGCACTGCTCCTTAGTTTTTCTATTGCCACCTGGAAAACAAGGGTTTTGTGTTTTTAAAGTATTTAGTTCTTGAAAGTGGTAATGGTAGAATAGCATAAATTACTTTCTGAAGGAAACTGTGAATGTAAGTAGATTTTAATAATGTAACTCTAACATCCAAAATAAAACAAAACCAAATCTTATTAGAAAGAACATTAATTCCTCAACTTCAACGATACTAGGTAGGCTCCATCTCACGGATCAATTATTAATGGCTGCCTAGAGCTGTGCTAAGAATGATTCTGGGTTCAGCATTGAGAGGACTGTAATCAATCCATGGTAGCTACAGTAGGCATGGGGGCAGGTAGTTCCATCCCAGGAGATCCTGATTGTGTCTTATTCAAAACTACTGTGCTGGGTGGCACATTTATAGACAATGATGAGTATTTAAGAACTTATACCTCTAGAACCCTGCTCTCCTCTGGAGCACTCTGAGGACTTCAGACCTATAACTTGAGTAGCTTCAAGGGTATTTAGTTATTTGTAGTTCATTCATTACCTACTTTAATATTTCTACCAACTCTTTATGTTCTTACCTTTTAGGTTTCTTTTTTTATTTTTCTATAAATTTCCTGAAAATAGTTTACAGCTGAATTACACCGAGAGTCAAATAAGGAGACTAAATTATCTTCTTTGATAACTTAAGCTTTTCTCATTTTTGCTCAAAAAAGTAACACTGCTTAGGATAAAAATTAGAAAACAGAGAAAGTATAATGAAGAAAGTATTTACTATAATCCCACTCATAAGAATAAGCATGAGTAATATCCCAGAGTGTTTCCTTTCACTCTTTTTCATATTCCTATGTAAAATAATTGGGCAAATAGTTTATAAAGATAATCTTCTATTTTACATCTTGTTATAACAAAAATATATCCCATATGTTATATTATGGAAATATATTCACACAGAAGTCCTAAAAACATACTTCTCATGTCTCCTGATCTAACAAACTGACACTACTCTCTACCAATAGCTCTGGCCAAGCCAAGGCATCACCCATGAATTTTCTCTTTCCTTATATCTCATATGATAAGTAATTCCTGTGATCACTCACTCTGCAACTCACCATATATTGTATCCTGTCTTATCTCTGCCCTGGACTAACTAGTTCTCCAGCTGGTCTCTTCTTTCCCCTTGGCCCCTCCAAAACCCAGTCTCCATAGAGCAGCCGGAAGGATCATTCTTATACATCAGGGCATTTCCCTCCTCTGCTTAATGCCCTCCAAACACTTCCCTTTGCACTTGGAATAAAATCCAAGCTCCTCACCTTGGCCCCTGAGCGCTTCCATGGTATGGGCCTGAACCTCTGTGCCACTCTCCACAATCTTTGTCTGCATGCTATTCATTTGCTATGAGCACGTTTCAGGCCTGTTTCTCTACCAGATTACAAGTGCCATCTTTCTTCCAGGCCTCTTTGCTCATGAGGTATATTCCCAGCTTCCAGTAGTGACTGGCATACAGCTTGAAGGCAATCAACATTGGATTAAATGCATGAATGATAGTCCATGGCTGATTTCCTGTCTGATTTACAGTATATATCCACTGCATATCTCCTCCATAAATGAGAGAAAGAGGGAAGAGGGTAGAAGCTAGAAGGGTAGAAAGAGTACAGAAGAGGGGGTAGGGACAGAGGAAGCAAAGGGAGAGCAAGAGAAAGGTGAGCAGAAGAGGTCAGGGGAAAGGGGGCGGGGACGAGAAAGAGGCCCTCTGATTAGGATACTTGTGACAGAATTTGACTCTGAACATTATCATACTATAGTCATGTTTTACTAACCAGTCTGCTCTGAAACTCAGCAAGGACTTTTTTGCCAGTGCAATGCATTATTTCATTAATGTCACTCACCCTTTGCATAACTTAGAATTGGATCACGTGGTGTTTTTCTGCATACTTGGCCTCTGTAATTCACGTGGGCTATATTGAAGCAAAGGGATCACATAGCCGTCCAGCGTGTCTTTTCTTTCTGAAAATCGAGCAGTTGCCATTCAGCCGATACAACCTTGTCACATCCTTCAGGACCAGGTGTGATTTGCATTTACAAAGCCCAGTTAAGTCAGAGCTGGCTTAGGACCTCACCCTCTGATCACCTGCAGACAAGAGAACAGGGGGATCACCCTGGACTAGCAGCTAAGAAAGTGCCAGCGTGAGGGACACAGAGAGGGCCAGGAGGATGCAGCAATCACCTCTCTACTACTATAAACGCAACCTCCTCTCTTGATCCTACCCGTGCAGCTCTGCAGCCCTCCCCCAATCCTGCAGGGAAAATTCTAACTATATCAGGGCCATGAGGACGGCCTGGAATCCACCGCAGGCCCAGCTTAGCAAAAAGCACAGTTGCCATGAGAGCAGGGAGGCTGCGTACCTGACTCCAGGTGCAGAGGAGATGCTGGGGCAACATGAGGTGAAGGGCAGGGAGGGGGAACCAGAGCAGAAATGCTACTGATTGAGCATCTAGTCATGTGAACCAGGTATCCTTGTGAGGCACGTGACAAAAGCCTCTCTTTTAATGCTCACTACTGCCCTTGAGATAAATATTAACACTCCCATTCCATAGATGAGAAAGTTGAAACTCAGTTCGGCTGCATACCTTGCACAAGTTCACATCTCTGGAATTCGAGCCATTCAGCCCCAGGTTCTGGACAGTGGCACCAGCAGGCAGTTGATAGTTTCACTGGGACTGAATGAATAAAGTAACAAGCAAAGGCACAAACTCCTGTCTTCTGGAATGAAGTTATTGCTTGTGCTTCCGGATGAGATGAACCCACTTGGGCCATACACAGAGCCGGTTCCAGAATCTGTGACCCTGGCACATTGCTGAGCCCACCCAACCGTTATTTTCTTAATTTGTAAAATAAGGATAGAAATACCCACCTAGTAAGAGTTCAGTGAGGACTAGAGGAATAAGATAAATCAAAACCTAACACAGTACCTGACACCCTTTGGTGTTCAAGGTGTGCTAGGTGTGTTCCCCTGTCTGCACTTACCAATGAGTGCACTGGGGTAAAACGCCTCTGGGTCATTTGCTGGACTTTGAGTCCATGGGTATTCCTTCCTGCTGTGGAGGCATCCCTGTAGGACTCCATCTGGCCTTTCTAGCCCTTTTGTTGTTTGATTTCTCTTTCTTTTTACTTTTGAAGGTCCCTCAACTGGAATGGTGTTGAGAAGTGTTTTGCAGGCAGGCTCCAGGAATGCCCTGTGCACTATTTGGGGATCTCTACACCAGACTTGGCCTATCGAGGGCCAGATCCTCTCCTCATTAAGGCTCTAGGTTTTAGATCACCCTTGGGTAGTCTCTCTGATAGAACAACTGATTTCCCCAAGACAGGGGGCACTTGAAACTGATGTAGTAATTAAAGACCCTGTGGGCAGAGATAAGGATTAGACAGTTCCAAACACAAACGTACTAAACCCCATACAGATCTGCATAAGGTTGAAGTTCTGGGCCAGATAATTTAGCCGTCATATTTTAAAACATCTATATTTTTTAAAGACGTAGATAATTGTTTTCCTATACGAGGGACATCCCTGGATGGAGAATGCCAAGTAAGGGGAAGAAACTTCTGTGCCAATATCACCTCTCTTCATCTGCTCCAAGCCTGGGCCTCTGGGATTGCCATGGTGATACATGGTCAACCTCTCACTTTTTACTCTTCCAAGAGCTAGAAAGGTAAAAATGAGCCATTTGATCTCAAGTGAAAATCAACCTCCTTCAGTTAAAAAATGTTCCATTGCTTTCTTTTTGTCAAACCTAATGCTCCAACACCATGTTGAAAAAAAAAGGAGGAGGGGACAGAGAAAGGAAGAAGGCAAGAAAGAGGTCTCAGAAGCGGTGATGCTGGGCTGGACTGTGGTGGCCACAGTAGAAACCGTGGGGCGGGGGCAGGAGGGGACAATTGGTGGTGGTCGGTGGTGACAGCGGTGGTGGCAGTATCAGACTAGCCTGCACCAGGCAGCTTTCTCAGAGCACACAATTGGTGGTAGTTCTTGCTTCCACTGACTTGCTCTGACCTGGGGGTTCAGGCTCCATGCAGCTCTTTCCCTCCATCTGCCACTTATGCTTGCTTTGAGGGGGTGCCTGGACTGTTGGCTTTTATTTTTTCACGTGGAGGGAAGCTGGGTCAGGAAATCAAAATATTGAAAGAACCCGATAGCAGGAGCCCAAGCCCATTATTAGTAATGAGTCCAGGCGAGAGCAGGCAGGACACATCCATTTGCTGTGATGAATATGCCAAAGTGGCTTCCCCAGTGACCCAGGCTGCCAGAAATTTGACCAACCCGAGCCTGTGTGAGAAGGACGCCTGGGACAGGGATGTCTTCTGTCGGATGAAAGTCACAGGTTGAACAGGTGTGAGAGGTGGGCCGTGTGGCTCTGGGCAGCCGGCCTGCTTGTGCTTGGGAGCTAAAGCATCTTGTTGCCCATGTCTGGTTGCCTGATGCGTTGCCTATAGTCAGGCTGGAGATTTGCCCTTCCCCCTCTGGCTCTTGGTCGGCTCGGGAGCCCTCGTGCAGTCCACCCACCTGGATGACAAGTTTTCCTGTGCAAAGACAGCCAGGGCTGTACTTTACCTTCAAATGATTCACTGGTTTCGTTTTGATGCAAGTTTCTAAGCATGTGGGCTAGAGCTGTCAAACCTTCCTCTACATGTGAATTACCCTTAATTATAACTTAGGCAAGAGCTACTGATTTATCACTACCAGGCTTGTTTTTAATCCTTTAACTTCTTATGGGTGGTAATATTAACACAAATTGGAAAAATTAAGAGGAGGTCTAGGGAATGCCACAAAGTCTTATCAGAAAGAGTGACACAATATCCTGCTGGGAAATCCCAGGTTTTCCTAAGAAGCACTTTAAAAGTCTTGGGGACAGATCAGGGGTCAAACACACAGACGTAATTCATTAGTGATTAATTTCAATCAGCTCAACATCAGAATAAACAAAACCAGGTTATATGAAGACAACCTGGGAAAAAACGATGCTGAGTTTCACTCTTTCATTCATTCAAAGGATGAACTTTCATCAAAGATCTCGAAACATTGATACTATTTGGCAAAGATCTGAGTGTTTAATAACCCTAGGCCTGTCTTACACCATCAGCTTCCTGTGGCATAAGGCTCACAGATGCTAAATTCATGACTTCTCTTGGAGCCTACCTGAAATATGCTGCCCCTGAAATGAGGGAACCGTCTCTTTGAAACTTACTCTCCCACCCCCATTCACATTCACGGTCCATATTGTCTAATGAGGTCTCTGTGGCCATTTTAGTCTCAGGAGCCATTGCTAAGCACATGCTCTGAAGACAGCTTAGCTGCATCAAACTCTTTAATTGGCTGGCATTTTAAAAGTTTAAAGGGTTAATGCTCATAAGGGAAGGAGAAAATACTGTACCGCGTGCATTTTGATCTGAGGTTCAAAACATACATGGAGATGAAAATGGCCAGCCTCATCGCTACACACAATCCCTTTCCCTGCCTCCCAGTTCCTTTCCTTCTTGCCTCTCCACAATCTTACAGATCTCAGCGCGATTAGCGTGCTGCGAATAGGTGAATGGCCGCTGGGGTTCTATGGTTTCAGTGTAGGCTGAAGATTAAATCCCTATGAAAATAATATATCTCATCTCCCCTCTCCTGCACCCTCCCCACCAGAAGCAGCTGCTTTTCACATTTAAATGTAGCAGGGGTAACAAGAGCCTCTTTTATCAGCTACTCCTATTCATAAGGCATTAAAATACATGCGGTTTCTTAATCCCTAGTGCAGCTCTAACGGGGCTTCAGCTTTGTGCTGAAATAGCACGTATCTCTTAAAAGTAGCTGATGGAAATCATCTTCCAAACCAAATCAGCCTTTTAAAAGCAGCTCTCCCCAAGGTTTACACAGAACATAAATTGAGTCCAGGACACAGTGTGTGTCCAACCTCCCCGCTCCACCATAAAGGGCTTGAGAAACAATGCCTAAGTTTGTTTATAAGTAGCACAAGCTCCTTGGCAAGCTGCATCCCTTCCCTCTCTCGCCTCCCTCCCACCCCGGATTCCATACCCATCTTTGCAGCACAACTTGGCATCCTGCAGCACCTCTTCTGGGAAAGACATTTCAAAAGAAGCCAATCGGCATTTGCTGAGCAAGGTCACTGTCTGAAGCAGCACTCTAAGAAGGCAGCAGATCCAGAAATGATGGAAAAGGTGGGGGTAGGGGGCAGGGGAATGGATGGGTTAGAAAACCAACTGGATTCCCAGTTGATCCATAGGTCTCAAGAGGAATGTGTGAGGGACTGGTGAATTCACTTCCACTGAGAAAGCTCTTCTGTAGTCAGGTAGCTGATAGAAACTTACATGGCAATATGATTATGTGTGTGTGTGCGCATGTGTGTACATCAGATAAGTCACACACACACACAGGAACACATACATATTTGTCTGCGTCAGGCAGCACTGCTGCCATGAACAATCATCTAAAAATAGTAGTAGAAGCACTATAAATACAAAGGGAACATTTAACACAGAGATAAAAATAAATAGCCTGAATTATAGTTAACTCTTGCAGCTATATTTCTATTGAAATGTATTCCCTAAAATTAAATCTTTCTTATATAATTTCAAATTAAGGCTGACCCCTCCCCCCCAAATTAACTCTTTCTTACATAATTTCAAATGAAGGCTGACCCCTTACAAATAAGTTCTTTCCAAAAAGAAAAGAAAAATGCATATGCTTAAATAAATATTCAAACTTCCTTCACAAGTACAGCTTATGGTTTCCTAACCTTAGTTAATTTAGGGGTTTCTTAGTCTCTGGCCTTCCTGCTTATTGAGAAAAAAGTGGCAGAAATACTTGCTGTATTTTGTGGTCAGCTATATGCTTATTTTCACTTAGAAGGTTTTAGAAGCTATTTCGGGTTTGGGGCGGGGGGGGGGGGGCGTGAAGCGTTGTCACATCCTTCTAACGTTGCTTTATTCAAAGTTCCAATTTAAATGTGGAATATTTTCTCATAGCCGTAAGTTTTGCTAGAAGTGTTTTGGATTTTAAGTTCTTCCAACCAGTCTCTGATTTTCAATTGCTGCAAATTTTCTCTTCTCTAATTCTCTCTGTCTTTTCTTGATTTGATGATGAAGTGGAGGTTTGTGCTCTTTCTCTCTATATATAAATATTTGCTGATAAAATGTCACAAAGTTATAAAGTAGGAGGATGATCTGCAATATAAGATTTGCCCCCTCCCACAAGCACTAGCCAAATATTGATGAAGACTGATAGGCAACAGAAATACCCTGTGCATGAGTGAAATGTGCAAGTTAATTATACATACATCATTCCATCCTTTTTTGTGGAAAGTATCCATCCCTCAAAGATTATAAGTTTTTTAATACAAGGGGAAAAAAACCCTTCAGGTAATTCTAAATGCCCTTTAATACCATTAAAGAAAAACTTAATTCCAATCACTGAGATTTATTGAAGAAATCTCACTTTCTGGGACAATGCTGATTGCTCCTGAATCATGTAACCTGACTGCCCTCTTCTGGATGTAAAGAGAAATAGTACCAGCCTGAAAGAATTTAAGGACCTATAGAAGACATTGATTGTTTTATTACTGTTTATAGGCTTACAATTAGGAAATCTACAGTGCTAAACCAATCTCCACTTTCTCATAGAAACAGAACATCGTTGTCATTATAAACTAAACAATCTGACTCCTCCATGACCAAGAATGAGAGGCTTTCTAATTTTTTTTTCAGCATCTCTGACTTTTGTATTATTTCATGTTCAAGATCTTTATGTCAGACCCAGATGTTCAAATAAAGCTCAAATAAGGATTTGTACTCTCCCTGATATTCCCACAACTTTTTGAAAAACTGATATTAATGTGAGCTAAGCAGGTATAAACCTTGCATTCAATTTAGAAGTGGGTTCTGACTTATCACAAACCTCTCAAAATAGCTTGCAAATATTTAAATAGGTCCCATTTTAAATAACTATTATGTAATGCCATAATAAAGTTGGACCTAACTTGGTAGGAGAATTATCAATGACTAACCTTAGATTTGCCTACTTCTTCCCTTTGTCTGTATTAGGAGTTAAGATCTTATGTATCAAGATCATACTTATAGAGCTTTGAATTTCTTTCTTTTGTGTCATTTCAAGTCTGAAAAATGGTAGAGCAAATTCAGGATGATTGATAATTCTGGATAGAGAGTCATTAAATGCCAAGAGGAAAAAAAATCTACCCTCAATTATAATTGTGATACTACGTCAAACAGATAGAGGAAATCCTAATTCTGAGCTCTATTAAAATGCACTTATTTCAATTTCCAGTTGCTATGTATGTCCTATTAGCAGCCTGACATTTTGAGTAGTACACTAATTCATATGAATTGAGTTTTAAATGAAAGCTTTCAAGTCAACCTTTATGGAACACTGAATGTGCGATAAGCCCCGAATTAGCAAGAGAATGAGGTGATACTTTTTTTACCACTGCCAGCTTCTTATGTGAAGGAGCAAAACCTGAACACTCCAAATTATAAAATCCTTTAATTTCAAGGACCTCGCCCATAAGGCAAGCACATGCTGATTTCGTCATATTCTTCACTTGAGACCTATGAAGTAGTTAGGAGCCAATGTGATTCTATTCTGCAGTTTGAAAATTAAAGGTCAGAGGTTAAGTATGTGTCTTGCCAGGTAGGTCTCAGCTGGATCCTCACCTGTCAGGTACCGAAACATCACATAAAATGGACTAAGAATAGACATTACAGGAGAAAGCTTACACAGGCCAAGGTTAGCAGGAAGAGGGAAAGTAAGGTCCCCTGGTTGCTTATTATTCACTAGAGAGGGGGTGGAGCTTGCAGCAGGGTTTTGTGTTCCGTTGGAGAGACCCCTCCCTCCTGTAGGTTTCTTTATATAGGACAAGCATAAGACAGTACCTGGTGGAGGGCAAGGTGGGCACTGAGGTGTGGGCACTGGGGAGAAATGTCTGGGAGTGCCAAATGCCCACATGTGTAAAATTCAGGGCATTAGGATAGAGCAGTCCTCCTGCTGGAGGGGAAATGCCCCTCCTGCTAGAAGAAGATGAGCCCCTCTTTCCAAGTAGCTTGCTGTCCAGGCAACCCAGAATGGGAACCCAAGGTCAGGTTTGGACAGTCTTGTTCCGGGCACTTCGTTGCATTAATGCAAGAGCACTTGACTAGAAGTTGGTTTCTTGGTGAGCTCTGTCACCCTGTGACCACAACAGAACATTTAATCCCTGCCTCAGTTTACTCATCTGTAAAGTGAGGGACCTGGATCTGAAGTTTTCCAAGGCAGCTTTCCAGTTCTAAATACTTATTCTTCCTGAGTCACTTGTTATTTCCATTACACTATATCGCTAAATTAGGTAACCAACCAATACCTTCCATAAGCAAAGGGCACCAATGGTATCACTTTATTCTAAATAGTTATGAAAATTTTCACAACAAGGATCCCCTCAGATATTGAATTTGTACAAAGCTCTTGCAAACGATTAGGTTTTATGGCTTGCCCACTTCAGTAATCCATCTGGCATGACCAGAAACTTTTTTTTTTAAGTTACTATGATCCCTGGTTACTACTCCTGCAGAAATCCTCTTCTCTCCAATACCAGGATAAAGGCCAAGCCATTGTGTTGTAGGACTTCAGGGGAGAAATTGAGAGGCACAGGGCACCTTTAGATGTAACGTTGGTGACACAGAGGTATATTTATTCCTCTGGTCTGGAAGGATGCTGGGGTGGAATTGATGCTGAAGCCTGTGGAAGAAGGGCTGTCAGGTGTAGTTTCCTCCTGTCCTGCTGGCCAAAGACTTGTGACAACAGAGGCTGCAAGCTCAGCTGTTAGTTGTCTTGTGCCAAAGCAAACTCGCAGAGCAATGACAGCTGAGGGGAAGTGGGGCCAGCTCCAGAGAAGCCGAGAAAGTGGGGAATCAATAAAAAGAAAGAATAATGTAAACCAAATAGTTGTTCCTACCTCAATTCCGAAACAAACATGCACATCACCATGTCAAATACTTGTCCTGATCCAATTAAATCCAGGTGACTCCCCTGCTGCAGCTATGAGAAAAAGCACTATAATCCCATAGACTGTAAGTGCTATGAGGGCAGATTTTTTTCTTTGTTCACTACCCTATACCAGCACCTAGAACAGGCTTGGTACCTAGTTGGAGTGTGGCGTATTCCTCTCCCAGGGCTGCTATAACAAATTGCCACATACTGGCTCACTTAAAACAACAGAAACTCACTCTCTCACAGCTCTGGAGGATGGAAGCCAGAAATCAAGGTTTGGCAGGGCCCTGCTCCCTCTGAAGTTTCTAGGGGATGTTCCTCCCAGGCTAGTTCCAGCCTCTGATGGCAGCCGGCCACCTTGGCATCCCCTGGCTTCGAGACCCATCCCTGCAGTCTCTGCCTCTGTCTTCACATGGCCTTCTAGACTGTGTCTCTCTTTTCTTCTCTTTGTATGAGGCCACCAGTCACAATGGATTAGGCCTCACCCTTCTCCAGCGTGACCTCCTCTTAACTTAAGCAGTTACATCACCGTGACCACACTTCCAAATAAGTTCCCATTCCAAGGTACAGTACTAGGGGTTAGGTGTTTATCATATCTTTTTTTTTTTTTTGCTGGGGGCACAAATCAACCCATGACGAGATGTTTCCTATCTGTGGAGGAGTTGGGGGTTGGCGATCCTGGGCTGCCAGGACTTAGTAAGATGGAATTGTTTGTTGCAGGGGGCAAAAGGGCCAAGTGAAAAAGAACAGTATGGTGGGGAGCCACAGAGAGTGACACTGCACCCCCAGTGAGTCGGCTTGAGGACCTGCCTCCACCAGAATCTGCAGATGACTTCTTCAGTTTTTAATTAACAGCCAACAAATGATTTTCTTATGCAAGTTTGAATTCCAAAGCCACATTCTGCTTCAGAGACCCCAAGTCCCAGACCCCCCCCCCAAGCCTGTCGATTTGTCTCTGGTCCTCCTTGACCTCAACCACACCCCATGGCTTGCAGCTGTCTTGTCATCACCAATGCAAGGCTTTCTCCGAGAAGTTCAACGAAAAAAATGTAATCATTCCACATCCCTCCTTAATATCATCAGATGGCCGCCCACAGCTACTGCCTAAAAGCCTGCCACACCTCCCACTCCCCAGCCCCTTAACCCCTCCCCCTTCAGAGCCTAGTTCCTGCACCCTACCCACTAAGGGTGCTTCTATAAACTTACCATGCCTTCCTATATTTCCCACCTGCCTTTTCTCTTTTTTCCCACTCCTTTTTTTCTGCCTGGAAAAATCTTGCTCGTTCTTCGAAACCCCCTTCCAAACCTCTTCAAAACCTGTCCTTCAAATTCCATCCTTCCTCTCACTGAAGACTCCCACACTGGCAACCTATTGTTTCTTCTTTCATTCAGGCAAAGATAAATATCCCTCCTTGGTGTCCCTTTGGCCAGGTGGCATATTTCTGTTCTAACACATCAACTTGTGGAGTTATGCTGACAATGTCAGTTACACACACACACACACACACACACATTCATGCTGACTAGGTATTATTCTAAAACAGAAAAGAAAGTGAGTGTCTAGCATGGAGCTGTCATGGCATAAAGGCTGATTCTCTTCCTTTTCCACCTAACAATTAGTAGAGGGAGGCAAACTGTATCCATGCTAGCACATTATCTGATATGATGGGAAGTAGTGAAAAAATAAGGAAATAATTGGAGACCAAGTGAGGACAGTTTCTCTGACCATACAATACAACAGGATGCCCTAAAAAGAATATAAATACACACAGCACTGAACAGCAAGGAGAGACACTTGAAAGCTTCAGAATTTCCACGTGCTTGGGGCAGGGGAGAGTGGTGGGAGACATGACCTGCAATCTGCTGGTGTGTGTGGAGTTTGGGATGGGGCTGCTAGGGGACGTGTTAAAACTACCTTTTTTCAGCAAGGATCTTCTTAGGTGTGTTCTAAAGCACCTCCTATAGCTATATCCTTGGACTGTGACAGTCTGAAGTTATTTCATGAATACCAAAAATAAAAGTTCATGTTTTTGAACTAATGCATTCCTGTGGCTGTGAGGCCCTTTTGATTGGACTCTGTCAGTGAGGCATGACTCGGGTTGAGTCTCTGCCCTCCTGATGGGTTCCAATGGAGACACAGAGAGGGAGAGAGAGAGAGACAGGAAAAGAGAGATCTGCCGTTTTTGATACTGCCATATGAGAAAAGACTCAAGGATCACTAGCAGCAAAAGTTTAAGCAAGAACCCCCAAGAGGCTGGGTCCATAGAGCAAACCAAGGCTGAAGAGAAAAGCCACATGTTGATGGCCCACGGCTGAACTCGGGAAGAAAGCAGAGCAGCCGAGACAGAAAGAGGAGGCCCTGAAAGAGACAAGCCATATGCCTGGTTGCCCACAGCTGAGCTCCAGGAGATGGTAGATTCTGGAGGCGAAGGCAGGGACCTCAGCAGAGATTGGTGGCCATCTTGCTTTACCACTTGGCAATAACCCAGAATCACCAGTAGATGACTTTGGTAAGAAAGCATCTCTGCTGATGCCTTGATTTGAGCATTTCACTGCCTTGGAACTGTAACCTTTTACCCTAAGTAAAATTCCCATTTAAAAGCCAACCTTTTTCTGGTGCTTTACATTGGCAGTCCTGTGGCAAACTAATAGAGTTACCTACCAGGAGTGACCATAAGAAGTGAACAGAGAGGTTCCAGGTATCCATTCTGTTAAGAAGAAGTAGGCATTTACTGTAGAAGATGTCTAGCTATGCGGATTTGCACGCATGTTGGTAAGGAGAGAACACCAGAAATTCATGGCAAGACTCTTTGATTGCTTCAGTCCCCAGAGCTATCAAATGAGGACATTGAACTCCAGGATCACTAGGAAACAGCACTTTTGAGAGGCAATGGCTCTCACAAAGACATTCATTCAAGGGCATCTAGGAAACCCTCTACTGTCTGTGTTAATAATAGAACTAACAGTTTTTTTAAATGGGAAGAAAACAGCAGACCTAAACGTCTTCAAGGGACTAGCTAATGTGGGGCAGGAAATAAGTACACTGTGTCCAATTATACCACACAGCAGGGACAGAAGCCCTTTTCAAGATGATAAGCTACTTCTCATTTCCCTGAAGCCTTGAGATCAACAAGGTGGTGTTAGCTGTGGGAACAAGGGAAGGAATCAAGATAGTAGAGTCCCTAGTAAGGACAACTGGGATGAAGGTCAGGGCAGAGAGAGAGGAAAGAAGACGGTGGTGCTGAAAATTAAGTCTCTAGGCAAGTGGAAGTGGGCCTGGGTAGGGATTTCATTGCTAGTCTATTTTTTACTTTTTCTCCTTTTCATCATCCTCACTGGCTCAGTGTTAGAGATGGGGTAGTCCCTCTATAAATGGTGTCTCCCATTATTGTTATAAATATTATTATGATAATTAAGAAAATAGGGGCAAAAGGAATGAGTAATAAAGATTAGACTGTAAAATTGCTAGAGAAGTGAAGACAAAACAGCAGCTCTCTTTACATGCTGTACATATAAAGAGAAACTAGGACAGTGGAGAGAGGATGACCAAGGTAAAAGAGTTGGAAAGAATGGAAAGGATCCAGCAGTGCCCAAGATCAAAGGCTGACCTACTAGGGAGATTTTTTGCAAGCAAACGGAATTATTACATATGACTGGAACAATAGGAATACGTTAATCTTATAACCTCACTTTAGTAGTTTGGAAAAATGAGCACTGACAATGAATTGTCATAAAAAGTACACACAAAATCCTTGCTATTGATGACTATGGTTACTAGGGACTCATGTTTTTAACAAATAGGGGAGCCAGTGAAGCTTCAATAGGAAGAAAAATTATTCTTATTTATATTATTCCTTGATGGTGTCATTTGCACTTTTTTTAATTTAATGTGAAATTTCAGAAGAAGAACTGCTTAATGGTTGAATAGGAATGGAGTGTTTGTAAAATACTGAACTTTGGCTGGCCCAGAATGTTTTTCTAAGCAAAATCCCAAGGAACTGGAAACCACATAAGAAAACTTCACAAAAAAAGTCCTAGGAAAACAATGGTGTGTGGTTATGTGCATGCTAGCATCAGCTATCCCATCCTTCATCCAACAGCTGTTAAGACCTTACTCTGTGCCCAACCAGATAACTGGTGCTGAAAAAAGAGCTCATTCCTGCTATCCTAGAAATCCTAGAACTAAATTTGTACTTCTAAATGAGAGCTCTGGTTGTTTGATCATAGCCAAACTGGAACATTTGGTATGTGTTTCCACAACAGTCCATGAAAGGTCAGCAGAGCTAACCTCTCCTTCACAGCCTCCCTCATAGAGTCAGGGTCCAGACCCTGCCACATACCATCTCCTGGTGTACATGAGGAAAGTCTAGTACCAGAGTCATGAGCTAGTTTCTCTTTGTTTCCATATGTTTTCCTAGGGGCTCCCTCATCACAACATGTTATACAATCAGTGTCAACATCATATCCTATTTGGTCAAAAGGTATTTCCAATCCAGTGCCTCCTAACCTCTTCTAGGGGAAGTACTACACACAAGTTAAAATTACCATGCCCTGATAGATCAAATGAAGAGAGCCAGTCAGAAAGCACTGAAAGTTCATGACAAATCAGGTCACTTTCTATTATATTTATTTTTCTGTAATAAGGTACTTTAAGTACTCCTCTTAAAGATGGTTTACAATATCCCATGTTAGCCTTTCTCTTGAATTCCTCTCCAGTAATATCAGGATGATTGTGTGCATAGATCGGTGGACTAGAAATCAGAATGGCAGGTGTGTGGCAGAGAAGGAGGTAAGGAAGACCGAGGCATAGAACTAGAACCATCTAGGAGGACAAGACAGGTGCTGGGAGATACTGAAATGCAGTGTCCCATATGGAGGCCAGTAGGGCCATGGGGAGGGGATCCAGAGCAGAGATTAGGCAAGAAGGCAGATGGCCTCAGGCAACTCTAACAGCCGGTAGCAGACCCTCAAAAGTTGAAAAATGGATACTTGGAATTAGGTTCACTGATGGAATTCAGTCTTGGAAAAGGACTTTTTCCCCCAAAGGAAGCAAGAGTCACAATATGGAAGGGGCGAAAAAGGACAAAAGGAGAGCACTTGAGCTCAGGAACCAGAAATGAAATGTCCATTGTCCAGTGAACAATCAAAGACAATCAAAGATGTGGGAGAGGAAAGCTGAGACCAGGGATGAAAGGGGAAGCCAGAGGTCAGGACCAGAGCAACGTGAGGACAAAATTGTATGACAGCCCAGGAGTGAGGCCCATCCATAGAGAAGGGCATGGACACTCCAGGATGTGAGCGTGCCTGCATGTGGTGACAGTGGGAAGGTTCACCTAAATACTTGCTGCCAGATGCACTTGGAAAAAGACCTTGACCAAAATGGGGAAACATTAAAAACATAGAGTTTTTACGGCTATGAGATTTCAAAGCAAGTGGGAGGTCATTGCAGATGTTATGCTTATGCACCTCTCAGGTGGATCCCACTAACTGCCACAGTAAATAAAGCCTCAAACAGGGGTGCTCCCAGGAGCCCTAGAGACATCTTGACATTATAGGCAAGGCACACAACCCCATGAAATCAGCATCCCACTGATGGACCTTACATTGGAATATATGATGACCTATTTCCTTACTCTAGCAGAGTTAGACTGCTTTATAATTTCCCTACAGAAGATTCTTCTACCCATTTTATTTGAACCTATAATTAGCACTATACTTTTAAAATATATGTCCCAGAGACTTAAATCTCCAGTCTGTTCACATGCTAGTTGAGCCCTGAATCACAGCAGAGTTGCAGCTAATACCTACTTTCTAGTTCAGCAGACTCACCCAGGACAACTAACAAAATGATGAAAATGGACAACCTGCATCCCAAAAAGCAAAGACTATCTACAACTGCAAGCAAAACAGATCCTTCCATCTGCCCCATAAGATCTAAGGCCCCTCTCTATCTGAATCAGGACAGCCATCATCACCCCAAAATCCCCAATGTCGAGGAATGAACAAACATAAAGCGGGAATACAACCATAGACCAAAATAGACTTATTATTGTAGTAAAGGAAGAACTTGTAATATTGATATAAAGATAGTGGTTACCAGAAGTTCTGAGGGGAGGGGGAGGGAAGAATAGGTCAAACATAGGGCATTTTTAGGGCATTGGAATTGTTTTGCATGCTCTTGCAATAACAGATACATGTCATTATATATTTTGTCAAAACCTTTAAAATTGTATGGGTGCAGAGTATAAACTATAGATCATGGTTAGCAGCCATGCTTCAGGGTTTGTTCATCAGTTGTAACAAATGTACTGTACTCATGTAAGATATTATTTTTTAAAGATTTATTTTTATTTGTTTATTTATTTCTCTCCCCCCCCACCTCGACTGTGTTCTCTGTGTCCACTTGCTGCGTCTTCCTCTCTGTCTGCTTCCGTTGTTGTCAGTGGCACAAGAATCTGTGTTTCTTTTTGTTGCGTCATCTTGCTGTGTCAGCTCTCCAAGTGTGTGGCGCCATTCTTGGGCAGGCTGCACTTTCTTTTGCACTGGGCAGCTCTCCTTACGGGGCACACTCCTTGCGCGTGGGGCCCCCCTACACGGGGACACCTCTGCGTGGCATGGCACTCCTTGCGCGCCATCAGCACTGCACATGGGCCCGCTCCACACGGGTCAAGGAGGCCCGGGGTTTGAACCGTGGACCTCCCATGTGGTAGACGGATGCCCCAACCACTGGGCCAAGTCTGCTTCCCTATAAGATATCATTAATGGAAGAAAATGTGAGGAGGGATAGAATATATGGGAATCCCCTATGTTTTTTATGTAACTTTTCTATAACCGATATCTTTTTTAAAAATAAAGTTAGAAAAATAAAATAAAAATTCTTGCCGCCCCGGGTGAGGATTCTTCTGAGAAATGGGATGAGGCTGTTCTTGCAGGCAGCAATTTCATTGCGCAGGAGCAGCCACAGAGAGTGTGGACAGTGTTGGAAGAATCTGGAAGAAGACTGATCCTCCTTGGCTTTACTCCAGATGATGCAAAATTCCCCTAACCCCTCTGCCAGCTAACAAGTACACCCTCTTCTTAAAGAGACAGAAGGCACCTTAGCCTCTGGTTCCCAACTGAGTAAAAATGGGTGCCGACATCCTTCACTGTTAAGGGTTTAAAGGCAGTATCTACTACAGTCAGCTTATCATTTTTACTTAAGAAGCAAGTGCTCAACTCAATGATAGGTCTTTCTTGACTTTCTTTGTATTTTGGCCAAGCTCATTTCCTTCATTCAGGACACATTTATTGAGCCCTATTATGTGCTGTCCATTGCTCTATGTGACAGGGTGATCGTGGTGAGCCTGACGTGCCCTTGTTCTGGAGCTTCTGGAGCTTCCAGTTTAGAGGAAGAGGCAGAAAAATTAACAGGTAGTTTTAGTTTGGTATAACAAGCATCTGAGATGGAGACTTGTGAAGTCATGGGAGGGGACTTGTCAAATGACAGTTTCCCAGTGGGATCAAGTATAAACTGGGAGCTTTATGTGAGCAATGAGTGGCCTCAGTGTGGGATGACCTGAGCCCTCCATGGAACAGTTAAGTCAGTAAATAGATGAATTTTTTGACTCCTTCCATTTGATAATATTTAATAGAAAGTATCATAGGAATAATATGATGTACAAGACTCATATCACTTGATCTATGTAAAATGAAAATATGATTAATGTTCAGATATTGGGGACTATTATGAACAATGCTCTCAGAAGAACACATATAAGAGCCTGTGATTACTTAGGCTGGCTGAGAAGGTGATCCCAAGGAGCCCCAGTTAGATATAAAATTTTACTGTACTCATAAAATCTATGTCAAACTGAATGCAGTTGGTGGTGAGAGAATTAGATCAGAAGTTAGGACACTCGACTTGCTTTTCCTGATTTTGTCACTGAATGTCCCTGTTCCACGGGCAAAGCATGTCTGAAGTCTGTATTTCCTCATCTCTAAAAAGAAGGGGTTGAACTAGGCTTCTTCCAGTTGTAAAGTGTCATGACCCTGCCCCAAAATTATTCTGAGAATGGGTGGCATCATCACGTCTGAGGATGCTATGAAAAAGATGACTTAGAACATAGTGTTTTTTTTTTCAGAAAACCAGTTCAAGACAATAGACAGGACATAATAAATTATCTGCCTCGGGGCAAAAATAAACTCCATTCAACTATGTGCTTACTACCTGGGTAAATGTGTTTACAGCTATTTGTCTGTTTATACCAAATAAAGACCAGTCATGTTAAAATCATAGGTTGTTTAGTCCATCTGTCACTTCATACATAAAATAGAAACACATGTTAAGAAGTTAGCTCTATAGACTACTTCAAGAAACAGGAATGAACCAAAACAATCTCCTTCATAGACCTACGATAGTCCCTGACCCACCCTGTTTCTTGAGTACTAAATATAAATCTCAAACTCCTCATCCACCTTAACTACTCTGAGCCTCCAGAGTTACAAGGTTGAACTAAGATAACATAGGAAGATGTGAACAGCAGGTAGTAGTCAATCAATAAACATTAGTTCCATCTTCTGTTTCCTTCCATGGTATTAAGCACCCTCCACAACCAGACTTTACCTTGATCTCCCTCTACTGAGCCAGGCAAATGCCTTTCTGTCTCTCAGGACTTGTGGATACAGTGGCCTCTATCTGGCATGTTTGTCTCCATTCCTTGTGTTTATCCCAGTTCAGCCTGCGTCAGGGTTCTCAGTTGCAAGCACAAAGAAGGCAGCCCTGCTCTGAGCTAAAAGAGATTACCAAGGGTCCTGAGAATAAAAGGCCATGGAACTAGGCATGGAAAATGGAATGGAACTGGGGGATCCATGCACCAGGTTCAGACCCAGGACCACATCAGAGGAATGAATTGATCTCCCTCCCCCACCCTGCATCACCAGAGTGGCAGCCAATTTGATCACCACATGGGTGCTGTCAGCCCCAGAGCCAGAGTTCCCAGACCACGCATCTAATTGGTCCACTTTAAGTTAAGTCTTGGCCTCCTAGCTGTAACCAGCTGAGGACAGGTTGTAGACAGGTCCCTCAGCTCTAGCAGTGGGAAGCAATAAAGGAAAAAGCTCTCTGGAATGGGCTTTCCAACAAAAGCACACTCAATGAGGAACTGCACTAAGGCTATATCAAGGCATTAACAATAAAGGGGATTGAAAAATGCAAAAGAACTTCAAAACTGCAAAGGTTCACCCCACCACTCATTCTCTAGGACCTGGCTCAAGGTTTCTCTCCCATGCAAAGTTTCCTCTAACTAGCTTTGTTTCCAATGAGCTTCCCTTCTCTGAGCTCCTTCCAGATACCATCTCTGCCCCACATTTCTGGGAAAGTATCACACTACCCTCAACCCATTACTGGACTGTTTGGTGTCTCCTTGAACAGCTTTGAATTGTGTTGTCTGACAAAGCCTGGGGCTCCCCTCAGTGTCTTGTGCAGGCTGGGAACATCCAGGATTTTTCAAGAGGATCTTATTGGAGGATGAAATGAGAGGGCTCATCACCAAACCTGAAATGAGCATCAGGACCTTTGAGCCAGAGAAAGCCAGTAATGTCCAGAGCCAAACCCAGGTGAGGGGCATGTGCTATGATAAGGCATCGTGGTCACCCCTGGGCAGCCAGGTGGTACCATGAAGATGTAAATCCTTGAGAGGAGGATCCTTATCTTGCATGTGTTTTTTTGTTCACTGAATCTGTAAGCTGTCTAAGTAGAAGCACTGGAGCCTGACTCTCCAGTAGCTCTGTTAAAACTCTTTGGAAATCATAATCCAGTGAATTCCATACAGGATCAAGCACAACCATAAAACGTTATTGCTAGCAAACACATATTTGAAAGTTTTCAATGCCCTTAATTAATAAAAATCCTTAGTATGCTCAGAGAGAAAAGTTATTCTTTGACAAAATGAAGATGTATCTAAGCCATAAAATTTTTAGTCAAAACCAAGATGAGGGAAACGGACTTTGGCCCAGTGGTTAGGGCGTCCGTCTACCATATGGGAGGTCCGCGGTTCAAACCCCGGGCCTCCTTGACCCGTGTGGAGCTGGCCATGCGCAGCGCTGATGCGCGCAAGGAGTGCCGTGCCACGCAAGGGTGTCCCCCGCGTGGGGGAGCCCCACGCGCAAGGAGTGCGCCCGTGAGGAAAGCCGCCCAGCGTGAAAAGAAAGAGCAGCCTGCCCAGGAATGGCGCCACCCACACTTCCCGTGCCGCTGATGACAACAGAAGCAGACAAAGAAACAAGACGCAGCAAATAGACACCAAGAACAGACAACCAGGGGAGGGGCGGAAGTTAAATAAATAAATAAATCTTAAAAAAAAAAAACAAAAAAAAACCAAGATGAGTGCTGACTCCAGCATTACTTAGCATTAACTTCTAAGGGCTAAACAATGTTATAAAAAAGAAGTAAAAATATATTTAGGTGATATGATTTTCACCTAAAAATTGTGATGATTGACTTATGTTGGTCGGATCAAAAGAATACAAAGATCTACTCCTCCTTCCTGCTTTATTTTATAATTAGTTCCTAAAAATACGTGGCACAAAATGTTGTTCAATTCCAAGAGCACTTGGCTTGCAATTTTTAAAAACTAGCTAAAATGAAATTGAACTAAGTAAAATAATATGTAGCCATGAATATTCTAGAATACATCCATGATTATTTTAAATGCTAAAATAGCTTAACATTTATTACATATTTTAAAAATGAATTTTCCAAAGTAACTTTTGCCCAAAATTATAACTCTGTTTGAAGTAATATTTAGCATACAGAGGGACTAATTTTACTACTGAAAATAATTTATTATATTTTAAAGAAATGGGCAGAGAAGTTTTTTGTTTTATCTTTTTTCCCATTATGTTTCTGATTGGCTATTACTAGCATTCAGGCATTTCCCAACTTTTGTGCATGCATCTTTCAAAAACCATGCATTTTCATACATAAATCATTGATACTCAAAGCCACATTTGCTATGGTCTATTTAGACTTACAGACATTACCTGATAAGCATACATTGCTACCTGCCAGCTAATGGTTCAGATTCAGCAAATTTGCCATCAAAGTATGGGTGGAGCAGTTTTTGTGCAATTAATTGAATATTTCATTGTATTTTTTGCATCCTATTTTGTAAAAATGAGTAGAGCACAGAAAAAAAGTAAATGTTAATACTGGTGGTAATACAAATGAATTAAGCATCACAAACAAGAATAATAAAAGAATTTATGGTCTGTCCATACAATGGAATATTATGAATACTATGCAAGTATAAAAAATCATGAGATCTTAGAATATCTACTCACATTTGAAAATATTTATGATATTTTAAGATTTTTAAAAAGCAAAATAAAACTATATATACATAAGTGCTTGATTTTTTGCTAGACTTCTTTTTCTCTTCTTAGAGGTATCTTTCCTGCAGTTCTTTGAATAACTGTACAGACATGTGAACTTCTCTCCATGTGTGCATCCAAAGGCTCATCAGAAATCGTGTTATTACTGAAAACATTAGAAAGGAAGCTGCACAAAGGCACATCATTTTTCCAATTTTGCTTAACATTGGCCTTCTAAAGAAAAAAATGTAATTAGTAATAATATATGACCTTAAAGAACACAGGTACACTGAGTCACTTTTCATTACAGGCATCATAGAAATAACCAACAAATAAGTAAAAATACCTAAAATAAGTAAGTGGATTGATGATCTATTAACTAGAAAGCTACAAAGGTGATGTTGGAAACAAGGAACCATAAAATTGGAATTGGAGGCATTCTTTTTCTTCAAAATGAAGGCAGAAAGGAAACAGCTTGTGGCTCAATCAGTTGGGATCCCATCTACCATATGGGAGGCCCTGGGTTCATGTCCCAGGGACTCCTTGTGAAGGCAAAGCTGGCCCATGCACCACAGAGGGCTGATGGCCCATGTGCCACAGAGAGTTGACGGCCAGTATGCCGCGGACAGCTGGTGCAACAAGATGACGCAACAAGGAAACGGACTTTGGCCCAGTGGTTAGGGCGTCCGTCTACCACATGGGAGGTCTGCGGCTCAAGCCCCGGGCCTCCTTGACCCGTGTGGAGCTGGCCCATGCCAGTGCTGATGCGTGCAAGAAGTGTCGTGCTACACAGGGGTGTCCCCCGCGTAGGGGAGCCCCACGCGCAAGGAGTGCACCCATAAGGAGAGCTGCCCAGAGCGAAGGAGGGAGCAGCCTGCCCAGGAATGGCCCCGCCCACACTTCCCGTGCTGCTGACGACAACAGAAGCGGACAAAGAAACAAGACACAGCAAAAAGACACAGAAAACAGACAACCGGGGGAGGGGAGGGGAATTAAATAAATAAAAATAAATCTTTAAAAAAAAAAAAAAAAGATGACGCAACAAAAGGAAGAAAAGCAGATAGAGAGAAAACATGCAGCGAATGGACAGAGAGAAGAAACAACAAAGAAAGGAACAAGCTGCAAGGGGGTGGGGATAAATAAATCTTAAAAAAAAAAAAAAGAAGGCAGAAGGACAGCTGGGGATACTGATCAAATATGTTTGAGTGGGTCCAAAGTTAGGGGCTTGGTCAGGAGTGTGGGCTGTTCAGAATAGGAGGAGAAAAAGAACCAGAAGAGGACTCCTGACAGTGGATCCCTGAAGATCTGAACTTTTTATCTCACATGGCCTTTTTCGTCATGACTTGTGATCATGACTGACAAATTAGAATCTTGATTCTCAGTATCTGTTCAATACAGGCAAATTTTTGACACTTGTGCTGCTAATAACAGATAATTTATCAAACTTACTCTGTGGAATTTTTGCTTTTAACTGTCCGTCAACTTATTTTCTTAGTTTTTTAAAATTTTTTATAGTATATTTTTTATTTATTTTTAAAAGATAGATTACATAAAATGTTACATAAAAAAATGTAAGGGATTCCCATATATCCCACTCCCCACTACTCCCACTCTCCCTCACATTAACAACTTCTTTCATTCATGTGGTACATTCATTGCAATTGATGAACACATTTTGGAGCATTGTCACTAAATGTGGATTATAGTTTATATTGTAGTTTACACACTCTTCCTTCCACTCAATTCTGTAGGTTATGGCAGGATATATAATGGCCTGTATCTGTCAAAATTGCAATGTCATTCAGGAAAATTCCAAGTCCTGAAAATGCCCTCTTTTTCCTTTCCCTGCTTTCAGCACCTCCAGTGGCTGCTTTCTCCACATCAATGATAGAATTTCTTCAATTGCTAGAATCACAATAAGTCTAAGAGTAGAATACAAGTAAGTCCTCTCTAGTCCATATTTTATTCCCCATCTTGAGGATTCTGGGATGATGATACCCAGTCCATCTCTAAGACAAAATGGGAAAAAATAAAACACTGGGGAAGAAATGGAAGAAAATGCCACTGTACATACAGGATAACAGATGTTACAGTGATGGAAAGCAAAATGTAAAAAAAAATTTTTAAACATTTTTCATTTTTTAATATCTCAATTTTTAAAAAAATTTAACTTTATTTTAGTTTTAGTTTTTTTCTAAATTATTATGTATTTTAGTTCATATGTTTAAATCTATCATTATTATTTCATTTTCCTATTAATCAAATTTGGCAATATTCTTGGCTTCATTTTTTAAGAAGTTTTGGATAACAGATGGGTTACAACTAGGGCAGGGGAGGGTCATTGGTGTGGGGGTCAGTGGTGGGGGATACATGAGAGGAAGTTCACCTGGGCATACATATAAGGCATATAAATACATTCAAATGTTCATGGGGCATTGCCACAGTTCACACAACAAATGAAAGAATATTGAATTCCCATCCTGGGGAGCTCTGCCACATTCTCTAAGAGAACAGCAACAATCTGCCAAGTACAGGGGCAATGACTAGTGGAGAAAGATGGTCCATTGATGGTCCCTTGATATTGACAACTGTGCTTATAAGCCTTTTGCTTTTGAATTTGCAACTTAACCTACTGTTGAAGGGTGCTAAAGAGTTACCTCCTCAGAGCCTCTATGTTGCTCAAATGTGCCCTCTCTCTAAGCCAAACTCAGCATAAAAATGCATTAACTTCCTGCCTGCATGGGACATGACTCCCAGGGATGAACCTCCCTGGCACCGAGGGATCACTACCAAGCACCATCTGGTGATGCAATTGGAAAAAGATCTTGAATAAAAGGAGGAAAAGGTAAAGACAAATGAGTTTATTTGGCTAAGAGAGTGAGTCAGGAGGTCATCAGAGAGGTAATGCTTATGCATGTCTCAGCAGGATTTCATAGACAGACAAAGTAGACACCACCCCAAATAGTGGGGCTCCTGAGGGCTCCAGAGACACCCAGGTCCTACGATCATGGCAGATAGCTCCAGAATTTGGTGCCTTGCTAGTGGGCCCTATTTTAGAGTTTGTGTTCCTGAGTGTGACAGTGCTGGGCTCAGATGTGACTTCTCTACACACCAGGCCTTGAACCTCAACAGAGTTGCAGCACCTACTCTCCAGTTCTTGGGACTTACCCAGGTCAGCTAACAGGGAGGTAAGGATGGTCAACGACCACACCAGTGAACCAAGAGAGTCTACAACTGCAAGCAGAAAAATCCCATCCATAATCCATATGGGATCTAAGCTCCCTCTCAATTTAGAGGTGTAGTGGACATTACCATCTCAAGGTTCTCAGGATGGAGGAATAAAATATGGATTAGAGTGGACTTACTGGTATTCTATTATAGAACTACTGTGACTCTAGCAATGGAAGAAATTGTATCATTGATGTGGAAGGGAGTTGCTGAGGGCAGGGAGAGGGAAAAAGAGATGTGATATGGGGGCATTTTTGGGACTTTAAGTTGTCCTGAATGATATTGCAGGAACAGATGTAGGACATTATACATCCTGCAATAACCCACTGAATGGACTGGGGGAGAGTGTAAATTACAATGTAAACTATAATTCATGCTGTATAGCAGTGCTCCAAAATGTATTCATCAAATGCAATGAATGTGCCATACTGATGAAAGAGGTCATTGATGTGGGAGGAGTGGGTGTGGGGTGCAGAGTGGGGTTATATGGGAAACTTATATTTTTCAATTTAACATTTTGTGTAATCTATATACCTTTAAAAAAAGAGACAATAATTTTTTTTTAAAATAAAGACAAGGCAATTGAAATTATCCAGTTTGAGGAGCAGAAAGAAAAAATAAGAAAGAAAAATTATTGCAGCCACTGAGCCAGCAGCAGGACATTCAATGAAAGAAGAAACAAGGGGAAAACCTTCTAGGACTGTTCCAAACTGCCATAAAAAGGAGGCAGCTGCAATTCCAAGGAAAGAGGAACAAGTCACCTGGGTGGTCAGTCTAAAAGCACTTACAAGAGAGCTGCAGCTATGTTGCAACAGACTGAGAGCTGGCAAGAACTTCACTCAAGACATTGGTGCCAATGGTAACCATTCTACAGATTATATATAGTTGGGGAACAAAGGTAGCTAAAACCAGAGGCTTGTGTGCAAGTATTGGGAAAACATCTGGTTTTCTCAGAATATGATGTGCTAGGAGCAGGCTATACTTAAGAATACAGCAGCCAAGAAACTAGGAATTCTTGAATACCTGCACAAGCTGAGCTGATGGTGGCCTGTATGAGCCCTCTGGTTTTCCAGATCAACCTCTGATTTAGTGGACTGAGAGCCAAACTGGCCAGTTTAGTCACCAGGCTCAGGACTGAACTAGGCAGAACTGGAATGCTGTGGTCTTCAGGGAAAATTAGCAAGGAACACATGGAAAGTTTGGTGCTTTGTAGACACTTCCAGCTGTGGCAGTTGTTATGGGTCCAACATACTTATGTAAGCAGGCACAAGTTCCGTGAACTGTTCTTCTTGAACCAAAAATAGGCAGGATGACAAGGATATTTTATTAGCAGATGAGACAAGTAGTTTTAGAGAGAATTTTCCACTGTTGATTTTACTTCAAGAGGTAGGAAGAGAAACAAAGTTTTGTTTTCAAAAATATCACATACCCCCACTTGAGAAGCAGATGTGGCTTAACCAGTTGGGTGCCTGCCTACCACATGGAAGGCCCTGGGTTTGGGTTCCAGTCCTCCTAAAAGAAGATGAGCAGACACTGCCTCCGACCGCAACTAGTTAGACACCGCCTCCCGCTGCAATGAGCTGATGCCACAAGCCAGCAGACATGGCAGACAGTGGGGAGAGGATGTGGCTTAGGCCATTGGGCACTCACCTCTCATGTGGGAAGTCCTGGGTTCAGTTCCTGATGCTCCTGGAGAAGGCGAGCAAACAATGAGCAGACAGACGAGAGAACCATATGGGGGAGGGGAGGATAAAGAAAAAAATAAAGCAAATACATAAATCCTTTTTAAAAAAACTTCCCTCCACCATTTTAAGCAGTAACAGGCAGGTGCTTCACTTACTTCCAAAGAGGCAAAAGCCAGTTGAGTTAGCTTGTAGCACATGCTTTGTTCCGTGCCAATGGGAGAGCCTACATGCTTACCTTTGCAGTCACTTAATGTTCTCCAGCAAGGCAGATGTGCGCCTCCCTAGGATTTAGTGCCTGCTCTTTTCTTTTAGGAAGGAGTGGGAGTGAATGTAGTGGGGCTGGGATGGGAAGCAAGACAAGAAAACAGTTGTGTATGTGAGTGTGCATGTGCTGAAACTCTCCATCACCCCGCCTGGGCTGGGGAGGAGCAGGTGTGTAATGTGCTTTGCTCCTGACTGTAGTGTGAACGTGTCTTTTCTCTCCATGTTTTCCGAACTTACACTAAAAGGATTCATTAAATCATTTTGTTCAGATGGCTCAGGATTGTATTTCTTTTGCTAACCTTGTGCGCTTGGGTTAAGTAATTCTATGACTATGTAACAAGAAGAGTGTTGCACTGTAATCATATAGAGCTATATGTATAGAAAAATTTTGATCAATTTTTTTAAAGAAATGTGTCCCATTTGCAAAAGCACAATAAAGTTGCGTCATAGAGACTATAGGCAATAAAGATAACAACAAACCTGATTTAACGCCAACCATTAAAAAAAAAAGAGAGGGAATATAGCAGCCAAAGTCCAGTGTGCTTCCAGGGCAGAATGGGAAGGGATGTCTGAGGAGGAGATGGGCAGGATGCGGTTAATCCTCAGACAGGTAGAAGGTACCATATGCATCACACAAAAAAGAACACAGAAAATGAAAAAAAAAATTTATTTTTTAGAAAGAACAGAACCTGAAGGACCTGTGGGACCCCATCAAGTATCATCGGAGTCCCAGATGGACAAAAAGAGATCAGGGCAGGAAAAGTATTTGATGAAATAATGGCCAAAAACCTCACAAATCTGATGAAAGATATGAATATACAATATTGGACTATTGTGTTTTGGTGTGAAAATTTGACTTAGACAAATGTATAAAATAACATTTTAAATAATATAGGCTAATGGGCATACAATGTATAAAGATGTAATGTGAGATAATAAATAATCATACAAAGGGGGAAGGAAATAGATATATAGGAGTAAAGTATTTGTATATTACTGAAACTAGGTTGGTACTTGTCTACAGAGGTTATTATTAGTTTAAGATATTAATTATAATTCCAAAGATAAGCACTAAGAAAACAACTAAAAATTTAGAGAAAAGGAAAAAAGAAGAGAATTTAAAAAGCAACTAACTGACAAAAATAGGCAGTAATGGTGTAATTGCAATAGATATTTTTAAATTTATTTTTAAAGATTTATTTTATTTATTTCTCTCCCCTTTCCCCCATTGTCTGCCCTCTGTGTCCATTCTCTGTGTATTCTTCTGCTTCTGCTTGCATTATCAGGTGGCACCGGGAAACTGCATCTCTTTTTTGTTGTGTCATCTTGCTGCGTCAGCTCTCTGTGTGTGCAGTGCCACTCCTGGGCGGGCTGCACTTTTTTTTTTTTCATGCGGGGCAGTTCTGCTTGTGGGGTGCACTCCTTGCACATGGGATATCCTTCCACGGGGGTGCCCCTGTGTGGCCTGGCATTCCTTGCATGCAGCAGCACTGCACATGGGCCAATTTGCCACATGGGTCAGGAGGCCCTGCGTATCAAACACTGGACCTCCTATATGGTAGGCAGACACTCTATCAGTTGAGCTACATCCACTTCCTGCAATAGATTTCACACCAAAAGTACAAGCAACAAAAGAAAAAAACAGATGAAATTGACTTCACCAAAATAAGAAACGTTTGTATACCAAATGACTTTACCAAGAAAGTGAACAAGCAACCTAAAGAATGGAAGAAAATATTTGGAAGCCATATATCTGGTAAGGGGATAATATCCAGAATATATAAAGAACTCCTACAGCTCAACAACAAAAAGAAAAAACTCAGATAAAAATACTCAAGGATATAAAACTATGTTTTATATGTTATAGCAATACTGTTACTAGGAATAAGTTCAGAAGAACTGAAAGCAAGGACGTGAACTGACATATGCACACCAATTTTCATAGCAGCATTATTCACCATTGCTAAAATATGGAACCAATCCAACAGATGACTGGATTAACAAAATGTGATATACACATACAAAGAAATACTATTCAGTTGTAAGAAAAAATGAAATCAGGATGCATAAGACAACATGGATTAACCTAGAAGATATTATGTTGAATAATATAAGCTAGACACAAAAGAACAAATATGGTATGGTCTCACTAATATGAACTAAATACAATTAGCAAGCTAATGGAGATAAACTCTAGAGAATAGGTTACTAGGAAATAGAATGTGAGTTGAGCATGGAAACTGATGCTTAATATATGCAGCATTATTATTAAGGTCAATTGCAAAAGTGTGGAAATGAATAGAGTTGATAGTAACATATTGTACTGAGTATAAATAACACTGCTGATTTATAAATGTGATTATGGCTGAAAGGAGGTAGTCCAAGGATGTAAATGTCAATTGAAAGGAAACTAGAGAATAATCTAGGGAATGGATGACATAGTGATTTTGGTGGTAGCAGAAGATTGCAGTTAATATTTTATAGCAATGGCAAGAAGATATCATTTCAGTTCTAAGGGGCAGCAATAGGGAAACATGGCAGTTTGATATTATTGTTGAATTCCAAAAAGCAATATTGATTAGTTTATAAATTGGTCTCTTCCTCTGGACATGATACCCTTTTATTGTATTAAATTCAGATGTTTCACTTTTATTTGATTAAATTACAGTTAGGACTTTGATTCAGGCATGTCAGTAGGTTGTTGAGTCCTTGCTCCTTTGGTGAGAAGAGACTCACGTTGAAAACTAAACAGCAGAGGAGAGAGGAAACTTTTTGATGCTGGAGCCCAGGGGTGAGTATAGTGCATTTGCTTGATAGTTTACAGCTCGCCTTGTGGAGAGAGCAGAACAGTTGAGCCCAGAAAGAGATGAACCCCAGAAAGAGAGATAAGCCTTATGAGAGCCTACAGCTGAGATTGGAAGAAGCTGGGACCATGGAGCCTTAAGAGGAAGAGGAAGAGGAAGGCTGAATCCTCACAGAGACCAACAGCCATTTTGCTCCAACACATGGCAACAGACTTTGGTGAGGGAAGTAACTTGCTCTTTATTGCCTTGTGACTTTAAGCTCTGCCCCAAACAAATACCCTTTATAAAAGCCAATAGAGAGAAGTGAACTTGGCCCATTGGTTAGGGCATCTGTCTACCACACGGTAGGTACACGGTTCAAACCCTGGACCTCCTTGACCCGTGTGGAGCTGGCCCACACATAGTGCTGATGCATGCAAGGAGTGCCGTGCCACACAGGGGTGTCCCCCGCATAGGGGATCCCCAACACACAAGGAATGCGCCCCATAGGGAGAGCCGCCTAGCACAAAAGAAAGTGCAGCCTGCCCAGGAATGGCGCCACATACACGGAGAGCTGATGCAGCAAGATGACGCAACAAAAAGAAACACAGATTCCAGTGCCGCTGACAACAACAGAAGCGGACAAAGAACACGCAGCAAATAGACAGAGAACAGACAACTGGGGTGGGGTGGGGTGGAGTGGGGAGAAGGGGAGATAAATAAATAAATCTTAAAAAAAAAAAGGTATCACTTCTGTCCTCAAAGAGCTGAGCTTTAAATTAGGGTGCACCCTTTCTCATAAGACTCTCCTGACACTTGTGTCAAATATCAACTATTTGAACTGCGCAGATATTAGAGTTTTTATCGACATTTAAAACCTCCAGGAGTGTGACATGCAGCACAAAATAAATAAAAGGCAAAGTCCTATGGTGATGCTTATGTGATTAAAACCCATGTGAAATACTTAAAACAGTTTTTAGCCATTACCTTGTAGCTAAATTTACAAACAGAAAACATCATGAACTAGGAATTCAGAGGATATTCACCAGGTAATATATTGGGTATTGCATACTTTATCTAAGTTAAATTTGCTTTCATTGAGAATAATTCCCATATAAATGAATGACCCAGCCAAACTAGTTTAAGCTGCTACAAATGAAAATGCAAATAAAATATCTGCTTGGAGCTGGTTTTCACTTATTTTTTTAAATTCAGAATATGAGAGGTTAGGAAGTTTTTAGGATCATTTGAATGTCAGTTGCTTTGGTCATGCTTGTTGTTTGGATCCCATAAGCCAATAGACTGAGCTTTTAAGAGGTAAAATCCTTAGGAGCTTTAGGGCAAGTAGAAAACAAACAAGATGATAAGCTTAAGAGACTGGACACTACCGGTAGAAATGTCTAAAAAACAAATGAGAAACTGGGGAGATAGAATATACTGCAGCAGTGGGAGGAATGAATGTGAAACATAACTCAATGTGGGAGAGAGACCCAAGGAGGAAAAATCTCATTCATGTTGAATATATCTTCTTTAGAGACTCAGCAGTCATGTTGAAATAAGTGAGTCAATGCAAGAAAGCCCCTTTGATTTGAAGGATGCTTGACAAGTACAAGAAGCCAAGGAAATATGAGAGGACGGTATAACCTAATAATGAGTACACAGAGAAAACACAACACAAACAAGGAGAGTCATGGAGGACGTACCCTGTTACTTCTTGGTCCTAGTGACTCAGTTTCCCAAAGTTTTCAAGTGACATTTTAAGAGTTGGGGACAATATGTATAGCTGGCAACTCTGGAAATGGCAGCTGTTTGCACAGTGAAGTCATCTAACCAAAATTGATGTGTATGGGATGGAGCAGAGAGTCAAACATATGTGGGCTCAAAGCTCAGGTCTGCCACTTACTAGTTGTATAATCTTGGGCAACTGCTCAAAATTGTTGGAACAGATTTGTTCCATTTCTTAAACCAAGAGGGTGTCTGAGAGCAGAGTAGATGTATGTAAAGTGCATAGAACATAGTAGTTGGTCTTTAAATATACTTATTGCTATTGCTATTATTAATCATTTTATAAAGGGATTGGAGATTTTCCAGGGAAAGAGCCAGGCTATTGCCTTAAAGAAGGCTATTTAAATTCTAATAAGTACATATTCATCCTTCTAGGCATGCTCCTGTTTGAAATTCCCCATGTGAAGCCTAGCATCCTTTTGAAAGATTCTCCAAATTTAGAGTCTAACATGCAATATTTTACTTCTCCTTAGCACACATTTACTTTTTTAAGTTGATACACTGATCCTTATTCTCTTTCATTTTACCTTGTGATTGTTGTAATGGAGTGTTTAGAAAGTCCACAAGAATCAAGGAGGAAACTAATGCAGTGACTCTTAAACTCTTCTGGGGGCACATGTCTTCTTAGAATTTGATAAGAACTATGATCCCACATCCCAGAAAAGCTGATGGGTGAACATACATACATAATTGTAGGATTTTCAAATATCCCCAAGACCTACTGGATAAATACATAATTTCATAATTGTCCCCCACCCCTAATATTAATAAAGGGATAATTACTCAGAACAACTACTTCATCCCTAGAAAAAATCATCTGTTTTAAAGTTTGGTTTGAAGTATGTTCCCTGGTTACCTGTGGGTGACACGAAGTCATTACAGCACATATATGATCATGGACAGTTTTAAGGGCATCAATTTCCAAATGCTTATTGTCCATGTAGCCTCTTTTCTAAAACTGATATACCTGAAAAGTCACTTGAGTGTCAGTCAACCCTTTTCCTACTTTACAAAGAAAAAGGCATCCATCTCAACTCTCCAAAATTTACTATAGTCCATTGTCCTGGGGCTGAAAATAATGTCCAAAAAGGGGGAATCTCCTTTAAAGATTATAATCAAGCTACCCTAAACCTAAAAACACCACTATGGTTCTTATATTCCCCACCATAAATGTAGCTGTTACAGTGGAGTTCAAGTATCAGAGACATTAGTATAACAATGTGGATTCTTCTATTCCTTGGCAATCATCAAAGTAGCCTCTCCTAGCCACGAGAAAAAAAGTAGAGAGGATCAGTAAGTAAACCTGAATGTTAAATATTGCTTTTTGTTTTTCACATCTAAATGTAAGCAATTTCTCTAACTATGGTCAGTTTGCATCCCCAGGATGGGTTAATAGCTGGGAAGCAAAACCCCTTCAGAACAGGATTAGCAGAGTGGTTGAATTACTGTGAAACTTTAGCTGTAATTAGAGTTTTATGGGACTACCAAATTTTTCAAGAGACTGGATAAAATGTTTTTATATATTTTGTATTTTATGTTTTATTCAAGGAGTTAGCTAAAACATAATTTTTTAAAAATATGTTTTTATTAAAGCAATTGTGAGCTTATGAAACAATCATGCATAATGTGCTGAGTTTCCATAAATCACCCCACCAGCACTACCTTGCATTATTGTGGAACATTTGTTACAGATTATGAAAGAACATCATCAGGTTATTGTCACTAACTATGGTCCATTGCTTAGTTTTGGTACAATTTTTCCATATACCCCCTATTATTAACACCATGTATTAGTATTATACATTTGTTATAGTTCATGAGAGAACACTCTCATATTTGTACTGTTCAACACAGTCCACCTTCCACCATGGTTCACTGTCTTATACAGTCCCATGCCTTATACACAATTTATCCAAGGTGTACCCTCAGTGACTCTCACTTTCATCACAGAGTTGTACAGCCATTACCTCAGTAAATTTTTTAACGTATTCCTTAGTCCAAAAGAAAAAATCCCAGACTCCCTATTGTTAACCCTTAATGTTGCTATAGTACCTTTTTCACATTCATGCAAGAATATTACAATATTGATTTTAACTATAGTCCATAAGTTACATTAACTGTATTTTTCCCATGCTCCACCGTATTCTTACCACCTTGTAATAGTGATATGCATTTGTTCTAGGTCATAGAAGAACATTCTTGTATTTGTATTATTATCCACAATCCTCATCCACCTCTGGGTTCACTATGCTGTTCAGTCCCTAGATCATTTTCTAGCTTTCTTTCAACTGACATTTATGCCCTTAAACTACCCTTTTCAGTCAGAATCCCATTTATAAACCAGCCTTGTAAGTTACATTCACAATGTGATACTGTCAACTCCATTCATTTTGACATTTTTACAGTCAAGCTAATTAAAAATTAAACGTATATTAAGCATCAGTACCCCTTCTCAGTCCTCATCCTATCTTCCAATAACCTATGCTCTAGGTTTTAAATTCATGTGTTTATTCTTCATACTTAGTTCATATTAGTGAGACCATACAATATTTGTCCTTTTGCGTCTGGCTTATTTCACTCTGCATAATGTCCTCAAGGTTCATCCATATTATCATATGTGCCCCAATTTTATTTCTTCTTAACAGCAGCACAGAATTTCATCATATGTATATACCACATTCTGTTTTTGTTGATGGACACTTGGGTTGTTCCCCTCCTTTGGCAATTGTGAAAAACTCTGTTATGAACATCAATGTGCAACTTTCCATTTGTGTCATTGTTTCAGTTCTTCTGGATATAATCCTAGTATAAGAATTGCCGGATCATACGTCAGTTCTATATTTAGCTTCCTGAGGAACTGCCAAAATGTCTTCCACAGAGGTTGCTCCATTCTACATTCCTACCAACAGTGAAGGGGTGTTCCTATTTCTCCATACCCTCTCCAGCACGTTGTTTTCTGTTTTGTTTTGTTTTTAAATAATGACCATTCTATGAGGTGTGAGATGATATCTCAATTGTAGTTTTCATTTGCATTTCCCTAATAGCTAGTGATATCAAACATTTCTCCATGTGCTTTTTCACCATTTGTATTTCCTCTTTGAAGAAATGTCTATTTAAGTCTTTTGCCCATTTTTTAATTGGATTGCTTACTCTTTCATTGTTGAGTCATGTGATCTCTTTACGTAGCATTGTAATCAAAAATGGAGCTGCCCTGGATGGTGCTTCAGAGGTAATCACCGGACATTGTAAATCCTCACAGGGCCTACATGATGGAATAGAGGAGAGTATGGGCCATGATGTGAACCAATGTATATGAGGTGCAGAGGTGCCCAAAGATGTACTTACCAAATCCAATGGATGTGTCATGATGATGGGAACGAGTGTTGTTGGGGGGGGGGAGAGGGGGGGTGGGGGGGTGGGGTTGAATGGGACCTCACATATATATATTTAATGTAATATTATTACAAAGTCAATAAAAAATAAAAAAAATAAAAAAAAAAAAATCTTATTGGATATGTAGTTTCCAAATATTTTATCCCACAGAGTGGGCTGCCTTTTCACCTTCTTAATGAAGTCCTTTGAAGCACAAAAGTGGTTTTTTTTTTTTTTGAGGGGGTCCCATTTATCCTTATTTTTTTCTTTTGTTGCTCATGCTTTCAGTGTAAGGCTTAAGAAACCATCATCTGTCTTGAAGATATTTTCCTACATTTACTTCTAGGAGTGTTATGGTTCTAGCTTTTATATTTAGGTCTTTGTTCCATTTGGAGTTAATTTTTGTATAGGGTATGAGATAGGGATACTCTTTCTTTCTCTTGGATCTGGATAACCAGTTCTTCCGGCACTATTTACTCAATAGACTCTCCTGGCCCAGAAGGGTGGGCTTGACAACCTTGTCAAAAATCACTTGACCAGCTCTCTTGCCTTCGCCGTGTCCCAGTGCCCATCCCGGTGCTGGTCTGTGTGCCTATTCTTGCCTTCTGCACCCTGCTCTCACCACTTTTCCCCTGCCATGATGGTCACATAGGTAAAACCTGGGCATTTATAATCTATAATGGGAAACTGTAGTCTTTAAATGAGCCTGCTTTATCACTTTTCAGCCCTTCCTCTCCTCCTGGGACCCATGATCTGTTATTTTCTCCCATGTCTCTCCCCTCCTTACTTTAATAAATTACTGGCCTAATTCAAAAAAGAAAAAAAAGAAAAAAGAAAAATCACTTTACCATAGATGTGAAGGTCTGTTTCTGAACCATCAATACCATTCCACTCGTCTAAATGCCTATTTATATGTCAATACCATGCTCTTTTTACCTTGTAGCAAGGTAATATGATTTAAAGTCTGGAAATGAGGATCTCCCAACTTTGTTCTTCCTACCTAAGATGTTTCTGGCTATTGGGGGCCCCTTATCCTTCCAAATAAATCTGATCATTGGGTTTTCTATTTCTTTAAAAAAGACTGTTGCTATTTTCATCGGGTTTGCTTTGAATCTGTATGTCAATTTGGGTAGAATTGACATCTTAATGATATTTTGTCTTCCAGTCCATGAACATGGAATGTTCTTTCATTTACTTAGATCTTTTTTGATTTCTTTTAAAAACGTAAAACCAAATTTTTCATATATATCATCAAATATTTATATAAATTATAGTCAGTTGTGATTTTATTTCATTTTATGTGGCTTAATATTTTCTACTTCTTATTTTTATATATTGAGGTTATAAATTTATTTTTAGAGTATATACGACTTTAATATAAAATGTTATATTTGATTTTTATATAATATGGACTTTAATTGTACTATTATATTTTTTGTAAAGCCCTATGTATTTTTTAAGTTTTTAATTTAGTAACATATGTACAACATAAAGTTTCTCCTTTTAACCAGATTCACATATACAATTCAGTGCTGTTAATTACATTCACAATGCCATGCTACCATCAC
The DNA here is from genome assembly GCF_030445035.2 of Dasypus novemcinctus. Taxonomy (NCBI): domain Eukaryota; kingdom Metazoa; phylum Chordata; class Mammalia; order Cingulata; family Dasypodidae; genus Dasypus; species Dasypus novemcinctus. The sequence goes on from NC_080675.1 coordinate 162,960,348, forward strand.
CACCTTCCATTACCAAACTCTACAATCAACTGAAGTAGAAACTTTATAATTTAAGCATTAACTCCCCATTCCTTACCCTACCCCAGCCCCTGGTAACCTGTATTCTAGAGTCTGTCTCTACAATCTTGCTTATTCTAATTATTTCCCATCATACAAAAGTTGTCTTTTTGTGTCAGGCTTATTTTAAGTAATATGATGACTTCAAGGTTCATCCATGTTCATTCCTCTTTATGGATGAATAATATTTCTGTGTGTGTGTGTGTGTGTGTGTGTGTATATATATATATATATATATATATATATATATATATATACACACACACCACAATTTGTTTATACATTCATCTGTTTTGGACACTTGGGTTGCTTCCACATTTGGCAATTGAGAATAATGCTGCCATGAACATTGGTGCGAAATACCTGTTCAAGACTCTGCTTTCAATGTTTTTGAGTATATACCAAGAAGTGGGATTGCCAGTTCATATATACCCTTCTAAGGGACTGCCAAACCATCTTCAACAGTGGCTGCACCATTTTACATTACTACCAACAATGAATGACTGCTCCTATTTCTCCACATCTCTCCAATACTTGTAATTTTCTGTGTGTGTGTGGTTTTTTTTAGTAGTATTCATTCTAGTGGGTGTGAAATGGTATACCATTATGGTTTTAGTTTGCATTTCTCTAAGGGCTAATGATGTTAAGCATCTTTTAATTGTTTTTTTAGCCAAGTGTAAATCCTATTTAGAGAAATGTCTATTCATGCCTTTCACCCATTTTTTAAACTAGGTTGTCTGTCTTTCTATTGATGACTTGTAGGATTTCTTTTTATATTCAATATAGTAAACCCTTATCAGATATGTGGTTTCCAAATATTTCCTCCCATTGAGTAAGTTGTCTTTCACTTTCATGATAAAGTCCTTTGATTTACAAAATTTTTAATTTGATAAGATCCCATTTATCTATTTTTTCTTTTGCTGCTTGTGCTTTGGTGTAATATATAAGAAGCCATTGCCTAATACATTTTCTTCTAGGAGTTACATAGTCTTGGTTCTCATATTTAGGTCTTTGATCCTTTTTGAGTTAATTTTTATATGTGGTATGAGTTAGGGGTCCCCTCCATTCTTTAACATATGAAAATCCAGTTCTCCAAGGATCATTTGTTGAAGAGACTATTCTTTCCCAATTGAGTGGACTTGGAAGCCTTGTGAAATATTAATTGGCCATAGTTTATTTCTGAACTCTTACTTCAGTTGCCTTCATCTATCTTTACCCTTGTGCTAGTACCATGTTGTTTTGATTACTGTAGCTTTATAATAAGTTTTAAAATCAGAGAGTACGAGTCCTCCAACTTTGCTCATCTTTTTCAAGATGGTTTTGGCTATTTGGGGCCCTTCATGCTTCTAAATAAATTTGATGATTCACTTTTCCATTTCTGCAAAGAAAGCTTTTGGAATTTTTGTTGTGATTTTGTTGAATCATTTTAGGTAGAATTAACATTTTAACAATACTTAGTCTTCCAATCCATGAGCTTGGAATATCCTTCCATTTATTTATGTCTTCTTTGACTATTTTTGGTTGATCTTATACCCTGCCAAATTGCTAAGTTTGTTTCCAGTACTAGGTTGCATAATGCTAATGACAGTGGGCATCCTTGCAGATCTTAGAGGGAAAGTTTTCAGCCTTTCACCATGAGTATGATGTTAGCTGTGTGTTTTTAAAATACCCTTTTTAGAGGTTGAGGAAGTTTCCTTTGGGTCTAAGTGTTTTCATCAATAAGGGCTGCTAGATTTGTCAAACGCCTTTTCTGCATCATAGAAATGATCATGTGATTTTTTTCCCATTAATGTGTTATGTTACATTAATTGATTTTATTTTGATTTTTTTAAGATTTATTTTTTATTTATCCTCCCTTCCCCCCCCCCCCACTTTTCCCTGCATTGTCTCCTCTCTGTATCCATTTGCTGTGTGTTCTTCTGTGTCTGCTTGTATTCTCATTAGGTGGTTCCAGAAACCAATCCTGGGACTTTCTGGAGTGGGAAAGAGGCAATTACTCTCTTGCGCCACCTCAACTCCCCTGTTCCGCTGTGTCTTCTTATTTTCTCTCCTCTGTGTCATTTATTGCATCATCTGGGAGAAATTCCACTTGATCATTGTGCATAATTCTTTTAATATACTGTTATATTCTGTTCCTAGTATTTTGTTGAGGATTTTTGCATCTATCTCCCTAAGAGATATTGGTTGTAACTCATTTTTCTTGTAATATCCTTATCTGGATACTAGGAAACTGTCCATTTCAGCAAGGTTGTCAAACTTTTTGGCATACAGTTGTTCAAATTATCCTCTGATGATTCTTTTTATTCCTGTGGAGTCAGGAATAAAATTCTGAATTTAATTATTTGTATCCTCTTTCTTTTTCAGGTTTGTACATGTTATTGATCTTTTCAAGGAATCAACTTTTGGTTTTGTTGCTGACCTTTATTGGTATTTTTTATTCTCAATTCATTCATTTCTGATCAAATCTTTGTTATTTCTTTCCTTCTACTTGCTTCAGGGTTTTTTTCCTGCTCTTTTTCTAGGTACTCCAGATGTGCAGCTCTTTCTTCTTGTTTTAATATAAGCATTTAGAACCATTAATTTCCCTCTGAGCACTGCCTTTGCTCTGTCCCATAAGTTTTTATATGCTGTACTCTCATTTTTCATTCATCTTGATATTTACTGATTTCCCTTGTGATTTATTTTTAACTAATGATTGCTTAAGATTATTATTTAACTTCAATATATTTGTGAATTTTCCAGTTCTCTGCCTGTTATTGATTTCCAGCTTAATTCCATTGTGATCCAGAGAAGATTCTTAGCATGATTTTAATTATTTTAAATATAAATTTATGTGGTCTATTCTGGAGAATCATCCATGTGCACTTGAAAGGAATGTGTATCCTTCTGTGTTCGGATGCAATATTTTCTATTTATCTGTTAGGGCCAGTTCATTTATCATATTATTCAAGTTATCTGGTTTCTTGTTAATAGTCTTTCTAGATATTCTATCTATTGATGAATATGATGTATTGAAGTCTCCAACTTTTATTGTAGACATGTCTATTTCTCTCTTCATTTTGTCAATCTTGTTGAATTGACCCATTTATTAATATTTAGCATCCTTCTTTGTCTCTTGTAACAATTTTTTACTTAAATTACATTTTGTCCAATATTAGTATAGCTACTCCAGCTCCCTTTTGGTCATAATTTGCATGGGATATCTTTTCCCATCCTTCTACCATCAACCTATTCATGTCTTTGTATCTAAGGTGAGTATCTGGTAAACAACATATACCTGGGTCATGCTTTTTTATCCATTTTGTCAATTTGCCTCTTGCGATTGGGTAGTTTAATCCATCAATATTCAGTGTTATTACTGTGAAAGTAGTATTTACTTCAGCCCTTTTATTTTTTGGTTTTATGTGTCTTATACTTTTTAGTCTCTTTTTCCCTTTATTACAGCTTCCTTTGCTATATAGTTGATCTTTTATGATGTATCAAACCGATCTCTTTCTGATTTCCCTGTCTGAAAAAAATACCTTCTTTATGGCTGCCTGGGGTTTATATTACACAACCTAAGTCTGTAGCCAACTACTTTGAAAAGACACTAACTTAGCTTCAATGGCATACACTTTCTATGCTCCCCTCTTTATGCTTTTTGTCCACATAACCTCATTATATTTTGCACACCAGTATCAGGGAATATTACTATTGCTTATTCAATTGTGGCCTAACTCTTATAGGAATTAAAAAATAGAGTTACATATTGAAGATACAGTACTATTGGGTTTTGCATTTACTTATTTATCTTTTTTTTAAAGATTTATTTATTCATTTCCCACCCCCACCCCCTTGCCCCACTGTCTGCTTTCTGTGTCCATTCACTGTGTATTCTTCTGTGTCTGCTTGTATTCTCATCAGGTGGCACTGGGGGTCTGTGTCTCTTTTTGTTGAGTCATTTTGCTGCATTAGCTCTCCATGTGCACAGCACCACTCCTGAGAGGGCTGCAGTTTCACACAGAGCAGCTCTCCTTGCACAGGGACCATTCCTTGCATGGGAGTTTCCTTTACGTGGGGGCTTCCCTGCATGGGCCAGCACTCCTTGCACACAGTAGCACTGAATGTGGGCCAGCTCACCACACAAGTCAGGAGGGCCTGGATATCAAACCCTTGAACTTCCTATATGGTAGGTGGATGCTCTATCTGTTGAGCCACATCCACTACCCTATTTATTTATCTTAATTGAAGAGCTTCACTTCTCACTGCTCCAAGCCACTTCTGCCTTTTCCTTTTAACCTGAAGAAGTCCTTTTAGCAATTCTTATAAGTGAGGTCATTGTTGATGAATTCTCTCAGCTTCTGTTTATCTTTGAATGTTTTAAACTTTCCCTCATTTTTGAAAAGAAGTTTTGCTGAATTAAGAAATTTTGATTGGGAAGCAGATTTGACTCAACTGAGAGCATCTGCCTACCACGTGGGAGGTCCAGGGCTCAAACCCAGGCTTCCTGACCCAGGTGGTAAGCTGGCTCATACTCAGTGCTGCTGCATGCAAGGAGTGCAGTGCCATGCAGGGGTGACTTCCTCGCAGGGGAGCCCCACATGCAAGGAGTGTGTCCCATAAGGAGAGCCACCCCGCGCAAAAAAAGTGCAGCCTTCCCCGGAGTCGCGCCGCACACACAGATAGCTCACACAGCAAGACGACACAACAAAGAGACATAGGTTCCCAGTGCTGCTGACAAGAATACAAGCAGACACAGAAGGACACACAGTGAATGGACACAGAGAGCAGACAACTGGGAGGGGGAGGGGAGAGAAATAAATAAATTAAAATTTTTTAAAAAGAAATTTTGACTGACAATTTATCTTTTTCAGTTCCTTAAATATATCATATTACTACTTACTCCTCTCCGTGATTTCTGATGAGAAATCAGCTATTAATCTTATGGGGATCCCTTTCATGTCATGGGCTGCATCTTTCTCAATGGTTTCAGAATCTCTTTAGCTTTGGCATTTGACATTCCTGCTAGTACATATTTCAGAGTAGATCTATTAGGGCTTATCCTGTTTGAAGTATGTTGTGCTTCATGGACCTGTAGATTTACGTCTTTCAAAAGAGTTTTGAATTTTTTGGCCATTATTTCTTCAAATATCCTTTCTGCCCCTTTTCTCTTCTCTTTTCCTTCTGGGACACCCATGATATGTATGTTTTTGCACTTATGCTGTCACTTAAATTCCTGAGACAATGCTCAATTTTTCTCATTCTTTTCTGTCCTTTTGACTGTATGATTTTGGTTGTTCTGTCTTCTAGTTAACTGATTCTTTCTTCTGTCAGTTCAAATCTGCTGTTTCATGCATCTAGTGTATTTTTAATCTCTGCTATTGTGTCTTTCATTCCCATAACTTCTGTTATGCTTCTTTTTATACTTTAAAATTCTTTATTTTCACATATTGTATTCTTACTATCCTTTAGCTCTATATCCACCATTAATTTATTTATATCTATGTTTTCCTTCATCTCCTTGAATTAATTTAGGAGTTTTTTTAACTTCTTTGACTAGTAGTTCCAAAGTCTGTGTGTTCTCTGAAGTTTTAATTTGTTCTCTTGACTGAACCATACCTTCCTCTTTCTTAGTATGGCTTGTATTTTTTGCTGATATCTGTACATATGATTATTTTTATGTGTTTACTCTTAAGGCCAGTTTCTTCTTCTTGCCTCAGGTTTTTTTGTAATTTGGCTTTCTGTTAGGGTTCTCCTTTATACTTGGTCCAACTTATCCTAGACCTTTAGAGTAGCCCATGTTTAACTCTTCAGATTTTTTCAGGTCTTCCACACCTGATTCTTATCATGGACATGTGGTACAAATTTTAAGTTTGCCCTTTTATGTGAAATTGTTTCACCCCCAGGAGAAAGCACAGTCCTTTTTTCCTTTTCCAGGAATACTGATCTATTCTGTTGGTTTTAGTGCAGAATTTTCTCCCCAGCTGCTATGATTTGTTTAACTTCTTTCCCTCACTCAATTCCCCTTTTTTTATTCACTTTCCAATTCTGGGACTTGTCCTGCATTACAGCAGTTCAGCCTCCCACCCCTCCTTATTTTTCCATGAGAATTTTCTGCCTCTGGTTTAATTCCCTGTTAGGAGATTCTGATGTTCAAAAAAGGGTCTGCTTTTTCATATAGGTGATCTGCAATCAGAGACTGTGTTGTGTGTGTGTGTACATCTCTTGCCAACAGTTCTGACATAGTCTCTTTTATTTCCTTGGGGCCATTTTGTATGCACTCACTCAACCACCTGATTATGTTCTTCCCTGGGTCTCTCCAGATTTGTATTCTTATTCCTAGATAAGCATGGGGTTCTAACTTGCTGTTGTGATTGGCTCTATGGTCTAATCCACAGCAACAGGTCCCCAAGCTGTGCTGCCTGTCTGTGTAACTCCTAAACTGTGTGGAACCAAGTGAGTTGGAGGGCTTACCTGGCAAGTCTGTCATAGATCTTCCACATTTTATTGTTGTTTTTTTTTTCCTTTTTCTTCAGTTCAGCATTTGTGGAGCCCTTTTCCTGTTTCTATTGTCCTACAAGTTTACAAGCAAATGGGATTTGCCCTATTATTAGTTGTTTGTGATGGGAGAATTTTCTAAGGGGTTATCTATGTCACCTCTTTACTTTCTTATATATATATTTAATTATGTGTTCACTTTCAGGCAGTACAGTTGTTGGCAGTATACACCTTTCTTCTTTCAATAATGTGTAGAAAAGTTTGGTTGTGATTTATCTCATTAAGATATGAAATTCCTATAAAATTGTATTTATGTTTAACAATTTTCAGAATTTGTCATCTATTTAACCTGTTTAAAGCACAATGATATCCTAATCCAGAAAAATGTTTTAATGACTATGCTCATAAGAAACAAAACATACTAAAACTCTTACACCTACATATATATATATGTGTGTGTATTTTTGTTGGAGATAGATATAATAGAATGATTAAAGGTTTTTCAAGCACAGAGATACATCCTTTAATAATCTTTTGAGGACACAGGATAAAAATAGCAATGTAAAAAGGAAAAAAAGAATGATGTAAAATTGTTGACTGTTTAACAATTATGCCTGTGCATTTTTTAATGTGTTAGTAAGTTTTAAACCATTATGAGTATTAGAGAACAACACATGTCCCCCACAAGAGACATGTTCAAGTCTTAATCCACATTCCCATGGGTGTGAACCCATTTGTAAATACAACGTTTGATGATGTTATTATTAGTTAAGGCATAAACTCATTTTTGAATAGGAGTCTCAAAGATCATATTTAGGTGAGATTAATTGAATGAGGGTGAGTGTTAATCCATATGACTGGAGTCCTTATAAGGAGAGGAAGTCTAGATACAGACAACTAAGCTTGAAGGGTCAGTGGAAATCAGAGGAGCAGACACAAGGGGAGAGAGGGGTCATCATGTGGTGAAGGCAGAGATGCCAGCCAAGAAATGCCAACAACTGCAGCAAACCATCACCAGAACACTACAGACTGAGAGAAAGCAGGCCCTGTCAAGACCTTGATTTTGGACTTCTACCCTCCAAAATTATATGACAATAAATTCTTGTTGCTTCAGCAAAGTGTGTGATATTTTTCATAGCAGCCTTGGTCATCTAAGACAAGGAGTATTTTGATTTCATTGGATGTATTTAAAAGTATGACACAGCCATGTTATCTAAAAATATGCCAGAAATAAACCTTTGAAGTGATTTAAATTTACAATGAAAAGTTTCAGGTCACAATATTTGTATTGGGTGAGAAGGCACATAGCTTTTAAAAATTATTTTAGGAAGTGTGCAAATAAAGTATTTTAAACACCAATGCCCTAAATTATGTATTCAATATGGAAGGAGCATATGTTAAATATGTTAATAATAGCAGGAGGAGGGTGAGAGAGAATTCAAATAACTGCATATATATACATATATATCAGCTTTCTGACCTTATTTAATGTCCTATTTTTCTGTATAAAAATATAGATTCCATTTTGAGCTTGGTCTACTACATGAAGAACGAATGGATAAGCAATGTTTGAGGAATCTTCCTAATTAGTCAAGGACTCTTACCAATAATAGTAATAGACAAGTATCAGTCCTAGGCATACTTAGCACTCTTCGTGACCCAAATTTGGAAAGTTAGTGCTTTTAGAATTAAGAGTTTGTGACAAAACTACTTGAAACTGCCAAATTGGCTTATTTTGCTCCATTAAAGCCAGAGTGTGATAAGTTTTACAATTCTGTTAATGCCTTCTTTCAAGTGCCTTTTGTAAGCATTGACTCTCATAAAAGACTGTGCTGGGACCTACTGAGAACACATAGACAAACCATCATGGTTACTCTTATGAACCTTTCAGGCTGTGCAAAGTGCTGCCTGGATAGAGTGGTGCACACAATATCATACAGAATTTCACAAGAGGAGGCAATCATTTCTAATTCAACAAATGAAGGAAGGCTTTTGGAAGACGTGGCAATTGAGTTTGGAAAGGTATATAGGAAGGATATGGACATTTGGCAATGGAGGGGGGAGGCCAGTCAAAAAGTGTTTTAATAACTTATATAAAATCATGCGATAGGAAACATCAATAAACTTCAATTAACAGTAATCTAAGAACTGCATGCACTACATATTTTAGCAAAAATTTTATATTTATTTCCCAATGTAGCTCATTTTCTGTAGTTCATTTGGTTATATATTTCTCAAATTGCAGGTTGCAACCCATTAGTGGATAGTCAATCAATTTACAGAAGCATGGTAGGCATTTTTAAAAAGTGAAAGGGAACAGAGCAGAATAGAATAGTAAAACTCCACACAAAAAAGGAGTTACTATTGCTTTGTGAACCCTCATTTCAGATATATAAATGTGTATGTACACATGCGTATCATGTGAATTGTAGTTCTTATTGTGAGCTGTTGAAAAAAAAAGTTTTGAACTACTCTGGGGGTAAGCATAAACCTAATGAAATAGGTAGAGGAAAATAAAGATTAAGAGAAAGTTTGCCGCCCAATTTTTACTTTGAGTGATTCAGTGGATGATGGTGCATTAACCAAAGTGAAAAAATCAAGAGCAACAGGGACATTGGGGGAGAAATTATCTGACAAAAGGAATTTATGACATGTTGCATTTGCAATGCCTTAGTAACGCTAGGTAGACATTTCAAATATAAGACTGAACTTCAGGAGAGAGCTTTTGGCCACAGACGTGAATTTGGAAGATACGAGCAAAATGACAGTTGTTGAGGCTGTATGTTTGATTGAGGCTACCCAGCATGTTCCTGAAAATTAAAGGAAATTGCAGAAAATGAAAATGATTTCCCTGAGAAGATAGTAGCTCTTGAAAAATGTAGCATTTGGTCAGTTCTTCAGAGTCTTTGCTCAAAGATCTCTAAAGGGAATAGACAACATTTCTCCAGATACTGAAAGCATTTTCTGCAGCGTGGGCTAGACCAAAGAAGGGCACGTTTTCTTTGAATTTTTGGCAGCATCTCAATGTCCCTGCGGTTTTGATCATTGAGTATATAAATCGAATGGGTGTGTGTACAGTGAAGTTGTCAAGTTTTGCTGTGCACACGGCTTTAAAAATTACATTGTCATAGAGCACGCTTTCCCCTTGGAAGCTAAACTGACCCAGCAACCTTAACTGAGGTAAACTCTCTCCGTTCCGTATCAGTGAAGACAAGGTACATTGAGATTCTCTGGCATTCACAAACGTCCTCTTAATAGGGGACAAAGCAACCACACATGCATTTCCATCACCTTTCTGTTCAGCCTTGGGCTTTGGCTTAATGTGCTTTTGGGGAAGAACTGGTCCGCCTGTGTAAGTGCTAAGCGAAAAGAACAAGAAAGCTGGGGAGTTTGGGATGTCAACTCAGACCTGTACTCTGAAGTTACACTATTAATAGCAAATTTCTAAATCCTCTGTGGATCTTTATCTTAATTTCTACCCACCCTCTCGGAGTCTGAATGACCTCTGCCTGGGGACTGCAAAAAAGAGGTTTGAAGTCAAGGATCTTTAGCAGATGCTTGTTAATTGTGGCACAAAGGAGCTGAGACAGTGCTGCATGATAATTTTTGAGAATTTAATGTAGCTTTTAATTTCTGCCTAAAATTTCTCTGTTTCATTCATCCCAGCAGGCCTAAGGGTGTAGGTTTCCTTGCCTCATTTGAAGTGGGTGTTAGGGCAGAAAGCAAGCCTACCTCTTCTTTCCAAAAACCTCAAGCCATAGAGCAGGTTACAATTGCTAGCTGAAAAAGAGAGGCATGGGAGACAGCAGCTGAGAGAAGAAAGGGAAAGATTTTAATCTCTGGAAAGAGTCTCCAAGAGCCACTGAACTTTTTATTTAAGGGAATTTGTGATTTTAAAAGATCACTTTGGTTTAAGTGTAAATATTTGAATGGGGAGGGTCATCAGCAAATGTGAAGGAGCTGACACAATGACCTGCTGGAAGGTCATGATAGTTGTTCAGACAAAGGATGAACAGAGCCTGGACTGGGGTGGCAGGAATGAAGTAGAAAGCTAACATTTTGTTGAGAGATTTGGGGGAGGGGAAATAAACAGGGTCTTTTGCGTGGATGGTTTTGTGAGATAGCAGAATTGGACAACAATCGGTGGATGATAATGAAATATGCAGAGGTAGGAAACACTGGAGTTAAATTGGGTGGAAAAAGAGGATAAATTATGTTTCTGGAATTATTGAATTTAACGTGTGAATGAGATGGCCCCGTAGTTAACTCTAGTAGAGTTGAACAATTCTCCATTATTTCTCATTGAGGTTGATTCCAGTTTTTCAATAGTGTAAACAATGATAAAATGAACATGTTGCAGATCAATCTCAGTGGAATTACTTTCTTGGGATAAAATTTAATGATAATTTCTAGATTTGAGCCTTTGAAAGCTGTTATTAATATGGCCTGTGCATGAATTCAAACTTATCTAATTCTATATCCAAGTTTGCCTAGTTTCTGGAAAGTCAATTAAGTGCCATAGGCTATATAGACTTTGAATATTCAGGAAGGAAGCAGACTGAATGTGTATTCAAACTTATATCCAGATGGAATGTGGGCAATATGTTACTTCAAACCTACTTTTGCAAACAAACCCCTAAAACTCTAAAACTAACAAAGAAAGTCCTTTGTGCATAAAAGCACTGTTTGACAACCCCCCCCCCCCACCCCCTCCCCACCCCCTGCCCCACTCCTACCTCCTCTGTATAAAAGGGACCTAGAAATCCCATTCAGGGCTCAGTTTTTTTAGAAGGAAGTCCACCGGGCCTGACTGGCTGTTAATAAATCTTCCTTCTCAGTGATTTCTTGCATCCTGGCCTTCAATACCACCATCACCCAACTTCTCTCTGCTACAACATCTCTGGGGCTTGTTCGGGATCTCTGGGATAGTCAGAGATGGCAACAGTTGATTGTTCCCCTCAGTTGCCTCTGAGAAGGCCAGGAGGGCCCAGGAGAACACCAGCCCAGGGTGCTCCTGGACTCCTTTTGTCCAGAAAGAGGTGTGGATTCCACCGGAGCCCTCTAGGAAGAAACTGGAGGCACCAGAGGGTTCATTAGAGACCCTGAGAATGAAGCAAAGAGCACCACATGCCAGATAGGTAAGAACTCCAGGGACATAGTGCAGGAAAAGCCTAATTCAGAAAAGTTAAAAGTGGAGCCTGATCAGCTCTGAGAAGACCCTAGTACTCCTGAGGAGAAGGGAGGAAGCCATCTTCTCTAGGTCCAAAAAAGAAAAGGAAGGAGGGTGGTTGTGTGTATGTGACTGAGGGAGATGCAGAGACACACTTCTGTGGGGCGAGTGCACAGTCCCAGTCTGTAGTTCCGTGGTGACCTCATCTGGTCAAGGGTGGTCTGGGGAACCTCCCTGCAGAGGGGCCCTCTTCCGAGCCGGGGGCTTATACCAATCTGCTAAGGCTAAGAGGTGCCATAAGTCCCCACAAGGGGTACAGCTGGAGACAGACAAAGCTAAAGGCTGAGTGAGTGTTGCTCAGCGCTGATGCAGGGTGGAAACATGGGGAACACACAAAGTAGGACCCCATTAGGTTGTATTCTGAAAAACTTTCCCCAGTCATTCCATGGAGATGTATACAGCATAAACTTCCAGCCAGGGAAGCTTAGAATGCTTTGTGAATTAGAATGGCCGACTTTCAGAATGGGCTGGCCCCAGGAGGGCACCTTTGACCCCCGGATCATCTGTAATGTCCACAACATGGTAACTAGGAAACCAGGGCACCCCAACCAGTTCCTATACATGGATGCTTGGCAGGACACTGTAAGTCAAAGTCTGCCCTGGATAAGGAAATGTACAACTAAAGAAGTCAGGATTTGCTTGATACAAAAGCCCAGAGGTGCTGTCCAGGGAACCAGGCCAAACAAGGACCTTACAAAGAGTCCAGAGAAAGTGAGCCCCAAATCTAGTGCTGACCTACCCATTCTAGAAGGGCCAGACAAAAATAACCTCCCGCCACCTTATACGGTTGCTCCTACCATGCCAGTACTGAGGAATGGGGATGAGCCATCTTCCCCAAGCAGTGTAGCCTCGCCATTCCCAGAGTCACACCTACCAGCACTCCCCTTGAGTAGTGCAACCTCGCCATCCCTGCAGCTGCACCCACCAGTGCTCCCCCGCCCGAGCAACACGACCTCGCCATCCCCGCAGCTGCACCTGCTACTGCCTTCTCCAAGCAACATGGCCCTATCTTTGCCACAGCTGTTTTCTCCAAGCAATGCAGTCTCTTCACCCCCTCAACCACTGTCTCCACCAATCTTGGTCCCCAGCAGTGTAGTGTTGTACTCCCAGGTACAAGTGCTGAACACGAGTCATAAAGGAGCCCCTGAAAGATGGCAACTCAAACCACGGGGAGCCCCAGGGACAAGTGGAGCTAGGAGAAGGGCCACCCTACAGCTACCACTTCATGAAGCCCGGGCTCCAATTTATTATGATACCAATGGCTAGATCCAAGGAGGAAATCGAACATTCATATATCAACCCTTCACTAGAACCAACCTTTTTAACTGGAAGAGGCACACCCCATCATACTAAGAGAATTTTAAGGCCATGACAGACCTCTTCCAGTCCATCTTACAAACCCACAAACCCACCTGGGCTGATTGCAAAAATCTCCTCATGACCTTCCTCCATTTCGAGGAAAGAATGCAAAGTCACAAGGGGCTGTAACCTGGCTCAAGGAGCACCCACCTGAGGGAACCCTGGACAGAGATCAATATGCCCACACAAAGTTCCCAGATGAGGGCCCCCAATGGGGTCCCAATGACACAAACAGGCTGAACCAACTAGAAACTTTCCATAGGGCCTTAATCGAAGGGTTCAGAGCTGGGAGCTGAAAAGCAGTAAACACGGCAAAGACCACACAAGTCCTACAGACTCTGGATGCAAGTCTTGCTCAGTTCTATGAGCAACAGTACAAGACATTTCATTTATACACACCCTTTAACCCACATGCTCCTGAAAGCCAAATAATGGTCAATGCAGCATTCACTGCCCAATCACAGGCTGACATTTGAAGAAAGCTACAGAAATTAGATGGGTTGGCTGGTATGAACATTTCCCAGCTCATGGAGGTAGCCACAAAAGTTTTCATCAACCATGATATAGAAACCAGGAGAGACAAAAACCAGAAAATGAAAAAGAAAGCAGACCTTCTTGCAGTAGCAATAATTGAATGAAGCAACTCCCTGTCAAGGAAAGTAAACTGGGATGCCCCTGCCCCAAGGAGGGGAGTCTACTCCTATGATGAAATCAGTGCCCTTACTGCAAGGAAGAAGGGCACTGGAAGCAGGAGTGCCCCAACAGGCCACTTGGCCCCATCTCCCCAAGAAGGCGGCCTAAGCATTAGCCAGGAGCACAAATAAGGCACCACAAGCTAAACCCTGGGTCTGCAAAAATTCGGAAAGAAAACCTACAAATCAACTTATTGGACTTGGGGGAATAGAGGGCTCTGACAAGGACTATTAGGACAGACTGGGCTCCTATTCTCTCAGCCCCATGGAACCTATGGTTGAAGTCCAAATTGGAGGCCACACCATACATATGATGGTTGACACTGGGGCTCAACACTCTGTAATAACCAAGCCGGGAAGGCCATTATCAAAAAGACAAGCCACTATCATAGGGATAACTGGTAAAAGCACCCAGCAGCCCTTCCTCCAAACCAGGACCTGTAACATTGAGGGTAAAGAAGTCATTCATGAGTTCCTATTTCTCCCAGATTGCCCAGTCCCCTCCTGGGTCAGGACCTGCTGTCTAAACCACAAGCTCAGATTACCTTTGATGCCATGGGCCAATCCACATAATGCTGGGACCACCAAAGCCTCCAACAGTAGCATTAACCCTCCCTCTACAGGAAGAATGGAGACTGTTCTGCCTCAGCAAAGCTTGTCAATCTATGCTGCCCAGCTCCCCTTTGAAGTTGTGCCCAAAATATGGGCAGAGTACAACCCAATGATGATGACACACAACATCCCTCCAATTATTGTTGAAATAAAGACCACAGCCAGCCCAATGAGCATAAATCAATATCCAGTTCCACATAAAGTGCAAGAAAGAATCTAGTTACTTATTCAGAGATTGCTAAATGAAGGACTACTAAAGCCATGTCAGTCTCCATGGAATACCTCACTCTTCCCAGTTAAAAAGGCTGATGGGGATAATCACCTGGCCCAGGACTTGCAAACAGTGAACTCAGAGGTAGTGACCCTACACCCAGCAGTCTCCAACCCTTACACTCTCCTCAGCTTGGTACCCTCATTGGCAGCCTACTTTTCATGCCTGGATTTCAAAGATGCCTTCTTCTACTTTCAAAAAGCACCCTGGAGTCAACTGATCTTTGCCTTTACATGGGACAATCTGAACTCTGGCAAAAAGCAACAACTAATCTGGACACAGCTCCCTCAGGGAGGAAAAAATGCACCCACTAGTTTTGGACAAGACATGGTCAGTGATCTCAAGTCCTTTAAAACAGAAAGCCATAAGTGTTTTCTCCTCCAGTATGTTGATCACCTCATCCTTGAAAGCCCTACCTACCAAGGCTGTGCTAGCGGAACCCATGCCCTCTTAAACCATCTAAAACAAAAGGGTTATCAGGTATCTAAAAAGAAAGCCCAAATCTGCCTACCTCAGGTCAAATATCTAGGTTATAAAATAGCACAGGGACTCCACAAATTAGAACCTGAAAGAAAAGAAGCAATCTGTAGCCTCCCTGAGCCCAGCACTTGCCAAAAGTTGTGAGAATTCTTTGGAGTGGCTGGATTCTGTCACATTTGGATCCCCAATTTTGGAGTCCTCACACACCCTTTGTATGAAGCCACAAAAGGGGGAGATGATGAAACCCTGCTCTGGGGAAGCCTGTGCTCGTCAACCAGACTCTGAATTACCAGGAGCCGCAATATACTTAAGCTGAGAGAGAGTGGATACTTTCTGAGAGAGGGACACAAGGAGCAAATGGGTGGTGGACATGGCCCCATCACAGAATAGTCATGCCTCAGATATTAGCCATAACCGTAGTTCAGGACTACCATGTATACACACACATCTTAAAGAAGTGTTAGAAAGATTCTTCTGCATCTCAAGTCTAGCTGCTATCACCTCTGCCATATGCCAGCAGTGTGTGACATGTGCAAAGAATAACCCTTGCCAGGGACCCAGGGGAGGCCCAGGAGTCCAACGAATAAGCAATAGGCCTCTCAAAGATCTAGTAGTTGATTTCACTGAAATGCCACAATCTGGAGGCCACAAACACCTCCTATTCCTCGTTTACACCTTTTCCAGCTGGGTGGAAGCCTCTCCCACTGAGACTGAAAAGACTGAAGAAGTGGCCAAAGTTCTGTTCAGGGAAATCATTCCTCAATATGGGCTACCCCTCTCAATTGGCTCCAACAACAGACCCGTCTTTGTTTCTGAAATCCCTCAAAAGATTGCCAAAGCACTGCACACCCAATGGAAACTGCACACCGCTTACCATCCTCAAAGCTCAGGGAGAGTAGAATGGATGACCTGTACAATAAAGACTTATATTGCCAAGATTTGGCAAGAAACTGGGCTAACATGGATGCAAGTGCTCCTGAGTGCCCTCCAAATTTGAGTTATTCCAAGCTGAAAGCTAAGCCTAACCCCTTATGAAATCATCTTTGGGAGTCCCCCCTCCCGCAATCCAAAATATAGAAGGGGACCTCAGAGAAAGAGGAAACTTATCAATAACTAGCAAATGATCAGCTTAGGAAAAGCCCTACAAAGCCTGCATCCCTGGGTCCAAGAAAGTGTCCCCATTAGCTTAAGTGGCTCCATACACCCATATGAACAAGGAGATGCAGTCTGGGTCAAAGACTGGAAATCAGCTCCACTAACCCCTTGATGGCCAGGATCCTATCTTGTCATTTTATCTACCCCCAGTGCAGTTAAAGTAGCTGAAATCATCCCATGGATACACCATAGCCAGGTCAAGCGAGCTGCCCCAGAGTCCTGGACCTGTATTCCAGACACCCACAACTCAACCAAACTCATCTTGCAAAAGAACAAGATGCTGAACCCTGCTCCAGTCACACCCTGGAAGCTGACTGGTCCACACACAGCTGAAGGTTGAGGACAGAACACCAAGTTCTGCTCCAGTCACACCCTGGAAGCTGGTTGGTCTATGCATAGCCGAAGAGTAGGAATCTGGTTTAATCCCAGTTATAATGTCCCTTCAGTTATTTTCCCTATTCCTAGCCCTGACCCTCCCCTGGTCCCAGGTCGGCACCACAGAGTATAAGCCATGCATCCTAGAAGTGCGAACAGGACCCATGTTAATACCACTTTAATATATCATAGCCATTACACCTGCAAGGGCCATATAACCACCTGCCAGTTTCAGAGAATCTCCTATAATGTCTGTAACATATCTGGCCAAATAACCTGCTTTGACCCCAAGCCCCCAACAGTCTCTTGTCAATGGGAAATTAGGGTGTCTAATTAAGACAGGGATCTACTTAACTCCACCCTAGTCACTAGCCAGAACCAAGGAGTGTTCCTCTTATTTGACGCATGTCAGGATATCGACTCTGGGACACCACGGAACACCTACTGTGGGGGGCTCAGCTGGGAGCAGGAATATACTCATAACAGTAAGCATTTGTACACTCCAGAAATGAAAAGTGCAGCCCAAGGAGGGGGGCGGCTACTGGTGCAAATACCTAGGTGCATACTACTGTCCCTACTGGTCTTATGTCATCTGGGTCATCTGGAACACAGATACAACTAGACAAACAGCCATCCTCACCAAAGGAATGGCCTCGACTAATTGTCCACATGGTCAATGTAACCCTTTGAACCTCACCATCCTTAACCCTGAATACTGGCAGACCAGGGAGTCCAAATGGGCCTCTGCATTGACAATAAAGGAATAGACCTAGGAGTCTCTATCTGGGTCAGGTATCAGGAACACCCACCCACAAAGCCCACTCTGTGTTCCACGCCTTCTATGAAGAAACAGAAAAACCACTTTCCATTCCACAAGTAGCGAAAAACCTCTTTATAAACCTAGCTGAAGTAGTAGCGGCTGCCTTAAATGTCTTCCCATGCTATATGTGTGGAGGTACTAATATGGGAGACCAATGGCCCTGGGAAACTAGGGAATGCGATTACAGCCAACCATATAACAGAACTGGCCTCCCGGCCATCCCCTGAAATAGTATGTGGCCCTTACAAACTTCTGTCATAGGAAAATATTGCGCTTCAAGTGTCTTCCTAAACTCCTCTACATCTGTTGGAAACCTAACATGTACGGGGAGGATTCCACAATCACACCACCAATACAACAGAGCCTTGAGGAACATGGAATGACTCTAACCTCATTCTCAAAAATCCTACTTTCCCCATATTAATAGCAGTGTGGAACTCCACGGCAAAGGGCCACTTTACTGCCCCAAATGATCTGTACTGGATTTGTGGGACAGTCACATTCCAAGAACTTCCCCAAAATTGGTATTCTTGTATGCTCGGTACAAAAAAAACCCTCCTTCTTCCTCATTCCCTTAGGAGAAGGGAAAGAGCTAAGCCAACCAGTATGTTAAAACATAAGAGAAAAAAGGACTGTCTTTAGCTGGGCAGATGATGAATGGCCCCCTGAGTGTACAGTCCAGTACTATGGGCCAGCAACTTGGGCAGAGGATGGCATGTGGGGTTATCGAACCTATATCTACATGCTAAACTGAATCATCTGCTTACAAGCCATGGTAGAAATAATAACTAACGAAACTGCGCCTGCTCTAACCTTTCTAGCCCAACAGCAAACCGAATTCAGAAATGCTATCTATCAAAACCTTCTCACCCTAGACTATCTCCTGGCACCTGAAGGGGGAGTTTGCGGAAAGTTCAATCTCTCTAATTGTTGCCTTGAACTAGACAGCACCAGAACGGTTATCAAGGCAATTACAAACAAAATGGTAAAAATTGCTCATGTTCCACTGCAAACCTAGAATGGTTGGAATTTAAGTAATCCCTTTGAAAATTGGCAGTCAATAGCAGAAAATTTCAAACTTCTGGTGGGAATAATTGCCTTCCTTGTAAGAGGATGTACCATACTCCCTTGCCTCTTCCTCTTCATCGTAAGTAGGATACATGCCCTAATAAATAGTAAAAACACAAACAGCCGCCCATCTCATGGCTCTACATACATACCAGTCAGTCCAGAGATTCCTACAATAGTGATGCTGAAGCTTAACAACCTTTAGCAGGCATCAAAAGGGGGAAATAATATGGCCTGTGCATGAATTCAAACTTATCTATATCCAATTTTGCCTAGTTTCTGGAAAGCCAATTAAGTCTTATAGGCTCTATAGGCTTTGAATATTCAGGAAGAAAGCAGACTGAATGTGTATTCGAACTTACATCCAGATGGAATGTGGGCAATATGTTAATTCAAGCTTACCTGGAATGTGGACAGTATGTTAATTCAAACCTACCTGGTATCCAAACAAACCCCTAAAACTCTAAGAAACTAACAAAGAAAGTCCTTTTTGCATAAAAGCACTGCTTGACCCCCTGCTCCTACATCCTCTGTGTAAAAGGGACCTAGAAATCCTATTTAGGGCTTGGTTTTTTTGGACAGAATTCTGCCAGGCCCAGCCGGCTGTTAATAAATCTTTCTTCTCAGAGATTTCTTGCGTCCCGTCCTTCAATACTGCGATCACCCAACTTCTCTCTGCTACAACATTATTACACTGCCAAATTAATTTCCAGAAAGTTTAAAACCAATTTTAATGGCTGTGCAATAATCCATCTTATGCGGACACTAAAATTCATTCAAAAGGCATCAATAATTTACCATTCAGAATATTGTTTTATCTTCACATAGACCCTTAATTAGGTTAGTTGAAGAAGTGAAATTCTCAAGTCAAAACGCATGAACTTTTAAAAATAATTATAACAATCCTAAGAGCAGGCCTTTGTTGATCCCTTACAATGAACTAGTCAGTGTGCTTTTATTATATTGTTGTAAATTCACAACGATCCAATACCAATTTTGCTAGTAGGGAAAGAGAAGACCAAGATGACAAAGCTAATGAATTGCAGAACTAAGATTCAACGCCACATCTGTATGATGTCAGAGCATTCCCTCTTGGTCTCACACTATACTTCAGTACTAAACAATGCTCCAGAAAAAAGCACTGACTTGTAAGCACTAATAGTAAATGAAACTGCTTTGATTTCTCACACCATCATGAGTGAATTTTTCACTCTTTATCTTTGCCATTTTGCAGCAAAGTGTAGCATCAGTTTTAATGTTTCTTTCCATTACCAATAATTTTGAACATTCTGTCATATACTTATTGGGCAGTAGAATTTCTAGTTTTGTGTATATCCTCTTCTTGCTTTTAGTATTTGAATTTTTAAAAACTCATTTTTGATGCTATTTACCCTATATATATAGTAATTTTTTTTTGTTTTGCAGTAGCATATCCAAATTTGGGCATACAATGTTTCTTTGTGGATTTTTTGCCTTTTTATCATGTTTCAAAATTCTACTCTGACCCAATATAATTATTTAAATTTTAACTTAAATTTAATTATTTTTAAAATTTTAACATATTATTGATTTATAATTCATCCACTTAAAATGTACAATTCAACAGTGTTTATTATATATACAGAGCTGTGCAATCATCATCACAATCAATTTTAGAACATTTTCACCAAACCCCCAAAACCCCATACCATTTAGCTACCAACCCTCAAGCTCCCTAGTCCCCCACTACAACTACCCAGGCCACTAATCCACCTTTTGTCTGTATTATTTGTCTACTCTGACTATTTCATACAATGTGTGGTCTTTTGTGACTTATTTCTTTCACTTGACATAATGTTTTCAAGGTTCACCCATATTGTAGCATGTACCAGTATATCCTTCCTATTCATAGTTGAATACTACTCTATTGCCTAGATATACCACATTTGTTTATCCATTCATCAGTTAATGGATATTTGGGTTGCCTTCACTTTTAGTTATATGCTACTTTGAATATTTGTGTCCATGTAAACATGCATAGATACATGTTTTCAATAGTCTCATGTATATACTTAGAAGTAGAATTTCTGGGCCTAATTATAACTCCATGATTAACTTTTTGTAGAATTTCCAGACTGTTTTCTAATAAATTTGTTTTTTTAATACATGTGTAATTTATTATGGGACATAGAATAAAGTAAGGACCTTTATTTATTTCAACTGAATGATTTGCAAATAATCCCCAAAACATATTTATTCATCCTTAGTTTTATCACTTATTTGAGTTATCCCCATTATAATTTAACAAAAGGTTTAGAAGATTGGCATCAGTGCTGTGATGGTGAAGTTCATGTGTCAACTTGGCTAGTTGATGGTGCCCAGCAGTTTTGGTCTAATTGATACTGTGAGGGTATTTCCTAGGTGGGTTTAAATCATTTGTCGGTTGATTGCATCTACAGCTGATTGCATCTGCAATCAACAAAGGTGATTGTCCTCAGTAATAAGGGGAGTATTTTCATCCAATCAGTTCGAGACCCTAAAGAACTGAGGATTTCCACAATCAGAAAGGAGAATTTCTATCTCTATACCAGTCAGGCTGCTTCTCCTGGAGAATTTCACACCACCTCTGTCAAGTTTCCAACTTGCAGACTGCCCTGTGGAAGACTTGCCAATCTCCACAGTCTGATGAGCCAATTCCTACGATAAATGTTGTACTTCCCTGGTGAACTTTGATTAATATATAGATATAAGCTTCTTACCTACTTGTATCCTGTCGGTATTTTCCTGCGATGATTTTTTAAATTATTGTAGTCATATGAGCATTCTTGAATCTTTTGGAGCAAGTTGTACTTAAGAACTTCTTTTTCGAAAATGTTTCAGATTTGTTCTAATTATCCTTACAGACACAATTTAACAGTATTTCTTGTTACCTTCAAAATACAATGATGTTTTGATGGAGATTACAGAAAAATTATTTGTAATTGGATAAATTATACACTGTTGAGAATTTCAATTAAGGGAATAGCTCTCCATTTATAAGTATTATTTTATCTGCCGCCATAAAGTTTTACTCTTCCAAACAAAAGTTCTACCCAATTGTTATGCTTATTCCTTAGTGTGTCAAATATTTGTGTGTATATATATATATATATACATATATTTATTTTTTATGACTTTTCTAGAAGTTACCAAACAAGGATAAAATGTTTGTTTTCCACTATCTTTGAGGGTGATATATCCAAGGTTTCATCAATATCTGTAACATTGACTGGTTTTAGATAGATTTTTAAAATCACATTAGGATTCTTCTACAACCAGTTTGAGAATTTTTATAAGGAAGAAATGTTGAGTTTTATCAAATGGATTGCAGAATATAATTTTTCTCCTGTAACATATTCATTAATAAAAATTTTTAATAGCTTTCATAATGTTAAAACATCCTTAATTTTGACTTAATATTATTATTTAATTTAGAACATTTGCAACTACATCAATTGTGAATTAGAAAAGTATCCAGTGTTATTTTTTAGTTTCAGAATTATGCTATTACAAAATAATGAATTTGGGGATGTTTCTCCATTTACTCACTTGTAACTAGAACAGAAATTTCTTGCTCCTTGAAGGTTTGCTGGAATTCACCTAATAAACTATCTGGGCCCAGTGCTTTATTCTCTGAGGGTAAATAAATATTATCTAGACAGATTTATCAATTTCTTTTTTGATTCAATTTTGTTCATTTTTATTTTCCAAAGTAATCATTCATTTTCTGAGACTCTACATAGAATTCTTTTTAACCTTTCTAATCTCCATATCTGCAGTTGTACCTTCTTTCTCCCACTTAAAATTGTGCATCATCACTTTTATTCTACAGTAAATTTAGAAAAGTATACCTATTCTAATGGATTACTAAAAAATCAGCTCTGGAATTTATCAAATTATACCATTTAAATTTTTCCTCTTTTTTTTTTTTCCTTTTCTAATTATTAATGTTTTTAGCTTAGTGATCAATTCCTTTCAAAACTTTTACAAAACACATTTAATTATCATGGTTCTTTTGCTGTCTATTTACCGAATGATAAATAAGTTCAATAACAATTATAGCTCACTTACTACATACCAGGAACTCTTCCAAACACATTACATGTGCTATCTTATTATTCCTCATAGTCATCAGAAGGTAAGGGCTGCCATTTCCCCCCTGTTTTATACATGAGGAAACTGAGACTCAAATAGGTCCACCTACCAAAGTTACATTGGTAACAAATGGTGTAACTAGATTTCTAATGCTCTGCTTCAGGAACCCACAATTTTAATCAGCATGTTACAAATTCAGTCATGTCTCTAAGCACTCACTATTGCTTTTTTTGATTCTTGCTTGTCATAGAATTTTTTCAGACGCAAAAATGCATTAAAATCTCATGGAATATCAAGCATTCCTGTACATTTATTTGATTTCATGATTCATGCATGTAACAATAAGCACTATGTTGGCAGTCTATCTTTATAAATAAGAAGGTCCAAAGAGGAAAAATCTATTCCACATGTGGTATTGCTGGAGATGGAGTGGGTTTTGCAAAGGCTCTTAAACCTCCTTAGCATTTGCATCTTGTGGTTAACCTCAAATATAAACACCATCTTCCCAAAATGCCAACTGCTATTGGATTGTTGGGATAGTTATGATAAAGAGTAAGGCTCATGTTATTAGATTACAGGGAAGTTGTTTAATAAATTATAGCTATAATATATGTCCTCTTGCTATGAGAAATGCTTATTTATGTGCAGTAGTGTTTCTCTACCACTCTAAGTAGGGATCTAATAGAGTTAATGGTTTGGATTTAAATTAATGAAGCATACATGATGTGTGGCTAGGATTTTATATACTTAGTTCTTGAGATATTTGTCAATATTTGTTTAAGATTTTCGCACTTGCTGCCTCAGTCTTTGAGCCAGTCATGGGGGGCTAGGCACATTTAGTAGATAGAAAATGAGTAAACAGGAGTTTAATTTATTTGAGATTTTAAACAAATAAGTAGCACCCTAATTTGTTGTTGTTTTCTTTTAAATAGGAATAATTTTAGAGATTGCTTAAATTTCTCTATTCACCTAGCACACACTGAATAGAGGCAACAGAATATTTGATATTTAGGAAATGTTTTTTAATAGATACTAAGATTTGGTAATTAACCATATGGATAATTGTGAATGTTAAATTGGGACACCATTTTTCCTGGAATGGCATCTTGAGGAAAACTTGTCAGATATGGCCACAGATGAAGCCATTGTGATACTAGCAAATTCAGAGCTTTTTGGGAATTAATTCTCAGTAGTATACAACTAATATCTCCCATCCCAGAAAAGCATGAATTTCTTGTTCTCAAAATACACATCTCCATAAACAAAGTCTGTTTTCTCCTATCTTCAGATGAACCCTGGAATTACAGAGTATAGAGCTGAAAAAGTTTAAGTTATCTAAATCAATTCCTTCATTTCAAATGAGGAAACTGAAGCTCAGAGAGAGAAAGTGACTTGTCCAGTGTCACACAGCAAATTCTTGACAGTGCTAGGACTGGAACCTGAGTTTCCTTGCTCCTATTACATTGCTCCCCAGCATAACTATATTCAGTATCCAGCCCATACATTTGGTACAGTTGTGCCAGTTGTTTAATGTAGGTGTCCCATCTGTACCTATACTGATCAGTGGTCTTTATGCCTTATCTACAGTTAAACATTTTGAATATCACACTGATGACTCCTTATTTTAAAGAAAAGTTTTTATTATCAATTCAGTATTTTTATAAATCAAGAAATTCAGCCTATACTTTAGGGTTCATAAAGCATTGCCTCTGACCACTTCAGGAACATTGTAAAATATTCTTTAAACAACCACAGGTACACAAAACTCAATATGACTTCACATATTTTCCCAGTCCACTCAGAGCAACTACAGATCTATTCTCTGCGAATGTGACTATGAATATCAGTCTTAATAAATATATCTCTGACCACACTCCCACCTGCCAGTCGAATGGGAGTCAGGTTGTAGCCATTCTAAGACATTTAGGTATTTCACATATATTCTTCTGTGTAATTCAAATATCACTGTAATTTGTGTTAAGTCTCTCTATAACAAACATGACTCAGGACTGATGATTTGTGGGCAGATGGTGATCCTACCAAGATAAGCCACTGATGTAGTAATGTAAGAGAGAGCAAACTGAGCTGGAGACCAGATGTACAGCATGGGGCAAGTGGTGGGGGCAGCTCCAGCAATTCCTTACCTGTAAAAATAGGGGGTCAGATACAATGAGGGACTTTCAAAGGTTCAAATGAAATACATGAAACAAATAGAAAGGATTCTCAGATGGTTGGAGTGGGAATGGATGTCCCAAACCCTGCCCACCTGGTCTTCTGCTCACCATCAACATGGTGCAGCCCTCAAGATTCCACAGGTAACACATCCCCGGGCTGGTTGCTTCCCCAGGGCCTATCTCCTGCTAAAAATCTATGATTCTGACACAGACAATACACATAGTGGCTCAAGAAAGGAATAGAATCATTAGTTTAAGCCTCTGGTTCTTAAAGTGTGTCCCTAGACAAGTAACATCAGCAACACCTGGACACTTGTTAGAAATATAAATTCTCAGCCCTACCCCGGACTGTCTAATCAGAAACTCTGTAGATGGAGTCCAGAGATCTGTGTTTTAACAAGCCTTCCAGAAGATTCTGGTGCTAAATTTTGAGAACCACTGGATTTAATAAGTGTAAGAATATCTATTAAAAGTGGTTAAAAAAAATAGTTATTGATTAATGGATAAAAAGTTTCTGCTTTTTGTGATGATAAAGGTTAAGTAATGGAAGGTGGATGGTAGCATAATGTCATAAAAGTAACTAATGCCACTGAATTGCACACTTAAAATGATTAAAATGGCTAAGTCTATATATCCACAATTTTTTAAATGGCAAAAATAATAACCCAAAGGTATATTTATCTCATCTCATGTAGTTTGGGCACTGTCAGTCTAGGCCTGATATAGAAACTCAATGACAATATAAGACTTACAGATTCTTCCACATCTCTGCTCTTGCATACTTACTAGGTAGCATTTTGTTAACATGGTTAATACTCCAGGTTGCAAGATGGTGAATTCACCTCTGGATTTCACTCTCTCTATGCAGGAGGTAAGGCAAAAGGTAACAGGTTAACAGGCTTTATCTGAGAAAGCACTGCCTTTAATATTTGGGAAGGGACACTGTCCTCAGGGATTTCTACCTACACCTCATTGGTTCCCATTGCATTACATGGTAATCCACAGTAAACAAGGCTGGGAGATGCAGGATTTGGCTTCCAGAGGGAAAGAAGGCAAGAGCAGGGGAGGAAACTGCCCCTGGATGCAGCTGCCTCTGGGTTCTTGGGTATCCTCTATATCAGAAAGTTTTACTCTGGGCCTACCCTTTCTACTCAAAGAACTCCAAAACAGGGAGCATAAAGAGAAATATGTGGAGATAAAAATCTGACTACATGGTGCTTGAGACTGGTCGCAAAAAGCAAAGCAGGTGGCTCGTGGCCCTCTAGACAGAAGCTATCAGGGTCACTGCATAGAGGACTTTAAGGCAAAGTCCACTGTGTTTTATCTTAGTCCTCCTCTGAATTCATGTCTGAGCTAGAAGAAATTCTGCTAAATACTCTCAGGCCTCCTTAGTAGTTTAAAGAGATCAATTTACACATTCATTAGTTGAACAAAATTAATGTCCTGCTTTGAAATCTTCCCATGGAATAAGTCCTCCTCAGACAGTATTTACATGGGAACTTAACGAGGTGGCATCATTAGACATATAGGTGAAGGAGTGGGGACCCCACCAACTCGGCCCAGTAAACTCTTTGCTCCTTATGGGAAAGAGTCCTGGTGGCTCTGCATGCAATGAACTCACATTTTACATTTCAGAAATTGGGATTTGGAGTGAATTTAGTTAATCTCAACAATCTTACCCACCCCTGCCAAATGAAGTAAATGACTAAAAGGCTTTTATTATATGAGTACATTTTGTTTTGCTTTTAAAAATCATACAAGGTGAATACTATACTAGCCTGAAGGTCCTTAGACCAAATGAGAGATGTGAAACAACACTGCACCAATTATCCTGCTTAAATATGTAAGAGTTCTCCAGAGAAAGAGAACCAATAGGATATTAGTTTGCATGCATGTATGTGTGTATGTACACATGTATGTATTTATTATAAGGAATTGGCTCACATGATTTTGGGGGACTGGAAAGACCAAATTCCATAGGAAACTCTGGTTAAAGTGATGTTGAAGTCTTGAGAATGAATTCCTGAGGCTGAAAACTCAGGAAGGAGTGGAGGGTTTACTCTTGAGGCTGAATTTTTTCTTCTTTCCCAACCCTCAATTTTTTGCATTTACAGTCTCCCACTGAGTGGCCCATTTCATAGAGGCTAATGCCCTCAATTTAAAGTCAGTTGATTATAGATGCTAATCCCATCTTCAAAACATCTCCACAGCCACATCAAGGCCAATGATTGTCCAAATAACTGAACATCACAGTTTAGCCAAGTTGACACATAAAACTAACCATCCAACTGATACTATGAACTGCTTATGAACCAAACATGGTTCATAAAATTAGCCTCAGTACAAAATCATCAAAAGAAATCTTTGGAGAAACTATTGAAGGGTTAAGTAAGGAGAAAGTGCCTTTTGTTCCCTCTACACTACCCCTCAAAAACCAAAGGGCAGCGAGTGCTCCCACTCCACCTTGCTTCTCCTTTGAGCACACATCCTGCCTAGTTGTTCTCTAAGGTCATAAGTGGTCTCTAGAGTGGGAGTTTCAGATGACTTAATGCAGGCTTCCAGGACATAGTGAAATGCTCCAATTTCCAGAATGATGAAAAGGCCAGTGACACCACACCTAAAATGTCACCACAGAGATTGGGGAAGATTAGCATTCTAGTCCCATATTCTCTCTGAAAACATAAACACTGCCAGGGAGCATGCTCATGGGTCTCCGACTCCGTGGTGTGGTGTGGGGGGACGTCACCAAAACCTGTGGTTAGCCAGGGCAGTCTCAGAGCAGAGACTGAAGAATTGCAGGGCAAACAGCCTCCACAATTGAAACAAAATGACAAATGGTCCAGGGCAAGAACAGAAAATCACTTTCCAACTTGGAAAGAGGCACTGGGACTAGAGATCAATTCACTCATGCATTACATATCAGGTAGGCACTAAGTATTGGGGGTATGAGGATAAAGTACAGAGAGATAGAAGATGAAGCCAGCTTGTGAAGGAATTTGTGTGTAAACAGAGAACCAAGGTGTATTATGTATATGTGTATGCATGTATGTGTGTGTATAAACTGGAATGGTGACCACATTTGTCCAGTGTGGAAGATAGAAGGAGCAGAGAGAAATGAGAGAAGGTGGGAAACTACCTAGCTTCTAGGTGTGCCCTGGAAGACAGTGAGAGCTTACCTCCTTGACCCTAAAATTCACAGCTGCCACAGTAAGGTCAGGGTACTGAAGGAAGATTCTTATGTCAAGGACAGTGATCAGTCAACAGAGATTTCAGTCTTTGTGAGAAAGAAGACATGTGAAATTCTCTTTTGATGTTTTTAATCCATAAAGGAAAGGGTTTACTACCAGGAGGTATGGCAGTTCCGTAAGGATAGACTGCTACAGCTTATGAAAAGCAATCAGAAATAAGAAAAAACATGATTTACCCACCGTGGGAGAGAAATATCTTAGATTGCAATTTTCCTTTGAGTGGAATATTCCCTATTTCTGTTAGCTTAAGAAGTATTCAAAATGGTGGGTATCATCAAGTCAGAAGAATGATTTATTTCAGGAAAAATTTTGAACATGGGCTTAAAAGAATTACTTCATATTTTCCACTTAATTTGACCCTGGGAAGAAAGAAATTAAGAAAGTTCAATCCTACCAAAAGGTATCTTTCTCCCTAAGACACATGATTTTAAGGGTAAAATCAATTCCATCTTCAAATTATAAAATCGGAAATGGCTTGTGTAATGGTGTCCATGTGTCCTAATACTACTGGAGCAATATAATGAGCCTGATGAATTGTTTGGATATTTGCAACCATTATTTGTTTGGTGGAAGGCTTGGAGAAGAAAACTGGTCAGATATAGTGGAAAAAAAATCTTCTTTCAGCCCCCAGGCACATTTTTGCATGGTATTTTTTAAAAATATGTTTTAATTTGATACCACAATTTGAACACTAGGAGACACCACATGAAAATCCAGATTCCATGCTTCTCAGGAAGTATCATAACACCCAGCATCCATGAGTAAGGGCCGTAGGTGGAGACTGCCTTCTCTACTGACTCTAACATTTTGTCTACCTCTTTTTCCAACCACTTTGCTCAATTTGAATGAACTGCCAGGCCCTGGCAAGCCTTATGTTATGACCCCCTTTGCCTACATCCATTCCTCCTCCTTTGAGTGGCCTTAAAAGCTTAACTCTCTCCTTTTCCTCAACCTCAGGGGTTGTCCAGTGGGACAGTAGGGGAGGGGGAGAGCAAATATTGCAGAATCCCTTTAGGCTCCTTCCTCTTCTCCTACCATAATACACCTGCCATGCCTCCCCATGTTCCCGCTTCTTGATATTACATGCTTTGCTTTTAATTGGAGATGAAAGAGGTGAAGGCATGCACATCAAGAATCCTAGTCATAGTATTGTTTTTAATGAACCGAGTTCTTTTTCATCACGGAGGAAGGTGAGAAATTAAACAAAATTAACACTACATCACAAGACTTCCCAACAAAGGGAAAGCAAAGTGGATAAATTAAGTTCTTCACTTGATATACTGAGGCTAGAGGCTCAAAGGGTCTACAGAGGTAAACGAACTGGTCAGTCTCAGAGTTCTGACCCTTGATCCCAAAGTCAGTAGTTTTCATACCACACACCAATAACTAAAAGCCTAAAGAAGATGACTTCTCATTATTCCATTTTTTATTCTTTTTGTAAACTAGACTCTATAATTTTGTCCTGCTTGTTTCTTCTTTATTTTCACTGCTTTTGTGTGTGTGGGGGGGGAGGGGGGGTTATGGATGTACATATGTGTGTATACTTGTATGTTTGTTTATCTTGTATGAAATCCCCACTTTGCAAGGACAATGTATTTGTTGACTGATGGTGCCACAAAGATTTGACTGATGGTGCCACAAAGCTTTGTTATTTCTAAAGATGTTTCTGACACATCTGTATTCTGTTTAGTAATAAATCCTCAAGAAAATAATTCAAGTTGGTATGAGTAGTAAAATGCCAGAAGCTGAGTTCTTAGGAATAGGCTACTTTTAAATTTTAGGACTATCACTGCAGGGTCATACCTTTACTATTCTTAAGCATTGCTCCCTCACTTTTTTTCTCTTACCTAAACACAGTTATGTGAGATTCCGGAACACGGTCATGAGTGGATCAAGGGCTAATTATATAATGAAGCTATTCTCCAAACCCTCCCATCAGATCCCTGATGCTTAATGGAAAAGACATGACCTAGCAACAGTCACTAACAAACTGCAGGTAAAATAATAGAGCTTGTGTGCTGCGTCCTTCCACTGAGTCCAAATTGATCACAAAATGTATTTGCTCTTTTTTTTCATGTGGAAAATCTATTGTTTACAGGCAAAAGGTGGAAAAGCTGCACATAACCTTGACCCTTGGTTAAAAATAATATTTAAGAGAATGGACTGAAAGTTAGGGGCACTAATGCCTGCTCCCCAAACACTACAATCCAAGCATACTTGTATGTGAAGGTAGGACTATGATTAACAATATACCTATCAGGAAATGCCACCTTCTGGCTCCAGGTATCTGCCCACTGGGTGTTTGAGATCCAGATTTTAGTTTCCCTGCAAAATATGTTTTGTAGATGCCCCACCATCAAAGATTAGAGATACCTGAAACCAGTGTGCCAACTTGAGAGTTCCTTGTTGATCACACCGTCTGTAGGCAAGGGGAAGGAACTCAGCTCAGTCACAGCTAGATTGTTCCAGTTCTGGGCTGAGGGATGGTATTGGCAGCCAGTATCCTCTGAATAAAGGTTTTATGTTAACCTGAAGGCAGAATTTAAAAGTGCTCTTTTTGATGATAAGCATACTAAGGCAACTTTCTTCTACTTTGGAAGAACCACAAAAGATGATTATTATGATATGGATATAATTTTTCTGAGTAAAATGTGTTTATTTAAAAAAAAAGAGACTGTCATTCTGAATAAAAGTAATGGAATAAATGAATGTTATACATTCAATGTACCTTTTTGAGCAAAAAGGGGAAATTGTAAATAAGTGTTCAAATCAAGGACTGTGTTTTTAAAAGACACAATAATCATACCTGAAAGAAAATGTTTTCATATTTTGAAGATATGCAATAAATATATGTAGTAACTGCTACTCAAGATTCTCATTCCATGGAAATGTTACTTTTCAAGGATTTCATCTCTGAGCAATGTAACAGTTCCTTTCATTGCTAAAAATACAAATTTCATTCAGAAAGAGAACAGAATATTTCTTTCTTTTGTAGTAAATGGCAATAAATATTCACTTACTTTGAATGTTCTGCTAACTTTTCAAAATATCATTTATTTTTTAAGGAAAACAGTTTGAATAGATAGCTAGAAATTTTGGCATGCATACTTTTCTGTTCATGTGTTTGGGGATACTTATATAACTAATGCATATATGCATACATATACACATATAGACACATGTACACAACTCTTATACTAATCATTTGTTCCTCCTAATACTTTGTGTGTGTTTTTTTATTTTTAAATAAAAAGGTTAATCCGATATTCTTAAACTGATGGCTTTCTAACCTTCAAAAGCATGTGTTTATCATGAGTTTCTACTACCCCAAATGGTATTGACCTAAGGTTACAGAGCAGGCTCAGACTATTTCCAAGGGGGTAAAATGGATGATAAGCAAACACTTCATTATAGAGTCTGGGTATGTCTAAGACTCTAAATCCCAGGGAGAGTTTTTCAGCATCTCCAGAGAGTGGTGGAGAAATTCAAACCTGGAGGGTGCATTCAATCAGAGTCCTGCTGTCACCTAACAAAAAGCTGAGTCTATGGCCTCTTGCATCAGCTTGCTGCCACATTGGCAGCCTGGGGTCATTAGAATACTCAGGGATTCCACTCAGGGTGGTGCATCATCAAAGGGAAGCGTTTAAGTCTTAATTGAAAACACTCACCTCTTGCAAACCACTGTGCCCTTCCCTTCCTGGATGCACAGAGAAGAGAGAGGGAGAAAAGGATGAAGGGAAAGATGCTCCTTAAAACCACATCCTTAGAATATTAAAGAAACCACTGTACCTCTGGCTGTGAATAAAGCACAATTCTTTTTTTTATGATCACAGCAACTGAATTGTTCCTGAAAGAGAAGAAACAAAAACATACAAGAATTGCAAGGACCGAACATCAAACCGTCTCTTATAAAGAGGTAAACTGAGGACAATGCTAGGCAGAGAAAGGGCTCCCAATCATTGTGTTTATCTGACGCTGGCTGAAATGACTTGGCACCCCATGTTGACAGTACTGTGGCAGATCTTCAGTGGGGCAGGCCTGTTTTACATGTGGATTAACGGAAAGAAGGGCTTTGCCTTGGTCAGAATTGAGTAAATGAGGGTCATTTATCATACGCGAGCCTTTGAACAGCACATCCAAGCTGCTGTCCCTGCCCTTCCTCTCTACTTTCTCCTGAAGGCCAGCCTCCTGCCCCATTAAATCTTTAACCCTTGGATCCCTGGCCTGCTCTGACTTGACACCCCGATCAACGCACGGCAGCTCCCTCTCGGCTCTGCTGTAGCCACTCTCCCACTCCACCCCAGCCTTGAAGAGATCCACGGAGAAAACTAATTATGTGTTTCTAAGTAGGCAGAGTACTTCTACTTAGCAGACGCTGGGACCCTGCGTTGACCTAACACTGAGTGTTTCAAGTAAACTGCCAGAAGCCCCATCAAATTGCGTAGAGTAATTTAGAGTATGAAATGTGTTAAATTATTCAAAGGGCTGAATAAGCATAAACAGGCAGTCCGAAGGGGGAGACGTGCCTACCCGGGGATGCTGCTCTGACATTTCATACATCAAGTTAGCGCTCCTGTTAGCGCAGTCGCCCTCTCCCACCCCTCCTCCATGTTGGCCCTGACTAAGAGAGAGCAGCACCTCCATCAAGATTTGGGTTCACTTTTTCCATTTTCAATAACTTGCCCCAACCTTGACAGCTGCCTTCTATTTTGTTGCCTACTTCGTTCATAACTCTCTCCCAAATAATAAAGACTAATAAAGAGCTGGACCATCTTTTTCTTTTGAAGCCAGTATATCATCTAACACCATCTCTGATATTGAAAGGAACTTGCTCAAAGAAAAAAAGAATAGAATGAAAACTGTATCCTTGAAATCCTAAGAGAGACCAGACATTGGGGTCCTAGGTTCTGCATTTCCAAAACTGGGAGCATTCTGACACAAAATGAATGCTGAAAGTGTTCTCACAGAAAGATATCGATGGTCCTGGTCAAAAAACAGAGGGAACATGTTTCTGTTAACTCAAACTAGATATGAACAATTCATTCACTCATTCATTCATTCACTCAACACATTTGTAATTCAGGTTCATCATGTGCCAGCCCCTCAGTTTGGGATAAGGGAGGGAAGAAAGGATGGGCTCAAGAAAGAGAGCCTAGAGAGGAAGTGCTGCATTGAAAAATACCCAAAACAACTGCAAGCAGTATAGTGTATGCCACAATTAAATGTGTATAGAGAGTAATACCAGAGTTCAGGAACACAGCAGCCAACTCTATGGGGTGGCAAACTTGACAGAAAACTGTAGATTGAGACCCTGGGACCCCTCCCCCAAGTCATTTCCCTCCATACTTCTCAGGGCTGTCAGTCACACCATGGTGACTCCCTGACCAGCCATGAGCCTCTTGTCCCAGATGAGGTGGGGCAAGAGTACTCCCCTCTCCTCTCATCACCTCCCTCACCTGCTTTCAGGTCTTGTCCTTGCTCTGTGTTAGACCTGCTGGAGTAACCATCCATATGCCTCGGACCTCAGGACTGCTGGAGACCTCTCAGGGGCCCTTGTACCAAGCAGTCAACAGTGCATGACTTCCACAATGCACTCCTCTCCTGGACCACTAAGCCTTTAGTGCCATACCATAAGCTCTAAGTTTTCAGCATACCACTGACAATTTAGGGATCAACAGAGTCATGCTTCCCATTGCTGTTTGGGCAGTGAGATTGCCAGAAGACTAACCCCAATGACCAACCAGCCTCATCTTCTTTCTTCAGTCACCATATTTCATCTCTTCCCCAATCCCCTCCTCTGGGCCCTCTGCAATGCTTCTCTCTGGGAGCATGAAACTCTCCATTATCACCTTGGATTGATTATTCCTTCAAATATTCCACCTTCTTGACCCCCACTGACATTTCCCACACCATCTCATCCCCAAGCCCCAGTTTGTAATACTCTACTCCTCTGAGTCAGCACCACCTGGCTTTATCGTTCCTAATTCCTCTCTGCTGCTACCACCTACAAATCTCCAAGAGACTTCCCAAATCACTGAAAGTCCATAATGGGCCAACCCCTTGGTTAGCTCGCACTTCTTCTACCTCAACTCTTGCAATCATTTGATATTTTTTTTCCATAACAGTAACTCTCTAGGCCTGAGAAGCCACAGAAGTCATGGGAAACAGCTTCCCCCAGTGCTTTGCACATGATTCTGTGCATTATCTAAACTCCCTGGATATTAGTGGATTTGACATGAGACCATAGAAGGATTTCTGTAGAGTGAGGCAAGGGGAACCAATGGAGCCCCATTTATCTAGATTTTTAGCGGGTCCACAGTCACACAGAGAGCACTCGTATTTGTCTTTCTTAAGATTACAGGATGTGGTTGGACATTTCTTATGTCTTAAATGTGCACAGAGATAAACCATTCCACTTTGAAACCTCCCAGTTCTTAGACCTCCTCAATCTGAAAGACATTTTCTTTTTATTACAATTCAACCTCCCACTCCCAAGCCTCCTCTTGTCATCACCAGAAACAACCCACCTCGAAAATAAAGATTTTATGTATGCTATTCTCCTAAGTAATTCTATTCTTCTAGTTCATTTGCCTAATACTCCCAAGAAATCAATTCATAAACCACATTGAGATTTGTAAACCACTGATCTCATCACTGTCTTCATACCCAACTTAGACCTCATGGCTCATAATTACAATCACTCCTTTCTGATGACCCTCAATTCTCTTGTGCCACTTTCTCCTCATCACACTCACCAAGAAAAATCTTTATTTATTCTACACATTCTTTCACTTTCTTTTTGCTTGTACCATTATATCAATTTTTTTTCAGAAAATCACTTTGTAAGGCAGATTGTTGTCATTATATATTAATGAACCACAACCTGAAAAATTGGTGAGCCATGCTGATCAGAATCTCCTTTGCATTTCTCCATTATATGGGCTTTTCCACTTGTCAAAATTTATCATACCACCTAGCTAAAGGAGCCATTGTTTTTCATCCCCATCCCTCCTCATTTTCAGCTCTTGATCTTGTGTCACATGCCATTGAGTAAACCAAAGTCGTCATTGGATGCTTCCTCATCTCTCCTTTGCAAATCCACTTGGGTCTGTATTTACCTTCTCTTTATCCTTCCTAAGCTCTGGACCCCTCTCTTAATCAAGGAATCTCATGGAGAACATAGCATCACCAGTTATGCTCTCCCTTTCTCCTTTCCACATCTCAACCCCTCCCTCTCTAGAGAAACAATTCTTTCAGCACACAGATGTATTCTGGCATTTCCCATTCTTTAAAAAATCCTCCTTGGACCCCAGAGACTCCTCCAGGTTCCAACATCATGTCTCTTCTTTCTGTCATCAGAGACTTCTTATAATTATCTACATAAGCTGAACTCCCATTTCATTCATGCTTCAGTCCATTGTTATCTATCTTCCATTCATCAGTCCCCTGAATTTTCCTTTACAAATGTCACTAATGATCCCCAAGTTACCAAATTCAATATACCCTTTCTGTCCTCTTCTCATCAAAACTCTGAGCAACATTTAGACAGTCCACTATTCCATCCTTCTTGAGACTCCTTCCTCTCTTGCCTTCTGCAACAATAAAGTCCTGTTTTCCTCCCATTTTTCTATCGCATATACTGTGTTTCTTTTATGGTTTTCTCCTCTGTTAAATCTCCCAATTCTGTTTCTCAGAACTTCCAGGTAGCCTACCTTCATTATTTCTCCTCACTCTGTTCTTAGATGATTGTATCTCTTTCCTAGGATTTAACTAATATATACATGTTGATAACTCCCAAGTTCATATATCTAGTTCACCTGATCCCTGCCTTCTATATCCAGTTACTAAAATTTTCATTTGGGTATTTCACAGCATCTATAATATAACATGACTAAAACTGAGCTCTTCCCATGCCCTTGAAACCTGATGCAAACCTCTATTCTAGTCTTCCCTCATCTCATTTGTTTCCATCACCTATTCAGGTGTGCAAGGCAAACCCGTGGGAGTAATTCTAGATATACCCCTCTATACACCCTTTCAGCACTATCTAGTTATTAGAAAGTCTTAGTATTTCTACCTATAAGCTGCATCTTCAATCCATCCACTTCTATTTCTTCTCCCTCCATCAGAGCACCAGCTCCCATCATTCTGTCTTTGCCTGGACTACAAAAATATCTTTCTATCTGATTACTCATGTTTCTTTCTTACATTCTCTCAATCATTGTCCATAGCTGCCAGAATGATCATTTTGAAAAATACAAATCAGATCATGTCCAAACCTGTCTAAACTTCCCATTGCATGCAATCATATTTAAACTACTTACATTGGTGTGCTTACCAATTATCTGGTCTTCCCTACCACTCTGACCATGTAGTGCTGTTTTGCTCCAGAAATAATGGCCTTTTTTAGTCCTTCACACAAGCCAAGTTCTTTCCAGTTTACAAGAACAGAGCACCAGTTCCATCTTCAAAGAATCTTAATTCCCTGGGTCTTTGCATGCCTGACTCCTTATCATCCATCAGTCTCCTTGAGCCCATCTCCTTACCGTCCTGGTACAAACACGACCTCTTGTTATGCTCTCTCTTAGCAACCTGTTTATTTCTGACACAGAACTTCTTAATCCACAATTTCTTATTTACTGGTTTATTTATTAGACGTTTGTTTTTCTCCCTCATTACTGCATAAAGTCTTTTAGGTAAAGGACATTGATAGTTGTTCTCAAAATTGTACACCCACCAACTTGCCTTTCACAAGGATACTGCACAGATTTGAAAGAATCTTTCATCTTTTTTCTATGGCATAAGTCAGGACTTTCACCATGCTTAATCATTGAGCCTTGAACCAATCCCCAACCTATGCTTGAGCAAATATTGAACTAACAAATGTCAACATGATGCATAGCCTCTAGGTACATACTCTAAAGTTGTTGCTTTTGTTGCCATTGTTTATACTCTATTAAAACAATTTTCCACTTGTCCTTGTGGTTACTAACTTTTGCCTATGTAAATTCAGTTGTTTACCCTAAGAATCATCTCATCATCCATTCCATATACCCACTATCATGTTTTTCATCATTTTCAGCTTTTCAAATGATTTCTACTAATTATATACCTTTTTTTGACATGAACCTACTTGGGCTATGTTCAGATTTGATAGAGTTAATATTGTTTTTAAAACATCATATCAAAATTTGCAGATAATGGCTTAAATTTAAATACCTGGAATGATTTCTGGGTTCATGTTTGGTTGTGGCAAAGCTGATGATTTTCCTTTGGAATATAACTTCACTTGTTTCCATAAAAATATGTGAGGTAAGAGCTAGCAAACAGATTCTGAATTCAAGTTTATCCAGTTGACTATAAAGGCATTATTCCTGGTTAACAATGTGGATTAGAAAGGCTTGGAAGATTTTTTTTTAAAAGATACATAAATCATACAAAAAGTTACATTAAAAAATGTAAGAGGGAGAGGCGGGGCAAGATGGCATCTGAGTAAGTACACCGTCGTCATCTCTCTTACAATAGACCAGCTGTGTGGTGACAGAATCCTGCCAAAGCAGGCTGTTTTGGGAACCTACAGGGTGGGAGTCATCTGGACATCGATCTAGCGAGACTGCAGCAGAATTGGTATTTGCTCAAGGTAGAACTGCGGGTTTCTAACACTGAACTCAGAGGCTGTGGGAAGGTAAATCCCTTCTGCCTAGGGCTAAGAGCCATGGCATTCACTGAATACTTCCAGTTTTGGGGCGGAGTTTCCAAGCCCTGTGTTTCCCAAACACGTGAACCCCAAGCTTGTGTCCCCTGAACCCTGTGGCCCACGTTTCACAGACCTATACACCCTGAGTCCACATTTTCCTGGGCCTCTGTTTCCTGAGCCCAGCACTCCCAGAAATTTGGCATTGACCTAACCCTCCAGATGCGGACTAACTCCAGGAGTATGAGAGTTTAAGTGGGAGGTGCAGAGGGGCCAAGGAGTGCAGGTTCAATTTCCTGGTTCTCCTCTTTTATTGAGTTTGGAGGAGCATATCAGCTCACTTGGGGAGAGCCTAGAAAGAGAGGAGAGGTGAATCTGGTGAGAGAGCCCAATTTACCTAATTGCCCTGGGATAGGAAACTTGGGCTGGGAGAAGGTGGAGTCAGAAAATTAACTAGCCCCCATGTAGCACACTTAAAGGAGAGGGACAGTAGGACGTGCTTTCCAGGCTTCCAATAGCATATTTAGTGTTCCTGACAAGGGGTGGGTGCTCCCTCAAGAAATTAAGAGTCATTATTTTCTCAGGTGAGTTGGTACACCAGGGACTCATTTGAATTTCCTGCGGAGCCCTTATGCAGCTTTCCTGCTGCCTTGGGAGAGAGAGAAGTGAGGAAAGGAGAAAGGGGGAAGGTCAGACTTCTAAGCTATTTATTAAATTGCAAAGAGGATTCTTTGCCTGAGGCCTTGTCTGGTCTTTTTGTTGGTTTTCTTGTTTGTTCTTCCTCTTTATCCATGCCACCACTCTTTCTTTTTTCTTTTCTCCTTTCTCTTTTTCTTGCTCTGCTTTCTTTTTTCTTTTTTATATTAGTGCTGCAGGCAGCATTTCTTATTTGCTATGCTTCTTCATCTTCAATTTTCTCTTTTCTCTAGGTACTGATTTTGGCTACCAACACTGTCCCCTTTCCTTTACATAATTCTCTCCATCATTTATTGTTTCTCTTACCTTCCACCTCTCCCTGTTTAGCCCGCAATATTTCTGACTTTTTTTTATCTCTAATACCTCTAGTCTGTTTTCTATAATTTATTCACTCTTTATATTATTGTCCTCTCTTTTTTTTCCCTCTTTCCTGACCACACTGACCTTTTAATTCATAGTATATTCCTCCCCATATTCAGTTTAATATCTCATTATAGGCACTCCACTTTTTTATGGTTATAACTATATACAGTTTACATGAGTTCTATATCCATTTCCCCAGATTTCACATGGTTCTTCTGCTAACATTCACTATCAATACTACTATTATATTTTTCTTTTCTTACCTCTTTTGCTTTCTTTGGACCTAATATTTTCCTTTAAGGGAACTTAGCCAACAACAAGGAAATAGAAAAGAAGAAAAAAGTGACATAGAAAAGACTTAACATGCACTCAAAAACAACAACTAATTAAACTCCAAAACATGATGAAGAAGATAATCAAAAGAATAAACCCAACAAAATAAAATGATGACCAGACAGCAACAAAAAATCACAGACCATACCAATAATCAGGAAAACATGGCCCAATCCAATGAACAAACTAAAATCCAGGAAGAGAAGTGGAACATCGAAAAAGTAATTAAAACTCTGAAAACATGTATCATGGACCAATTCAATGACATGAAGGAAGAGATTAAGCATATTAAGAAACACTTGGAGACCATACAAAAGAAATTGTGATCATGCACAAAAAGATCATGGAGATGATGGGGATCAATAGCACAATCCAAGAAATCAAAAATACACTCAGCAAGTAACAGCAGATTTGAAGAGGCAGAGGAAAGAATTAGTGATATGGAAGACAGTACATCTGAAATCAAGCAGATAGTAGAAATAATTGACAAAAAGATAGAAAAAAACCATCAGGGACTTAGGGACCTGAATGACAATGCAAAACATGCAAACATGTGTTATAGGCATCCCAGAAGGAGAAGAGAAGGGAAAGGGGACAGAAGGGGTGTTAGAAGAAATAATGGCTGAAAACTTCCCAAACCTATTGAGGGAGATGCATGTACATGTCCAGGAAGCACAATGCACCCCAAACAGCATAAATCCCAACAGGCCTATCCCAAGACAATTACTTGTCAAATTATCCAATGCACAAGACAAAGAGAAAATACTAAAAGCAGAAAGAAAAGAAAACTATCACATATAAGGGAGGCTCCATAAGATTAAGTGCTGATCTCTCATCTGAAACCATGGAGGCAAAAAGGCAGTGGTATGACATAATCAATGTACTAAAAGAAAAGAATTTCCAACCAAGAATACTCTATCCACCAAAGCTAGCATTCAAAAATGATGAAGAGTTCAAAATATTTACAGATAAACAGAAACTAAGAAAGTATGCCAAGAAGAAACCTGCCCTTCAAGAAATACTAAAGGGAGTTCTGCAGGAGGAAAGAAAAAAACAGGAGAGACAGAGTTGGAGGAGTGTGTAAGAACAACTAAAACTACACAAAGAGGGGGAAAAATCAAGCAACATAAGACAAACACAAATCCAAAGAAAATATGGCTAATATAAGTAATTCCTTGACAGTAATAACACTAAATATCAGTGGATTAAACTCACCTGTTAAGAGACACAGATTGGAAGATTGGATAAGAAAACATGACCCATCTGTATGTTATCTACAAGAAAGTCATCTTAGACCCAGGGATTCAAGGAGATTGAAAGTGAATGGCTGGAAAACAATCTTACAAGCAAACAATAACCAAAAAAGGGAGGGTGTAGCTATACTAATATCAGACAAAATAGGCTTTAAATGCAAAACTGTTCTGAGAGACAAAGATAGACTCTATGTATTAGTGAAAGGGATAATCTTTCAAGAAGAAAGAACAATCATAAACATTTATGTCCCTAACAAGGGTGACTCCAAATATGTGAGGCAAACACTGGAGAAACTAAGTGGAGGAATAGATGCCTTTGCAGTTATGGTGGGGGACTTTAACACACCACTATCACCATTGGACAGAACATATCAAAAGAGAATCCCTAAAGAGAAACTAAGACTTTGAAAAATATATTAGAGGATCTGGACCTAATAGACATGTACAGAACATTACACTCAAATATAGCAGGATATACATTTTTCTCAAGTGCACATGGATTATTCTCCAAGATAGACCACATGCTAGGCCACAAAGAAAGTCTCAATTAATTCAGAAAGATTGAAATCATACACAATAATTTCTCTGACCATGTGGAGTGAAGCTGGAAATCTGCAAGGGCCAGAGGCCCAGATTTGGCACCAAGATATGGAAGTTAAACAACACACTCTTGTGTATGTTTTGTAAGTTCACAAGTTCTGTAATAAAAATATATTTTATTAAAAAAACAAAAAACACACACTCTTAGAAAAACAGTGGGTCAAGAAGGAAATCTCAACAGAAATCAATAACTACCTTGAAACTAATGAAAATGATACCATGACATATCAAAACTTATGGGATGCAGCAAAAGGTGTACTGAGAGAGAAATTCATAGCCATAAATTCATACATCAAAAAAGAAGAAAGCTCTAAAATGGA
This sequence comes from Dasypus novemcinctus, assembly GCF_030445035.2. Taxonomy (NCBI): domain Eukaryota; kingdom Metazoa; phylum Chordata; class Mammalia; order Cingulata; family Dasypodidae; genus Dasypus; species Dasypus novemcinctus. The sequence goes on from NC_080675.1 coordinate 163,001,738, forward strand.
GAACTAACTGAACAATTGGAGGAATTAGTAAAAAAAACAACAAACTAACCCCAAAGAAAGAAGAAAAAAAGAAATAACAGAAATCAGAGGAGAACTAAATGAAATAGAAAATAAGTAAGAACTCAAAAAAAAAAAAAAAAACCAAAGATCTGGTTCTTTGAGAATATCAATAAAAATTGACAAACCCTTAGCTAGACTAGCAAAGAAAAAAATCGTGAAGATGCAAATACACAAAGTAAGAAATGAGAAGGGTGTTATCACCACTGACCCTACCGAAATAAAGACTATCATAAGAGGCTACTTTGAAAAACTGTATTCCAACAAGAAAAACAATTTAGAGGAAATGGACAAATTCCTAGAAACACATAAGCTGCCTACATTGACACAAGAAGAATTCGATGATGTCAACAAACCAATCACAAGTAAAGAGATAGAATCAGTCATTAAACACCTCCCAAGAGAAGAGCTCTGGGCTAAATGGCTTCACAGGTGACTTCTGCCAAACATTCCAGAAAGAAATAACAACAATTTTGCTTAAACTCTTCCAAAAAATTGAAATAGAAGGAACATTGCCTAACTCTTTTTATGATGCTGTCACCCTAATTCCAAAGCCAAACAAAGACACCACAAGAAAGGAGAATTACAGACCAATCTAATGAACCTAGATGCAAAAATCCTCAACAAAATACTTGCTAATCATAGTCAGCAACACATTAAGCAAATTATATACACCATGACCAAGTGGGCTTCATTCCTGGTATGCAAGGATGGTTCAACATAAGAAAATCAATTAATGTAATACACCACATAAACAGATTGAAGGGAAAAAATCACATGATCATATCTATAGATGCACAAAAAGCATTTAACAAAATACAGCACCCTTTCTTGATAAAAACACTGCAAAAGATAGGAGTAGAAGGAAACTTTCTGACCATAATAAAGGGTATATATGAAAAACCCACAGCCAACATCATTTACAATGGTGAAATCCTAAAATCTTTCCCTCTAAGATCAGGAACAAGACAAGGATGCCCACTATTACCCCTTCTATTTAGCATTGTGTTAGAAGTACTTGCTTGAGCACTGAGGCAAGACCTAGATATAAAAGGAATTCAAATAGGAAAGGAAGAAGTCAGAATTTCATTATTTGCAGATAACATGATCCTATAGATAGAAAGTCCTGAGAAACCTACAACAAAGCTTCTAGAACTTATAAATGAGTTCAGTAAAGTTGCAGGGTATAAGATCAATGCACAAAAATCAGTAGCATTTCTGTACACCATTGATGAACAATCTGAGGAGGAAATCAAAAATCAAATACCATTTAAATAGTAAATTAAAAAATCAAATACCTAGGAATAAATTTAACTAAAGATGTAAAAGACTTATACACAGAAAACTACACAAAACTGTTCAAGGACATCAAAGAAGACCTAAACAAATGGAAGAATATTTTCTGTTCATGGATAGGAAGACTGATCATCATTAAGATATTTATCCTGCCCAAACTGATCTACAGATTAAATGCAATCCCAATAAAAATCAACACAGCATTCTTTAAGGAACTAGAAAAACTAACTATGAAATTTATTTGGAAAAGAAAGAGACCCCGAATAGCCAAAGACATATTGAAAAAGAAAAGTGAAACTGGAGAAATCATACTACCAGACTTCAAAACATAGTACAAAGTTACAGTACTGAAAACGGCATGGTATTGGCACAAGGATAGACACACTGACCAATGAAACTGAACTGAGAGTTCTGATGGTTTCTAGAGAATTGGATATCCATATGCAAAGGAAGGAACGAGGATTATCATCTCACACCTTATACAAAAATCAACTCAGGATGGATCAAAGACCTAAATATAAGAGCCAAGACCATAAAGACCTTGGAAAACAATGTAGGGAAGCATTTACAGGATCTTGTAATAGGAAATGGCTTCATGAATTTCACACCCAAAGCATGAGCAGCAAAAGAACAAATAATTAAATGGGACTTCCTCAAAATCAAAGCCTTTTGCATCTCAAAGGAGTTCGCCACGAAAGTGAAGAGAGCCTACATAATGGGAGAAAATATTTGGTAACCATATATTTGATAGGAGACTTATGTCCTGCATATATAAAGAACTCCTATATCTTGAAAATAAAGACAAAAAACCCATTTTAAAAATGAGAAAAAGACTTGAATAGATGCTTCTCCAAAGAAGAAATACAAATGGCTAAAAAGCACATGAAAAAATGCTCAAAATCACTAGCAATTAGGGAAATGCAAATCAAAACTACAATGAGATACCATCTTACTCCCATAAGACTGGCAGCTATCAAAAAACAGAAGACTACAAGGGCTGGAGAGGATATGGAGAAATGGAAACACTCATTCACTGCTGGTGGGAATGCAGAAGGATCCAGCCATTCTGGAGGACTGTTTGGTGATTTCTCAAAAAGTTAGCTATAGATTTGCCATATGACCCAGCACTTCCACCGCTGGGTATATATGCAGACGATCTGAAAATAAGGGCACAAACAGATATATGTACACCAATGTTCATAGCAGCATTATACACTATTGCCAAAAGTTGGAATCAACTCAAATGCCCATCAATGGATGAATGGATAAATAAAATGTGGTATATACATACAATGGAATACTATGCAGCTATAAGAAGGAATATAGTACAAACACATGTGATAACATGGATGAATCTTGAGGACTTTATGTTGAGTGAAGCAAGCCAGTCATTGAAGGACAAATACTACATAACCTCTCTGATATTAAACAAGTAAACTGAGCTGTCTCAGAGAGCTAAAGATTGGAAGGTAGGCGTAAAGGAATTTGGGGGAAGAGGAAGGTTGCAAGCTAACACCTACATGGGTGAAGTCTATGATAAGCTGGAAGTAAGTTTGTGTACAGGGAAGGGATAAGATGGGGGCATAGGGATAACTTTGGGTGAGGCTTTGTGGGCTTGAGGGGGGCTAGGGCTTGGAGGATGGGTCAGAAGACCCTAGGAATTGGGGGGAGGGCTGGGGGGAACCATTGAATATGGGAGAATGTCAGGTATATGGTTGAAACTATACTGTTGAGAAAACTCTTTAGAAAATATAATAAGGAAGGATCACATGTTTAAAGTGCTTATGGGGGTTATCTGGTACAGGGGCAAGCTTCTAGGGGGTATGTGAGTGCTCATTTTGTCGTAGTGTGTTATATCATTGGGTGGAGATCCATACAATGAGTGTGAAGGTGTACCAACATCCTGGGGAGACCTGATGTTCCCAAAGAGAGGGAATTGTGTCTCTCTAGAGGATCACTGGTTCCCAATTAGTTAGGGCAGTCTAGTATGTCAAGCCCTCAGCATTGTTGCAGTATCTGTAAATCTGGTTCCTCAAGTAATGAAGATTGAGTGTCATGGTGCACCCTGATGAGAGGGGGAGAGAGGTATAGCATTGATGGAAGCAGGGCAACTGGGAGGCAATGGAAGTGCTCCACAAGATCATGCAATGATGGACATGTCAACTTACATCGAAAGTGTATAAAAGTCTATAAACTAAAATGTAAAACATAAGGAAACTAAAAATTTAGAAATTTGTACAGTCTAAAATATAAACAATAATGTTAACCAAAATGGAACCATGTTTGATAGCTATGTTTCAAAATCTGTACATCAGCTGCAGCAAATATAACATGAACATGCAAAGAGATCATTGCTGGGGACAAGGGAAGAGGGTTTGATGTTGTGTATCTGGGAGTCGCTTATACTGTGTATGTGAATTACTGTGATCTAAAAATTTTTTGAAGACAAAATAAAAAATTAGAAAAAAAAGAGAAAGGATGTAGACACTGAGGAAGAAATGAAAGTGCCTTTCCACTGTACATACAGGTCAACACCCATTACAGTGATGAAAGGCAAAACATTAGAAACACACCTTTAAAATATTTTTCATTTTATTAATACACTAATTTATTTTTACTTTATTTTACTATCCCTAAATTACTATGTATTCTATTTCTAAACTTTAAACCCATCACTGTATTTCAATTTCCTATTAATTGAATTTGGCAGTATATTAGGATTCACAGTTGAAGAAGTTTTGGACCACAGAGAGGTTCAATTATGGCAGGGGAGTCACTCTGGTGTGGGATGTTGTTGATGGGGGGCACATGGGTAGGGGAGTTCTCCAGGGCATGTATATAGGGAACATAAATATGTTAGGATATATGTTGGGATTTTTATAGTAGTTACAGTTACAAATGTCAACTGAGGGTGTGCTGAGTTCCCACCCAGGGGAGCTCTGTCACATTCCCCAAGGAACAACAGTAACCCCCCAAAAGCAACAGCAAAGATCAACAAGGAATGATGGTCCAATAATGAGTCCTTGATACTGATGACTATGCTTAGGAGTCTGTGTGCCTGAAATATGAACTAGGTCTAGACCTGTAGGGTGCCTAAAGTTACCTCCTGAGAACCTCCATGTTGCTTAAATATGGCCACTCTCTAAGCCAAACTGAGTATGTAAATGCATTACCTTCCCCCCAGCATGGGACGTGACTCCTGGGAATGAGCCTCCCTGGCACCAAGGGATTACTACCAATCACTAACTGGAGAAGCAACTAGAAAGAGACCTCGAATAAAAGGGTCAACTCAGACCAGTAGAATATCTCAACCTACATGTTGGATCAAGTATTAAAAACTGCTCTTTAACCTTGAATAAAAGGGGGAAATGGCAAAGACAAATGAGTTTATATGGTAAAGAGTCTTCCAAAAAGATTTGTGAGGTCATTGGAGGGTTCCGCTTGCACATACCTCAGCAGGATCCCAGAAAAAGCCAAAGTAGATACAACCCTAGATACTGGTTCTCCTGAAGGCTACAGAGATCCACAGGGTATATATTCATGGCAGATGGATTTGGAGCTCTATGCCATGTCAGAGGGTGCTACTTTGGAATTTGTGCTCCTGAGTGTGACAGAGCTGGACTCAGATGTGACTTTTCTATACATGCCTCTTCTTTCACTTTTGTTGAACCTGTGGTTAGTGCTAGGGATGGTCCACACTCAGGAGACTTGAATCTCTGGACTGCCCATGTGCCATCTGGGCCCTGAGCCTCAGCAGAATGGTGACACCTACTCTCTGGTTCATTGGTCTTACCCAGGTCAGCTAACAGGGAGGTGAAGATGGTCAGCCACCACACCAAAGAATCAAGAGTGCCTACAACTGTAAGCAGAGGAGTTGCATCCATCACACATGTGGAATCTAAACCCTCTCTTGATTTAGAGGTGGAGAGGACATCACCATCCCAGGGTCCACAGAATGGAGGAATAAAATATGGACTAGAGTGGACTTACTGATATTCTACTATTTAACTATCGTGATGAGTAATAGAAGAAATTGTAGCATCGAGGTGGAGGAAGTGGCCCCAGTAGTTGCTGAGGGCAGGGAGAAGGTAGAAGAGATGTGATGTGGAGGCATTTTTGGGATTTTGAGTTGTCCTTAATGATATTGCAGGGTCAGATGCTGGACTTTATATATCCTGCCTTAACCCACAGAATGTACTGAGGGAGAGTGCAAACTACAGGGTAAACTATTATCTGTGTAGTGCAGCAGTGCCCCAAAATGTGTTCACTGAGTGCGATGAGTGTGCCGCAATGATGAGGGAGGTGTGTGTGTGGGGGGAGGGGGGCTGGGGTGTATGCAGGAACCTCTTATACTTTTTAGTGTAACATTTTTTTTTGTGATGTATATATCTTCAAAAAAATACAATTTACAAAAATTATGTGGTGGGGGATGGGGAGTGGGTTATATGGGAACCTCTTATGTTTCTTGTTTTTTTAATGTTTTTTAATGTAACATTCCTTGTGATCTATTAACTTTAATTAAAAGAAAAGAAAAAAATATAAGAGGATCCCATATACCCCCACGCCCCCCTGGCCCCCCTACTCCTCCCACATCAACAACTTCTTTCAACTGTGTGGCACATACATTGCATTTGATTAATACATTTTGGAGCACTGCTACACAGCATGAATTATAATTTACATTGTAGTTTACACCCTCTCCCCATCCATTCAGTGGGTTATGGCAGAATATATGATGTCCTGCATCTGTCCCTGCAATATCACACCTCTTCTTCCCTCTCCCTGCCCTCAGCAACTCCCATGGCCACTGTCTCCACATCATTGATACAGTTATATATATATACAGTTATATATTCTAGTTACTGCTAGAATCACAGTAATTCTATAGTAGAATATCAGAAAGTCCACTCTAATCCATATTTTATTCCTCTATCCTGAAGACCCTGGGATGGAAATGCCCACTCTGCCTCTAACTCAAGAGGGGGCTTAGATCCCACATGACTGATGGATGGAATTCTCCTGCTTATAGTTGTAGACTCTCTTGGTTTCCTGGTTTGGTGGTTGACCATCCCACCTCCCTGTTAGTCGACATGGGAAAGTTTAACAACCTAGAGTGTAGGTGCTGCAACTCATGCTGAGGTTTGGTGCCTAGCCATCACACAGTCAGTCCAGAAATTCAAGTCTCCTGAGCATACATCAACCCTAGCACCAACAGCAGATTCAATAAAGTGACAAAAGAGGCATGTGTAGAGTTCAACTCCATCAGACTCAGGAGCACAAATTCCAAATTAGGGCCCACTGGCAGGGCACTGAATTCCAGAGCCATCTGTCATGACATTAGGACCTGGGTGTCTCCATAGTCCTCAGGAGTACCACTATTTGGGGTTGCATCTACTTTGGCTGTCTCTGAGATCCTGCTGAGATGTGCGTAAGTACAACCCCTCTGATGACCTCCCAACTCACTTTGAAGTCTCTTAGCCATATAAACTCGTTTTTCTTTACCATTCCCCCCTTTTATTCAATGTCTTTTTCTTGTTGCATCACCAGTTTGTGCTTGGTAGAAATCCCTCAGCACCAGGGAGGTCCATCCCCAGGAGTCATGTCCCACCCTGGGGGAAATGTAATGCATTTACATGCTGAGTTTGGCTTAGAGAGTGGCCACATTTAAGCAACATGGAGGCTCTCAGGATGTAACTTTTAGTCAACCTGCAGTAGCTATGTTTCAATAACTGTACATAAGATGCAGCAAATGTGACATCCACATGTAAAAAGATCTTTGCTGGGGAAGGGGGTAAAGGTTTGATGTTAAATATACAGGAGTCCCCTATATTCTATGTGTGACTTTACTGTGACCTAAAACTTTTTTGAAGATATATTAAAAAAAAAAGAATGTATACACTGAGGAAGAAATGGAAGAGATTGCCTTGCCAGTGTACATTCAGGGCAACACCTATTACCTATGAAGGCAAAACATCAAAAAATTTTATTATTATATTTTTCATTTTTTAATACCCTAATTTATTTTTTACTTTATTTTAGTTTTCCTAAGTTATTAAGTATTCTATTTTTTATCTTAAAACTTATCATTACTATTTCATTTTCCTATCAATTGAATTCAGCAATGTATTAGACTTCATTTTTTAAGAAGTTTTGGATTACAGAGGGGTTCAACTATGGCAGGGATGGAGCACTGATGGGGGGTGTCATTGATGGGGGATGCATGTGTGGGAGGGAGTTCTCCAGGGCATGCATACAGTGTGTACAGATATGTTCTGATCTCTGTTAGGTATTGACATAATGGGTAGAGTTTCACACGACAACTGAGGGAGTGCTGAGTCCCCATTCCAGGGAAATCTTTTGCACTCCCCAATGGAGCAGCAGCAATCCCCCAAGTGCAAAGGCAAAGACCAATGAAGAAGGGTGGTCCAATGATAGGCCCTTGATACTGATGACTATGCTTAGGAGCCTGTGTGCTGGAAATTTCAGCCATGCTTGGAAAATTTAATGAACCTCCGCAAAGATCCAGCTTTAACTCAATGACTCATACTCAAGGAGGATCTGATCTTTATGCAAGTTAAAGCCAGTGATTCTCTTTTACTCTTTCCCTTCTTTTCTCTTCTCTTTTCAGTCTTCCTTTTTCCTTCTCAGCCTCTTTTCACTTCTATAACTGCTACACAGACACGCTTATCTCCAACCTTCACTTTGTGCTTCCTCCTTCTCTGCCTTGTCTCTCTCCTTCCCTCTCCCAACTCTCACCATTCCTCCCTCCATCCCACTGCCCTTCCCATCCCCCCTCACCCCCTTATTCTCCCTGTGCCCCTGTATTCCAATATTCCAATATTGTTTCTGGCTTACATGTTCTACATAACTACCCCCCTTTTCTTTGATGTTTTCTCATTTAAATTATAATGCTTAGTTGCTTTAAATGTTCATTATAAAATTTCTTTATTGAAATAATATCCCATGGCTTAGAATATATTTTTTCATGAAATCAAATGTTATAAAATCTTTAAAAATATTTTAAAATATATTTCCATATTAGCTAGATATTTTGACATGTAATGACCAAAGAATTTCAATGTACTGATCCAATCTGTGGATTAAAATTCATTTTAAGTAATAATATAATAGCATATACAGCAAGAAATAAATAAAAGCCATCATAATGTATTATAATTATATTATTTATTGGATTCCATAAAACAATAACATCAGAAAACATTTATTTTTGCTTTGTTTATCCCTTTGGGATTGCCCTTTTATGATTTTTTTTTGCATGCCAGAGGCTGAGTACTGTGTCACTGCTTGTTTTCCTCAAATCAACAGCATAAGAATGATGTAGTATTCACGAAAATACTTGTTTACTCCTTTTTCTCTTTTACAATGCAAGTCTTTGAGGACAGGGATATTCTTTATATATCTTCAATAATGTGATTAATACAATAAATATTGTGATATTATCTAAAAATATATATGTATATAAGAGTCTGATACATAGGAGGTGTCCATTAATGACTTGTTGAGCAAACGCACTGACAAAAGACCAGAAGAAGTGAGATTTTTGGCTCAGGATTGGAAGGTCAAATAAACTTATTAGGGGGTAGGGCAGAAATTGAGGCACAATATGAGGAAAGGCAGGGAGAAATGAAAGAGCAAGTTCTATTTAGAATAGCAATGAAGAATCCATGCTTACAGAATCAGATATGACTGGAAGGGAGGTGGATAGGAATTGAAATCAGCAGCAGCCAGATTCTGGAGGGCAAGAGAAGGCCATTGGGGAGTTTTGAGCAGAGAAATAGCCTGGCATGATCAGTGCTCTTTAGGGGAAAGAAAAAAAAAAAAAAAAAAAAAACTTCAGCAGTGGTGTGAAGGATTGGAGGCTGGAGAAGCTGGGAGATGATGGTCTGATCTGAGGCAGTGACCAAGTAGATGGGGGACAGAGACCAGAGTTGAAATCTGTGTTCCTGTATCTATCAGAATCTACTGCCCTTCTTCAGAAACCCTCCCTTGGTCTTGAACCTTAGGGAGAAAAGATTCTAAGGTGGCACAGTACTTCTGAAATCTAATGGGAGTAAAGGTCAAGGATGAAGAGACTGTGGCTGGGCAGGGATTTCTGATTTCTCCCACCCCTCCCTCTAGTCCACTTCCTCCACCACCTTTTCCAATTGGAAATGTTTCTAATTTCACTACAATCTCAGATTCAACAGAGTCAGGGCTGGTAGACAATTCTCTGTTGCTTGACTGGTCAATTAAAATAACAGCTTTTAAAATCCATACAGTGAGTTCATAACACAGAAGAAAAAAAAACCCCAAGAGAAATGATTGAAACTCCTATTACTGGACTTATTAAAAAGAGAACCAGACAAATCCTTGGCAGTATTCTGTAGGGACCAGCTCAACGCCGAAGGAGGAGTGCATGAGGCCCTTTTTGATATGAAGTGATAGCTGCTGAAGAGAGGAGCCCTGGAGAGATTTCATTTCTGAGGGCAGCTGACTATTCACTACTCTGACTTCCATTTGGAAATCATCACCTTCTCTAAAATGAATAAACATGAAATGTGAGGTGTGGAATCCTAAATAACCTATATCCACGCAAATCCAGGGTTGGGTCTCTTTCACACACTTACAAATATATACACATTTTTGAGGGGTCACTCAAGGAGTGGGAGGAGTGAGGATGTTCAGCTGGCATCTTTCTGATTTCCACCTTCAATGTGCTTAAGCTGCTGTAGCTTAACAAAAAAAAACATCATCTCACCTCCTCAGGGATATCCCATCTTCATTGCTTTAAGCATAGAAGGGCCCTTCTCCCCAATCTCCCAAAGCACCACCATTACTGGCTTAACCTACACGACCCAGTGAAGGCAAAGGCTGAAGGGAGAGAGGAACCCACAGAGAACACAACAGAAATCCATGTAAACTGGAATATTTAGGTTTCTCCAAGATCCCTGCCACCTCTCTCTAGCAACACCTGTCTTGGGCACTACTGCTGTTTTGTTGGAAGGGATTCCTGCTGTGATCCTTTCCTTTGTCATTCTAGTTATCACTCTGCAGTCATCCTGAAATCCAAACTGTACTACCAGAGAACAGATTTCACATTGCTACAATTTTACTCAACAAAATCAGTTCTCTTTGTTAGAACCCTTTTGTTCACCTCCAGAGCAGAAAAGAGTGGAATGGGAGCTGGCAAGAGATCCATTAAAGGGTTCTCTCAAGCATAAACATTCTAGTTCTCTTGGTATGTGGGAGCAATGCTGCTCCTCTCCTAGAATGTGGTGGTAATTTCTGTCCTCTTATAAAAATAAATATATATATATATATTTTTTTCCTCTCTTGATTTTAATTCTTTATTATGGAGTCTTCCTACTCCATCCCAATGCTACCAGAAAACAAATGAATCTTCTCCACCCACCCCAGCTGAAATGGGTGGACTTTCCTTGGCTGAAACTTCTTGTCTCTAGGACCCACGACTTCTTTATCACTAGTTTGTACTTTTAATTCTTTGTAGGTCAAGGCATCATGCATTGAAATTTTTGATCATCAGTCATATTCTTGGTGGAGCAAGGTATGACAATTCATTCACTTACCAGGCATTCTTTGTACTCCCTCTGATTATGAAGAATGTTTGTGTTTCCAGGCCTGGAAACAACTCTGTACCCTACCTTCTTTTGCATTTTCCCAGGCACCTGCCAGGACCCACAGTGGGTGCAAATTCACTGTGGCACTGAATCTTCCAATATCCATCACTAAATATGTTAAAATTAAATGCACAAATAATTAAGGTGAATTTTTTTTAGAAGTTAATTTATCAAAGGCCACATTTTATCACACAACTCAGTTTTTTTGAACAATAAACTGGTAATTTAATTATTTCAAGACTGTAAATTAGGCATTTGTTACATGTACTCTAAATAATATTCTTATGACTTGAAGAAAGTTAGCTGAAAACCAAGTTGAAGCTGATGGATTTGGAGAATCTGCTTCATTATGAATCAGAAAGGAAAGTTATGTGTTTATGGTTATAACTTTACAGGGTTATAACAGATTGTCTGTTGGTTAAATGCAGTGTCAAACTTACATGGCAGTTTCTTTTAAGTCTCTCTTTAGTTTTAACAATAAAAGAAATTGCAGTTTTGATCCAATATTTCCAGATATAAAAGTGCAATGTTTTCAGAAACCATCTGATCATTTATTTTGTAGAGCAGTTTTTTGGATTCCCTTTGATGTCTCAGGTTGGTTCTTCAAACAGAAATTCAAATTAAATTCAAATGAGGCAATCTGATTTCCCAGACCTGAGAAAGTATTCACAAATATGAAAGGGACAGCCAAGCAGCAGCCCATTTGTTCAGGTGGAAGATGGTTGAGGGAGGGAAACTAGGGAGGGGTGGGTAAAAATATCAGCTCCACTTAGGAAGAGACTCAGTAAAAAGCTGAGCTCAAAGTTCCAGGGTAAGTGCCATTGAAAGTTGGAGTCTTTTGCACTAACCAAATAAAACTTAGTTATCCAGGGACGCTATGACACATACCACAAAACTGGTTTGCCTAAGCAGTAAAATTTACCATCTCATGGTTTTAGAGACCAGAAGTCCAAAATCAAGGTCTTAACAGGCTATGCTTTCTCCTGGAGTCTATAGCATTAGGGGGTGTCTTGCTGGCAATCATTGGGGTTGCAGGACTGGCTCCATCACATGGCGATCTCTCTCTCTGGCTTCTTTATTTCTGACTTCTACTTCCATGTCCAATTTCCTTTTCTTAAAAGGACTCCAGTCATAGGGATTCAGACCCACCTGGATACAATTTGGCCTCATCTAAATGGGATCTTTAAAGACTTTATTCACAAATTAATCTACAATTAAACTCATAATAACATTTTCAAAGGTCCTGTTTACAAATGGGTTCTCACTCACAGGACCAGAAGTTAGGAACTGACATGACTTTTATGGGTGAAATGACTCAACCCTCAGCAGTCTTCAGTCTAGAGCCCCAAAAGACATGCTCTTCCCACATGCAAAACGCATTCACTCTATCCCAACATCCAAAAAGCCTTAAGCCAATTCAGTAGCAACTCTAAGTCCAAAATCTCACAAAAATTCCGTTGCCATGAATTCTTACTACCTCCAACTCTATTACCAACACAATATTTTGTGGTTTAAAAAGAAATCAACTTGCTTAATTTATTTCCTTTCAAAGTACCAAGACCTGTTGTTTGGGCAAATGCAAAATAAGGGAAATTCTGTCCCTGACCAGTTGGCTTTCCACCTGTGTTTTCTAAAGTAGTCACTTTGTAGATTGAAGATGAGTACAAACTTTTGCCAGTCCTCCCAATAAGAGGTAGGGTCCATTTCATCTTCCAATGAATCTGTACTTGGCCTGAGTGCATTGCTTGACCAATAGAAGAGATCAGAAGTGTTGCTGCAGGATTTCCAATGCTGATTAAAAGATTTGCAGCTTCTGCCTTAGTTTTCTGGAAGATTCTTAGATAAATCCAGAAACCATTGGAAGACATCCAACTTTCTGGGACCATAAGGATATCCAAGCTAGCCACATGGGAAAGCCCCAGAAGAGAGAAGAGTATGTGGCCAATCCTCACTGCTCCAGCCATCCCAGCCAAGATGCCAAATTTGAGAGTGAATAAGCCAACTTGGGCACAACATAGAAAAGGCTGAGTACTCCAGCTGAGGCCAGAAAGGAGGCTCCAGATATTTGATTCCAGGAGGGTTATATTAGTTACCTCTACCTCTTCAAGCTATCCCAGAGGAGGTCATAGTCATCTTGGTGCAGAGATGAGCCACCTTGATTAGCTCCTACCCAAATCCCTGGCATACCAATTTTTGAGTACAATAAAACATTTGTTGATTTAAGCCACTATCTTTAGGTTGGTTCCTTATTCCACAGTAGATAACGAGAACATCCTTAAGTTCACTGAAACATAGTTTCCCCTCCTATGAAAAATGGGAAATAATAATCCCCATTGTGCAAGGTACTAACAGGTGCCCACCAATGTCCTTTTTTCCTATCTTTCTCATTAAGAGAAGACTAATTTTTAGCTGAGCACAGTTTTTCCCATGAAAAAGCTAAATTTTCCACACTTCCTTGTAGCTAGAGGAAACTGTGAGACTAAGTTCTGACAAAACAGATGTAAATGGAAGTCAGAGATCACATGGCTGAGAAACATGCATAAGACAGAAAGGACCTGGGGGAAGCCAAGATGGTGGCAGGGTAAGGAGCTCCTTGAGTCAACCTCTCCCACAGGGTAGCTAGTAATCACCCAAAGCTATCTAAAGCATCTGTTTAGGGGCCCTAGGAGAGCAGAAGAGTATCCTGCAGCATTCTTGAAACTATGGAAGGAGGAGACTGCCCATCTGCAGAGAGGATTCATGAATAGAGCCTTCCACACCACCATGAAGGTCAGAGCCCATGGCGCAAGCCATCAAGGGAGCTATTCTGTGGCTGGAGTTGGAAGCTCCATTTCCCAAAAAATGGGGGAGGAAGACACAGTGTGGCACCAACTTCAGCTACTCAATCGTAAATTCAGTGGGCTAAAGTATATTCCTTGGAACAGCTGAATTTTGAGACTGTCCTGGTCAGAAGGAGGCCAGTAGCCACCACTTTGACTCTGATTCTGGCATGAGGGGAAGAGGGGCTAATTGAAAATCACAGTGCTTTGTAAGGACCGACTTCTTTCTACCCAGATTGGATTGCAAGTCTAGCCTAAACCCCAGCCCCACCTCTGGCAGGGAGGAAGTTGGGGGGACCTACACCACTGTTCTGGGAAACTGCAAGCCACACCACAAAGGCTGGTGCCCATGCTATTCTAGAGGTGCAAGCTGCCTCCAGAACTCTTCATGGCTGGAGTTAGAAGCTCCATTCCCCATAAATGGTGGAGGAAAAGAGAATTGTCCACCGATTTCAGCTACTGATTATTGGGCTCAGCTGGCTGAAGTATAATCCTAGGAACAGCTAGGGGTTGAGCCTGTCCAAGTCAGAAAGAGTCCAGTTGCTGCCGTTTTACTCTGCCCCTAGCATGAGGGGAAGCCTGGCTGACTGAAAACCCAGTGAAATTAGGGACTGGCTTCTTTCCACCAAGACAGGATTGCAGCCCTAGTCTAGACTCCAGCCCTACTTCCAGCAGTAGGAAGCTGGTGGAACCTGTACCAGCCTCTCCAGGTAACTGCAAGTGCTCTCCACCAGCACAGACTGAATAGTGAGTCACCTGGGGCTGATTCCACACATTCCAATAGGATAGAAGTGCTTTGTATCCTTGAACTCTCTGGGCAATGGCAGGAGTTTTCAGCCCACAGGAGATGATTTGTTGAGTACCTTTGAGTCCATCTTCACCTTTGTCACCCCATAGGATAGGAGGGGGCTGATGATCCCTCAGCATTTCAGGGCAACTCCATCTCCACTTCTGCCCTCCCAAAGAATAAGAAGGTGCTGGTGATCCCTCAGCCTCTCAGGGCAACTGCAAGCACTTTTAGCCTGCAAAAACCTGACCATTGGGCACCTGTGGCTCCACCCTGATCCCGAATAGGACAAGAGATGAACCATGTTTCCACAACCTCTCTGGGTAACTGCAGGTGCTTTTGGCCAACACAGCCTAGGCTGGTGGGTACTATGGATCCACCCTCACTCCTCAATAGGAAAACAGGGGGCTGGTGTTTCCACTGCCTTTCCAGGCCAAGGCATACACTTTCAGCTTACAAGGACTGGACCATTGGATGTATGTGGATCCACCCTCACCCCCAATAGGATAGAAGGGGTCTGGTATCTCCACGGACTCTTCAGATAATGGCAGGTACTTTGGCTTACAGTGATTGAACTGTTGGGTCCCTGTGGAGTCAACCTCATGCCATAACAGGGTAGGAGGGTCCTGGTGTTTCCTCAGCCTCTCTGGGCAATGGGAAGTATTCTCAGCCTAAAGTGACTGAACTGTTGGATGCCAATAGAACCAGCTCCACCACACACTAGGTTAAGAGGGGGCTAGTGCTTCCTCAGCCTCTCTGGGCAATGGCAGTTACTTTCAGCCTTCAGGGACTGACCTGTTGGGTGTTGGTGGTTCCATCTTTCTACCCCCTAAAATGTCCTCCCTCAGTCTCTCAGAGCAACTGCAGGTGTATTCAGCCCACATGGATTAGATTCTTGGGCACTCCAGAGGTGAACCCTGGCAGGGAGAGAATATTTTTCTATGTCAGTTTCCCTGGAAAACTGTGATCATTTTAGACCCACATGGCATAAATTGCTGCCCACAAGTATAGCTCCATTCCCCCCCCCCCCCCCCCCCGAGTAGGGAAAGAAGGGCTGGGAAGCTTCATTAATCTCTTCAAGGAACTACAGATAGTCTTGTCCTGCCCAACTTAGATTATTATACATGGCTGCAGCTCTGTCCCTACTCCTGACAGAGGAGAAATGTGGCAGAAGTGTCATCAATTCCTGCGGCAATGTGGTCAAATTTAGTCTCCTTAGTTTCCAGCACCAATTACATACTCAACTCCCACTACACAATAAGAAAGGGAGAAAAAAACAAGAAAGCCCTAACCTAAAGGGAGAATCTGCACCCAAAATAAATACATCTAGAAAGCTACATGCAAAAACACCAATAAAAATTACATTGCATACAAGAAACAGGAGGATATGGCCCAGTTAATGAAGCAAGATAAGCCTCCAGATGATATAAAGAAGTTGAGACAACTAATCATAGATGCTCAAACAAATCTCCTTAATAAATTCAATAAGACAGTTACAAAGATTAAGAATATTAAGAAGACAGTGGGGGAGTACAAAGAAGAATTTGAAAGCAAACATAGAAAAATAGCAGTCTTTATGGGAATGAAAGGTGCAATAAATGAAATAAAAAATACACTGGAGACATATGTATTAGTCAGCCAAACGAGTGCTGATCCAAAATACCAAAAATCAGTTGGTTTTTATTAAGGGTATTTACTTGGGGTAGAAGCTTACAGTTACCAGGCCATAAAGAATAAGTTACTTTCCTTACCAAAGTCTTTCACCACGTGTTGGAGAAAGATGGCTCCTGACATCTGTCAGGGTACAGACTTCCTGGGTTCCTCCCTCCCCAGGGTTCATTTCTCTTTGCTCACAACCAAGCTCCTCTTTTTTCTTCATGAGGACAGCTGTAGGCTATCAGGTGAAAAGCTCTCCCTCCCTCCCCAGGGCTTCTGTCACATCTAAGCAGCTGTCTCTATTCCTCTGTGTTCTTATCCTTTATGTTCACTTCCTGGGCTCCAGCTCAAAGCTCTAGCATCAAACACTCCAACTCTGTCCCTTGCCATACCTTTTATCTGTGAGTCTCATCCCACCAAGTGGTGGGGACTCAACACCTTACTGACGTGGCTCAAAACCCTATCATAATTTAATCACACCCAGGTACAGACAGTTTACAAACATAATCCAATATGTATTTTTGGAATTCATGAACCATACCAAATTGCTACAACACACAACAGCAGATTTGAGGAAACAGAAGAAAGTATGGTGAGTTTGGGCCTCTGAAAGTGAACATACAAAAGAACAGATGAAGAAAAGAAAGGAAAAACTGAACAGGGTCTCAATGAACTAAATGAGAGGAAGAGACATACAAACATATGTGTCATGGGTGTCCCAGAAGGAGAAGAGAAGGGAAAAGGGGCAGAAGGAATATTTAAAGAAATAATAGTAGAAAGTTTCCAACCCTATTGAAGGACATAGATATCTGTGTCCAAGAAGCACAATGTACTCCCATCCAAAGAAATCCAAATAGACCAACTCTGAGACACATACTAATCAGAATGTAAAATGCCAAAGACAAAGAGAGAATTCTGACAGCAGCAAGAGAAAAACAATGAATAACATATAAGGGATACCCAATAAGATTAAGTGCCAATTTCTCACCAGAAATCATGGGGGAAAGAAGGTAGTGTTATGATATATTTAAGATACTACAAGAGAAAAAGTGTGAGCCAAGAATTTTATATCCATCAAGACTATCTTTCAAAAATGAGGGTGAGATTAGAATATTCACATATAAAGAGAAATAGAGAGTTTATAACAAAAAGACCAGCTTTGCTTGAAATACTAAAGGGAGTGTTACAGCCTAAAAAGAAAAGATAGGAGAGACAGTCTCAGAAGAGAGTCTAGAAATTGATGACTCTATCAGTAACAGTAACTAAAAGTGTCAAAAACAAAATGACAGCTTAAAGCAAAGATCAAAATGGATGAAATAAGAGCTGCCTTTACAGTAATAACATTGAATGTTAATGGATTAAACTCTTGACTGGACACAGACTGGTGAAATGGATAATAAAATATGAGCCATGTATGCTGTCTGCAAGAGACTCACTTTAGACCCAAGCATGCCATTAGACTGAAAGTGAAAGATTGGAAAAAGATCTTCCATGCATGGAGTAACAACAATAAAAATCTGGGGTAGCTATACCTATGTCAGATGATATAGGTTTTAAAAGAAAAACTGTTATTAGTGATATTACATATTAATATTTTATTATTATACAATTATTATTATTGTATTATTAATACAATTAATAATAAAAGAAGGGATATTACATATTAATAAAAGGGATGTTTCACCAGGAAGAAATAACAATCATAAATATATATGCACCTAACCAGGATGCCCCAAAATACATGCGGCAGACACTGGCAAAACTGAAGGAAGAAATAGACATCACTACAATAATAGTTGGGGACTTCAATACCCACTCTCAGCATTGGATAGAATATCTGGGCAGAGGATCAATAATGGAATTCATAATGGAATACAAGTGGAAACCAACAAGGCATAGAAAAAGGGAAATTCACATATATGTGGAGATTAAACAACACAGTCTTAATCAGTGGGTCAAAGAAGAAATTTTAAGAGACATCAGTAAATATCTTGAGACAAATGGCAATAAGAATACAGCATATCAGAACCTATGGGACACAGCAAAGGCTGTGTTGAGAGGAAAATTTAAAGCCCCCAATGTTTACCTTAAAAATCAAGAAAGAGCTTAAATCAAAGACCTAACTACACAGGTGGAGGAACTAGATAAAGAACAGCAAACTAATCCCAAAGCAAGTAGAAAGAATGAAATAACAAAGATCAGAGCAGAAATAAATGAAATTGAGAAAATAAAAAACAATAGAGAGAATTAACAAAACCAAAATTTGGTTCTTCTAGAAGATTAACAAAATTGACCCTTTGCTAGGCTGAATAAGAAAAAGAGAGAGAAGATGAAAATAAATGAAATAAAAAATTAAAGTGGGAACATTACTACTGACCCCACAGAAATAAGAGAATTCATAAGAGGATACCATGAATAACTTTATGCAAAAAATGACACAATGTAGAAGAAATGGAAAAATTCCTAGAAATGTACAAACAGCCTACAGTGACCCTAGAAAAAATAGAAGACCTCAACAAACCAATCACAAGTAAAGAGATTGAGTCATCATACAGCTCCCCAGAATGAAAAACCAAGAACCACACAGTTTCACAGGTAAGTTCAACCAAGCATCCAAAGAAGATTTAATATCGATCTTATTCAAGGTCTTCCAAAAAATCAAATAAGAAGGAACACTACCAAACTCATTCTATGAAGTCAATATCGCCCTATTACCAAAGCCAGATAAAGATAGTATGACAAAAGAAAATTACAGACCCATTTCTATAATGAATGCAGATGCAGAAATCTTCAATGAAATACTTGCTAATCAAATCCAATGACACATTAAAAAATTTTTTCATCATGATCAAGTGGGTTTTATACCAGCCATGCAAGGTTGTTCAACACAAGAAAATCAATCAGCATAATACACCACATTAATAAATCAAAGAAGAACACTTACATGATCTTATTGATCGATACAGAAAAGGCTTTTGACAAAATACAGTATCCTTTCTTGAAGAAAAATACTACAAAAGATAAAGATTGAAAGAAGCTTTCTCAACATCATAAAGGCCATATATGAAAAACCCACAGCTAACATTGTACTCAATGTTGAAGGACTGAAAGCTTTCCTGTTGAGATCAGGGACAAGACATGGATGCCCATTGTCACCACTGTTATTCAATAGAGTGCTAGAGCTTCTAGCTAGAGCAATAAGGCAAGAAAAAGAAATAAAAGGCATCCAAATCAGAAAAGAAGTTAAAATTACACTATTCACAACTGATAAGATGTTATATCTACAAAGTCCTAGAAAATCTACAACAAAGCTGCTAGAGCTAATAAACAATTTCAGTAGAGTGTTAGTATACAAGATCAATATGCAAAAATCAGTGGTGTTTCTAGGCAGCAGTAAAGCACAATCTGAAAAGAAAGTTAGGGAAAAAATTCCATTTACAATATCAACTAAAAGAATCAAATATTTGGGAATAACCTGAACCAAGGATGTAATTCAGAAAAATATGATGCATTGCTAAAAGAAATTTTAAAAGACCAAAATAATTGGAAGACCATTCCATGGTCATGGATTAGAAGACTAAATATCATTAAAATGTCAATTCTGCCCAAAATGATATACAGATCCAATACAATCCCAATAAAAATTCCACCAGCATTGTTTAAACAAATGGAAAACACAATTATCAAATTTATCTGGAAAGGTAAGAGGCCCCAAATAGCCAAAAACATCTTAAAAAGGAAAAGTGAAGTTGGAGGACACTTACTTCCAGACTTTAAATCTTATTAACTAGCTACAGTGGTAAAAACTGGCATAAAGATAGACACATAGACCAATGGAACTGAATGAATGGTTCAGAAATAGACCCTCACATCTATGGCCAAGTGATTTTTGACAAGCTAGTCAAACCGACCCAGGTGGGACAGAACAGTCTATTCAAAAAATGGTGCTGGGAGAACTGGATATCCACAGTCAAAAGAAAGAAAGAAGACCCCTATCTCACACCTTATACAAAAATTAACTCAAAATGGATTGATGCCCTAAATATAAAACCAAGTACCATAAAGATCCCAGAAGAAAATTTAGAGAAACATCTTCAAGACCTGGTGGTAGGTGGTAGATTCTTAAACCTCATACTGAAAGCATGAGCAATGAAAGAAAACATGGATAAATGGGATTCCTCACACTTAAACACTTATGTGATTCAAAGGACTTAGTCCAAAAAAAGGTTAAAAGGCAGCCTACTCAATGGGAAAAAAATATTTGGAAACCACTTACCCAATAAGGGCTTGATTTCCATTCTATATAAAGAAATTGTACAACTCAACAATAAAAAAGCATGCAATCTAATTTAAAAATGGGCAAAATCCCCCTCTATTTAGAGATGGAGCAGGCTTCGCCATCCCAGGGTCCACAGGATTTAGGAATAAAATATGGATTACAGTGGACTCACTGGTATTCTACTATAGAATTATTGTGACTCTAGCAATGAAAGAAGTTGTATCATTGATGTGGAGACAGTGGCCACAGGAGTTGCAGAGGGCAGCGACAGGGAAAAAGTGTGATATGGGGGCATTTGGGGACTTGGCATTGTCCTGAATGATATTGCAGGGACAGATGCGGGACATTATATATCATGCCATAACCCACTGAATGGACTGGGCGAGAGTGTAAACTACAGCATAAACCATATAATCCATGCTGTATAGCAATGCTCTAAAATGTATTCATCTAAAGCAATAAATGTGTCACACTGATGAAAGAGGTTGACGTGGGAGGATTGGGGGAGGTAGGGAACCTCTTATATTTTTTAATGTAACATTGTGATCTATGCGTCTCTTTTAAAAAGACAATAAAAAATAATTTTTTTAAATGGGTAAAATAGTTAAGAAATTTCTCAAAAGAAGAAATACAAGTGACCTAAAAGCACATTAAAAAAATGTTCCAGGGAAGCGGACTTGACCCAATGGATAGGGTGTCTGCCTACCACATGGGAGGTCCGTGGTTCAAACCCCAGGCCTCCTTGACCAATGTGGAGCTGGCCCACGCACAGTGCTGATGTGTGCAGGAAATGCCGTGCCACGTAGGGGTGTCCCCCACATGGGGTAGCCCCACATGCAAGGAGTGTGCCCCATAAGGAGAGCTGCCCAGCACAAAGGAGAGTGCAGCCTGTTCAAGAATGTGCCGCACACATGGAGAGCTGACACAACAAAGAGAAACACAGATTCCCGGTGCCGCTGATAAGGATGGAAGTGGTCACAGAAGAACACACGGCAAAAGGACACAGAGAGCAGACAACTGGGGGGGCGGAGAAGGGGAGAGAAAAAGGGAAAAAAAAGATGACACAACAAAAAGAAACACAGATTCCTGGTGCCACTGATAAGGATAGAAGTGGTCACAGAAGAACACATGGCAAATGGACATGGAGAGCAGACAACTTGGGGGGGCGGGGAGGGGAGAGAAATAAATAAATAAATATTTTTTCAAAAATGTTCCATATCACTAGCTATTAGGGAAATCCAAATCAAAACACAATGAGATATAATCTAAAACCACATAGACTAGCCATTATTAAAAAAACAGACAACGGTTAAGTGCTGGAGAGGATGTGGAGAAATAGGAACATTCCTTCACTGTTGGTGCAGCCTGGTGCAGCCTCTGTGGAAGATGGTTTAGCAGTTTTTCAGGAAGCTAAATATTGAACTGCCATATGATCCAGCAATTCCTCTACAAGGAATATATCCAGAAGAACTAAAAACTATGACACAAACAGACATTTGCACACTGATGCTCATAATGGCGTTATTCACAATTGCCAAAAGATGGAAACACCCAAGTTTTCATCTACCAATGAATGGATAAACAAAATGTGGTATATACATATGATGGAATACTATGCTGCAGTAAGAGGAAATGAAATTGAGATACGTATGATAATGTGGCTGAATCTTGAAGACATTTCACTAAGCGAAGTAAGCCAGACAAAAAGGAAAAATATTGCATGTTCTCATTAATATAAATTAAATATGAAGAACAAACATGTGGATATAAAACCTAGAGTATAGGTTATTAGGTGATAAGAGGAGGGTTGAGAAGAACTACTGATGCTTAATGTATGTAGAAGTTTTAATTAACTTGACTGTAAAGTGTGGAAAGGGACAGAGTTGATGGCAATACATTATACTGAACAGCAGCTGGTTTATAAATAGGACTGTGGCTGAAAAGTGTAGTCTGGGGAAACAAACATCAATTGAAAGAAAGCTAAAGAATAATCTAGGGACTGAACAACACATTGAACCCAGAGGTGGATGAGAATTGTGGTTGAGGGTACAAATGCAAGAGCATCCTTCTGTGAGTTAGAGCAGACGTACATCACTGTTGCAGGGTGTTGGGAATGTGGAGAACCATGGGAAAACTACAATTGGTGTGACCTATAGATTGGTTAACAGCAATACTGTAGTATTCTTGTATCAATGCCAAAGACATTTTGTGCTGGTAATGGAGGTGTATAGAAAAAGTGTGCCAAATGTATGCTATGAACCATGACTGGTAGTAATAGTCTAATGATATTATTTCATAACCTGTAACAAATATTCCACTTCGATGTGGTGTGTTGGTGAAGGGGTGTTGTATGGGAATTCTACACACGTGTATGATTGTTTTGCAAGTTCACAAACTGTGTAATAAAAATAAATTTTTTAAAAATAGGGTGGGTTGGGGAAAAAATACACCAAATGTAAGATAAGAACTATAGTTATTAGTAATATTTTGACAATGCTCTTGCATAGTTTGTAACAAATGTTTCACAACAATGCGAATTGGTGGAGGGGTAATGTATGAGACCCCTGTATGATATTATGTATGTTTATTTTGTAAGTTTATGATCTTTATTATATACTTTTGCTTAGGCATGCTCATGTATGAATGATATACTTCAGTAAAACTATATTTAAAAGAAAAAAGAAAAAAGGACACAGCATTTATTTTATTCCTGCTCCTTAGAATATGGATATGATAGCTGGAGGTCAGGCAACCACCTCGGAACATGGGGAGATAAGGACTTGGAACATCAAGATAGAAGGATGTCTGTGGAGCCATAATATTTCCCAAATTCTGATTTCTATTGCATGAATGAAATATAAAATATTATTTTTTAAGCCTCTGATATTTTGAGAGTCTATTATGTATAGTTACACCTAATGCTAACTGCTGACTTAGCTCATTCACAGTTGATGGGAGGATCAAAAGAAAAATATGTGGAAAAATAGTCTGCCTTATATTCAACAAATGCCATTTCTGTCCTTTTCTTCCTCCCAAACCACACATCCTTAAGTATGCTACACTTAGGACAGTGAATTCCAACTTTTTACAAATGGTTTTATCTTTTGCCACCTTTTTGGTAATAAATAATTGGATGGGACATGGCTCTGCCTCTAGGGATGGAAGTCAATGTGAAGTAGGGCCACTTTAAGTATAGGGAAGGGCAATGCATCTTTAAATAGTCTATCTTCAAAATGTCACTATCAGAGAGAAGGTTACACTTGTGGATAAAATAAGCAAGTATGAGAATAGGAGAAAGTAGAGCTATATTGAAATCCATAAAATACCCGTCAGTACCTCAGCTGCAGGGACCAGCCAGGGAGCTGCTTTTCCCCATGGATGGTCAGACAAGAGAAAGCATTATACTTTGTCGGTAAATTTGGGTGTTTTTTTTTTTCATGACAGATAATCCTCACAGTAATAATCCCCAATTGCCAGGAAGGCAAAGAGTCTCAGACAACTCAAGTAAGTTGCCTGAGATAACAGAGCTGACATAACTGAGATTCCAAACTAGGTCTATAGGATTCCTTAAACCCCTGTTACTTCCTGCAGGCTCTTTTCTCAACAGTACCTCTTCTTGATAGGCTGTAATGGAAAGTGCAGGGTAGCTGACAGGCACTTGCAACCCAGAAACTTCTGTGCCTTTTTGTCACCCATTTTTTTAATACTGGAGTCCATAGCTGATAGTGTGATTTCCCACTGGACCCCACACTGTTGGAGCTTGGACTCTGCCATCCTGAGAAAGGGCCTCGTGAGGAACACTACCTTCTGGGCAGCACCTGAAGCAAAGAAGGAAGACGTGGGAGGATAAGTGTGTTAGGCAAGGGGTGGCTGATCCACAGGTACTGTGAGCCCATTGTTCTGGGTTTTTCCAAATAGAAGCGGAATGTACCCTTCCTCCTTTACCCCTTGACTTGTGGTGGAAGCAGAGCTATGGCATGCATTAATCAGCACAGAGAAGACAGATGTTTTCCCATCTCTGTCTCAGTTAAAGACTGCTCTCAAATACAAGATGCAGGCTCATAGTGGGTGGTGTGGGAGGAGAATCTTAGCAGTTAACTGACCTTCTAATCTTTTCCCACTTTTTCATTCCTACTGCCGTGGACTTGCAGACACATTTCTGTTTGTCCTGCCTCAGCCTCACTTGCCACCTTCCAGTTCTTCTTTCACATTGCTTGTCTGGCAAGCTTTCTAAAGCACAAATCCAACAAGGATTGGCTCAAAAAACCTTCAGAGCTCTCACTTCCCCTTTGAATGTCCACATAACAATTTCGGATGTGTCTCTGCTTCTCATTGTTCCCTCTTCTCCCTGAATCATGCTCTATTCTCCTCAGGCCGGGCTTCTCCACATTGCCTGAGAATGTGTCTGCCTTGTAACATCTTAAATCTTTACTGGTTGCAAACCTGACTGTCTGATACATTCCTACTCATCTCTCAGGTCTCAGGGTGAATGTTGCCTTTTCTAGGGATGTCTTCCTGACCTTTCTTAGCAGAGTTTCTATTCTCACCTCTCCTCCCACATGTCTCTGAGTCTTTCACAAGAGCACCAATGCTTTCCTGTGGATTGTATACATTTGGGTGCTTTGCTTCCCTTCCAGAATTCCCAATGTCTAGCACAATGTTGGAATATAATTAATGCTCAATAAATTTTTGTTATGGACATTCCAAAGCATTTGGACTGCTAGCTTACTTACGGGATTCCTTCCCAGTCTGAACACTTCTAGTAGTTGCTATGTATTTACCACCTAATAGTTGGGAATAAATATATATTATATCATTTCTCTAAACAACATAGCTAAAGCAGGTCAGTTTAATGCAATCTATAAATGAAAAATTTGCAAAATGTCTCTCTATAAAACTAATTTGAGTCAACTACTGGCATAAACTTAATGTTCAAGAAGAAAAAATGAACTTCAAAATGGCCTCATTTCCCCTTAGGGGAATTTACTGAATTGCATGCAGTAATCTCTGTTTTCTCCTAAGTGATGAATTTGAGTATCTTGACAATTGTGGAAGGAAAGTTGAAAAATGCAGAACTGATGTGAGAAAGGATGACTTCTTTCAAGTAACCATGTTTATTCTAGTGATGGCTAGCCTGGCCCACTGCTGCCTCCAGAAGAAATTTTACTTTAGTAGAAGCTGAACAAGATCTTAAACATCTAAATTATATGGTTGCAACCAGAAAAAAGAAGTAAAGAGGAGAAATGCACATATTTGCATTCATGTATAATAGTGTAAATGTTAAGATACATGTTCTCTATCACACCCAGTATAGTGAAATAAAACATTGAACATTATTTTATTAGAGAAAATTGCATCCTACATAAAAATATGAGATGTAACAGGTATGTTAAATTCATCTTTTCCTTTATTGTGTAGATTATTACACCTTCCAGAGGGAAAACTTCTAGAAATAGCAGGAGAGTTTATTGCTGCTAACTTAACTCTCTTGGTGATGTCTACACTTTTATATATATATATGTATATATATAGCTTCTAGAGGGGAAAAACTTATTTTAAAAATATCACATAGATAATGGCAGAATCTTTACTGAATATTTGCTTTAATCTCAACAGACTCTTCAAAATTGAATTTAAAATTGTGGTACTTTGGCAGGAACTGTCCTTTTTTATTGTTTTTATTGAAATTCACGCCCTTCCAACACACATCTCTTCTCCAGAAATACCCATGGCATGCATGTCTTCACTTTACAGTCAAGGTTGTGGCAGCTCTGAAAGTGCAGTTGTCACAAGGGTACTAAACAGAGAAACTGAGATTCAAACCTGGAACCCTTGACTCAAAGCTCAAGCAACGTCCACTATTCCAGATTTGATCATTGAAAAGATGTCTCAGGTCACTGAACATTCAACAAATTCTGTACCAGTCCTACTATGGGCCAGCATTGTGTTAAGGAGGACACTGCCATAAGTCAATGGACAAGGGTCCTCATTGTCATGGAGATTTACCCTGACCAGTGGCAGACATTGGTAATTAATCATGATCCTCTTCTCTTCTGAGTCAGGAAGAGCCTCACCATCCTCCTGGTATCACTACCAGCCAGTCAGAGAGGATACTTTGTGCCATGCCCAGACCACGTCAAGTTACCTCCTGGGACTAATGATTAAGGTATCAAAGGGCAAATGGAAATGGGTTATGGTAAGGCACCTGATCCATTTGGGGATGCTGTCCTTAGCAGTGGCATATCATGTAAGGAAAGCTAAAAAGCAAATGAAACATCTTTAGCCCAGGATTACACTGGAAATTTTAGCAAGTCAATTCCATCTGCTAGGGGCAATTCTACTATTCCAGAATTCTAGTTTCCTTCAAGACCCTCCCAGCCCAGATGCTGCCTCATCTGTGGAGCCTTCCTTGGTTCTCCAGCTCACTGATTATTTATTCTTCCGTGGTCCCAAAATACTTTGTCCCAGGAAGTATTTTCCATAATTTGCTTGTAGTTAATTTAGGTGGATATATTGTACTCATATGAATATGCTCACATCCAAGGTTGTTCTAAAATATTACTGCTGCTCCCACTGCTGCTTTTACTACCATAGTGTCTCCTCCCAGTGTTCTAGGAGTATCTAAAATATGGACAGATTTGCAGGCACTCTTAGCAGAATTCTAGTCAGTCCACTTCAGGGGTGGTATATGAAGCTGACAAGGCTTGCTTGTCCATGGCTGCCCTATTTGCTGTCTTGAGAGTGTCTCTCTCCTTCCCCTCTGGGACAGAGGCAGTGGAAAATGGCCAGCACTTCACACTCAGTTGTCACTGAGTGCTTCTTACCTGACTGCACACACTGAAACTCACATCTGCCATATTCACCCTTTCCTTCGTGAAGGGAAAAAGCAATAGTGTCCCTCCATTCAAAGATACATTTCTTCTTTCTGCCAATGACTATTTTCTACTCTGTCTTTTTTTTTTGTCTTTATGTATTTTTTTAATGTTGCATTAAAAAATATGAGGTCCCCATAAACCCCCACCCCCCTCACCCAACTCCTCCCCCCATACCAACAACCTCCTCCATCATCATGAGACATTGATTGCACTTGTAAATACATCTCTAAGCACAGCTGCTCCTCATGGTCAATGGTCCACACCATAGCCCACACTCTCCCACAGTCCACCCAGTGGGCAATGGGAGGACATACAATGTCCGGTAACTGTCCCTGCAGCACCACCCAGGACAACTCCAACCCCCAAAATGCCCCTACATCACATCTCTTCCTCCTACTCCCTACCCCCAGCAGCCACCATGGCCACTTTCTCCACACCAGTGCTACATTTTCTTTAATTACTAATCACAATAATTCATGAATAGAATATCAGTAAGTCCACTCTAATCCATACTCTATTCCTCCATCCTGTGGATCCTGGAATGGTTGTGTCCACTCCACATCTATATCAACACGGGGGTTAGATTCCACATGGATGCTGAATGCAATTCTCCTGCTTTCAGTTGTAGGCACTCTTGGCTCCCTGGAGTGGTGTTTGACATTCTTCACCTCCATGTTAGCTGAGTGGGGTAAGTCCAGAAAACCAGAGTATAGGAGTTGCAAGTCTATTGAGGCTCAGGGCCTGGCTATCACATGGCCAGTCCAGAGATTCAGGTCCCCTAGGTATACACTAAACCCCACCACCAACTACAGATCCGTTAAAAGTAACAGGAGAGGCTTGTGGACAAAGATCACATCTGAGTCCAGCTCCATCACACAGAAACACAAACTCCAAAGTAGGGCCAACTGACATGGCACTGAACTCCATCTGCCATGACCAAAGAACCTGTGGGTCTCTAGCCCTCAGAAGAACCAGTATCTGGGGTTGTATCTACTTTATCTGTCTCTGAGACTTTGCTGAGGTGTGCATAAGGGCAACCCCTCTGATAACCTCTCAGCTCTTTTTGGAGACTCATAGCCATATAAACTCATTTGTCCTTTCCATTTCCCCCTTTTATTCAGGTCAAAAAGCATTTTTAACACTTGGTATTATTTATAGACTGAGATATTCTGCTGGTCTGAGTTGACCCTTTTATTCAAGGTCATTTTCTAGTTACATCATCAGCTGGTACTTGGTAGTAATCCCTCAGCATCAGGGAGGCTCATCCCCAGGAGCCATGTCCCACGCTGAGGGGAAGGCAACACATTTACATGCTGAGTTTATTTTTGTTTACTCTGTCTTTTTGTAATGGTTTATTTTTCATCACTTAGCAGAATCCTTCCCAGTTAGTCTATTGGTTCCCAGGGAACTTCTTATGTCATCACCCTTCTCTGAGAGGGATAAGTCATGGGTTACCAGACTGTATACATTAGGTCTTTACAAGTAAAAGCAAAACCAAAATCCTTTCCACAGTCAAGTTTATTTTCTTCTGGATATCTGTTCTCATTTGTTATAGATTGTATCATTTCACCTACAAAACTAGGTTCAAATCCTAACTTCTGATGCTATGGATGTGGACCCATTTGTAAATATGATCTTTGAAGATGTTTTCAGGTAAGGTGAGGCCAAATTGAATCAGGGGTGTGCCTTAATCTATTATGACTAGAATCCTTATCAGCAGAAAAAAATGGGCAATGTCAGCAGTAATAGTGAAGAGGAAACAGAAGAAGACAGGTGGTCATGTGATAGGGGCAGAGACTGAATTATAGATTGCTGGCAAACCTCCATCTCAATGCAACAGACTTGAGAGAAAACATGGCCTGCTGACACCCTGACTTTGGACTTCCAGCCTCCAAAACTCTGAGACAATAATGTCCTATAGTTTAAGTCAGTCATTCTGTGGTACTTGTTATAGCAGCCCTGGCAAACTAAGATACCCTCTGACTACATCTCTTACTACTCTCTATTACTCATTTCATTTCAGTAACACACTCTCCTTGCTGAAACTTGAACACACCAAACCCGCCCTCACATCAGGATTTCCATTTGCTATTCCCTTTTAGGTGGAATACTCTTCCTCCAGGGTCTTTTCCCACTTGTCATCCTCAGTGTGACCTTCAGCCCAATTAAAAATTGATCCCTCCTGGTCAGGCCACTGATTTCCTTTTCCTGCTTTAGCTTTCTCAATTAAATTCATCATAATGAAATATTTCATACCTTTCAATTTTTGTTTTACCTGTGTCCTCCTATTAGAAGGAAAACTGCCTGAGGGCAGATATTTTTCTCTATTTGGCCAATGCAATATCCCTGTACCTAAAATAGTGTCTGGCACATAGTAGATGCTCAATAGGTACTTGTAGGGTAAGTGGATGAACAAATGGATAAAAAGATGGATGGGTATACCCCTTGCCTTAATTTCCTGGTTGCTAAAGCAAATACCATGCAATGGCTTAGCTTAAACAATGAGAATTTATTGGCTTATGGTTTTGAGCTAGGAGAATTCCTAAATCAAGGCATCATCTTTCTAAAGACTGGCTTTCTGGGGCTGGCTGCCTGTGACCCTTTATCTTGGCTTTTCTGTCACACGGCAATGCACATGGCTGCCTCTCTTGGCCTCCCCTTCTCTTCCATATTCCATTGTTTTCAGCTTCTGGATGCTCTCTCTGTGGAGTTTTTTTCTCTCTTTGACCTTCCCTATATGGTCTGCAGCAATGGGATTAAGACCAATCCTGGGCCATATCTTATCTGAGATAACCTCATCAAAATGTCCTACCTGCAACAGTTTACATACACAGGAATGGGTTAAGTTTAAGAACAGGTCTTTTTCTGGGGTACATAGCTCCAAAAAACCACCACTTCCTATTCCTACCCTCAACTTTCATGGACCAATGAAGACCAGAACATCTGAGATTTGTCCAGAATTGACTATCTCTGCTGCAACTTCTGATGCCCATCAGCCCTTAAATTCCATTCTTGCTCCAGAGGTCTAGGCCCACTATGAAAACTTTTTCCAGGCCTGCTTTCTATGCCTATTTTCCTGATTCCCTGTTGTCTTCTTTCCTGAAGCTATGCAGAAGTTCTCTAGCAATGGACACTCTTTTAAACAGCAAAATTACTGCCCCTGCATTTTAGTCACACACCCCCTCCTTATTAAACTCCTCTCCAGAAACAAAGCTAATCATTGCTAAATACTCAGAAGAGTGTGTTCCTTTTAAAATTAGTATTATAATCACTGGAAGTAGTCTAGGGGTAAATGGGGGGAGGGTGGAGAGATGCAGTTTTAAGCTGTTGAAAATAAGATTACCTTCCAAGGGTTAAACTAATTAAGTCAACATTTAATAGGAGGTGACAGAAATGACTTTGAGGCTCAGGGGAAAGTCACTTCACCACAACCTGGTTAGTAATATTAACACATCTAAGAGGAATAATGTGTCAGCAGAGGGAGGTAAACCGGGTAGAAAATGGAGTGGAGGGGAAGAAAACGTATGTGCGCTCCTCCAGCATTGCCCAGTGGCAATTTTAATACCTATGTTTAGTGCTTGATTTATGTCAACTCTGATGTTTGTTTCATTTATGGCAGTAGTCCTCAAACGGAGCAGGCATCAGGATCCCCTGGGATCTTGTTAAAGCACAGCATGCTGGACCCTACTCCAGAGTTTCTGATTCAGCAGGTCCAAGATGGAGCCTGAGAACTTGTATTTCCGACAAGCTTCCAGGTGATGCTGATGCTGCTGGTCCAGAGATGACTCTGTGAGAATCAATTAATCAAGATTCTCCAGGGAAACAGAATTGACAGGATACAAATATTATGAGATTGATTATAGGAAATGACTCAGGTAACTATGAAGATTGGCAAATCTGAATTCCATCAGGCAGGCCTCAAATTGGGAAGGCCAATGAAGGTGTCAACTAATTCCCCAAGAGAAGCTGGCTAGCTGAAGTAGAGATAGAAATTCTTCTTTCTGACAGCTGAACTCATTGGTTCTCTCCTCTCTAAGGTCTTTGACTGACTTGATGAGACTTCTCTCAATGCTAAAGGCAATCGCCTTTGTTGAATCTCAATGTAATCATCCATAGATGCAATCAAATGACTGATGATTTAAATCCGTAAAATACTCTCACCAAAGCCATCAAGGCAGTGCTTGCTTGACCAACAACTGGACCACATCACCTAGACAATTTGACACATGAACTTAACCATCACAAAATGTTTAGGTAAATTGTTCACCAATGCTTTGGTGAAGCACAAAGAAGCAGTGATCCACCCCCCTCCCCCTGCCCCAGCCTTTGGCTTTCAGACAATTTAAATGAAATAACCTTCCTAACCAAAACAAGTACTGTAAATATTAGAATCAGCATAAATCAAACACAAAAGTAGTTATAGGCTCTATAAAATGTGAAGGCTTGGAATTTTAATTTCAATCTGTACAATGGTAATTATTTCACTCCAAGCACTGAGTCAATCACCCTGATTGCTTCTGTATGGTTCATAGTAAAATCTAGATATTGACAGACAAATTAGTTAGGATTTTTCCCAATAAAAATAGTAAAAAGATATTTCTAAACTTTCTAAGCCAGTTATGTTTTTACAACAAAGAACTCTACCATAGATATTATTATTGTTTACTATTATTTATTTATAGTTATTTACATTTATTAATTATTATTCACAATAATCGAAGGATTATTATTAGTAATACTGACACTGATGTTTCAGGCATCTTCACCCATGTTCAAGTATAATTGTATATGTTAATTTATATAATCCTTTCCATAACCTCATCTCCTTTTCAAAGATAAGGGTGAGGAAACTAGACTCAGAAAGATAAATGACTTGCCCAACATCTCATAGCTACTAATGCCAAAGCAGGTATACAATATCAGGCCTGTTCAACAGTACAATAATTCAGTAAACTGTAGTACGTACGAATCAGTAAATTGTACCTAGTCAATTATTCACTGGGTACTAAATTTTATTTTAAAATTATTAAGAAAACTTGCATTTGGAAGGACCATTTAAAACAATAAAACAAAGAATAGAAATTTCTCTTGTTCATATTAAGCATTACCTGTTATCAATTGTTCTTTAATATAACTTTGATGTCTTTATCTGTTTAGCTTAATACCTTTGCATTCTTTCAGAGACTATATTCACACTTAATCAATCTACCATTGTAAATATATCTTGCTCAATAGTAACAATAAGAAGAATTTGTAATACGGCCCATATTTACTGAATTGTCTTGGTGTCATTATTAAATTAAGCACTTTTTTGGTCCATATCAGAGTCCAAAGAATTGGATGCAATTTATTTCCATTTTATCAATTTAAAAAGCTGAAAATTTAAGAAAAAGTTCAGAATGACTTGCCTAAACTCGCACAGCTAATAAATGGCAGAGTTAAGATCTGAACCCAGCCTCTCTTCTGACATGGAGGTACAAGCCTCTGATCATTGTACCAAAGGAGGGCCAGCTATCCAGACTCCAGAAGTGTAGAAGCCAAGAGGCAGTGTAGCGTGACACAGGATGAACAGGCACTAGCTTGGCAGCAGCTCTGCCTTCTCCTGTAGTACTCTGTGACCGGGAGCACAACATGTCCTTCTCTGGAACTCTCTGCACCATGTGATTAACAAGGTAAAAGCCTATATTTGTTCTAAGGTCCATTCCAAATCTAAAAGCGGAGGTTTCCCCTTCTGGAATTTTCTTCATGCCATCTCCCATTGTCTTGACTTCCTTCCCAACTCAGACAGAACACCTCCACCCATGGGGTTGCCATGATGTATCCCCAACATGCAGATACTTCAGAATCTTTCTTACTCCACAATTCATCGACACCTAAAAGTATATGATAAATATTCCTTTTTTTTGCAATGATTTAAGTATGCCCTTGCATTTGTTCTCAATGTCTCTCTTTTTTAATACGTCTTTTCTTCCAAACTTGTTAGTAAATTCCTACATGAGTGGGATCTAATCTTTTCCTTATTGTTTTTACCCCAAAGTTCTCAAGGAAGGTATCAAACAACAAATTTGTAAATTTCCCTGAGGAAAGACTACCTCTTAATGGACTTATTGCCCCTCCTACACAAAGTTATATCCTAGTTTCTGCCAAAGAGTATCTAGTTCATTAAACGTACTGATTTCTATAAGCAAGCTGGGAAAATGATACTTATTTCTGTTCCACAGAGGAAGTCTCTAGACATGTTTCCAAACCAGTTATCTTGGATTATAGTAAATACTTTCAAGGCTTTGCCTTGCCATTTGGAAGGTCTGAATCTGAAATGCCTATGTCATTTTTTCTTCTAACTGCTCTCCCCTTGAAGGTCAAAATGACTATAGGGGACTGGGTGGGGAGAGGATGGGGAAAAGAAGAACATTTCATATCAACATTCAGAGTTGATGTGCATTATGTGCAGCAGGATTCAGGAGGTAGAGGCTCTGCCAGCTGGGGTTTGTGATTCCAGAGGAAACAGCTGTTTTGAGATTGTAGGAACAAAGGAAGTTTCAGACCGGAAAGAGTGCAGGAAGCCACCCAGCTCCTCTGAGTTTCTGCTATAACTCCTCATACCAATCCAATGCACCCTTCACTCGATGTTCCCAGAGACAAATTAACATGGGAAAAAATTAAACAACTAAAACTTGTATTAGGTCTGTCCTTTGGCTTGGCTTAAGCTAGTGCTCCCTGGCTTTGCAAGCTTAAGGCACTATCTTGCTATATCATGGATTTGTTCTCCTGTCCTGCGACTAGGATGAGAAATGGTTTGAAAGCAGCCCCTTCCTGTAGGAATGAAAATTGCATTCATTAAAGACATGGAATTTTAAACTCACTACTTCCCATGTACACCTAAGACTTCTCTCACAAAAGTGTCTCCCCCTCACGTCTGCCTCCATGCTCCTCTCTTAATATAATCAAGAATTATTTTTAAATATCAAGTAATTAAAGTTCTTCATGGGGGAACTCACCTATTGAGAGAAATCTTCCAGTAGATAAAAAGGTGGTGCCTTCAAATTTTAAATGTTTTTAAAAAATCCTGAAGTAATATTTTTCTGATTTTTGGCAGTAAGAGAACTAATTTTGTTCCAACTCAATATGTATATATTCTTTTTTTCCTCAATGGGTTTTATATTTCCAAACTATATTTTGGGTGAAATTTTCTGTTGATCAGATGAGTCAGGGAGAGAGAGAGATTAAATAGCTGCCCGCATTTAAAATGTTTTCCTTTATTTGGTTGCAATTCATGTTGCCAGATAGAGTAAGAAACCAGGACTAGGGAAGGTAAGAAGAAATGATAACAGAGAACAAATGGAGTTGCTTTTTTTTGGCCTTACTGTTACATGGAGGGAAAAAAAACGTTATAGACAACACACTCAAGTCCATTTCTACTAATCGGGCTGTGATGTGTTTGACTTTAATTTGTGCAACCAGCCCCTCTCAGGCCTTGTGCGGATGTCATGTCCTTTTAACATCAGCAGTCACTGGCCCCATTCTTATCCTCTGAAAACATTCCCTGGAAGTACCTCAAAACCGGCCAGGAGAGAGAAACAACTCTGAAATGAAGGCAAAAGCAAATTGTGTTTGTGCTGAAATCTTTAAGCAATTTTATTTGCAACATGGTATTATCATTTTCCTTGATTTGGGGTTGCCCGTAAGCAGAGGTTAGGTTTAAGAAATAAACGTGGAGAAAAGCAATGATCAGAGATGAATGCTTTCATCTCAGGAAGGCTTTAATATCTGCATCCTAGATGTGAGGGTGCACAATGTTCGATTTCCTTTCCCTTTGTAAAGAAAATGGCGCTAAGGCCAGTTCCTTCAGCACCCTTGCTGCAAAGGAAACCAGAACAGGTATTCACGTTAATCCCTCAATTATAGTCATGAGAATGACTAAGGTTTGAGGCTTTATTTTCAGCGGTCCAGGAAAGAGCTCTAGAATGAAAGACAATATTGACTGCCAGGCAATGATCAGAATTTAAGAACACACACACATTCAGAAATTTATCTCATTTTATCACCATTTGATTTGACTCTATTTCCTTCTTTGAGCCAATGCCATTTTTTGAAGGTCAACCATAGTAAGCCAAGTATTGATAATCCTGAAGTTGTGGGTGTCTCTGCTTTCCTTTCACTAGGAGGCTGGGAATGAAAATACAAAAATATATCCTACCATGTGCCCCTTGGGTTTTCTACAACTGTCGATGCCATCTGGGCCCACACCAGCATGTCATAGAGTAAGAAACTCGAACCAGGAGAGATTTGAGTGCCTGCTCAAGGTCCAAGCACTGGATGGCAGCCCCAGGTGGATCATATCACCGAGAAACCTTTGCCTCAGCTCCAGATGCCTTTCTCCATCCATTTTGTCCACGTGGATTCTCTTTGGTAAGACGTAAGGCTGAAATTGTGAGCCAAACAGACAGATGAAGGATGGCAAGGATAAGTTAGAGGGAAGAGGGCAGAGACAAGAAGGCAGCAGGGAAACAGGTGCCATACAGACCGAGCAAGAGGGTTAGAAAAAGTATTTAAATCCCCAGCCTCACACTACCTTTTCCGCCTAATTACTTCCAATGGTAAGAATTGGTTAAACTGAATTTTGAGTCTTTTTTCCTTTTCCTTGGATAGTAATTATTAATTGTGTCAAGATAACTACTCAAATGACAATGTGATTTCAATGAGAAAAAGTTGAAGAATAAACTATAATTATTTGGACAGTCATCTGATCAAGTTTTCTTTTCTGCATTACATTTTGAATGATTTATGAAGTCGTATGTGGGTGTCTGCTGAAGAGGTACTTAAAGACTTCTCTCTTTTAAACTTTCCCTTTGAAGGTCAGAAAAGTTTGTGGAATTTTTGTTTAACTCTCAGTTTGTTTTGGATAGAATCATAGGTAAATTAAGCTAATTTAAATGTCAATATAATTTGCTCCTGACATTATCAGTCTTAAAAAGTTGCAATTTTTTCTTTGTGTAGCCTAAGGCATGTGTCCTTATCCTTAGTTCATCATTTCCTAAAATCAGTTTCTTGGAGCTTTAGACCAGTAAAAATTGTCTCAGGAAAACAGATTTATGGCTAAAATAAAATATAAAATTATAAATATAATGGACAAACTTCATAAATGTACTTTCTACTGAAAAATCACAATGTTACTTTGTACATTAAAATCAGAGAAGTTCTGCATGTAGTACAACTTGTTGACTACCTTTAAACTGGCATTTCTCAAACTTATTTAACGTAGGTCCTCTTTTTGCTCCTAAAATTTGCTAACATACTTTGGGATCTCAGTTTCCCAGAAAACACTTTGGGAAATGCAGATTTAGCTAGTAGAATGAAATGAAAATGCACAAATTCAATTGTATAACTAGGATCCACTGCCTTCCTCAAAACAGGAAAAAATGGCTTAAAAAAATAAACAGATTAAGGATGAGTGTTCTGAAAACTTGAGTTACCTTTTTGGACCATCAGAGGAAATCACAACTTTAAAGCAGGGTTTTTAGAAAATGAGAGAAACATTTGACACAGGCTAACAGCAATTCTCAACATCTATGACATGCCCCTCTGCAACTCTTATTCCTTGCTTTGGAATTTTAGCGTACTCATGGATTCAAACGAGTTCTGCTATAGTGGATTTTAACTGGCAGTTGGAAGAGCAATTTCTAATCAGTATACCTGGAACTCAGTACATGGGATGCTTCATCTGGTTAGGAAAGGCCAAGCAACAAGGTTGTGTCTGTGAGCAAGACCCAGCAAGGTCTCTGAATGGCAATGGGATCGTTTCCCTTTTATCTTTTATTAAAGGGGACCAGGTGTTTGCCCGTAAGAATTGCTCTCCAAGCTACATGCAGTTCTCTTCTGGAATATGCCATAAACTAAAGATCTGTCTGTTTAAATAAGCATAAAATCATAAATATCCCACAGCCAAATGAGACAGTGGCATTTAGGAGTAAAGGCAGATAAAATCCACTTACTTTCCTTTTGAATGAATGCCTGGATTTTGAGATTACCCAGAATTTTCAAGGACAAATAACTCTATAAATTCTGATGTTTATTGGCATCACTGGGTACAATTTTCCATTTGCATCATGCAAACATGTTCATGAAGAAGGGGCTTTATTTTTTTCAAAAACTCTAAACATTGTCCCTGAAATGATTCAAAATCTATTAAAGAACGCAGGCCTGCATCCTTGCTTGGAACACTGTGTATTCTTTACTTTTCAATGTTCAATTGTATACTCATATTTTCCAAGTAGGGCTAGGAGGGAATTGTGAGTTGCACTAGCCTTGTATCTACTTATTTTGAAACCTTTCATTTGTAGAGACAGCTGCAAGGTGTCCCTTCAAGGATTTTGCTTTTTTGATTTATACTTTTATACACTCAAATCTCAATTGAGATATCCGAGCTTCATTCCATTTTCTGACCTTACACTATCAAGACGGGGTGACCCCCAATCTCTTAGGACTGGGCTGCATTCCAAACCAGGTTATGGAAGAACAAGGGCAGAGAATCAAAGCCACACATCACCCCAGTCCCAAGGAGACACTTCATGTAAAGCCGAGTGAAGGCCAGCCAATCCGCAGACCTCATTTATTTGCCCATGTGAGAATTTTCAACTCTCCACCCTTTGAACTTTTGACATTATTTTTGAGTGTGTATGAGTCCTGTTTGTACCAAAAAAAAAAAAAAAAAAATCCAGACAGATGCTCAGTTTGGCATGGAAATTGGCCTCATGGAAATAAATGTGCTTTCTTTTCCTTTCTTTTTTTTTTCTTCCTCTGTTGAGGATGGACAGTGCTGAGAAGCATCCTACTTGCTGACATATTAGTGAATATTCCGTGCATCTGTTTCTGGTTATTGTTCTCCTCGTGACCCACCTGTCATCATGGCCACACAGTGAGGTATTTCAGATAATATAAAAAGGCCCCTGAGCCTGGGCAAATAGACATGTTGGGCAATAAGCCTGTGGACTAATGTATCTGGAAATCAAGTGTGCATGTTTGTGCACTTGCATGCACTCCCCAGTCCCTTTTCATGAGGATATTATTTTTTTCACGTAGAAAAGTACATCGAGCCACCGTCCTGCAGAAATCTTTTCAAAGTCCTCATTCCCACAAAACACCCAGTGTGATTTTTGGTGAGGGTGGGGATAGGAGAGGAAGCCATTTAACCTGGTTAAATACAGATTTAAAAATATTATTCATGTTGGTGTGAGGATGCAGCTTCCAGTAATTTACAATATATGTGGTGTTTGCTAGCGGGTGCAAAAATGGATGCTTAGAATGGGGTACAATGCCTGAAAATGATCTGCAGTCAATACACTTGGTTGTTGTTACACTGAGTCTAAGAAGAGCCCACTGAGATCAATGTATTTTTATCCCCTTGGTTTGCAGGTAAGGAAACTCGCTGGCAGGGATCCAGTGACTGGGCCCATCCACAGCACACAGCCAGTGAGCGGAGGAGCCGCCCTCGCCTCGCCTGGCAATAAGTGGAAGTGGCAACGGCACTCTTGCTATGGAGGATCAGGGATGAGCACAGATCTTGGTGGTGTGAACCAGATTCAGGATAGGCTCATGACCCGGATCGGTTGTTTACATAACAACTCAAGTTTGGGTACAGCATATTCTAAAGCCCAATTTATTGTCCTATTGCAAAGCTACTGTCAGCCTTGAGTGAGTGAGATGAAAACTGGGAACAAAGGAAAATACCGTCCTCTCTCTTTTCAGCAGTGCCTTGTAAATGTTGTGTCCGTTGAATCGAGCTATTTATAAGGCCTTTGTTTTTCCTTACTGCAAACTCCTAAGAACATTCCATTGTCCGGTGCAATTCAATATGACTGGAGCTGGCAGGGGTCTTGATCTCTGAACACAGTGCTCCAAAGGAGTGATTTATAAACCACAATCCCCGAGCATCCCTGGAACGGGAGTGAATTGAGGCTTCTAAGTGAACACAAGTGCTATGAATTCCAATGTTAGATCAGCACATGAAATGTCCCTAAACTCATTTCCTGCAAGTGAAAATGGGAATGTGGTTGGAGGGAATGGTGGGGAATGGTAAAGCCCATAAGGAATGAGGTTGGTACCCAATTAGCTTCTTTTCATATTATGGGTTTAGGGAGGCCAAGTAATCCCAAGATGGCTCCAGTCATTTTCACGTTGGCAAAGAGGAACAATATTGCTTTTTAATAGTGTGAGGTCAGAGGAAAAAAAAGGGCAGAGGGAGGGGAGGGGAGGGCAAACCTAAGGAGGATTGCGAATGCAGATAATTCCCTGTACCTGAACATTTTTTGCAAAAAATAAGAGAAAAAGAAAAGAGAAGAACAGAGATTAAAAAATTAATAACTTGAATGTGTGATCAATAAAAATAATTATCTTGCAGTCCATTTTTCATAAAGCACTCAGAGGCTCAAGCCTCTGAAAGTAATTTCTGATGATATAGGAGCAAAGCACTTGAAATGCACAATTACCAAAACCCGCTCTTTTAAAAAAGACTTTCCTGTTGAAATCTCAATGTTTTTTCTTCCTGTCGCCTACACTCAACCGTTTAGTCTAAAGACAGTAAGGGATCTAAATATATATTAATTAGAACTCTTGGGGCTGGCATCAGTGAGACACAATTATACCAAACTGATGCCATTCCAGGCTCTGATAGCTTCATTTAAATTCCTGAATAAAACATGAAATATCTTTAATGAGAAATGAATACAGTTGTCAGGAGGGAGTAGTTCTGATATTGTTACTAGTTGAGATATAGAAGATTAAGACATAATGTGAATACCTTCTATTTTATATAGAAGTGATGGCTGTTAGGAAAGACATATCCCTCTTCCGAGACGTCATGTGAGGTACAAAATCAGAAAATTTATATAGACTAACAGCCTAGTCTGCTCCCAAGGAACTGCAGCATGTGAAAGCTTCTGTGAATTTGCAGAAACAAACATGTTCTGTCTACTACCAGGAATAAAGGACCGCCTCAGACAGCATCAGTGAGAGGGAGCACGCGCAACATGATGGAGCAAATCACTGCTGCTTTTTAGGCATGAGTTGAGTAAGATTTCATATCCGTAACATATTTCATCAAGAGCAGAGGGAAGGAGGTTAGTAAAATCACTTTGTGGAGGAGATGAGAACGGCATGACTTTTCACAGGAACGAGCCCTGGGAAGCCCAGACCTGAGTCCAAGGCTGCAGTGAAAGCCTATCAGCTGTTGGGGTAGGGCTGGAATTTTCCTCTTTTCTTGCCAGAGGCTTCCCTTTATACAGCCTGTCTTTCATAATTAAAATAGCAGCACACTACCTTGCATTCAGGCTGTACCTGTTTTAATCCCAAGTGACCTTCAAGCGCCTTAGAAATATTACCAACAATAACTGGTGATTGCCTATGTTTGCCCTTGAACCTGCAGGGTCAGTTCCTCAGCCTGGGTGACTGGGGTTGGGAATATCTCCTACAGAGCTCTCACAGGCATTTGGTCTAGAACAACATAGGATAGGATGACGATCCATTTTCCCCCTCTCCTCCAGCACAGCCCAGAGCTATTTTAAAGGGGAAACCAAATACCACACATTTGTCCCCCTTCTTTTTTCACTAAAAAAAAATCGCTTTTTTTTTTTTACTATATATCTCTATAAACTAGAATGAGAGATCAGGTGAAGCAACTGAGCTTAATCGGTCAATAAGAATCTTGCCGTGGTTATATTTGGGACTGCCTTCCTTGAGCTAATGGGTGCTCAAGTGGAAAGCATTGTATAGAGATATGAAGATGAAAGAGCCTGGACCACTGGCTTCATGGAGTTTTGTGGGCAGGAATTTTCAGCAATACAGCAGCAGTGAAGGGTCTCAGTGATCTGCCTCCTCCCGGCTCAGAAGTCCATCTCACCCTGCCGGGGGGGACCACGAGCAGCCTCTCCAACCATGGTTCCAGCTGATGCCAGGGTCACTGGCCACCCACCACCTCCTGAGGAAAATGGATCTAGCCCACCGAGCATTCCGGGCCTTTTTTTCATGCCTCTTTGTCTTCATTTGATTCATCTGTTTCCTCTGACAGGACTGACCCTCTTCCCTAACCTGCCAATATGTTGCTACTGTCCAAGGAGTCCTTGCTGATCACTTCTCCCTCCCTCCTGGGGACGCCAATGTCCTAAGTGCATCTTTCTCACCAAGAACATGCAACCCTTTTATGGTTTTGTTTTGTTTTGTTTACCTTTTTTCACCTTTTGATCTGCTGATCACTGCCTCCCATGCTAGATTGAAAGACGAGATATCTATGCACCTAATCCGGAGCTTGAGGGCACATGTTCAGGTATCAGTAGTGTTCAAGTGAATGCATAAATTAATAAGCGATGGAAATAGGTAATATACTCTGTTGCGTTTTTCAAGGTTTATACTTTCCTGTATAACATAAATCTAAATATTGGCTTTGCCCATGCTTGTTGAAGCTAAGAAACTTAGATAAGAAGGAAAAATGCAACAAAATTTTGTTGTTGTTTTTTCTTCTGTGAGGCCAAATAACATGCCTTTATTCTTCTCTAGGGACTTTTCTTTTCCAAGACTGATTGACTGGACCATTTATTTAGATCTTATCTTTCAGTGTTTAAGATCTTTCCACAATTGTCCCTTTGTTCTGGGGTGGATCGGTTGTGCACAAACTGTCAGGAGTGATTTACATGTGTTAATGCAATTCATCCTCACACCAACTCTATCCAAACAATTAGTATAACCCTGTGGATCAGATAAAGGAACAAAGGAGCTGAGAGTTTAGTGGTCTTGTCCAAAGCCTAACAATTGTTCTTCACAGAAAATGGCCTATTCCTTTTCCTTCCCCCCCCACCTCCCCCTCCCCCTCCCCCCAAAAAATCAAAACAAGAATAAGAAGGAGAAAATTGCATAAAGAAAGATGAAAGAGGCATACAGAGAAGTTCCCTTATCTTGAAATGTCAGAGCAGGTTGCCCAAATAGACTAGCCTTTGCTTGAAAAAGGACAGTATAAAATAACACAGATGACATCTGCATTATTGGCTTAGGCCTAAATTTTAAGTATTTGCCAGCTTGGTCAAGAGCATTGGAAAACTTACACCCCAAGAGCTTATAACTTGTGACTCTCTTGTGTCCACGGGATGGGATGCATTTAGTGGAACTGTTGTTGCTCTAGTAAAAAGTGTCCTGACTTCATTGTCAATATGTTCTTGTCCTTGATGTCCCAGACTCGCCCTGCTCTGGCCACCGGGGCCTTCCTCCCACAGGAGTAGCCCTCGCTCAGGCCTGACTTTAC
This sequence comes from Dasypus novemcinctus, assembly GCF_030445035.2. Lineage (NCBI taxonomy): Eukaryota > Metazoa > Chordata > Mammalia > Cingulata > Dasypodidae > Dasypus > Dasypus novemcinctus. The sequence goes on from NC_080675.1 coordinate 163,044,431, forward strand.
CAAGCAGCCTTAATTCCTCTGGAGATGAGGCTGAGAATTGATTTTGTGGACACAGACTGAGGGGTCTCTGTGTACCTGAGAACCCCATGAGTCACTGCCTCTCCCAATGACTAGTCATGTTTAAGCTTCCAGGCCCTTACCTATTTCCTGATTACCCATTTCCCCTCTGGGGGATATCCAAGTCTTGCTAACTCCACTCCCAAAGTGGGAGGCAGGAAGAGAGAGGTTGTATTCTGCTCCTCCTGACCCTCTGCAATAATCCTGCGTGGACAGGCCATCTCACTATGCTTCTCCAGGGAATCTGGATCCTTCTCTCCTTGGCCTAGCCAAGAATAGGCTGGAATATCAAATTAGAGAATCTCAACTTCGCGGAACTGGAAACTGTTATGCCCATGGTGATGACACCACTAATGCGTCAGGGTGCTTCCCCCACTGAGCGTTTGTGACTTCAGCTCCTCCTTAAAACACTGCTCCTGGCAGCCCCCAAAGGACAACTGATGTGATGAGTGGAATTGTTGAAGTCCTGACCCCAGTATCCCAGAATATGACCTTGTTTGGAAACAGGGCCATTGCAAGTAGAATTAGTAAGGATGAGGTCATAACTGGAATAGGGTTGCAGCAGGCTAGTAAGATAGGGAATCAATAGACAGATCTCGAACCTGGCAGAGAGTCCATGTGGACTGCTGGAAGATCCTCCCCAAGTTTCTGCCATTCAGAACAAAGACTTCTTCTGGAAGCCAGAAGAAGCCGTGGATATTCCCCAAGGACTTCATCATTGGGTCCTCATGGGAGATTGATGGGAGAGATAATCAGTCAAAATGGTAAACAGCTGAAACTCCTCCCCTGCCATTAGCGAAGGGGTGGGATAATAAACAGTTCAAAAAGGCAGGCACAGGGCCTAAGCTCTCCTTCTCGTGTGCTCTTTCGCCTGTGGACCCTGGTCCTACCCTCTGAGCACCGCTCTCACTGTTTTTCCTCTGCCACGTGGCCACACAAGTAAAACTTGGGCATTTGTAACCTATAATGGAGAATTGTAGTCTTTACATGATCCCTCTTTATCACTTTTCAGCCCCTTCTTCTCTACCTGAGACCCCTGATCTGCTATTTTCTCCCATTTCTCTTCCTACCTGAATAAATTACTGGCCTAACTCACCTGACGTGCTCTTGAAATTCATTTCTGCAGCATAGTCCAGAACCTAGTAAAAATCTGGTAACAGGGTGGGCCCTTAATCCAATATGACAGGTGTCCTTATCAAAAGGGGAGAAGAGCCACAGCCAGACACAGGGGAGCGGGCCATGTAAAGACAGACTGAAGGCAGAGGCTGAAGTGCTGCAGCTGCAAGCCAAGGATCACCAGGGATTATCAACAAACCACCAGAAGCTAAAAGAAGAGTCTCCCCTTCAGGTTTCATGGCCCTGACGACCCCTTGAAACTGAACTACCAGCCTCCAGAACTGCAAGAAGAATAAAATGTTGTTGTTTTAAGCCACCAAGATTGTGGTAATTTGTGACTGTCACTCTAGGGCAGTTGAAGTTGTCATGTCTCAGTGAAGCCCTCCTTCCACTCCTGGGAAACCCATGGTCTCATGGGCTGCCCGCCCTCCCCTAAGGAAACTTCTCTGCCTGCACACCTATGGCTGGGTCTTACTGTGACCCCTGGGTCCACTGAACCACACTTGCTTTCATTCCACCCCCTAGTCCCACACTGGTCTCCTCAGGCCAGGCCAGGGTCTCTATCTCTTGCCCAACTCATCTGGAGTCCTCTTTCATTAATCTTCCTTCCACGTTGCTGAGGATCCAGCATGACTTTCAAGCCAACCTCTCCCAGGTAGACCAAGGAGTTAAAACCACTAAATGGAGAGTAACTGTCATACATATTCATGTCCATAGTCAGCATGAGCAAAACTGTTGATCATGTGCAGGTCTAATAATAACAGCTACCACAGTACATGCTTTCTGTGTGTACAATTCAATGCTGTATTTGAATGATCTCATACCTTAATGGAATTAAAGGCGCTTTACAGTCTGAGTCCACCTACCTCTATGAACTCATCATTCATCTAATTCCCTTGAACCATATTTTCCAGCCTTTTTTACCTAAACACTGTTGTCAGCCTACATATACCCTGTGTGGTGCCATTTTACAGATGGGAGAACTGGGCTTCCATCAGGAAGATTACACATTGAGAAGGCAGCAGACTTGGAGATCAAAACTAGGGCTTTGCTTCAAAGCCTGGGCTTAACCACAAAATTAGATTAAGAGAGAACAAAAAATCTTTTTCAGTTTCTCCTTCATCCAAATACCACTGGAGAACATCTTCAAGGCAAAGGGATTTCCAATGACTACATCTGTGCATACTGGTTATCTTTGAATACTTCTTTCCACAGTTCCAAATGGAGGCCCTGGAGGCAGATCCAGTTCTCAGGAAACAGTGGCCAAGAGAAGAAATGTAAAAAGAATGTGCTTCCCTCTGGCAAATACATAACCTTAAGATTTTAGCAGTTTGGCCCGAGGCACCAAGGAGTCAGGTCATTTACTATCTGGGGTAACAGACCTCTAGCCACAGGCCAGAAGCTTTTGCAGCAAACTGCTCCCCCTCCTTAGGTTTTGCCTATCTCCTTTTCCCCTACAGGATGGGCTGGGGTGGAGACAGAGCAGGCCTGGGAGAGAAACCAGTGAGGTGTTCTCCTTGGACATCCAGTTTAGGGGATGTCAAAAAATTCAGTAATCAATATAAATAATATGTTAATACAATATTCTTAAAAATCAAAATGAATGCAGAAACTCCATGTAGAGCAACATATCAACATTTAAAATAAAGACTGGACTTTTTTTGCTTTTGCCCCAGGCTGCAATATGGCTCAGCATTGTGTCAAGATGAAATGAGGAGGGGGAATTTAAATTTGGGGAGTTTATAAATTCTTTGCTAACCGGTCTCTTTTTTGAGTCAGCTCCAGCCAGGAACATTGCTTAAATTATACAAAAAACAAAAAAACAAAAACAAAAAAAACCACACACACAAAAACAGAAAACCCAGTTATCTCACTTTTTGAGGACTGGATTCCATGGGTTGCAAGAATGAAGCAATTTGATCCTTTCTCCCCACTGCCTGGTACATACATGCTAGGACCCCAAACCTCCAGACCCTGTCTAAAATCCTGAACAGAACCCAAAACTTTTCCAGTCAGCATTCCTCAGTAAATAAAAGTCCCCTGGTGACTTGTGAATAATAAAATAGCTAGTCAAGGGTCATATTAAACTTCTGAAATCTCATCCAATGTAACTCTCCCACCCCCCTTCTACTAGAATTGTATCCCAGGCAGAGGAACTTGCATGGGAAAGAAAGGCAGGGTCAGGTTCTTCTCTCCTTAGTTCGACCTTTTCCACCATCACTCCTGCTGGTAGGGTCCTCCATGGTAAGCAGGTGGGAAGAAGAAAACAGGCTCTAGAAAAGTTGTTTATACTGAGGCTGTTGACGTCTGGCATTGATTGTTTTGGAAGTGTCAGAATACCAATGCTGAGTTATTTTCCCACCTGGGGAGGTCTTTGAACACCCCTGATTGTTCAGGATCTCTATCCTGCAGTTCCTTTGATATGGAAAAAGCCTCCCCCAGGTGATCACAGAAGACATCCTGAATCCCATTTTCAATTGGTCTTTCCAGGTAGTCTTCTTGGATAGCTCAAGATGACATAATCCTCCAACCTATAAGGAGTCCACCTCAGTCTCTGAGGAACTCATGCTCATTGGCTCGCCCAACCTCATCGGCTCCACTCCTTCCACTGTAGCCTTGTGTCTTAGCTCTGATGCTACTCAAGGTAGCTCTAACCACTGCCTCTTGGAGAAGAACACTTATCTCCACCTCCCCAAACCCCCACATTTCATAGCAGGCGTGCACATACAAGATTTCCAGTGGTTTTCCTAAGGCATCTGCCAATTCGCCCAAGGGAAAAGTAAGCATATCCTTTCCCCCATGGGATGAGGTATGGGATCACGGAGCATAGAAAGCACTCCCACTCTGCAGACATCCTTTAATTCCTCAATGAACTCTTACCCTTGCTCTATATAGCTTACAGCTGCTTCCATAATATCACACCAAAAAGTAGTATAAAGGATGTATATATATTTTTTACTCTCCTTAGATAATATAGGGAAATTCATGTTTGGATTATTTGCTCTAAGCATAAAACATGAGATTAAAACAAACACGATCCAATGTAGCTGTATTAGAAATAGTACTTTTCCTAGATATAGTCTGATATTTTATGCAGTGAAAATGATCACACACACACAATCAATATAAAATTGGAAGAAATGAAAAGCTAAACAACAGGCAATATGCTCAAATCATGTGTGATAACAACTCTCAACCATTCAGATTCAGTGTTTCAACATAATCAGTAACCCAGATTTATAGAATTTTCTCTCAAACTTAACTTCTGTCCATTAATTTCCTCCTCTATTGCCCTCAGGCAGGGCTCTGTTGGTTCCTGCCTGACCTGCTCCGATATGAGCCTCCCACCTAGTCTTTCTACAAGCATTCTGTTTTCCTTTCTTTAGGCCTCATTGCAAAGTTTTGCTTAATAAATCTTCCTTTACATTATCTTATGAGATTCCTCTACAACCACCAATGGCTCCCTAGTGCCTACAGAATACATTTCAAATGCCTAGGCATGTTTCCTTTTCATATCTTCATTTCTTGCTTCCTATATGCAAAATGCCTTTATCTGAGATAAATTCATTGTGCTCCAAAACAGCCACAAATTCCTACTTCCATGCATAGTAGGTACTCAATAAATGTACTTTTCATGAAAAGAGTTATAAATGTTTATGCTGTTAAAAGATTAGTGAGGGAATTAATGCTGGATATTAAATGGTATCTGAACATGGTTCATGAGTTTTTACTTACTACATTACAACTCAATTGCCTTTTTATATGTCTATTTCCCTAGTTCTTTTTGAATTGTGTAAGGAGAAAAACTAGGCTCTTTTGCCTGTGTAAGTCAAATGATGGACCTCCAATAAATATTTGCTAAGTGAATAAATGAATTCATCTAAAGTATAACAAAGATCATTTTACTTAAAGGACTGGAAAATAATAGAATGATGTTAAACTATAAGGAGAGTGCATCAAATGAAACACAAAAAATAACATGCGATTTGGTCAGCATTGGTTAGGTTAGATGCAATGACAAACAACCTTTAATGCAACAAAGTTTTATTCTTTGCTTACACAAAGTCCAGCATGAATGTTCCTGGTTGGGCAATTCCTTAGGAGACACTCCTCAAAGTGATCACTTAGGATTCAGGATCCTTTCATCTGCTCCACTGCTGATGGTCTTCCTTGAAATCCTCTTCTGGGTCCTTTGCATGCAACCAACTGACAAGCAAAGAGTTCAAACATGGAGAGTTCTCATGAAAGGGGGTATTTTAGGAACCAGGCTGGGTATCTCTGCCAGGTGTGTATCACTTCTGGACACATTTTAAAATATGTAGACTGGGAAACGTGGTTTGCCATGTACATAGGCAGGGGAGGGAATCAAGATTTGGTGAATGCCTGTAGAGTCTCTGACAGTACATTTTTCCTACGTTTGTGACTTTAGAGTGCAGAAGCCCTCCTTCCATTCCACAAATTGGACCTTGACTACCTCAACTGTAGAAAAATTATGTTAGTTTTTTACTACTAATATTATGTTAGTAATCTTAGTCATTTGTATTAGTAAAATTAGTGATAATGTATTACAAATTACTCCAAAACTTATTTCACCATGACATAGCTGGATCCTCTGGCTGGAGGTCTCTCACAGGCTGTAATCAAAGATTCACTCCCAAGCTGGCTTAGCAGTTGTTGGTGGGATTCAGCTTCTTGTCGGTGTTTGTACTGTGGACCTCAGTCCCTCACTGGCTATTGGCTATTGGCTGCCCTTAGTTCCCTGCCACATGGGCCTCTTCATGGAACATCCCACGACATGGCAGCCAGCTGCACCAGAGTGAGCAACCCAGGAAGAGCCAGAGAGAGAATGTAGGCAAGATGGAAGCCATAGTCTTCTCTAATCTAATTTCACAAGGACATCCCATCACTTTTACTGTGTTCTGTTCATGGGAAACAAGTCATTAGGTCCAGCCCACCAAGCTCAAGGGGAAGGGATAACACACAGGTATTGATTTAATCACCTCCTCTTAATGGTGTTTATGTGTGATGAATCTGGACTCAGATGGGATCTCCCTTCATAAGACTTTCATACTAATCTGCTGGAGGTGCAGTTAACGTTGGGGTTTAAGATATAGTTAGGGGATTTGAATCTCTGGACTGATAATGTGATAGCCAGGTCCTGAGCCTCAACAGACTCCAGCACCTACAATCTGATTTATTGGACTTACCACACTCAGCTAAGATGGAGTTGAAGAAGGACAATCACCACACCACGGAGCCTAGAGTGATTACAACTGAAAATGGGAGGATGGCAGCCAGCATCCATGTGGAATCTGAGCCTCCTCTTGACATAGAGGTGCAATGGACACAACCAATCCAATGTCCACATAGAAGAGGTGGCATTGGATTGGGAAAAGTGGACATGGTGGACGATGGGTATGGGGAAGGGCAGGAAGAGATGAGAGGTGGGGGCATATTTGGGATGTGGAGCTGCCCTGGATGGCGCCTCGGGGATGATCACCGGACATCGTGGATCCTCACAGGGCCCACTGGATGGAATGGAGGAGAGTATGGGCCATGATGTGGACCATTGTCTATGAGGTGCAGAGGTGCCCAAAGATGTACTTACCAAATCCAATGGATGTGTCATGATGATGGGAACGAGTGTTGTTGGGGGGGGAGAGGGGGGGTGGGGGGGTGGGGTTGAATGGGACCTCACATATATATTTTTAATGTAATATTATTACAAAGTCAATAAAAAAAATAAAAAAAAAATCACCTCCTCTTCACCCTGTGGGTATGTGAAGGATTCCCACCTTAAGGTTAGAGGATAGCTGCACACACCTGACCCTGGACAGATAAAATCAAAAGCAGTTTATTTGTCTCAATACCCACAGCCCTGGGGGCAGAGGACATTGCCCACCATGCAGGCCCATGTGGGAGCTACATGGGCTGAGGGAGGCAGGCTTCGTAGTAACAAGAGGGTGGGATGTCTGCTGGTTCCTGTGGGAGCATGTGATTGGCTTGTTGAATGATTTTGTGGACTGGTGGGGAACTGAAACCTGCTACTCAGTGATAGGCATGAACTTCACCTCACATTTGATAAAGAAGGTTGCTGGCTAAGGTATTTTACCCGTGGGAACTGAGTGGGGAAGGGAACTTGTGGTTAAGCCATTTGAGGCCCTCCCCATTTCACCAGATGCCAGGCCTGCACATAATATTGGACCTTAATTTTAGGCCTTACGCCATTGATATACAAAAAGGCTGGAGTTACTGAGAGTCATTTTAGAAGCACCCTCCCATAGAGACCATAGAGGAAGACAACTCTAATAGCCCAAACAATGGGAGTTGAACAATTGAATAGAGCATATAAGTAAATGGGCTCATCAAAGAAATTAGGTGTATGACATTTCAGTGATAGTAAGAATGACAGAGGAGGCTGAGGAAACCTGAAAAGTAAAGTTCATAAAAGAGTTTGTTCAGGAAGTGGAGTCCATGGGGTTAAAACAAAGCTTAACTGTGAAGGAGAAGATTACCGGTGAGATTCATGCATACCTCATTTTATTGCACTTCACTTTGTTGTGCTTCACAGATTGGGTTTGGGTTTTTTTGTTGTTGGTTTTTTTACAAATTGGAGATTTGTGCCAACCCTACATCAAGCAGTCCTATCAGCGTGACTTTTCCAACAGCATGGGCTCATTTCTTGTCTCTGTGTCATGTTTTGGTATTTCTCACAATATTTCAAACTTTTCATTATTATTATATCTGTTATGGTGATCTCTGATCAGTGATCTTTGATGTTACTATAGTAATAGTTTAGGAGGATCACAAACTGTGCTCATATAAGATGGGAAACTTAATTGACAAATGCTGGATGTGTTCTGACTGCTCTACTGATCACCTGTTCCCTCATCTCTCTCCCTCTCCTTATGGTGTTGCTCTGAGAGTTATATGGGACATATACTGAAAACTGCCTGCTTGAGTAGGTCTCAGGTGGGTCCTAAGAGTATTCCAAAAAGCTCCCAGATGACCCTGATGTTTCTGGCCTAAGGGCTGGTGGCAGTTTGAGTCTTTTGTGGACCCCCAAAATTCTTGTTCTTAAAGATAATCCTTTCCTGTGCATGTAAACCCACTGTGAATGGGACCTTTTTAATAGATTCAGTTAAGGGACCTCATTTTGATTAGATCAATTCAGTAGGGCATGGCCCAGGGGGGATCTTAATCCTCTTACTGGAGTCCTTTATAAATGGAGGAAAAAAGCTACAGACACAGGAAAACGCAGAGCCTGAGAGACGCCTCCAGAAGTTGAAATCAACCTGGAAGAGAGAAAAGCTGCAGACAGTGTGGACTGAAGCTGAAAGTAGTGAGACCTGGAGGAGGGGGAGAAGAGCAGACCCTACCATTTGCCTGATTGCCCACAGTTATGCATCTCAGTGAGAGAGCATCTCTGATGATGCCTTGATTTGGACATTTTGATGGCCTCGGAACTGTAAGCATTTAACATAATACATTCTTGTTATAAACAGGAAACTAAAAGAGGGCCACACTTTGAGAAGGAATAAGAAACGAGCAGACTGCTGGCCCATGTATGCTCAATGGAAAGCATTCCTTTACCTCAGGGGTCCTCAAACTTGGCCGTGCATCAGAATCACCTGACGGCTTGTTAAAGCACAGCTTGCTGGACCCCACCCCCAGAGTTTCAGATCTGGCAGTTCTGGGGTGGGACCTGAGCACGGGAAGGATACATAAATGAGGAAGCCATGGCCTCACGATATCCGCTCTCAAGAAAGTTAGAATTCACAGGAAAGTCTCCTCATTCCACTTGAGGAAAAGCTGTTTATAAACCCTGTTACAGAGAGTACAAGACACCTTGAAGCTATTAAAACATAGTAAAAAATGTCTTAATTAGGGCAGTTGGCTGGGTGTGTTATAAATCTATTCTTAGTCCCCATGAAACAGCTTTCCCACCAATGCTATCAGAAGCTCCTTCCTTTTTCACTTAAAAACACTCCCAGAACAAGAAAATTAAAGTTCTCCAAAAAATGAGATTATAAACATTAAATGCTATTTATGGCTCTCATGATAGAAGAAGCTATAGCAGAATTCATTTTAATATTGTCACTTAACAAACGTACTGCAGGGTTTTGTTTTTATTTTTTATTTTTCCTCTAAAGTAATTTGGTAAAGGGCTCTGTTGGCCAACTTGACTCTTGATCATTGAGACAGTGAGATGGGGTCCTTTTTTTATTTGACCCTGAGTTTCGTTCTTGAATCCTGACTGGATGTTCCTTGCATTCTTTTCTCAGAAATTCTCTTTGTCTTATTCTTGGTCCACTTGTCAATTTTCTCATTTCCATTTAATTATCTTGAACAAATAGAAAACAACAAAAGTAATTCAGAGTTCTTCAAAATACAAGGTCATAAAAAGGCAAGGTTTTGCTGTGTGGGGCAGGGACTTGGGGAGCCACAAAGATAAATCAGATAGAGGTGCTCTTCTACCTTCTGCACCCCTCACCTCAATCCCCATTCCCAGGTTCTTCAGACTCAGGGAGTAGACAAATAAGTTAAAAATCACCCTACCAAGTTCATGTCCAGCTCAGGGCATAGCATTGCCATTCCTTTCTCTGGAATACTCTTCCCTCCAGAACTAACACTTCACTCAACTCGATTTTCCTCCTGTGGGAGAAGAGAGCTCTAGATCAAGCTGTGGTGCCTGTAGGTTTGCCCAGAGGAGCCCACAGCAGCTTGAAGGAACACAGGAGGGATGAGCGCAGGTATCTGGGGGGCAGGGTTGAGAAGCAGTCCAGACGGAGAGGGGCCCACATTGAGATGCTGAGGCTAGCCAGGCCTTTGGGTGGGATGCCAGCCTACGTGCTTTCTGGGAAGTAGTGGGTGGTCACATGTATGCTCAGGGGTGCAGAAGGCAGACGGGTGATGTTCTGTGCAGTGAGCTAAGGAGCAGGGAACTTACGCTAAGGACTCTAGTGGGGGTATTATAGGAAGGTGACAGTGAAGCAGTAAGGGGGTCCAGATGAAGGCAGGGATCCCTGTGAGGAGATCCCTGCATTCATCCAATCAGCAAGGGTGTGATCCTGAGCCCAGGCCAGTGCAGCTGGTGCCTGGGCAGTCGAGGGGAAGCCACTAGCTGAAAACAAACTCATGGCCTTACACGCATTTGTTCACATTTGCCAGAATGAGACACTACCTGGATGCTTGGATCTCAGGTTTGAAACCTAATCCATGGACCAATTTCTCCCCCTTTGACAGGTTCCCTGACCACCTCAGGTTCCTGTAATTGCCCGACCAGTCATCATCGTGTGCCTACATCCCTTCTCTTAGCCGAATGACATCTGTGTCTCAGTTGAGCTAAGCTAACCTCCAGCTCAGGACCTTTACACTTGCTGTTTTCTCTGCTGGGATCACCATTCTCTGTGATTTTGGCTTCTCTGACTCTTTCTCACCATTCAAATTTCTGCTCCACTATTACCTCCTTAGGAGACCTTCCCTTGCCACTTCCAGTGTCCCATATGACCGGGTTTTATCTTCTCTGCACTGTCATCATTGAAAATGGCCCAGCATCCGTATCTGTTCAGGTAGTTATTGTCTCCCTTCCTTCCCTAAAATGCCTGGGTTGGGAGAATCGAGATTTTTCTCTGACTGCATTGCTTCACCCTCAGGACCTACAACAATGCATGGCCCATAGTAGGTGATCAATAAATTGGAATTTATTGAATTCACTGAATGAATAGCCCCAGAAATCCAGAAAGACTGAGAAAACTAAGTTAATGGGGCCACTCTTTAGTTCACTTCTAACCTCTTACTACACTAATTCACCAGCAATGAGGGGACAGATTGGCTTCATTGCAAGAGCAAATTCCCCAGGGGGCGGAGTAGCTCCCCTGCAGGTTTCTCCCAGGGGATGTCAGCCCTGGCAGGGGGAACGCTCACTTTTTCTCCGGGCAAGGCACATATCTATGCGACAGCTTCTCTCTATAATAGCTACCGCAGAGACCAGACAGGAAGCATTAAAAATTAAACAACTGAAGAGTCAATCGGCTTCCAATCTCGGGTTTATAGACAGGAAAATGCTTAATGACAGGTGGTCTCTGTAAGAGAGGTGACCTCTGAGACACATTTCTCTTGATTTTATTTTTTAATTAACTTATCCCCCTGTATTTTGTCCCTTTTTTCTGCCCCTGCTGGAATGATATTTAAATGATAAAAGACTCGCTTCTGTTTCCAATGCAGCCCCAACCACCTCGCCACCCGGCTACAAGGGGAGGGAATCTTTAAAGATTGCTATGTCTCCGAATGCTAATGCTGCCAAGTGGCACACACAGAGTCTTATCCTATGGCTCCCAACTGCAGCTCTTAAAGCTAGGGAGTGCAGTTCTTTACCACTTCACCGTGACAGTCTCCTAATTACCCATTCTGAGCCTCCTACTTACCATCCGCTGCTAGACACACCAGTGAGTTGGGTATATTTTATTCAATACCTATCAACTGTGCAGGAATAGTAAAATAGGCATGGTCCAAGTGTTAATATGTGGCACTGGGATAGATATATATTCTGACAGAGCATGCTCACTGTTAAATTTTATTTATATAAATTATACATATACACAGAAGTAAACAATACAGTGATTAATACCAAGAAGTATGTCATATATTTGCTTTTCTGTGAGCAATACTCTCTCATGTCTATGATTTCATATGGTTTTCACAATAGTCCTGGGAGATAGCAGTCATGTTTTAGTCATTTTATAGAAGTTGAAGCCAAGGTTCAGAGAGGTTGAGTAACTTGCCGAGGTCACCCAGCTGGTGCATGCCATGGATGATATTTGCTCTAAACCTCTCTCAGACTGGAGCATATGAGCCCCAGAGACTGAGGGAAGGAGAAAGAGAATGAAATTGGGGTATGCAATAGTTACTAGATTGTAAAGGGTTGCAAATGGCACTAGAAGTCATTCAGGCTTTACTCTGCATGTCATAAGGAAATATCCGGGTTAGAACAAGAGGTCTTTGAATAAAAGGATTAGTGGTCTGTTTTAGCTCTCCACTTCTTCCCTTTGTTGTTATCTACAATGATCATGTATGCATATATTGCATGTTTCTGTTGGCTACTGGCATGATGTGCCTCTTCCTTCGCTAGAACGAATGTGTCACATGGAAAGGGACCTTCTCTGACTTGTTCTCTGCAGCATGTCTCACATGCCTAAGACAGAAGTAATACGTATTTATTGGTTGAATGAACCAAGGAAACCAGTTCTAGATCTCCAAGCCACCCTGAGCCTGGATTGCTTGGGTTCCTTAAACTAAATACACTCCAGATTTCTAACACTCCTCTCCCATCATGATGCTAATCAAATTGGGCTCCTGGACCTGGTTCCACCATGATCTACCATCCTCCTACTCCAGTCTTGGAATATAAATAGACTGGCCTTAGCTCTTCTTAGCAGACAAGATGACCTTGTTCTGGTCTGCTGATTGTGGTCTACCTCTCTGGATTATCTGATCTGATAGGGATACTGTCAAAAAAGGTCATCCTTGCCTATCTGCTGTGCAATCTTCTTTTAATATTAATTTCTGTATCACATAGCTTCATTTGAACAGTAGTAAAAGGGAAGAAATGAAAAAACCCACACCAGAAGACACCCCTCCCTGTTCCTTGCATCATTGCCTCCTCCATATCTTCCACATTTGGTACATATCACTTAACCTTCCATGGGATGTTTTATGCTCCATTTTCTATGCTATTACGAAGGAGATGAAAGTAAACGGAGTTCACTTTTGGATGGGTTCTATCATCACCCACTTATGTACTCTCCCATCCTCCCCACTTCCCAAAAGGGAAATACAGACGCAAAGAGAGTAAAGGTATTTTCAAATTAAATGCATTTCACAAAGTCAGGCAGGCAGGAACAAATGCCTTTTGCTAGGAATGCCAAACTAGTAAAGCATCGACAACTGATTCATGTAGACAAGAGCGTTGAGTTAGTAAAAAAACAGACCAGAACAAAACAGGATTGGCTGTCTTGTGTATACTCCCTTGGGGCCTTGTTATTCTCCTTTCTAACACTCATCACACATAACTATTTGTTCAACATTCGCTTTCAAGGAAATCTTTAGGGTTACCTATGCCCAAGTAAGTTAGTGGCTTAAAACAGTCATTTATTTTGTTCTCACACATGCAATTTTAGTAGAACTAAAAGCACAGCTGTTCTACACAGGGTTAGTTGTTCTAGCTCAACTGGGAAGGGAGGCTCTACCACTCCCAAGACAGCTTAATCACATGCCTGGCAAGTTGGTGCTGGGCAACTCAGTCAAGTCTGTTGGACAGGAGGCCTCAGTTCTTCTCCAGATGGCTATCGCCATGGGACTGCTTGGGTTTCCTTACAACTCGGTGGCTGGTTTCCAAAAGCAAATGTTCCAAGACACAAGAAGTAGCCTTTGTCAGTTTCTTAAGGGCTGCGTACAGACCACTGGCACAACTGCTATATTCTATTGACCAAAGTAGTCACAGAGCTAGACCGGATTCAAGGAGACTTTGGAGAGGAGAGGCAGAAAAAATGTTGGCCTTCAATCCACCAGAAATACTGAAGCAGAGGCTAAGTCTATCTTATTTTCCTTTCTTTACCAGTAACTGATACACAATTGATAGAAAGAGAGTGCATGAATTAAGGCCCCTTGGTCAATGTGTTATTGTTCATGTTTTTTACTCCAATTGATTTAAAGTTACTTTTCTTAGCACAACATTCCTTCCTAAAAATCTTAGTTTTTAATAAACAGACAGAAAAACACCATTGTGATCTTTGGTGTACATTTCGTTTTTGCATTCTGAAGCACAGTATTTCAAAGAAATTTCTGACCCTGAACTCACTGTGTGTACAGGGAAGGGGACCCTATGCTTGGCTAAAGCTCTGGGCATTGAGAAACTATCAGAGATCAGACAAGCCTGTATTTCTAACCTCCCTTTCCATAGTGACACAGAGGAATGCTGTACGCATTTGAGAAGCTAGAGAGGAAAGTCAGTCCTCTGGGCATGTGGTGATGCCAAACAAGATTCCATCGGGCTGGACCCTCCTCACAGCAGGACTTAGAAATTGACCCTTACGTGTGACAGTTCCCTGAAAAATTTTTAAAAATAGTGGTAGTAGTCATAATGACAATAATAGGAAGAATAAGGAGGAGGAGGAGGAGGAGAGCATTTGCTATTAATTAGCCCTTACTATCTACCTGGTACTTTACATATGTTGCCTCATTTAATTGCTACAAAATTCCAGTGTCATAGGGATTCTTCTGCCCATTGTACAGCCGAAAAACTGAGGCTCAGAAGCGTTTTGAGGCTTGAGCCTAGATAATGCCACTAGAGAATGGTGAAGTTGGATTCAGCTTTGAAGCTTGTGTTTTTACCACCACACTGAGCTGCCCACAGCAGAGCAGGGGGCTGTACTTACACCATCTGTCTAGTATGGGATGACTGGACATAAGCAGGTCACTTGGTGATGTAGCAGAAATGATGTAAAATCTGAGACTTGTGAGTCCTTGCTTTCTATTTCAGGATGCTCTAATTCACCCTCCTAATTCAAAGACCAATTTTCCCAAAAGTACATGAAACCCCACTGAAAAATTTCATACCATTTCACACACAGCCATCCTGACTCAGTGCAGTTCCTCTTGAATGTATCCTTGCCACTTTCTTAATAACTGTGGCCTTCTGGGATAACCATGTGAAATGTATCCGTTTCTATTTAAGCCTGACAAAGGCAGGAGGAGAAACGGGGGGCCGTCGTTCCAACAGCTCACAGCCTTTTCCTGACCAGCATTTCTTTCCTCCATGGCTGAGAAATGATCTTCCTTCTGCTCCCCTTGGCCCTCTCTGCTTGATACTCAGAGCCCAGCAACCTGAAGGAAGAAGGAAGAGGGAGAGGGAGGGATGGGAGACAGGAGGGCATCACTGATAAGAACAAAGGCCCAGCCACCTCCGGAAACCCATGCCGCGTGCTGCCAAGAATTGACTTCCAGCAACATGAAAAGACAAGTGAGAGGAAGGATTACGGGAACTTCCTTTCCTTGTGGTGTGGCCTGGTCATAATCATACTGTGGTTCTGCAGCAAAGGCTCATTAAAACAATAAATAAACCACAACCATTAGAACTAGAACTTCTCTTTTCCCACAAGCTTCGCTGAAAGACAAGAAGACTGAGTCCCTGCCTCTTGCCATTTATCCGGCAGACTCCTGAAATATGGGACAGACATGGGAAGACATGGGCAGAAGTAATTTAGAACAGCAAAGAATAATAGAAACTTCTTATGCCCTTTATATGTGTGGGATGAGAGTGAAGAAAGAGGTGCAGATATTTAAATATTCAAGAAGAAGGATTGCAGGTGGCTCTTTCTGGGTAACAATGAGGTCTCAATTTAAAGTTAAATTCCATGCTCCAAGCACAAATTTCTTTGGGTTCTAAAGAAATGTCATAGCCTACTATCACTAAAGAACACCTGGCTGCATTTTCAGAATGCTTCCCTAGGTGCCATATGCATTTGAATTAATGAAAGAGGCAGAAATGAAGAGTCAAAGGCAGGTAATTCAATATAACCAACTGGCACTTTAAAATTCCTTACTTCTCTAGCTCTATTTTTCTTAACTCATCTAAAATTCCAAACAGCCTCTTCTAGGATAGATGCAAATAACCCTATAATTTTAACTATGCAAGGTTATAGGAGGATGTAATCCTAAATTGTCTATTTCTAAAACATAAGTGTTACTGAAGTATGGGTCATTCAAGCTCTTTCTCAATTATCATATAAATGCATCAGGCAACATATCCCCTACCTCCAAATTCCCATTCAGTACCAAAGTAACATTCAAACTTCTTAGCATGACCTTAAAGTCCCTTCAAGTTCAAGATCCGGCAAATTCCAGTTCTCAAGTCTTTTCTCCTACACTTCCTAACAGGCATACCACAGAGCCTAAAGCAGATTTTTATTATGCTCTGTCTTAGTTTCCTAGGAGGTACAGTAACAAATTATCACCTACTAGGTGCATAAAACAAAAGAAATTTATTCTTTCACAATTTTGGAGGCTAGAAGTCTGAAATCAAGTGGTTGGGAAAGCCATGCTCTCTCTAAAGGCTCTAAAGGATAATCCTTGCCAGACTCTTCCAGTTTCTCGTGGCCCCAGGCATCCCTTGGCTTGTGGCTGCATCACTCCACTCTCTGGTCCCAGCTTCACATGGCCTTCTCCTTGATGTGCTTGGGGCTCTGCTTTCTCTTCTTGTAGGGACTAGCCATATTGGGTATAGGATACATCCTAATTCAGATGACCTCCCCTTAAACAATTACATCTGCAAAGACTCCATTTCCAAATACGGTCACATTCACAGGTGCTGGGGTTATGGTTTTAACACACTTAGGGTTTGGCGGATACTCCTAAAAGGCCAAGGGCGTCTAGGCCTGTTCCATCTTCATTCTCTGGCCTGCTTGTACCACTCTACCCACTGCTATGTCACAGGGGCCAAGAGCCTCAATTTTGGGATTTGGCAGACCTAGAGTTGAATCTCTCTCCTGCTTCTTATGAGCAAGGTGACCTTGGGCAGAGTGAACACTGACAATTAAACATGACTGTAAAAGGTATCTTCCTTATAGAATTCTTACCAGAACAAATGAGCAAATGGATAGCAAGGCCTTACTAGAGCACTTGGCATAAAGTAAGACCTCAAAAAAGGGAGCTGGTTTTCCCATGTATTATGACCTCCAGTTATTAGAATCCTTCAGTCCTGCCAAGACCCAATTCCAGCACAACTCCCAAGGGTACTACACTTGGAAACAATGCCTTTCTCCTCTGAACTACTATACAGTTTAAATTGTATTTTGTAGAGGGAATTCCTCACATAGAGCCTTTTAATGTAATTATTTCAGTATAACAATGAAAATATCTAATACTTATATATGTCTTAGTTACTACTTTAACCCCTTGAAATATATATTTCATTACTCTGCACAATAACTTTGTAAATCTTATAAAATTATTACTCCTATTTTATGGAGGAGGAAACCGAGATGCAGGGAGATTAAATGAATCGACCAAGATTTCACAGCTTATTTAGAGATGAAGGAGGGACTCAAAGCCAGGCTGGTTCCACAGCCTGTTCTCTGAAATTATAAATGCTCCTTTGCCTCCACTTATATCTCACCAGGGTGAGAGGGAGTGTGCCTTAAATTGTGCACACTAACCACCTCTCTTGCCTCACCCTAGGCCTGGCCTTATAATATTATTACATGGCAAGGAGATGGAGTTGAAAGTCATATACTTGGCCTCGGTGTCCAGTTTAGCCACTTAATTGTTGTGCGACTTTGGGCATATCATTTAATATGTCGAAGTCTCCATTTGTGAAGTTGAAAATTAAAAGATTAGGAATAATATATGTCAAACACTTAGGACATTAATAGTAGGTACTCAAATAATATAATTTATCAAATAATATATTTTTTCAATACTAGCTTGACTGTTTTAGGTAACAGGCTTCATATTTATATACTCTATTACTCTTCATAACTGAATCACAGAAAGAACTGATGCATTTCCAGGCACAGAGGAAAAAGTCATTATAAATATGTGGCCTGAATAAAGGAAAGCATAAATAAACAACTGTGTGATATAGCAATAATTCTAGAAGAATACAGAAAATGGTCATATTTGGTTGAGTTGATTTCTAAAAAGCTTAATAATAAAGTAGCACACATTCTTTTATGTTGCAATGACATTTAACCAATGAGCTCTCAGACCCCAAGGCTGACCTTGTACAGGGCCAGGCAGTCTGAGGCTGATGCAAAGGCAGAGAGCACCACCTACTGAACTGCAACTTGCCACATTCCAGAAGGAGGCCAAAACCTGAAATAGGTCAAGGCCACACCAGGACCCTTAACTCCAAGTTTAAACAGAGCTTTAGTGAAAGCAAAAAAGACAAGGTCTCCAGGATGAGGGTTCCTTTGTTTTGCTAACAATGATTTTCATCCTCTAAGGAACCACTGTTGGAGGTTTTTGTGGCGCTGCAGGGGGGCAGCCCTGTGGCTCTCATCTCACCGGTCATTAGGGGCCACGCTGGAGACCCCGGGGGCTCTTGTTCCACATTAGTCAGCAGAACTTCACTAAGTGTCATTTCTACATACACACTGCCAGAGGTCACAAAGTCTCGTTCTGAATGTGCAGACTTTTAAACAGAAACAAACAACAAGGTGGCCTCAGGTGAAGTCACGCGGTTACAGGGGGCAGGGCTTTTCTCCTCAGTGAGTTGCAAGCGAACACTTGATTTTGACTCAGTTTACCAGCTTCTCTCTTTAGGATGGGCACATTTGCCTGCACATTAGATGGAGGGAAGTGTGGATAGGCCCAATCTCTAGGCTCCAGTCGTGTTGCACTTGCTAACCACTGAATCCTTCGCAGCATCTGATCCAGGTTGTGGAGAATAGTAGATGCCCAACAAACACCTTGGAACGTGGAGAAATTAAATGCGCTGTGATCTGTCAGGGGACGAGGGAGGCGGCACTCCTCCCCTCCTGTTGCCCAGCACCGCCAACACGCACAGGTCCTCTCTGCATACCACCCTGGCCTCCTTCTGGCTTCTCTTTCCTGCCCCTACACTTAGTACATTCAGATCCTGGCTGCCATCACATGTGATGTCCAGGGACCCATAGAATAAAACCTCAATTAAGGAGAGATGGGACTTGGTTCAGTTCACTGATTTATTCCTTGTGTTGAGAGAGTGTCTTGGAATAGAGCAGGATCTTCATAGATATTTTTTGGATGAATGAATAAAAGTACTAGCAAGCAGCGCCTTGGCAGTGGGAATGGCAGAGGAAGTGAATGGAGCAGGGGGTGCAGGGAAGGAGGAAAGGAGAGGAAGGGGAAGGGCAGGCCTCTGCGGAGGAGGGGATGGAGCTATTGGAAGACCAGTTCCTGGACATTCCCAGCTCAACTTCAACAAGGGGGCAGTGTCTCCTCCACCTCTGTTTCCCTATGTGCCCCAGCCACGCCTTGTGGCTCTGCTCCTGTCCCCCCCTGAGGGGACACCAGGGCCCAGCTGGCTCTGCTGCATGCCCTTCTGACTCACGGTTGCGTGGCAAGGGCCAAGATGTCCAGCTCATCACGGCTTCCTCCACCTGACCCGTCGGCCCTGCTTTCCCCTGACGAGCGCCGCGGCGCCTCTCTGCGCCTGGCCACCACTTCTGCCTCTTGTTCTTCTCTGCTGCTCTCTCTCTCTTTCTCTGTCTCTTATTTTGCCTCTCTGCATCTGTCCTTGTTCACTCTGTCCAGTCGTATCTATCTCTGTCTTCCGCTCTGCCTCTCTTTCTGTCTCTATGTATCTTTCTCTCTGTGTTAGTCTGTCTCTCTTCCTCTCTGTCCTTCTCCACGTATGTCTAACACTGTCTGCTCTCTCTCTATGGGCCTCTTTGCCTCTCTCTCCACCTCTCTTCGTTTCTTTGTCTGAGTGCATCTCTGCCTCCTCTCTGTCTAGCTCTGTCTCTGTGTGCTTCTCTCTGTGGTCCCTGTCTTGGTGTTTCTTTCTTTGTCTCTCTCTGTCTTTCTTGCTTTTGTGCTGTGTGTCTCGTCCTCTCGCTGGCTCCGTGTGTGTCTCTTTTACTCTCTGCCACATTGCATTCCCTTTACATATATTCTAGGGGCATCTACTGCATAAAACAACCGTGTCTTTCCTTCCCCATCCCTCCCTGGCCCCTGATTAAGATTCTTGGTATAGGCTCTCTACAGTAAGCCACTTATTTAAATCATGGGATTACAAAGTTCCTCTTGGTGACAAGCGGCACTTTGGGGGAATATTCATCACCCTCCTCCACTGCGTTCATTAACCACACGCAGGCCTGAAATATGCTCCGTAAACGTGTTATCTTATTTACTCTCCCAGGAATGTCAGCGAAGTCATCAGTTCCTCTGTGATTGGAAACTCCCTAAATTCTGTGCACTGGAGTGACCTCAAAGCCCGCTGGCAGAGGGGGGTCTGAAAGGGAAGGCCATTAAGGAGATCTGGTCTCTGGCCTCCCTGGATGAGTCCCTGCTGGGCGCCCTGACAGTTCACTGGCAGCTCTCCCTCCCTGGAACTCGGCTCAGCAGACGAGCAGCCCACACAGCCGTTTAACCCGAGGGTCAGAGGGCAGCCGGGCGTTCTCTACCAACTGGCGGCTTTTCCTCTGCCTGGCTGAGCTCTGCCTTCCCTTACAGACTCTGACAGGAGGGGCCCATGCCGCGGGGCTCCCCGCCGGGATCAGAGATGGATAGAGCCATTCCAGCTCCCCTGCCTCCTTTCTAATGAGTGAAATGCTACACAAAGTCCATAGAAAGAGTCTGAGCCAGAGGGCACAGCCCGAGTCGCAGGAGATGGGAGTGACAACACATCAATATGGGGTGTGCAAAACACACCTGCTCACACACTCACACACACCCACACTCACAAACTTGCTGACACATCCATGTTCAGACACAAACACACCCACACACCCAGTTGCACACATATGCCTACACACACCCCCCACACTTGTTCATGTACACACACTAACACAGCTGACACATGCTCACACACAGTAATACACTTGCACATACCTCACACTAACACACACACATTCACACGCCCTCTCACACACTCGCTAACACGCACATGCTTACCCACATTCTCACACAGACGTGCACACTCACTTGTACACACAGTGAGCATATCAAAGCCATCTTATGAATTTTCAGTTGATTAAAGATGAGGATTGAAACGCATCTTAATACCCAGAAAATAACTTAATATATAATATCTTGATTTTCTAGATTTCAAAAGGCAACAAGATGTGCTGAAATGCATATATCTAATCACTAATAGAATTCATAGATTTGCAAAAAATATACTTGAGAACATAATGCATGGCTGTAACACAGCTTAATCAAATTCCCACTTAATTTTATTAGTGGTAAAATTAAGGCTATCTTCACATTACCCATCCTTTCTAATATTGATTTGGGAGTTATTAAGAACTATTTTTAAATGTTTTATTTTACTTTTTTTTTTTAATTACAGAAATTGTAAGCAAACAGGAAAACCATGCAGAAAAAGTTTCCATACAGCCCCCTATTATTAACACCTTGCATTATGTGTTCATTGGTTACAATTGATGAAAAAGTATTATTGTAATTTACTATTAACTATAGTTCATGGCTTAAATTACATGTCACTGTTTGTGTTTTTTAATCCTATATGGTTTTTAAAATATTTTATTCTAGTAGCATATGTACAATCTAAAATTTCTCCTTTTAACCATCTTCAAATATATAATTCAGTAGTGTTATGTACACAATGTTGTGCTACCACCACCACGCCCCAAATAGAAACTTTGTACAACCAAAGGACAGCTTTAAAGCAAAATCTTGTGCTCTAATATGTTATTAATTTCAGAAGGAGCATTGCCCATCTTTCTTTTAACTTTGATCTCATAAACCAAGTTAGGGACTTGGAAACCACAAGGCGAAATTGCAAGCCCCCAGGCTTCTTTCCCAGGAACCTGTGGAATGTATTATGTGGGGCTGCTTTCCTTTCCTCTATCTGCCCACTACTCCCCAGCAGTATTTATATGTTATCCCATCGTCCTTCGCCTGCTGGCAAGGGCCTACGTTTTTTTTTCTTTCTCCTTGTGCAGAGTCCTGACCTTGCATCTCAGAAAACACAAATTCCAGAATACTTTCTGTCACTCACACTGAGACCTTCACAGGCCAGAATCCTGACCCGGCGCGCTTCGGATCCACACTGGATGGGGAGTGAGATGTGACACAAAGCAAAGTTTGGAATTTAAAATAAAGGGCCCACGTGACAAGAATTACATGAGGGCCTGAAAAAGAAGAGAAAGGAGGGCTATGAATTTGAACGACAAAAGTTCAACAGTGCGAGAGTTGTTTTTATTTAATATGCACTTAAGTCAGGCCCTTAGAAATAAACGTATTAAACCATATACTGTTAATGAACTTACATGAGGTAAGTACTGGATTCAGAAAGGAGGAGTTGAGGGGTAGAAACATTCCTTCTATGAAAGGAGAAAAGGACCATTTTAATTTAAATCACCCAGCGGAATTGAAGTATTGCTCAGAAAATGATCTCAAAATGGTCACTGACTTAAAATTAGGAGATTTAGGTTTAAGACTTGCTATTTTTTTAAATTTTATTTCTTAATTACATTTTTTAAAGTTAATAGATCACACAAAAAGTTGCATCAAAAGACATGATGTTCCCATATACCCCACTCCCCACCCTTCAACCCCATCATTTTTTAATTGTATTTTTTTGAAGATACATAGATCACAAAAAAATGTTATATTAAAAAATATAAGAGGTTCCCATATACCCCACATCCCCCCCACTCCACTCCATCCACATCATTATTGTGGCACAGTCATTACATTTGGTGAATACATTTTGGAGCACTGCTACACTGCATGGATTATAGCTTACATTGTAGTTTACACTCACCCCCAGTACATTCAGTGGATTATGGCAGGATATATAAAGTCCAGCATCTGTCCCTGCAATATCATTTAGGACAATTTCAAGTCCCAAAAATGCCCCCACATCACATCTCTTCTTTTTTCTCTCCCTGCCCTCAGCAACTACTGTGGCCACTTTCTCCACATCAATGCAACAATTTCATCCATTACTAGTCACAATAGTTATATAGTAGAATATCAGTAAGTCCACCCTAATCCATACTTTATTACTTACTGGACGCTGGGTGAGGAATCCTGCCTCTCTGAGACTTAAACAATGCCTCTGGGCAATTGTAATGATTATAATGCCAGCTAACCAGAATTATTTAAGTGATTTATTGAGAAGAAAATGCATATCACAGTGCCCTGTAAAATATAAAAAGCCACACAGTTATAAAGTGTTAGTAATATAAAGCTCTTTTTCTTTGCCTTTATTTATTTTTTTAATGTTAATTAAAAAAATATGAGGTTCCCATATACCCCCATCCCCTCCCCCCATAACAACAACCTCCTCCATCATCATGAGACATTCATTGCATTTGGTGAATACACCTCTGAGCACCGCTGCACCTCATGGTCAATGACTTAATTCTGGCTGAATTTACTTTTTTTTTTAAGATTTTATTTATTTATTTATTTCTCTCCCCTCCCCCCGTTGTCTGTTCCCTGTGTCTATTCGCTGCGTGTTCTTTTTCCGCTTCTGTTGTTGTCAGCGGCACAGGAATCTGTGTTTCTTTTTGTTGCATCATCTTGTTGTGTTGTGTCAGCTCTCCATGTGCAGCACCATTCCTGGGCAGGCTGCACTTTCTGTCACACTGGGCGGCTCTCCTTACAAGACACACTCCTTGCTCGTGGGGCTCCCCTACACGGGGGACACCCCTGTGTGGCATGGAACTCCTTGTGCGCATTAGCACTGCGCATGGGCCAGCTCCACACGGGTCAAGGATGCCCGGGATTTGAACCGCGGACCTCCCATGTGGTAGACAGATGCCCTAACCACTGGGCCAAGTCCCCTTGCCTGAATTTTACTTTTTTCCTCTCTTAAAAAATCAGTAGCATTGTCCAAACACCCTTCTTTTTTCATGCATAATGTCTATTTCAGGCTTCCTTTTCATTCATGCAATTGACTGTTTTGGCCTATGAGTCTAGGCAATATCTTATTTATTGGGACACAAGGAACTGACTGGGAAACAAGGAAAGCTCTTTGGGTTCAGAGTGAAACGTCCTGAAACAAATTCTTGTTCAGCTACTTATAAGCTATGTGACCTTGGTCATTTTACTTAAATTCTCAGTGCCAGTGTTACCTTAAAGTAAATGAAGAGAATTATACTCACAGTTTTATTTGTGGGATTGCATATAGTGAAAGCAAAAACATTGGGATATAGTGACATTTGGCATCAGTCAAGGACCATTTAGATGCAAGTAAAAGAAACCAAATTCAGCATGATCCAAGGGATTTTTTTGGCAAATAATTTGGAAGTGTCTTCAGATACTGCTTGATCCTCACTCTCGAGTTACAGCAACAAGCTTCCCTCATCTCTCAACTTTGATTCCCAATGTGTTTTGGTCTCATTTTCTCCTACTATAGATGGTTTCTTCCTTGTGGCTAGAGGCAGATGGTCCAAGAAATGCATATTCCCACATTCCCACTTAGTGACCTACTTAATGGAAATAGTAAGCATGCATGTGTACTTTCATCTAGAAAGACAAGTAGATAGACAACAGATGGATGGATGGATGGATGGATGGATGGATGGATGGATGGATGGATGGATGGATGGAGAGATAGAGAGATGGGTGGATGGATAGATGAATAGATAGATCATATCTTGGATCCTATGCCCATTGATTACAGAGGATGGCAGGGTGCTGTGATTGAAGGCCCCATTAAGTCATATAGATTGGGGAAGAATCAGTTCTCCCAAAGGGAAAGAGATGTTGAGCAGACCACAACAGTACACATCTACTGCATTCACCCCATAGCACAGGAGCACCCATATTCCTGCCACTCATTTTATATTTGCTTAAAATTACCCCTTGCCTGTCATGAGTAACTGCAACATACTCACCTCCTTCCAAAGAGAAACAGGCACACCTTTCTGGTTCACCTTCCTCAGAGTCCAGGCTCTCTGTGTGATGTGCATCCTTCTCAGTTGTCTGAATGTGGAGGCTCCAGTTTGGTACTTTGCGATAACTACAAATAAAATCCCTATTTGGAAAATGGGGACCAGCATCCAGTGGTCCTCAGTGCTTAGGATACAGTGCTGTGGAGAGTGGACTCAAAGGCATACTCTTAGGTCCTGGCTATGAAGTTCTTGATCAGAAAATTGGTTGCACCTTGTTTTTTCTCACCAAGAGGCTCACACTTGTCCATGTCCCTTCATGACCACACCTAAAAAGGGTAAGAGGGAGTAGTCACCTTTGTGGGGACTGAATCACTGTAGCAGCCACTTTCATTGAGTTAACAGGGCTAGGGAATTGCTTGAGAAATTGGGTGATCACACACCTCTTTCTGTCAGGCTTTGACCTGTTTTGGAAACTTGATGCCTTTAGTAGACAGCTGTTCTTCTGCCTATGAAACCAGGAATCTCTATGTTCTATTAACAAACACCAACAATCTTGTTGGGCCATGCTTTTTGAATAAGGACCTCACCATTGCATTTTTGTCTCTTAGCAATGGAATTTGATGCTCTGCCCAATCCTCTAGACCTCTTTGCATTGTATCTCAGAGCAATAAAAAACATTCTGTTTGGGGTGTAGTGTGAGGCAGGGCACATTAACCCTTCCCTCTCTTTCCTTCCCTTTGGCTGTATTCAGTGGCAATTACTCTATAGGCAGGGAATGTATACCAGCAGATAAAATTTGGGAAAGGCATGGAAATCAGGCTTCCCTAAATTCTTTAACTTTTTCAGTACTGTTACTGTTTTTAAAGTTTCAACTTGACTAGTCTGAACCATATTTCACAGAATTCCAATTCTTGTATTTTTCGTTTAGGGTGGGCCACAAGATAGATTCTTGTGTGTGATTGGGAAAAGTGAAGGAGTATCCATTTAGTAGCTCACACAAATTGTTGCTGATAGATTGACTCTCCTCAATGGTGTAAGGCAGCAGGTGGATCTGCAATGGCTCTACCTTCCTCTGGATCCTGCTAGAGCTTTTCCAACTCTTGTGGTTATCTCCATGACAAAAGACCCCAGCTTCTGCAGGACCATTCACCCACACCACTAAGGTTAACAGCAATAAGAAATGAAATGGATTTCAATCATCTTCGTGGCATCCAACTCCTACTTTGGGTTCCTTCTTGTTTTTTCTATCCCATACCTTACATTCATCTGTCTTGTCTTCTTCCCTGCCCTGGAGAATTCCAAGTTCCAATATCAGACACAAAGACTACACACAGCCTTATAAAGACTGTATCATCACCTTCTACAATTGTGTGAGGTCCAAGCCCTGTATGGTATTCGTATCTATATATCTTTATCTATCTATCTAGCTACCTGTCTATCTGTATCTATCTATGTATCTATCTAATCTATCATCTTTCTATCTGTCTTTCTTACTGGTTGTCTGATTAACCTTGATCACTATACTTTCCCATTCTAATGATTTTCCTATTCCTTGTCTTTGATCAAATTAACTTTAACTCTGGGTTCACGATGTTGGCTTTTGCAATTCTACAAGGTACTTGGCTATCTGACTCCCCATTTATGTTGTTTGCTCTTCATA
Organism: Dasypus novemcinctus; assembly: GCF_030445035.2. NCBI lineage: Eukaryota > Metazoa > Chordata > Mammalia > Cingulata > Dasypodidae > Dasypus > Dasypus novemcinctus. The sequence goes on from NC_080675.1 coordinate 163,070,837, forward strand.
GCAGAACTCTGGATCCATTTATCCTTCTGCTCTTAGGCTGGCAGAAGCTCCTGGAGAAGGAAGTCATTGTTAGCCATAGTTCTGCATCCTTCCAAAGCAGCTGGTACTTTCCAAGTCATAATAGTGGTATAAATACCAATAACAATAATGTCCAAGTTTTAGTATGAGTGATTGTTCCCCAAAAGTGAGATAATAGGAAACTTCCACTTAATACTCCAACTTTGCCTAGTATTGATACTATGCAGGTAAGGAGAATCTCTTGTAATTCTAGCAAATATATCCTCTTTCTGCCAGGGTTCCCACAATAAGGAGTGTCAATGCTCATCTCAACCAATTTTATAACCATATTGAGTAGATTTATTGTCAACCACTGAACAGACCACTTCTGGATGAGTATTTCATTCACCCTCCACAAGACCTGTTTCAGATCATTTGTATTGTTAGGCAAATTCAGATATTCAATTGGTTGTTTTGAATTTTGTGTTTTACTCCATACCTTCCATTTTCTTAATTACCCATTATTTATATTTTTGAATTGTTTATATTTTTTAATGACATTAAATTCAAATGGTTACTAAACCAGCAAGCCATAGGGGGGATCTGCAGGAATCAAGAAATATATAGTTATGTATTGAAAAGGTGATGTTTTATCTCATCTTTTGGACAGTAACTGACCTCAGTACCTATTAAGTATTAAGTTGATACATGCCATTTTTGTAGGTAGAGAGTCAAATATTGGGATCTCATATGTTAATCTAATTGAATGTTCAGTGTCAATAATTAGAAGATTTATCAGCAGATAACACAAGGGAACTATACAAAAAATAAGCTTAATTTTTTAACCAAAGAAAACAATGATGAGGAAGAAAAGCAATTTACTACAGAAAAGATGATTTACAGAAGATAGAAATTATATATACATGTATGTATGTATATATAAAACCATTCTAAGTACCAGAGGCCAGGGTTAATCATGAGGAAATTGAGAAAATGTTTATTACAGATTTTCCAAATTAATTTATCCTTAACATAACTCTATTTCTGGAGAAATTCACCTTTTTTGAGTATAAAGCATGCTCTCATAATATTTCCTTATTATTTAGCTCTCAGGGTGACTGAAGAAACAGGAATATTAAAATATTTGGACCACACACCTTTGCAACTCAATTGGACCTCATGAGAACTATAGTTTACTCTTTGGTTACTCAAATAAGTATATTTTAAGTTTGAATTTAGAATGTGAAAAATTTGTTGCATTTTTTTCTCCCATCCTTACTTCATATTCAATCAATGCAGTATATGTAATATACACTAAACTGTTGCCTTACTCTAAGGTCTTTGTTTATGAATGAAATATAATGGATGCTAAGTTCCCCTACCCTCTCTCCTTGTCACCTATTATGGGTTTAATTGTTTCTCCCAAAAAAGATATGTTCAAATATTTCTTGGTCTGCCAAGGCTGCTATGACAAATACTACAGAATGGGTGACTTAAGCAACAGGAATTTACCATCTCATGGTTTTGGAAACCAGAATCCACATTAAGGTATGCACAGGCCATGTTTTCTCCAGGAATCTGTAGCATTCTGATGTTTGATTGCTGGAGTCCTTGGCGCTCCTTGGCTTGCATCTCTGCCTCTGTTACATTGAGATCTGTCTTGTTCTCTGTCTTCTTCTGACTTTGGCTTTCATTTCCATGTCTAATTTCCTTTGCTTATGACAGGAGTTCTGAACTTTTTGTTCCATATACCCCTTTGTCAGTCAGGTGAAATGAATACTACTGTAATTTATTTATTACATACATTCATAAGTGAAGGAAATGCTAGATTTCAGTTAGAGGTGAGAGAAAATATAATATAAGTTGATTTTTTTCAATTCAAGCACAGACCCCCTGAAATCTTTCCTCTGACCCCGGTCCATGGACCCCTGGTTAAGAACCCCTGACTTATGAGGACTTCAGCCATATTGGATCAAGGCCTGCCATCATTCATTCTGGCCACACTTTAACTAATAATAACATCTTCCAAGGTTCTACTTATAAATAGATTCATGACCACAAGAAAGGGGATTAAGACTTGAACATGTCTTTAGTGGGATATGATTCAATCCCCAATAAAACCTTAACCTCCATTTCCATGAATGCGAACCCTCTTTGGAAATAAGATTCTTTTAAAATGTGATCAGTTAAAATGAGGCCAAACTGGGTTAGGATGGTCCCTAATCCAATCTGACTGTTGACTTTACAAGAAGGAGAGAATTGGGCCCAGTTAGGAGAGAAGGTCTGGTAATGACTGTAGTAGAAATTGAAACCCAAGGATTTCTGGCAAACCATCAGAACCTAGGAAGGATTCTCCCTACAAATTTTATACTCATAGCCTCCAGAACTGTGACAGAATACATTTCTATAATTTCAAGTGCCCCCATTTGTGGTACTTCATGACAGCAGACCTAGGAAATGAAAGCCAAGACTATTGAAGTGTGTTGACTTAGGACACCAAAAAGGTGTGATGCCTTTTAAACCAGGGCTGCCTATATAATGTGAAAGATTTCATTTTCCTAAAGATACATATATACATATAACAGAATTATTCCACAGTGTGGGCTCAAATAAATAAATAAATAAAAACAATAACAAAAGCTATTTGCATCATTAACTGTCATGACAAAGAGGATCAGGCATGAAAGTCTGGCAGGTGAGGAACAGCCAAGAGCTGGGCAAGATCCAATCTCTTAGGGAGGGGACTGCTGAGAGCTAAAGTGGCTTCTCCCCGCCCCAGCTAAACAAGCTGGGGATTAGGGCCATGCCCCAGGGCCAGGTGGGACTGTAAGAATGAATGTGTTTATGCGGGTGGGGAGTTAAGCAGAGTAACTAAGGAGAGCATAGAGTGGTGTTGTGGTTGGGAGACAGAGACAAGGAGAGTGAGGTAGAGGCTGAAAAGTCAATGGGCATGTGGAATATGTCTGTGGGCACCTGTGACTAACCAGCTAGCTTAAGTAAAGGACTTACATGCAATAAAAACCTTTTTTTTCCTCCACTCTCCTTCACCAACCATTGTCCCTCAAAGATATGCTCTATGGGACCAGCCCCAACCCACACCCCACATCCATGCCTCAGATGAAAATCTGGGGCAACCCTGGTGATTATTCCAGTCACTCCCAGATAAGAAAACATTCTCTTCTCATGTGACTCTCTAAAACAGTCTTGGTTCAGTAACTGGCCTGTCCAACATAATAGTCAATACCCTGAACATTTCCAAATTATTAATAAAATGTCTCCCCTGCCCCCAGGCTGGAGCTTGCAGTCAAGAAGGAGGTGTGGGGTTGCTTCTGCTCTCTGAACTTCTGCCAGCATCTCCCCAGCCCACTTTGTTAGGTGAGGTTTATGGTTCCTGGAGTTAGTGTTTTTTGTTTTTTTTTTTAAATTGGGGGTGGGTGTGGGTTGAACAAGGAGAAAGACAAGGCAAGGGAGCAATAAAGATTTTTATTTGAATGCCACTGTTATTCCTTTGGATTCCTCCACTTGACTGAGGCAGGAGTTAAAGATGACTATGTTTCCTGGGCACCTTCAGACACCCCTCTCTCTCAACAGCTGGGGTACCTCACCCATAGTCATGTTACAGAATGACTGACACTCTGACCTGGGCAATTGGAGATTTCCTTCCATCCCCTTGCTGATGAGATCCCATGCCTACCCCAATCCCTGACAACGTCCCTGATACTCTCTTCCACGTGGTCCACACTGACGCTCTCTACTGGAGAGCAGGTATTGCAGGCATCACCATCCTCAAAAATGTTCAAAAGATGCGGTCTAATCTTAATCTGTGTCCCCGTGAGTGTGAATCCATTTGTAAACCGAATCTTTGGAAGGTGTTATTGTTAGTTAAGGTTTGACCAGACCGAATCAGGACAGATCTTAATCCATATGACTTATAAAGAGGAGAAAATCAGGTGCAGGTTGTCAGAGACAACCACAGGAAGAAGGCCAACATCTGAAGAAGCCAGAGCCAGAGAGAGCGAGCTCACCACATGATGGTTACAGAAGACTACCGACTTCAGGAGGAAGAGCAGTCTTACTGATATCTTGATTTTGGACATCTAGCCTCCAAACTGTGAGCCAATTAATTCTTGTTTGTGATAGCAGCTCTGGCAACTAAGACACTACCCAAGCAACTGAGGCCAACTTCACACCTTCAAAATATTTCTTTCAGTGGAGTCATGCAACACAGTCTCCAGGCACCCATGTCCAATTCTCCAGGCAGTCTATCCTTTCACCAAAACACCCACAGCCCACTCACCAATTTCAAGTGTCTCCAACCTCTTTGACAGGCTGGAGGTGGGTGGTCAGTTAAGGTCTCCAAACTCTTGCTCATTACCTCCTTTAGAAATCTTGCTTAATTGGTACCTAGTATCTCAATACTTCAATAAAATAGAATCTGTGTCCCATCTTATCAGGCTGAAACTTGCACTTATTTGTAAATTTGAAAATGGATATACCACAAGATCTTACCTGCCTATGTATAAATAAGTTTTCATATTCTTCTTTTTAATATCTGAATCAGTTTTTACTCCACAGTCCCTTTTGAATAAGCATTTGGTTCAACATAAAATCTTATCGCATTCACTTTTAATGACCTAATTATGGCATTTGAGCCCCTATAGACTTGACTGCTAAGAATGACCACTCCACCAAGTGCCCTCCAGCTATTTATGGGAGCCCCTTGAGGCAGTCTGTGTTTTGCAGTCACCATACCACATGGGGCCTGCTTCCTGCTCTGCTCTAGTCCCACCTTTCCACGCCTGCTGTCCACATGGCCTCAGCCTAGTTATTACTGCCCATCATGGGAACTCAACACACAATGCCAGATGGTCTCGAAGCTTCCAGCCCTTGGTCGCCAGAACATCACTGACCTGAGCAGAGATGGAAAAACAACTTCTCTTGGCCTGAGGGCATACCAGTCCTTCTGCCTCAAAGTGCTTGGCTCCTGTGTCACAAATCTCCCCTAAACCTTTCTACCCACTTCAAGCAAAGGCAGAGTTTGAAGTAGTTAGCCAAGGAATGTCAAAGATTGCCAGCAAACCACCAGAAGCAAACAAGAAGCAAGGAAGGATTCTTCTCTACAAGTTTCATAAGAAACACCTAGATTTGACTTCTAACACCTACATCTTTGAGGCAATAAGTTTGTTGCCCAAATTCTTCCCAAAGATTTAATTAAAACCAGATCCTTCTCACTGAAGGAGCTCACATCTAGCCTCTAAAACTGGACCTGGGTCAAGATTTCCAATGGAATGAACTGTGTATGGTTTAGGGGAAGAAACTAGACTCTTGACTTGAAGAGATAGAGTAACTGGCCTGAAAGTAGATGTAGACTAGCATCTCAGAAGCAGTGGTCATATTGGACACAAATCAAGAGGTCCTTTCCCCATTTGGAAGGTACTGACCAGGTCCACTCCTCCCCCATTTTTCTTTTGGGAGAAATACCTCAAACCTAGAATACATTTGAATTTCTCACATTTAGGTATAGATGCAGATTTAGCTTTAGAAGCATAAAATATGTGCAATTCCTATTCATACCACACATCATCCCAGAAAAGGAGGTACAATTATCAGATCCTTTTTATGGATAAAGAAGCTGAGGCTGGTTGAGCCAGTCCTGCAGCTAGTAAGTGGCCGAGCGGGGACTCTCAAATCACTGTAGCCTGGCTTTAATCTCTAAGCTGAATAGTTTCTTCTGTCAAGTAGTCAACTCCTGTACTCGTTACCAGGGATGAACAGATGACTAAAAATTTTTCACCTTTGAGTGCCATGTCCAGTTCATCTATATTATGTTACCCTTTGTGAATAATTCATTGGCAATCCAAAGCAATCTCTTTAATGGATCAGGAACAAAATTTATCCCTGCCCAAGTTCTTTCACATTGAGATAATGGAGAAGAGCTATCACATTGCCCAGAGCTTATTTCCTGGTCTGTAGGATTTTTCTCTGAGCTGAAGATGGACTCAAATCATCAGAAATTCTATCTCGGGGGCCCTTCTAATGATCCCAGGCATTGGGGTCAATTAGGGGGCCCCTGACATAAATTCCAATTGAAACAGTTTGCCTTTAGTGCTGGCCAAAAGATTTATTTTCTACCATTCATAACCCTTATCCTATACTTAGACACCAATAAAAGTGATGTTTAATGCCATTTAATAATTTGAAGCTTTAACCCCTAATTGGGGTTGTCCAATCCTGAATCCTGGTTAATGCTACTTCAAATATCTTAGCCAATACTACCCAAACTGTAGCCTCAAGAATAAAAGCATTAAGCTCTGCTTAACATCTTATGGAAGAGAAGGGACACTCTTCCCCTACCATAAATAATCCCCTTGAGCCCACAAAAGGAAGTTTGGGGCAGCAGCTGGGAGCCAGAGAATTCAGAGATAGGATATCCCTAGCACTTTGGGGGCCTATGGTAAAGTTGACTCATCTCTCCATGAACTTTTCTGGAGTAGAATCTTCTAGAAAGTCTGCTATTGCCTCCCACTCTACTTAACCAACCAGTGTTCAGGGTTAGGGACCTCTTAAGCCAGGACGCCTTCTGGGGTGAGCAGAACACCTGAATCCCCAAGCAGGAATTCTGGGAGTGTGGTGAAGTGACCTGTTGAGTAGAGGAATTGGAGCCAGGGTCCTAATCCAGAATAAAGAACTAGGAGAATGGACAGGATTGTGACTGAGGACTGAGGCATTCTTGGGCTCTTCTCAGTGGTAATTGAGCCTCTGGGGATTTTGGAGAACCCCTGAACTAGAAAATTTTCTAGTCCTGTTCTTTTACTTTTAACTCAATATATTAAAATTGTACAATTTTAGATTGTCTCTGTACAGGAATAACAGACAAATTCATATCTGAACAGCACTGATTTCCAATTTTTAGCACAACAGATGTAATTATAGAGCTCACTTAATGTGTATGGTGGTCAATTTTGTGTCAAGATAGCTGGACAGTGGTGCCATTATTCAATCAAACAGTAATGTAGGTGTTGCTGTGAGGGTATTTTGTAGATGTGATTAACATCTGTATCAGCTGACTTTAAGTAAAGATTATTCCAGATAAGCTGGGTGGGCCTGATCTGAAAGTGAAAGGCCTTAAGAACCAAACGGAGGTTTTGTCTGAGGAAGAATTTTTGTCTGTGGTCAGCCCCTGCCTGAAATTTTCCAGTTTTTCCTCCTGATGGTTTGGCCTATGGATTTTCAACTTGCCTAGCCATTCCCTACTATCCCATACTTGCAATAAATCATTCTCTCTCTCTCTCTCTCTCTCTCTCTCTCTCTCTCTCTCTCTCTCTCTCTCTCTCTCTCTCTCTCTCTCTCTCTCTCTCTCTCTCTCCCATCTCTCATTTCTTTGACCTTGTAAAAATGAAACTTCTGAGTCACAGGGCTTATTCTTTCCTGGTCCTTAAGAAGCTTGTCATTAACCTACGTGGGAAAATCTGAACGTTCCATCATACTAAATCTTTTGCCAGAGACCTTTCCCAGCTCATCTTTCTGTGGCTGCCTGTAGCTTAATGTATTCTGACATTGTAATTCACCCAAATACAGCAATGACAATCCAATCAGTTCTTTACAAAGGCTCCTAAGAAAATGGGGTAGTTAGCCTCATGCCTTCTCAATCACCCTCACTCTTGAAGGGTTCAGTTCACTTTCTGGGCTGAGTGGCAAACATTCTGGTTTACCAGTATCTGAATCCCTTGCCCTTTACTTGGGACTTCCTTCATGAACCCACTAACACTGCATCCAAATAACAGTTGGAATTACTGCACATAATTAGATCCTGGTCCACCTAGCTTGGTCCAGGTAGGCAGTCCTTGTGGCTGGGTGCATCCCTTGAGAACAACCCACACTGGCTCACAGGTCTGGAGCCTCCTCTGCGATCCCTTCCCCACACAGCCTGGCAGGAATTTCTGAGCCTTATAGCCTCAGTCCTAACAGCTGCAACTCTGAGACACATGCATTTTCATATGTTCGGAAATCAGGGTTTGCTTATAATTGATACATACTCATAAGTGGTTTTGTTTGTCTCTATTTTTTTATTTTGTTTTCCATTTGTTTCTCCATATTCCCACGTGCATTAACCCACCTCCTCTGCAAAAAGCTGGCATCAAATTGGCCCAATTACAGTAAAAAATTACTGAGAATTAACATTTCCACAAAAGATTGAGGTTCACTAAGGAGGAAAAGTCCCAGGAGTCCAGGCTATATATGAGCCTGATATAAAGGTCCCAGACGATGATTTCAATAAGCCCATCCGTATTCTGGGTCCTCTCAGGTTCTCGTTAATTCCAGGAAGCTTTGACCTCAGACCAAGCCAGAAGCTTGGCATTCTCACATCTTATGACACGGATTTGATTTGTCTCATCGACTTGCTGGGTGCCAAACCACAGCCACACACCGAATACATGTTTTATCTCAAGAGTTTGATTTGGAGATCATTGTGGGATCTCTTACTTCCTGTCTCTGCTGTTCTCTCTATCAAGATGCTTCTTATATAACATCTGCTTAACTGGGCAGTCTCATGGCCAAGGAGACATTTCTGTGGGTCTTTGCTTATTGACATTTCTATGGGTCTCTCATTTCTACTTCCACTAGCAATTCACTTCTGGAAACCATCAAATAGGATTTAGTCAATCACTCTTTAGTAGGTATATGGTAACCATACAGTTTATTGCCCAAATTGGAACACTCTGAAGATGAAGAGGGGAGCAATTGATAATTATGCCAGGACAACATATAAACCCTGGGACTATCCTGGGGGATCTGGGACACAGTGAAGACACAAAACATTGCTCCTGGTCACCTCATCAACTCCTTATAGCCCATAGACTGGACCTACTAGCTACTGGCTATTGGCTCATTTTTGATGCAAAGAGGCAGGGCAAGATGTTGTGCTCATATAAAGGAAATAAAATGGTCATTGATGTCTGAGGAATAACAATAAGTAACATGAATTGATCATTACTGTACCCATGAGCTTAATGTTTTTAAGTATAATATCTCATTTGAATTCATAACAACTCTTTGAAGTAGGTACTTATTCTCATTTTATGTATGAAGAAATTGAAGTACAGGGAGGTTAAGTAATTTGTACAAGGTCGTTCCGTTGTGTCTTACTCGACCTGAGCTTATCACAGATACCACAAACGGGCTTTGGCTTACACGATGAGAATGTATTGGCACATGTGTGGAGACTAGTCAAGATACTGGCAAGGTGTGTTTTCTCCCCAAAGACATTAGCATTCTGATGCTGTCTGCAGGCAATCCCTGGAGTCTTTGTCTTTGTAGTCATACATATGGCAATGTCCTTTCTTTTCTCTCCCAGGTTCCAGCTGACTTCCAGCTTCACCCTGTGGCCTGCTTTGGTTGTGGCTTCTGGTTTCTCCCCATTATAAAGCCTCCAGTAATCCAGATCAAGATCACCCTGCTTCAGGTGGCCACACCTTAACTAAAAATAACATTTGCAAGAGGTCCTGTTTACAAAGGGTTCACACTCACAGGAACACGGATTGAGATTCAGAACCTCTCTAAATTGGGGTACATAATTCAATTTACCACAAGATGGGAGTTGATGGAGGCAGGATGGCACCCAGACAGTCCTCCTCTGAACACTAGCCTCACAAGCTCTGTGCGTCCCTGCTCCCTGTCTCAGGGCCTCTCTCCCTTCGGAAGGTCATTTTATTTTAGTGCAGGAGAAGGTTGCTCTCAGAAGAGGGCTGAAGGTATGGATAACACTCTGAGAATGTCTCTAGCTACAATGAATATAAACAGCTATTATAGATCTTCAATGATCTAGAGCAATGATCAGTAAACTTTTTATATAAAGGGCAAGAGAGTAAATATCTTGGGCTTTGCAGGACAAATGGTGTCTGTCACAACCACTCAGTTCTGCCACTGTAGCATGAAAGCACCCACATAGCCACAGTTTTATTGGCTACATTCCAATGAAACTTTATTTACAAAATCGCACACCATCTGGCTAAATTGAGAGAATAATCCAGAACTTCTGCCATCTCCTCAGGTCATGTTGTTAGGACAAAGTTGTCTTGGAAAAGGCTTCTGTGAGAATTCTTTAAAATGGACATCTATGGAGGTGGGAAGGCATGGATGCCAGATTTCAAATGGGTCTAGCAACAGAGAGGAGTCTGGGTATAAGAAATAGTTACTTCCTCCGGCAGCCCTACCCCCACTTCAGGAAAGGAAATTCCAGTACCAAAATGAATGTGGCATGTGTATGTCAGAAGAGTAGTCTTAATTTGTAACTGATTAAGTTACAGTTTACCAGGGCTTCCTGGAACGTCCTTTGTTAACTTCAGATATTTCAGCAACGACTGCCGGAAGTCAGTCTCCACTATCAGAGAAGCACACCTCCACTTGTGCTAGGGCTTAATGATTAAAACTTAAGTGCTACAGTCAAATTATTTTCCTTTTAGTGAGATCAGAGACAGCTTTTGAAGTAAATCAGGAGGTGACGAAACACACTTTTCAGGAGAGAAAAGATAACCATTGTTTCCAGACTAACAGATAAAGAAGGGGCATATGTAGACATTGCGTTTATTTTCTCCTAGCCCTCCACCGAGGAGGGTCCAAAAGAAATGGGAAAAAGATCAGCCAAAGAAAAGTTTGTCATGTCCTCTTGGAAACCACATCAGCAGCAGGCACTGAGGAAGGATCAAGGACAAGACTGTGGAGCCAATCGTCTGGTACCCTGCCCTTCCCAGCCTGGGTCCTTCTCACCACTAAGGAGAGAACACATTCTCAAGTGTAAGGGAAGTGTAGGATCTTAACTAGGAGATGCAAAGACATGTGCAAACCCAGTGAGATTTGTCCCCAGGGTAGGAGTGATTTCTATATAAAATGAATAAGAAAAAGAAGAATTACACTCCGAACTTTTATAGATGGCATAGAAAAGAATTTAAATGCACCTAGAAGTGTTACTGATACTATTGTTTTAGAAGGGTAAGATCAAATCAAAGAAATCTAAGTTGTTGTCACACCCTTTTTCTGGTTCCCTAATTTCCCTCACCAGAGATATTGCTCTTACTGGTTTCTTGTTTAATTTCAAAGATATCTGTGAACATGCACGTATAGATGTATACTCCTTAAAAAGAAAACAACAGACAAATAGTAGCATACTTTATATATTTTTCTCTCCCTTTCTTCTTTCATTGAACACTATCTCTTGTAGCTCCTTCCATATCAGTTCAATGGAACTGTCATTTTCTTTTCTAGTATAGTATACAATTGTATGAACGTCAATGATTTATCTTGGATTTTTACAATCTTGTTCTATGAAACTAAGGCTTCCACAAATATTGTACATATATAATTTCCTATATGCTTTGTAAGTAATGTAAAATTTCTAGAAGTGGAATTGATGAGTCAAAAGCATGTCCAAATTTAAACTTTAACAGATTTTGCCCAGTGTCCATCTACAAAGATTAAGCCAATTTTTATCTCCACTAATAATGCATGAGAGTGTATATTTCCATAGATCCTTTTTACGTCTCAATTTTTTTAACCACTGCCTACCATAACAAACGTTAAGCCATAGTTTTAATTTACATTTTTTTCATGGTAAGAGATACTGTGAGAGGATTTGAACAACTTGGTTTTTTTTGTTTTTTTTTTTTAGCAATTCTTGAATAAGTTTAATAGCCATGTGCATTTCATTTTCTGTTAGTTGTCTGATTTTATGACTCTTTCGGTTTTTTGGTCTTTCATTGTTGATTACCAGGAATACTTAATATGTTATGGAAAGTAATTTGGGAGCTGTGACATGAGTTGCAACTATTTTTTCCCAAGTTTAGGGTTTGCATTTTCACTCCCTGGACTTTCATTTTTTTTATCATGTAGCAATTTTTTACTTTTATCTGTTTGAATTTATGTACTTTTTTCAGAATCCTATGATGCTAATCTTCTCAGAAGAGCCTTCCCTGTTCTAGTATTACAAAAATAAATTCTCCATGGGGGGGGGAGGTGGGGGAGTCAAGATGGTGGCAGAATAAGGAGCTCCTGGAGCTGGAGTCAGCTCATGCTACAGGATGGTTAGTAATCACCCAGAGCTATCTAAAGCACCTGTTTAGGGGCCCCAGGAGACCAGAAGAGCATCCTACAACATCCTTGAAAGTATGGAAGGAGACTGTCCATCTGCAGAGATTTGTAAGTAGACCACTCCACCATGCCATGGAGGTCAGTGCCCATGGCTCAAGCCACATGGGGAGCTATTTCATGGCTTGAGTTGGAAGCTCCATTTCCCTAAAAATGGGGGAGTAAGGCACAGTGTGGCACTGACTTCTCCTACTGATTAGTAAATTCAGTGGGCTACAGTATAATCCTGGAAACAGCTAAACTTTTGAGCCTCTCCAGGTCAGAAGGAAGCCAGTAACTGCCATTTTGATTCTGCCCCCAGCATGAGGGGAAGTAGGGCTGATTTGAAAATCACAGCGCTGGTAGGGACCAGTTTCTTTCCACCCAGATCAGATTGTAGCTCTAACCTTAACCCCAGCCCCACCTCCATCAGGAAAGAAACTAGGAGGACCTCACCACCTCTCTGGGAAATTGAAAAACAGGCCACAGAGGTTGGTGACCATTCTACTCTAGTGGTACAAGCCACCTCAGGAGATATTCCATGACCAGAGAGTTGGAAACTCCATTTCCCATAATTGCTGGAGGAAGAGACAGTTGTCCACTACCTTCTGCTACTGATTAGTGGACTCAGCTAGCTAAAGTATAATCTTAGAAACAACTGGGGTTGAGTCTGCCTAAGTTGGAAAGAGTCCAGTAGCTGCCATTTTGCCTCCACCCTTAGCATGAGCAGAAGCCTGGCTGACTGAAAAGCCAGTGAGGTTAGGGATGGGCTTCTTTCCACCAAGATCAGACTATAGCCCTAGCCTAGGTTCCAGCCCACCCCAGTAGAGAGGAAGCTGGCATGACCTACACCAGGTTCTCCAGGCAACTTCAGGTGCTCTCCACCAGCACAGACTGAATAGTTGGTCACCTGGGGCTGCATTCCTGCACCCCAGCACCTCAGTAGGATAGAAAAAGGAGCTGGGTATCCTCGGCCATTCCATGCAATGGCAGGTGTTTTCAGCCCACACGAACTGGTTCGTTGAGTGCCTTTGAGTCCATCTCCATCGGTGACCCCCATAGGATAGGAGGGAACTGATGTTCCATCAGTCTCTTAGGGCAACCAAGGTGCCTTTGGCCTGGAAAACACAACCGTTGGGCACCTGTGGCTCCACCCCCATACCTAAAAGGACAAGAGACAGTCCTTATTTGCACAACCTCTCTGGGTAACTGCAGGTGTTTTTGGTCCATGCAGCCTGGACTGGTGGGTACTTGTGGAACCACCCTCACCCCCCAAGAGGAAAGCAGGAGGCTGGGGTTTCCACAGTCTTTCCAGGCAATGGCAGACACTTTCAGCCTGCATCGACTGGACTGTTGGATGCTTATGGATCCACCCCGACCCCCAATAGGATAGGAGGGGTCTGATGTCTCCAAAGACTCTCCAGACAATGGCAGGTACTTTTGGCCTACAAGGATTGAACTGTTGGGTGCTTGTGGATCCAACCCCATGCCTTATTAGGATGGAGGGGGCTGGTGTCTCCACAGCCTCTCTGGGCAATGGAGGATACTTATGGCCTACAGGGACTGAACTGTTGGGTTTTCCACCACCTAAAGGAGAGCAGGGGCAGTATTCCTTCAGCCTCTCAGGGCAACTGCAGGCATATATTTAGCCCAAAAGGATTAGATTGTTGGGCATTCCAGAGGGTCCATTCCCACCCCCAGCAGGGAGGGGATCTAGTCCTATTTCAGTTTACCTGGGCAACTGTGGTCATTTTGTACCCACACATCATAGATTGCTGCCCAAAACTATAGCTCCATCCCTGCCCAAGTTAGGGGAGGAAGGGGTGTGAGTCTTCATCAGTCTCTCCGGGCAACTAAAGACAGTCTCCTTCTGCCCAGCTTGGATTATTATATACAGTTGCAGCTCTGTCCCTTCCCCTGACAGAGGAGAAAGGTGGGAGATGCCTTATCAATTCCTGGGGCAATATGGGAAGCTTCAACCTCCATAGCTTACAGCACCAAATACAACCTCAACTCCTACTACACAATGAGAAAGGGAGAAAAGACAAGAAAGCCCTAAACTAAAGGGAGAAACTGTGCCCAGAATAAATACATCTAGCAAGTCATATGCAAAAGCACCAACAAAAAATTACAATCCATATCATGAAACAGGAAGATACAGCCCAGTTAAAGGAACAAGATAAGCCCGGAGATGACAAAAGGAAGTTGAGACAACTAATCATAGATGTTCAAACAAATATTTTAAATAAATTCAATGAGATGGCTAAGGAGATTAAGGATATTAAGAAGACAATGGGGAGCACAAAGAAGAATTTGAAAGCATACATAGGAAGATAACAGACCTTATGGGAATGAAAAGTGCAACAAATGATATTAAAAATACACTGGAGGCATGTAATAGCAGATTTGAGGAAGAAGAAGAAAGGATTGGTGACCTTGAAGATATGGTCTCTGAAAGTGAACTTAGAAAAAAACAGAGGAAGAAAATAATGGAAAATATTGAACAGGGTGTCAGGGGACTAAAGGACATCAAAAGACATGCAAATATATGTGTCATAGGTATCCCAGGAGGAAAAGAGAAGGGAAAATGGGTAGAAGGAAGAGTTGAAGAAATAATGGTGGAAAATTTCCCAACCCTATTGAAGGACATAGATATCTATGTTCAAAAAGCAAAATGTACACCCATCCAAATAAATCTGAATAGACCAACTCTGAGACACCTACTAATCAGAATGTCAAATGCTAAAGACAAAGAGAATTCTGAGAGCAGCAAGAGGAAAACAATGCATAACATATAAGGGATACAAAATAAGATAAAATGCCAATTTCTCATCAGAAACCATGGAGGCAAGAAAGCAGTGGTATGATATATTTAAGATACTGCAAGAGAAAAACTGCCAACCAAGAATTTTATATCTGGCAAGATTATCTTTCAAAAAATGAGGGTGAGATTAGAATATTCACAGATAAACAGAAACTGAGAGAGTTTATAACAAAAAGACCAGCTTTGCTGGAAATACTAAAGGGAGTGTTACAGTTCGAAAAGAAAAGGCAGGGGAGAGAGGCTTGGAAGAGTCTAGAAATGATGACTGTATCAGTAATAGTAACTAAAAGTGTCAAAAGAGTGGTGAAAATAAAATGACAGATAAAACCCAAAGATCAAAATGGTTAAAATAAGAATGCTTTACAAAAATAACATTGAATGTTAATGGATTAAACTCCCCAGTGAAAAGACACAGACTGGTGTAACGGATAAGAAAATATGAGCCATCTATATGTTGCCTGCAAGAAACTCACCTTAAACCCAAGGATACAAATAGATTGAAAGTGAAAGGTCGGAAAAAGATCTTCCATACATGCAGGAAAAAAAAAAAAAAAAAGCTGGGGTAGCTATACTTATATCAGATAATACAGATTTTAAAAGCAAAACTGTTATTAGAGACAAGGAAGGACATTACATATTAATAAAAGGGCTGGTTCACCAGGAAGAAATAACAATTATAGAAGTATATGCACCTAACCAGGATGCCCCAAGATACATGAGGCAAACACTGGCAAAACTGAATTAGATCTCCACAATGATAGTTGGGGACTTCAATACACCACTCTCAACATTGGACAAAACATCCAGGCAGAAGATGAAAATGGAAACAGAGAGCTTGAATAATATGATAAATGAACTGAACCTAATAAACATATACAGAACATTATATCCCAAAACTGCAGGATATACATTCTTTTCAAGTGCTTATGGATCTCTCTTCAGGATAGACCATATGTTGAGTGACAAAGCAGATATCAATAAATTCAACAAAATTGAAATTATGAAAAACAGTTTCTCTGATCATAATGGAATAAAGTTTGAAATCAACAAGTGGCAGAAAAGGGGAAAATTCACGTATATAGAGAGATTAAACAACATATTTAAATAATCAATGGATCAAAGAAGAAATTTCAAGAGAAATCAATAATTATCTTGAGACGAATGACAATGAGAACACAACATATCAGAACTGATTGGATGCAGTGAAGGCAGTGTTGAGAGGAAAATTTATAGCCCCCAATGCTTACATTTAAAAGGAGAAACTGCTAAAATCAATGACCTAACCACACAGCTAGAAGAACTAGAGGAAAGCAAGTAGAAGGAATGAAATAACAAAGATCAGAGCAGAAATAAATGAAATTAAGCACAGAAAAAAAGAGAAAATTAACAAAATCAAAAGTTGGTTCTTCAAGAAGATTAACAAAATCAACAAACCCTAAGCTAGACTAAGAAAAAGAGAGAGAAAATGCAAATAATGAACTAAAAAATGAAAACAGGATCATTACTACTGACCCCAGGAAAATAAGGAAGATCATAAGAGAATACTATGAACAACTTTATGCCAAAAAACTAGACAATATAGACAAAATGGAAAAATTCCTATGAATGTACAGACAACCTACACTGACCCTAGAAGAAATAGAAGACCTTAACAAACCAAACACAAGTAAAGAGATTAAAACAATCACCAAACAGCTCCAGAAATGAAAAGCCCAGGACCAGATGGTTTCACAGGTGACTTCTACCAACTATTCAAAGAAGATTTAACATGAGTCTTACTCAAGCTCTTCCAAAAAATTGAACAAGAAGGAAAGTTACCAAAGTCATTCTCTGAAGCCAATATCACCCTAATACCAAAGCCAGATAAAGATATTATGACAAAAGAAAATTACAGACCCATTTCTCTAATAAATACAGATGTAAAAATCCTCAATAAAATACTCACTAATTGATTCCAACAACATATTAAAAGAATTATTCATCATCATCAAATGGGTTTTATAACAGATATGCAAGGCTGGTTCAACACAAGAAAATCAATCAGCATAATATACCACATTAATAAATCAAAGAAGGAAAATCACATGACTCTGATCAATTGACACAGAAAAGGCATTTGACAAAATATAGCACTCTTTCTTGACAAAAACACTATGAGATAGGAATTGAAGGAAACTTTCTCAACATGATAAAAGCCATATATGAAAAACCCACAGTTAACATTGTATTCAATGGTAAAAGACTGAACGCTTTCTTGTTGAAGTCAGGGATAAGAAAAGGATGCCCATTGTCACCACTGTTGTTCAATATAGTGCTAGAGGTTATAGCTAGACTAATAAGGCAAGAAAAATAAATAAATAGGCATCCAAATTGGAAAGGAAGAAGTAAAATTTTCAGTATATTTCACAGATGAGATGATCCTACATCTAGAAAGTACTGAAAAATCTATAACAAAACAGCTAAAGCTAATAAACAATTTCAGTAGGGTGTCAGGATACAATATCAATGCAAAAATCAGTGGTGTTTCTATACACTAGTAATGTGCAACCTGAGGAGGAAGTCAGGAAAATTCCATTTACAACAGCAACTAAAAGAATCAAATTTTGGGGAATAAACTTAACCAGTATGTAAAGCACTTGTATTCAGAAAACTAAAATGAATTGTTAAAAGAAATTTTAAAAGATCTAATTAATTTGCAGAACATTCCATGCTCTTGGATTGGAAGACTAAATATCATTAAAATGTCAATTCTAACCAAATTGATATACAGTTTCAGGGCAATCCCAATAAAAAATTCCACCAGCATTTTTTCAAACAAATGTAAAATACAATTATCAAATTTATCTGGAAGGGTTAGAGTCCCCTAAACAGTCAGAAACATCTTAAAAAGGAAAAGTGAATTTGGAGGACTCACACTTCCAGATTTTATATCGTATTACTTAGCTAGAGTGGTAAAAACAGCATAGTGTTGGCATAAAGATAGACACATAGACCAATAGAACTGAATTGATAGTTCAGAAACAGACCCTCAAATTTATGGCCACGTGATTTTTGACAAACCTGTCAAACCCACCCAGCTGGGACAGAACAGTCTATTCAACAAATGGTGCTGGGAGAACTAGCTATCCATAACCAATAGAAAGAAAGAAGACCCCTATTTCACACTTTATACAAAAATTAACTCAAAATGATTGATTTCCTAAATATAAAAGCAAGTACCATAAAGCTCCTAGGAGCAAATGTAGGGAAACACCTTCAAGACCTGGTAGTAGGTGGTGGATTCTTAAACCTTACACTGAAAGCATGAGCAATGAAAGAAAATATGGATAAATGGGACCTACTCAAATTTAAATACTTCTGCGATTCAAAGACTTTATCAAGAAGGTGAAAAGGCAGCCCATTCAATGGGAGAAAATATTTAGAAACGACATATCCAATAAGGTTTTGATTTCCATTCTATATAAAGAGATCATACAAATCAACAATAAAAGAGCAAGCAATCCAATTTTAAAATGGGCAAAATAATTAAATAGACATTTCTCCAAGGAGGAAATACAATGGCCAAAAAGCACATGAAAAAATGTTCCATATCACTAACTATTAGGGAAAAGCAAATCAAAACAACAATGTGATATCATCTAACACTGCATAATTGCCCATTATTAAAAAATCAGACAATAAGTTCTGTAGAGGATGCGCAGAAATAGGAGCATTCCTTCACTTTGGGTGGGATTGTAAAATGGTGCAGCCTTTGTGGAAGACAGTTTGGCAGTTCCTCAGGAAGCTAAACATAGAATTGTCATATGATCAGTAATTCCTCTACTAGTAATATATCCAGAAGAACTAAAAACAATGATACAAACATCTGCACACTGATGTTCACAGCAGCGTTATTCACAATTGCCAAAAAATGGAAACAACCCAAGTGTCTGTCAATCAATGAATAGATTTTTAAAATGTGGTATGTGCATATGATGGAATATTATGCTGCAGTAAGAAGAAATTAAATTTGGACATATATGATAACATGAGTGAATCTTGAAAACATTTTACTAAGTAAGCCAGACACAAAAGGACAAATATGGTATGGTCTCATTAATATGAACTAAATATGAATAAACATGTGGATTTAAAATCTAGAGTATAGGTTATTAGGAGATAAGAGGAGGGTTGAGAAGAACTACTGATGCTTAGTGTATGTAGAAGTTTTAATTAACATGACTGTAAAAGTGTGGAAATGGACAGACTTGATGGTAACACATTATACTGAGTAGCAGCTGGTTTATAAATGAGACTGTCATTGAAGAGTAGTCTGGGGAAGTAAATGTCAATTGAAAGAAAGCTAAAGAATAATCTAGGACCTGAGCAACACATTGAACCAAGAGGTGGATGAGAATTGTGGTTGAGGGTACGAATGCAAGAGTGTCCTTCTGTGAGCTAGAGCATATATACACCACCATTCAGGGTGTTGGGAATGTGGAGAAGCATGGGAAAACTACAATTGATGTTACCTATAGACTGTGGTTAACAGCAATACTATAATATGCTTGGATCAATGCCACAGATGTACCATGTTGATAATGAAGGTATATGGAAAAAGTGTGCCAAATGTACCCTATGGACCATGGCTGGCAATAGTCCAATGATATTATTTCATAATCTGTAACAAATATTCTACCACAGTGTGGTGTGTTGGTGAAGGGGTGTTGTGTGGAAATTAAACCCATGTTCATGATGGTTTTGTAAATTCACAACCTCTGTAATAAAAATATATTTTTAAAAAACACAAGGTGGGTTGAAGGAAAAATACACCAAATGTAAGATAGGGAATATAGCTAGTCATACTATTTTGACAGTGTTCTTGCATAGCTTGTAACAAATGTTTCATAGCAATGCAAGATGTTGGTGGAGGGGTGGTATATGAGACTCCTGTATGATATTATGCATGTTTATTTTATAAGCTCACAATCTTTATTACACACTTATTGTTTATGCATGTTCATATATGAAAAATATCCTTCAATAAAAAATATATATTTTTTAAATTCTCCAATATATTTTTTTACTGTATTTTTTTTAATTTTGGGGAAGGGATTTATTTATTTATTTTTAAACAAATCAATTTTAGAGTTACATATTATAGCATACAATTCATCCAATGTGTACAATCAATGCTATTTGGTAAAATCTCATGTTGTGCCCTCATCACTTCAATTATTATTAGAGCATTTTCATTATTTCAATAATAATAGTAATAATCAAATAGTTATTCTTGCACATTTATTTATTTATTTATTTAGCAATTTTATGAAGTATATTCACATACCATATGATCTATCCAAAGTATGTAATCAATGGCTTTTAGTATAATCACGAAGTTGTGGATTCATCATCTAGCTATAGTAACAAAGAAAAAGAGAGAAGATGCAATAAATACCATCACAAATAAAAGGGCGGAAGATACAACTGACCCTACCAAAATAAAAAGGAACATAAGAGGATATTATGAGAAACTATATGCCAACAAACTAGACAAACTAAATGAAATGGACAAATTCCTAGAAATGTACAAACAGCCAACACTGGCACAAAAATAAATATAAGAACTTAACAAATCCATCACCTTTAAAAAGATTGAATCAGTCATCAAAAATCTAGCAACAAAGAAAAATCCAGGACCAGATGGCTTCACAGGTGAATTCTGTAAAACATTTCAAGAAGAATTACCACCAATCCTGTTATGTGGCATATGTGAATATGTGACATATGTGACATATGTGAAAAATCCACAGCCAACATCGTACTCAATGGGGAAAAGGTGAAAACTTTCTAAGATCAGTAACAAGACAAAGATACCTACTCCCAAATTGTTATTCAACATTGTACTAGTTCTAGCCAGAATAATTAGACAAAGAAAAAAAAAAATAAAGCATTCTAACAGGAAAAGAGAAAGTAAAACTCTCACTCTCACTATATGTAGATGATATGATCCTATAATTAGAAAATTCTGAAAAGTCTATGACAAAACTATGGGAGCTAATAAATGATGTCAGCAAAGTAGTAGGATACAAGATCTACATGCAAAATTCAGAGATGTTTTTGAACATTAGTATTGAACAGTCTGAGAAAGAAATCAGGGGGAAACTTTCATTTACAATAGCAAAAAAAAGACTCAATTACCTAAGAATCAATTTAACCAAAGAAGTACAGGACCTAAATGCAGAAAACTACAAAACAATGCTAAAAGAAATCAATGAAGACCTAAACAAATGGAAAGATACTCTGTGTTCATGGATTGGAAGACTAAATATCATGAAGATATCAGTTCTACCCAAACTGATCTATAGATTCCATGAAATACCAACGAAAAATTCCAACACCCTACTTTACAGAAATAGAAGAGGCAATTTGGAAGGGAAAGTATATCTGAATAGCCAAAAGCACTCTAAAAAGAAGAGTGGCTTAGAAGGAATTTCACTGCCTGACCTTGAAACGTATTAATTACAAAGCTACAGTGGTCAAAATAGCTTGGTACTGGCATAAAGACATACATGATCAGTAGAATGAAATTGAGAGTCCAGAAATAAACCCTGACCTCTATGGCCAACTTGTTATTAACAAACTTACCAAGTCCATTTTAATGGGACAAAACAGTCTTTTCAACAAATGGTGCTGGCAGAACTGGATATCATAACCAAAAGAATGAAAGAGGATCCCTATCTCATTTCCTATACAGAATCAATACAAAATGGACCAAAGACCTAAATATAAAAGCCAGGACCACAAAACTACTAGAAGAAAATGTAGGGAAATATCTTCAAGGCCTTGTGGTAGATGGTGGTTTCTTGTACTTTATATCCAACAAAAGAAAGAATAGATAAATGGGACCTCCTCAAAATCAAACATTTTTGCATCTCATAGGACTTTGTCAAGGGGTGAAAAGGCAGCCAACTTAATGAGAGAAAATATTTGGAAATCACATATCCAACAAGGGTTTAATATCCATGATATATAAAGAGATGCCGCAACTCAACAATAAAGAGACAAATGACTCAATTAAAAAACAGGCAAAAGACTTGAATATACAATTTTCCAAAGAAGAAATATAAATGGCAAAAAAAACACACGAAAAAATGTTCAACATCACTAATGATTAGGGAAATGCAAGTCAGAACTACAATTTCACACCTATCAGAATGGCTGCTATTAAAAAGACAGAGAACTACAAGTTAGAGAAGATGTGGAGAGATAGGAACATTTATTCACTGTTGGTGGGAATGTAGAATGGTACAGTCACTGTGGCAAACTGTATGACTGTTTCTAAAGAAGATGAATATGGATTTGCCACATGACCCTGCAATACCACTACTGGGTATATAACCAGAAGAACTGAGAGCAGTGACATGAACAGATATCTGCACAGTGATATTCATTGTGGTGTTATTCATGATTGCTGAAGCTGAAAACAACCCAGATGTCCATCAACAACCCAGATGTCCATAAACAAACTGTGGTGTATTCACACAGTAGAATATTATGCCGCTTTAGAAGAAATGAAGTCATAAAGCATATGATAACATGGATGAAACTGAAGGACATTATGTTGAGTGAAGCAAGCCAGGCACAAAAGGGTAAATGCACTACCATGAACCAAATATATTGTGTAACATATTGTAAAATTCTCCAATATATTTTAAATATATGCTTTCAATATTTACTGTTAGCACTCTTATGAGTCTAGACTTTATTTATGTGTAAGACAGGAGATATGGATCTATTTTTCTTTTTAGTCCAAATTAGTAAAAATCCTTTATTCAGTAATTCATATTTTGCTCACTAATATATAAAGCTATACATCATATATTAATTTCCCAAATGTATATGGGCTATCATGGAACTTTTTATTCTCTGTACTTAGTTTTCTGACTGCTAAAATAAATACCATATAATGGGTTGGCTTATACAATGGAGATTTGTTGGCTTACAGATTTGAAGCCAGGAAAAGTCCAAAATCAAGGCATCAGCAAAGCAATGCTTTCTCCCTGAAGACTGTGGGGTTCTGGGGATGGAATGGCTGTCTGCTATCCTTGGGTCCTTAGCTTTTCCATCACACGGCAATACACATAGCACCATCTCGGTCTTTCTCTCCCAAGTTCTGTTGACTTCCAGCTTCTTCCCCATAGCTTTCTCTCTGAATTTCATTCTGCTTATAAATTACTCCAGTAATCTGGATTAAAACTCAACCTGATTCATTTGGCCACAACTTAACCAAATATAACACCTTCAAAAGGTCCTATTTACAATGGATTTGCACCTACAGGAATGGATTAAGATTAAGAATGTTTGTCTGGGGTACATAATTCAACCTACCACCTACACTTTCTTACTTATTATATTTTTATAATAAGTTTAACTTGTAAAAGGGCTAGTTCTCCCTCATTGTTGTCATTGAGAAAAAAAATTTATATAAGTCCTGTTTATTTTTCCACATGAAACTTGAGAAGTTTTTTAAAAAAGTGTTCATGGGAACTACATTTTCTAAATTCTTTCATGTTTAAGAATGTTTGATACA
Source organism: Dasypus novemcinctus (assembly GCF_030445035.2). Classification (NCBI taxonomy): domain Eukaryota; kingdom Metazoa; phylum Chordata; class Mammalia; order Cingulata; family Dasypodidae; genus Dasypus; species Dasypus novemcinctus. The sequence goes on from NC_080675.1 coordinate 163,094,350, forward strand.
TTTGTAATTTAATAGTAGTTTAGCTGGGTATAAAATGGGGTCACCATTTTTTTTCCTTGCTGATATTATAAGCACTGCACTAATCTTTTATATCATAAGGAAATAGATAACATATAATGGTATTTAAGTGGATAATATATAATAGATAAATATATATTATAAATATAATAGATAAAAAGATACATACATTTTATATCTTTTGTCATCTATCTATCTAATACGGAGAGAAAGAGAAAAAAGGCAAGAAAGATAAACCTTTGACTAGTTTGACTTTTCCTACTTTTCTGGTGATTGGATATTTTCACTTGTATTTCCAAAGGATATTTCTTTATTGTTGAAGTAAGCTACTTTTTTCTGTATTAATTTTTTTCTGGGACACTGACAATATCTTAAATCTATAGATTCAAGTGACTTTTTACTTGTATAATTTAAATATATATTTACATTATCTATAAACAATTTATTTATTCCATTATTTCAGCTTTCTTCCTTGAAACACCACTAATACATGGAATACATGGCCTGGATCTTCTTTGTTTATCTTCTCCAACTATCATTTTCTTTATCATCTTAGTAAATCTTTGTTCACTTCTCTTTTATTTTGCTTATTTATTTCAATCTGTCCTTCATGTTTCTTATTGTACGCTCAACAAGGCTTTTTTTTCATTTAAGCTATTTGTAAGGTAGCCCTCATTTTTGTGATTTATTTTTATTTCTTCACACCACTTCCAAGCTTTGCCAGTCCATGTTTCACCCCCTGCTGTTGCTTTGCTATATCTTCCCTGAACTTTTATTCCATCTTTATATGCTTTCCCAAAATTAAAGAACACAACTTCATTAAAGTTCACTATTACAATTATTGTTGTTTATTTCATAGCAATATGGTTGTCAGAATATTCATCTGCTCTGTGGCAACAGTCTTTTGGTGGGTGCTCTTTATCTAACATTTGTTTTTCCTGTTATTTTTCTCACCAGTTAATTATTTTTTTAGATGATGTGTTTATTCCCCTTTCATTCATTATTTCTCAAATTGTAATATAATGATACCTGGATCAACTATTTGTATGGGCTTAGTATTGAAGGACTGATGTTTATTCTACCAGGAACTGTATAGATGGCATGGCTTGCGCAGTTGAGTGAATTATTTTAACTTCTACTTTTCCCTTGCCAAAAGAGCCTGGTAGCTGAGGGCTGCTTGCAATGCAGAGGCTCTAGTCCAACCTGCCATCAAAATAGACTGCTGTCTGCAAATATAGATTCTCTCTTTAAAATCCCATCTTACTAGCTTTTTTTGTGAGCTGGGCAGGGCCCAAAGAACTCCCTATAACTGTGCTACACAAAGGGTGTGTTGCCACATATTTTCTGACACCAACAGTCATGCACATTTCTTTAGTGTCTCCCTGTATCTTTGAGCATCACTGTGTTAGGAAAACTTTCTTCAATATTGTGATTGAGGCAACATATATCTCTTCCTTTCATCAAAGGTAGGCTTTGCATTTATGTTCTTTGTTCTTGCTTTTGGATGATTTCCAACAAAAAGGGGAAATAGCATCTCCACTCTGCCATTTTAAAACCAAAAATGCCACATGTTCATTTATTCATTTGACAAATATTTATTAACTGTCTACTATGTACCAGGAATTGTACTAGGTACTAGGGAAATGATGAGCCAAAAGAGATAAGCATCCTGATTTCATGGACCATATATTCTACTTTTTGTTGTTTGTCAATAATTTATATGGAAAATAAAACTAGCCATTTGTAAATATCTAATTGTATATATTTTCCTGTTCTCCCTATGTGCTCTCCGTTTTCAGCAGGCAATTCATATATCTCAGAAATGAGCATTCATTAGTTAGCATTATATCCCAATTACAGGCAAGGAAATGAAAGCCACTTTGTGAGTTCTAGTCTTTCAGACTACATAATAGCATAATGCCCATGATAAGATTCTGTTCTAAGCCTAAATAATTGCCTCTTTATCAACAATATGTTAAAAGTCAACTTCAATGATCATTCTTTTCATTATGAATCCAAAGCAAATCATCTAAAAACTTCTCCACTGGACTCTGACTATTGGCTGCAAGCAAAGTTCATTTCATTCTTCTGACCCTCTTCTAACAGAACCACACATCTCTGAGATTTATCTCTGGACTTTTGATAAGAAAGGCAGTGCCTCAATGTGTCTAACAGAATATAAACTATAGCTCCATTACCAAAAAGTATGAAGACAGACTTTTAGAAGAACAGACTCTTCCTATTAAATGTATGCGGTTGGCTGGACATGCTGACAATTTATCGAAAAAATTAATAGACCCTCTATGTGACATGAAATAGCCTTTTAACAACAGTGCACTTACATCCTACACCAACTTACACAAAATAAATAGCAGTGAATAGCCTAACAATCAAATAAGGATTTGTCTTCCATTTCAATTTCAATTACTCTGAAAAATAAGCAAACCTAAAAAGCTAATGGAGGAATAAATCCCTATCTATTATGTTCTATTTGACATATATGTAACCCCAGTTGTCTTAGGAAAAATAGTCACATTATTTATTTTGTATTTTCCATATACCAGTCATTAGGGCATCTTCAGTAAGCAGCAGTAAATGGAATACAATAAGGTTATAATATTGTCACAAGAGAGCACAAAGGGAGAAAAATTATATGTGTCCAGCGAGAGGAACACTTATTCTTGTGCTCTAAAGGATGTAGGAGAGAAGGAAAGTGAATATACATTACTATTTTGAGATGGCAAGGAAGACTGATAGAACTCAAATCTGATGACTTGAAACATCTTTATATAGCCAAGGACCTATTTATCCAATGAAATGAAAATATTTACAGTATGAGATATACAGAGAAAAAGAAAGCTGGGGATTATTTTAACAGGTACTTTAGCCTATGTACTATGAAGTCAATAAAAGATGGAAAAAAGACTGTAGCAGTGGGGGCACCACACATTTAAAATCCCATAGGGGACTCAGTCAACTGGGTTTTGTTTTTTAGGGTTGTCTTTTTTTCTTATCCTTTACTCCTCAATGCATTACAAAAATAGGTTGAGAAAAAAGTAAAGAAAAGCACAGAGAAAGTTAATCAAGGATGAGCATTGGCAAGACCAAGATGGCAGATAGTGAAGTAGATAAGAATTAGCAAATGACAGTGAATGAGTTGACATGAAGTTCAGCTAGATATTGAGGCAAATAAGATCAACATAGGTGACAGAATAAGTGAACAAGGAAGTGTCAGGTTGTTTGTATCATTGTTGTAAGCTGTAATATTGGCCCCCATAATCATCTTCCTTTTTCCTGTAAAAGCATTATATATCCTTGCTTGTTGCTATGTGTCTAGTAGTTCATCCCCTCCCAACCTGTGAGGTTGCTAAACTTCCTTCTGCATTGATGGTGGAACTGGCTATGTAACTTACTATGACCAATGTCAAGTGAGCAGACTTAACCTACACTATATCCCAGTAGAAAACAGAAGAGTCTTAGCTTGACGGGCACTTGCATTTTCCCCCATTCCATGAGAATGGCTTATTGTAGGACATAATTCAGATAGAAGCTGCCTCTGCATCCTGGACTCTGGAATGAATGGGATATGTGGTTTCCAAATATTTTTTCCCATTGACTAGGTTGTCTTTTCACTTTTGTGACAAAGTCCCTTTGAGGTACAAATGTTTTTAATTTGGTAACGTTCCATTTATCTATTTTTTCTTTTGTTTCTTGTGCTCTGTGTGTACAATCTAAGAAACCATTGCATAACACAAGGTCCAAGGGATATTTCCCTACATTTCCTTCTAAGACTTTGGTAGTTCCAGTGATTATATTTAAATCTTTAATCCATTTCGAGTTGATTTTTTTATACGGTATAAGGGGTTCCCGTTTTTTTTTTACACATGGACATCAGTTTTCCAAGCACTATTTGTTGAAGAGACTCTTCTTCCCAATTGGGTAGTCTTTGTCCCCTTTTCAAAAATCAGTTGGACATAAATGTGAGGATTCATTTCTGAGTTCTTAATTTGATTCCATTGGTTTATATGTCTTTCCTTGTGCCAGAACCATGCGTTTTGATCACTATGGCTTTGTAATAAGTTTAAGATTGAGAAATGTGAGCCCTCCAACTTTATTCTTCTTTTTCAAGATGGCTTTAGCTTTTTAAGCCCCCAAACCCATTCTTCAATTAGAAAGAAATTGGTTTTCTCTTTCATACCAAATAAGAATGGAAGAAAGCAGTACAGATTTATAAGTATGGAAAAAGGTGGTACACATTGATATGGTAGCTCCATGATCAGCAAGGACTCCAGCTCCTTCCCACTCTCTACCTTATCAACCTAGCACTGGCTTCCATGGCTTCTGTAGCTCCAGCCAGCATATCTGAACTAAATATCAAAAAAAAAACCTTGGTGTCAGAGACTGAAAAAAAAAAAGAAAAGCAATCCTTCCTGCTCCCTTTCTTTTAAGGAGCCTTTCAAAGTCCCCCACAATTCATCACTTTACAGATTATTGGCAAAGGTTATGGGCAGCTACAAACAAAGTTGGGAAATAGAGTCATTATTTATCGTAACAACGTAACCTGTTTAAAGTCAAGATTATTTTCCTAGTAATGGAGATTGGATATTGAGAGACTAATTGTCTCTTGGGCATGATACCTACTTTGTGATATTTGCAAAGCTCTGTGGTTCAGCCTCTTAATCTACACTCTAAAGTCTGTGATCAATAGGTTTCTTCTAGTCCAATCTTATGACTTCCTTCTGTGCCAGTTTACCCTCTCTGATTCCTAGCCTATTCCGTTCCCTCTGGGCTCATCTCACAGACTCAGACATGTTCTTTATCTTAATCCAAATACCTATGGGTGTGAACCCATTCAGAAATAGGGCCTTTGGAAGATGCTATTATCAGTTAAGATGTGTCCAAATTGAATCATGTTAGATTTTAACCCATTAGCCTGGAGGCCTTGCAGAGAGAGGAAATTTGGATGCCATCAGAGGCCAGAAGATATAGAAGCCAGAAGTCAGAGAAAGTCACAGAAAGAAGTTCAGAAGTCAGTAGAAACTGGAAAAGCACATTCAAGGAGAGAGATTGCTCTGTGACTGGAGGCAGACAGAAGCCAAGAAACCCTAAAGATTGCGGCAAGCCAGAGACAGAATGCTACAGACTTGAGGAAGAAAGAATGGTCTTGTCAGCACTTTGATTTTGGACTTCTAGTCTCTGAAACTGAGAGAATAAATTCCTGTTGTTAAACCAACTGGTATATGGTATTTGTCATAGCAGCCCTGGCAAACTAAGATACAGATCTGGATGGTCTCTTTAATATTCAGTTCCCTACCTGCTTCCTTCTGCTCCACCAGACATGCAGGGTCCCAGACTCTGACAGTTCACATGCAATCATTTACTCTCCATCTTCAGCTTACCTCCTGGACATGAACACCATCTACTCAGATCCCTGATATTGACAGATAACCTCTAACCAAGCAGAAATACTGGCGTGATATTGTATCACAGTGTTCTCCATTCCACTCCTATTCAGCTCAGCTCAGAAAAGAAAACATAAGATTATCGATGCTAGTCAGGTGTTTTGTTTTGTTTCGTTTTGTTTTGTTTTGTTGCACCTGATAAAATATCTCCCACTTGAAATAAAACAATTCTTCCCCGGTCCCCCCAAACTGACTACAAGGGTTAATTGCATTGTTTCAAACAGGAGAGATTGGCAATCAGATAGGGATTAAAGAGCTGATGAAGAGAAACAGATGTGGCTCAACAAATTGGGCTCCTGTCTACCATATAGGAGGTCCAGGGTTCAATGCCCAGGGCCGCCTGGTGAGGGCAAGCTGGCACATGTAGTGTCAGCACATGTGGGAATGCCACCCCATGCAGGAGTGCCACCCTGCACGGAATGCCACCTAGTGCAAGAAAGCCGCCTTGTGCAGGAGTGCCGGCAGATGGGGAGAGCTGGTGCAGCAAGATGACACAACAAGAGACACAGAGGAGAGAAAAATAAGAAGACATATCAGAACAGGGAGTTAAGTTGGCACAAGAGAGTAATCGCCTCTCTCCTACTCCAGAAGGTCCCAGGATCAGTTCCCAGAGCCGCTTAATGAGAATACAAGAGACACAGAAGAACACACAGTGAATGGACACAGAGTGCAGACAAAAGGGGAATTGGGGGGGGGGGGGAGAAATAAAATAAATCTTAAAAAAAAAAAAAAAGAGCTGATGCACTCCTTGGGTGCCCATGCCCATGCCCAGCTTCAATTCCTGCTGTTTCTGGAAATGAAGGATTAAGGGAAAAACAGGGCAGCCAAGAGAATCTATGAAAAAAGTAGCTCTCAATTAAATATATTCCCAAGTTTTCCAGGAGGCATCAGTAGCTTGTTAAATATTAAGCAGAGAAGTCTCCATCTGACTATTACATGAATACTACAATGGTAGATAGACTGGTTTTACAATCTCTGACATGGTGGAAAGGGGATAAGGGGCCACAGAGCTGATATAATTTATCAGCTAAGAACAGTTTTTTACAACAAAAAGGTTCACAGATGCCGTCTTCTAATTAAAATTTTTTCATTTCAGAAAACAATTTTACAGACTCGATACCTGCAAGTGAATGCCTCACACCACATGGTGTCTCCCAATGTACTGTGAAGGGAAAAGTCAGGATAGCTTTCAATGGCTTCTATCTCACTCCATGCCCCAGGATCTTCTGCTTTGTGTTGCCAGAACCAAAGAAGAGGGAATTAAATTAAAATAATACACTAGGTACAGAGTATGGGTTTCAAAGTTGTCTGGGCCAGGAAATGAAATGGTGTTCTCTATGCATTGCAGGCTATCTCTATTGCTTCTGAGAATTAAGGAGCCCATATATTCAGAGGGACCCTTGGTCATCACAAGCCCAGAGAAACATGGTGGTGTTAGCTTTATCCAGGGGGAGGTTGTTTGGCTCTAGAACAAAGAATGAAAAGTGTGAAAATTCCTAGCCGGTGTCACCCTTAACCAAAATACACTTTTTGACTAAGCCCAGATGTGACTTTAGTGTACTCAAGACTATACTCCAGGAGCCACAAGCAGTTGATTAGAATTTGCAACTTAAATTGAATGAATTTTCCATCCTTTGTCTAGACAGTTAGCTTTATGGGGGAGGCAAAAAACTATTTAGAATTTAAAATTGGAAAGAGGACTTCTAATGGTCTTGGCCCAGGACATGAAATAAAGACAAAGTTAATCCTTTGGAGATGAGATCTCCTATTCCCTAAAGTAAAATCTCATCTAGAGAACTCCATGCTTATAGTTCTAAAGGGGCTGAATCCAAGGAAATTAAGGTTCCATACCACAGTTACTGAATTAATATCCTTGACTCATCAGGACTGGGAATTAGAGCTGGTAGGAGAAGGTAAGACCTTACACTAAATAGTTATGAGCTAAAAGCTAATGGATATCAAGATTCAGAAACTGTTAGAGGGACCTTGTGTTAGCCAGTACTCCAATGAAGTCCTTTGTCACTGGGTCTTTTAACCCAGGTTAGTCCTTATTCTGGCCTGAAGCCAACTATTGCAACATTTGAGCATAGAACCTTCATTTCTCTAGTTTTGGTGTAAAGAATTTTCTGCCTAAGTCTAAGAAGCATCCACAAGATTCAAGAAATCCAGTCAATAATGCATGTTGACTACATACCATGTTCTAGGTGCCACTGTAGGAATTGAAGGCCCAACAGTTAATAAGATGGACAAGGGCCCAGCTGGCTCTTTTTGATCTCACATTCCTGGTGGTAGAGAATGTGAGGTAACAGATAGGGGCAAAGGTCTGGTTAGGTATATCCTTGTAGGCTAGGGTAAGGCATTTGTATTTTACAGTATAAAACTAAACACTACAGAGTGTAAAACAGGAACAATATTATTTGATATATGCATTTTTAAGAGATTATTCTGGATGCAGTCTGGATAATGGACTATATTAGAAGACAGTAGAAGTTCAGAACCAATTACTGTGGCAGGGATACAGGCAAAAATGATGGTACTTGGTGTAAAGGGTAGAGGGAGGATAGATGTTGAGAGGTAGTAGAAGTTGGGATGCATTTTAAAGGTAGAATGTAAAGTCTTGCTACAGGCTTGGATGTGGAGGTGAGCAATCAAGGCATATCTAGGTATGTCCAACAACCTGGTGCAGCTGGTCTTCTAAAAGTCTATGAGCCTGAGGGAACAAGGAAATCTTTGGTAGAAGTTGTCTGGTGGGAAAGGGAGCTGGGATGTGGTAGATACATCCTAAGGTAACCCCTCAATGTGCCACACCCATCAATGACCCCCTCCCTTTGAGTGCAGGCCCTTAGCAGACCTGAGTGAGAGATTCTCCTGCTGGTCTTGAAGAAACAGAGTCATGTTAAAAACTGACCATGGAGAAGGCCACTGGCCAGAGAACTGTGAGCCACTGGTAGGACCTGAGGCAACCTTTAGGTGACAGTCTGAGTCATACAGCCACAAGCAATGCATTCTGCCAGTCATCTAAATGAGCTTGGGAGTAGATTCTTCTCCAGTCCAGTCTCCAGATGAGAAGGCAGCCCAGCTGACACCTTGGTAACCCTGTAAGACACTGAGCAAAAGACCCAGTTAAGCAGCCTGATCTCCTAACCTTCAAAAAATGGTGAGATAATAAATGTCATTTTTAAGCTGCTAACTTTGTGGTAATTTACTACACAGCACAGAAAACTAACACACAAGGCAATAACCCACACAACCTTAGCCCTTAAAGAGGGTAAGTCACAATTCAGTCTGCTATGTGCCACTGATAGTGAGTTTCTGGCCCAGCCCAGCATCCCTGGATTCCATAGGTTATAGCAGGACAAAGTTGATCAATCAAAATTGAAAGAGTTGTTTGAGAATCATTCTTCCTCTCTCTGCAATTAGAGTGCTGCTTTGGCATCCTGTGGCTCCCATGCATCAATGGGTCCCAGTGCTCCTAGGGGAACCCAAAGGCAAAAGGCAGCAATCATGTGCTCAGCTAAGCTTCTCACCAGCTTCCTTTGTGCCCAGTGCCCAACTAAAGAGATAGAGGCTACACCTCACCATAAAGGTGAAGCAATACCTAGAAACTATACCTAGAGGAGATGGAATGAACTTGAAATACATATAGATAGGTAGACATGGACAGTTAGGTAACCAGCCATAATTGGTTTATGAAATGGGCTGGATTCAATAGGGTATAAAGAGAATGCAATTTTATTTTTCTCTAGCCACTTTCTTTAAGCAAGCTACATGGGATCCTCCTTCTCTGACCAGTGATAGTATCTCAGTTGAGTTTCTGAGAATTAGAAGAATCTATTTTGAGATGCTAAAAAGTCTAGTCCAATACAAGTAAAAAGGTAAAGTTTTTATTGAGTGCAAGTTTATCCTAGCTCAGGCTTGAGCCAAGGCTCAGTGGCAAGCAGTGGAGAAGAACGGCAAGGCTTGTTTTGGGGACTGGTGCTTCTTACCCATTCACACTGCCCCCTTTGTATCTTGCAAGTTGGAAGGAAGCAGAAGAGAAAGTAGAGAAAAGAAGCAACATCTTCCATGGATAAGTGCTTATATAATCAGGAACACATGCTATCTGGGTGGCAGCAGCCCTATTTTTACCTCTTTCTGGTGGGGAAAGAACATTTGTAAGGAGGAAAGTCCCCACAGTAATGCCCTTTAGGCAAAGCTCCCAGATGTGGGTATTGTACTCTGGCTGGCCTCTTGCACACTCCCTCTGTTCTTGTTTCTGCAGTCTGCAGCTGAGGTGGTGACACCTTGGCCAGCAGTTTCACCAGGAAAGCCCAGCTATATTTTGCAGCATTCGTTGGTCCACAGATAACCTGGGCATCCTTGCCCTACCAAACTGCCAAGTCAAGTTCATCACAGAGAGTGCCTTCCAGCTTCCCTGAGTCACACTTCTTTCTCTGGGTAAGGGTAAATAACTGACCCTATCTTTACATAATGCTCTCAAATTCTGGAGACACCACAGCAAGTTCTTCCCAGGACCTCTCCACACTCTTTCTCCAGTAGATGCACAGAAAGACCTATGGCATCCTTCTGGAGGCAGAGTGGCAAAATGGTCTCCTTCTAGCACTCAGTCCCAAGCTCAATGAATGGTTTTGGTGCCCCCCCCCCCAATTGGGGGGGGGGTACACACTACTTGAGATGAAGGAAACAACACCCTTACCCCTTACTTACTACTCCTTGAGATTTCTTTTAAAGGATTCTGCTCAATAAATTAAGACACTTTGTTTTGAAAATTGTTTTAAGGTTTTTATTTGCCTCAAGTCATCCTTGGATATAATTACAATATTTGAAATTCATCACCAATATATCGTATGTCAGTACTGTCAGCAAGACTCAGAAGCTATGAGGAGTTTGGACCAATACTCTTGATGAGGCCAGGAGGCCCAAACTGACCTGAGTCTCAATTCTGAGTTGTCCTAATCTCCACATGAAGATGCTTACTGAATTCCCAGTCCACAAATCAGGAGCCTGAGTCCAGGTACCCTCTGGGGACCTGATCTGGGTCAAGACAGGAAATCTGTTTACCAGAGGTTCTCCAACACAAGAGAGAAGATGCTGAGGAGGTGAGGAATTACTGAACTGTGAATTCTCCTTACTTGACATAGCAATAAAGCTACATCATTTTTTAAAGTACTTTTTCTGACCATAAAAGACCTATAAGCTCATTATTGAACATTTTCAAAGTATTGGAAAATTAGAAATAAGTAAATAAAGCTCATACATAATCCCACCATCTAGATAATGCAGAGGTAAACCAGAGATAACTAGTTTTAAATAATATTTCCTTGAGTACATAGCTATATAACCATGTGATCATATGCCATATACAGTTTTGTGTACATTATTTATATTAAATATGTTTCCATGTTTTAAAAAATATTAAATTTTAGTGGATGCATGATATTCTCTTATAACTATATGTCATCATTCAAGTCTTCATTTTCAAAAAAAATATATTGAGTATCTACTGTGTGTTAGGCTGTGGGCTAGTTTTATGAATATGGTGAGTTGAAACTGAGAAATCAAGTCATTCTCTATTTAATGGTAAAAATGTTACAATGTAGAATATGGAACTGTTAATGGCCTTGTGAAGAAAGCAATCCTGCAGGTAACGCACAGAGAATCAAGTGAGATGGGGATGCGGAAAAGGTTCCTAGCACTGTGGTCTTTTGCCACAGGGCTTCTTACTCCATCGGCTACTAAAACCTTCTTGACTCCATAATCCAAGTATTTTCTTTTTTTCTCTTTCTTTCTCCTTTCCTTTTCCTTTCTCTCCCTCTTTCCTGTCTTCCTCCCTCTGTCCTGTCTCTCTCTTTTTCTTTCTTTTTTTCCTACTCCCAATCAAGTTTCATGTCTCTTTTTAGCAGCATCTATTCCACTTCTGTGTGTAGGTATGTGTTAAAGAGACAGACAGACAGACAGACAGACAGAATTGGCATTAATATTATTTTCAATACTTTTCCTGAGCTCTTCCAGTTGACTTTCATTTTTTAAAATTAAGTATCAGTGTTATTGCTGTTGTTGTTTGTTCTGTTTCCTAAGGTAATTCTCCTTATGAAATATATTCTTAATTCCTTTTGACTTCTCCCATGAATTTCCTTCTATTTTTGTACCATGTAGAATTTTGTTTCTTTCTATGAGACAAGTTGAAAGGGGGCTGCTTGGTCTGCTTCTGTTCATGAGAAAAGCAAGAGGGAGGGTTGGACCATCTGACTACTCAAATTGTATTTGGCACCTCTAAATTATTTCTCACCAAATATGCTGTGTCCTCTAGCTTCAGGATATACCATAATCCCTCACCTTGGGGTGAGCAAACCATCTGTGTATTAGCGTAGCCTCAAGATCTTTGTATGATGGTACACTCTGCTCACGTAATAGAATACCTGACCTGGTGGAGAATCATATTTACAGAATCTTAACTTTTTCTGTGTTCAGTCATGGAGTGCAGAGTGTGACTTCAGTGCAAAGAGGGCCATGTGTTTCAGAAAACAGTAGCTGGGCCCTGGGTCAGCTGAGCTTCACAAAGGTAGAAGTCTAGTAGGTGTATTTTCATAGCCACCACAATTGTTAAAAGTATCAAATCATGCATTTGGCTTGTCATCATGGACTACCAAGGATTAATTTGCTGGACTGGCTAAAGTCTCGGGAGGGGATGGTATAATGACCCTGTTCTTTAACCCAAAATGCCTTAGCAGGCAATGCCAGATTTATGTTTAATTTCCATAAAAATAACTTTCTTTTACTAATGTTGAAGTTTTGGTCCAAACCATTCCATGAATACTCCTTATTCATAGCCAATTGTTTTTGCAATGATTGTGACTCCAAAATATATTGCTCTTATTGCCTTATCTTCCCACAAGCACCCAAGAATGAGTCTATCGCAATAGACAATGGCCAAACAGTATACCAGAAAGGACCCGACAAAAAATAAGGCAGTTGGCTTTAAGTAGCACCAAGAACTAGATGGCTCTTGTAAATCCTCTACTTAATAGGAAATGCAAGTATTTAATAGCTTTAGATGCCCAAAAGTAAATGTTGGCAAAATGATAGAAAAAAATAAATGAGGTAAACCTTTTGAAGTCACTTCTAGGTAAATCTGTGATAAACATTCCAATGTTTATCAACACCTCCTCATCTCTAAATCATTGATGCTGCAGTACCATTGGGAAAGAACTGCTGCTTCAGGTGAAGCCAACCAGCAAGTTCATCACTGGTCTCAGCACACCAGTACAACACGGGCACTTCAGATTACCTGTACTACCTTTTCTCATAATGGAAATTATGTTTCAACTTTACCTGATCCCCAACTCCAAGCTGGTAAGCCTGAACAGAAGGATTAAAGAAGGGATGAAAAGAGTAAAGAGACATGAGCTAGGGATGACCTCCCAACATCCTCCCAAATTGCCTGAAAAATGGTATTTTAAAGTGCTTAGCAGGGAATGATGATTTCAGCTTCCCACCCAAAAGGAAAAGCAAGTCAAAACATCAACAACATGCTTCCAATATGGTAATGCTATTCCACATTAAATAGCTAAAACAAGGACGTGTTTGTAACAAGTCAAATTTAGAGAAGACTAAATCTTTTATTTCCTTTCTTTCATTCTTGATGACAACAGTTCCTTCTTCCTGAAGACACTGACTTAAGTTCTCATTTTCTCTCTGTGAAGACCCTGTATAAAGAATTTCTCATTAAAAGGCATGCAACTTAATTCCCCCCAAATAGCTCCTCTGCGTTTGGAAATTTATTAAAAAAAAAAAAAAAAGAAAAAGAAAGATAGAAAAGAAAAATGAAAAAAGACAGACAGAAAGAGAAAAGGCTGCCTTTTTAAAAAACTTCACCGAGTATTTATACCACTTTGTTTTTCATTCACACGAGGGAAATAACAAGAGGTCCTCTGATGAATGTTGCAGATCACCATGGTTACGGTTCAGAGATGCGGCAAAAAGCAATTATGGTGGAACAGAAGAAAGAAATGCACCTCTTTGTCAGAATTTCATAACAGCTGTAATAACACTAGAGCACCCAGATGAATGTAAAATAACTGAAATATTGTGGCATGTTAAATGCCAGCACATTAAAAAATTGTATTTCAATGTCACATTATTTAAAATGACAGGAAGCATTAATTCCAGCTGCACCGAGGAGCTTGTTAGGAAATACAGAGTGGGGGTTGTAAACCGGCATTCACACGGAGAGGAGACTTCAATGCGGCGCGTGAAATAGGAAATTGTTTGGAGGAAAAAATTATACAAGAGTATATTTAATCTGATATTCAGAATTAGTGCCATTATACACTATTAAGGCTACCCACCCCCCAAGGCCAAAGCTTTTACAGCATTAGAGCAGTCATCCAATCCTATCTTTGCACTGCGAGCTATAGTCTATATTAATTAAAAGTTTCAGTGCTGAGGACTGTTATCCTGAAGGAACCAAATGAGGTCTTGATGGCCAGATGATTGTTTATCCTTCATCCCGAAGGGGCCAGGTTTGCAGATAATGCCCTTCTGTGGTCAGAAGAGCTCAGCCATGCCGTGAGTTTCCTGTGAGGGAGAATTCTTACCTTCGGCTGGGATAGTTCAAGACTCCTCGTTTCAAAATGTTGGTGACAGAGGATATAGGATCTAACAATGATGAAAAGCCATCTCTCTAGTTAATAATCTTCAAATATTATTTGACTTAGAGTGAAAAAATGAAGTCAGTGAGCCATGCCTCAGCCACAGATGCAGATTGCTCTCTTCTTCCGACACTCAGCTTCCAACATCCTCTAACTAGAATCTGAATTCCTCTCACAGCTCATATGCTGTCACAAGAAGCATTTTCAGAACAGACCCTGATCCATTCCTTCTATTTCAGTGGCCAATATGATGGCTCCTCTCAGTAGCGTAGTCATTTTAGACATGCCTAAGTTCTCTCAGTAGATTAGCGAGGCTAGAAAACAAGAAATTATCAGGAGGATAAGCATGAAATAATCTTTACCAAGAAGAAGACATAATGCCAAAGAACACTTACTATTTCTATAATGATTTATTGTTTAGAAAGTGTGTTCATGTAAAGCTTAATTAAACTTTTAGTTTTCCTTAGTGTCTTGTTCCAGGTACTGTTGCTGCATAACAAGCCACCCCAAAATTTACTAGCTTAAAACTACCATTGTATTATGCTATGGATTGTATGGGTCAGGAATTCTGTCATGGGACAGTGGGGAAGACTTGTACCAGTTCCACAATGTTTGGGGCCTCGGCCGGGGACTTTTGAAGATGGTGAGGCGATTCGATGGCTGGAGATGGAATTCTCTGAAAACCCCTTCACTAACAAATCTGGCGTCTGGGCTGGAATGACTTGAAGATGGAAACCCCTCCTTGTGGCCTCCTCCTGTGGTTGACTTCCTTACAACATGGTGGTCTCAGGGCAGTTGCTCTTCCTACAGCACAGCTCAGGGATTCAAAGTCCAAGCATTCCCATAAACAAGACAGAAGCTGCATTGTTTTTATGCCTCAGTCTTGGAACTCACACCGTACTCCATTTGTCTATGCAGTCGGAAGTCTCTGGTATTCAGGGGATTGGGACTTTAGACCCAACTTCTCAATCAGCAAAATGTCAGGGAATTTTGTGGCCATGTTGTAAAACTGCTAAGCTCCTTACCAAAATCCATTCTCTCATCTTTCAACACATGGCTTTCACAAAATGCTTAGAAGAAATCCCAAGTAATGCCTAACCTTGGGATAATTAAACGAAGGTCTCATGGTGGTTTAAAATGGTTACATTTGCTTCAGACTGAAGTAGAATGATTTTCAACTAAGTATAAAGAATTAGAGGCAAATTACAGAAGTTGGTGAGGCAGTACTAGTGCTTCTACAGACACATAAGGCTGACTGAGTGGAGAGTGCTGCTTGCCCTACACTGAACATCATCACCACTCCACCATCACCCTCATTGACACAGGGAAGGACTTCAACAGCTCTTCCCTGCAGGCTCGAGTCTTCCAGGAGGAATTTGTCCTATCATCTCCTTTCTATAAATAAAGATCTGAGAAATAGGTCAAGTGACTTATGCTGGGATATGGGGACACCCCTGTTTCCAGGCCATTAATCTGATGTTCCAAGTTCTTCCAAGTTTATGTCATCCAATGTCCTTAGAGTAAAGTTTGAAAAACATAGATTAAGACTCAGCCACACTGTCTTGGACCTTTAAGAATGGCGAATCTCCTAAGGAAAGAAAGGAGATCTGTAAAATCTTTATTGAAATATTTTAAAAGCACAAATCTTAAGTGAGCACTTGGGTGCTTTTTTTTACATACATACATACATACATACATAGTGAATGGATGCGTAAGACCCTCACTCTCCACCTGGAACAGAACTTGACCAGCATCCCTTAACCCTTTGCAGTCCCCCCTTCCTCAATGTAGATATCTATCACGCACTTTCTTTGGTTTGGATTCTTTACAGATGATTATTATGTTTGTGAGATACATCTAACTTCCTAATTGTTTCTCTAACCTTCCTTAACTTCTTTACAATTGATGTTATTGTATTTCATTGCTTGTCAAAAGGATGTCATTACTGAATATGTGTCCAATTTTTATTTAAAAATTCAATACTGCTGTTTTGATTGTTTTATTTTTTAAAGTTGGTGCCTGCACAGAGAGCATTGCATTGTCAGAACAAGGTAGAAGATCTGAGGTTCTTGTCTTCAATAAGCCACTAATTGTCTTCATGACTGAGTAAGTCACTTTACCTCTCTGTCCCATAGTATTCTCTTCAGTAAGGTTGGTGTAGTCTCCTATGACTCCTGACATTATTTCCATCACTGATACCCTCTGCTTTTAACCCATTCACATGCATTTCATGTCATCATAATTTTAGATTTTTCCTTAAAAAGAAAGCCATATAAACTTTCTTTAAGTCCTCTCTCTTCAAAAGGACTGCTATTTTGGGGGGAAAAAAATCTGCAGTAAAGTTGGAATATTTGCAGAATGCAACTTTTAAAATATGGTTGTTTGCCTGCTTGTTGTCAAGCAAATGGACATGTATCAATCCACTGCTGGGTGATTGCAAAATGAAAATGCCGTTAATCTGGGCCATTGTAGCATTGTCCATATAATAACTGAATGGGTCACTCCTTGAAGTGGTTTCTCTTCTGCTGTTAGTAGAATAGACTGGGGACAGAAAGCAATTTGAGCAACTGCCACTGTGGTGTCTGCTGGAGCCAGGGATAGGATTGTCAAGGCTCCCTTTGTGTCCTAGGCAATCAGAGTTTAAACAGCAAGAGGGAAAAGACCAGCTTTTAAAACAAAGGTTTCATTTCAAAGTGTGGGTGCCTCCTTGCTTCATTTTTTGCTGTATGCTCATGTCAGATAAATGGACTTGCAAAGCACCTTAATTAGAATTGAGGATTATGCTGGGCCAGAATCCACTGGACAGCAGGTCTCTCTGTGGACACAGAAAGAACAGCAGCAGCTCGTCAATTTTCAGGTGAGTTTAGAGCTTTATTGGGAAAATGAAGTTTAAATAACACAACTTCTCCTGTGTCCTTCTCCTCCTTCCAGATTTCTAGAACCTATTAATAAATTTTTCCCTTCTTTGACATCGGAAGGTGAGAAAAAAATAATCCTTTTTGCTTGGCTTTTTTTTTTCAAGAAGAAATTTCAAAGATCTTAGAAGACAGACAACACAAAGTACCCTGTGATTCCAGATGCAATAAGTTAATAATGAAACTGAATGCAATATTTTGCAGCTAACATGTAAAATGTTGAATTTCCAATATCTCAGATTGTCATTTGGAGTTTTCTATAAATCATGGTGCTTCTCTCTGGTAGCAATATAATTGTGATTTTTTCTTCCATGTCTATCTTCCCCACCAAAATATAGGCTCCACAAGAGAAGGACCTTGTCTCTCTCACTCTCTATGGTATTCCCAGCACCTAGAACATTTGTCATTTTTGATATCAAAAATTTCATCTTTAATGACAAATGTTCTCTTCACTTAGAGCCACTTCATACTTTAATAACGAATGATTCATTGATATTGGTTGCTACCACCTCTGCAAAGACAAAAGGGAAACACACTATAATTTTCCAGATAACACTTTTGTCATATGGTGAAAAAAGCTAAAGTGGGTTATAGATGGAATGCATGAGGATGTCTCATAGTCTTTCTCAGACTATCCAAAATACATGGTTGGCACCTCATTTTAGGACTCTTAACAATACCTTTGGAAATCACCCACTAGGTTCTGCTTGCATGTTTCAAATCAGCTTTGGTAGTCTTACTCTTGTGCTGAACAGGAGTCTCTAAGGTGTTATATTGATGTGTTGTTGCCCCTGGGTGATAACAGTTAAACGAGGGTAGTGAGAGTTGGGAAGCAAGAAGTGAGGTTAAGTCAGGTCTACAACAGAAGCTTGGAGAAACACTGGGGGTCTTGGATTTCACTTCCTATCCTTCTGGGGAGAAAAGAGCTATGATTTAGACTAGGACATGCCAGTTCCAGGACAGAGAGCTCTTCATACCTCTGCTCTGCCCTAACCTGAGGTTGGTGACCCAGAATGGAGGAGGAATGGGTGCACTGGAGAAACTTCTGTGAACTTTCTGAACTGAATGGGTTAACACAGCCTTCCCAGGGGTTTGCATTTTCCTCCCCCCTCCCTCCCTCCCTCCCTTCCTCCTTCCTTCCTTCCTTCTTTCCTTCCTTTTTCTTTCTCATAGCTGATCCATTCCTGTGCATGTGGACCTTTTATGGATGAGAACTTTTGGTTAGGTTCAGTTAAGAGATTTTATGTTTGATTAGATCACTTTAGTAGGGTATGACCCGGGGTAGATCTTGGTCCTTTTACTGGAGTCCTTTATAAATGGAGAAATAAAACACTGCAGAGACAGAAAAAAGCTGTAGAGACAGAGAGGAACCCAGAAACTGAGAGAGAAGGTCCTGGGAACCAGAAGTTGAAAGGGTCTTGAAGGAGAGGGGAGAGATGAGCCGAGCCAAGGCTGTCATAGTGCCCTGCCATGTATCTGATCACCCACATCTGCAGCTTGGGAAGAAAGGATTTGATGATGGCTTGATTTGGACACTTTCACAACCTCAGAAATGTAAGCTTTTACCTTAATAATCATCCATTGTAAAAAGCCAACCCATTTCTGGTGTATTGCTCCCACCAGCTTTTAGCAAACTAAAACATTGATCTTTTCAAAGAAACAACTTTTGGTTTTGTTGATTCTTTCTATTGTTTTTTGTTTCTTATTTCCACTCTAATCCTTGTTATTTCCTTCTGCTTGCTTTGGGTTGAGTTTGCTCTTCTTTTTCTAGTTCTACCAGTTTTAAGGTTAGAAGTCTGTCTTCTTTTTGGTGTAGGCATTTAGAGTTATAAATTTCCTTCTCAGCACTACTTTTGTTGCATTCCATAACTTTTGGTATATTGCATTTTCATTTTCTTTCACTTCAAGATATTTCCTAATTTTCCTTCTGATTTCTTCTTTAACCCATTGGTTGTTTAATTGTGTGTTGTTTAATTTCCACATATTTGTGAATTTTCAGTTTCTTCCTGTTATAGATTTCTAGTGTCATTCCATTGTGGTCAGAGAATATACATTGTATGATTTCAGTATTTTTGAATTTATTAAGACTTATTTTGTGGCACAATATATGGTCCTTCTTGGAGAATTATCCATGTGTACTTGAGAAGAATATGCATTCTGTTTTTGTTGGGGGTGGTATTCTATATATGTATGTTAGGTCTAGTTAGTTATACTTCCTTACTGATCTTCTGATTAGATGTTTCATCCATTATTGAAAGTGATGTTTTAAAGTTTCCTACTATTAATGTAGAACTGTCAGTTTCTCCCTTCAAATCTGTCAGTATTTGCTTCATATATTTTGGGACTCTGCTTTAGGTGCACGTATATATTTTTATAATTGTCACATATTCCTGTTGAATTACCCCCTTTATCAGTATATGATAACCATCTTTGTTCCTCATAACTGTTTTAGACATAAAATATATTTTATCTTATATTGTGTAGCCACCCAAGCTCTCTTTTGGTAACTACTTGCATGGCATATATATTTTTTTATCCTTTCATTCTCAATCTACTTAGATCTGTGAATTTAAGGTGAATCTGCTAGACGGCATATATGTAGTCAGGCTTTTTTTATCAACTCTGCCACTCTTGGCCTTTTGACTAGAGTTTAATCCACATATATTTTCAGTCACTGCTGATAACACAGGATTTTCTTCTGCCATTTTGTTATTTAGTCTTTGTAAGTCTTATACCATTTTTTACCCTCACTTCCATTAAAGCCTAATTATACATTTTATTGATATTTTTTGTTGATATTGAGAGTCTTCTCATTTCCATCTGGATATATTTTTCATCTATTTTCCTTGTAGTTACCATAGGGTTAAAATTTAACATTTTAAATATATAATGACCATATTCGATTTCATACCAACTTAACTTCAATAGCATGCACATATTTTTACTATACTCCTCTGTGGCAGCTTGAGAGTATTTACGAATTCTAAAAAGAGAAGGATTATGCTTGTAAACTGGTCTGTTCCTCTGGGTGTGATGCCCTTTGATTGTATTAGATTTGGTGAGGGGCCTCTGGTTAAGTTTACTTGATAAAATCAATTTAGGGGGGGAAGTGGATGTGGCTTAGGTGACTGGGCTCCTGCCTACCACATGGGAGGTCCATAGTTCGGTTCCTGTTGCCTCCTAAAGAAGACAGTGAGCTGACAAGATGGGCAGATGCAGCAAGTTGACACAACAAGATGATGCAACAAGAGACACAAGAAGAAAAACATAATGAGAGACCCAACTAAACAGGGAGCCTCATAAAGAAGGTTCCAGGTGCCTCATAAAGAAAAAAATGAGCAAGACAGTGAGCTGATGTGACAGGCAGGTGCGGCAAGCTGACACAACAAGATAACACAGCAAGAGACACAAGAAGAGAAAAACAATGAGACAAAACAAAGCAGGGAATAGAGGTGGCTCAAGCAATTAGGCACTTCCCTCCCACATCAGAGGTCCCTGGTTCAGTTCTGGGTGCCTCCTGAAGACCCAGGACAAAACAAGTACAAACAATGAGGGGGTGAGGAGAAATAAATAAATAGATAAATAGATAAAATCTTTTTAAAAAATCAATTTAGGGCTTCTAATTGGGTGTAAAATGTAGCTGGTGTTGAGTCTCCACCCCTTTTGGCCTTATAAATTGCGGCGGCTTGCTCGGTCGGTAGAGGTGGGGTCTGGCTGCGGACGAGGGGTCGGTCCAGCTTGGGATGAGGGGTCGGTCCCACTTGGGATGAGGGGTCGGTCCGGCAGCAGACGAGGGGTCAGTCTCACAGGGGTTGCGCGGTTCGGCTGACGGGGTCGCCCGGCGAAGCCGGTGATGAAGGGGTCGCCCGGAGAAGCAGGCGACGAACTGGGGACAAGGGAGGCCAGGCCCTTGTCGGGGGCTCTCAGGACTGGAGGGCGCACGGCAGAAGAACAACCGCGGAGACAAGGTAAACACACAAGTCCAACTTTATTGAGGGAGAGGCAACAGTTTTATAGGGGCTGGGGAAGGCTGATTGGTCGAAGCCACGCCCTGCTCTGATTGGTTGCCAGAGAAAGGTCAGTGGGAGGTACTGGAAGGGGGAGGGATGGTGGTTAGGGATTGGCTGTTGCTGTTGCTGGGGGAAGTGGCAGGGTTTAGGGATTGGTGGCTGCTGTTGCTGGGTAGAGGGCAGACTTGAGTTTCCCGCCCACGCCTGGCTGTTGCTGCTGTCGGGGGGGTGGGGGGGGGAGAAAGGCAGACTGGAATTTTCTGCCCTGCACCTGCGCAGGGAGAAAGAAGAAGGGTGTTGCCTCATAAGGCATCGTGTGGCACTATCCGGGAGGAGGGGCGGCTGCAGAAGCATGGCTGCCGAGAAGGGGAGACCCAAGGGCACTCTGCGCCCATGCCGAGCTCCCTTCAGGGGTGGCGGTGAGTCTGACCAGCCACCCTAGCCTACTGAGGCTGCTCCCCTGCCAGGCCAGCAAACCACACTTCAGCCCGAGGGGTGACCGCATTTCCCCCTTCTTTTCAAATAAGGGCCAGGATGGCAGCAGCAACAAATAGCCGAGGCCCAAGAGGCAGTAAGCAATGAGGGAAGCGGGGCTGAAGAGGGAGGTGGGTATGACGGGGATACAAATGTATAATTTGGGGGGTGGTATCTTGCCGTTGCAAACAAGGGTGGCCAATGTCCAATTCTCATTGATCTCAGCAGCTATAAGGTCCATCTGCTGTTAAAAGTCCAGAGTGACAGCACGCTACAGGTAGTTGATCTCTCCTTGGTGGCGAAGAGCGGCAGAAGCAGACTGTGTGATGGTCTGGAGGATCGCAGCTGTGAGGACAAGTCGCGTCAGGGCACCAGCAGTGGTGGTGGTGGCAGTGTCGGGAGTGGTGGAGACGTAGGCAAGGACAAGAAGGCCAAGGTCTCCATGGGCACGAGAGAGGCCGATGTCAACAGGGCGGGCCGACATGGGGCGGCCCAATCTTCAACGCAATGGGGGTTTAAGCAAAAAAAATAGGGGAGGGGGCGGAGGACGAGTAAGGACGCTTTGGATGGTTGAGAAGAGGAGTGAGGTCGAGACAGGAGGAAGCTCCGCAGAAGTATGGGGAGGCAAAAGCAGAAACGTTTGCTAGAAAGCAGGCTGCGGGCCAGGGAAAGCGGGTTGCGGGCCATTTAGCGGGGCTGAAGCTGCTTGAGAGCAATGGCGGCATGGGGGGCCGCGGTTACAGAAGACTTGGGGCACCTGTGGGAATTGTGAGCAGGAAAAGGTCGGGTAGGAGGAGGCCGAGAAGATGAAGTGGGGGGGGGGTCTCCTCGGCAGTGGCAAGTCGCTGAGCATAAGGGCTGCCTAACCCGTCCTCCTTAACGGCCTTGCGGAGCTGCTTAACACTTTCCGCATCATGTGGGTACCAAGGAAAGGGGCGCTGAGGGGTGGGAGTTACGTTAAGGGGAAAGCAGGTGGTAGGAGGCGGCAGGGAGGTAGGCGGAGGTGCCCCGGCGGGGGAGGAATATGGGTCCAAAAATAGGCTAGAGGGGGCCGCGCATGTGGCAGCTTGCCACGGATCGGATGGAGGGGGCTGCCAGGGGGAGGCGGAGCCGGGGGGGCCACTGGCGCGGAGGGTGTGAGAGGAGCCATTGCCCATGCGGTGTTACAAAATGGCTGCGGGCCGTCCCCAGCGGTACTACAAAATGGCGGTGGGCCACAAAATGGCCGTGGGCTACAAGATGGCCGTGGACCGCCCTGCGTGGAGGGGTAAAATGGCGGGGAGGGAACTTCCAGCCCACTCAGGCAGGAAGTCGCCGGGGGGAGGGAGGGGTAAAGGGACCTCCCCTTTTTGAGCGAGGAAGAAGGCGGAAGTCCGCCATCTTGGGAATGCTTCCCCTTTTCGAGCGAGGAAGAAGGCAGAAGTTCGCCATCTTCACCGGCGCTCGGCACTGCTAGATTACACTGTTTAGGGGGACAATTTTCGAGCGCGTTATTAAGGCGCTCAACAAGCGACTCAGAGTCGGAATCGGAGTCGGTATCAGGATTCCGATCAGGGTCCCTGTTAAAGTCGCCGTCCTGACAATCACGGCGGCGGCGGTGGCGCGGCCGGAGGGAGTCAATGGTAGGGGCGCCTTGAAGGCAGGAGTGGATAGTAAAAAGCGCCGGTAATAAGCCAGGAGGGAATCTTTTACCTTCCTGCTTCACAGCAGAAGTGACCCTATCTATAAGGCGAGTATAGGTGTCCAGGTCCCAAAGCTGACACATGGTAAGCCACAGATTAAAGGGGAGAAGAAGGTCCCAATATACTTGGAGCTGTTTCAAAGAGATCTTACACCGGTGAGTGTCTAGGAGACCAGCGAGGGCCCAAACTTGTGGGGCTTGCTTAGCAGAAAGGATGTTACCCATTGCTAATGGCCTTTTGGAGCTGATAAGAAAAGGGGCCCTTACCTTGAGAGCGTGGTGATGGGAGCCGAGGTGCGTGGTGAGACGAGGGGTCAGAGCCGATGGGACTCCGACAGTGGTCGCGGGCCAAAGGAAGGCCCCAACGAGGGGAAGGCGGAACGACGAGCAGTGGAGCAAGGCAAAGGGGAGCAAGCGTGGAGGGGAGGAGGCAGAGGTGAAGGCAGGGGTGGAGGTGCTCAGGCACGCGTTCCTGAGAGTTTTATTGGAGCCTCTTAATCATAGCGGGTCGGTATAAGCCCCCGACATGGAAGGAGAAAGCCATCAAGCGATTCTCCCAGACCGCCGTGGATCATATGAGGTCACCAAGGTTCAGGAGCAGCAATGCAGAGCGAAAAGATAGGGGTGAGAAGAGAGGAGGGCATAGGGCTGTGGTAGGGTTACTTCAGACGTGCAATCATGCGCTCCCGAGAAATCCAAGGCTCCTCTTAATAATAGCGGGTCGGTATAAGCCCCCGACATGGAAGGAGAAAGCCATCCAGCGATTCTCCCAGACCACCGTGGATCATATGAGGGCGCCAAGGCTCAGGTAGCAGCAATGTTGCACGAGAGAAGCCCCATGGTGAGAAGAGGGGGGGGGGCCGCCAGGTTATGGAGTGAGGCTGTGGTGGGGTTGCTTTGCCCCACGTTGCGCTGTGGTGGGGTTACTTTGCCCCACGTTGGGCGCCAGCTGCAGCGGCTTGCTCGGTCGGTAGAGGTGGGGTCTGGCTGCGGATGAGGGGTCGGTCCAGCTTGGGATGAGGGGTCGGTCCCACTTGGGATGAGGGGTCGGTCCGGCAGCAGACGAGGGGTCGGTCTCACAGGGGTTGCGCGGTTTGGCTGACGGGGTTGCCCGGCGAAGCCGGCGATGAAGGGGTCGCCCGGAGAAACAGGCGACGAACTGGGGACAAGGGAGGCCAGGCCCTTGTCGGGGGCTCTCAGGACTGGAGGGCGCACGGCAGAAGAACTACCGCGGAGACAAAGTAAACACACAAGTCCAATTTTATTGAGGGAGAGGCAACAGTTTTATAGGGGCTGGGGAAGGCTGATTGGTCAAAGCCACGCCCTGCTCTGATTGGTTGCCGGAGAAAGGTCAGTGGGAGGTACTGGAAGGGGGAGGGGTGGTGGTTAGGGATTGGCTGTTGCTGTTGCTGGGGGAAGTGGCAGGGTTTAGGGATTGGTGGCTGCTGTTGCTGGGTAGAGGGCAGACTTGAGTTTCCCGCCCACGCCTGGCTGTTGCTGCTGTCGGGGGGGGGGGGGGAGGCAGACTGGAATTTTCTGCCCTTCACCTGCGCAGGGAGAAAGAAGAAGAAGGGTGTTGCCTCATAAGGCATCGTGTGGCACTATCCGGGAGGAGGGGCGGCCGCAGAAGCATGGCTGCCGAGAAGGGGAGACCCGAGGGCACTCTGCGCCCATGCCGAGCTCCCTTCAGGGGTGGCGGTGGGTCTGACCAGCCACCCTAGCCTACTGAGGCTGCTCCCCTGCCAGGCCAGCAAACCACACTTCAGCCTGAGGGGTGATCGCATAAATGGACACCCAGTCAAGAAGACACACAGAAGAAACTACACAAAAGGAAGAGGAGAGAGGTGTTTGACCCTGGGGCCCTGGAGAGAGCTGAGCCATTTGCTAGATAGTTTGCAGCTGAGCAGTTGAGCAACTGAGAAAGCCTGGAAAGAAATGAGCCCTATGCCAGACTGATTTAGGAAGCCCTGAGAGACAAGCCCTTTGCCAGCCTACAGCTGAGACCAGAAGAAGCTGGGCCCATGGAGTCATAAGAGGAAGAAAGGAGAGCTCAGGCATTTATCATCCACCACCTTGCTTCAACATGTGGCTGCTGACATTGGTGAGAAAGTACCACTTATGGTACCTTGAGTTGGACTTTCCACAGCCTTGGGACTATAAGCTTTTACCCCAAATAAATACCCTTTATAAAAGCCAACAGATTTCTGGTACATTGCATCAGCACCCCTTTGGCTGACTAATACACCCTCTGTTCCCCCACCTTTTTTTTTTTGTTCTTATTACTGCTCATATATTTGTTCTTTGTAAGTACAATAACATAGATTTATCATTAGATTTTATGCATTTGCATTTTAGCACCTGTGGGAAGTAAGAAATTGACTTATGTACGAAACAATGCAATACAATAGTATTGGCATTTATAATTACCCAAATGGTTACCTTTACCACAGATCTTTATTTCTTTACACCACTTTGAACCACTGCCTAGTGTCCTTTCCTTTCAATCTGAAGAACTCCCTTTAGCATTGCTTGTAGGGCAAGTCTAGCGGTGATGAACTCACTCACCTTTTGTTTAAAATACATACAATTCTTGGCTGGCAAATGTTTTCTTTCAGCACTTTAAGTATTTCAACCCACTGTCTTCTTGCCTTCATGGTTTCTAATGAGAAATCATCACTCAAACTAGTTGGGGCTTCCTTGTACATAACATATTAGTTTTCTCTTGCAGCTTTCAGAACACTCTCCTTGTACTTTGTATTCCATAGTATGATCAATATAATATGGGGTATATTTTCTTCATGTTTATCATGTTGGCTGTTCTCTGGGCTTCTTAGATGTGCACATTCACATCTTCTGCTAATATGGGAAGTTTTCTGTCATTACTTACTTGAATATTCCTTCTGAACCTTTTTCTTTTCTCTTTCTGGAACTCCCATTAATGCATATATTGATGTAATTAAGACTGGTGTCTTAGCCTATTTTCACTTTTAATAATTCTTTTTCTTTCTGTCTTCAGCCTAGACTTGTGCATCCCCATGGTCATGTGAGAGAATTTTATAAAATCTCATATCATTGCATTAATTGGAAAGGAATGGAACCCTGAGGATTGGGTTGGAGACATATGGGATGATGCTGATATTGGTGGGGACATTGGAACCCTAAATTCTGCTGAAATTTTTTCAGATAATCCTGTGTAGACCACACTGCCAACCCAGCCTCCAGCCCGCCCTAGGGAGTTTGGACCTCCTCCCAGCCCTGAAGTGGGTATCAGCCAAACTAAAACCTGCACTTCCCAGCTCTAGCCTGCCCCAGGGAGTTTGGACCTCCTCCCAGGTACCAGCCAAACACCATCATGCACTGCCTAACTTCCACCCTGTCCTGAGGAATTTGCCTTCCAACCTCTGCCTGATGAGATTAATCTTGTCTTACTGTTGAAGGAATTCCCTTCCCCTTTTTGGAGAGAATCCCCTTCCCCTTCTTTCTTTCCCATTGTGCAATCCTGAAATGAGCTGCTTTCTGATAATGCAGGCTTTGGGTGTGTGTGTGTGCTGTGGGATACAGGGTGTGCATCTGTAAAAACTTGCTTGTATGAGTCAGCAAGCTAATCTAAGTTAGCAGCCATTGCCTTAGTCTGTGTCCATTATCTCAGCTAACAGCAAAATTTGCTTCTGTACTCCTGCTTGCTTCCTACCCCCTATGAAAACTGCAGCTCAGGGCCTGGAATTTGGAGACCAAACTCTCCTCTAGGTCCACATGCATAATAAAACCTGAGTTCCTCCATCTCTCCAAGTATCGCTTGGGTTTTTCGGCCGTACCTGGACTTATTCTGCAACATTACCAGATGAAAATGCAAAAGAATGCCCTGAGGTCAGTAGCTTGTGAGGCATTTCTAATCCTTCTCCTTACCCACCCCCAAACACCCTTCTCTTCCAGACCTATTATTAGACTAAAATCACAAGCCCCCAAAGGCAAAATACAAAGTGTGACCCATGAGGAAGTACGCTATTCTCTAAAAGAACTGCATGAGTTTTCCAAATTATATAGACAGAAATCAGGGGAATATGTGTAGGAATGGATACTAATGGTTTGGGATAATGGTGGAAGGAATATAAAGTCGGATCAGGCTGAATTTATTGGTATGGGCCCACTAAGCAGAAATTCTGGATTGAATGCTGTACCTTGAGGGGTTAGAAAGGCTCTAACAGTTTGTTTGGGTGGCTGACGGAAACAAGGACCAAAAGATGGCCTAGCATATCTGAGGCTGAGATGCCTGCTTTGCCCTGGTAGACAGTAGAAGAGAGAATTCAAAGACACAGAGAGATTGGAATGCTAGAATTACCATTTGAGACCTGCCCACCCACCCCAGGAGTGTCCAGAGGACACACCTTTAACCAGGTCTATGAGGAATACATTTGTAAGTCTAAATCCATCTTCCCTGAAGAGCTCTTCTCTGTAGCCCAGATATACTGTAGAGACTGATGTAATGGAACTACACATTATGGGGATGATGGGATGATGGACAGTAAAAATTAAGTATTGGCAGTTAATCACCAAAGACCAGGTAAACGTGGCCACCACAATGAAAGGCAGACTCAAAGCAGTAATCTGAGTAGTCTGAGTTGCATAGAGTAGTCTGAGTTGCATAGAGTTATAGCATAGACTAATAGATCATAGAGTACCTAGAAGTGAAATAGATCGACAGTCTACTAAATTCCTTCTGGATCTGTATAAGCAGAAGAGTTCTAGGTCAGGTGAACAAAACCCTAATTTGAATTACAGACACAGAGAATCACAGGCCCTTAATCAATTCCTAGACTTTAGACTGTTTACAGACCCAGAGTCCCTTAACTGAGGAAAAAGGTCAGGTCCGCTTGGGGAAGGATAATTTTAGGCTGTCAAAAATCTTCCTCCCAGTTTTCCCCCAAGGAGACCTTTGGGAGTAACTATGCATTGGGAAAAGAAATGATCAGACATTTTGGGGCTTATTAGATGCTGGTTCAGAAGTGACATTAATTCCAGTTCAAAACATTACTGTGGTCCACCACCAGAGTAGGGGCTTATGGAAGTCAGGTGATTGATGGGGTTTTAGCTCAGGTATATCCCACAGTGGGTCCAGTGGGTCTCCAGACTCATTTTGTGGTTATTTTCCCAGTTCCTGAATGCATAATTGGAATAGATGTACTCAGTAAGTGGCAGAATCACCACACTGGATCCCCAACTTGTGGAGTAAGGACTATTATGGTAGGAAAGGCCAAGTAGAAGCCACTTAGAACTGCCCCTACATAGCAAAATAGTAAACCAAAAGCAATACCAGATTCCTGGAGGGATTGCTGAGATTAGTTCCACTGTCAAGGATCTGAAGTTTGCAGGGGTGGTGATTTCCACCACATCCCCATTCAACTCCCCTATATTTGACCTGTGAGGAAAACAGATGAATCTTGGAGGATGACAGGAGGTTATCATAAACTTAACCAGGTGGTGAATCTAACTGCTATTGCTGTCCCAGATTTTGTATCATTGCTCGAGCAAATCAACACATCCCCTGGTACCTGGTATGCAGTTGTAGATCTGGCAACTGCTTTTTTCTTAATAGTGATTAGTAAGGACCACCAGAAGCAAGGTCAGCGGTATACTTCCTGCTGGCAAGGTCAGCAGTATACCTTCACTGCCCTGCATCAGGGGTATATCAACTCTCCAGCCCTATGTCATAATATTGTCCTCAGGAAACCTGATCATCTCTCCCTCCCACAAGACATTACACTGGACCATTATATTGATGAGATCATGTTGATAGGGCCTAGTGAGCAAGAAATAGCAAAAACTCTAGACTTATTGGTAATGCATTTGCATTAGTGAGGATGGGTGACTAAAAAAAAAAAAAAATACAGGGGCTTTCTACCTTGGTGAAATTTCTTGTTGTCCAGTGGTGTGGAACATGTGGAGATATCCTTTCTAAAATGAAGGATAAGCTTTTGCATCTGGCCCCTCCTACAACCAAAAAAGTGGCACAATGCTTATTTGGTTTCTTTGGATTTTGGAGACAACACATTCCTCCTTTTGGTATACTACCCTGGCCCTTTTACCAAGTGACCAGAAAGGCTGCTAGCATTGATTGGGAACCAGAACAAGAGGAGTCTCTGTGATAGGTCCAGGCTGCTGTGCAAGCTGCACTACCACTTGGGCCACATGATCCAGAAGATCCAATGATACTGGAAGTTTCAGTGGCAAACAGAGATACTGTCTGGAGCCTTTGCAGGCACTATAAGACAATCACAATGCAGACCCTTAGGATTTTGGAACAAAGCCTTGCCATCCTCCACAGATAACTACTCTCCTTTTGAGAAACAGCTTTTGGCCTGCTACTGGCCTTAAAAGAGACTGAACACTTAGCTATGGGCTATCAAATTACTATGAGACCTGAGTTGCCTATCATGAGCTGATTTTGTCTGACCCACAAAACCATAAAGTTGGACATGCACAGCAGCACTCTGTAATAAAGTGGAAGTGGTATATATGAGATTGGGCTTGAGCGGGTACTAAAGGCATGAGAAAGTTACATGAGGAAGTCACCCAAAAGCCCATGGTCACCACCCCTGCCATGTTACCTTCTCTTTCCCAGTCCACAGTTTTGGCTTCTTGAGGAGTCCCTTACAATCAGTTGACCAAGGAAGAGAAAACTGGGGCCTGGTTTACAGATAGTTCTGCATGATATGCAGGTACCACCCTAAAGTGGTCAGCTGCAGCACTGCAGCCCCTTTCTGGGACATCCATGAAGGACAGTGGTGAAGGCAAATACTCCCATTGGACAGAACTTCAAGCAGTGTACCTGGTTATTCTTTTTGCTTGGAAGAGAAATAGCCAGAGGTGCATTTGTACACTGATTCATGGGCTGTTGCCAATGGTTTGGCTGGATGGTCAGGGATTTGGAAGGAACATGATTGGAAAATTGGTGACAAAGAAGTCTGCGGCAGAGGTATGTGGATAGACATTTCTGAGTATGCAAAAAAAACATGAAAATATTTGTGTCTCATGTGAATGCTCACCAGAGGGTGACTTCAGCAGAGGAAGATTTTAATAATCAAGTGGATAAGATGACCCACTCTGTGGCTAATGCTCAGCCTCTTTCCCAGGCACTCTTGTCATTGCCCAAAGGGCTCATGAACAAAGTGACCATGGAGGTAGGGATGGAAGTTATGCAGGGATTCAGCAACATGGACTTCTCCTTACTAAGGCTGACTTGGCTACAGCCACTGCTGAGTACCCAATCTGCCAGCAGCAGAGACCCATACCCTGCCCCCAATATGGCATCATTCCTCAAGGTGACCAGCCTGACACCTGGTGGCAGGTTGCCTGCATTGGACCACTTCCACCATGGAATGGGCAGCAATTTTTTTAACTGGAATAGACACATACTCTGGATATGGGTTTGCATTTCCTGCACACAATGCTTCTTCTGAAACTACCAACTGTGGACTTGCCGAATGTCTTATCTACCACCATGGCATTCCACATAGCATTGCTTCAGGTCAAGGAACCCATTTCATGACAAATGATGTGTGGGAATGGCCACATGCTCATGGAATTCATTGATCTCACCATGTTCCCCATCATCCTGAGGCAGCTGGATTGATAGAATGGTGGAATGGCCTTTTGAAAGCTCAATTATGGTGCCAACTAGGCAGAAATACATTGCGGGGCTCGGACAATGTTCTCCAGGAGGCTGTATATGCTCTAAATCAGCATCCACTCTATGGTGCTGTTTCTCCCATAGCCAGGATTCATGGTCCCGGAATCAAGGGTAAAAATGGGAGTGACACCACTCACTATTACACCTACTGATCCCTAGGAAAATTTTTGCTTCCTGTTCCTGCAACCTTAAGCTCTGCTGGTCTACAGGTCTTAGTTACAAAAGGAGGAGTGCTTCCACCAGGGAACGCAACAATATTTCCATTGAACTATAAGTTAAGACTGCCACTTGGCCAGTTTGGGCTCCTCTTACCTCTGAATCAACAGGCAAAGAAGGGAATTATTATAGTGGCTGGGGTGATTGATCCTGACTATTAAGGGGAAATAGGACTGCATCTACACAATGGGGGTAAACAAGATTTTGCCTGGAATACAGGAGATACTCTAGCACATCTCCTAGTACTGCCATTCCCTGTGATTAAAGTCAATGGAAAATTGCAACAACCCAATCCAAGCAAGACTAACAATGGCCCAGAATCTTCAGGAATGAATACTTGGGTCACCTCACCAGGCAAAGAACCACGGTGACGGGAGTTGCTGAGGGCAGGGAGAAGGAAGAAGAGGTATGATATGGGGACATTTTTTGGACTTGGGAGTTGTCCTGAATGATATTGCAGGGACAGATGCAGGACATTATATATCCTGCCATAACATACTAAATGGACTTGGAGTGAGCGTAAACTACAATGTAAATTATAATCCATGCTGTGTAGCAGTGCTCCAAAATGTATTCATCAAATGCAATGAATGTGCCACACTGATGAAAGAGGTTGTTGATGTGGGAGGAGTAGGGGTGGGGTGGAGAGTGGGGGTATATGGGAACCTCATATTTTTTAATGTAATGTTTTGTGTGATCTATATCTTTTTTAAAAAGATAATTTTAAAAAATTAAAAAACACAAAGAACCATGGCCAGCTGAGGTGCTTGCTGAGGGTAACAGGAACATGGAGTGGGTAGTGGAAGAAGGTTTATAAGTATGAACTTTGACCATATGATCAGTTACAGAAATGAGGACCATAATAGTCATGAATCTTTCTTCCTTGTTTTGTTATTGGTATGATTATATACGTACATAAAATGAATATCTTATTTTTCTTCCCTAACCCATGACAACTTGTATTAGTTTTATGTCATAATATTTAAGAATCCAAGTTTAAAAGTGAATATTTCCCAAAGGGCTTGCACCCTATTCTGTAGGGAATTAATGCATTTCTGATTGTATGCAGCACAGTTGAATATTATTAGGCAGAAAAATATATATGTGCATGTCTCTTACTATTTTTATTCAGAGACTAAGTACAATTTAAGGGGATGTTTATGGTTGCCAAGTTGACAAGGGTAGACTGTGATGGTTAGGCTAATGTGCCAGGTAGCTGTGCCTAATTGTTTGGTCAAGCAAGCACTGGGCTACTTGTTATACAAGGACATTTATGGACTTTAGTCATCAGTGAATTTACTGCATAGATGGCTGATTACATTTACAATCAACCAGGGATATTGCCATCACAATGAGTGATGTTTTATCCAATCAGTTGACTGCCTTAAAAAAGGAAGTGATTTCAGCATTCAGAGAAAATTTTCCAGCTCTTCTTTGGACAACCATTGTCTCCTGGGAACTCATCAAGAACCTTCACTGGAACTTCATCGGAGCCTCTGGTTTCCAGCCTGCCTGCAGAATCTGGACTTGTGCATCCCCACAGTCATGTGAAAGAATTTTATAAAATCTCATACTATTTACAGATATCTCCTGTTGATTGTTTCCCTAGAGAACCCTGACTAATGCTCCCCTCCCCATCATTGCCCCTTAGAATTACAGTACCTTCTTTGTCATTGCTGTAAAAATATTACAATATTGCTGTTAACTATAGTCTATACATAACATTAGCTATATTTTTCTCATGTATCACCATATTTCTAACACCTTGTAATAGAATGACATTCTTGTATTTGTACTCTTAACCAAAGTCATCATCCACCACTGAAATCACTGTGCTATTCAGTCCCTAGATTATTTTCTAGCTTTCTTTCAATTAATATTAACCTCCCTTTGGACCACAGAGGGGTTTGATGGTGGCTATTCAGTCCCTAGATTATTTTCTAGTTTTCTTTCAATTAATATTATCCTCCCTTTGGACCACAGAGGGGTTTGATGGTGGCGGGGAAGGAATACTGGTGGGGAGTATTATTGGTGGGGGGGCACATGGTTGGGAGGGAGTACTCCAGGGCATATGTGTGGGGTGCATAAAAATGTTTGGATATTTTCATAGTGGTTACAGTTGGGAATGACAACGGGGGAGTGCTGAGTTCCTGGGCAGGGGAGCTCTGTCTCATTCCCTAATGGAGCAGCAACAATCCCCCGAGTGCAATGACTAAGACCAATAAGGAAGGATGGTCCAACAATGGGTCCTTGATGCTAATGACTATGCTTGTGAGCCTGTGTGCCTGAAATAAGAACTAGGCCTGGAGTTGCAGGGTGCCTAAGAGTTACCTCCTGGGAGCCTCCATGTTGCTTAAATGTGGCCAGTCTCTAAGCCAAACTCAGCATGGAAATGCATTGCCTTCCCCCCAGTATGGGACATGACTCCTGGGGATGAGCCTCCCTGGCACCAAGGGATTACTACCAAGTACCACCTGATGATGTGGCTGGAGAACAGCCTTGAATAAAAGGGTCAACTCAGACCAGCAGAATATCTCAGCCTACATGTAATATCAGGAGTTAAAAATGCTTTCTGACCTTGAATAAAAGGGGAAAATGGAAAGGACAAATGAGTTTATATGGCTATGAGTCTCCAAAAAAGAGCCAGGAGGTCATCAGAGGCGTCACCCTTACGCACACCTCAGCAGAGTCCCAGAGACAGCTAAAGTAGATAGAACCCCAGGTATTGGTTCTTCTGAGGGCTACAGAGACACACAGGTTCTATGGTCATGACAGATGGACTTCAGTGCCATGTCAGTTGGCTCTATTTTGGAGTTTGTGTTCCTGAGTGTGATGGAGTTGGACTCAGATGTGATCTTTGTTCACAAGCCTCTCCTGTCACTTTTACTGGACCTGTGGTTGGCGCTGCGGTTTAGTGTATACTCAGGGGACCTGAATCTCTGTACAGTCCATGTGATAGCCAGGCCCTGAGCCTCAACAGACTTGTGACTCCTACACTCTGGTTTATTGGACTTACCCCAGCCAGCTAACAGGGAGGTGAAGAAGGTCAACCACCACACCAGGGACCCAAGAGTGCCTACAACTGCAAACAGGAGAATTGCATCCATCATCCATGTGGAATCTAAGCCCCCTCTTGATATAGATGTGGAGTGGACATAACCATTCCAGGGTCCACAGGATGGAGGAATAGAGTATGAATTAGAATGAACTTACTGATATTCTATTCTGGAACTATTGTGATTAGTAATGGAAGTAAATGTAGCATTGAGAT
The DNA here is from genome assembly GCF_030445035.2 of Dasypus novemcinctus. Lineage (NCBI taxonomy): Eukaryota > Metazoa > Chordata > Mammalia > Cingulata > Dasypodidae > Dasypus > Dasypus novemcinctus. The sequence continues at coordinate 163,128,735 of NC_080675.1, forward strand.
GGAGAAAGTGGCCTTAGTAGCTGCTGAGGGTGGGGAGTGGGAAGAAGAGATGTGATGTGGGGGCATTTTCAAGTCTTGGAGTTGTCCTGGGTGGTACTGCAGGGATAGTTACTGGACGTTGTATGTCCTCCCGTGGCCCACTGGGTGGACTGGGGGAGAGTGTAAACTATAATGTGGACCATTGACCATGTGGCAAAGCAGTGCTCAGAGATGTATTCACCAAGTGCAATGAATGTCCCATGATGATGGAGGAGGTTGTTGTTATGGGAGGAATGAGGTGAGGGGTATGGGGGGTATATGGGGTATATGGAGACCTCATATCTTTTGAATGTAACATTAAAAAAATTAAAGACAAAGAAATTTTTTAAAAAGTAATAAAGGGACAATAAGAAGCTTTAAAATATATATATATATAAATATATATATATATTAACCTCCCTAAACTACCCTATCTAGCTACAATCACATTTATAAATCAGCAATGTTAGTTATACCTTACTGTAATGTGTTACCATGAACTCTATTTCCCCATATTTACAATCCTCCTTATTAAACATTCTACATACATGCAGCATCAGCTCCCCCTTCTCAACTCACATTCTATCTCCTAGTAAACTATATTATATAGTTTAAGTCCATGAGTTTATTCATAGTATTCAATTTATATTAGTGAGACCATACAATAGTCATCCTCTTGTGTCTGGCTTATTTCACTAAACATAATGTCCTCCAGGTACATCCATATTGTTATATGTGTACCAATTTCATTCCCTCTTACAGCTGAATTGTATTCCTCCATATGTACATCCCACATTTTGTTTATTTATTCATCAGTTGGACCCTTGAGTTGTTTTCATCTTTTAGCAATTGTGAATAATGCAGCTACAAACATAGGTGTGCAAATGTCTGCTTCTTTGTTTTCAGTTCTTCTGAATATATCGCTAGTAGCAGGATTGATGGATCATACAGCAGTTCTATGTTTAACTAAAAGGGCAAGGGTTTTTAGGTCCTTTCTACCACCAGCGAGCTAGCCAGGGGCTGGACCTCAAGGCAGCCTGCTGCAAGAATGGTGAATAGGCTTTAGTCACCATCATGCAAAGAGAGCAAATTACTGTCCTTTACCATACTTTATCAGTCTCTTCTCACCCTTCCCTGGATGTTGTATTTTTCTGGTCTCTGGAGTTTCAAAATATTTGTTTCAGACAGAACCTTCTTGTTTAATAGCTGTTCATGTGAAAGGACTAAGACCTGGATCTTCCTCCTCTGCCATCTTCCCACAATCATCCCAAAGTCAATTTTTAAAAATTCATTTCTCTCCCTTCCCCACCCCCACCCCCCGCCACCCACCCTCCACCCTGTTGTTTGCTTTCTTGTGTCCATTCGCTGTGTGTTTTTCTGTGTCTGCTTGCATTCTTGGTGGCACTGGGAATCTATGTCTCTTTATTGCTGTGTCGTCTTGCTGCATCAGCTCTCTGTGTGTAGCACCACTCCTGGGTGGGCTGAACTTTTTGTGTCAGGCAGCTCTCCTTGAGGAGCGCACTCCTTGCATGTCGGGCTCCCCTACGCAGGGGACATGGCACTCCTTGTGCACGGCAGCACTGCTCATGGGCTAGCTCACCACACGGGCCAGGAGGCCCTGGGTTTGAACCCTGGACCTCCCATGTGGTAGGCGGACACTCTGTCAGTAGAGCCACATCCGCTTCCCACCCCAAAGTCATTTTTAACATTCTAACTACCCATATTCTAAACCTCTAGCCTTATAAGTATCCCATTTTCACAGTAAGCAGAACATGCATGATTGGACTGTCAGTAGAGCTTTCTCCCTTTAAATTCTATATATTTTTTGCCTCAAATAGAATAAAAAATGTTTAAAAGTATCCAAAGATGGAGGAAAAAAAAGAGAATGAAATCTATTAAATGTATGGTAGTAGTTTCAAGAAAACAAGAAACTGATAATGTGGGAAACATTGATTATTGACAAAACATAAAGGAAAAGATTACCCTGCTTGCCAGTTATAGATGGGACTGGCTGTGACTGTCTTTAATCAAGTCGGTGTTATTCAGGAAATCTCAGTCTGGATCCATTATTGACAGCAGAATTGGAGCAGATACTGTTATGCCCCACCTATCACTCCTCAGAACTCACCATTACAGTGTATTGCCAATGGCATCCTTTCCGAGTATTTGTAGCCACGAACCTTCTCAAGAGTTTTCATTCAGTCTGAATGTGAGATAGGCCAGAGATTCTGGGAATTTAACACCTTCTGGGAGTAGCTCCCAGGCAATGAGTAATGGGAGTTAGAGTAAAAATACCCTGTCTTCCTCCCCCATCTCCAAGAGTTCCCCAACAGGATGGAAATCCAAAAACTTGCTCATTAATGCACCTTTTCAGCTTCCTCTCCTTCCCTCTCTTACTTCTCCATTGCCTTACTTCCCCACTGCCTTACTGATGCTTTCAGAAAACCTCTCATTCTCTGATCTTTGTTTCAAAGTCTACTGCTGGGAGAACTGAGTCCAAGACAGTGAACCCAGCCAAAGACAATGACCAAGTCACCTTCTGAGATTCTTTTGTAATAGCCATGATTCTTTACTGAACAAGTTCTTTACATAGGTACTACAGGGCCTTTTGCTGAGGTTACTTCAATTAAGGTGTGGCCCAGAATGTGTCTTAATCTCATTGCCGGAGTCCTTTATAAGCAGAATGAAATTCAGACAGAGGGAGAAAAAGCCACTGAGGTAGCAGCCAGAGGCTGAACATCAACAGAACCTGAAAGAAAATGGAGAGACCAGGAGATGCTGCCATGAGCCTTGCCATATGGCAGAGAAGCCCAGCAGCCAGCCCCAGAACACCAGTCTTTGGGAACACCTTAATGTTGCCTTTATTAGGACATTTTCCTAGCCTCAAAACCATGAGCTAAAAAATTCCCATTGTTAAAGCCATCCCATTGTATCTGCTTGAGCAGCCAAGAAAATTAAAACAGCTTATAATCTACATGTTGACTTTATGAAGCAAACCAATATACATCCTGGTCAAGACAGAACCCTGGAAGGAGGCAACAAGAGTAAAAAAATATGTTTCAATTATTTGTACTAAAGATATAAAAGTGCCTACTGCTCTCTTACAGAGGACTTCAGTTATATGTTACAACAGCTAGTAATTTATATTATGAGTATTGTTGGATGTTCATATTCCTTACTTTCTTCCTACCTACATAACCTGTAAGTATCTGAGAAAATACAAACATTGTTCCCCCAATGATATAGTAAAACAACTGATAAGCAGAACTTTCTGTGTAATACTTATATGCAATATTAAGGGTGTAGAATCAGGAAATGTACTAAAATTTCCTAGAGATCTCGGTCTACCAAATCCTTTCTCTTCACTGAAGTCACAGTCATGTGTTTTTTAATGTAACTGAACACATAGGATTTGGTGTTTGCACTAGCCTCTATTTCAAAGCAACTGCTTACCTAACAATCCCCTCTGGTACAGTCTCAGAACTGGCCAGGGCACCCTTTCAGTACCACTGCATTTAACCATTGTCCTCACCAGAATTGAAAGCAGGGAGAGAAACTTTATTTTATTTATTGGTGAGCATTGTGTTCTTCTTACTTTCTCCCTCTTTTGCTTCTCCCCTCCCTCCCTCTTTTCATCTCTCCTTTCCTCTCCTCTCCCTCTCTCCATTACTTTCTCTTTTTCCTCCTTCTGTTTTTCTTTCTATGTTGCTATCCATCCATTCAAATATATTTCTAAGTTTCCATTTGTTTTCCTTCTTGGCCAGAGAGCATATTTCATTTTTAGAACACACTACTATTGAGAGCTCTCTGCACACATAGTCATCCAACACATCCATCTCTACATCAAGTTCCTATATTACAATCTTCTCACAATTCTGAAAGCACTAGGGTTTTCTGTTTTTCGCTGGCAATCTCCCGTACCTCCCATTTTCTCATTTACTTTATAGCCAAAAGACTCTTAGAAATTATCTAGTTCGACTGCCTCATCTTATGGAGAAGAGAACTAGAGCTCAGATAAAATAAATAACTCAGAGTAAGTCAAACAACTAGTTAGCAGGAATTAAAACCTCTACTTGTTTCTGGCAAACATAGGAAATATTATTTAATTACTACTTGGATGTGCACCAAAAGTGACAGTAATTTAGATTTGGACTATAATAACCTAGTTATATTTGTGCCAGAGTGACCAGGTACTGCAGACCTAGAGAATTACCAGGAGACATAGCCTGTGAACAGAATTTCCAAGGATGGGGTACTTGGAAATGAGGTCATGATACCACAAGTTTAGGGCTGTTGAGTCTGGTTGCAAAAGTCAGCAAAGAGGAATGAAATTGGCTCAATTTCCAAGCATCTGTTTGAAGACCGATAACACACAGATTATCACAGTCCTGGGAGAGGAAACAGTGTGGAAGGTGGACAACCAGCCACCTCCCCTGACCATGCTTTCCTGAAAGTATTGCATTATAATGCAATAATGCCAATACATGTCTTTTGTAAACAAGTTCAAAACTATTTTGAGAAAGACTTCATATGGATTTCTGATTCTTATACTATTGATTTTACACTATTATTCATTTATTCTTTCATTCCTAAAAAAATGTTAATTGTTTCAGCATTGTAGTAGGTGCTGACACACAGTTATGAGTATAAACAGGTGTGGACACTGCCCTTACGTTTCTCATGGACAGCACAAAGTTTGTCAAATAATCACACAATAATTGAAAGGAAGTTTTGGTAGGGCAAGTAGAGGATGTCCAGGTTGCCCATGGAAAGTCAAGGAAATATTTCCTTGAGAAAGTGCTGTTCATACATGAATAGTAAAGCTAAGAAGCAGCTAATACAGTTAGGAAAGTAGTGAAGAGCTTTTAAGAACAGCATATGCAAAAGCACTAAGGCAAGACGCATGGAAACCCAAGTGTCTGAATGGCCATAAGAAAGAGAAAGAAAGACTGCAGGAAGATGGGACAAAGAAGGACCAGCAAACCAACAGGCATACTGCCTGCACCAGTGCATCCTCTCTTCCTTCTCTTTGATCTCTCCAATCTCTCCAATTGCACTCTGGGTTCCATCACCTCCTCCTTTCTCTCTTCTGGCCACTTCATGGTAATTACACACTTAAGATCTTTAAAATTCTCACCTTCAACCTCACCTCTCTGCTAGCTTTCCTCTGTCTCACACCTCAGCACCTTCTTCCACCCAGACCCACCAAAGTTCTTGAAAAAGTTGACCACCTTTATTGACTCCACTCTCATTCTTACACCTCAGCTTCTGGGCTTCCACCCCAACACCTCACTACTATGGCCCCATTCTCATTTGCCAGTGACCTCCAGATCACTGAACTCCTTATTCTACTTGATTTCTTAGCAAGCTTCTTCTCACTTGATAATGCCCCTTTAAGAGACACTTTCACCTCATCACTTTTGTGAACACTAAACACTCCTGCTTTTCTTCCTACTTCTCCAGCTACAACATCTCACTTTCCTCTGCTAGATCTTTTCCTCTATCCATCACTGAAAAGGATAGTAATCTACAGTGTTCTCCACCAGGTCGTCCTTCCACTTAGCTCATTCTCTGCGTAATCCTTGCAAACCTCACCTCTTTGTTAATGGTTCCCTCATGACTCCAGCCCAGGTTTTATTCTTGCCCATGCTCCAGCTCTGTTGTGTTTCTGCCACTGCATCCTCCAATCAAAGGGTTCGTAATTGAACTTAGTTTCATCTCCCATCCCATATACCCCAAACCTTGCCTTCCTCTTAGGTCCCCTATGGTAGTGAAAGCATCATCCTAGATCTATGGCACAAGCTATCAACCTGATGCCAGCCTAATATGAATATATTCTTTTTATCTACTTGAAACACTCTTCCCTTCTTTTTCCAGAGTATTCTCTGGAAATACATCTATTATGTCTGAGCTTAAATTTCACTTCCCTGCTTCCTGAGCACCAACTTACAGGATATGCTTTAGCACGGAAGTTTCCATATTAAACTCTCATAACACCTTTTTTGATTGTTATTTAGTTCTTTCCACGTGGCAAAGACTGCATCCATCTTGCTCACCATTTTTTTGATCACCCATTTTCTAGTACATACCAGTGACATATTTAGTTATATTAAGAGTTAACATTTATTTTTTGCTTGCTATGTGCTTGACACTCTTCTAAATGAGCTTATTTAATCTCACTACAATCCCTTAAGGAAGTTACTGGTACTATCCCCATTTATAGGAAGGCAAACTGAGTCACAGAGAGACCTTAAGTAACTAGCAAAAACAGCGAGGCAGGACGGAGCCAGGACACAAATCTAGACAGTCTGGCTCCAGAGATCACACACTTAGCACTGTTGGTTTACTAAACAGTCGAGAGTAAGTAAATGAATGGTGGCCTGGATAAAACATAGATGTCAAATTCATTTCCCCATGCCCCATACCTGGGAAGTGCTGGAGCTAGGATTTGTTATTTGTCTTCTGACTCCAAATTTTATGCATTTAGTGGCTGTTCCACATTGCCCTTTATATTTTTAATTGTTTTTAAAGCAAATGCGTTTTTGCTCTCTGTGGACACAGTTTTAATAAGCCTATTTAAATATTCATAATTCAAATGCAAAATCCCCCGCTGCAGCCTTCAGTGATTTGCAGACTTCAGTAAGTGGCCCCTGCTCTTGGTGGTGAGGACCTGATGAACTGCCTGGCCCAGCATTTATCCTACTTTCTATATGATCAGACTCTCAGAACAGACTGCTAAGCCAGGAGGTTAGGATAGTCCGTCATTGCTTCCAAAATATTAATTGGATGGTAATATTTTTGCTCTATAGGCAGCTGGTTCATAACCTCACTGGGAAAGTGCAAAATGGTGATAAAAAGACTCTCAATTTAGGAGAAATGATAATGTTTCAGAATGTCTCAGGAGTTAACGGAACTGGTCATTTTTTCCCCTTAATTCTCCCAAATTCGCATTCATTGAACATCGTTAAACCCTGTATAAGTTATTTAAATCAAAATCTGTGATTCTGGGCATTTTTCAGTCTTTTCCTGTATCTCCGTCAAAATCAAATGCCCAGTTCAGATCCAACAGTTTCATCAAAACCTTCTTCAGTTACCTGAGTTTACAAATTTTATTACATTTTCTATTCTCTGTGCTTAAATTAATGTCACATATAATTTGTGAATAAACTTTTTTTGAATGAATGAATGAGCTATCATAAGCCATCATTGTTCTCTAATTTCTTTGATCATTAGATATTTGATTTGTAGCTCAAATTATTCACCACGATTCCCATGCTTGTTTGGATGGAAGAGCAGTAGAAGTCATAGTTCTCTTTATAAACAACCACGAAATGCAAAATATTGAAAGTCATGTAGTAATCACACATATTCCTTTTGTTATCCTCCCACATCACTAGCTACTCCTCATTAACACTCCTTGGCTGATTCTTTCCTCTGTATTCTGTCTCCCTCCAATAGCAAAAGTGTCCTTACTACCTTCCCTTTCTTTTCATTCTTTCAGTCTCATGGTTTAAATACCTTCTATTAACAGTTTGCCATTTTTTCTCTTTAGCTCTGACATCTTTCCAAGTGATACCACACTCATATACCCAACCAACTTCAAACTCTTCCTCTCCTAGGCTTCCCTATCTCAGTAAGTGACTATTAATTGGGTCACAGTGCCAGGAGTAGGGTTGTCAGATAAAATATGGATCAATAAATATTCTATGAGTCCACATAAGGTAGTTTTAGCAGAAGAATTGCATATAGGGAAGGCAAATCCACATTTATAGTAAATGTCTATTCTTTGCTCCAATAAGAGCAACTTTCTGCCCCTTCCATGATGGAAGGGGTCTAATGCCATCAACCTGCCATTCTGTCATTTGGGCTCCCTCATTTGGGCTTCTGGAGCAACAAGCAGAGAAGTGGTTTACTTTTCTGACTTGGAGTGGTCGATTCTTATTACCAAGGGAAAATTGATTCGAAGGTAAGGAAGAGTAGTATGGAATATAGCGATCCCTTATAGTATCTCTTAGTACCACCATGTCCTGTAATTGAAGTCAATGGAAAGCTACAATAAACCAATTCAGGCCAGAATGCTAATGGCCCAGACCTTTTAGTAATGAAGTTTAGGTTACCCGACCTGGCAAAGAACCATGGCCAACTGAGATGTTTGCCGAGAGAAAAGGGAACATGGAAAATGTCGGTAAAGAAGATAGTTAAAAATATCAGCTATGACCACATGACCAGTTGCAGAAATGAGGACCACCTTAATAGTCCACCTAATTTGTTACGGATATGTTTGCGTATTTGTTAGACAGTGTCATTTTCTTCCTTATCTTATCCCTTTATCATCTAATATAAGAGGTATTAATAATAGTTAAGTTTATAGTTAATAGTCAAGTTACAGGATACTAAAGGTGAAAGGTAAATGCCTTTATATCCTCTTCTGAGGAAAAGATTAGCATATTTCTCGTTGTATGCGGGATAGCTGTTTCATGTCTGGATGCTAAGTATGACTTTGTTATCATTTTTAAATGGTGATAAAGTATGGATGAAGTATGGGTGTCCAAGAGACCAAGAGGTAGATTTTGATGGTTTTTTTGATATGTCCAGGACTAGGCAACAGTCATCAGTTATTTAATCAAATACTAATCTCAAATTGTTGTGAAAGTCCATATTCAGTTGACTTTAGATAATAGAGATTATTCAACAATCTTGGTGGGTCTGATCCAGTCAGTTGAAAGCCCTTAAAAGCAAAACTAAGGCTTCCCTGAGAAAAGAAGAAATTCTTCCTGTGAACAAGTTTCAGCCCAGGCCCAGGGTTCTAGTTTGTTTTTCCTAATGGTCTGCCCTGTGGCTTTGGAACTTGTTTAGCCAATTACCATAATTGTTTAAGACAATTCCTTTCAATAAATCTCTTGACATTGATCTCCTACTAGGTCTGCTCCTCAGTTGAACCCTAACTGATACAGTATATCTGCCAACTCTGCCCTAGAGTCAACTTAATTTCTCTTTTACCATCCCCTATCTTCCCATGTAAATGCATTTGATCCATCTTTAAGTCTTACTGGTTCTATCTCCAAAACATATACTAAATTTTATCATATCTGAACATCTCTACTAATAATACTCTGGTCCAAACTGAACCAGCCTTTGTTTTAGAATTTTTGAATCCCCCTTCACTAATCTTTGGGAAAAACCCAAACTTCTTACCATGGCCTGAAACAGTGGTTCTAGACTGAAGTTTTGGTCCAAAAATTACATGCTCAGAATTATGCACTGCTCCAAAGAGCTTTTGTTTATGTGGGTTATGTCTAACAATACTCACTATATTGGAAGTTAAGATTGAGAATTTCAAAAAAGATTTATTAATCATTTGAAATTAATTTACATGTTAGAGTAAACAACATATTTTATGAAGATAACTAAATTTTCAAATAATTAGTGAGAAGAGCAGCATTGGTTTACATTTTTGCAAATCTCTTTAATGTCTGGCTTACTAGAAAATAGCTGATATTCTCATTTATCTGCTTCTGCTTTCAGTCTGTTGCAATGTCTTGTTTTGGTTCAAGTATAGGAAGAAAGTATGGCCTTACCCAGATGCGCAGTTAGAAAAGGGCGGTGTGTTTTAACAGTTGTTTGGTAACTGTGGGTAATCTTTTTTGATATTACATTAAAATTTGACAAGTGATAGTTTCTTAATGGTGGGCTGCAATATGTAATCTGAGTGAAATTTTCAGTCTCTGTTACATTAAAATCCATTAGTTTTTCTTTTACCCATGCATGAGTTTGTAACTTCTTGCTTTTAACATTTGGAAAATACTGGTTCATTGTATTCAATAGATCTTCCAAATCTTGACACATTTCATTATACCAGAACAAACAATCACATTCATTAATATCACCACTGATCCCATCAAACAGTTGTTAAGTTTACAATGGTAAATACAAGTTTGCTAAACTTCTACTTTTCACTTGAAATCTCATGTTTTATCATTCACAATAAATACTGTCGGTTGTTTTCCTGATAGTGACAGACTCGCTTTGCTCACTTTCAAGAACGTGTCTGCTGGATAATCCAAGCCTGAATAATTACAGCTTGCTAGTTGTTCTTCCAAGTAAAAAAAGTGTTTCATGGTGGGGAGGGGGCAAAGTATATTACTTCAGCTCACAACTCAATCAGTCACACAAGTGCTTTTTCTTGAGACAACCATCATATTTTGATATGAGCAGAAGTGCTTCATGTGAACACCTATTTTGCCACAAGTTCAAAACAATTGATCAAGATTTAATACAATTAGTAATTTTTACTGCTTTCTCAAGGACATTCTTAAAACTCCTCACAACATTTGGTGTCGTTGCATTGATTCATGGTAAGGCACATCAGTTTTATGCACAATTTCCTTTGTGCCATCAGTGCAAACATCACAGTGAAATGGGCAAAGAACATCTTAGTAACATTATGACAATAATTCTGACTGTGGACCCCTGAAAGTTTCTCAGGGACTCCCCAGGGTTCCAAAGACTATACTTGGAAAACCTGTGCTATTAACTATGCATAATTATAGCCCTCCAATCTGAGTTCCATTGAAAACCCAGTTCTTCAGAAGACAAGGCCAGCAAGGAGATGCCATGCTGGTTGTATTACTCTCATAAACAGAAACTGAGTGCCGACCTGATGTTTCCTCATCGCTGAGCATAATTAAATAATGTGTTCTTCCATGGAACAACTCCCATACATTTCATCTACATAGTTGTATTACCACATGACTCAAAGTGTGTGAAGTTAGAAGCTAAGATCTCTTCTTGGGTAAGAATAAAGAGTAGGGATTTCTTTCACAAGGATGGAAAAGCAGAGTCAAGACCCTGTAACTCACACAAGCTCAGTGAACCGAAGTATAGAGAAAGAGACAATGCTGGGAATTAAGCAAAGAACCCTGGCAGTAGAGGACAGTGAGATTGAACAGAACTGTCTGGGGACACCTCCAAAATGGATGCCAATAGAGGGTGGATGGGTGAGAAATGCTTCTGTCGTTTTTCTGCCCGACACAGGCATCTGTCCTGGAGAGCTTTTCAGAGAGCTATCTAGGAGTCACTCAGAGGGGTCCAACTTTGCCTCCTGCAAAATTAGAAACTAGAAAGCGAGTGGCAGGAGATAGCTGAAGGGGTTGAGAGGAAGAGCCAGACCTGCTGTCGCTCTGGAAGGGTAAAGAAAGTGTCAGATGGCCGCTGGTAAATAAGATGTTACAGTGAAGCTTGAAAAGCCGGGCAACTTTCTCCTTTATAAAGACTCTACCTGCATAACATGAAGGGGCTCAGTGACAGACACATTAAAACACCATTAAACTGTGAAATAGAACACAGTGTGAAAATAGATTTAACCTTCACAGCGTATCGATCTCTACCCCGCGCCGTGCCCAAGTTCTTGGACAACTGTTTTATAATAGGTTTTACTTATTTTCCTGTTGCTATTCTGACTTCCTCAGAGGAGGGTGTTATTTCTAAGAGCTCCTGACAGCTGAGAGAAGCAGGCTTGTTTCTCAGGGAGCGCCTGGCCTTCGAATGTTCCTGCCAGCTGCTCCATAAACAGAAATCAGTTTTGTGCAAGTGAGGAATGATTTCGTGGTGGCTGCTGAGATGACAGACGCCCAAGGATGAAGAGAAGAAGACCTCCAGGTTTTCAGGGAGGGTGAAGGACAGAAGGGTGGGTCTATAATACATACATACAACACTAGGTGTTGGATGACCACGCCTCATGTGACTTTCTTTAATTATTCGTTCTTTTTTTTTTTCTTTCTTTTATAGGAGCTACCAGGGATTGAACCCAGTGGATTGAATCCAGGACCTCTTTTGGCTTCCTTTAAACTCCTAACAATGAGGGAATATTGTTGCCTTAAATGGTGGCTCTTATATTTTGTGTTTTTTTTCCCCCAAAGACACACATACATACACACACACAGTCATTAAAAGGGGCAAAAGAGATTCAGATCCCTCTAGTAAAAACAATCAAGGAGCTGTAACTTTCCAGGCAATTTTCTGAGTAACTTAACTCAACTGAACAGATTAACAAAAAGTAACATATAAGCAATACAGTCACTTGCTTTTCATGGAAGCATTTGTTTAATTTTGCAATAGCTTAGGGGACTAAGAAGGTTGGCAAATGCCTATGCATCACAGAGTGAAAAATCATGAGCTCAAGAATCCATCCTTTGAGGGATGAATGTCACTATTTTCTCTTCAAAGATAGAATTTTGAAAAATAAATATCTACAGAACAGCCCCTTTGTAAATTGCAGCAGAATCAGAGAAAAATCATAATGAAGAGACCAGCATGAGGCAAAGACTCCAAAAAATCGGGAATTTTCATGGTAGGCCATGAGGAACCAATTCGTAATGGAGTTTCAGCAGTTACACGGTCATTCTGCCTGTGAGTGAGCTCAAATTTGAGCTCTCACAACTGGGCCTCTCAAATCATATTCCTTAGAATCCCTCGTGTGAGGATTTCAAACGTATTTGATAAAATTCAATATCCTTTTTCGTATCAAAACTCTTGTCATAAAGATGATAAAAACTCCTCTTTAACATGAAAACAAATCCATCTCAAGTAGCAGCTGATTATGGTTGATGGTAAAAAACTAACCTCCCATTAAGTTTGGAAGCATGATGCAGATAACCCATTTGCCATTAATACTTAAAATTATTGTGTAACAATAACTGCTGAAATTAAATACAAAATTGAATAATAGCTTTAATAATGGAAAGTACCAGGACAAACTTCTTTGTAGATCATGTGATTGCCAACCTAGAAAATTTGCAAGACCTACTGAAAACTGATTAAAACAATTCTTTTAAATAAAATTGCTGATTAAAAACTATACATAAAATACCCAAAATTCCTTATCATGCATAGATACCCTTTGAAAATAGAATAAGAAAAGAAAAAAATTCTTCCCTTCTCAAAAGATCCCACCCAGTTGCAACTGAATAAGTGGGAATAATACTTATAAGAAATAGGTAGCAACTTTAGGAAGAAAATTATAAAGTATTATTGAAAGATATAAAAGAAGATTTGGCTATGTCATATTCATACATTGAAAGATTTAATAGCATGAAGATTTCAAATTGTTTCATAAAATTTATGAATGTAATGAAATTTCAAGGGGGCAATTTAGAACACGAAAGAAGTCTTTCCCAACATTTATCTAGAATAATGAACTGGGGTAGTTAGTTTGGGACTTTTAAAAGGAAGAATGATAGGGAATGGTATGGCAAATCAGATATTAATCAATCATTAGGTAAATATTTGAGCACCTACTGTTTGCACTTTACCTATAGGAGTGACCAAAACAGACTTGATTCCTACCCTTGAGGAATTTATAATCTAGGGAAAGAGAGAGAGATTAAAGAAATAACCATACAAACATTGTAAATATCTAATTACAAGCTTAATGTGTTTTAAAGGAAGCTACCAGTTAAGGAAAAGCACTGTCTGGTGGTACAAAATGTTCTCTGCCCAACTTAGAGGTGTGCAACCCCCCAGCAGGCAGATGCATTGGTCTTGACAGGGATTAACACAATCTGAGGTCAAGGATAAGAACGGTACACATTTACAGCAGAAGAAATAGTGAGTTTGGAGGCCCTGCTGAGGAAGATCTTGGCATAACCGAAAAAAAGAAAGAATGAAGTGGCAGTCACATGTAGATCATGAGAAATTTTATCTAAGTACAGTGAAAATCTACCAAAGATTCTGAGCAGGGGATGACATGATAAAATTAATGGTTTAAGGAATTTTTATTTTTTATTTTCTATAGTGTGGAGAATGGATTTGAGTGGATTAAGAAAGGACACAGGGAGAGTATATAGGTGGCTATGTAGTGTTCTAGGAGAAAATATGATAGTGTATTTTGACCAGGGTGGGGACAGTGACAATGGAAAATAAAAGAACTTGATAAATATTTAGAAATTAGAATTAGAATTGGTGATTGATTGGGAAGTAGAAAGACCCAAGAAAGATAAGAATATTTTATAAAGCTGATCCAAATTAAACAATGTTCCACTGGTATTAGAAAAGGCAGACTAATTTTTGGAGCAAAACAAAAGCCCAGAAACACATCCACATATATTATTATAAAGTAAACTTGGCATTTCAAAATAGTGGGGAAAAATAGATTATCTGTAAATGACATTTAGGTAATTGGCTAATTTTTTTTTCAAGTGGGGGAGAGAACCTTTATCACAACAAACACCAAATGAAAAAATGCAACAATAGTCCTAGAAGATAATATAAGTTTATGTTTTAATTTTATTTCAGTGTTCTTTCTTTGCTTCTGGATCTCAGAATCAGACACAATACAAAATAATCCCCAGTGCATGGCTTGCTCTCATTCATTAGTCTATAAAACAGCTTCCATTGTCTTTCTTTTTTTTTAAGATTTATTTTATTTTCCCCCCACTCCCTGTTGTTTGCACCTGTTTTCTGCTCTCTGTGTCTATTCACTGTAAGCTCTCTGTGTCTGCTCCTGCTCCTCTTCTCTTTAGGAAGCACTGGGAACCAAACCTGGGACCTCATGTGTGGGAGAGAGGTGCTCAATTGCTTGCATTACCTCTGCTTCCTGCTTTATTGTGTCTCACATTGTGCTTCCTCTTTGTGTCTCCTTGTTATGTCATCTTAACATCAGCTCATCATGCCAGCTTGCTGTCTTGCTTGTCTTCTCCAGGTGGCACCAAGAACTGAACCCGGAACCTTCCATGTGGTAGGCAGGAGCTCAATCACTTCAGCCACGTCCACTTCCCAATTGTCTTTTAATTGTATATTCTTTCTCAATCGTTATACCCACTCTCCTTCCCCAACTGCAAACCTCCACCTAACAAGCATCCACTATAATATTCTTGACAATAATATTACCTGGGGTTGACGAGAAGTTTAAGTGGGAAACACTTTAGAGATTACCTATCATTTTGTAAGCCCTCAATGAATATCATCTATTAAGATTGTTATTAAGCTGTCACATCAAAGAATATAGTATATCTCTCATTTATTCAAATCTTCTTTTATGCTCTTTAATAATTTCAGGATTTTCTCTAAGAATGTTTGTATGTTCTTTGTTGGGTTAATCCCTAGTTACTTTATAGCCTTTGACGTGGTTGTAAATGGTATCTTATTTACTATGTACTTATTTATTTTCTTAATGGTTATTTCCAGTATGGAAGAATGATGTTGATTTTTATTTTAATATTGTATTTTAAAAGATTATTTTTAAAATATTGGATGTGCAGGTTTTTCAAAGCGTAATGCCAAAGACAGAAACCATAAGGAAAGATTGATTTATTTGACTAAAAAGAAATGTAAAACTTTTGTTTGCCAAAAACATTCTTCGAAGTCAAAAGACAAATGACAAACTGGGAAAAAATATTTGCTACATATATGACAGAAAAGGGCTAGTACTCTAAATATATAAAAAGTTATTACAAAACAAAAAGAAAACTGCCAAATATGGGTGAAGGCAGTGAAAAAGCAATAAAAAAGAGAAGAAATAGAAATATCCAGCAAACATGAATAAGTGACCAGTCTTTTGAGTAATAAAAGAAATATAAGTTAGAAGAAAACACCTTTTCATTATCACGTGCATTAGTTGGGGCTCATGTTGTTGTAATGACAGAAACCCAACGCAATGTTGTCTCCACAAGAAGAAAACTTATTGGATCATTTAACAGATTTCTAGAAAAGGCTCTTGCTTCAATCCCAGGTGCATCCAAGAGTCCATATCTCAGTTCTTATCTCTATTGCATTTTATTCTGCACGCTGATCTTCACCACACAGCAAACAGAAGACTGCTATAGCTCTTTCCAGCCTAGCAAATTAAGTCTAACAGCTCTCTTTCTATTTCAATACCTATATATGAATCACAGCAAAGATTTTGGTACTTGTGGGGTCACATGCCTGTGTTGATCCAGTCCGTGTAAGCTAAGCATTTGATACATTAGGATAAGGATGGCTGTATTAGCCAAAGCAGTACTGAAACAAAATACCAGAAATCTGTTGACATTTATAAAGGGTATTTATTTAGGGTAGAAGTTTGCAGTTACCAGGCCATAAAGCATAAGTTACTTCCCTCACCAAGGCCTATTGCCACATGTTGGAGCAAGATGGCTGCTGACGTCTGTGAGGGTTCAGACTTCCTGGGTTCCTCTCTTCCAGGGGTTCGTTTCTATCTGGGCTCAGCTCCTCTGTGTACTTACTTCCCAGGGCTCCAGTTCAAAACTCCAACTAACTCTTCTGCCATGTGGTTTTCTCTGTGAGTCCCCACCCACCAAGGGGGTGGTGACTCAACAAACTATTGATGTGGCCCAATCAAAGCCCTAATCATAATTTAATCATGCCCAGATAAAAAGACCACCTTACAAACATAATCCAATATTTCCTTTTGGAATTCATCGATAATTATCAAACTGCTATGATGGCTTAGCCTGGATCATCCAAATGGCCCACATAGCTAGGCACTGGGGTTGACAAACCCACTTGACTACAAGGAGTTGGGAAGGGAGCTCTTATGTTTTCCAGGGTAATGCTAAATACACTAATTTTTACATTCCTAGAGCTATTTGGCAAAAAACAACTAGTTCACATATGAACAGGAATAGCGAGCAGTATGACACAGGTGGAAGAAAGAAATTTGTTGAGTACTTTTCATTACAATTTAAAAGCAAAACACCATTGTAAATAAACAAAAAAGAATAAACTGAAAGACTGTGGAGTGGGTCAGTTCTGAAGTTAGGGAGTTGTCAAGGATAGACACAGTCTTGTAATTTTCCTGGGGCCTCTAGCAACAGCACAGCTTCATTTTACTGGAAGTTACCCCCTGAACTCCTCCTGGGGACTTGTAGGCCAGTGCAGCTTGCTTTAGACCTTATATCATGGTCCTTAGAGAGAAAGGGAGCTTGCAGAAAAAGGAGAAGCAATTCTATTTGGATGGACAAAAGCAAGCATTGGAAAGCTCTAAAATAGGGAGGGGAAAGGGACACTTGATCTAAACTAAACTCTGTAGGAATAGGTTTCACTTAGGGCACATTTTGGTCTGTGCCCTAAGAGAAACAAATGCAATCTGTAGCCAGTGTGAGGCACACTACCTTTTATTTTTCTCTCAACTAAATTGATAGGTTGACAGGTTTGAGGCCTGTGTCCTTTAGAAATCCCACTGCACAGCTTAGAGATTTAGCCCAGGCAGAGATGCAAAAAACATCATGAAGGTCACTTGTGGCTTCTACTATGAAGGAAAATGTTTTGTTTTATGAAAAATACAAAATGCTGAAAAAATTGAGCCTACAAAGGAATGATGTGAAGACTATAGAGGGAAAATAATGAAATTCTGCGTTCCCAAAGAACCCTTCAGAACATGTAAATTCCCTTTGACAACAGATCTGCCATTTCCAGAGTAAAAGGCTTTCAAATGGTAAATGGTACCCGCAGTTCTGTGTGGAGAGACAAGGCTGGTAGTTGTTTTAGGGAAGGTGCTTTGGCCATATGGTCCAATATCTTCTCTGGATTCAGGGAGAACTGAAGATACACAGGGAGCGAGCATAAGCTGATCATATTCTGCCCAGCCATAAAACGACAGGAGCACTAGGACCACCTTCTCTTTACTGGTTTGCTCTGGGCTTGGGGTTCCATGAAAAGAGTCATCACCTTACTATGAAGCAACTTAATACTAAATGTCAGCACAAGACAAAGCTATGGTATATTTTGGGTAGTATTTTCAGATACCCTCTTTAAAAGGAAAAACTACATTGTATTTGATTTTTGTTTTTTGTATTCTCAGTATCTAGCAACACAGTCTACAGGGAGCAGACTCTTGTCAGGGTTGACTGACTAATGAATGAAGGAATTAATGAAAATGAATGAATGAAATAAATCTAGGCAACATTCACCTTTGTGGGGGGCTACCTTCCATTTAATGTAACATATACTTGCTAAGTTTATACCTGTGAAGCCTCTAATTTATATGCTGGGAAAGATAGGGAGATGAGGATATCGCGATTCAAGAGGGGATAAGATGAATCCATACATTCTTATGACGTATTATGGACAGATACAACTGCCATCAGGAAAGAGGAATTAAGTGATATAGAGTTGAAATACACAGAAGGCTCTGCATGTTTGTAGGGATCAAGAGGTGTTTCTTAAAGAGGCAAGGTACTGGTAAAGCACTTAACAGTGGATAAGATTGCTGCTGGTAGAGAGAGGAGAAATTCAAGGCATGTCCATTTATGACTGAAGAGTGGTGCAGTTTGACTGGAATCTACCATATTTCTTCAAGAGTACCGTTATATAGGACTGGATAACTAGGTTGGTGCCAGGTCCTTCATAGATAGTCCCCCATGCTCCACTTGGCAGAAATCAAAGCTGATCTCATGTATTACAATTCCTCATTTACTGCTCTGTTTTGCTCAGCTCCTCTCTGCTCTGAGTTTCCAGGAATTGGGGAGCCTAGAGATGTCTAACATTCCCTGTACCTGACAGGAAAAGGGTATTTAGTTCTGGGATTCAGTATTAGGAAGTCCACATGTCTTCATTTTTCAACATCAAGAATAAAGATGTATTTGTACCTCTATTTGTTTGACTCCTGCATGTGTCTCTTAGCTGGTTCTGACCTCAGGCAGAAAAAGGGGGTATTATAGCCTCCTTTAACCCCACCAAACGCCAAGAGCAGGAACTCAGTAAATGTGTGCTGAATGAAAGAGTGAACATATGATTTAATTATTGAAGACTAGTAGAAGTCAGAAACATCAAAGGTGCCATCTTATTGCCCTATTGCTTTATCATGGTCCAGCTCTGTCCTTGTGCACCTAAAAATGGGGCCTTACCATTTTTGGTCACTATAAGCACCGTCACTAGATCACTTACTCTTTCCTGTCTTGGAATATTCAATTACTTCCTTATTTTCTTCTCACGTAAAATCAGTATCTCGATGACTGGATATATTCCCATTACTTTTCACTCTTCCAACACCATTATCTTCATTTGCCACCCCCACCCCCAACACTACCTTCTGTAGCTGTTGCCACACTAAGTCATTCTGGTCTCCATTTCTGTAGCCAGGAATCTGAATAATCTGAGAAGTTAGGAGTATAAGGTTCATGCTGTTATGGTAATCCCAGATACAATGTCTTACTTAGGATACATGCATTGCATATATTGCTCACCACAATAGCGTTGCATACAGCTAATTGAAAATCGAGAAGATTTTTAAATTCAGGTTTGATTTGGATTTCATTTCAGTTTGCAATATGCAGATATTTCTAGAAACTGGAAGTCATATTTTATCAAGAGCATATCAACTAAACCAAGAAATTTACCTGCATTTCAAATTATTGTGTTTTGATGTTCAAATCACTTTCTGAAATTGGATCACCATCTCTGACCCAAAGTTTCTTTAAAAATCATTAAACCCTGAGATCCTTGGGGCTAAACTAAGTTGTTTGGGGATATGACTGAAAAGTGGAAGAGATTGAGAGCGTACCCTCTAAATATCTCTGGACAGACATGTCTGGGCATCAGTGTAGACTTTTAAAAAAAGTGGGGTTAGAGCCCATTGAAAATGGAAAAACAATTAAAACTGTATTGAAAGTAGAAAGAAGAAGAGAAATCATTCCTAATTAATTCTGGTGCCCTACTCAACCCCAGCCTCTTTGTAATCCTATTGGGAATATCTTTATTGATCTGGGGGTACTGCAGCAGGCTTCTGATGCTTATCTCAGCATAAAAACAGGCTCTTGTGATGAGCAGTGATTTAATTACATGACAATCACTGTTAACAATGCATGGCAAATACCAAAAAATTATGCAGAGCAAGACTGGCAGTGATAAATGCAAAGAGGTACCACTGACTATCAGTAAAGTTTCTGGCTAAAGCTCCTCTGCTGATAGTTTTCTTAGAGCAAAACAATATTTGGTGACTTGAAATGTCTAACAACTGATTTCCACGGTTCATTTTTAGATAAAAGTGTGGAAGCTTAAATTTTTAAAATATTGATCTTTAATATACTACTAAAGCTTATTTTTAAGACCTGAGAAATATACCTAGAATATTTTTCCACAGAATTGTGGGGTTTCATTTTTTTTTTTTTAAGATTTATTCACCAATCACCCCCCACCCCCCACCCCACTGGTTGTCTGCTCTCTGTGTCTCTTCACTGTGTGTTCTTCTGTGTTCACTTGTATTCTCAGGCAGCAATGGTGATCTGTGTCTCTTTTTGTTGCTTCATCTTGCTGCATCAGCTCTCCGTGTGTGGTGTGTGTGGCAACACTCCTGGGCAGACTGCGGTTTCGTACAGGGTGGCTCTCCTTGTACAGGGGCCACTCCTTGCACAGGGGGCACTCTTACAAGGGAGCATCCCTGCATGGGTTGGCTTGTGCACAGCAGCACTGTTAATGGGCCAGCTCATCATATGATCCAGGAGGCTCTGGGCATCAAAACTTTGGACCTCCTATATGGTAGGTGGATGCTCTATTTGTTGAGCCACATCTGCTTCCCTGTGGGGGTTCTTAAGGACAGAATATTTCTCTTTTCTTATATCCTCAAGACTTTGCTCAATGCTTATGCCACCAACAGAATCCAATGTTATAGAAGGAACTAATGGAAATGCAATACATTTTCAAAGTAAGACCCTTTAAGAAAAAAAATTAATAGGATTGTCTTCAGATATAAATATTATTAGATCTAGGCTTTCATATATGTCAAAGCACATAGTTAAGTCTAGGCATAATGAAAACAATAAAATATATTTCTGTCTATCATTTTGAACTATGATGGATTCATCCAAGTGAATTACTGGTTGAGAAATATTTTGGCACATGTTGTTTTAAAATATTTGATCATATTTTTATGTGTGTTAGGGCCAAACTTTGTATTGAATTGGGAGTCCTTAAATCTGGTTTCCTGATTGTGACAGAATGGCCTCTCTATCATGAGATGCCAATAAAAAAATGAGAGCATATTACGAAAGAGAATATACCTGCAAAACCTAGGTGAGGGGAGTAGGAGCCATCCAAGACAAGAGATATGGGGACATGTGTGGTTGAATGAAACATGTGTTAGGGACAGGGAGTCCTAGTGCAAAATGAAATGACACCAGTGGAGTGGAGTCGGAGCCGCTTCCTGGCAACCTAAGGAAGCTCAAGTTTGGGGTTTGCAGCAAACATAATGGTCATGAAAAAGAAGAGGGTCTGGGAAATGGGAAGTTTACAGATGGGACAGTCAGAAGAATACTTTTCCATTGTGGTCTCAGCCCACACAACTAGATGTCTTTTTGGAGAATTTCAGTGAACTTTCTGAAGAGGGTTAAGACAGAATATATAATGGTCAAGGACTAGGCTTCAGAATCAGATTGGCTGGATTCAAAGATCAGAACTATTATTTACTAGCTGTGTGACTTTGGACAAGTGTCTTAATCATTTTATGTCTCAGTTGCCTCATCTGTAAAAAAGGGAATGATAACAGTATGTGCCTCCTAGTTGTTTTGAGGATTAAATAATTACTCTATTTAAAGTACTTAGAACAGTGTCTGGTATGTTAGATGCTAGCTATTAGTAATATTAACATTTATAGTGTAGGACTGGCAATTCAGGAGCAAAGCCTTTCTTATTCTGTTTTTAGGAGGATGCAGGACCTGAAATTGACTCTCTGTTTTCTCAGCCTAAAGCACTTCTGCTGGTGGGTATAGTATACTCTTCCTCCATTGACACTATCTACTTCCAAAGACAGGCTCAACCAAAATGGACCTACTTACACATTAACTAGAAAACTTACAGCTGTTACCTACAGTAGTCAATCTACTTTTTCATTATGAAACAAAAAGAATCAGTGGTGGATCCACAGATCTGTGAGGAAATCCAACAGTTCGAAAGAATAGCTGACATGGAAGAAATAGATGATTTGGGCAAACAGACCAGTGCTTGGGGTGGGCGGATGGAAGAAAGGAAGGAATGAAAGAAGTGAGGGTGAGAGAGAAGAAAGGAAGAAAGAGAAAGAGGGAGGGAAAGAGAGAGAGAAAGAAAAAGAAGGGAAGGATAGGAGAGAGAGAGAGAAGAGAGGGAGGGAGGAAAGAAAGAAAGCACTCTAGCATTTTTAAATTTAAAAATATTGTAAAAAAGAAGAGGCATCTATGGAAAAAATAGCTTAGAAATTAAAACTATGATTGATCAAATTAAAATAATGAATTGAAAGATTAAAAAAAGGCAAAGAAAATTCTCAGAATGGTAACAAAAGAGCAAATCTGCTAGAAAAGGAAGAAGAAATGGAGAATCATTTAAGGACATCTAAACTCTGTCTATGGTTGTTTCAGAAAGATGGAACAGAAAATGTAAGTAAACTCTCATATAAATAATAGACAGCAATTTTCCAGAGCTAAAAGTGGATCACAGGGTTTGGTTTGAAAAGGTTCAGTTCAGCTTGAGTGCCAGGAAGAATGAGTTGAAAAATGGCCTGGAACTAGAAAAATCCTTGTGAAATTTCAAAGCAAAGATATAGAAAAAATTCTCAAAATTAATGAGAAAGGAAAGAGAAGACTGCCAACAAAGAAAGCAGAATGTGATTGGCACCAAACCTCTTATCAACTATTGGATGCAATGCCTTCAGAGTTCGAAGGGAAAAGTCACTTTGAACCTAGCATGGAACTATAACCTTTGAACTATAGATAAGTGCGAGGACTAAATAAACACATTTTCAGATACAAAAGGGCTCAAATACGTTACCTTCTATGTATTCTTAGCAAATTATTTGGAGATGTACTTCAGCATAATAAGAGAGAAAATCAAGAAATCCCTAGATGGACCCAGATGATCGGGGGAAGGAAGTTCCAAGCCAGGAGAAGGGGGTGAAAGGGGAATGAGCCATGGTGGGGATGGTGGAGCAGGGGTATTCTGATCTTAAATACTGAGGATTTGAAACACTAACTGAAGTCAGTAAAAAGGGAAATAAAGGCATGTAGCTTAAAGTTTTAATGAAAAAGAAAATTCTTATGCAACCTGGATGCACTTTACCACACAGAAATCCACACATTGAACATCACATTATAACTTATCCTAAATTAGCACCTATAACTCATTTTTAAAAAATTCAGTGAGCAGCAGACATGAGAAAGAAAGCAAAATGTATCTTTTTCAATAATTATAAAATTAATCTAATGCTCTTTCAGAAAGTTTAGACAGATGGTGTTTTTCTCCCTTTCTTTCAAATCCCCCCCCACGCCCCCAATCTGTCTCTCTCTCTTTCTGTTTTTTTTTCATCTACACAAAAATCCTAGACAGTATTATTCCATTAGACAGATGAGAAAGCTGAGGCACAGTGAGATTAAATGGTTTACACAACTAGAAAGTTAACTTTACTCTTGGTCCTAGCATTGAAGAATTCCCAACAACACTGAGACTAGCGAAATGTATGTACCCTGCCTAGGTGGCAGGAGTAAATGCCAACAGCAGAACAATATTCTTCAAGTCTTAAAATGCAAAATCGTCCTACCCACCTTTGTGGCAAATAATGACTAACACAGTCCTTTGTGTCAATATGACACACCTATTAAAGCATAATGGATTCTTCCAGTGACTGCTTTTCCTTAGACTGACTTGTTCTCTATTTGCTGAAAAGTATATGTGCATTCTCAAATGAGCATACCTAATATCTTCTCAGCAGTCTGAGTCTAGGCAATTCAGATAGCAATAGAATCTAGATTCAGAAAGGAAAGAAATGCAGCTAGTTGTTTTCTGTGTTGCAGTTGGTTGCTTTTGTGTTGTTGTTTTTTTTTCAGGTTGGAGCAAAGATTCTACTCTGCATCTGGAACCTACCAGCTTAATTGCTACTCTTATTATTATGTTGCTTTCTAACTATAAAGTTTCTAGTCCTGACATAATCAATTCCCAGTGGGAGTTGAAAGTGATGTAAGTTTATGGCTAAAAGTTAGGCATACTATTAAGATGATCATTTACTTCAATCCAATCATGGCCCAAATCCAGAGAGAAAATTCCCCCAAACCAATCAATTTAAAGGGCTTGAATTTTTAGTTTTAAGTTTCTTTCTTTTGACAGCCTGTTCAAAAGAGAATTATGCAATTATGATTGCCAACTTGTGATTTTCTGAAATGATGGGTGACAAGTAAAACATGGATAATTGAAACCCAGAATTGGGGGGAATTTAAACCCAAACTATATCTAATGATTAGTTCCAACAGCCACTTTCATTGAACATTGCAGCAGAATTGTTATAGAACAAAATGGACTAATCCAATGCCAAGATCTCCACAGAAGTAAACCTTTCACGCACTATGCCAATTGTTGAGGTTCTGTTCTGAAACAATGTGTCCTATTTAGTGGAGAAGCTGAAATAGAGTGTATTGAGATTTCTTACTCAAGGATTCAACATTCAGTGATAAGTTAAGGATTCAAGAAGATTTGGAGACTGCTTTTTACTCAGCGAAGATGAGCCTCCTGCCCTGGACTGATTATATAAAAGTATTTCCTTCTCTGTTAAATTTACACTAAAATAATCTTCCTATCATTTTTCACAATTATTTGGACTTGAGGCTCCTATATGGAATTTTAATAGTGATGAATACCTTTGAGATAAATAAACGTCCATGGCTCTCCACACAGCTCTTTCAAGTACTAATAACAATGTTATACATTCAAGTTCATAAAGGAGTCAGATTGGATTTTCTGATTCCTGTTTGCAAGCTATTTATATCATTCAAGTCTGCATTTGGGTCTTCAATAAGAATGGTTTCTTATTATTAATAGGATATGTTTTTCACACACAGTTGAATTTCAGTAATTCTCTGAATTAGGTGTGTGTTTATAAGTGTATATACATTTATGCACATATGTGAACATGTAGTTGCGGCCCATACAAGTATAAGAAATTCTGCTTTGAAAATAAATTTGTATAACAGAATATCTTAAGAAAAACGAAGCAAAACAGAAATATGCTCCTGACAAAATTGATCAACTTTTAGATTAAAAACACCTTAGGAGTATGGCAGGCAGAATGTGGAGCCCAAAAAGATGGCCATGCCCTAATCCCTGTAACCTGTAAACATGTTATGTTGCATGAAAAAAATGGAATTAAGTAGCAAATGGAATTGAGTTTGCTAATCAACTGGATTATCAGGTTGGGCCCAAAGTAATTGTAAGGGTCCTTAAAAGTGGAAAACTAACTTGGAAAAGAGGACCAGATATAGCAGTGTGAGAAGAACTGTGGCTCTGGAGATGGAGGAGGGGACCATGAGCCGAGGAATGGGGGTGGCCTGTAAAACTGGATAAGGCAAGAAAAAAATTCTTCCCTAGCAAGTAAAGAAGGAACCAGCCCTGTTAACAACATGATTTTAGCCAGATGAGACCCATTTCAGATACCTGGCCTCCAGAACTACACGGAAATTAATCTGTGTTATTGTAAACCACTAAGTGCGTGTTAATTTGTTATAGCAGCTGTAGGAAACTAATAGGATAGAACTCCCTTTAATGCATCCTAATTTTTACCTCAAGATGAGACACTGTATCAAATTAAACCTCTCTGCACATTTCTGCTTATCAATTAGAATTTTATCATAATTCTAGGAGAAATTATCGTTTCAGACACTCTGTCATACTTTTTTTTTTTTTACATATTTAAACAATGGTGAAGAAAGTAAGGAAAATAGTCTGGCTATGTAGTACTTAGCTAATTTTCATAAAATGTTAATCTCTGTAAATAGCTATTGTTTTTCCAGTTCAGTTAATGTGATATGGAACTTCACTAATTTGTAGTTCCTGTTGCATATGAAATATGGACATCTACGGCATCAGAATCCACATGATCAGAATCTTACATATTTTAATTGTCTTCTCTCATATTGCAACTTGCTATTATAAAGAAGATGAAAATGATTCTTTGTTTTCTAAGATTCCAATTTTCTTTCATTATAACCAGCACTCAAACTTCTTTCTTTTACATGATTTAATGCACCGCGGTTAAGCTACTCTCTAAGGTGCCTCTTTTTAAATTGTGTTTACTGAGCAGATAAAATATTTTCAATAGCCCCCAATAATTTTATTTTTATTTATTTAGAAATTATATACTTGTACAAATCTACTTACTAGAAGAATTTTTTAAAAAAATGAGATTAAAAAATATAAATAGGTTGTAGAGTAGAAGTGAAACAGACTTAAATTTGGAATTTCTACAGATAGGACTGGGTGCTGGTTCTACCCAATACCATTATCTGTTCATGACCAACACTCTCTAAAGGCTGTAGATCCACCTCTGCTCGAAGAGAACAAAAATAATTATTCAGAAATTCAGAGAATTCAGGAAAAATGGAGAAGGCAACAATATATTTTTACAGTCTTCCCAAATGTTCTCATAGAAACAGGCAGGAAAATGACGATAGCATAACCCAAAATCGAAACCTATGGGGTATCAGCAAAAGAAGCAGGAGGAAACAAAGGGAACTCTTATGGACCTAAGAGTAAAAGAACCCTCAAATTTCCAACAAGTACTCCCAGGAGAATGGCAGGTAATGTAAGAACCGCGATTGAAACTAAAAAGGGCTTTAGAGCACTCCAGTTTTCAGATGAGGCTCTGAAGGCCTGAAGGTGTTGTAGGAGTCTCGGTATGATGAACTCTCTAATCTCAAAACTAACAGACCAAGGTAGTGCAACATGGAAGTAACTTGAAAATGTTCCCTGCTCTGCAGAGAGTAGATTAGAGGTTTCAGGGAATGGGGGAAGGATGAAAAGGGAATGTATGTTTGGTAGATATGTAGTGCTTATGGATAAAATTATTAATAAATAAATAAATAAACTATAATGATGTTAACGGAAATCACAAATTTTAAAAACAACAAAACTGTCCTAAGGTTATGTGAATAGGTGGTTGTTACTTGGAACAACATTTTTTATTGCAACATTTTGCAACTTATATCACAAAAAAATGGCTAATATTCTTATAAAAGTACTTTCTTTTATAAAATAAAGAAAAAAATAAAGAAAACACCAAAAGCCCTTTATAAAAATGAGCTAGAAAATGACCAGATAATTCACAAAAAAAGAACTGCAAATGAATTTTATCATATGAAAAGGGTTCACTTCCCTATAAGAAAAATAAAAATTAAAACTACACTAGGTCCATTTCTTACTCGTAGAACTGGAAAAATCTAAAAACTTGCCAATTTGCTAAGTTGGTAAGGCTGTGGGAAATAGGCATTCTCATATATAGCTGGAAGATTGCAAAACGGAAAACCCCTTCAGAGGAGAATTTGGCAATATCTAGCAAAATTACATACATATTTACCTTTTGATGAAGAAATCCCACTACTTGGAAGCTATTCAAAGGACCCCACTGGCAAAATTACAAAAAATATGTACAAAATGATTCATTGCAGGATCATTTATAAAAGCAGTAGATGGAAAGAACCCAAAATCTATTATTTGGTACATTCACAGCCGCAAAGCAGCATGAGGGTTATCTCCATATACTGCTATGAGTGCTCTCAGAACAAAAACTGGACAGAAATGTTTATATTATGTTACCATTTCTTCTAAGAAGGATAGTGGGGGAAATAAATATATTCATATATGGGTAAAGCGTATCTGCTTATATTAAAAAAAGAAACCAAACAAAAATGGCAGGATAACCATAGAATTAAAAAAACAAAAAGTTGGCTCTGTTTTGGGGATGAGAGAATAGGGAGAGGAGACCAGCATCTTTCTTAGACGTCCTTGAATGTAACAGTACTTTGTTTGGTAGATTTGACTGTGGAGGAAGGTAAATAGTTTACTTATTATAAAACCAAAATACAACTTAAAAAGCAACCCATAGGAATCAAGCAATCACTTATTAAAAATAAATATATAATAATTGGAAGGAAGGAAGAGAGGGAGAGAGGGAAGAAGGGAGAGAAAAAAGGAAGGATGGAAGAGAAACAAAAGAAGCAAAACATAAATGAAATTGCAGGCACAATCACATAGATAGGAACAATTCCAAGTGCCTTAAAGACAGCAATTTGAAGAACTGCAAAGGAATTGCAAAGATAAATAAATGAGTAAGCAAACTGTTTTCTGTAATAACGTTATTGGTAGTAGTGTTGTTATTGTTATTATGACACTGCTCTGACTGTGTTGTGGAATAAAGAACATGATTAATTATGTAATATTTAAATTATATGAGTACAAGAGTCACTATAAACTAGTATTCGCCACATGGGAGAAATGAAGTACGGAAGTAAGATTAAAGAATTTAAGTAAAAACTCTGTAATTGGAAGTATTAGCCGAGATTTATCATGTATTTTTTTTTTTTTATTTTTATTTCCTAGTTCCATCCAATGAAAAGACCAAGAAAAATGGCAAACTTAGTAGCAGTGATTTGAAATGCCATCTTCCATTTAAAGGAACCAGGGCTCTTGGGAGAAATGGTTGATTCCAGCTTGGCAAGACAGGTTTGGAACATTTCATCATGTCAGATATCAAGAACGCTACCAAAGACTACGAGGACTATGTCAAAAAGACTTAGAAGCCAACTCGAAGAAACTTCCATGGACCACAGATGGGACCATTTGTTCATCCATAAGGATATTAATGAAAATAATTGGAAACACATGAAACTGTTTAAATCCATTGGTTCATAAAAATACAAAAAGCAAAAATCTAATTTATCACCATTAGATAATGGTAGTGAACAAATCATTATTCTGAAAACTGGCAAATAAAGGGAAAAAGTCTTGAATATCCTATAAAAATTAATAATAGGTAACCAAATAGCAGAATGAGGTGCTCTCTTTATTGACATTTAAACTAACAAATACAGGAGAAATACTAGAACTAGAATATTACTCTATTATCAACCCAAGTGGGAAATAATTCATTAATTGCTAACATCATCTGTCTTTTATTGGAAGAATACACCAGCACTCAATGAAATAGTGTTTCCTATAGCATCAAACTTGTATCTGAGCAAGCATCTTTCCAACTACCAATATAAAGAATATAGAGAGGAGTGAGGAACATATTAAATGGCACCATGGAATATAAGCAGCAAAATTCAGACTGTCAGAAACTTTACTGGTCAAAAGATCAGTTTCTTTAACAAATTGCAACTGATATAGCTTACAAGAGACTTCAGAGACATCAACAATAATAATATGGGGACTTATTTTGAATCTGATTCAAACAAATGATAAATAAGAAAATATATTTAAAAATAATTAATAATAATCCTGAGTTCCTCAACTTGCTTGTTGTAATCAAAGGAAATAATGCATCTTATTTTCTGCTATATGAATCAAATTAATATATTAATGTAGGTACCAAGTCACTTCAGATCTCTTTTGGAAAAAGGCCAAATATAGTTAAATAAATTTTCAAAACAAATTTGGGGGGTTTTGGGGGTATACATAATGTTCAGCTTAATAAAAACTGCTAATAGTTCTCAAAAGTGGTTCTACCAATTTACACTCAATTTACTGGAAAGAGAGCAAGATATTTATGAGTCCAGGCCTAGGGAAGACCTGTATTTCAGAACTACTAGGTAATGAACCTACTTGATAGTACTGTGTACTCGGGAACAGACTGCAGCCACTGCTGATGAGTTGCCACAGAGGAGACAGAGGAGAACAAGTGACCGCTCACACAGTAGGTATCCCTCAGGGCTTACTCAAGTCCTGATAACATAAAAAAGGCAGTACATATCAGTAGTTTTCATTGGGAGTAATTTTACCCCCTCCTAGAGGGACATTTGACTATGTCTGAAGACATTTTTGATTGTCATGCCTGGGGGTGCGGGTGTGACTAGCATCTAGTGTGTAGAGGAACATTCCTTTAAAGCAAAGAGTTATCCAATCCAAAATGTCAATAGCACTGATGACAAGAAACTCTGGTGTTATGTCCCAAAAAAACATGTCCAATCTTAACCCTCAGTACCATGAAAATGAACTTATTTGTAAATAGGATCTTTGAAGACTTTATTAGTTAAGGGGAAGCTAAACTGGATTACAGTATGACCTAATCCAATACGACCAGGATCCTATAAGCAGAGGAAATTTGGATAGGTGGGGTAAGAGCAGAGAGAGAGAGAGAGACAGAGAGAGAGAGAGAGAGACAGAGAGAGACAAAGAGAGAGAGAGAGACAGAGAGAGACAGAGAGAGACAGAGAGAGCTGGGCCATGTGATAAGAGGCAGAGATTGAGATTTGCCATAAGCCAAGTTACCTCATGGATTGCCAGCCCCTGTCTGAACCCTACAGACTTTAAAGGAAGCATGGTCCTGTACACACCTTGAATTGGACTTCCAGACTCCAAAACGATTAGGCAATGACTTGTTTTAAGCCATCCAATTCGTGGTACTTTGTTATGGCAGCCCTGGAAAACTAAGATACCTGAAATGTATCCTTGAGGGGCAGTTACTAGAAAGGGGAAGAGATACTGACTTCTGGCATCTTAAATTCCTTCAGCTGTGTGCTAGTTTCATGGGAATATTCAATCAGAGAAAATTTCCTGAGCAGTATACTGATGATATGTGCACTTTCTATATGTATATTATAATTCAATAAAACAAATTAGTATATGACACTGTAGAAGATCATTTATGCACTTTATTTTTTAAAAATCTATAAATAGTACTTCTATTTCCACTCTAAAACAAAGAAACCAGGGAAGATAAGTGGATTGCCCAAAGATATACAGGGAGTACCATGATTTGGACTTGAACTGCTGTCTTTCTGGCTACAGATGATTGTGTTCACCCAACTCCAGGCCAATACCTATCAAATGCTAATGAAAGGCAGCTGGAAGAAAGGAAAACTGGTTTTCACTTTGACAGAGTATAACTGTCCAAATCTGGAGTCACCCAATTGTCTGAGTGTTCTCCCTTTTGAAATTGCCTATTTTGGGATATGTAGAATTTTGTTGCCTTTGAATTAGAGGATGGACAGCTGCAAAGGAGAAGAGTTGGGCAAAACACAGATCAAATAAGGTTGCAATGTTATAGATTGTAAGGCCATTGAGAGAGATGTTTGAAAGTACTGTTTAATGGGAAATTTTAGGACCACATGTGAATTGCATTCATCCATTCTCCCACAGGGCTATGAATAATCTAAATCCAGGCTTAAAACTAAATACTAGGAGAAAGAGGGAACAGAAATTTTTTAAATGAATGAGACCCTATTCATTTTGGAAATCATTCACTGGAACAGCCATATAGTATGAATACTACACAGAAATGGAAATATGAACAACTAGCCTTATATAAGAGGCAAGGGAAAGAACTCTCAGGAAACCTCATCATTCAGGTATCAGTAGTTCTAAGAAATTGTCAAACCAGAGAGAATTCTGCCCCCAAATCATGACTCTCAAAGTGGTTCATGAATCAAGATCTCAAGCACTGATCTAAACAAAGCTACATAGACTGTGCTAATTATGTGAATTTTTTTGTAGTTGATTAAAACTATGATTTCAAAATGGCTTGAATATAAATGACAATCAAGAAATGGATGATGGGAGGGAGTGTTGCTGGGGGGGGGAGAGGTGGGGTGGGGGGGTGGGGTTGAATGGGACCTCACATATATATTTTTAATGTAATATTATTACAAAGTCAATAAAATAAAAAAATAAAAAATAAATAAAAAAATAAAATAAAAAAAAGAAATGGTACTTACTGGTATGATTGTAGGTGGGCCCAGAGTTT
Organism: Dasypus novemcinctus; assembly: GCF_030445035.2. Taxonomy (NCBI): domain Eukaryota; kingdom Metazoa; phylum Chordata; class Mammalia; order Cingulata; family Dasypodidae; genus Dasypus; species Dasypus novemcinctus. The sequence goes on from NC_080675.1 coordinate 163,160,437, forward strand.
CTTAAGCAGGTACACTGCTATAAATTCTAAAGCTTATCCTTGAGGACAGTGTGGGGAAGGGATATCTAGAAATAACCAGGGGACCTGTTAGCTTTTTGAATAAGCAGTGACGATTCAGTGGGATGTCACAAAACCCTACTTTTGAATGTAAGTTCCTGAAGGGAAAATACAGACTGCTAGATTGAAAGTCACTTATATTTCCTAAAATGGTGATAAATGCTACTGAGTCTAGGTAAAAGAGAGGTATCTGGTTAGCAAGTCAAAGGAATCAAGATCTTGCACTGATCTGTTTTTATATCTTTACTAAGGACTTGGAAGAGGGACAATAACAATTACAGGTAATTTAAAAATGGAATATATATATTATAGATTATAAGAAAGGGAAGGAATATTCTTATATGATTTATAGGATAAGGAGCTTTTTCTAGTATCAGGGTCATATGCTAGGTAGCACTTCTAAAAAGTCCCTGGAGCAAAAATTGCCGCATTTCAGACCGACAAGAGTAGCCCAGCTTTCAGAGATTGAGATAACACCTGCCTGTGCCTCTCCACTTGACCTCAGCTCTGCCCAGGATTACGGTCTGTGCACTACCAGAGAACCAGTCCCTGGCCATTGCTGTGCAACCCTCACTGTCTCAATGCCACACAAAGGACCTGTCTCCCACTTGTTATGCCAGATCTTAGTCCAGGAAAGTTCAATTTCTACCAAGGCCCAATCCAACACAGACATTAAATGCAGAAGGTCATAACGGATGCCCACACTGGTTGTGATTTTTAGGAAAAAAAGAACACACAATGGCCTATCTCCTTTAACTGTGCAAGGAACTTTTCACTTGTCCCTAATAACTTTTATCTGGCCACTTCTCCAGCTGTGCAGGCCGTTGGGGGGCTTTAAACAAAACATGGCAAGCACTTTCCACTCCTTAGATCATAATTTATCTAGTGACTCATACTAAATCAGTTATGCTGGCTATTTATTATGCAGTTAAACAAATGATTTCATGTGTTTTTACTTTTCCAACTGGTTGTTTTGATCTAATAACGAAAATGCATGCATTAAATATAGATGAGAAGCTTTTATGTGTTATTGTAATTCATTAAATACAAAGCAAACTGAAATCTCAGTATTTCTCAGCTTCAAAGAGTATTACAATGAGATCTTTCCAGAGAAAAACCGAATTAAATAATGAAGAATTGGATTACGGGTTTGAGAAGGCTGCTATCCTGCAACTAGCTGAATACATTCTCCAACCTGAGGATTCAAATGCAGCAAGAGGCAAACTTTTACTGTTTCTTTCAAAAACAGTTCACCAGTTCTTAGTTGGAATCTATGGATCAATTTTTGAAGACCTGTGAAATTATATAAAACCTTATGAAAATGAGTACAGGTGTATGAGTTTATACACATGCATATGTAGGTATGTGTGTTTATTTATACATGTATTTCTCCCTGTGGAAGAGAAGAAATCTCCCTCAGATATTCAAAGCATTTATGACTTTTTGCTCTACTAGCTTTAATGTGTGAACAGGAAAAAAAAAAATTGGATTTACTTGTGTGTGTTAGAGAGGCATGTGTGGATTTACTTGTGTTAGCCTCCCAGGATGCGAGGCTAAATGAAGACAAGTATAACCTGCAAAAGTTAAAATTTTCTGAAACACTGTCAGATCCTAAGGTTTAACTGGCCAGTTTGCTCTTGTTAAGCAATTTTGTAATGCTTCAATAGGTGTTCAGTTAGGGAAATACATTTTAATACCCCTGCTAATGAAGATCTTTTAAAAATGATTGATTTGTGTTTGGATGAGTGATATTCAAATGCAATAAGATTGTGTAAGAACTCACTGCATTTGTGACTCCTAATCCTTAAATGCTTGTTTGAATTGGTTGTTGGAAAATAAAATGTAAAAAATGTGATAAGCACTCTCTCTTTTTTAATATTTAAAATAGGTAATAGTGATTTGACTTCAGTTCCCTTCACCTACAAACTAGGGATAAAATGGTTATACATCATAATTTTTTCACTTTTGAAGCAAATATGCAGAAAATCACACATCATAAGTTTACAGCTCAATGAATTTTCACAAAGTGAACAAGTTCATTGTAACTGGAGTCCAGACCAAAACAACAGAACATTTTAACATCACTCATTTTTGCCTCCTTCTAGTCAGTATACCCCAGCTTCCCCACCTATACTTTCTTGACTTCTAGCAACATAGATTAATTTTGCCCATCTTCAAACTTTACACAAATGAGATTGCACATTGCATTTATTTTCACTTTGGTTTCTTTTGTTCAGCATTGATTGTGGAATTTATCCATGTTGTTGCATGTAAAACTAGTTTTCTTCATTTCACTCTTGACATTTCATTGTATGACCACCTCATGGGGTTCTGATCAATTCAGACACTGATGGATATATACCATCTCCAATTTTGGGATAATACAAGTTATCACTGCTATGAATATTCTTAGACATGTCTTATATTGTCTCTTAGTTATATACCTATGTTCAGTTTAATAAATACTGCTAAACAGTTTTCCAAAATGGTTTTATCAATTTATGTTGCTACCAGCAGTGTATGCTAATTTGTTTTACCATCTCCTTAACAATACTTGATATTGACTCTTTCATTTTAGCCATTCAGGCTACATGTAGCTATTATCATTTAGTGGTTTTAATTTGTGTTTGCCTGATGACTGGTGATATTGAGCAACTTTTTGTATGTTTACTGGCCATTTGAAAAGGCTGTTTTTGTGAAATGCCTGTTAAACTCTTTTGCCTATTTATCTACTAGGTTGTCGTCCCCTTCATTGTAGGAATTTTTTTGTTTTCTGGATAAGAACCTAGAGTAGCTATCTTCTCCCATCTTGTGGCTGACCTTTTCACACCCTTAATAGTGTTTTATTGAGGAAAACATTAAATTTAGTGTTCTAAAATTTATCATATTTCCTTTAAGATTAGCACCTTGTGTCCAGTTAAGGAAATGTTTGTTTATCACACAGATAAGGAGATACTTTCTGATAGGTTTTTATGAAATCATTATTTTGTCTTCTACTTTTGAACTTACCATTCATATAGAATAGACTTTGCAAATCCTAAAAGGGAGCGGTTGAGATTCATTTTCTCCCTGTCCATACTAAATGATCCAACACCGGTTTTCAAAAAGGTCATGAGACAGTTTGAAGCTTTTTGTGGATCCTAAGAAAGATCACGTTCTTGAAGCTAATCCATTCCTGTGGGTGTGGGACCCTTTGATTTGACTGCCTCAATGACACACGACCCAGGGTGGGTCTTGGTCCTCTTGCTGGAGTCCTTCATAAATGAAGGGCCTAAAAACAGACACACATAGAGAAAGACAGCAGAGACAGAGAAACCTTCAGAGGGTCAGAGGGAGGTCCTGGAGGCCAAAGGCTGGAATCAGCAGAGCACAGAGGCAGGGAAAGAGGTCCCTGAGAGGCTCAAAGAGAAGAGATCCAGGGGAGTGGAGACAGATGAGCCACAAGTCTGATGACCCAAAGTTGAGCTTGAGAAGAAAGCAAGCTCAGAGAAGACAGGGGCCCACCAAGCAGGTGCCTCCATGTGCTCTGCCAAGTGGAAGTCCAGGATCGCCAGCAGCCAACCTTCGGTGAGAAAGTGTCTCTGATGATGCCTTGATTTAGACATTTTCACAGCCTCAGAACTGTAAGCTTTTAACTTAATAAATTCCCTATAAAAGCCAACCCATTTCTGCCATATTGCTTCATCAGCTTTTAGCAAACTGAAACAGGTCACCCTTTTGCTAAGCACTGCAAATGTTACCGTTGACATAAATGAAGTTACAAATCATCAAATGTGTGGGTTTGCTTCTGGTCTTCTCACCTTCATTCATCTGTTGGGCCATCCTTGTGCTAAGATCTTCTCATAATTTCTATAGCTTATATAATAATAGGTCTTGATACCTCATAGTATATCTGCAAGATTGCTGTGGTTATACTTGGGTCCTTGCTTTTCCATATACATATTAGAATGAGTTGGTCAATTTCTGTAAAAAAAAAAACCTTCTATAACTTTATTGATATTATATTTAATCTATTAACATCTAAATATGTTGGCTCTTCCAATCCATGAATTCCTTCATTTATTTATCCTCTTTCTTGCATTCATGTTTTCAGTATAGAGGGCTTATATATCCTTATTTTTACATCCATATTCGTAAGAGACTTTCTACTCTTTTTATCACTTTGTTGAGCTTTGTTTAGTATGAAGGTTACACTGGCCTAAAAGTACATTAGAAGTGTTTCTTTTTTGCCATTTTCTGGAAAAGTTTGTGTAAGATTAGTATATTTAGAGGAATTTCATAGACTTTTTTTTTTAATTAGATGAGTTTTTATATCCAAAGCACTTAGAAAAATGCCTGGCATGTGGTGAGTGCTTTAAAATGTTAACTATTTCTATATGCTTGAATATTCATTTTCCTTCATGTACACCATTCTATCTGCTGCAGCAGACAGGAACAGAGCTTCAGGGCATTATACAGAGAAGTAATATGCTGTCAGTCATTCCTTCAGAAGGCCCTTTCAGGATTTCCGCTTTCATTCAATTATCAACTGACTACTCAACTTATTTCCAGAGGAAATTTTCTTCCATTTTGCAACTCTTCTGTTGCTATACAAGGTAGATTAGTACTAGAGAAAGGAGAGGTAGGTGTTGACAGAACATCATTTTAAATAACACCATCTCCTACTCATGAAATACTCTTTGTAGCTAATAGGTGTACACCAAGGTCATGACATATCTAATTTTGCTGACTAAAATAATCCTCTATACCTTCATTTGTTCCCAGCCATAGCACTCTCTCTTCCCTCTCCTTCTCTTGAAACTTTTCTAGAGGTTCCAACTCTCCATCTTCTTACCTCCACTCACTATTCAACATAAATATGGTTTCCATTCCTACCACTCCACTCTGACTTGTGTCAAGGTCTCCACGAACTACCATGTCATTATATAAAGGCCATTTTTCTATCCTCAACTTATGTGACTGCTCAGCAAGTGGCACCATAGACTCCACCTGCTTTGTTAAAATATGCTCCATCACTGAATTCTATGAAAGCACACATGCACTGCTTTCCTCCACTAGATTTAATCCTTTCTATTGATTCCTCTTTATTTCTGTACTTTTTAGCTGTCCCCCCATCTTTATGTGACTTAGAGTGTTGAGTTCGTCAAGGTTCAATTCTTGAAGCATGTAGCTTCAACCACTTTTCTATGCACTGTTGACTCTTAACTACATCTCTCTCTCTCAAGTTACGATGCATCTCTTCGAGTTCCCTATTCATTACTGGCTTGACATCTCCATCTCGAGGCTTCTCAGTACCTCATATTCAATACCATCTATTAATAGGCTCATGCTGTTGCCCCATGGCTGTCCTGTCGTTCTCTCCCTCAGTGAAAGACAGGACCATCTATATATATCTGGATACCTTAAATCTGAGTCATCCTGGACACTACCTTCTCCCTCACACTACAGTCAGGCAATTATTAAGTTAGGTTTACTTTATCTCCTAATCATCTCCCAATTTCACCACCCTTCCCCAACTTCACTCCCACTACTTAAAAGTCCAAGCTACCATTATTTTATCAAGAGTACTTGAGTAGACCTATAACTTCTCCAAAAACTCATAATTGCTAACTACCCATTGCGGCCAGAAGAATATTTTGTAAGCTTAAATCTGAGGATACCATGACATTTATTGAAAGTATCTGTTTAATATCTAGTTCAACCAAGGGAATATAGTGTGTTTGGTTATAGCATCAGTAGCTACTTAGCACATAGCAAGTGTCCAGCATATGTTTTTTAAATGATAAATGACAAGAAAAGGAAGCATGAGGTCATTTAACTGCCTGCAGATAAGTATATTTTCCTCTGGCATGTGGGTAAGAAGTTCTCCAAATACAAGACATCATTTAACTTAAGAGTTTATATTGACATGGCCAGAGCTTATAAATAATATCACACCAAATAAACTTTCCACTTAATGCAAAAATTACTTTACAGAAGAGTCGACTAATCTGTCCAGCTGAGCCCTCTGTTCTGGCCACAACACTAGGAGGGCAGAGAAAGAAAAACTGTCTCTAACCCAATTAGTTAAACATGCATTTCCTGAGCACCTATTAAGTGCTTGGGAGGATGGGTTAGCGGAGGACAATAGGAATCAAGGCCTCTGGTAACTATGACCTATGGCAGACCACGGAAAAGGCCAGAAGGATACATAAGATGAGGTGGTACAAAAGAGGAAGTGGAATCTCCTCTAGCTAGGGACCAAGATAGCCTATTTGGGGCAGGGGACTTTTGAACGTTTTGAAGAATGGGTAGAAATTATTCAAAGAGAAATTGGGGAGAGTTATTTCACATGAGGAGAATAGTCTGAATGAGCATTAAACTGCATAATGCCACTGGCACCATCCCCATGGGCTTGTGAGAGGTTATGAGGTCTCAACGTAGGTGGTGGCAACTGGAACAGAAGAGGACAAGATAACGAGACACACAGGCCCTACAGGATTCTATGGGTTGGGAGATGGGTAGAAAAGCATAAGGGAAATAAAAAGCTATCTGAGACAGTTCAAGCCCAGACACCAGTACTATAAGCTAAATAAGGAAGTTAGAATTATGACTGCTTAGAATAGGAATCGTGATGACATGGGGAGACAGACAGTGCTGAGTTTCTGACCTAGCCGGGTGAAGATGTCTGCAAAACATCCGAGCAGGGCTGGAAATGGGTGTATGAGGTTTGAGAAGAGAACCAGGAAAGCTGGGCAAGATTTCAACATTCCTACTAAATAATCTTTACTGATCATATAGGGAGCTCATAATCCATAAACTTTATCTACAGCATTCTGGAATGTTTCATAAAAAATTCTGACTAGTGTATAAATCTTAACATTTCACTTACATCTCATTCATTTTTTTACGTCCAATGTCTACTTAATTAATGAACAATTGTTTTCCAAATACAGTTGATTAAAGGTTGATTCGGTCCTGCTCTTTTATCTCAGTTGTTGTCTGTATCCCAAACTTAGTGCTGAGAATGCCAGTCAAGCTACAGAGGAAATAAGTCTAACTAATGGGGCAAATTATTTCATTTTGAAATTCTATAGTAAAAGAACAACAATAAAGTACTGGTTCTACTTTTGTATAAATACAGGGTTATTTTGCTGCTGAAAGTTTTCATTCAAATGACTGATCAGATCTCACATGTCTGCTTAAAAATGTCTGACTTAGGTCGTTACAAAATGACAGACTATGATAAACTAGATGATAGCTGGGGGTGAGACAATGAGGCATTGTTTACACAGAAGATTGAGTAACTGGTTTAACAAAAGAGGTTCTTGGGTATCTATTGTATGTACAACTAAGAGATTTACTGGAGCTTTTATAATTTCTGCCAGGCTCTTTTTCCAACCAGCTTCATTAACTTGAAGTAAATCAAATCATGCAGAAATCTGGCTCAGCCAGAAAGCAACCCAGGGAGATACAATATGAAGAAAAACAGACGCGGGATGATAAGGTTTAGAATCTTTGGCATTTTTCATAAACATTTTGTTTGAAGATTATTAAATTACAACCAAGAGGGAAAAAAATATTAAATCAGGTCTTTTTCCTCAACTTTTCTTTTACTATACATATAATACAAAACTGCACATACAAAGTATGTGACAATGAAATAGTCTTTAAAACTTAAATATCATTTGAAGAGAAAGATAGTTGCATACATTTTATATATGGACAAAACTAGGATTCTTGTCTTGCAGGGAGTGCTAAGCAATGACAGATTCTGCAGAAACCCAATACTAGCAAAGGGGACTTTTGCAGGGTTACCTTTCTAGGAGTAGGGTTCTGAGATAAATTTTTATTGTGTATAGCTTCTTTTTGCCCATAAGAGGAATGAAGGAGAAATGTGGACAAAGTATTTTACTTCCCAATACATCTGGGCAAATGAAGTGATGGTAGTCAGGAAAGCAGCTACTCTGGCTGCTCCCTTGCTCCTCAGCTTTTATCTTTCTAAAGAGTCTCAGAATTCATTACTTCAGTCTCTTTTTCTCTCTGAAATAATACTCTGGATAAGTTATTTTGGAAATAAGAAAAAGTTAAAGGCAGAGGAAACAGATAGCGACCCTGAAGCCTCCTTTTTCAGAGGAGTGAGCCCTTTAGACCTTTGGGGACATCCATTGTGCACAAGGGACCCGTGAATCAGAACGGCGTCCAGCACGGAGGGTGCACTGAAATTTTACTTATCTGTCCCAAGTTAGCATAGCTGGAACATTCCTAACAATTTGGACTAATAAAGGTAATTATAAAAATTAAAAAAAAAACTTTCTAAAATATGCGTCCTTGGAAGAGCTGATGGGTATCAAAAACTTAACGATGAATTAAACCATACTTCAATGAACAATCATCAGAAAGGAGCGTGGGGGTGGGGATGGAGAGAACCGAATCTTAACACGAATCTGTTGGAGGTGTGAAAAGCAGTGCAGAGTCCCTCCCGATCCCAGTGGTCTGCTTCTTCACGAGGAGGGGGTTCAAACCCCACGGCGGCCCGGCGTTAGCGCCTATTTCAGAAGGGACATCAGCCTGTCACAGGCTCTGGATTGTTTCCTCTCGCTGGGCTGACCCTCGGTGCACCCCAGACCCCCGTGCATGTGGGTGTGCGCACACGCGTGTGCGCCGCCGTGCAGCGAGGATGGAGGGAGAGAGGAGCGAGAGGGCTTCGCACTGCACGCATTTCAGAATCACACGCGGGACCACTGAGAGAGCCGTAATATTGGTCTAATCAACCAAACGCGGAAGCGGGCGCCGGCTTCCAGAGCCGGGGCGCGGGCTAGAGAGCGCTGCGCTTCTTTCGGAGGGGGCTCTGGCTGTTGCAGAGTTTCAGCTCGGCATACTGCACCTGTGAAAACAAACAGACGGGGCGCGGGCGGTCAGGTAACCCTAGCCCACCACAGTGTGTGTTAATGGCTCCCCAAGGACAAACCGAGGCAAAGGAAGGAAGGTTCAAAGGTAATGAATCATTTTCTAAACACAGGAACATGGAGGGATTAATTGCAGGAAGGATTTGAGAAGTCATGCATCATTTCTTGAAAGCAAAATATTAAAAGCAGATTTTTTTTTTTTTTTCTAATGAGATGCGTGGGTTTCTACCTGCTCTCGGCACTGCGGGATGGTTTTCCTCTCGCGTGTGCCAGTGTTCAACCCAGAGGCGGCCTAATAACTGCCTCTTGGGAATGTTTATCTTAGTATATGATACAACAGCGTACGAAGAATTATTCATTAAATATCTAAAATCTTGGGGGAAAAAATCCCAGCAAATTCTGTATGTTTATTTTGCCTGAAAGGGAAAAAATGTTGAAATTGATACTGGGCCCCAGACTTATATAGATTTTTCTTAAAAATGAATTTCATTTACAATGTAATGGCTGAAACATCTGTGATAAATGTAAGCATCCTGGGAGTCCCCAGTGGCGAATTGTCTATTGTGTTATTAGAAAGTGCTCTTGGCAGTGCGAGGAGGGGAGGATCTTACTAAGATACTATACATCTACCTCGAGTGCTCTTTTATTGTACCTTCTCTGTATCCGTGCCAATTTCGATTGGATGACGGCTGGAGGGCCGGTGCCTGGACCATGCACAAGCAATCTGTGGGGGGGCCTGATGGGAATTTTCCTTCTTTAAGGACACAGGCATGAACTCATACTGCGATCTAAGGATCTAAGTGATGGTACGGTGCAAACTCACTGCTTTGGCGTGCGGGCTTTGGTAGGCTGACTGTGAAGTGCCTTATTTTTCACATTTGCACCAAGCTCCCCAAGGACATTAAATCCCATCACATAAGGTGAGCTACACTTTGTCAAGAGAAAATAAATGAAACAAGCACCCTTTCCTCGTAGTATTTTATGAAGGTCCCCTAGGGTAGCAGGGGATAACCCACCTGTCAATTTTCAATGCAATACAAACAGGGGTCAGGTTATCTCATATATATAAAGGGAGATATACATACATGTATGTATATATTTATCATCTAAGACAAATGTAAAGAGGAAATTCCTATTTATAAAATATGTACTTAGCTAATGATATCATAAACTGAAGGTTAAAAATATAGTGTCGTGGAGTCTGTTTTAATCTCTATAAATTGGTGGGGACTTGAAAAGAAGGGGAAAGCAACCATAGGACATTTCAGCCTCACATCTCTGCAATCCATCCAGAGATGCAGGGAGCCGATTATGCTATTGTTGCCCCAAGATGAAAATCAATACTTGATGTGGAATTTTCTCAGATAATACAGAACCATGTCTTTGGCCATTTTGATGATATTTCCATCTACCTATTCTGTGATCTCTACTCCCCCTTAGAGAGACCGTAGCCTGTTGTCTTTCCTCTGGGTATACAGCAGCCTGATCTGTGGGGGCTAAGGGACTTTCCAGTACTATTGTTGTCGTTAATCTCTGGGTATCCCCAGAAATGGGACACTGCTGTACTAAGTGACCATTACCTGGGAATAATACTTTTGACTGACCTCAAATTATTTCATGCCCCCTCTGGCTTTCTTTGTATGCGAGTAATGGGGCTTTGCTCTCAGCATTCCTAAATCTTCAGAGGGAAGAGGCTAGAAGGGGGGCCTAGGAGATCATCGGGGCAAACAAGACTCAACAGAATAATCCTCTTTTCCCCTCCTTCCCCTAAAATGCCTGTCATCCAGAAAAGGAAGAAAATAAGCGGCAGCTCCCCCACCTCCAGCTTTGGGTACCTCTCTCCCCCACTCACTGAGCCCATCTTACCCTCTTTAGGGAGGCAAGCAATCAAAAACGTGGCAGACATCTCTGCTCTGTGGCCACGCAGTATGAGTTCCAGACCATTCTTAAGTAGCTCTTTTTTTCAGGATAATTTTCCCCAATCATCTCATGCTTCGGACAAAGGTTTTTCTCACCACCTCCCTGCCAGTCAGAGCTCTTGAAGGATTTTCTGATTCAATATCTCAATTGCTCACACAGCATAGCCTCATCCTCCCCCAGCTCTGGGGCAGGCGAGGCTTCGGTGCCGGGACCCCTGTTGGTTGTGGTCACGCTGTACATACCTTTTGAACATCAGATGGTACCCTGGAGAGGAAGTCTAGCAGCTCATTATTGTCGATGGAATAGGGATTTCGAAGCTTCTTAGTAAATTTATTTATGCCTGAAAAATAGAAGCACCAGGGGCACTTCTGTTTTATTCATTCGTTCATTTGTTCATTCATTCATTCATTTCTCTTCAAAACTTGTCTGACTTGTGTGTGTGGAAGGATGATTCACAAGTAAAAATTAGTGTGAAAACAATTACTAGACCTCAAGTCATGCACATGTTGCTGTCATGTGGAATCATTCACAAATGCATTTCCTTGAAGGAAGGAAAGGGGTGTTGGCGAAGAGGGGCTCTGCCTTCTTGAGCTGTGAAAATCCTATTACAATCCCAGCAGCAGGGCGGCAGGAACACAGGCTAAAACTGTGGTGCTCATTGGCCTTTTTGGAATACGCTGATTAACAGCATCCTCTGCTATGAAAACAAATGTCCCAGATGGGAAAAGGCCTTCATTAGCTCAAACAAGTCCCTGCTTGGAGGCTTCCGACCAAACACAGCAGTGGGAGGTGGAGGGAGTTGTTTTTTTGTTGTTAAAAAGAAACTGCAGAAATCTACCACCACCACCACCACCACCACCACCACCACCCCCTTCCAACTCATTTTCACAGGTTTCTCTCCTCTCACTGCAGAACAGAACTTGACATGTTGACTGTACTTTGATGCTGCAGGAAACTGTGAAAAGTTATTATTGGAAAATTATCTTACTATGGTTGCTAACTTGATTTATGGACTGCAACACTGGCGCGGGGGTTTGTCTGGGCAATGGAGGACATGCTAATTTGGGATGGGGACGAGGATAATTAGAAGGCATGTTAACGTTTAAGATGTCAACATGCTGCAGAGTTTCCCACTTAGGTGACTGCACTCTGGGCTCAGGGACATGTCCAACCACGCTCTGCCCACCATGTTCTCTTTTCAAGGGAACTCCACTCAACCACCTTTTGTGTTCTGCTCTGCTGCTTGGCCTGTATCCAGAGCTTTTGTGGTCTTTTCTTTCCTTCTTTTTTATTTACCAAATGTCAACCCTTTTCTCGTGTTGAGTTTTAGAAGCAGAAAGACTGGGCGGCCTTCTGAAGCTGTGCCACAGGGTGCTTGTTTAACAAGGACCATTTCAGTCCCAATGATGCTGAATGAATTCATAGCGTAGGTGTTCGCTGAATGGCTCCTACTCGGAAGTCAAGGTAACATTTAACAGTTCCACAGTCGGGAATGCATGAAAGCGTTGGTGTTTTTCTTCTCTCATTAAATATTATTTTGTCTCATCTAAGGACGGTGCTTCCTACATGGTATTATACTGACATAATGTGGACCTCCAGCCATTTATTTGGAGGGTCAGATTTACACCTGCTTTGCACATGGGCCCAGTCAATGTCCTTGAGAAAATGGTCCTTGATGACTGGGCTGGAGAAGGCTCCTTGCAAATGATTTCCCCCTTTCCTAAAGTCCAAACTGCACTATTCCTTTCTTCCCTCTTCCCCCACAGCAAGCTTCATGTTTCTAGCTCAAATTTCCCCCAGAATTCCTTTCAACTAAAATACTCTCACTGTGTTATTCTAAAGACATTTAATTGTAGCATGGGCTTTCTGGCAAAAGAAAACAGACAAGGCAAAATGATGAAGGCAGACAAAGACGTATTGAGAAAAGATATATCTTCTATTGTTAATTATATATAGTGTGTGCATCTGGAGTCTTTACAATGAACAGCAAGGCAGGGATAATATCACAACCGATCAAAACACTGCATTCTTAGTCACTGAGAAGATTATAAACCTGCAGAGTAGCTCAAATGCACCAATAAGGGCAGAAAGTCTACAATATGCTGAGACTATGTTTGAAAAACTTAGAACAAAAATTATAAGGAACTCAGATTGCATGCTTGAAAAGCACACCTTATTTTTTAAACTGTCACCAACTCAAACATTTCAGTTATTCCACAATGTCATCTACTGTGTGAGGCCAAATATCAGGTGGAGATCATACACTTCTAGGTCATCTCAAAGGGACAGTGGGCAAGGAGGAAAGAACACGGATTATGGGCAGGACTACCTGAGTTCCAGTACTGGCTTCTTCATGTATTAGCTATGTGATCAGACAAATCACTTAACCTCTGTGAACTTCATGCTGCTTATATTAAAATTGGAATGAAAAAGAACTGTGCTACATAGTTTCTTGGGTCACTGGAAGAGTCACATTGGATAGAAAAGGCAAGATATTATTGTACTTCATCAACAATGTGGAATCATCATTATAGCTTATGTTAATAAGCTAAAAGACAAAGCAGGGGTGATGGGAAGGGGTCTTTCTACTATTGGACAAGTGATCATACACCTAAATTTGGAAGTTATGGCTTTATTCAGCACCATGCTATACATACCTTTACATTATTTAATCTAACAATATACACAAACTGAAAGTCTATTGGCAGTGGAAATTGATTTTTTTTTTAGCTAAATAGAAAACAAGTTGCATCTAAATACTAAGGGATAACATATGGGGAAGAAACTATCATTTAATTGTCCCAGATCATAGAGTGATTAGATCAGTGTGGGTGGAAAGAGTGCCTAGTGAGAAACATGACCTGCAGGGGCAGGAGAAAGGGAAAAATCACATGGCTGCTTTGCACATATGTCCATATGAGAATAACCACTCGAAATAAAATTATAACGCTATTTCTTCAAATATTTATGTGAGCAACTGCCATGTAGCCCCACATGCAATACATTGGAAGGGCAGAAGCAGAGGATTCTTTCATTCATTTTTTCATTTACCAAACATGAGTGCTTTTCATATAAAAGATACTGTGCCATCAAATGGGATACAAAGTTAAATAAGTCACGGTACCTTCTTGCAAGAAGCTCAAAAATCTAACTTTGGGGGTTCATATTTACACTGGAAAAATAGAAGTGGCTTAGATCAGAACTAACTAATCATTTTTAATGAAAACACATATGATGTGGAAATACATATATCATAATATTGACTAAAATCCAACAGATAATTTTTTCTAAAGGAAATTTCATTTCTCTCTTAAAGCTACTTTTCACTTAACTTGAAAAAAATTTAGGTCTCACATGGAGAGGTGGCAGGCCCAACAAAATCTTATAAAAGTCGATTATAGGTATTAAACCTACAGACTCACTTACTCATAAAATATTTTTCCAGTATTCATTAAAGATCTACATGTAGCTACACTAATATGAAGAGAGAAAAAATTACCTTAACCTACAAACTTACAATGAATTTGGTGAGTCAAGGAATATTTCACATGACTATTATGAATAAGGCTATTTTTATGTGCTTATGTCAAATATTCCTGACACTAAAAATCACTTTTACAAAAATAATCAAGTATATATAACATGGAAATAAAGCACAGACAGTTAAATAATTTTTCTCCAAAGGATGAAAAACATTTAACGATAATTTTAGGATCATATTCACCTTTTAGAACTCAATGAAGATGAGTTAATTACTTCAGAAAATAAATATTCTTCTGGTCCTTAATAAAGATAAAGGGAACACTAGAAATTTAAGACATATGAAATGATCTCCTTCTGCAAGAGAAAGTTTCTACAGAGGATACAGTTATATAAGAAATGTGCAAAAGAATGCCTTGGTCCATAATGGCTAATAACTAACTTGTCTTAGAAAAGAATGTCTTAATAGAATTGTAAAACATAGTCCTTGATGGTATGGCAAGTATTATATGATGAAAGGAAGCAATAGATCATGTATGACTGTCAAGGCTTTTGACTACATTATCTATGGTAAACTTATCAATAAATAGGAAACCCTGTCTGGAAGGTAAAGCCAAAGAACCAGACATAGATATAAAGCTTAAAGGGTTATTGTTGACCAGGAGAGCATAAAACTTCATGATGTTAAATAATTTCACCCACAAGTTGAATAAGTAGAGGAATGTCTCTTTAAGTAGATGCAAAAAGTTGATATGGAAAGTTGCCTAGATCTTGGGGGATAAATTCAGAAATCAGAGTGATGTAGGTAAATAGGAGGAAGGTTTAGAATTCCACAATTGGTGATCAAAGGAGGAAATGCAGTACAGTCTACTTTTTTGAGGAAAAGATGCATGAAAGAACATCAAGTGTGTACTGGAATGGTAAAGAAATCATGGGATAACAGTGTTTAACAAGCTGACCGTATCAATGTCCACCTACTTAAAAATGAACAAGACACTAGTTGAATGATTGTAATTTCGAATCATGTTAAAACCGTTGTCTGATTCTGACCTGAACATCTAAGTTGTAAATGCAATCAGTAAATGGATTTGGAAACTAATATGTATGGAAAAAAAATGGAAAAGGAATGACAATACTCAGTCTACACAAATAACATTCAGCATTAAGATATTTGAGGAACTACTTCTGCAGGAGAGGTCTTCTTATCTGTGGGTCCTGAGGAGCTCTACCCTCTCTCCTAAGGCTCAAATATGAACCAATATGCAAGAGTTGCTGCAAAAAATTAAAAACAAACAAAGAAAAATCAGACAAACAAAAAACAAGCAAGAAGAAGATCTTCTCTAAAAGGCTACCAAGTATTAAAAGAGATTTCTGAAATGGGTCAGAATATCCTTTTCTTTTCTTGGGCTTGCTGTAAAGGAGAGAGGCTTCCTTATATGGGATTTCCCCCTCCTGGACAAAATAGAAAATGAATGGAATATGTTTTCTCAAAATCACTCCCCTTCGTAACTTTCATGAGTTGCAGTTTTACTTTCCCATTTCTGAATGCCCAGGTTTGACTTTCCTTGTCACCAGGTTCCACCTTTGTGGACTCTCCTTGAAAAGATCTACATTTAATAGTTTTAAAAAGATTGCAGCCTATTCCACAGCATTTGCAGACTCTGTTTAAATTGTCCATCTTTGTGACATCACTGAAGATCTTAATTCTCAAGATCCCTCAATGTGATGATGGTTGAGAAGTCAGCAGTAGTTAAAGGAGCTAAATAATAGAAGTCCAGGATGGATAATCTTATAGAGAAAGTTTGACTGCTTCTCCCACAAATAAGTTACTACAATGCACTCTTCTTACATCACCCCAGAGCCCACCCAGACACAGGCACAAATATTCACAAAGCTGTTTGTATTTTGTCCATTTGCTAGCTTGAGTATTAAATCAAGTCATGAATCTTATTTCAAGTTTTCCATTTTAGTTTCTATTTTTCGAAGCAATTAAACTCAAGGCAGGCAGCTCATTTCCCTTGCTAAATAATAGCTTCCTCTCCTTTCAGGCACTGGACAGGGAGTCACAGAGTGCCCTTTCTCCCTTTCCCCCCACTGCTCCTGGATTCAAGTTATTTTATTTTTTTTCCTAAAGGACAGATGAAGTGTCAGGAGCAACCTGACAGCAACCAGATCTACTTTTACATAATATAAAGGGCAAGATGCAGGTGTTTGCTCATGGTTTGAACACCCATGTTTCCTGAAAGTTACTGGGCCACAGCAATATATTATTCAAGGATATTTATGATTGTGAAGGCCCAAAGGGAAATAGCATGCCCAATCACATTTTTATCTGATCACAATTAAGTAAGAAGCATATAAATATCTATGAGTTCATGCAACTGGCCTTTTCAGGGAGGTCTTGGAAGTTTTTGTTCCCAAAATGCTTTTCTTAATCTCATATTAATTGCCAACATGAACATATTTAAAGTTTATAGTCACATTTGAAAAATTGAATTTCTTACCTGGAATCGGTTGCTAACAAAAGGATGATGCCAAACTTACCCCAGATTAAAACGATGTACCGCAGTGGGATGAAATACAAAGTGATGGTGGCTATAGCCAGTATCAAACAGGCCAGGGATGAAAGGAATGGGACCGTCCAGTTAAACGTGCTGTAGACAAACAAGCATAGAGATATCATTTCCTCTAATGCTTAGGAGCTGCCCTAATATTCATCCTGCCATGTTTATTTCATGCTATACAAATTTAAAAAAGGCCCACTGGGAACATGTCTTTAAAAAACCTGGAGATAAAAGCATGCCAAACTGATTGGACACTGGAAAACCATAAAAACATTTTTGATGAGACAGCTGCAAGATCAATCGCTATGTAAGTTATCAGAATGTTGGTGACATTGCCTTCCCAGTACCAACAGTTCCTAAGAAAAGACTTTGCCAGGATGGCTCTGTACATGGAGAACCTCAAAACTAAGGGTTGGTAGGGTCACTTCCAAGTCAACATTTCTCAGTTAATGTACGGTGGCTAATAAATGTTCAGAAAAGAGAAGATATTATTACAGTGCTCCAGTGCATTAGTGTTTTCTAATTACTTATACTTAGAATTGCCAGATTTCTTTACTCCAGAATGCTAACAATGCCCTGAAATGGATAGGGATAGTTCACAGCATTTGGTTATAAACCAACAAGAGCTAAAGTAGATGATTTTACCACAGATTATTTTCACTGAGCCCTGACACCTTTCAATGGATCTAGCAACTGCTCTGAGTTGACTGAAAATGTAGATCTCAAACATGGGATGTGGAATTGAATGTATTGGAAAAAGAATTCAGTCTTAGAAAAAGCTCTGCTACTCGAATACTCTGATTAGGGCGGGGGCACAAGTGCTTAAAGTAGGTCTTCCTGTCTTCATTTTTGCTTAAAGAAATGTCTGTTGACTCTGCTTTGTGCTGGGTATAAAAAGATATATAAAATATATATTTATATATCTGTTGACTTCTTGTTTGTGTTGTTTTTGCTTTTGTGGGGTTGTTGGGCTATTTTGGGAGGAACAGCACATAACAGTTATTAGACACTTAATATGTGGAAGACATTGTCCTTACATTTTTCATACTTTTAGACTATAATGTCTCACAATAATTCTGCCAAGTATTATCCCCACTTTACAGAGGAGCAAACTGAGGCTGAGATTGTCTAATTTGTGTTGATATTTATAATTCCATCAATAGTATAAGAGAACTCTTGTTGCTTCATCCTCTTGTCAAGACTGAGTATAATGAATAGTTTTAATCATCGCCCATTGAGAGACACAATTATGTATATATATAAATTTTTACCACTTTATGTTACAAGCAGATTTGGACACTCTTTTATATGCTTTCTGGTCATTTAAATTTGTTTCTCAGTGATTTCCAGTTTATTTTCTTACCCAGAGGCCAGTATTTAGGAAAGTGTATATATACTTATTGGTCACTTAAATTTGTTTCTCAGTGATTTCCAATTTATTTTCTTATCCAGAGACTAGTATTTAGGAAAGTGCATAAGAAAATTAATTTATAGTCAGTACTGTTTTAACTATTTTAACATGCCAACTTTGTGATATTCTGAATTTCTACATATATGCAGGCTCATTCCTGAATTCTCTTTTCTATAGTCGAGCTTTTCTGAGGATGATTTTGTATTATGTATGAAAATGTTATATATTCTACAATAGCTCCAACTAGGTCATTGTAAGAAATTTATCTTTTAGATATTATTGTGTAAGGGGACAAAGACATACACGAATGCCTACTGCAGTATGGCTTGGAATAGTTAAAAAAGGAAATAACCCAATTATCATCAATAGGAAAATATCTAAATAATTTACACTATGCAATACTATATAGCTGTTACAAAAAATGAGAATATGTAAAGAACAGCCATACAAATTAGCCCCTCCCTCCCAAACAGAAAATATTAGAGTGGAGAACTAAATGGCATAAATAGATGAAGGGATATAGAATGATAAATATATGTCATAATTATTAAAAATATTCATACAGGTACAAACCCCACACATAAAGATTTTTATTCTGAAGCTCATTTCAGTATTTTGTGATCACAGAGCAATTAGGCTAGAAATCAGGAATAAAGATAAATAGAAAATCTTCATCTATTTGTAAATTAAGCGACACATTTCTTAGCCAGGGAATCAAAATGGAAATCAGAAAATTCTTTTTTACTAAAATTTAAATGATGAAAATATCATATGTCCCAAATTTTAGTACAGAGCTAAAGCTGTAGTTAGAGGAAATTGCATAGTTTTAAATGATTCTGATGGAAATGAATAAAGGTTGAAAATAGGTGATCTAAGTGTTCACCTCAAAGAGTCAGAAAAGGAGTAGTAAATTAATGTCAAAAAAGTAGAAGATGACAGTAATAATCTCAAGGGAATAATCACACCAATAACTTTTCCAGGGGACTGATAAAGAGGGAACATGCCACCTTATTTTATGAGTCTAGAATAACTTTGCCTCAATAAGGATACTTCAAGAATAGAAAAGTATTGGTCAATCTCACTTGAGATCACTGTGCAATTATTCTAGGTAAAAAAAAGTTAATAAAATCCAATAATGCATGAAAGGATTATATAATATCATAAAGTTGTATTTATTCCAGGAATGTAAGTTTGGTTTAACAACTGAAAATAAATCAAAGGAAATCACTACAAATACAAAATAAAGATGAAAAAAATATATCTCAATGAAGGTAGAAAAATATGCTTGACAATATTCAACTCTCATTCATGATTAAAACTCTTAGCAAACTAAGAATAAAAGGGAACTTCCTTAATTTGACAAAGCACATTTACAAACATCTTTGGTAAACTTCTTTCTTATAGATAAAATATTGAAAGTTTTCCCTGGGAGATCATGAATGAGAAACAAATGCCCACACCAACACCAATGCTATTCAACATTGTATTGGAGCTACTAGCTAGTATAATAAGACAAGAAAACAAAGTAAAAGGTATAAGGACTGGAAAATAAGGAAGACAAAATTATGACTAGATGATATGTTTATGTACTAGAAAATCCAAGATACTCTTCATATAAATAAGGATAACTAAGTTTCCCAAGAGTATATACAAAGACCTATATGAAAATTACTTGTTGTTCCAAATGTAAGTAACAAACAGAAAATGAAATCTGGAAAAAGATACCACTTAAAGAAGTACGAAGCATATAAAAGAAATAAATCTCACAAAAGATATGCCAAATTGTATACAGAAAGCTCTAAAGTAATAAGGAGATAAATTAAAGAAGACCTAAATAATCTGAGGAATATACTACATGCTATATGACCACAAACTTTATCAGGATATTAATTCTTTCCCAACTAATGCAATCCCAAAGAAGACCACAATAGGTGTTATATGTGGGGTGGGGGGGGGAAGGGATGGTATCTTTTTGTCCGATGCTAGAAGGGGAGGTGGGACCAGATTCACTGACACAGAGAGTCTTTTAGATTTGCCCACCCAATAGCCAAGTTAGTTGGCTCATGTATTATTTCAACAGCAAGCCACAATTTTGTTAAAATGCTCAAACAATAAGGGCATTCACTAGGTTTGTTGTTTAAGGCACAGAGAAAAATTTCAAGGCAATTTATCAAAAATAGTATTCATAATAGTTATTATTTTTAAGTGATTACTTTGTGCCAATAACTGGTCTAACCCTTTTTTATTTAATTCTCCCCAAAAACTGTATCACGTAGGAATTATTATTAATTTGCCTAAGATCACTCCTAAGTGACAGGACTGCAATTTGAACCCAGGAATTGGCTCAAGTGAGCCCACACTCACTGCCTCTACAGTAGGCACTTTAGGTAATAAAAGAATATGATATAGTGATATTCCTAACATTCAAAAACTTACTAGACCTTTTACCCTGTATCATGGTACACCAGTAGTACTGGTAATTCCACAGACCATATATGGTTAAAGAACTGTGGAAAATCAAAACTTTCTCATAAGTAATCAAACAATTTGTAAAATACTTGTCATTTTCATAGACTTCTTTGGTGTTCCTGACTTGAAAGCTCTCTAAAATCATACAATGGAAATTCCTAATTGGCAGTTTTGAGACAAAGATGTCAAGACTCTCAATTAATGATAAAATTCAATGAAAAAACTTCATTCATTCAACCCTTGTGGACTCACTAACATGTAGTGAGAATATCATTTCAAGACCTCAGAACACTTAGAAAAATGACTGCAACTACATTCTGTTAAGGCAAGTTGCAAGCCCATTCTCCAATTCCTCCCACAAATGGCTGCATCACCAGATTGACCTCTTTGGGGTCATTATTTTCTTTGTTTCCCAGGCCTGGGCATATAAAGTCCTCTGATTCCTCTTTACATGGGAACAAAAACAACTAGTCATAAAATCCTGTAGATTCTTCCTTTTTAAGGTCACCCAGATGAGGTTTTCTTTCATATTTGCATGGATTTCAAACTAGCTTGTAAACTCCCTCCAAATAGCTGGGGTCTGGTCCACTCTTTAGTCTTTTTGCTTTCATTCTTTCTCTCTTTTACATGTCACTCTCTGAGAAAACAGGACTATAGCAATCCATTATTCCCCTTGGCCTCACCCTGATTCAAACTGCACTTAACTTATTTTTCCAACTTTATTGCTTAGTATTTCTTAACATCATTTCCTAGCTAGGGAAGTTTTACTTCCCATGCATGTTCATTATAAAACTTACTTTGGAACATTTGCAGGGATGGCATCCCTGACCTACCAGGTCTTTTGAATCTCCTCTGCTCTGTGGATACTTCTCTACCCATCCAAGAACACAAGGGTTGGAGTCACCAGTCAACCCTTATATGTTACTGTGATAGAACATATAATATATAAACCACTCTTTTGGCCCATCCTGCCTGCTGCCCCATATCATATAAATGCTACATATTGAAAAATATGTTTTAGGCTGATATATATATGTACATTTGAAATTTGTGTAATGTTAGAGAGGACAGATTAGGAATATTAGCAAGCACAGTTCAGTTCATATAAATGCAGTCCTAGTGGAGCTCTCCTAGCCAGTACCAGGGAAGCCTTGCACTCTGAAAGTTTTATTTAAGTCTATTTATTTTGCTAGTTGCCAAAAGTTGTGTAAAACTTTTCCTGGTCTTTAGCACCGAATTACAATGGGATTCCAACAGAGTTACACATGACATCTCACTTGAATACCCAGCAGGAACTTTAAGGTCACTGTAATAATGAATGGCCAAAGAATTAATAGGCATTGAGCCTTATGAGCCTTCCTGTGAGGCAGCTGGGCAGAACAGTACTCTGTTCATGGGCTGAAAACACGTCTCGCACACGAACACCACAGCTGTGCGGGGCACAGCCACCCCTCAAGTGCACTTGTGGAGTTGGGGGCCTGTTTAAATCATACTGCCCTCTCCCCTCATCAGACGCATTTCCTCTACCATTATCAACTGCACAACAGCCACATTTGTCTACTGAAGGCGTTCAAGTGTGGAGACAGTAGTAACAAACAACAGGCCTTACTTCCTCGGTCTTGCCCCCTTTCTCACATCCTCTCTCCTCACTGCTGCCAATACACTGCCTCACTCATTTCTTTTCAATGACTTTTTCATCCATCATCTGTCTCTACTTACCTCTCCTGCCTCACTTCTAGGCTTTGCCACACCCTATCCTCTACCCCCTATAGTAAAGACATACCAAATTCCTTGTGTCTTGGGGCTTTGAGTCTTAAAAGGGTTGCCACCTCCTAAGCCATCACTCATCAAGTAGCTGCCCAGCTTTCTTTTCCTAACCTCAGAGATGTTGATAAGTTGTTGCTTCTTCAGAATTGCCCTCTGTATGTCTGCTTCTTACCTACATCCTGCATCTTCTCTACTTCAACTAGCACCAATCTACTGAATTCTAGTAAGTTGGTACCAACTTTTCTCCCTCCCTTTACTAGGATGTATAAAGGCTTAGAATGGTACCCGGCTGGCACATGACATTAGTTCTTGTTGCTGTTATCTTTTTTATTATTGATATATTTCTCATTGTTAGACCAGGTCAATGCTTGACATTCAATAACATAATTGAATGAAAGAAGAATTTCAATGCTTTCATCATCATTTCACTGTTCTCTACTTTTGCTTATACTCTCATTAAACATTTTGGAGGGTAAGTTCAGGAATCACTTGTCAATTTACATGAAATTTGTCAATTTACATGAAACCTAGGGGGAAAAAGATGGGCATCAATATGTGAGTAAATATTCTACTGCTCTTTAACTTCTTTTATCAGGCACTGATATAAGGAATAACAATGTGTAAATCCAATTAAAATGGACAAAATGGTTTAAAGGTGGTTTCCAAAGTTTTTAAAAACAAAATAAACATTTACCATGCTAATAATAAATGGGAATTCAAGGATATTTCATTTGTAATGCAACTGAAGGATAAGATTAGTATCCACGAGGAAAATTCAGTATTAACTCTTTATATTTCCTGATATTAATCCTGATCTACTGAATTCCCTATACTTTGATGAGCAAAACATCCATTTGATTTTTACCATTAATTTTCATCTTTTCTTTACTCATGCAGTTCTTAAAGAAATTCTTACACTAAGGGCTATAATGACACATGATCAGAACGATAAGAAAAAGCATTAACTAATCTTTAGGAGGTACCTTATGGCTGAAACACCGTGGATTTAAAGAGGAAAAAAGGGGAAGTGGACTTGGTCCAATGGATAGGGCATCCGCCTACCACATGGGAGGTCCGCGGTTCAAATCCCGGGCCTCCTTGACTCGTGTGCAGCTGGCCCACGAGCAGTGCTGATGCGTGCAAGGAGTGCCCTGCCACGCAGGGGTGTTCCCACGTAGGCGAGCCCCACGTGCAAGGAGTGCACCCTGTAAAGAGAGCTGCCCAGTGCAAAAAAAAAAGTTCAGCCTGCCCAGGAATGGCGCCGCACACATGGAGAGTTGATGCAGCAAGATGACGCAACACAAAAAGACACAGATTCCCACGCCACTGACAACAACAGAAGCCGACAAAAAGAAGAACACGCAGCAAACAGACACAGAGAACAGACAACTGGGGCAGGGGAGGGTGGGGAGGGTGGGGAGGGTGGGGCGGGGCAGGGCGGGGCAGTGGGGGAAGGAGAGAGAAATAAAACTTTAAAAAATAATAAAGAGGGAAAAAAGTGAACTTACAATTTAAAGGGAAACATAAATCCCTTGTTCAGTGATACTAAACAAAGACTTGGTTATGTAGAATATGCTGAGTCCACAATGTATAAAACAAACCAAACATCCTCTCTCCCCATCACTCATAGAAAGAGCCATCCTCAACTGAAATTCTATGAAAGAATTTAGCCTTCATGTCCTATGGTGGGGGACAGCAAGCTAAGGATTGGATTTGGGTCAAATCCATCTGCCATCTGTGTTTGTAAATAAACTTTTATTGGAATAACCATTCATTTACTTATCATCTATAGCCACTTTTACACCACAGTGGCAGTGCTAAAGAGTTGCAAAAGAGACCTTACAGCCCACAAAGCTGGCCCTTTACAAGGTCTCTTGACCTTTCCTCTAAAGCATCCATGTAGGTGATGAATTAACTTCATGTCTATGCATCTGTGATGGTACTAATCAGGTATCACCCTTCTGGGAATTGAGAAAAAATTTTGACTCAAGGCATTTACTATGTTCTGTGGTTCAGATGTGCTTCCCTTCTCATTTCTGAGTAGGGTAACCACAACTTATCACCGAAACCAGGATATTTTTGGAAGTGAAAGGGGACACAAATAATTATGCTGGACGATCTGTGTAAATTGGACCACATGGTCACCCCAGTTTGGCGGTACTGTCCAACTGTGAAACTGACAAGCTCAGAGAGCTGGTCATCCAAAGTCGAACAGGACTTGCCACCACTGTTCTTTTTGTTTTGCATAATCTGATGCCACCCCCACTGCCTCAAAAGCTGCCCTTGTATATGGCGGCACTACTTCAAACACATCACAAGTTTGGAACTTACTTTTTAATTCTTTCTCCAAAAGAAGCGATTTCCTCCAAGATGTTTTGAACTGTTGAAACAATATCTTGTACCATATAGATTCTTTCAATTAACCCCTTTTTCTCAGATTCCTAGAAAACATAAAAAGATTTAACTCAGCTACTTCATTTTTATTGTCCTTCTGTAAAAATTATTGTACCATGTTATCATGGGGTTATTAGCAACAGTGATTCCAAGAGATAAATTGGATTTTCTCCCCTCAAGGGAGATCACTAACTCAGTGAGGGCAAACCTCAGTTGTCACCTTGATATCATGAGGTCATAAAGTGAAGCCCTACAGAACCATGACTTCATTTCCTGTAGAGGCTGCTGATTCTCTCAAAGAACCCTGCAATCGCTTCATTTAGACTGAACCTGATTTCCTTTTGGTCTTCACAAAGTATATGCACGTTCCCTCTACCCTTCTTATCACAACTGTTCAGGAATGTCTCCAGCAGGCAATGGCGTGGCATGTTGTATATCCAGATAACACATTTCCTAGTACTGGGTATTCCCAGGCAAACTCTGCTGCCTTCTTCATCATGTTTTAAAATTACCATACTCTAAATGAGCTCTTTGGGCATCTTTTAGTCACCATAAACCTCAAGAGAAAGAAAAATCCTATATTCATAGATACTATTGGTTGTTGTCATCTATTTTCCAAATTATGTAGTCAACAGTCAATAACAAGGACTCATACAATAAGTGGGCCATAACAGATGCCTACCTACCTTTCATATAGGTTGCAAGATCATATTAAGTCTTCCATGAAGGGAATGATATTCAGATCCACTTACTGAGTCCACACAAATTAGATTACTTTATCCTGTTGTGAGCATTATGGACAGTACAAATCCATGACCAATTCTTAAGGATCAAGTTTTGATAAAATGAACTGCAGTACATTATGGGAAATACTTTACAATTAAAACCTTGCAGACTACACCATGATAATCCAAAACAGAAAAAGAGGATAATGGCTAGTTCAGATTGAGCTAAACTAAAAAACCATTGGAGTCAAGACTGGCATTCCCTCATCCAAATAACACTGCCATTAAGATGTCCCTGCATGCCCAGAAAGTTATTCCCTGTGAGAAAGTTTGAAAATTAATATTTTTCTTTCAATTCATCTTCCCCAGTCTACAATTCTCCATGTAAAATGGAATCCAGGTTTCTGGGACTATTACTCTTACTTTTCATGCAGAAAACCTTAAGTGTGGCTTCCCAGGTTACATAGCTGAGGCTTATAAATATAATTTAGAAAATACTTAAATGTCAGAGAAAAGATTCCCCCCAAAAGTGGTGTTTTACGCTACTTCTTAAATTCTGAAACCACTGTTTTCACTGGGACTTGGCCAGTATCCTTTCAGCTCTTGCCAACCTGGGCCATTGTGTTTATGCATACAACCTAAAACATCAAACAATCGTAATAAAACTTTTTTTTTCCTATCTAGAATTTTCTTTGGTCTAGAATTTTACTCAATTATTGAGGAAAAGCATCTAAATATTAGAGAACATTTCCTTCTGTGCAGCAAGAAAAAAAAATCGTTTTCATCTTGTTTGCTCTGTTCCATCAGACTGGACCCATGAATGGAGTGAAGGAGAACACATCACCCCATAGTAACTCTGGTAAATGCTCTGATATGGCAGAAGGGCCAAAAGCAAAGTTCCCTTCTTGTATCTGTCATTGTTACCTTATGAAGCGACATGTTTGAAACAAGATTAAAGAGAAAGGCAGAGGTTATGATGCACCATTCCACTCCCAGTCCAGTAAAGTATGATGGGATGGTTTGAGTAACTTCGTGCAATCTGATATGTGGTTCTTTATCCAACTACTTTGTACATGAGAAGAAGCCAGGCTCATAGTTTTCTCTTACAACATCAAACTTCCAGACATTTACAATTTTTCACCCTATTTTTAAATTCATTATTCCCCCTACTCTCTCACTGACTCGAATTCTTCAAACAGTTTGTGTTAAAACTTAGATATGCTGCCAAAACAACCTAATTCATGCCCAGCAATACATGGACATCTATTAACAGGACACAATGGCTAAAACATCTGTGTCTGTCACATAAGTATTCCTGTTTATAAAAGAGCATTTGAAAGCACCAGGGAGTTTGACCCAAAGGGCAAAAGTAGCTTCCTCTTTTCAGCAGCACACAGTTTAGGTCAAAACAATTTATTGGAAAATGACTCAAATTTCCATGAGGCTGAATTTCATAAAAATTTCCTATTTCAGTTGACAGATTTTTTTCCCCCATAAAATACCCAAATACATAGGTTTTGGCTGTGAAGGAAGCATGAGTTAGTGTATCAAAATAATAAGGGATTCTAAAAAATCCTTTTCCTTTTTAATGAATTTGATGTTTTAACTTGAATATTTCAACATTAAAATACTAGGTTAAAGAGTCACAGTATATTAGGATGAGAGGATAATTTATCATTCAAACTGATATGCTTTTAGGAGTGGAAGTAATAAAATTTATATAATTATTGAAGTAATTCTTTACAACTGACAAATGGGTTTTATTATATTGGTGGACCTCTAAAATTAATTCATTTTATTTTTACTTATTTTCACAAACTGTTTCAAAATAAAACCAATACATATGTACAAATTAAAACATACTTGTTTATAGTTTATCTGAATTTTAGTGAAACATGCAGAATAATTATTCCATACTTACTATATGAAATATATTTCTATATTTTAGAGTGTTTCAAAGTTGTATCTGCCTATATTCCCATGTCATGGTTATTTTTCTAAAGGACATACTTTTTGAATATCATTTTTATTTCTAATATTTTCATAAAATGTTTTTAATTATCTTCAGATTTGTACTTAAAGATTATTAAACTAAATGTCTTCACTGTGCTCACTGATTTTCGTTAAGAAAATATTCTCTCTACAGGCACTGGGGTACCTTGAAAACTTATGACAAAATTATGATACATGGAGAATATTATCAATTATATTTTAATATTGAAATTTATATTATTTCAGCCTGAATATTTTCAAAGGCACTATTTTTTTATCCATTAGATGAAACTTCTCTGTCAAACACTTTCAAGGCAAAACTTTAGATATCTCTATTTATGATTCTTTTGAATGTTTAACCAAATTTAAATGCTGAAAATGAATGACTTCTCAATTTCCTTCCACTCCTTTATGGAATATAGATGTATGCTATTAAAAATAGGAGTGCTATCAAAAGATTTCCCCCACAAATTGAGATAATCCAAAGGGTAAAAATGGAATCATGTATAGCATTTAACCTTATTGTTTACTTTGTTCAGTATATCCCTTACTTTTGTAGAGAATAAAGTTCAGTGTCTTCTTTTTTGCCAGCTTGAAAAATTTAATTTCAATTCATCAAATGCTTCAAAAGCTGAAATTAGGTGGCACTACATACATTGAAGAATTTGATTAAAATTTTTCAATTGATTATGAAAATGCAGTGACAATGTAAAAGAATTTCTTCTTTCACAGGAGAGCGAATGCTTAGGTCACCTGAAAACCCTTCAAAGGTTCAAATATTCCTAAAATCAGGTTGATTATGGACAGCAAAAAGATGATGCAGGCTATCTGTTATGCTGAAATATAATTATATAGTTAATATCACTTTGTTGCAAATATTTTGCTTTTTTCTCAACTCTAATATATATATATATATATATATAAGATAATATATGTATAATATTTATACATGCAGACACATCAGCCCCTAATTCAATTGGTGTAACATTGCTGCTTTTTTTAGGAAATTGTGAATTATGTGGGTATCATGGCCAATTCCAAGGACATTTCTGCCCCACAGAATCCTTCATTCTGTAAGAATCTTTTTCAGTCATGATACTGTCCTCCATTCTCAAAATTTATGTTCGTATGATCACTCCAAAATCTTCAATGCTAAATGTTTAAACTAAATTGACAATGGCATTCCAGATGTTGATGTTTCATCATTTACAGTATTACCTTCCAAAATCTGCACTTTGATTTAATATATTGCATTAAAAAAAAAAAACAATTTCAAAATGCAATGATTTGATTTTCTGATTGAATCATTTGATGGCATGTGGATAAGACTCTTTGCAAGGTTCTTCCTTTGCTATTGAAGTCAACAAATTAATAGCTTCCTTGTCATTTTTCATACATGTACAATGAAAAGTGGGAATGGAAAATGAGATCGATTACTATGGAAGAACAGTCATTTGATTTAATGAAAAGTCGGCTCCACAGAGACTATGCATCCCTTCCCAGTTGCATGCATTAAATTATGTTTTCAGAAACAATCGTCTTAAAGTAACTACTATTAAAGTAGCTGCTGAGGCTTCTTCCGCAGATTTCTGTCTTCGCTTTAGAAGTGTGTGTGACATCACCACATTCCCCAGGGTGGATGGGAAATGCAAGCAAACATTTTGTACAAGGTACACATTCATCTTGAGGGATGGAATAGCAGTATTTGATTATTCATTAAATGTATACTCTTTGTATTAATTTATTGTTTGCTCATTGCTCTTGGAAAAGTTTATTACATATACTTAAAAAAGGCATTTCTAACAGTAAAATAAATAGGTGCAGGTTTACTCAATATGAATGGAATCAAACATTCTAAAGAGTGCTCAGACTACTTTCTATTCTCTTTTCAGTGGAACTGCTTAAACACTTTATGTTCACCTTATGCCTACTCTAGAATTCTCATATTTCCCACCTACTCTAGAATTCTCATATTTCCCACTGTTTTCGTTTGCTAAAGGTTGTCAATGCAATATACCAGAAACATACTGGTTTTTACAATAGAAATTTATTCAGTTAAAAGCTTACAGTTCTGAGACTGTGAAAATGTCCAAATCAAGGCATCATCAGAGATGTTGCCTAACCAAAGGTGATCCTGGACTCCTGCTACATAACAAGATATAATGACAGCTCTGCCAGCCTTTGCCTTCTCCTCCAGGCTCACTTTTTCCCCGACCTTAGCTGCAGGCAATCAGGTACATGGCAGAGTCTGCTTGTCTTTCCTCTCCTCTGGGCTTCAGCTTCTTTCTCTCCAGGGGCCTTCTCTCTTAGCCTCTTGGCAACCTCTTTGTCTCTGCTTTTTTTCCTTGTGTGTATTGGTTTTAGTCCTCCATTTATAAAGGACTGTGATAAAAGGATTAAGACCTACCCTGGATCACACAATTTAATCAAAGGCACTTCAGAGAAGTGATTTAATCAAGAGTTCCCACCCACAACAGGTTTATTGCACAGGAATGGATTAGCTCTAAGGGCATGATCTTCTGGGATCCACCCAGCTTCAAATCATTGCACCCACCAACCCTTCTGAGCCAATGGCTTGGAGCCTTTGTGTATCTCACAGGCCTGGCAATGACTAGGCACAATGAGCTTCACACCACATGGCTGGCAGAGGCAACTGCCTTGCATGCTTTCTCCTCATTACCTGAGACAAGAAAAGTTAGGTCACCGATGAAAACTTTGTTTTATCAGTGAGTACCCAGCAAGCTTTCCCTCAAAGAGAGGTTTTAGTTATTTTGGCTTGGACCAGAGTCAGGAAAATAGGGATGGGCTCTTCCTGGCTGTTAGATTCAACCTGGTGTTGGTGAGAACTCAGATCACTGCACATACATCTTAGGCTACTGGAGACAACAGTAGGAGAAGCTGAAAGCAAACATGCAAGCCTAAGCAAGTAATCCCGGCTTGTTTTAATGGAAATATTAAAGGTAGTATTTCGTAAAAAATGAGGGGAAAATCAGTAAACTGAGATTTTCTGCACAAAGAGGGACATGTGGTTACCTTAAATCAGTTTTCCCTAGAATTTATTAGCAGAGTAAGAAACCAGTTCTTTCCAGACAGTTCTTCACGACAGGGGGGAGAAACATTTTTGCATGTGTTTCTACCTCCTCCTTTGAATCTCTGGGTGAGACACTTGCTATCCAGGTAAGGGAGGGGACACAGACATCTGAGGGCAGATGTCTTCATGATTAGTGGTACATGTAGTTTCTGTTCCCTGAATGATTTACAGCCTTTGGGCAACACCTGTGTGTTTATCAAGGCATGGTAACTTCTATGCTATAAGAATTTGATATTCATATGTTCATACTCTGGAGTATTTCATGAATATCTTCCACTACCCTCCTATTATGCAATGCCTGGCTTAAACTGGTGGGTGACAGATCACTTTATCGGGTCAAGTATTTTCAAACTGATTGTGGTGAGCACATCCTATGGCACTTTCTTGATGGAGGAAGACAGGTAGGGAAAGAGGAGGGTATCAAGTTGAATATCTTAGTCCAAAGGATTATTTATACCAACTAGAGAAAGAGGCCAGTGCTCAGAGTTTAAGAGAAGTTTCCAGGCCTCAAAAAACTCAGCAGAATGATGGAAAAGCCCTACTCAAGCTTACTGGCTTTTGTGAAACCTTTTCCTAAAGATGCCAGCCAGCACTGGAATGTTTTTCTTCTTTCATTTTGCATTATACCTCTGCTCACTTAATCATTCTAGTAGCAACCTTACCTCATCTCTCTTTTATTTTAATATATATATATTTTTAAAGATTTATTTATTTCTCTCCCCTTTCCCCCCGCCCCTGCCCCAGTTGTCTGTTCTCTGTGTTTATTTTGCTGTGTGTTCTTTGTCTGCTTCTGTTGTCAGCGGCACAGGAATCTGTATTTCTTTTTGTTGCGTCATCTTATCGTGTCAGCTCTACGTGTGGGCAGCACTATTCCTGGGCAGGCTGCACTTTCTTTCACGCTGGGCGGCTCTCCTTATGGGGCGCACTCCTTGCGTGTGGAGCTCCCCTGCGCAGGGACACCCCTGCATGACAGGGCACTCCTTGTGCGCATCAGCACTGCGCATGGGCCAGCTCCACACGGGTCAAGGAGGCCTGGGGTTTGAACCACGGACCTCCCATGTGGTAGATGGATGCCCTAACCACTGGGCCAAGTCTGCTTCCCCTCATGTCTTTTAATATACAACTTACATCTTTTGAACAGTAGACTATTGCTTCCATGGATCTCTTCTCTTTAACAATATCCCCCATGTATTAAATGGAGAGTATATACCAATGAACATATTACATATCTTTCTGAAGATTAAAAGGCTCAGTATCAATATCTCCATTCATAGGAAACCGAGATTTGGAGAGGTTATGCATTGTGTCCACGTTCACACAGTATGTGGCAAAGAATTCCAACCCAGAATTCTTTCAACTCGAGTGTCCTCTCGTTCCAAGAAACTCTATAAGTTTCTACTGGACATTTCACAACTCACATTTGTTCTTTGGGATCTAGGAGTCACTGTTTTCTCACTACTGTCCATGTAATGAAATATATCATTTTCAGACACTATGTTCAGTCACATAATTTTGCCTTCTGCTCATTTCCAGCATTTCTTGGCCCAATTTTTATGAGAAATTGTGGTAGATTATTTCTCCTTTTGAACGTATTTGGGGAAGGATGTTTCTTTACATTTTTATCTAACAGTTGGGGTAATCAGGATCAAGTGCATAAATAGATAAAATTAAAACAAACAGACAGAAAGCCCTCTAATATGCACGAGACTCCAAAGGCCTAGCCATTTTGGGAACAGCAGTCTTTGGAGCCAGGAAGAGCTGGGGTCAACACTAGTTTTGGTGTTAACTGACTCTGCTCTTGTAAAAAGTTCCTTAACCGGAGTCCCAATTTCTCTGTCTTTTAAAATGGATATCATAATCCCACTCCTGCCTCAAGTGTTAGGAGGATTAACTATTACAGCACATGGAAAGCACTGGCCCACTCCAGGTGCTTCATAAATATAAGTTCCCTTCCCTTTTAAGGAGGCATTGAGATAAAAACAATGAATAACCTTTTGTCTAACTTCAGGAATACTGGGGTTAATTCAAGTTGTGAAAGAAATGATCCTCCAGGACAAGTCTACTCATGTCACCCTGGGGTGTAAGGAAGATCAGCTGGCAGATCTATCTGCTTCATGCTGGCTTTATTTACAGGTTTCAGATTGAACCACGGAATGTGGCAATAACACAGTTTAGCAAACACAACATTACATCTGTGCTGCCACCAAACTGCCTAGGAAGAATAACAGTGATTCATTCAGGAAGACAGAACCGCTATCACATGTGCTTTACTTAACATATGAGGCTTCCGATTTATAGGAGGAGATGTGTAATACAAGTAGTGATGGCCATTGATGTGATTCAATAAGTGAACAAGGTAATTGTGACCAAACACATATTTGTAGGTTTCTACCTTTGGGAAATAATGTAGATTTTCATTACAAACTTTTAAAAAGTATGTCAAAGCATAATTAAAGTTCATATGATTTAGAGTTGATTTACGAGCAAGCCCGTATCATCATATAACAGAAGAAATGAGAGCATGGGATTTTTTTCAAGTCCAGAATTCAAATCTCTTAAGGGTCCTTTGTTTCGTGATAGACTCCCAAGAAAGAACTGTACTCGTAGCAAGAAAAATAATGGCAAGGTCCAAGTTTTAACCTAAAAAATACACACTAATATATATAAAGATAAAAGCAAGATCAATATTTTGTCACTGTCCATGTGTTTGCAAAATGTCTAAAGAAATAAGTCTTTTGGTTAAGCTTTGTAAGCAGTGAAGTTAAAAACAAACAACATGCCTACTTTGCCACATGCTTGTTCATGTTTTTCAAGAAAAGCATATCAAAACAAAACCAAAAATAGAAATAATTCAGGTCAATCTTTCTTTCTTCAAAGTCTTTTTGCCTTCCTCATTTCACCAATGCATACAGCATGATAGGTGGAATAAACTAGCTTCCAGCCTCTGGGAGAGAACTAATTCCATCAAAATGAATTTACAAATGAGAATTAATTATATAGTCAGTATGTTACTTTAAATCTTGCCTGCATACACTGATTTAAGAGAATCTCTCATTACTCTGTTAATTTCCTCAGTAAAACCAGCAAGCTATTCCCCAAAACTGACCATGCCAGCCAAGTAATATCCTTTCACATGCTTAAAAACCAAGTAGTATTTGTCACATAATGCACATTATTTCCAAAAGGGATAAATACAACATGTCTAGCTCAGGATCCTCCCAGTGATTTCAGCCATCTAGACCAAAGATGAAAATATATAATAACTTTCAACTTTATATTTGTTCTCTATTTCAACCCACTGAATACTAAAAGCCTACAACATGAAAACTTGAGGAATTATAAACATTAGAAATACATTGAGTGACATTTAGCATGGGGAAAAAAAAGCTTCGCAGCATCTGTCATAACAAAAAAAGAAGCAATATTTCTGATATATGAGATTAAAAATTATTCTTTGGGAAGCCTGGCTTAATGCACTGGGAACTGGCTTTAGGACTTCTTCCCATGAGATATGTGTACAGGCACATGCACACACACACACACACACACACACAGAGCCAACTCAACGGTGCTTCCTATTAAAATGGGAAAAAAATCTGTACTCTTAGGAAAGTATTTCCTTCTCAAGTGGTACATTTGCTTTCAGAAATGAAAATAAAGGAAGGTGGATTTTGAATCAATATTGTTTCTAATGGGTTTATACTACTCGAACTACCTTTACATTATATAAAGCCCTTACACAGTGCACTTATATTTGCTAATGTGTCTTTGGCTAGCAAACAGGAATTTCATCTGGTATCAAACGGGAAGGTTGGAAAGGAAAAACAACAACAACAACAAAAGGAAAATACTGATAAAACACAATGGAAAGAATTGGTAACAGTTTAGAAAAAAAGTATTTGGAATTGGATCCATGTAGAGATTGATTCCATTAAAAGTTTCTCAGAGCCAATTAACGGAATGCCATGACACTATCAAGTAAACAAGGCTAACAGTTTTCTATAACTATAATTATTGTAGATATATGCATGATGTGCTACTCTTGCTAATTCAGCTGTGTGCATCCTTTGGTTTTCTCTGAGAGTGGGAAGTGGGGAGGATGTAAGAAAATATTTATGTGATCAAGCAACATAACTAGTAATTCTCATTACCCTAAGACTTGGCTCCAACATCACCTTTCGTCAGCAGTCTTGGGTTCACCCAGGTATTTCCTCCTTACTGCCCAGCATAGCATCCAAACCTTAATTAAAGTCCCAATCATGCCGCACTGTGATTATTTACTATGAGCACCTTGTTTCTGTTTGTCTGTTTTATACCCCTGGAGTCTCTGATACAGAGGAACCCTCCATAAATGTCACCAATAACAGTGTAGAAAATTGGACCAACAAACTTATAGCATATTTCCTTCATAACAATGTGGTATGGTTAAAAATAAATAGGATTTAAGTCAGAAGAGCTGGGTTTGAGTCCCCATCAAAAAGGTTATTTAATTTCTCTTAATCTTGGTTTGTTCAGTTTTAGGTGGGGAAAATAATATCAAGTTTAACCATTTGAGTATTGAATGAGATAAAGCATATAAAAGCAGTCTGAGAATTGTAAATGCTCTATAAATATTATTATTATTATTAATCTAATTGCTTAAAT
This sequence comes from Dasypus novemcinctus, assembly GCF_030445035.2. Taxonomy (NCBI): domain Eukaryota; kingdom Metazoa; phylum Chordata; class Mammalia; order Cingulata; family Dasypodidae; genus Dasypus; species Dasypus novemcinctus. The sequence continues at coordinate 163,195,839 of NC_080675.1, forward strand.
AGTTTTTACTCCAATGGTCTTGTTTTAAATTGTTACTTTGTTTTAACTATTGCTTAAATTGGTACTTTTTCCTTGAGGGCAAAAAAAGTGGTATTCATACATTTTTACCCATTGCCTTATAAATTAGATACTCATTGGATATTTAGGACTTTGGGTGAACCACACTAAAACAGAGGCAATTTCATAATGAAAGGCATGAGGAAAGGCTCAAAAAACACAATGACTTGTGGGTAATCAGGCTACAACATTCAATGTATTCTATATCAGCATGATGTCATCATTTAGGCAATAAATTTAAAACCTAGATGTAGTATAGACTACTAAAACACCAGAGCTTCTGGCCATATTCTATTCTATTAGACTGCATATTAACAAATAGATAATTCTTTTAATTTATAGTTTGGTATATCATATTTTAAAATACCTGTGGTAATGTACAAAGTATAACTCTTACAGTGGAAATCATGATGAAGATCTACAGGCATGAGGGCTATTAGTAAGCAATAAAATAAGTAGGATATTCTGATTAATGCTCCAAAGGACTAGCTTAATAATTTCTATAGGATTTCTGAATTCTAAACATAATGAAACCAAAACATTTTTAAGAAACTATTATTTTTAAGAGGAAAATCTGAGCAAGTTGAAATATAAGTATGAGGATTTCAGGAAATGAATAAGCAACCCCTTCTCATTCAAATATGCATAAACTGGTCATTAAGAATTGGCTGGCATCCACTTCACTATTAAAGTCTTGAAAGTAAGATGGTATGGTAGGAATGTAAGCAATTAAATCAATTCATCCCTAAAAATCATATTAAATCAGACTAAAGGAAGTTAAATCCAAATGACCATTTACTTTATTCCCTTGAAAATTATCCCTCGCAGGTCTTCTAAAATGTGTTCTAAGCATAAATTGTGTATGCCCTGAAGATGTGTGTATTTACGTGACTGTGTATGCACAACTATTAACCTTTCTGGCTTTTATTTTCTTAGAAATATCACACTTTATCATCTTAAAGTATCACCGCTTATATGATGGTTTAAAAATAATCACTAATCAAATCAATTTACTGAGTTTTGGACATTCTTAAAAGGCATAAAGAAATCATAAGCAAAACTACCCTCACTATTAGACTGTAAGAAGACTTCTTCCAAGGATAACAGTCTCCCCTGGTTGACATACTATAGATCGTCTTCTCTCTCTGGAACAAGAAAACAGGGAATGAGGCATCAAAGACCTAACCATCACGTCCAAAGGAATGTGGAGATTAATTTACAGTAAAAATTCTTTTTAAAACATATGCCATGTGTTTCTCCTTTAAGAAAGCTCTGCCTGGGCAATGGTAAGTGGACTAATAAGCTGGAGGAGGGAAATCATTTCAAACACTGATATCGATGATTTAAAATATACTTAAATTTTAATGACGGCTTTCTTATTGTGAAAATAGGATAGAGATTCATTTGTGTCCTTTCATTAAAAAATGTTCCTCAATCAATCAACAAAACTATACTAGATGTGTTTCTTGTTTTCTTAAAGGAAAACGCCACTATTTTTCATTTATAATTGATAAGAAAGGGTGATTTTCCCCCCCTAAAAACTCTGTCAAGTAATTGTGAACTTACTGATGATCCTAAACAAACAAAACTACACATCATTGAAGTCCTATTTTACATAGCCCAGTTAAACAAACAAACCAAGAACTCCACCATAAGGCATTAGAAAGCAGTTTCTTTTTGATAACAAAAAAGCAAGTGGGTGGTTTTGAAAAAAAGTTTTTAATGCATGCCCTTATGATTTGTTATTCCTGATGTTAATAGTAAAACTGAAACATTCTATGTAAGTGATTGTTGGGCTGGAAATAAGAAAGAAACTCTAATGCAAGTATTTATACCTTCAGCAATGAAAACAAGATATTATTGTCTTACATGACCTTTCCTAAGTATGGGGACACAGCATTTTACACAATAGTTTCTTAGTTCATGCTTCAATTACTGACCTTTACTGTGTAGAAAATTAATGCAATTTTCATTGTAATCCATCCGTACAAATAAGGTCCACACGGAAGGATTCCACATATGGAATCTAATACAAATAGGAAATGTCAGCTGATTGCTGTTGGCCGAACTTAGCTATTGTCTGCTTGGTCTGGAGTTCCTAGCAAACAATACTTTTAACAAGCAATTTCTTACACGGGCCATCAGGTATGACAATGAAGGGTTTCCTCTTTTCAAAGTTTAGTTTGTAGGTTTATTTTCCCCAAAGCTAAAAAATACTGGTTACCAGAAAGCACTGTTATAAATAAAAGCCCACAGAAAGAAGGAAGGCAAAATTGCGGAGTCTAAACTGGTTTCTAACACAGGTGACAATCATGTGCTTTTAACAATGAGAAGGAACAAGAGCCTACAGTGATGCCATTTTACAACAACCTCTGTGCCAGACAGTAAAAGTATGACAGACCCCAGGCTGTGTCCTGGACTGTGCATTGGAGACAGGCAGAGTATGGGAAAGCAATCACCTCCTGAGGAAGTTGTGCCAAGGGGCCCAGCCATGCTTTCATCTTCCCAGATCATCCGCGATGGTATTCTGGGGGAAGGGGTGCTGGCAATTAAGGAGTGTCACTTTCAAGATGGATAGTTTGGGTAGAAAGGAGTTTCTCTCCTCTTCTGGTTTTGAATGAAACGGCTGTGTGTTTATAATCTGTAAACAGTCCATCTCTCACTAAACGCGTTACAATTCCCAGAAGCATGGTCTGTCATGTCGAACATGCAACAGAAGCCAGGAGGGCTCTGTGGGCAAAGCCTCTGTTACAGCGCACTATGGATGGGAATCCCCCAGGGGTTGTGCGTCCAGGATCCTGACGAGCACATCTTAATTGTGGAGGCCGCTATACGTGAAAAGAAATGATGTCTCATAACACACACGTGGGTGTGTATGCAAGGTTTTAAAATTGCCCACGTTTTGCTCAGCCACAAAAATCTCTCTGCCTTGCAAATCACTTAGAGAAGTGAGAGCAGAAGGTATATAGACAAGAACTAAAAAGTTTGTCCATCTTCCCTAACAAGAGAAAGGTAATGTTATGCCAAAGAGGCATCAACAGAAGTCAACATTTTGTTTTAGACTTATTTCTCCCAAAGATTTCAGGGAAACATAAAATAGAGGAAGCAAAACTCTTGTGGTCCTGCTCTAGCTCTTAAATGGTGCCATTAAAACAGAGTGATTAAGAATATCTCAGAAGTACAAGTACCCTGGAGGGAGCGAGCTCAGCCTTTGTGCCAATCTCACAGGATGAATTGACACAACTGTCATGTTGAGGGCCAGGCCTGGATGAATGCAACAGCTCCAGGGCTCTCCCTGTATATGCGGGGGCCCAACTCTCCCCTCAGTCATCCGTGCCCAGAAAGGTTCTCCATAGAGTCCAAGTGACTCCACATCAACACCCCCAGGCAGCCTTTGAGGCAGCACTGTGGAAAACTAGACCTTGAAAAACGCGGGTCTAGATTTTAAGGCTTGATTTTGTTGCTTGCCAGTTACTGAACATCACTTTCTCATTCATTGCTTTCTTGTTGGATGTTCTCCTTCATCAGTTTGGCCAAAGATTGCCCCTAAGGATGGGTGGCTCATTTAAACAGGTTTGATCAAACAGAAAAAAAAATCGAATTTTTCCTAGTAGGGGTTTAAAATAATTTCATTAATACTCATGATTTTCTTTGATAAAATCAGTCATCATGCACTTTAGCGTGGCTTTGACTATTTACAATATGCAATGAGTTATTTCAGTCAGAAGCTGCTAATACCAATTCATGAAGAAGAAAGTTGTATCTGTGTAACACCTACTCTGAAAAAAGGCTTATTCCTTTTTTAAAAGTATTATACTTTATTTTATTATTTTGCTATTATTAGCGGTCATCTTAGCACAAGAAATAAGATTTACTTTGCAATCCATCCAATTTGCACTAAATGGGCAAAACCATCTGGTCCACTCAATTAATTCTAAGGCTTTGTGTCATAGAGCCACTATCTTTGAATTCATTTCTATTCTATGGGCATTTTTATATTAATACTTACTCTTAAAGTTCCCTCTTTCCCCTTTTCCTCTCCCACAAGCCTCCTATATTCTACCATCATGAGCCCCACATTCCATAGGTTTTAAAGGAGTACAAGTCCATTAAGCTCTAAGCGTTTCATTTGGCATTTCACTTTTTTCATTTTATTCCAGAAGGTTTGTCTGAAAGCGTAATGACAACAAAAGCAGCAGATTTGAGAGATTCTCCCAGGAGAAGAAAACGGACAGATGTATGCAGACATAGAGCTGAAAATGTTGCCAGCAACAGCTGGGAAAGTGACAAGCTCTGAAGTGAGTGACCAACCCCACAGAGTGCAGACACCAACCTAAAGTAACAGCGATTTCACTTGATTTACTTTTGCCTTCCTGGGGTACCTTTTATCTACAGAGGGGAAGGCTAATCTTGGCTTGAGTCAAATGAAAGGCCTCCCAGAGGCATGCTTATTATAACATTTCAATTATTGCTGGTATTTTACCCACTTTCAATCTCATTTTTAAAACTCTTAAAAAGGAATATCTTGTTTTTAATTTACAAGAATATCAATACATTCAATGATACTGAAAAAAATAGACTCAACAAGGAAGAACACTATCTGCTCAAAAAACTAACATTCCATTTTATATGCTTTCTTGAGCACACTCACCTTGTCATCTTCATCCTCCTCGTCATCTATGTCTGTGCTTTCCTGAAAGGAAAACCCACGATTTGTTAATAACACATCAACTGAAATTTGCAAAGGCAAATGAAGCTCATACACATGCTTTAAGTTTCTCTACACAATTTAAGCCCTAGTATTTCTAAAATGCATTATAACCTCTTGAAAAATAACACTCGTAAAGTTCAGGGACACTGTGGCAAGACTATAAACAATATGCACAATCTACATAAAACAGTTAACTATAAATAAAGCTATTAGGCGGGTGCCCTTTGAAGGCATCCAGCTTTAAAAATGCATTGCTGAGTTGTACTTTCTGTAAACAGTTTTTGTTCTTATTCTGACAAATGAACCGACTACAACTTGAAGGCTGAGAACACCATACTCCGTTTGTGCTAGGCTCATTGTTATAATGACTGCTCTTTCCCTTTGGGGCCATTACTGAAACATTAGACAGTAGAAAATGCATTAGTCTGAATATAATCAATCTCAAGGAGAAGTTACAGGTTTCAACATAGTATTACTGTTTTCCTTGGGTTTTGGGAGAGGGGGGTGAAGGAACAGAACACAGGGTTCTCCTCTCTCCAGACTAAGGTTGCCCAGTTTCAGTTCAGGTGCTGCAGTGCCGGGTATGTGGGGTATGTGTCTAATAGGCTTGTTCAGCTTAGCTTAAAACCTTGGTGATTCAAAAGGGAATTTTTATTCACATTGTTGCCCTATTTAAAAGCTACTGTCGGTATACAATCAAATGGGTTCAGGAGCTCAGAAAGAATGCTGGGTATTAAGAAAACCAGGGTCTATTTGCGCTGGAGCACTTACCTTTCTGCTTTACCTCACAAAGGTCAGGTATGTTGTTTAGATGCCATTGGTAAAAAAGAAGTGTCAATATGATGCTCTGAAAAGGGAATAACTCTAAAGTTCCCAGAGACTACTCTGCTATACCCCATAAAATGCACTCAGAAGTCAGCAAGAAATTTCTCCAGGGCTGGCACTGCCTTACCAGTCAGTATTCTCATGAGTCTTAACTAGAAGTCACTTGTTGACATTCACTGATCCTCAGGAGAACTACCCAATTCTCCAATTGGAGCAAGCATGTTTCATGAGAGCAAATGAGGCTCTTAGGTAGTAACAAGACCCTTCTCGTTGGCTGACGGACACCAAACACACGAGCTTAAATGATTCACTCTGCCCTCACAACGTAAAAGCACATATTTTGCCACTTAATCTCAAAAATGGTAAAGTCATTATATCTTCCAGTGACTAGATCTTACTTTATTTTAGAAAAACTTCTGGAACCATGATGTGGCTACTTCTTTATTCTAGCGAGCATTTGAGAACACAGTCTTTTCAATATTCTGTTGAGTATTCTATATTTATTTAGTTCAGTTTACCTAGCAATGTTTTGTTTAAAGATAAAAGCAATATGTCACAGAGGATGGAACTAAGCCCTGATTGTGAAACATTCTTCCTAAAGAAAAGGTCAAGGGCAGAAGCCATGAGGCCATCAACTAGAGACGTCTCTCAAGGTAGACATTTGGAGAAAGTTGTGAAACTGTGAAGTCACCTAACCATTTCATCAATCATAGCGCATGTCAAAATTTTATTTCTCAACATCAACCTATCATTTATCTTGTCTCTGATTATATAGCAAATCATCAGTTGTTTTATTTCAATAAATATATGAATACAATAATGCCATGACATATTACTCTAGCAATCCTACCACTTCCATATAATTTCTCAGAGATATTGACAATGGTTCTGAGAGATCCCATTTATATCTTTCAAGGCACTGCCATAACAAGAAGCCTCCAGCCCCCAAAATGTAGGAGCCAGATGTTTATCAACGTCCTTACTTGGTAAAATTACCCACCTCACAAATATTCTAGAAGAGTTGTGAGCCACCAGTTTATTGTAAACAAAGTTAAGATATTTCAGAAGATTTTGCTACATATGGAAATTCTATCAAACATTTCTTTGCAAAGTAAGTTAAAAATTCGAAGATAATTTCCAAATATATAACTGATATAAATCTAGATATTTATTTTCGAGGGTATAGATTTAATTACTTTCGGTTATACTGCTACCAATAATATCTATGTTCATTAGAAATAGACAAAGGTTTTAGTTTTACTACAAAATAGGCCATATGATCCCTTCAAATAACATCAAAATAAAAATTACAATTCACCTGATCAGTTTTGGTTGGGAGTTACTAGGAAAATAGGAAGCTGTGAAGTATTTCGGACCCAATTTGGACACAAATACAGAGTCAAAGTAAAGCTTAGAAAGCAAAAAAGAAAGTGCAATCTTGATGCATATTGTTTTTCACAAATGGTCCCATGTGTAGCTGAAATTAGGTATGAAAACCTTTGTGAGAGATTGATGAGTCTTACATGCTGATAATATTGTGGTGAGGCTATTGGGAAGGGGCTGGAAGCTCATGTATGTGAGCAGCACCCAGTGCGCAGGTACACAGAGGGGCAGCAAACACTGAGATGGGAAAACAACGTGCTCTTGAACAATCAATGCCTTAAAGAAGAAACTACAAGGGAAATTAGGAAATACTTGAGTCAAAGGAAGATGAAAATACAACATACCAAAACTATGGAATGCAGCAAAGGCAGTGTTAGTGGGGAAGTTTGTAGCTCTAAATGCTTACATTCAAAAGAAAAAAAAAATTCAAATCAGAAATGTAACCTCAAAACTGGAAGAACTAGAAAAAAGAAGAGCAAAGTAAACCCAAAATGAGCAGAAGGAAGCAAATAACGAAGATTAGAGTAGAGATAAATGAAATAGAGAATTAAAGAAACAATAGAGAGAATCAAGAAGCGAAAAGTTGGTTGTTTGAAAAGGTCAATAAAATTGACAAACCTTTACTAGATTGATGAAGAAAAAAAAGAAAGAGGATACAAAAGATTAAAATCAGAAATGAAAAGGAGGACACTACTGCTAACCCCTCAGAAATAGGTATTTTAAAGGATACTATAAACAACCCTACACCAACAAATTAGATAACCTAGATGAAATGGACAAATTCATGGAAACACACATACCTCCTACACTGGGAATTTAGAGAACTGCAGAACACATCTGGGCACCTGATAACAGAGGGCCCATGCCCACCCCCTCCCTCTGCCCTGGAAATTGGCAAGCCACTAAGAATTTGCTAAGCCTTCAGGCCACAGGAAAGCAGAGTTAAGTGCACGAGGTGAGGTGCCTAAGCAGAGAGGCCTGGGGCAGGCTCCTCCTACAGGGCCCTGTGTATCCTGCAGGGGCTCAGGGAGCCCCAGGGATTTCCCCCAGTGGCTAAGAAGGTTATGCACAGGAAACTCCCAGAGAGCCAGATGTGCACAGAGGTATCATAGGCATGTTCAAATCATGGCTAAGAACCAGAAGCCCCCTCCCCCCCCCCGCCGCTTCAAAGGTAGGCTCAGAAGCCCACTATCAGCGGAAAATTCCAGATGACACACAACAAAAGCCCTCCCCTGGAAAATGGGTCCATGGGAGTGCCACTCATGCCTCCAGCGAAATGGACGTGGGCCCTTTTTGTTGCAGCTTCCATTTGTTGTAAAAGGTCAGAACTGAAGGGCATCTCCGCTTACCTGGCTCTCGGGGACGCTGCTGACTTTCCCTTTCGTGGGTCTGATGAAATTGTAAACAAAGAGCAGCAACAGTGCCAGGGGGATCATGTACAGTTCAAAATTCCAGACGGTGACCAAAAATACCTGATTGAAGACAAAGGAGAACACAGGGCTGCTTGGTAAAAGAATTGGGGAATGCTCTTAAATCTCTACTCCTTTGCTTAAGGAGATTAAACCTGGAGCTCGCTCTCTCCGACTGCTTTTCAGAAGAGTTCCCAACAGGTTAACAGCCCTCCCCCCAACCCCAGATACACTCATAAACACAGTTAACAATAGAGAAGGTGTCCAGCCACACTTTGCAATAGATGGGAAACAGTAGCTTCATACGTGGGAAACCTGCTATGCTATGAACCCTACTCAGGTTTTTCCTCCTGGATTTAGTGTGCCAGAATTTAGGTAAAGCATTATGGAAAAATCTAAGGTTACAAAGAGGAAAGCCACAGGCCAAATTATGCCAGCAGGTGAGATTTATCTGACTTGGGCAGAGGATTTGTTTTTTTTTAAGAGGTACTGGGGATTGAACCCAGGACCTTGCACATGGGAAGCAGGCACTCAACTACTGAGCTACATCCACTCCCCATGGGCAGGGTATTTTTTACATTGCTTGCAAATATTTGAAAATCTAAACAGTTCAAATTAAAAAAAAAAAAAATTCTCTTAAAAAATCTTTCAAGTCTGGGACTGGATGACCACAGGAAAATGATTGAACTGTCTCCATCACAAACTATATGAGCTTACCCACCCAACTTCTGTGGTCTTCTGAATTCCTCCTGGCCTATTGTAGAAGGGAGAATGAGAGTTTAAAATGTGAATCCAAGTGCCTGGACTATGATGTCGCTATAGGCAAAATGCACACAAGACACAGGCTGGCCTTCCAACCAACACATAATAATTCAGAATGAGGCAGGAGTGACATTTTGGACAAATTACTTCAAACTTGAGCCTCTGTTTCTTCCCAACTTCCCAGGAAGTCGGGAAGATAAAATAGACAGTTTGTGGTTATCCCTTGTCACAGGTGCTCAAAATTTACTCTTTAACACATCAGTTTCTAAGAGGTAAATTACTACAGTTTAAATATAGAAACCTCCTTCCCCAAAGCAGTATTGTTTTACCTATTACTTAAAAACTTGTTTTAAAATTTTAAAGTTTTCTTTTTGTAGATATGATATATTCCTTGCTTCTTTCTGGTTGCTCTGATAAATGGAATTATTTTTTCCATTATAATTTTCTAATTGATTATTGCTTACATTTTAAAGTTAATAATTTGTATTTATTATTTTTAAGTTAGCAAATAGTATATTTTCTTACTGTTTCAAATCACTTTTCATTTCATTCTTTGGGGGTTTCTAATAATACTATCATATAATCCACAAATAAGGAAACACAAAGCCATTCCTTCTCTTAAACTAAAAAGTCAGCGTACTTTTTATCTTTTTAATATTTTCCAAATGCTCTTTTGTGTCTGCCCCAAATTTAATAAAAACATTTTAAAACAAGAATATTTTATCTATTTCTACAAGGGCTGATTCAATTATCACTATTTTAAAAATCGGGAATGGATGGTGGCTCACCAATTCTTTGGGTATCTTCTGAAATTATGGAGGTATGTTTTTCCTATGTTAGAACATCAATATGTTGTACTTTATTTATCATTTCCTAATATCAAGTGACCCTGTATTTCTGAGAGAAACCCTTTCTTACTGAGGTGTTATTGTCTTTGACTATACTGGGACATTTTATTTGGTAATACTTGAAGAAGACGTTTGGCTTACTCATGAGTTACATCTATCTTGCTTGCTTTCTGTGTTATTTTCAATACAGTACAAGGATAAGTCTAACATAACAGAGATTTAAAAGTCTACAGTTTCTTTCTCTACACCCCAGACATTATTTTTGTATTATATTACCAATTATTCCAATAATGCAAAAAGTGTTCAGACTAATTTAACAAATACCCATGCACATTCAACTCCAGGCATCAAGGACTACTAATGTACTGTCATGTTTCTTTCTGATTTACTTATTCTTCCTTTTTTTTTTAAAAAAAATAAAATACTTCTGAATGTTGTTTTCCATTGCCATCCTTCCTTATTTCATTTCTCCCCTTCCCAGAGGGAACCATGTCCTAAATCTGACATGAATTCTTTCCACCTCAAGACACCTTAGGTTTAGGAGAATCAACATAGGATATTAAAATTAGCATAAATGGAATCAAAATGTGAACATCATTCTACATTTTCTTAATATTGATGATGTACATATAGATCAAGTACATTCATTTTAACTGATATATGTTTTCCCCTTGAAATGAATATTCTGAAATTTATCCATTATACTGTTATTGATACAAATTTTGGCTGAATCGGTGGTTTTATTTTTTGTGTAATCAAACATTAGTCTTTATTTTTTTTAAAAGGATATCTTCAATTGTTTTAATCCTGATTTAGAAAAAATCTTTATATAGCTTTCAAGGACTTTTCCTTTACTTAAGGAAATTTGGTAATTGGGTTATTAACGGTCCTCATTTTTTAATTATTTATTTTAATTTTTTAAAAAGATATTTAGATTACACAAATGTTACATAAAAATACTTAGCTTTAGTATTTGTGTTTTTAATGTGCTGCTTAAGAAATCATATTCCATCCTGAGATAAAAAGCTGTTTCCTTGTGAGTGTGTATGTATGTCAGAGAGAGAACCTTATTTTATCCAAAATTTGATTTTTGTTTATAGTTCGAAACAAGCACCCAATTTGAACATTTTTCTTATAGACAGCCGACTTTTGCAACTTAATTCATGTGTTAATCCGAATTTTTCTCACTGATTTGCATTGCCACTTATATCACATACCAAGTTCCCACATGGATCAAGGCTCTGTTTCTGGACTCTCTATTTTCTTCCACTCATATGTTTTTCTATTTTACCAAAACCACATTTTTAAACTGTAATTCAGTATCCAGTTGATACCGAAGGGAGCATGTCTCCACTACTACATTTTCAGCATTGTCTTAGATTTTTTTTTTTTTTTTGGTCATTTGCTATTCCACATTGTTTTAGAATCAATTTGTAAAGTTCCATAAAACTACTGGTGGAGTTTTGCTAGGAGTTGCTTGAGTTTATATATCAATTTGATGAAAATTAATATTCTCATATTGATCTTCCAAATCATAAAGATTTTTTATTTTTCATATATTTGGCTTATTTTATTATTACCACCAAAATGACTTTGTATATCTTTTATCCATTTTTTCCTTAATAGCTTAGCATTTTGGGCACTACCAAGAATGGAACCATTTTTACATTTATACACTTTAATTGGTGACTGCTGGTTATGGGAATGCTGAGTTTTATATGTTGTTCCAGTTCTTTCTGAGCTCTCTTAGTGTAGTTCACAGAAGGTCACAAATGTTAAATTAAGAGGTCTAAATGTTAAATTGTAGGCCAAGAGTTTGCAGACTTTTCCTTAAAGGGACAAATAGTAAATACTTTAGGCATTCCTGGCTGTATGGAATATATTGCAACCACTGAACTCTGCCAATGTAATTGGAAAGAGCCAGAGAAAATATGTAAACAAATGGGTGGAACTGTGTTTCAATAAAACTTTATTTATAAAAGTCAGATGGCAAGTTAGATTTGACCCAAGGGCTACTGTTGCCAATCCCAAATGGAAGTAATGGAAGATTTTAATCTTGTAGATAGACATGATAAATCTAGGTTGCATTTTTATTGTGCTTTTCTACAGATTTACTTTGGCATAGTCATATAAAGGGTGGAGTTTTTTCTTCTTCTTTTACTGACAAGAAAGGCAGTTAAAATTTCCTAAGAAGGGACTGTTTACTGATCACTCATTTGCCATCTTGGAAATGAGCATGTACTTGGTTGAATTAACAAGAACTTTTTACATTGGTTTCTCTTCATTTAACCCTGGTGTTTATTGGAACAGCAATAGGGTAGCTTTGTTTTTCCTTTACCTAATACTTTTATTCTCAAATAAATGCATATGATTTCCCCCCAAAATTATGTCCTGGACTTGCAAGATAATTGGTCATACAGACTAAAAATTGTATGATTATTTCATGAGATAACCGTTTCAAATATCTAGATTTGTTATTTAGTGTAGCAAGTAGATTGATTTAATCAGCACACTGAAAGGAGTTTATGAGTGTGTGTGTGTATTTTGTATCTTGTTATTTTTTGTTGTTGTTACAAGGGTCACTCCAGAGTTTTTTCACCGAAAGTTATGCCCTTCGCCAGTACTTTTCAGATGAAACAGCTTCCATCCCCTTGAGTATTCACTTCAAGTTACTAGCCTCTGAAACAGACATGCCATAACCAAAAGAAGCCAACTAACCCTTCCTTTGTGCTTCCTAGGAAGTTGCTCTCTGTTTTGATTTTTAACACTGGGGTCAAGTAAGGTTAAAGTTTGAGTAGGTGACATGGGAAGCAGATATCGGGTTAATTTTGATGTTTTTCTTCCAAAATATGTTTCATTTTTACTTTAAGACTCAATCCTATTTATGAAATGAATTCTTTTTCTTAAAACCCAGAGTTTAGTTTTTGGGGCATAGGAATGAGTAACATCCTAGAAAGTAGGTTTTTCATTAGGTGGAACTTGATATATACATATGTTCTTCTCCTTAATTTCCTACCCTAGGAGAACATTTAATTTTGCTATTATGAGCTTAATGTATTTATATCATTGTAAGGCACTGCAAAGTAGAATGTCAGTTTCATATCACCTAGTTATGATAATCATATTAACTAGATCTCTAAATCTCTGTATTATGCTTTGCCATTTATGAAATATAAATATATATATTTTTAATCTATGAGTTTTGCATGGACAACTGTACCAGAATGTATACATTCAAATGAGGATCTTGGCTCCCATTTTCAATTTAAATACTATTTTCATGGACAATATGTAGGCAAACTCTCATCTCTATAATACTTTGTGGGTTTCTTAAATTAATTTTTAAAATTGCAGTGCTTTTGAAAGTTATTCAGAGATGTGGCTTCAAATACTTTGGCCATTTCCTAGTCTTGAATCCACTCTCAAAGGACAGAATGATAGAATCTTAAAGTAATTCCAAATAAGGAGATCTGAAAGTATTTGGGGGGGGGGGGGGGGTACCAGCGGTGTCCTTGGACTTGGTTCACTACATTGAAATGAGATATTTAATTGGTTGGTTAGTTAGCTAGGTATCAGTTACAGACCACTCCAAAATGAAACCTGGTGCACACAGCCTGCTTTTTCCTTTAAAAATCTGTGACGTAAGTGAGATAATAACCTTCTCATTTTACACCTAAAGAAACAAAAACGAGAACACTTTTCCAGATTATTCTGTGTCTGTGGCAACTCTGGCAATGTTCTTCAGTCAGGGCTAACTTGGAACCATGGCCTCCCCAAGGTATTTCCATCTTTAGAACTTCTAGAAAAGCACAAAGTCTCTAAACATCGCATTCCCTTATTTGAGGTTTATTACCTATGCATTTTTGCAGTATTTATTTTTATAAAAAGTATGTCAAACAAAGTCTTAAGCAGACAGTGAAGAATTATTTTTAGCTGAAGATCTGAGGTAATTTTTTTGCAGGGGGAGGTACACATCCTTTGCACCTGTGCATCTGTAACATGCAACATATCAGAGAAGCGTGAATGGAATGAGAAGTTTCTTTGGTGTCAGAGAAATGAGGCTTCAAACACTGGTACTAACATCTTATAGGTGGTTGTTCTGTTTTCTTTTTAAGTAGCATGCCATTGTAGTGATATACTATATTCACTTGTTGATAAATATTTAGGCTGTTGCCAGGTTTTTAGTTTTTGAGAATACAGCTGCTATGCAAAGAACGTTTGTGGACAAGTCTTCATTGTGGGACATATATTAAATATTAAGGAGTAGAAAGGATGGAAATTACTGTAGGTGCATGCCCAACTTTCAAAGAAACTGACATGGAGTTTTCTAAAGTGGTTGTACCATATTGTATTCTCACCAACAGTATTTAATTTTTTTTTTTTTTTTTTAATTTTTTTATTTTTTATTGACTTTGTAATAATATTACATTAAAAATATATATGTGAGGTCCCATTCAACCCCACCCCCCCCCCTCCCCCCCCCCCAACAACATTCGTTCCCATCATCATGACACATCCATTGGATTTGGTAAGTACATCTTTGGGCACCTCTGCACCTCATATACATTGGTTCACATCATGGCCCATACTCTCCTCTATTCCATCATGTAGGCCCTGTGAGGATTTACAATGTCCGGTGATTACCTCTGAAGCACCATCCAGGGCAGCTCTATGTCCCGAAGACGCCTCCACCTCTCATCTCTTCCTGCCTTTCCCCATACCCTTTGTCCATTATGTCCACTTTTCCCAATCCAATGCCACCTCTTCTATGTGGACACTGGATTGGTTGTGTCCATTGCACCTTTATGTCAAGAGGAGGCTCAGATTCCACCTGGATGCTGGATGCAATCCTCCCATTTTCAGTTGTAATCACTCTAGGCTCCATGGTGTGGTGGTTGTCCTTCTTCACCTCCATCTTAGCTGAGTGTGGTAAGTCCAATAAATCAGATTGTAGGTGCTGGAGTCTGTTGAGGCTCAGGATCTGGCTATCACATTGTCAGTCCAGAGATTCAAATCCCCTAAATATATCTTAAACCCCAACATTAACTGCACCTCCAGCACATTAGCATGAAAGTCTTATGAAGGGAGATCCCATCTGAGTCCAGATTCATCACACATAAACACCATTTCCAAAGAGGGGCCATCTGCCCTGGTAGTTAACCCCATCGGCCATGACCATAACTCCCATGGGTCTCTTTAGCCCTCAAAGGAACCGATATCTGGGGGTTGTATCTGCTTTATCTGTCTCTCTGACTCTGCTCAGTTGTGCATGAGGGCAAACCTTCTGCCAGCCTCCAGACTCTTTTTTAGAAACTCGTAGCCATATAAACTCATTTCTCCTTTCCATTTCCCCCTTACTTTAGGTCAAACAGCATTTTAAAGTCATGGTATTTTATGTAGACATGGATATTCTGCTGATCCGCATTGAACCTTCCGTATAAGGTCATTTTCCAGTTGCATCATCAGTTGGTAGTTGATAGTGGTCCCTCGTTGCCAGGGAGGCTCATCCCCGGGTGTCATGTCCCACGCTGGGGGGAAGGCATTGCATTTACATGCTGAGTTTGGCTTCGAGACTGGCCACATTTGAGTAACATGAAGGCTGACAGAAGGAAATTCCCAGGCACAAAGTTGCTCTAGGCCTTGTTATTATTTTGGGTTTATCAGCTCACAAGCATAGTCATTAGTATCAGGGGCTCACTGTTGAACCCTCACTCCCTCCCGGTCCCCACCACTGTACCTGGGAGACTGTCGCTGCTCCCCTAGGGACCACGACAGAGCACCACTGGCCGGGAACTCAGTACCCCCCCTACTGTGTCACCAACAGTATTTAAGAGCTTCATCTGCTCTACATCCTGGTGTAGGCCAGTCTCTTTATACTTGTAGTTATATTTGCCATTTGAAAAGAACAATAAAATCCCACTTATCCAATAGATGGACATTTAGAAACAACAAGCATTTAGAATATGGTTAAAGCATCTAATCTAAAAAACAAAGCAAAACTTTAAGAATAGGGAAATGAAAACAGGTAACAAATAGAAAAATCTCTAGCTTCATTTGTTAGAGAAATCATTGTACTATTTTATCTACTTTTCTCCATATTGTTCATAGGAAAACAAAGAAAATTAAAGTAAGAAAAAGAAACCTAAAAAAGGAAGCAAAGAAATAGGAAAATATAAAGTATGAAGTAGTGAATAAGGTTGACAAAGCAAGCTAGATTAATAGTAGGAAATTAAACATATGATAATCTGAATTTATTAAAATAGTTTTAACAAGTTTCTATACCTATTCAGAAGATAAATGTGTAAAATGTGCAGGGAGCAAATCTAAGTAACATATGAATTGGAAGACAAAAAGAAAAATTGTTGTGATTTGTAATTTAAATGATTTTCTACATCCAGTCTCCAAAAGGATATATTTACAATTTCCTATAACTAATAAGAGAACTCAGAAAGAACCAGACTGGACAACATATAAAAATCATGAACTAGCCCTTATATAACTATTTCATAAGCCAACACACACTCACACATTCTATATTCCTAATTATACCACAGTACTTGCAGACTCTGATGTAAGAAACAATCATCAACAGTTTATACTTTTCAGCATACTTTTCCCTCTTTTAGAAAGCCTTTTCCTTAACTGCCTGGGTATTTCCTCCTCTCTGTCCCTTACCTGCAGCCTGGAGGACTACACACTAACCCCACCTTTGTGTCACCACTTTACATCATGCACAACTACATTATTCATTTTCTCTTTAGCAATTATTTGTAAACACCTAACATAAACCACACTGATGTCATCACAAGAGGGAAAAAAACTAGAGTCCAGCCTTTCCAGAGCTCACACTGTATTTGAACATTGGGGGTAATGGATAAAACAAACAAGGAAGCTATACATCAGAGGGTAAAAATTGCTATGAAAAAAGGCCAATGGTAAAGGGCTGGGGTTGCAATTATAAATAGAGGGGTCAGGGAAAACCTCGTTGAGAGGGCAACATGTGAGCAAAGACCTAGGAAAAAGTATAGCTATTTAGGGGAAGACTGTTTTCAGGCAGGGGAACACCAAATACAAAGGTCCTGAAGTGAGAAGAAAGAAGACTAGAAAGAAAAAAGACTGGGAAAGGTACAGGAGTCAGTTAAAACTCCAGGTCCACAGCTGTAAGGTCTTTGCCATTTCTCTAAAGGAGGCGCCAAGCCGTTGGAGGGTTCTGGTCAGAAGAATGACATGCTCTAACATGTATTAGAAGATCATTCTGTGCACGATAGGAACACACCATAACGAAGGAAGGACCGAAGCACAGGTTTCACTTACAAAGCTATTGCAATGATCCAGGCTAGATTTAACTGTAGTTTAGAACCAGAGTGATGGCAGTGGAGTTAGTGAGAAATGGTTATGTTTTGACTGTTTAGCAAATAAAACCAACAGGATTTGCAGACAATTTGGATGAGGGCATATTAAAAACAGAGAAAGAAACATCAAGGGTGATTCCAAGATTCAGGGCTTAAACATTGGAAGAATGGATTTGTTCCCTAATAGAGTTAATAAAGGCTGTTGACAGAGCAGTTTTGGAGAGGGGAGTCTGAAGTGCCTATTAGTTGTCCACATGGAGAAATAAAGTAGACAGATAAACTGTATGGAGTACAGGTTGGAGAATAGTGTTCGGGACATAAATTTGGGAAATATCAGCATCTAGATGGTATTTAAAGGCATGAAATTAGATAATCTTAGCAGAAAAGCAATAGTAGAGAGAGAAATGGCCTATATGTGATCCCTGGGAAACTTCAAATTTAGAGGTTGAGAAAATTAGAAGGAATCAGTAAAGTAGACTGAGAAGAAGCCAGGGAGAAAGAGGATACAATAGAAGATTGTGGTATCTTGGAAAACAAAATATTTTAAGAGAAGGTTATCAATACATTGTTAAGTAAGATGAACACTGAGAATTGGTCGTTTGGGACTTGATGAAGAAGGTTTCAGTATAGTTATCAGGCAGAAATCAGGAGTGACTTTAAGAGAGAATGGGTAGAATTGTAGGCAGTGAATAGATATAGCTGTTTCAAAGAATTTATTATAAAGAACATAGAAATAGGGTAGTAGCTAGAAGGGAATGTAGAGATGATACAGGAGAGAGAGAGGAAAAAAATACTGATGCTATAAGAGGCAGAAGAAAGAACAGTTGAAGCAAGTCTTGAGTTGGTAGGTGGGGGTGAAATCCTGTGCAAAGGTGGAAGGTAGTCTTTAGATCGGGTTTTAAAAACTCAATCAGCACCTGAAAAGACTGTAGAGCCACTCAGTCAATTCAATTGGGACTCCACCTGGAACACAGATTTAGTCAATCTTCTACAAGACTGCCCTTCAGGCACCAGTTACCCGTTCAGGGTCTCAGGCCACTTGTACTTCTTACCAGATGGCTACAAATTTGGGGGTTCCCACTACCACCATTGGGTTTGATAATTTGTTAGAAAGACTCACAGAACTCAGTGAAAGCAGTGTACTTAAGATTATACTTTTATTTTATAAAATGTTATAAATAAGTAGAAGTCAAAAGAAGAAACACATAGGGCAATGGCCTGAGCGGGTCTCAAATTCAAGTTTCTGTGTCCTCTCCATAAGCATGATTCTCCCTCCTAGCACTACAGCTGTATATTTTCCCAATCATGGAAGCTCTTTGGAGCTTCAGGTGTTCAGAGTTCATATGTGGTCTCATTCCATTGGCATGATTGATAGAACAAATGTCCAAGTGCTGAGTTCAATCTGCAGCCTCTCTCCCTTCCAAGAGGTTAGGGAGCTGGGGCTGATATGACATGCCTCAAAGTCCCAAACCCTAATCAACTGCCGGTCTTTCTGTTAGGGACAGCCCCTACCCTAAAACTGCAGGGTGTGTTGGTCACTCCCTGTTGTCTTGTTAACATATAAACTATCAGAGAAGGTTCTGGGTCAGCCATGACAAAAGACACTCTTATCATAGGAAATTCCAAAGATTCAGAGATTGCTTCCCTAGGAACTAAGGACAAACATTAAAGACCAGTCAACTTTTTCTTTATACTGTAGGTAGCAACAAGGCCTGTTCATCCACAGTTACAGGAGGAAAAGCAAAGTGGTCCCAGATGATGGTAAGGGGACAATATGGTTGTGGTGGCTGGTTTGGGAGGGGCACTTGAGGAAATCAAGGTCATCATCTGAGAATGAGGGTGGGGACTTTCTCTATTGGATGTTTGAGGGCTGAAGAAAAGTTATGAAATACTGAAATAGTCTAGAACAGAAAAATAGAATGAATTATAGAAATGTAATAGCACTAATGTGTTTTTCTATACCATATTCACCTAAGGTTTTACTAATTGAGTATAATGAAGATAGAGTAGGAAACTATTTTAGTGTTGGACCATGGAATCTAAGCTGGATTATGGGCAAGGAATAGTGTAAAGGAGAATGAAATTTAAATACAATAGATGTATTAATTACGAAATTAAAAGCACCAAAAGAGAAAATTATCAAACTTTGTGATAATTCTGAAGAAATTATTCAGAATTCAGACCAGAGAGACAAAGATACAGAATTAAAACCTAGGTTAAGAGATGTGGAGGACAGAATGAGTAGGTTTAACATACATCTAATAGGTGTTCAGGGGAGGAGGAGGTAATGACAGAATACAGAATAGAGAAGGAGCACTACATGAAGATAAAATGACTGAGAATTTTCCAAAATTGTTGAAAGATATCAGTCCTCAGATCCAAGAAGCCCCAAGAATCCTTATTAGGATAGATAAAGAAGAATCCATGCCTTAAAACATCATAGCAGAATTGAAAAAACACTTGAGGTAAAGAGAACTTAAAAACAGCTAGAAAAAAAAGACAGGTCAACTACAAAGAAAAGACAATTTGAATGACTTGGTATCTCAAATACAACAGAGAATAAGAAGAGAGAAAAATAATTTAGCATATATATTCTCTCATTCCTTCAACTTAGAATCTTAAGCCTAGCACATTGTCTGTAAAGAAGATTGAAACAAAGACCGTCAAGAAGAAAAAAAAGAAAACAAAGTCAGGTGAGGTATTCATGAAAAGACTATCATCAAAGTAAACAAAAAGATGTACTTCAAATAGAAGGAAAATTCCCCCAGTATAAAGACTGAAATGCAAAATGAACGCTGAAAGTAACAGTAAATGTGTATGAAAATTAAATAAACATTGACTAAAAAATCACAGCTAAATCTAATTTGTGTACTATCAGACAATCTAGAACTAAAGTAGAGAACAGCCAAAGCCTATATAGATTGGGAGAGGCATGGTTTGATTTAAAACATTTGAAGATACCCTTATTGTTAAGACTGCATGTTACGTAGAAAGCTAAAACTTCAGCTTTTTTAATATGAATGAGTAGCTTTTATCTCAATCTTACTGCAAAAAAACAAAACAAAACAAAAAAGCAACTATGAAAGTAGATAAAAGTACATAAGAAAACAAACTCAGAACTGTCTTCTGAGAGCCATCAAGGCAGTCAGAATCTGAGAAGACAAGATCAAGGAGAGAAAACTATAAATACATTAAGGTGACATTTATAGCCTGCAGGGTAATTGTCATTTCACTGTACAGGATGTGGAGACTGAGCAGAAAGTGGAAATCTAGAGCTTCCTTCAGTCTTAATCTAGGGAGGTAATGGCAGTTTGATATTACTGATGAATTCCCAAAAGACATACTGATTTTGTTTGTAAACTGGTCTGCTCCTCTGGGCTTGTGATACCCTGTGATTGTTTCATTTTCAAAGGTTTCACTTCTACTTGATTCAGCCACATCAGTAGGATGTTGAGTTCCCACCTTGTGGGGAGGGACTCAGACAGAAAAGAACACAGCAGAATAGAGAGCTGAGTTTTCATGCTGGAGCCCTGGGGAGAGAGTCGAGCCATTCACTTGATAGTTTACAGCTATGTTTGTGGAGAAAGTGAGGAGCTGAGCCTGGAAAGAGACAAGTCTTATTCCAGCCTACAGCTGAGATCAGAAGAAGCTAGAACCATGAAGCCTTAGGAGGAAGAGGAAGGCTGAACCCTCACAGAGATTGGCAGCCATCTTAACTCCAACATGTGGCAACAGACTTTGGTGAGGGAGTAAGTTACTCTTCATGGCATTGTGATTGTAAGCTTCTACCCCAAATAGACACCCTTTATAAAAGCCAACAGACTTCTGGTACTTTGCATCAGCACCCCTTTGGCTAACTAATACAGGAGGCAAAACCTGGACTGCAGGATTAACTATGGTAGCCAAGATGTGATGGACAGAGATCCAGGAAAAAAGGAAAGAGCAGACCTGAAGCGTGACATTCAGCAGGCATTTCCCCTAGAAAATTTCGTAATTTCAAAGACACACATGGCTGTGATGAAAAATTGAGTGAATAAGCAGAAAGTGGCTGCTAAAAAGTTTTGGAGATCTCACAGAGTAGAGGGACAAGAATTGGAGTGGGGCAACTATTAAGGAAGAAGAGCCCTCGTAAACACTCCAAACTTTTATTGAGACTCCTGACAGGCAAAGCACTAGGCATAAGGGTAAACCAAAAATAGATCAATCCTCAAAATGCCTAAAATCCATACTCTAACTGCTTACTCTATGTTCTCTTTTGTGGAAGATAACATAATCAATATCCTCTAAAATGTTCTAATAAACCATGACCAGTATTCAACAAAAAATAATCAAGCATACCCACGAGTGAAAAACAATGACCAAAAGTCAAGAGAAAGACAATAGGAACAGAGGAGTGATTTATATATTACAGTTACTAGAGATGGATTTAAAAATAACAAGGATAAATATTTTTAAGAAAATGGATAAAAATAGAATATCAGTAGAGAACTGAGATGTAGCAAACTGAATCAAAAAGAACCTAGAATTTAAAAACAATAAGTGAAATTAAGTGCTTGATAAATGAACTGAATAGCATTTCAAATAGAACAAGAGAGAAGACTGGCAAGTTGGAGTAGAAATTAATTAGCAATTTGGAGTATTAGTAAAAATACCTATACTTAAGCACACAGATAAAAATGGTAGAAAAATATTGGGAAAAAATATATCAAAGGGATATATGGCACACTGTGAAAGGTCCAACTTATATGTAACTGGAGATCCAGAATGAGAAAGAAAAGAAAGTAGGGTAAAAGCTGTAAGTGGTACTGGATGAGAATTTTCCAAATTTAAAAAATGTGAAATCAAGATCTAATGAACCCTTAACAGGATGAATAGAAAGAAAACTATACAATACAGGCATTTCATAGTAAAACTGCATATAATTAATAACAAAAAAAAAAGGTATATTGCTTTCAAAAGAGCAACAATAAAACTAACAACAGAAAAGAAAACAGCCAGAAGACAATGTAAAAGTATTTGTATGAGGTATGTTTTAGCTGTTCCTTGAATATTTGGTAAAACTTGCCTCTAAATTTACCTGGGTTTTATGTTTTACCTTGTGAGCTGATTTTAAAATAATGATTCAATTATTTAATGGGTTTAGGATGATTCAAGTTCTGTTTCTTTTTCAGTCACTTTTGATACATTTTTCTAAAAGCTTTACACATTTCATATGTGTAGCATATTGAATCGGGTACCCGAGTATGGACATGTTCGTGGTCTTAGTTCGAATCCTCCTGAGTGTGGACCCATTGTAAATAAGATCTCCCCAAGATGTTACCTGAGTTAAGGTGTGGTTCAACTGAATCAGGTTGTTCTTTAATCTGGATTGCTGAGGGGTCCTTTATAAGCAGAGTGGAAGACAGATAGACTAAGATGCCAAGGAGAAAAACCAGAATATGGGAGTCAACAGAACCCAGATGAAAAAGAAGATGCTGCCATGTGATGGAAAAGCCAGGGATGCCCAAAGTTTGCTGGAGAGCCAGAAGATACTGACCCCAGGAGAAAGCAAGCCTTCAAGCCTCTAAAATTGTAAGCCAATGAATTCCTGTTATTAAGCCGTCCCATTGCATGGTACTTATTTTAGCAGCCAAAGAACTAAATCAATACTTTTCAACATTTTAAATATAAAATTGTTCAGAATATCCTCTTATATTTAATCTCTGCCTCATCTGAATTATCTCCAATTTTATTTCTTAATATGGCTTATTTGTGCCTTTAATTTTTTTTGAACACTGAAAACTCTTAGGCAAGAACAATCAGGTTTTTTTTTTTAAAGATTTATTAATTTATTTAATTCCCCCCCTCCCTCGGTTGTCTGTTCTCTGTGTCTATTTGCTGTGTCTTGTTACTTTGTCAGCTTCTGTTGTCCTCAGCGGCACAGGAAGTGTGGGCGGCGCCATTCCTGGGCAGGCTGCACTTTCTTTCGCGCTGGTCGGCTCTCCTTACGGGGGCACTCCTTGCACGTGGGGCTACCCTATGCGGGGAACACCCCTGCGTGGCACGGCACTCCAAGCGCATCAGCACTGCGCATGGGCCAGCTCCACACGGGTCAAGGGGGCCCGGGGTTTGAACCGCGGACCTCCCATGTGATAGATGGACGCCCTAACCACTGGGCCAAGTCCGTTTCCCGACAATCAGTTTTATTAGTCTTCCAAAAGCCCATTTTTGTTATTCCTTTTATTTTATGCTTGAATTTTGCTCTTATTTTTACTTACTTTCAATTCATTTACCTTCATTCTGCTGTTATACTTCTAGTCTTAATTTTAATAATTTTGAGCTGACTTCTTTTCAATATCAGTTTTGTCCAGTTTCTGTCGAACACAAATCAATTCTAGGTTTTATGGAAAGGCAAAAAGCCAAGTATAGTCAAGGCATTCTTGAATATGAAAAAAAGTTGGGAGAACTTTTCTAAAATTAAGTGAAGTTTGAGTGATATTGGTGCAGGTATAGTCGAGAAAGAAATATCTAAGCCCACCCGGGTGTGCAAACTTGATTTATGACTTTTTGTGAATCACAGATGATTCAGAAAAGGTAAAATATTAAATACTGGGGTTAACTGGATGCCCAGATCACAAACATGAAATCATGTTTGCTCATAAAATTGTTTGTAAAAGTAAAACATGAAATCATCTTACAGGTAGACAAACATTTAATAAAAAACACAAAATCACTAAAAAAAATTAAGAAACATCTTTTTGACTTGGGGTAAGAGAAGATTCCTTAAACATGACCAAAAAAAAAAAGCATGCAAACGAATAAATTTGAAATTAAATACATGAATTTTGTTCACCAAAAGATAATATAGTATGAAAAAAAAGGTCACCAAATCAAATATGCCTATTACAAAGAACTAGTTAGCTTGTATAAAATACTCCTACAAATGAATAAAAAGGTAGGAGAATAAAAGAAAATAGGCAAAGGCAGAACAAAGGATGACCCTAAAAGCCCTCAACCATATAAGTAATTAGTAAAATGCAAATTAAAAAAACATAGAGGTACCATTTCATAGACTAGATGGGCAAAATTTGGTATGTTAATATCAAGAGTTTTCTAAGATGCAGAGCAATTATAACTTTAATCTGCTGCTGGTGATTAATCTTGGGCAGTGTTTGGTATTAATTCATTAAGCAAAATGTGTCTATTGGCTAACCGAGCAATTCCACTCCTAGATATAAACTAATGTCTCAAGCTTTAGCATGTATGAGAAAGACCTGTTACTGGTTACTGGGCCATGGCCCCAAAGCTTCTGGTTCAGCAGGTTTGGGATGGGGCCTGAGATATCACATTTCTAAAAAGTTCCTAAGTGATGCTACTGCTGCTAATTCAGGCACCAAACTTTAGGGATGATTGCCCTACACCCTTCCCTAGTCCAGTAGATGATATGTTTAGCAGTATTTACAAGAGTACCTTTTAGGAAAAAACCTCTCAAACCCGGAACCAATCCAAATGTCCATTTAAAGAAGAATGGTTAAATAAAACAATTGCTTGTAAAATTAAACATGATACAGCAGTGACAGTGAGCCACATGGATGACCCTCAAAACAATAGTGAGTGGATTAATTCCTTTCATAAAATCTTCAAAACTGGACAAAATTGAACTTTATTGTTCAGAGATAAATAAAAAGATGACAAAACATTAATGGTTAGCAAGTGAATGACACTCAAGTTCAACACCACAATTACTTCTAGGGATGGGGGAAGAAGAAGGAGTCAATCAAGAAGAGGTATAGAAGGCACTTCTAAAATAATGGAAATTTTTCTATTTCTTAAGCTGGGTGGTAGGTAGACAGGTGATTAGCCATATTCTTTAAACTGTGTGCATATATGTTTTTATATTCCCTTACACATATGATATCTTTTACAATTAAAAAATTTAAGCAGATAAGGTACCACTAGAAACAATGGGCTTGATTTTTCACTGACTCAGGGATGCTTTCAAAAGCCATGAAACAGGGATCTCAAGCAGCCACCAGCATTGGTTAACAACTGCTATGAAGGAAAACCAGTATGGGGAGGAAAGCAGAAAAGGAGAACAGATGTCGGCACAATCTAATAAACACACACACACACTCTAAGCCATGACGGCTACAAATTTGCATGGCAATGATTTCCCACTCTGGTTTCCTCTTTTCTCTGTTGTCAGACAAGGGAAAAGGGCAATGGGAACTAGCCAGGGGGAAATGCAGGGCCTGCCTTTCTCATTTTAAACCTTTCATCGGGCTCACATGCATGTAGGCCCACTTGTCAGGTGTCCTGCAGGTGGGAAAGCCTTGACTGTGATTCCTTCTCTGGGCTGTAACGCTTGCCCGTTTAGGGACCCATGTAGCAACGAATGGGGGGGCCTTGTGACAGCCTTCGTCAGACACACCAATCCCTAGGTTCGGTTAGATCAAAATATGCCTTTAAATACACAATGACTACCCTGGAATACTTCACTCACCCTCCCTCCCTAAGTCTACTTCTGCACTGAGCTGAAGGTAACACAGTAACGCTCAGACCAAAATGGTAATAAGGTTTGTTTAAATGACCATGGAGTCAGAATTCTAACCCAGGCCTGCCACCTCATGGATAAAGCCTTGCAGATGTATTCCTTCACATTAGCTCCCAGAACCTGGCCCCCTTCAACTCTGTGGTCTACACCACTTCTACTCAAAAGGAAGTCCACAGACATGCAGCATAAGCAGCATGTGGGAGCTTTCACACGTCAGCAATCACGGCTCCAGCCCAGATCTAATGAACCAGAATCTGTATTTTAACCAAACCGCCAGCTGATTCAATTATATATTGAAATTTGAAAAAATTTATTACTCCCTAAATGCAATCATATCCATGTTAGGTGCCCCTGCACTAGCCATCTCGGCATTGGCTTTCAGCAGAAACCATTCTTCCTAATACTCCCATCTCCGCCTCATCTGAGACCTCTACCCCATACATATACAAACTCCTTTATAATTACAAAAAGTAAACAAAAAATATTCTATGGTCTAATAAGATTGTAGACACAGCATAAATGTCAGAGAATAAACCAATATTTTAAAAATCTCTTGTCAAGTTCTACTGCATGCTGCAGGGTTTTCCCACATTGACCTGAGAATGGGTATGATGCTTTTCCTGTATCATATATAATATATATTTCTTTTATATGTATATAATATATATATTAGTCTGTGAAACACTGCACATTTTACAACAGTTTAAAAACTGTTGGCCGCCACCAAAGGTTAAAAACTCAAATGCTCACCAGGATCCAGGACACAACGTAAAGAAGCATAGAAGGGGCCATGACGCAGTCAAATTGCATCTCTTCTCCATGGAGTCCACTCTCTACTCAGGTCTAGCCAATTGTTCTCGTGCAAAAATTAGAACAAACTACTGATTCATACAACAACTGGAAGAACTCAAAGACATTATGCTAAATTAAAAAGTCAGTCTCAAAGTTACATACTACACGATTCCTTTCTTTTTTTGCTTAAACTTTTAAATTTGAAATCATCTTAAACTTACAGGATAGTTGTAAAAATATAATAATACAAAACCCAGAGAAAACTCCAACACTGGTATCGCCCCTACCCCAGATACACCAATTTTAAGAATTTGCTACATTCACTGTATCATTCTGTATATGATTCCTTTTATTTATTTTATAACATTCATTCATTTTTTTGCATGCCATTTATACGTATTGATGTATATTTAGATTATTACATTTTTTAAAATCTCCCCCCCTTGTGGCTTGCTTGCTGTCTGCTCTCTGTGTCCATTCGCTGTGCGTTCTTCTGTGTTCGTATTTATTATTTTTATTTATCGCCCCCCCCTTGCAGCTTGCTTGTGGTCTGCTGTGCCCATTTGCTGTGCATTCTTCTGTGTTTTTACTTGTCTCCCTTTTTTTTTGCTGCGTCACCTTGCAGAGTCGGCTCTCCGTGGTACTGCCGCAGTGTGCAGGCGAGGCTCCCTTCACAAGAGGCCCTGGGACGCAAACCCAGGGCTTGCCATATGGTAGACGGGAGCCCAAGTGCTTGAGCCACAGCCACTTTCCTATTATTACATTTTTATTATTTTTTTTTATGTCATTCTTGAGCTTGGTAAAATTACAGCAATAGAGAACACATAAGTGATTGCCAGCGCTTAGAGTTAGGGGGAAGGATATGAATGCTAAGAGAAAAAAGGCATGAATTTCCTTGTGATGATGGAACAGTTTGGTATCTTTTTTTTTTTTTTTTTTTTTTTTGCCCTTGTTATTTTTATTTTTATTTTTTTTTTTAATTTTTTTATTTTTTATTGACTTTGTAATAATATTACATTAAAAATATATATGTGAGGTCCCATTCAACCCCACCCCCCCACCCCCCCTCTCCCCCCCCCCAACAACACTCGTTCCCATCATCATGACACATCCATTGGATTTGGTAAGTACATCTTTGGGCACCTCTGCACCTCATATACATTGGTTCACATCATGGCCCATACTCTCCTCTATTCCATCATGTAGGCCCTGTGAGGATTTACAATGTCCGGTGATTTGACTCTGGTATGTGATATATGGTAAAATTTCAAAGAACTATTCACCAACCACAACAACAAAATAGTACATGTAGAAAAGTGGTGAAATCCAAATCAGGTCTGTCTCTATGTTAATAATATTGTACCTACATCATTTTCTTGGTTTTGACAATGTATTATGGTTATAAGACATCATCAGGAGAAATTGGGTGAAGGGTAGATGGGAACTCTATTGTACTAGTTATACTATCATTGCAACTTCTAGTGATCTTTATTCTGTTTCAAAATCTTACAAGTTTAAATAGGGGAACTAATTCAATTATTCTGAAGTAGTCTGTCTGCACTCCAACACAACCAAACGAAAACAAACCAAACCAAAGCCCACAGTAAGCACAGGGGATCAAATGTGTCTCATTCTTTGAAAGCTACAATCCCTGGTTGACTATTTTAATACATTTCTAATTCATAAACTACTACTGATACCTTTCTCCATTTCCTATCCATTCACATCAGGGCCAAAGTAATCACCAAAAGCTTAGCTCCCATCATGGTACTCCCCTGGCTCAAAGTCTTTTATTACTTCCCACTCTATACAGAACAGAATCCCAGAATCTTAATTTTTCATTCAAACCCACATGTGAATATGGCCTGAATTGGGTTTACATTTCTCTCTCACTCTGATTCCTACCATATTTTCCTAAATGCCAGGCATATAAAGTTGCCAATCTTAAAACCTGTCTATGCTTTCTTCCTCAGTTCCTTATTTCCAAGTATTCCTCAGAATGATCTTTTCCTTCTTCATTGGTTTATCCAGTGGGAAGCAGCTGCTTTTTAACTTGGAGTTTCATAATATGTTGTAATTGGTAGTTCCTATAGGACATATATTTTGCCTGCTATCATTATTATTTTTGTTGACGTCTGTTTCCCCACCAGAATTGTTTTGCTCTTTAAAATCCTGAACCACACATAATTTCTTTTTGCATTTCTCATAAAACTTAGGATGCTGTCATATATGTAATCAATACTCAAACAATTGTTGAATTGGAACTGGAAGAAAAATGAACATTTAAATAACCAAATCCTATTTATTTTAACTCTCTGGGACCCAATGCTACAATTGGGTGATGTCACTCACCAGGCAGTTTGTTCAGTGCAGGGATCTACAGGGGAGGCCCAGACTGTGGATGTGGTAACACAAATGCAGAGTACTGAGCTCAAGATGCTCCAGGAGGACATGGATTGCAAATGACCCCCGACGCATCTCCCAGCTAGACATTTGCACATGCCTTGGAAAGGGGAAGTTTGTGGCAATTTTTTTGCATTCCATATTCTACATTAATGCCCAGAAAAGTCAGATACATGCCAGGTTCTAAATCAACTAAAACTGCTAAATTAATAAATCAGTTCAACCATTCAATCAACATTTGAACATTTGCTATTTATGAAGTACTGTGCTACTATACACTAGAGTTTTTAAAAAATTAGTTTCTATTATCCAGCAGTTACAAGTATAAAATTTCCCTCTCTTCCCTACTACTGTCTCTCTCCTTTCTCTTCTCTCACTCTCTCTGTCTTACATAGGAAGCTAAATTTGAACTGCCCATCAAGCTTTATGTAAATGTAGTCATTTGTAAAAATATCAGGGTACATCATTATAGATGGCCCAGTAGCAATCAGAAGAACATTTTTAATGAATAAAATTGACTAAGACTTTATTTACTGAGTTTCAGTATGGAGCCAAAATCTTTTAACACTTCTACTGTACTTTATACTTTAGTGTTATTTTCAAAAGTTCTAAGGCAATTAAAGTGGTCTAACATTAAGCATGTAGTTAATGGGTGCTTAGGACATACATCAATTAAATCTAAATCCTGGCTCCGCTGATTACTACCAGTGTAATGTTGGAAACATTACTTAACACTTTTTCATCTGTAAAATGTGAATAGGGATGTCTGACTCAAGGATTGCCGAGAAAATTAAATGTACTGATGAATATAAGGGCCTAACACCCACTAAGAACTCAATGAATGAGAGCTATCACCATTCATATCTTTAGAAAGTAAATGAATGATTGCATCCAAATCAAAGGACAGTGATAATAGTCACGAAGAAAACTACCTGGAAGATAAAGGTTGTTCAGTTACTACTTCACTAAATATTTCTGTAGAAAAGCACTTAGACCATTCATTAGTTCAATGAGAAAACATTTACACAGTTGTGATGGCCCAAAGTTAAACAGTAGTGGAACTTAGAGAAATAAGACAGCAGAGGTAAAAGAAATAAAAGTGGCAAAAAGAAAATTTAAAAAGTAAGAAAACAAAGGCTTTATATATCTGGAGTAGTAAAACATCTGATGTGGCTGGGTCGTGGGTAATGGCTGGAGATGGAGTTAAACAAGTAGGTGAGAATTAGTTCATGAAAAGACCTGCATGCCATGGTAGTAAGTTGTGTATCAGATCTTAGATTAAATGTAAGTCATTTAAGGATTTTTAAAGACAAATGATAGGATCAGATTTCTGAACTGGTAATTCTGTAGCAAAGTACCCTTATATATGAGAATAGATATGGAAATGGGAAACAGAAAAATTTAGAAAGAGAAAGCAAGAGTCCAGGAGAATCGGCAAGATTGCTTAAGCCTGGGACACTAAAGGATGTTTCATAGAGAATATAGGTATTTATTGGTTCTTAAAACATGATTGGGATTTTGATAAACTGTGTGAAATCACACAGGAAAGCATCATGGATTTCTTGCCCAGTTACACTCATCTACTCATCAGGAATTACGTCTAAGTCCTGAGAAACCCTCCAAGTCACTCCCTTTCCACTTTCGGTCGGTCTCTAGAACTAACTCAGCCGTTATTCTCCCCACTGGGGTTCTCAGACCTAAGATCTCCTGTGAGGACTATCAGATGGTTTCCTCCTAGACGTCCTGCCCTTCAGCCATATGCAGCCAGGGGAAAAGCTGGCTGAGCAAACTAAATACCAAAAGTCTTTGAAGTTGCCAATAACATGTGCCTTCTGTATATTTCCAACAGAAGTCCGCCCAGCCACTTTCAGGTTGACATGTCTATGGCAGACAACTCTTCCCTCTTCCCAAATGGATACCTTTCACCAAATCACACTTCGTAAGCAAGAGACCAGAGATTGCTTCAGAAATCCTTATCCAGAAAGCAATGTGGATATGGGAGACAGTAATGAAGAGCCTAGTAGGCAGAAGATGGCCCTCAAGGATGTCCTGGATCCTGTCAATATTAGTTTATATTGCAAAGAGGAATTAAGCTTGCATATAGAATTTAAATTGCTAATCAAATAACCTTAAAAACAGGAAGATTTTCCTGGACTACGTGGGTAGATCCTGTGTAATTACAAGGATTCTTGAAAGGGGACGAGGAAGGCAGAATAGAGTCAGAGAAAAAGATGTGAGGATGGAAGTAAGATCAGAGTGATGTGATATAAGAAGGACCCAACCCACTGTTGCTGGTTCTGAAGACAGAGAAAGGACCAAGACCCAAGGAAGTCAGGAAAGGCAAGGGAATGGATCCTCCTCTACAACCTTCAGAAAGGAACAAAGTCTTGCTGACACTTGGCTTTTTAGCCCAGTGAGACCCATCTCAGACTTGTGTCCTAAAAAACTGTAAGATGATAAATTTGCATTGTGTTAAGCCACTGAACTGGCAGGAATTTGTTACAGAAGCAATAGAAACTTAATACAGTAGTATAATGTAAAAGAGGTGAACACATCTAGAAAATTTGTGAAAAGCTATCTATCTAGGCTGACCAGAACACCAATTAAGCATGTTTGGAAGGGACCAGTATATGTAGGAGAAGGCTGGTTCTTTCTGGTGCAGTCCCCAGAAAATGGACACCCATCATGGCAGAAAGAGCTGGCCAAACCCAGCAGTACCAGGAGCTGAACTGAAATGAACTGAAATGTCCTTTCCTTTTCTGGCCTTTCCTTTTCTCACCTGCCCTCTACTATTTTCACCTGTGCCTCGAGGTCATGTGCAGTTTGCCACCATATACAGAAACTTTACCGATTCAACATTCATTTTCCCTAAGATTCATAGCATTGACATGTACCATTTCTGGCAATTTTTAGCACTGTCTTTTGGTGATGTCACTCGGACATAAGAATGACCTGAGTGGATTCATTGTGGAAGGAGGGTAGAGAGCACACCGGTGTCTTGTCTTTTAGAGAAAAACCTCCAACATTAATTCTAGTTTTGTTTAAGTATGACCCCACCTGGTAGCTTACTCTTGATGATATTGCAGAGAGACACCTGGATTACGTGTTTCACTTTTATTATCCTCTAGGACTGTTTAAGTAAACCATGTGTATAATGATCAAACCACCAATTTAACAATAACACAATGTTGCATATTTCTATGAAGAATATAGCTAACTCCATTCTGAATTTAAGGAAGTCTATACATAAAAAGCCCATCTAATCTTTATGTTAAATATTCATTTGAGTCTTTTATGCTGTATTCTTCTAAACATGGCATTTTCATTGACTTTTATTTTTCCCTATTGGACATATGAAAGAATTTTTTAAAAAACAGAAAATTGCTTCAGACCTCTATTTATGCATATATTTCTCATTAAATATGCAATATTTTCTGCTTTTAAATGTAAAGGATTTATTACGTCCCAATCACTTTAAAGTCTGCATCATGCTACTTGCCATCCTTTACAGTTTTTGAAGATTTTATACAAATGGAAAAAAGTCAGTCATCAATGGCACAATAAAAATGCCATCACTCATAAAGCCGAGCAACTACTTTAAAAGTAGAAAAGCACTAAACTAAAAGAAAGAAAGAAAACACCTAATGTGCTGCAACTATTGGCTCCTTCTGCCTAGAATGATCATAATTTCAGGTCTAGAATCAGACAATAAATTTCTCATTATGCGTTTTTGCAGAAGCTGGTAATTGAGCAGTTGAAAGTCTGATTTTGGTAAATACATCTTTCAAAGCCATCAGCAAATTCTCGGCTCTGATTAAAGGAAGGGAGGAAAAAATCCTCATACATTTATTTATTCCCCATAAAGCAGGGTATCTGAAGAGGTCAAGAAAAAAAATTCCATTAAATGTACCAATAAATGTCGCTCTCATTTCAGACGCATAATTGTCGGCACTGTGACACCCTCTGTGGTAGCGGTCCAACGGGGTGCTAATTGTACTCTAAGTGGACAAAGCATTCTCTAAAAGTGTTCTCTGACTTAGGTCTATGAACATCAGGCTGCAATTGTGACTGAGAGTTTAAACTTAACACAGCTTACTCCTTCATGTTCATAGAAAGATTAGATCAGAAATGGATAAAGAAAAAAAAGCTCTACGTAATAAAGCAAGTGTATCTAATTGGCATTAGTGCAGTGACAGAGCAAAGCAGTTCACTGTATTACATTACTTCATTTGCAGCTTTATTTCTGGCACTAAAAGAAGTAGGATTGCAATACCTTTGCATTGAGTCTGCAATAGCTCTGCACATACTCAATGTGCTTAAAACAGACTAAGGTGTCTTAATTCAGAAACTCTCTAATGGTGTTTAGTGAGTGATGCTATTTATAGCCAAGCACAATTCCTTTAGGAATCCTATCCAGAATGTCTTGGATGGCCTCCCATTACTCGGATAGACTATTTGCTTAATCGAAAAGCAAAACTGTGCTTGCATGAGAACCATAGCTACTTGCCACTAAAAACAAAAACAATGCCAGGTTTGAATCCTCCCTTCCCTTAAAAATGTGTTTAAGAGGTTTGAATTTATCCATGTCAAGAGGAGTCCTACAATGCTGAGACATCATTATAAATCAGGAAAAACAAACAAATAAAAAATAGGAACTTTAGACACATGTGCAAGCACGCATGCATGCGCGCACACACACACACATGCACATTAGCTTGAACAATCTTTTTCTCACCAAAATAAAGTTCAAATCAAAACTCAGCAACTACAGCTTCAATTATTGGCCAGCTAAATTCAAACTGTTGCATTATGCAAATAAATGTGCTTTTAAAAAAACTATTGAAACAACAATGATCATTTTTAAAGATGGTGTTTGAATACCTTTACTTTGGAAAAAAAGTATGATGGCATGAATAGAAATAAAGTCTTCCTCAGATATGTTAGGATCTGATCCTTTTAAGGACAGAATGAAAATATTTTAAAAGGTCCTTCAAAAGCCCAAAGGCAGATGTTCAGGTAAAACCAAAGCCAAGAGATTGTTTATTTTAATAAAGCTATTTTATGTGCAGCTCCAAATTAGGAGTGGCACAGAGGCCAGGGATGTCTAAACCATCACCACCTGTTTGCCCTGAAAAATCAATTAAAGTCACACTTTCCCATCACTCCCTTTCTAACCAATAAAACTTACATAGCTTCACGGTAAGACTGGAGCCGCTGGGAGGGAAAGTGTTTGAAACTTAAATCCTTAGTCTCATGTTACTTGGCTACTCGTGTTCATATAAGCTAATCACTGTAAAACCAGCCTTCGGGAGCAGTGGTAGAAAAGGCAAAGAACAAGAGAACCAAGAGAGAGAAAGAGGAGAGAAATCCTATTGGCATCGGTTTCATACTGAGAATCATACCTCCTCCTTGTGATGAACTGCAATCATTTCTTCAAAGGCTTTTTTCCCCCTTTTCTTTTTTTCTCCTTCAGAACAGATTTCTGTGCTACATTTTCTGTACAATAGAAGGGATCCAACTTTGCAAGTTGAAAGCAAGGGCAGGGAAGCCATCCCAAGTGTTTTAGTAATTAAACGAATATGCATAATGAACCATATGCCCAAAGGGCCTGTTCTTCATGTGGGCCAGATTTTTGTTTGAATTTTTAATTTTTATATACAGATGAAACAGTCAGTGTAATCCACCAACAGCGTGAGATAACATGCAATAAGAAAAAGTGCGAGGAAGAGCAGGGACAGGAGCTACTAGAGAAATTCTCTTTTGAAGATGCTGATTCAAATGTGTTTCCCCCCCTCCAGCAATTGTTCTCGTCATCTGCTCAGAGTCTTCAGGAGACACATATAGGAACACACTGACAGCTTTATACAGTATGAGTAAAATACAGTGCCATCAGCCAAAGAGTGTGAAAATCTCATGGGACAAGCAAGGATTTCTTTTTTAAAAAATCCTTTTCCATCATCAGTCAGCTACCATCTTGAATTTCAGGGAATCCTCCCACATCTCTTATAGAGCTACATAAATATATTGCAGGCTCGTATATTTTAGCAATTTGAACTGATCTGTGAGAAATTCTTACCTCCCAGTGATGTAACCACGCATAGTGAGTAGAAAATGCTCAGAGTGAAACGTAAGCTTGCCCTCCCCACCTGCCAGAAACAGACTGAATTGACAAGAGTTCGTTGTGCCATCTCAGATATATGGATTCCCAATCTTTCCTAAACCACCGTCATGGTCTTCCATGGTCTTTCAAGAGGCATTTAGAAAATACTGTTTTAATCAAAGCAACCTAAGAGAAAACAGGATCTAATAAACTTACTGTATCACTATCATTCTATCTGCTCCCAGGCATGCACAACTGTGTAAGTATTCTCGGATGCAGAGAGGAGAAAGGAGACCTATTTTAAAATAGGTCTGCACAGCACATATCATTTGAAGTTTACAATGATGGTTTGGGTAACTATGATCGGGGATAGTGGGTGGGTTGGTCTTCCACATGCCTAATTCAGAGTAAACATTTCAGAATTGTGTGTGTGTGTGTGTGTGTGTGAGAGTGTGTGTGTAGGAGGTGGCACAGAGGAAAAGCTAAAGTTCTCCATTCTCCATGTGTCTAACTGAAATAATCGAAATGCAAACTGCCACATGGGAAGTTAGGGCATTAAGAAAAGATTATGCAAACAATCCTGATCAGAAATGAAAGCTAAGCCTTGGATTCTTCTCAGCCCCTCTTTTGAACACAGAGGTGCTATGTTTTCACAATGTAAACACCAGAAATGGAATGCAGAGCATTTAAAGAGCAAGTAATAATGGAGCTGTAAATAACATCTCTCCTTGCTTTCACTCCTAATTCGGGAGTTTATGCCTTTGACACTGGCTGGGTTACTTGATCTAGTGGTCTCAGTGGAAAGACAGATAAACTTCAACTGCAGGCAGAAGACAAAAATTGACAAGGAGTGTCACCTTCCCTGACTACTTAAATCCTTTAAGGAAGTGTTGGAGCAATTAGAGAGGGAGTGTAATCTTTGCAGAGTGCATTAACACTCTCCGACCTCTCAGACAATAGATCAGACCTCAGACACATAATGCTTCCCTAAGGCTTTTTAGCCAGAGTATTTGATCTCACAGTCACTCTGTGTGTGTTACTGTAGGTATCATCCCAGCAGAAGGCATTATTCATGAGCAGTACTCTCCACTAGCTCTGAGGCTGGACTGCAATCAAGCGCAAAGCAGGAAAATCACCATAATCCTTAGCAGAACTTCCTGTATCTTTAAGACAGGGGAGGGGATCCGGACCCCTGGAAAACATTCGTTCACAATTCTCTCTCTCTTTTAAGCTATAAAGTCTGTTCTGTAAAAGTATATTAGTTACATTAATATGCTTAGGTCATTTGATGATCATGGGGCAGGGAGGGAGGGCAACCCTCAAAACATGTGATGCTTTTTTGTTTATAAAATGAACTTTATAATAGATTCATTGAGAAAAACACCATGTGTGCCAAACAACACTGTAAGATACAAAAGAAAGCAAAGGGGGGAAAATGAATAAAATCCTTGCACTGCAAGCTTTTAAATCTTCCTCCATCCTGCAGATTACTCGGCAGGACACGCTGGTCAGGCAATAACCTATTTCCTGATGAACACATCCTGTTACAACTGCTAATCTCACAGTGGAAGCTTGGCTTTTACCATTTATTATAAACATTTTCAAGAACTGCTTACCACGATATATTTTTTAATGGATTATATTTTGGTCAGCTGCTAACAGAGCAGAGAACTGAATATTCTTCTTTATATGAAGGCTGCAAAATAGGTTTTCAGAGGGTCTGACTTGCTTTCCACTCTGCTCCCCCATGAGCAATTGGAGTAACAATTGAAGCAGAACATAAGAAAAGAAGGTTTCTTTTCTTTCTTTTTTTTTTCTTATCTCTTTTATTATAAGAAATTCTGATAAGACCTCATAGGTTTTGAACTTCACCACAAGACTCAGTGAAATGTTCAGAAGAGGGACAAAGGCAGAAATTAACATAATTTACTCAAGATCATCACACTTGTGTGTTGATGGCAGAACATCTAAAGCCTAAAGCATTTAAACCAAAATAATTACGTTTTCTTAGACTCAACAGCAGTTACCCCTTGAAAATGTTCATTGCAAAGGTTTGGTTTTTTTAATAGGACCATCAAGAAAATAGTGGCACTGAAAATTAGCTTATGTTCAAGCAAATCACTTTCAAGTTAGCATTTTCAAACTCAAACTTAAAGCAAATGGCAAATGAAAATAGAAATTCATAAAAAGCAATTTAAGAACTTTTGAACTTTAACTACGAGGAAAGAATGAACTCCTATCTATAGAACGCTTAAACTTTGCTTTCCCAATGTCCAATGTTCAAAATGAAATAATGAAAAGATGTGAAAAAATGTTATCGCATAATCTATGTATTTTCAAATGTTTTAAAAGGAATTATGCCGTGTTTTTATTGCTGGGTAAAACAACTTTGAAGGAATTTGTGATCCTGCTCAGATTAAAACTAACCTTAAGCAATTAGCTAAGGAGGGACATGCCCTATGGAAGTAACTGGATTTGATACTGTGATTTGAAGAGATGTGTGCGTCTGCACACATGCATACACACGCAAATATGCACACACTCATACACACAGCACTATGCCTACAGGTTAAAACAACTCCAGTCTTAAAATGTTTTCTTGCCTTATGAAATCTGTACTAACTCTGCAATACTCTGTATCTTATTTCTTCTGCATAAAGATAAACACGCCACAGAATACACAAGAAAATTATTGCAAAAACAGAGCAGGAGATTACACAACATGAAAATGAAAGTTTTTTTTTTTTACTAATGTAATGATTTCTTCTTGTAAATGATTGTATCAAATTAAAAATAAATTGCTGAAATTAAAATTCCCAAGAAGCAGCCCACAGCAATTTACCTTGGGATTTTTATCATTTATGAGTTTCTATCGCCACCTGCAGGACTATCTTTCTGACCTGCAGGACTATCTTTCTGTAAACCCAAGCAATGACTAGGTTATTTGGTATTCTTTCTTCTTTTACTTTCTTTATCTTTTCTTCTTCCTCTTCTGTCTCTTCCTCTTTTTCTCTCTTTTTTAAAAATTTCCAGGAAACAATTTTTTCTTTTGAAAACAGGTACACTATTGAATGTTTTTAAAAGGAGGTGCAACTGATAAGGCCATGCGTAGTTAAATTTTTAACAGCTATTAATATATATATGGCATCTTTCTAGACTTTGGGGGAAATTTAGCATAGAATTTAAATTATCCAAGATAGAAGTATATTTACAAAAATATAAGGACTTCAAGGGTTTCCAAGGAAAACCGCTTTTGTTATGGAATACGTCACATAAATTCTATAATTGCATATACCTGGCTTCTATTTGAGCACTGGAAATGTTGCTGTCAGTAAAAACATGCTTAGTATTCTATTGCTCTTTAAATGGAAGACAAAATTTCATTAAAAGTGTTATAGCTTAAGAAAGTAAGAAAAAGTTTTTTTATAAGAAGTCAAAATTTAAATACTTTCACAACCTGCCAAAAACATAATAATCATCAGCATTACCATCATCTTCATCATCATCATCATCATCATCACTATCACCACAGAGGATTGATGAGGAAAATTCATCTGCTTTAAGAAAAGACTTGGGCAAATGCACATAAACTAACAATGAAGACTTATGTTCCTCCCATGGTACATTATCCCTCTGAGTAGCAATTCCACAGACTTAGAATATTTTCCAAATATTAGATGCAAGGGAGAAAGTTCTTTTCTTAAAAATAACAATTGATGGATACTGCATAGATGATGCTCACACTCATGAACTAAATCCATAATTGCAAAATCTAGAGCCACGAAAGTCACACATTGTAAAACTGGTGTAGAGCTGAAAATCCTCTGTTCGAGCAAGCAGTGGGCCTCGGGTAAACTGCTGCTGAAGCCATCGGTTTCTTCCCCTATAGATGTATAGCAAAGTCCCTCCATATTTACCATTCCCAGGCCCCCATGCTTTCCTGGACTCCAAATAGCAGATGTGGAGGCCTCGCTTAAGCACCAACTGAGCCAAGAAGTCTATTTCTTCTTTTTTTTTTTTTTTCTTGACAAAATAAAGCATTCCTGACAATGAGTTGAAACAGAAACACTAAAGGGCTGGGGAAGAAAGGGAAGAGTTCTTTTAAAAGGCTGAAAATATGGATTTGGGTTGTAAGAGAATCCCAGAGAAATTAAAGCCATCAGTAAATACTGTTCAAGTCCACAGCTTAGATAATTACATACTGAACTTGATTTGTATTAAATTGTCTTCATATCTTTTTTTTTTTTTTTGCCAGGGGAGGAGGGGGAGGATAAAAGTGAGACCTGGACTATCAGACCAAACCAATCAAGGGCTTCCAAACATTAGGTCTGTTATTTGAAAAGTCTATGATGCAACCTCAAGATAGGGAGAGAGGTAGCAAAAAAACACCTTCCTAAATCGTAAATCAAACGGCAAAAGTAGAATACACTGTAGGAAGCCCTAGCCAGACCACAAAGAAAGGTTCTCTCCATAAACATCAGATCAGGCAGCTAAAATGATTACCAGGTTCTCTTGTAACCGTCACCTGTGGTGGGTCTAATTACAGGCTACCAGGCAAGCATGCCCACATCACACAGCAATAAAAAGGCCTGTGGCTTGCCAAGCCCCGCCAGACAATGGCGAGCACACGCCACCTCATGGGGGGCCCCAAAAGATCAGCCAGAGAGACCAATAAAAATGACAGCTTAGAAACAAATGACAAAGCTTGGACCACAAAACAGGCAATATCAAATTAGCCAGAAAGAGACGAGCTGAACATGAAGTTCTTCAGTAGGTCAAAACCTAAGCCGGCAATCAGCTATAATTGTTTTCACACAGACCCGATCTCATTCTCTCTTTCCATTTCTAAATATTCTTTTCCCTTTTTTTTTGCATCACACACAAAATGTCTGCACATCCAGGTGCTGCATGTAGAAACAGATGGAGTTGGGGGGAGGCACTGGGCTCAGTAAAAATCAAAAATCAAATGCCCCCAGATTCAGGGGGTGTTGATCCCGGCCAGAGATATGCCAGCAACCTGCCTCGTCCCCCAGTCCTTCCTACTGCCAGCTGCCTTTTGGCCATTTTGCTGCTAATTAACACCACCCCTGGTTGGGCAGGGTCAGAAAAAGGACAGGAAAGTGCTCATCAGACAAGATGATGATGAACTTGTTAGGGGGTCTCTGGATTCTACCCACTGGTGGGGCCACAGGCTGTTGTGACCAGAGGAGGAAGCAGTTGGAATAAAAAGAAAGCAATGTCCTGTGACAGATGGTTTGTACTAGTTCCAGCACTCTTCCAAGAAGCACTGATTAGGTGCCTGCTGTGTACTCAACATTATCTTAAGCAGCATGGATATACATGAAGATAACAGCCTGGGTCTTGCCCATTTTTCAGTTCACAATATACTGAAGCAATCCCTCCATCAAATGGCTGTGCTACAAAGAATAACTCTTTAACACAGGACATTAATCTAAAGTATTTGATGTCACTGAAGTAAAAATTTTCCTATTTTTGATGTGAAGATCTTAGTTAAGTAAAGCATGAAGAATGTTATCATGGCATTAAGTGTAGAACCACATGCTTTGGTACTTGGTGGTTCCATATGAAATTATTAGCCCTGGAAATGGCTGACTCTTGGACAGAAAGCATTTTTCAACCTCTTTATGAACAGGTTCTCATACAAACCACCCTTCATAATTAAACAGCATCTGTATGTGCATGTGTGTTTGTTTTCAGTGAGACCTTATTCTTGAGTTAAGGCAGCAATACCATTGCCAGTAACAGATCAGATAATAATAATTCCTACCCGTATTTACAGCTCATTTCACATTTCTAAAATACTTCCCTTCTTATTACCTAATTTACTCCCAAAAGGACCAATCTGAGTTTTCTCAAGGCCTGCTGGAATAATCTAAAGGATACATTTTTGTTTTCAAATAATCTCAGGGATACATTTTGTTTCAAAGGGAAAGGTATGTTGCTGGGGGGTACAAAATAGAAGTGTGAGGAAGATAGGGGTAGGGGCTGGGGAGAGGTTGGGAAGGGAGGTGGGTGGGGTGAAAAGGAGAGAGAGAGGGAGGGATGGAGGAAGGGAAGGAGGGGAGGAAGATTGCTGGAAGGATACCTAGCGTGAAAATTTCATCTGTGTATCTGAATATCTTCCAGTCTAGACACTCAGTGGAAAATAAATGGTTGTAGAAAGGAAGGGAGAGAGCAAGAGAGGCAAGCTTGAAGAAAGTAGTCAAGCTGTGGCTGGTCACAGTGCCAGATGAGCTCTAAAGTCATGTTTTCTCTAATATTTAAGGTGGGAAAACCAGGATCAAGTTCAAATGAGCAGATGGATATCTCTGGGCAGTAGAGTGAACTAGACTAAGCTTACTGGAAATCTGTAAAATACAATGGCTCATAATTAGAAAAGTCACAGACAGCAGATAATGTGTGCTAGCCAGTGACCCCCAACAGGAGGCTCACAGAAAGCAGTTGCTAGAGAGAGGGTGCTCTGATATAGAGACTGAATTTATAATAAAAAAAAATGAAGGTAGTAAACCGTTCACTTACATAACAGGGTGTGAGAAAATCAGCAAAGTAGGCTGCTCTAAGATTTAAAAAACTAAAGAGTTTATCTTTACTAGTCAAACTCTAGACACTCCAAAATAGCAAGTGATTTCAGTTAGAGTCTCTATGCTTCTCTCTGAAAGTGCAATTCAATTATAAAGTGGAAAATATAAACATGAAAAAATGCTAAAAGAGTTAATAGTGTCCTTTTAAATTTCAACAGATAATCTTTTTAATGCAATTACTGTAATTTTATTAAATGGCATAATTAGTTAATGCCTGAGAAGCTGTCAATAGAAGGTGCAATTATGTTGTAAAAAAATATAATCACAATGTGTAATGATGGATTGTTCTTATGAAAAAATACTGAAAATAACTTTAAAATATTTTTGGAAGTACATATGTAGACCTCCATTAAAAGGAAGATTTGGCAAATTATTTTATAAACGATAAATAAAAGAAATGATAACACCACCAAATATTTTAAGCATTTCATACGTACTTAAACATTTTACATATATGTGTATATATATGAAGATATATATTTATATTTATATATATGCATGTACACACATCTTTAAAAATCCTGTTCTATATAAAATGTTTATGGTAATTGGAATTTTTTTCCAGCTTTTTGGAAACACCATTAATGTTCCAAAAGGGCACACACACACACACACACACACACACAGATACACGATATCTGCTTTGTCCATCTAATTGTGACTATTGATGGATACGGAAACAATATTCAAAGAGTTTAATCAAAAGCAGGCACATCTTGTTGTGAATAAATGGGTGATAGAACTTAAAGAAAAAGTAAATCTTATAGAAACAGATTCTCACTAAGTATCTAAAGTATGAAAAGATATTTGACTAGTGCTATTTTTTAAGAGTCCTCTCTGAAAACAAAATGCCCAATACTTTTGTCATTGGAACTGGGTGAGCAAAATTAATCTGAATGTTCTTTGGGATATAGAAGGGACTGTAGACAGACATTATCTAACGGTCTTGCTCCAGTTTTTACTAAGCTGCTCTCACAAAAAGTTCAACAGGGCAACTTTTCACTTCCCAAATGTCCTCTACTGCTGAGTGTGTGTGTGTTGGATAGGTCAGTTCTGTTACTGCTGCTAAGTTCAATATGAAATGATTTCATGTTTCTCAATATTCTAAAATCATTAAAAGTTAAGAACATTATATATCCTATATTTGGGATATGACCAAGAAACTGGGGAGTTCTATTTTTAACCTTATGGGGGTATAGGGAGGTTGACTCATGCCTTAAATTATGTATCATATTGCAGTTATTGTCCACTGTGAAGAATAAATTCTTCATTTTCCTACGGTCAAAAAAAATCTGAAAAAAAACACAGATGGTAAAGCTATAGCTTTATGAAGATACCCATTGATATATGGTAGGTTTAGATGACTTTTTAACATCAAACATCCAAGTAAAAATTTAATAAAGTAAGGAATCCATCAATGCTCCACAGACTTGTCTTCCTCAATGTAATAGGTGTGTGCCTGAAAGATTGGTGGGAAATTGAAACCACATAAATACAACCCTGTTTTTAAACTATTAGATGACTGTCACTATTTAAAATAATCTTCTGATGATTCCACCCTGTCAAAAAAATGCTGTTATTTCATATTAAAAAAACAACAACAATGAATTTATGTTATCCTGTAACAACTATAGTTATTTTTAAAGACAATATAGGAAGTGGACTTGGCCCAATGGATAGGGCATCCATCTACCACATGGGATGTCCGCGGTTCAAACCCCGGGCCTCCTTGACCCGTGTGGAGCTGGCCCATGCACAGTGCTGATGCGTGCAAGGAGTGCCGTGCCATGCAGGGGTGTCCCCCACGTAGGGGAGCCCCATGTGCAAGGAGTGCACCCCGTAAGGAGAGTCGCCCAGCATGAAAGAAAGTACAGCCTGCCCAAGAATGGCACCGCACACACAGAGAGCTGACACAACAAGATGACCCAACAAAAAGAAACACAGATTTCCGGTGCCACTGATAAGGATAGAAGCTGTCACAGAAGAACACACAGCGAATGGACACAGAGAGCAGACAGTGGGGGGCGAGGAGCAGGCGGAAGGGGAGAGAAATAAATAAATAAAGACAATATTGAGGTTTGGTACAATATATGTACCCAAATGAAAACAAAGCAAACCATATGTTTAGTTCTACAATACAAATATTACAATGCAAAATTATCATCTTTTGAGAACAAATTCATCTTCACTATGATCAATTACTGCATTTTCACTTGACACACAGCCCCCACTGGACATGTAGCCCTATCTCTCCGAGACCTCTTGTTTAAAATATTTTGAAGGAATGTATTAATGTTAATAGTTACACCCCTCTTTCTCTGCCCTTTATTTTGAATATCTGAGAAGTCTTAAAGAAAATTTGAAAAGTTTTTCACCTTTTCAAATTTAACTCCTCCTACATCATATAAGAACTTCCCCCAAAAGGTGGCAAAAATAACTCCGACTTTAATTTGGGGTTGAGCCTAGAAGCAGGTGTCAGGGCTTTATAAATCATCAAGCTGGAGTCTAAGGATGCTATATGCATGTGACTCACAGCATCTGGCCTGGTCCCTA
The DNA here is from genome assembly GCF_030445035.2 of Dasypus novemcinctus. NCBI lineage: Eukaryota > Metazoa > Chordata > Mammalia > Cingulata > Dasypodidae > Dasypus > Dasypus novemcinctus. The sequence goes on from NC_080675.1 coordinate 163,240,169, forward strand.
ACAATTTCACAAACATTTTCACCTTCACTTTCTTCCTTGTTTTTGCTCCCATCATTTGTGCATAAATGACTCTGTTAGAGAGTTTTCCCCACCGCAAGAATCTAGAAATGGATGTTTCTCCCACAGATGATGTCTAAGTAGATAGCTGAAATTATAAATATGGTTGACCGTAGAATCATTATTAGTTATCTAAATATGACCTACAAACTCTGCATCCCAGGACCACTGAGAGGTAGGATGAACCAGTGGTTAAACTCATGGATTCTAAAGCCAGATGACCTAAGTTAAATCTTGGCTCTCCTTCTTATGAATGTATGAGCTCTGACATTATACTTAATATGTCTTTTTCTCATTTGCAAAAAGAAGATAATAAACTGCCCCCACAGAGAGTTGTGGTGAGAACTAAATGAGTTAATACTTGTAAAGCTCTCAGGACAATGCCTGACACATAGTAATCACACAGTAACCATGAGCTATTATTATCTCTAGAGTTCAAAGGCTGTGTGTGGGAATGAGCGTTTGCATATCTATATCATGGAAAATTACAACTTCGCTCCTAGGGAAATATACAAATGAACTTACTTACTTCTAGGCAAGTTATATTAGGTCCATTTAGTCTCTGTCAATAAACTGACATCTATAAATTTGTCACTGAACTGGGAAAATCAAGAATGTGACTTTTTGAGAAGAAAAAAAATATAAATATAAATATATAACTTACAGTAAATGACCAAGAAAACCTTAGAAACAGTATCTAAAAAAATCTAGAAAATGCATAGGAAAGAGAAATACTTAAAAGATAACAAGAAAGAGTTCTCATACTCATCTTAACAAAACTAAAAATGAGCATGTTAGAGAATGTAATTTGGAATGGCTTGATCATTCTCAAAAAATGTCCAAGGTTAGGGTTCAATTCAACAGCACATGGCAAAAGTCATGTACCGAGGATCAGTGAAGTAAAGACCACTTTCCTCTCAGTGCTGGGAACACAGCCATACATACATGTGTAGAGTGGATTAATCCTGTGGTGGGGGAGGTTCATGCTTGGACAGTCTGACAAGATAAATTCCTGCATGCTTGTCCATCCACGTGTGACTGGGCACTAGATCCTAAGAGCCTGCTTTTCTTTAATGCCTGCTTTCAACAAGATATGATTTATGCATACACACATACATAGGAGTCGTTGGCAAATGTATGGTTTGCTTTAAAAAGCCTTAAAATTAACAGCCAGAATATACTAAACATGATCCCATAACTTTTATGCTGTATATCATCTAAAAAGGACAGGAATGTGATGTTAATAGGCTTTTTTTTTTTTTAATCTGACAGAGAAGAAATGAGAAGAAGAAAAAAGAATCCCTCTAATTCTGTCCTTGACTTGTGGTACCAGCATTGCTTCTTGCACCTGTAAGGGGAAGGGGGAAGGAAAAGCCCTTTCAAGAACTGTTGAGCCAAATGGATCCTTTCACTCCTGTCTGATGAACTCTCAATATCACATTGTCCTAATGTCTAACAGAGAGAAAGGGCTTTCAAATATAGGGAAGATATTTAATAAATACTTGCCTCCAGACCTTGCTTCAGACTACCAAGAGCTGTTCTGCCCTTGTAGCGCCAAGGCAAGCAACTGAAAGTCAATGGCACATTGACGAACAAAGACAAGGAACACCATTCTGTCCTCAGCAGATCACAGGAGAACATGGGTCGGTGGCTACTGCCACAGACAAATAGGGTGCTTTGTCTTAGTTTGCTAAAGGCAACCAGAACCAGGTTGGCTTTTATCATGGGGATTGATTAGGTTCAAAGAATACAGTTCTGAGGCTGTGAAAATGTCCGAATCAAGGCATCATCAGTGAGGCTGCCTCACCAAAAGCCAGCTGCTGGCGATCTAGCTTCCTGCCATGTAGCAGGGCACAGTCATGTCTGGGCTGTGCCAAAACCTCTGCTTCCTCCAGGCTCACTTTCTCCCTGAGCACATGGCAGTTATAATGGTGGCTTTGCTGGTCTCTGGAGCTCAGCTGTGGTGATCAGGCATATGGTTTATCTGTCCCCTCTCTTCGCCTCGGCTCTTCAGCCTTGAGTCTCTCCATGGGCCTAGTTTTTTGGGGGCCTCTTTCCATGCATCTGTGCCCCACTGATTCCAGCCTCTGGCCTCCAGAACTTTTCCTTCTGTCATTGAGGCTTTTCCCCTGTGTGTGGCTTTTAGTCCTCTGCTCGTAAAGGACTCCAATAAGAGGATTAAGACGCCTCCCCAATGAGGGAGGTCACATCTTGAGATCCTACTTGCCAAAAGATCCTACTTATAACGGGCCCACATCCACAGGAATGGATTAACTTTAAGGATATACTTTTCTAGGGTCCACGAAAGACTCAAACCCGCTGTGCTCTTGATGGAATGAAGCAGAGAGGAAGCCTGGCTCGTATTCAGAGCCTGCCTCCAACCTGAAGTCAACTGAAGACACAACATTTTGCAGAAAGGCAACCCATACTGGAAGCCCATGGAGTCAGGGGCTCAGAACAGCCAACTGCAGCCCCACAGGAGTTTAACCCCACATCAGCCCTCTATGAGCAGCTAAAGTAAGTCTATAGAGAAGATCCCTGAGACCAAAGTGTCTTCCCAAAAAATGGTATGGGAAAAAAAAAAAAAAGGCTTGACTATCCATAATATTTTTTTAAAAGTGGGAAGTAAAATATATTTTATTTTATCCCCAAGATGCATTCTCTTTAGATTCTCTTGTTTTACTTGCAAAAACAGTTTTGTCATGACAGTAATAACAAAGACATTCTTCAATAAAAATCTCATTTCATCAACTCAGGGTTGAGATGGAAAAGTCCACCTCTGTGTCTTTTCTTTTTTTCTTTTTTTTTTTAAAGATTTATTTTTTTATTTATTTCCACACCCTCCCCAGTTGTCTGCTCTCTGTGTCCATTCGCTGTGTGTTCTTTTGTGACTACTTATATCCTTATCAGCGGCACCGGGAATCTGTGTTTCTTTCTGTTGCATCATCTTGTTGTGTCAGCGTGCAGGACCGTTCTTGGGCAGGCTGCCCTTTCTTTCCCGCTGGGCAGCTCTCCTTACAGGGTGCACTCCTTGCGCATGGGGCTCCCCTACATGGGGGACATCCCTGCGTGGCAGGGCACTAAAGTGCACATCAGCACTGCACATGGGCCAGCTGCACACAGGTCAAGGAGGCCTGGGGTTTGAACTGCAGACCTCCCATGTGGTAGACGGACACCCTGTCCATTGGGCCAAGTCCGCTTCCCTCTGTATCTTTTCTGAGATTCACCAGAGCTGGTTGAATTAAATGCAGTACAAATATTAAAACATTGAGTTTCAAGTGAAAATTGAACATTAAATATTTTTAAACGAACACTCCCCAGTCGATCATCTTTGGGAAAATCAAACAATAGAATTTATACATACAGCATTCCTTCCTGACTCAGGATCTATTTTCAAGGGTGTCCAATGGAAAGGATCTCCCCCATACACAGTGGGGCCTCCCATAGTCCCATAAACCCTGAATCCCTGCAAAATCGCACTTTGGGAAGCCAGCAAGAAGAACACCACCTTAATCTTCCGTTCCATGAGGCTGAAAGATCTGGAAGCATGACGCGACTCCTGCATCTGCAACCTTGGCAGAAGGCTCCACAGCATGGCCACCCGACAGGGCGGGGCACACAGGCTGTGGAGAAGCGGCCCTGCTACCAAGGCTCCCTTCCCCGTTAGAAGGCCCTCTATTAGACAGCCTATTTCTATTCATTTGCTCTAATCTTTCTTCAGATCAGGCAGGCAGCCCATTAATCATTTCTGTCAGTCCCCTACAGAATCCAGGGCAACAGATCTCTATTTTTCTAAAATCATGGTGCCAGAAACTCAGCTTGAGAAAGAGGAAATCCTCTCCTTCTCCCAGTGACTGGCTAAGCCAACACTTAGGTTCACTTTTCTCTTTTGCCCAGAATTGCACAAAACATTCCATGGAATACCTTCAAAGAGAATGCAAGTGGGAATTGGAGCTGGGGAGGTTGAGGAGGAACCCAATGCATGAAGCCACCAGCTAAGGAAGGTGTGAGAAAGGGAAGTAGACAGATAAATGCCAAACCAAAGACAGACATGGATTAATGATGTTCTTATTAATGTTTTTATTAAGGCCAATATTTTAACTTCAGAGAGCAGAAGAAGTATATCGAATGTCAGGCCTATAGCTCTCAAAGATCTCCAACACCATGAAGCAATGGAACACTAAAATAAACTAAACCAAATAAAATGCTCTTTAATGGCAAGGGGAAAGAAAACCTCTTATGAAACTGTTACACTGTATTTGATTCCATAAGAAAGGTGGGAGCAACTTTAGACCCATAGACAACTTGGGCTGATTGCTTTTAGAAGGTAAGCCTGGGGGTTAAGACAGAGCATTGAGGATATACTGACAACAGCAAACAAGACAGAAGAACCATGCAAAACACACAATTCTACCTCAAATAGTGGGGCTCGTGAAGGTTCTGGAGACATGCAGACACTAAAGCCAGGGCAGATAGCTCAGGAGCTTGGCACCTTGCCAGTGGGCCCTACTTTGGAATTTATGCTCCCCATGTGACAGAGATGGACTCAGTTGTGTTTTCCCTAAACATGGCTCTTCTTACCCTTCTGTTTGAACCTATAATTAGTACTAGGATTGACAGGTGTACATCCAAGAGACTAAAATCTTTGCCTATCTATGTGCCAGCTGGGCTCTCAATCTCAACAGAGTTGCAACACGTACTTTCCAGTTCATTGGACTCACCCAGGACAACTAACAAGGAGATGATGATGGACAATGATCATCCCAAGAATCGAGAGAGTCTACAACTGCAAGCAAGAGAGTTCCATCCATCAGTCCCTTGGGATCACAGCCTCTCTCAATTTGAGGTGGAGTGGGTATCACCATCCCAGAATCGTCAGGCTTAGGGAATGAGTTATGGACTGTACTAGAATTACTGATATTCTACTATAGACTTATTGTGATTCTAGTAATGGAGGAAATTACATCACTGATGTGGAGGCGGTGGCCATTGGAGGTTCTGAGGGCAAGGAGAGGGAAAAACGGGTGTAATATGGGGGCATTTTTGGGACTTGGGAATTGTCCTGAATGACATTACATATCTTGCCATAACCTACAAAATTGTGTGGGAGAGAGTGTAAACTACAGAGTAAACTATAATCCATGCTTAGTGGCAATGCTCCAAAATGTTTCCATCAATTGTAATGAATATACTCCACTAATGAAGGATGTTGTTAATGTATGAAAATGTGGGAGATGTAGGGAGTGGAGCATATGGGAATCCCCTATATTTTTATGTAACATTTATGTAATCTAAGTGTCTTTAAAATATATATATATATTTTTTAAAAAAACACAATTCAGACTTACTACCATTTTCACTCTAAGACCACTCTGATCTCACTTTAATCCCCACAGTAATCTTTATACAGTATAGAACGTAGTGGTGGAATACAAAATGTTCAAGGTTAGCAGTCAAGAGCCTTGGTTTCTTCTCCTATGTTTAATACTACCCATCTGATCACAGACAAGACCCCTTACAAATGAGGGAGAAGTCCCAGGGATGTAAAGTAAGGGTTTTGCATGAACAGTGAAGTCCTTCTATGATGCTTAGACTCTATAGTGGTTGATGTAGGTCATTTCAAGATCTCCTGCAGCTCTAAGATTCTGTGATTTTATTATGCTTATAAGGATAGGCCAACGTTATCAAAGAAAGGTGAGAGTCCATGTCCCATGTAACAGTGGTTCTCCTTTGTGGTACTGAGTCAAACTGTAATCTTTGTAGTAATCAGTTATGCCTCAAATGATATGATACTAATGGATTTTTTTAAGTATCAGTTTGTGAATGATTTACTTTAAAAACATAAACTAGACAAATATGACAGCCTATTTTCTTCATTTCTCTTAAGCCTTCTAAGGTCAAGAAAAGGGGTTATACAGCCCTGGATTTGCCTATAGGATAATTCAATCATGTAATATTTCAACTGCCATGTTTTAAAAAATTATTCACTAGCACAAAAGAAGAGACATACACACAACGCAGGGTATATACAAATACAAACGTGTTACAATACTGATGACAACAAAAAAAGCATTTAAAATATATAGAACATTGGGTTGCTTACACTCACCGAGATGGTATACGATTCATATATGGGTAATTTAAGGGATTTCCAAGGGTAAATTTGACTTAGGTACTGTCTTTTTTTTTTTTTTTTTTTAATTTTTTTATTTTTTATTGACTTTGTAATAATATTACATTAAAAATATATATGTGAGGTCCCATTCAACCCCACCCCCCCACCCCCCCTCTCCCCCCCAGGTACAGTCTTAAAAACACAGAACCTACATAATCACCTATGCTATGATATATTTTAGAAAGATGGATGGATACAAATTACTTTTAAAATTTTCTTGTTGAACATTTCTCATTCTACTTCATGTCAGTAAAATAAAACATGGTTACATTTTGGATTTGAGAAACAAATAATACAGACACAAAAATATTTGAGCATAAAAAAGAAAGCTTACCACAAATGCTATTGTACTTCTCAGTGTGGATTCCCACTGGAAGCAGCTTTTAAGGAACTGCATCGTATTCCATATTGCCATGGTGATTTTTTTCACACGGTCTACATCTCTTGATAAGATCTAAGTTTTAAAGAAAAGTGGAGCAACACAGAGCTAGAGTTAAAAAAAACTCTATGCAAGTGATAGGGCTCATCAAGTTCAGAATAAAAGGATATCAAAAAGGATAGTTCACAGAAGGGAACTCGGCTCTGCCACTTCTTGGCTTAGATACTTTGGGCAAGTTTCTTAATGCCTTTCTTATAAAATGGGGTTGATATTAGTACTAACCTCACAAATTGTTTAGAGGATTAAAGAGATAAGAAAAGTGCTTGCCACATAGTATTTTTAAGTATTTGCGTTACAAGCAGAAGTTTCAACTTTATGAAAACAGGTGGACCCAAAGGGGTGAGAGGCAAGGTGGGGGGGGAGTTCCAAACATAACACCAGGATCTTAGTCCAAATCCCTTGGTGCTCTCTGAGCCTAAAGCCACCCCCTTCTCCCACTTCCACCCTCATCCAAACAGTGTTTTGCAAAGGAAATGTCTTTTCTCCTAGTTGTAGGCAGATTCATTTCAATTTGTTTGCGAAGCAGTTACCCCACCTACCCCAACTCAGGTTTTAACTTTCAAGTAAACAGAGCAAAAGGCAATAATAATAATAAAAAAATAGAACAGTTGACTCAGATTACACAAAATGAACATTACACTCAATGTTATGGCAGACCAAAAGAAAACACTCAGATGCTTCCTTTCTGAAGAAGTTTAAGGCCTTTCCCAAGTGTGCCCAGAAGTCCATGGGAAACAAAAGAATGATAAGATGCCTTTATGTTTAAGGGCTTTATGTCATCCACAGCTGCTCACCCCACAGGAAGTGGTGGAAGTAATAAACACTTTTAAAAGGGGACACTTTGTTCTTTGTTACACAACTGAAGAGGGACAATAGGTACAGAGTGAAATCTCCAACCATCTCTGAATAGGACAGGGAGGGACTCTAAAGAAATGTAAAGGTCATGTTTAAAAATGTGAGACTTCCTTTACTATGTCCTTATCTTCACTTTTTGTTGAACTGGTGAGAAATGAATTAAGGGAGAGACAGTAAATTCAATGTAGGGTAAAATGCCACCAAAGCCCAAATGTGGACAATAGGAGCAGCTGTGGGTGAGTCCAAGGCCAGAAGTCTCTACAGATCTGCTGGGTTATTTTAGTTATGGACTCAGTGGGCAGAACGTCTCATATTCTGCCCTTTGCAAGGACGATGGCTAAAACGGCTGTGATTAAAAGAGGGTAGGCAGGGAAAGTACATTCAGGAGGAGTTTCTGGAGTCATGAAGCTAGGAAGTTTTGTTTACGGAATGGTTCAGGAAAAAAGGGGGGGCTGACACCTCTGCTTCATCCTATAAACACATTTTTAAGTCTTCCCCTTTCTATGGATCTGACTGAAGTCCTTGTTTTAGGAAGAGAAGTAGAGAGAAGAGAAGGGAAGAGAGGGGCGAGGATGAGAGAAGGAAAGAGGAATGCAGGGAGAGGGGAGAAAACGGAAGGAAGGAGGAGATAGGGAGGAAGAGAAGAGAGAGAAAGGGAAGGAGGGGGGAAGAGAGAGAGAGGAGAAAGGATGAGGGAAGAAGGAGGTTGGAGAGAGGAGGAGAGAAGAGAGACAAAGGGAGGGGGGCAGAGGGGCAATGAGAAGTTGTTAGGGAAGGAGGGAGGAAGGGAGAGAGGTGCCAGCAAATGACAAAATAAATTCTTGAGGAGCCAAGTGCTGTGTGCACTAACAAGCTGGGTTACTGCACGGACCTACCTTTTTGGACAGCTTGCGGCTATCTTCAATAAAGCGCTTTTCTCTGGGAGTAAAGGTCCTAAGACTTGCTTTGACCTAGAAAACATCATTGTTAAACATAGCAGCATATAGGCAGCCTTCATTCTTCCTTTTTTCCTCTAAGTGACAGGGAAGAAAGGTGGAAGCCAATAACCCTGACCCTGACCGCTTTGGCAGGCCAGGCATAGAGGAATCGGGATTTCACCAGAATCACTGTGGAGGGTCAGACTGAACCAGGAGACTGGAGAGTTTGTCTCCACTTTGCTTATTCAGTGGAGGTGCTTGAACCACTACAAAGATTAAGGGTCATGAGGGTCTCAAACCAAAGCCCCAAGAGAACAGAACTTCACCATCAAGGTTTTGAACTAAGCTTTCACTAACAATATCTTGCATTTGAATATCAGTATCTAACATAAAAACATGTTTTCCCAAAAAGAATCTCATTTCTTCTCAAGGACCTGGAAAAATAAGTAGATATGTCATTTTAGCCTCATTTTACAGGAAACAAACTGAGGCTCAGGGACTTAGTGACTCATCTAAACCATGTTACAAGACTAAGGAAATCCTCAAAGAAAAAAATTCAAGTTCTTTCCCTCTACATCAAACTGACAACAGAAAAATAACTTAAACATTTTCTATGTAAGTCTCTACACCTTTTTTTCTTAATCTTGAGTTTTACCTATATGCATAGTCTACATATAAGTGCTTGCCAGAAAAAAAATGGGAGATGCGGGGTTGACCTGTGGTACAATACTCATATATGACTCCCTCGGAAGCAAAAGGAAGAGGGGGAGAAGAGGAATTAACAACAGAACCCTATATTGGAGACCCTGCCCAGAGTTCTAACCTTACAGGGAATTTGCCCAAGATAGTAGACAGAAAGATAGATAGATAGATCTTAGTTATATACCTTAAAATATATCCTCATTCATATCACATATATGCAGTTATATATTGCATTTCAAGTCATTTAATTTTGAGTGATTTCTTAAATATGCTAAACAAGAAGCAGTTTAGCTTAAGAATAATGGCAGAGCCAGTAAGATCTAGATTCATATCCTGATTCCCTTTTCCTGTCTAAGTCCATTTGCTCACCATAAAATGGACTTAATGATACCTATTTACCAGGTCTATTGGGAGGATTAAATGAGCCTGGCACATAGTAGGTGGTCAATAAATGGCAGCCACTATTATAAGAATTACAGTAAAAGCTCTACCCTATATACACTTACACTGCTAACTGGATTACCTATGGCCTCCTTTCCTTCTGGAAAATCTAGTGTGGAGCCCCACAGCACATTGAGGGCTCCCGGCTACTCTACAACAGGCTCTGCTCCAGATGGGGCAGGAACCTCTGCTCACAACAGCTGAGGTGCACACCTATCGCAAGTCAACCAGCTTGTTCCCAAACCTGATGACTGTAATTTCATATTTTAATAAATTATTATAGAAAATGATGACATATGAGCATGGACTCAGAGAAATTTAGAATGTGTATTGCTCAAGAAAGCCTTGATAAAGGCCAATCACTACAAAGATACTACTACTGAGGCAATGCTTTATAAGGGAGAATTCTGCACTCATTGTTTTGTGATTGCCTGTGGTAACCCTCTTCTTTAAAGAAAGTGAAGCGAGAAATTATTATCGACGTTACAAGTATGGTTGATATAAGGGACATGATGTAGAGCTAAAAATAACAAATCCATACTAAAAATGAAAAAAAAAAGGTATTGGGCTCACATCTAAAGATTGGTAAATAAATGTACATTTACATAGTTTACATTAAAACCAAATGTTTAAAGGTACGTTAAAAAATATCAATTTCTACTTTAACTGCCATTTTCAGTTGACTCACTATTAGTCTTGATTGTGTTGGATATCAGAGCATTTATTGTAATAATTAAATAACAAGTCAGAGGCTTGAAATATCTCTGTCCAACAGTCAACTGTTGCCTAGGAAGAAGATTACAAATAATAAACCTAAAAAAAACCTAATTTCCTCCTTTATTGTTTATTTTTCCCTTGACAGATTTATTGAGAATCAAACAGCATCAATTCTATTGGCTGAACATAATCAACGCCAGTTGAAAGCTGCAGTGACTGGCACCAACTTAATGGCTGAGTTTTAGACAGAACACAGTTCTCTCCTCTCTCCAGCTGTAAGGATTTTACATTGGTTTGAGCCCCAAAAGGCTGATCATCTTTGATTTTAGGTTTAGAGAAGCTGGGAGGTATGGCCCACTATACTTACTGGATTATATATGAGGTCCATTTCCAAGTAAATAACTCCTTTAAAAGGTTGATCTAAATCTTTATTCTTCAATACATAACAGTTTGGTTGTCCATCTCTAACCTGTCACAAACAAAAGATAAAATACATGTAGGTGCAAATTTTCTATGTGGTTTAAACTTAACAATTTTGGCAACGTTGAGAAGGCAAAATGATCACAGATGAAGTACAAATTAAATTTATCATAAGTCAACTTTTAAGTCTATGGTGCTGTTATAACTCCTAGGAAAATTAAATAAGGCTGAAACTGGTGGTGCACATTACAATTGATACTACATGGGCTTTTCCTTAAAAAATCCTAGAGGTTATATATTTTTATTTATTAAAAATGGTGGGTATTCTACAAAATTTTTGGCCAGTACTCCTCAAGACTGTCAAGTCATGAGCACAAAAAGGAAAGATTGAAAAAACTGTCACAGAACTGAAAAGACTAAGGGAATATGACAACTGAAAACAATGTGGAATCCTAGATTGGAACAAAAAAAGGATATTTAGGAGAACAGGTGAAATCCAAATAACGACTGAAGTTTTGTTCATTGTAAGGTACCAATGTCAGTTTCTTAGCTCTGACTAATGTATCATAGCCTTCTAAGAGATTAACTTTAGGGGAAACTGGATGCGGGGTGTACAGGAATTCTCTGTATTAACGTTGAAATTTTCTGTAAGTCTAAAATCATTTCAAAGTAAAAGGGCTATTAAAATCTTAAGAAATTAATGAAGGGGCAGATTATTTTTCATGGAAACGATTAGTTTTTGAACAGCCAGGAAATAACACAAATTAAATAAATAAATTCATTTAGCTAAAATGAGGTCAAAGTGCAAAACATTCGAAATGCATAATGTGCCAACAAACCTTCCAGATAAACAAGTTCTTCTTACATCCTCTCTCTGCCAGTATCTCACACATCAGATTGACTTATGAATCAGCCTTTTGGACCCCAGTATGTGAAGCATCTAAGAAAAATACCTGTACCATTTTGGAATCTAAGAAAAATACCTGTACCATTTTGGAGTCTATGTGACTCCCACTAAAGTCATTATCTTTTCAGACTTGATAGCAGCAATGCTTTTATTATACATGGTAGTGTACGTATTGATTAAACACTTGTCTTTTACGACGCAGACCCGTTAACTCTAAAATGGTGTCAGCAAAACTTGAACTTACCAAAAGCTTCATTTGAGATTGTAATGATCAAAGATTTAAAATAACATGGAAATTTTGAGGGCATGAAATTTGAGCCATATTTTAAATGACTATTGCTGTCACTACAAGCATTTAGTACAAGTGTTCTTATAAACAGTGGTGGAAATGAGTTGAATAAGTCACAGGGGGAAACAAAGCAATTCCACGTTACAAGGGAGAGGTCACTTTCCTTCCCAAAGTCACCCCACCTCTTTCAGATTGAATAGGTTTTAAACAGAAAGATGGTTTTCCTGGCCAGTGGCTAAGAGGAAGTGGGCGCCCCATAAAGACCTGGTTTCCTTCCTAAACGGTGTCCAAACAGGATTCCAACCTTCCGCTTTTATCTACAGTCTCACTTAATAAATTGTGGGTGTTAAAGTTGAAAGAAATAAATACAAAAACAGCATGACAATTTGCCAAGCTGTCTTTGGTCCAATTTAGCATTGCTTCAACCCACAGTCACTGCATTCTTAAAATTTCCATGATTTCTTAAGGGTTAGGGGAGGTCATCTAAAGAACAAGAGGTACCAGTATAAGAAGAAATACTTTATAGCAAAAGGAACAGTTTTTTTTTTTTAAATTTGGTCAATGACTCTTTCTCAATGTCCTAGCATTAGGTCAGCAAAACACAAAATCCTACTACAGATATTAAAGCAGCCATTAAAACCAGAGATATAAAGTTATTCATGTTTAGCATTTTAATATAAAATTAACTTAAAATATACAAATTACAAATTCAAAAATTTTTAAGAAGTTGGTAAATTACAGAAAAATTTAATGTCTCTTTGAACTTCCACAAATAATCACAATCCCTTCCCCGTATCAGAAATTAGACAGGAATTTGGTATGAATCCTTCTTAAACTTTACTGAGAATTTATATTCACAGATATTTTCTCTGAAAAAAGTATTTAATTTTATTTTTTGCCAAAGTATAAAATTATATTTGCAATTTTTTATCCATCAGTATGACTTGGCAATTTATATACATTAACATATAAATCTGCTTCTCTGCTTCATTTCTTTAAACTGCCACATATTATTCAATTATGAATAAGTCATAGTTTATTAATTTTATTGATGAATATTTTGTTAACTCCAAATTTCCCTGCTTGTTGCAATGAATTTCTTTTGGAAAAAGACAAAGGGCAAGGGAAAGAGGAAACATATGATAGTTTGTATTTGGGATAATATGTTTCAGTGAAGAACAAGTCAAAATATTTGAATATTTCGTGTTAAAATTAAGCATTGAAATAGTAATCTAAAGAGATTCTATTTTAAATATTCTCCTTTTCCACTGTATTTATGTAATACAACTTCTAACACAAGTGTATAGGATAAAGAAATGTTCTATAACAACCCAACTTGCCCAACTCCTATATGTCAGCATTTATATAATAGAAAATAAAAGCTAAATACATAGTTTTCATGTCTTAACTCTATTATTTATATTTTGAACTCTGAAAATTATTTCTAGTGTTTATAATTTTAAAACACCTATTAAATAGGATAATTAAAGCTCCATCAAAAGAAAATTTAGAAGAGAGAATCTATATATACTTTGGTTCCTTGGTATGAGAAAGTTACTTCAATTAAAATCTAACTTTAATTAAAGGAGTGGAGCTGCTTTCAAATTATGAGAAAAGGAAGTCTACGTGACCTTCGAGTCTTCCTGGTCTAACGTCGAGGAAGACTTCATTTGACTCAAAAAGAAAAGCCACTGGATAAAATAATAGAAAATGTCTTTGACTTCAGTTTTGCCAGACAAATTGTTCAACTTGAGTTACTACACTTATCTTTTCATACTCACCTTTTCCTAGGTGAAGAGTGTATCATATGAGGCAATAATTTGAGGAAAGCATTTCTGTAAGACAGTAACGCAGATCTAACCTCCCGAGGAATCCAACTTCCACAATCAGGAGAAGATGCTTTTTTCATTACTCTTTAGATTATTTTCAGAAAAAAATACCCCATCACAGAAAGACTTTGCCAAGTACTTGCTAACAGTTATTTCATGGTTAAATTAACTAATGAGTGAAAGAATGCAGGAAGTGTCCCTCAGAGTAACAATTCAGGATTGTAAAGCATGAGGACAAGTTACAGAGAAAATATTTTGCTTAAAAAATTTTTTTTTCTGACTCACAAGCATCCTTAAACCATTAGTTTTTTAAAGATATCTACTCAAATAAGCTTTAAATATAATACATATGTAGAGCTTCTTAAAAGGTGATAAAACTAATTTTAGAGTCAAAAAGATGTGATAGTCATATTAGAGAACTAAGCTAGTATATAATCAGCACATGGCAGAGGTTGGTATGTGAGAACAGAGAAAAAACTGTTTCTGTCATTTTGGAACTCTTTGAAAGAATGATCACTATTATGCTTTAATATAACACTTTTTAGGTGCTAAAAATCACCAACTCATTCAAAAGCAAAAATAATCAAAATAAGTATGAAGAAACAAAACCATCAGCTAGTTTTGGGAAGAAAAATACAATTTAAGGTCAAAATTCAAACTGAAAGAGTCATACTGATTTCCCAAATTTTTTTTTTTTTTTTTTTTTTTTTGGCCTTTGCCTGAAAAAATGATGACCTTCTGGATATAAGCAAGCATTAGTCTATCAACATCTTTCATTCAAAACGAAAGGGAAACACTTTAAAGTAAGTACACCATCACACCAGTTGTTTCCAGCTGATGTACATGCAATTACTCTCCAGTAAAATGTGATGAGAAAAGACATGTGGCTGGGCAAGAGGGAAATAAACACATTTTACTTGGTAGCAATTCACATACTTGTCCCCATTTGGAATCAGACCTGCTTTCTAGAACATGAATTCAAAATAGCATGGGAGATTCAAACGTCAATCAGGTCAGTTTTTGCCTTGATGGAGCACAACCACCAGTCAGTAAAGGGAGCAAAGAATTCATCAGCCCAGGCCCTCTCTAGCCTCTCACAATTTTCTCCCTTCCAAGCAATCCATCCCACCCATTGCCTGAATCCTACCCCTAGCCCTGAACTGTGGAAATGGCAGAAAACGGTGGTGTGCCTAGTCCTTATCAGCCCTTCTCCCCAAAATATAAACTATCTTTATAAAAGCAATATGCATTAAAAGTAACAGTCTGTGGAAAAATTATAAAAATTGTAAAAAAAAACAAAAAAGAAACATGCAATTTCAGTACAACTTATTTAAAAAAAAACAGGCATCTTTTTAAAATGTATGTTTCTAATTAGTAATCTTATGAAAACAGGATTGCAATGTACTGGGTAAAACTTCAGGGAACTAGAGGTACAAGAACCGAGTTTAAATCCTGGCTCTGCCTGCATTGGCTAGACAACCTCGGGTAAGTTAATTAAACTCAATCTATAAAATGTGAATAAGAAATGGAGCATTTTACAGAGGCTGTTCTGAAATGATCACCAAAAGCAGTGAACACAGTGAGATATACATAGAAAATATTTGATAAAAACCATATTTTTAGTATTTTTAAAATTTTTATGATTTTTAATAACTTCCTTTTTAAAACCAAATGTATGAGAAAGATTCCCCCATGTAATACTCATGTTATCTACATAATTTGGAATCGTTCTGTACTTTATGAATATTTTATAATTAACTTCATCACTCTGCTGTAATTCAATGATTGCTTCCAATTTTTAACAATTGTAAATACTGTGATGAATTTATATACAGACATATTTGCACATCTATGATGCATTCCTTATGATAAATTCTTAGAGGTGGAAATACTGATTCATAGACTATGCCTATATTTATGGATAGCCAACTATTGCCAATTTGCCCTCCAAAAACTCTGTATTAATTTATACTCCCTACCAGTGGAATAAAGCTGCCCATTTCCCTGCAACTTTATCAAACCTAGGTATTTTTAATTAGTACACAGCAATTTCATAGGAAACAAATGTTCTCAAGTTGTTTTAATATATACCTTTTTCTAACAAGGAAATATTTTTTCATTTATTATTATCAGTGGGCCAAGATAGAACTGTGTAACCAGACAGACTTAGATTCAATTCTAATTTCTGGCAGTTAGCACCTGTGTGACCACAGGAAATTACTGTACCTCTCTAAGCCCCAATTGCCTCTCCAAAATAGATACCTAGAAAATAAATGTTAAAAGGTATGTGTATATTAAATTTTAAGCCCTCATATAAAGGTACATTCTACAAGACTCACACCAATTCACACCCCCACCTGAAGACTGGGGAAGTCTCCTTTATCTACACCTCAGGTATCAGTGGTAATAAAAATTCTTTCCTATATTTATTAATCTGATTGCTTAAATTTATAATCTCAATGACAAATTTTATATATTTGACTTCTTGTAATATTGTCCCTTTGTTTATATGTTGCAAGTATTTTTTTTTACTAGTCCTTTGTTTTTTAATTTATGATGGCAATTTTTGTTTGCTTTGACCCCACCAATGTCCTAAACTTCTCTCCTTCATGACTCCTGTATTTCACTTCACTTACATTGGAGTTTCCCACTATTGTAATAGTTTTTCTTGATGAGTTTGTTTCACCTGTTTGATCACTAATTCACTTAGAATTCATTTTTGTGTTTGTTGTAACAAACTGATATACTGTCCCTGATGTACCCAGTGTACAAATAATCACCTTTCTCAGAATCATTTATTAAATAATTTATCTCTTCCTCAATGACTTAATGTTTCAAATTTATTACATATTATTAAATGATCTCTATTTAGTCATCTTTCATGTCCTTTGGTAGAGTTTTAGAATTTCTTTATATAGATAGTAGACATTAGTTTTCCATTTTGTTGTTATAGTCTTCAATACTATTTTAAACTTTATGTTTTCCTACTGGGTGTGGCCAAGTTTTTAAAAATGATGATTCAGTTTACACCTTTCTAATATATTTTCCATTGCTTTTCTTTATGTTTATGAATAATAGTATCTGCAAATAATTTGTTTCTGCCTTTAGGTTTGCATAAATTATTTTATATTGGTTTGCATTGGTAGAGCTGACACAAAACACTAAATTAATTCTCAGAGGATAAGCTTATTAATTCTTCCAATAATCCTATGCACTAGAAGATATCTTCATTTTAAAGATGAAACTAAAAAATGTATCTAGATTTCAGCAAGAAATCTATGTTAGTGATGCTTCTAACAGGCATTATCATATTACTGAATTGCTCTTTAATTAGTAACTTACTAGATAATCTGGTTAATTTTATTGTGGTAACATATATATATAAAACATAAAAAATTACAATTTCGACCATTCTTAAGTGTGAAATTAAGTGCATTAATAATATTTACAATGTTGCTACCATTACCACCGTCCACTACCAAAAATGTTTTTCACCACTCCACAGAAATTCTGTACTGTTAAGCAATAATCCTGATGCCTCTAATCTACTTTATGTCTTGATGAATTTGCTTATTCTAGGTAGTTCTTTTTTAATTTCTTTTTGTTGAGATACTTAATTAACTTTCAACCTTTCCTGTTTATTAATAAAAACATTTAAGGTAAGGATTTCCTCTGAATAATATCTTTGACCTTTATCCACAATTTTTTAAGTATAGTATTTCTTTGTCAATTTTGAAAGTCTACAATTGCAGTTTTCATACCTGCATTAACCACTTGGGATTTTTTTTTCCCCCACCAAGTAGGTTGCTATTTGTTCTGCTACTATTAATATCTATTTTTATAGTACTGTTTTCACATAATTTCTTTCTTTGGGGACTCTACTGCATTTTGGGCCCACAAGATGATCAATATGTGAAAATGTTAAATGGACATTTGAAGATACTACATATATTTTTATGTGGGATATATACCTAAACACACATTAGTTGAGCTTATTACTTATTCTCTAAAGTTTGAGAACCACCACTTTAATATGCCTAAAAATCCACTGAGCACCTGCTACAAAGGAAATTCCAGGGTCTTATCTCCAGAAAGTTAGTAGCTATGAAATGCTGTACAGGAATCTTCACTATGAAAAAATACTTTATAGAATTGTCAAACATTTGGGTCTTCAAGAAACATCACTTACAACCTTAGTTTTTGTTCACTATATTTTCAAGGCTGGATCTAGATAGAGAGAGTATTAATTTGTGATTCTAACTTTGTAATTTTCCTAGTATACTCAATATTATATATATAATTCTATGATTAGTCACATAAAGGTCCAATATAACATAACCTTCTGTCATGTTTCTGACTAACCTTGTATTTACATTTATGGGATATATTTTTGCCCATTCATTTACATTGCTGTGTTTTCAGTGTCTCATAAAAGCAGAAGTTAGATTTTACTCTTTGAATCAATGTGCAAGTTTCTTCCATTTAATGGAAGAGTTTAACCCATTCAACATTTACCATCCTGTGTAACATGCTTGGTTTTATACTTGCCATTTGCTTATTATAGGACATGAGGAAAACCCAGCTGGTCATTCCTCTTTATCTTGTAGGCTGTCTGCCCTAACCAAGTATGATCCACATGATTCACTGTGGATGGTTCATGAACATTCCAGCATGTTAGAGATACTCTTTCCTAGTATCAGGGCTGATAGAGAAATGTGCCTTATTTTAGCTTCCTTTATTTACTTCAATAGATTACTGGACCAGGAGTAGAAATTAGCTGAATGTGCTTAAAAATTGTCATTTTAGCCCTATATTTGGGATTAAGGCCTTATTTTTATCAAATAACCCCTTGCATGACTCTCTCTCCCTCTTAACCCACAGATACACAAATTGACTCACTTGAATTTCCCTGACCAAATTCCACGCCCTGAGAAACCAAACCTTGGCAATATATGATCCTTATTATTATTATTATTAATTTGGCTTTGTACCCATAGGTATAAATGTAAAATTAAATATCAATCATTCATTTTAATGACCAAGATTTTTAACATAACCTGAAAATCTAAGATGGGGTAACAGTATCCATTTCCATGTGCAAAGCCTAGGTTTGCCATCACAGGTGAAACTTCGGTAACTACTTAATTGGAAATGCAAATGAAGATCTGCATGGGCATTTATTTGGCACAAGCAGTTATAGAAAATATGCCCCATAAAACTAATTAAGTGAAACTGTTATTGGTTCAGCTAGTTATTGTGCACATGGATTCAGAGAGAATGTCTGCCCTCTACCAGGGCTGCATAAAAGCTTGGTTTTCTTTCTTTATTTTTTTTTAAGATTTATTTTTATTTCTTTCTTTCCCCTTCCCCCCCCACACCAAGTTGTCTGCTCTCTGTGTCCCTTCGCTGTGTGTTCTCCTGTGACAGCTTCTATCCTTATCAGCAGCCCCAGGAATCTGTGTTTCTTTTTGTTGTGTCATCTTGTTGCATCAGCTCTCCCTGTATGTGGCACCATTCCTGGGCAGGCTGCACTTTCTTTCCCGCTGGGCAGCTCTCCTTAAGGGGTGCACTCCTTGTGCATGGGACTCCCCTACACGGGGGATACCCCTGCATGGCAGGGCACTCCTTGCACGCATCAGCACTGCGCATGGGCCAGCTCCACACGGGTCAGGGAGGCCCGGGGTTTGAACCGCAGACCTCCCATTGTGGTAGGCGGATGCCCTATCCATTGGGCCAAGTCTGCTTCCCATTGGGTTTCTGATTATAGGTTTACTTGTACATGTTGCGGTGGCTTGCACAGAGGATGCGATTTGTTTCAAACTGCAGATGATTTCACCTAGAGATTAGGAAATATCAGCACAGGTTTTTCCTATTTACCTACGAAGTCAGTCAAGCTGATTTTCAAAATCTTCCTGAATTGGCCCATTTAATATTTGAGAGTACAAAAGCATGCTTGAAAGAAAAAGGAACAGCATAAATGAGAAGAATCCAGCATAATGATCGGGACAGAATCAGGTTCTCTTGAGGATGGATATACTCCAATAAATATACTAAATTATTTAATTATTAGGAGAAAACTTCTGCCTCAGGTATTTTAAAACTCTAAAATGTGCTTATTGGTGAACAATGCATTTTTACCATGTTAAAGATTAGAGGATTACAAGAGCAATATGGAAATGGGCAAATACTAGAAGTCTTAGATTATAATGCATTCCAAACGTAGTTTACAAACATTGTGAGTTTATGATTAAAATGTGCATATCTATAAAAGCATTTTAAAAAATGACTTTATTTTTTAAAATTGAACAGCAATTAAATACATGGAAGGATGGCCCATTTGCCTAAATTCTTCCAATTTGATATATAGCTAGACATATATATATATGTTTAGAACAATTCACAAATAATAAATATATTTATTTAAGTATATGGATTTTAAATGAGTCAGTAGTCAGCATGTTCATCCTGATTAAGAAGATAAGCATTAATTCAGAAGAACAGGCTGTGTTGATCGGGCTTAATTCACTTAACATATTAACATTTAGAGTGAGATTAAAAATTGAAGTATGTTCTTTATGCTTAGACTCTTAAAAATCACAGTTTACATTTTCTCTAAAATGTAATTAAGTTTCAGTTTATGACTTGATTAGAGAAAAATTCTCAAAATTTATTCCCATTCTTGTTCAAGAAATCCATTTTTTTGCTTTTAAATATAAAACATAAGGCATTATTAAATACTATTCTGTATCCTACAGAGATAATAATGAAACATCAGTGAATCCAGTTACATGAAGAAGAAACAGATAAATCCTTCCCCTAAGAGGCTTTATGCTATAGTCAAAACTTTCTTCCTTGGCTCTCATTCCTCTATCCCCAAGTCAAGGGCCTTCAGGAGCTATCCATACTAACAGAATAAACCCCAAACTCCCTCACCCCTTCATGGCTTACTTCCAGGTCTTCCTCTCTAGCCTTCCATTCACCAGAGCTCCAGGTACCCCTCTTGTTTCCAGGACAAGAAGAGCTCCTCTCTTCCGCTCGAGATTTGCCTCTGCCTGTAATGACCTTCATTCTTCACCTCTCTCATCAGAATTCTTCCTGGACTCACCCCTCATTCCAGAGGTAGAAGAAGACCCTTCAGCACACAATCCCAACAGTCAGCGAGAATTGACAGAAATGTCTTTCTCAAAGCTCCAGGAAACAGTTAAAGGACTACTGTACTACGGCAAGTGCCGAATCAAGAAAAAGGCTCCTTAAAAGCGGTAGAATCTTGTGGCACCCTGGCTGGCCCCTCACATAACACTCACAGCATAAGCAAGGAACCAGCCATGCTCCCAATTCAGATCCAGGGTCCTGGTTCCAGAAGGAGAAGCATCAGCCTCATGCACATACTTAGAGCATGTATGTCTGGCCAAGTCAGTCTGGCTGTGGCCGAAGTGAGTCGCCATGTTAGAACTTGGCCTGCGTGTAGGAGGCAGCTCAGAGAGCTGGCCTCCAGAATGTGTGGGACAGCAGTCAAGAGGCTCCCTGGGGCAAGGGGTTGCTGGCTGTGCTGCAATCCTAAAACGCAAAGCTACAATCATAAGGAAATTAGAGGGGATATTCACAACCATATAAACGCAGGAATTTCTAGGTCTACATGCCCATGCCCACAAAAAGATGCATGTGCAGAAAAAATCAGGAGGAACCTCTGCTTTGGCCAGGTATTATTCTCTAAACTCATTGCATGGATAAGCCCTGAAGGAGAGCACTTGCACAGGTCAATCTGCAAAGGCAGAGGAAGGTATTTTTTTTCCTTCTTTCTTTCTTCATTTTTTGTTAGCTTCTGGAATTCAAGGAAAGCTCTTTCGTAACACTAGCTGGATACAAGTTTATGGAATAGATGCCTCAGGGTCTAAATTCCAGTGCTAACACATTAAAATATCAAAATGTCCAGGTTTCAACAAAAGGTTACAAAACATACAAAGAAACAGGAAGTGATGGCCCAGGCAAAGGACGTTTTTGGTTTGTAACAGATCTTTTTATTTCCTACAGGATCTAAAAGGCAAATGCATAAAATGTAATGAGAAATCAGTGGTTTGGGACTCACACTGTGAAAACATGTAATCTGTAACAAGAACTACATAAAGGTAGGGGAAAGGAGGTATACAGGAACATATTGTGCATGTATCATTGAAGTTAAGTTGATAGAAAAGCAAACGAGATTGCTATAGATATAGATTGTTAAATTTAAGCTCCATGGTAACTATAAAGAAATAGTGGAGAATATGGAAGCTCAGAGTACTGGTTTCCAGGGATGGGGAATGGGATTTAATGCATACTGGGTATAAGGTTTCTGTTTGGGGAGATGGAAAAGTTTTCGTATTGAAAGGTGGTGAGGGTACCACAACATTGTGAATGTGATTAGTTCCACCAATGGGTATGTTTGAGACTAGTTGTGGTGGGAAAGTTTATATTGTATACATGTTCCCACAGTTTTTAAAAAAGAGCAACTACAGAGATAATGACAATCAAATTCAATGAATGATCCCGGGATGGGATCTAGCAAGGGAGGAATAAGGGCCCAAAAGGACATTACTGGAAAAACAGAAGTATAGACTGTTAAGATTTATATCACTGTTAATTTTTTCTGAACTTGACAGCCACACTTAGTGATTATATAAATATCCTTTTTTTTTAGGAAATGTGTATGGCAGGATTAAGTGTTCAAGGAGCATGATGTATAAAAAGCTGCACTCAGGTGTTCAGAAAATGGGTTGACAGGTAGGAAGGTAGGTAGGTAGGTAGACAAAAAAACTTATTAAAAATATGGGAAAATGTTAAAATTGGTAGACATGGGTATCTGGGGGGCCAGGGACATGTTGGAGCTCTGTATTATTTTTATAACTGTCCTGTAAGTTTGAAAGTATTTCAAAATAAAATGTTAAAAAAATATATATCCTTCCTGACCCAGCTCAAATGTCCTGTTCCCTAAAGTCTTCCTACCATGAATTCAGTCTCTTCACCTCCCATTCTCTTGCCTTTCAAATGACACTTAATATTTCAGGCCTCGGGGGCTCATTCCATAGAATAATCCCCACAATGCAGCTCTTCAACTGTTACCCACCCAGCCACTCCCCACCACATATAGCACAGTGGATCCACACACACACATACATGCAAAACAGACTCTTGAACATTGCTTTTGTAATGACATTTAATAGTTTAACCTAGTGTAGGGGCTCAGGCTCCATTGTGAGACTGCTTAACAATAAATCCTTCTTCTATGCTTTTCAATTTTAGGATCCTTTCCCTGCCTCAGTTCCCTCATATGTAAATGGGCATTATAATAAAACATGTCTTATTATATCATATCTAGAATCATCTATTTGACCTATTAAGGGCACAGCACAGGTTTTGCTAATTAAGCATCATTCAATAGATACTAACTAAAAAAAAAGAAAGAAAAAACTTGATCTAAATAAACAGATTTTAAAACATATCCTCCTAGCCACAAGTTAGAATTATTTGAAAAGAGAATGAGCAATACAAAAGAATTTGCCTGTTACAGATAATGAGGGTTATCATATTTATATCTACATTTAGGTGTGCAATCAGTTCACTTTGGGAGTGCATGCTTTGGATTGTCAGGAAGAACCCACCCAAGAGCCACTGGAAGACTTGATCAATTTCCCAATTTATTGGTCAAGGAAGCAGAAATGAATCTGAAATGAAGACAGTCACACTGAACAACAGCAGGCAAAGTCCCTTAGCTCCATTTGCTCCAACAGGATAGTATGGCTGTGGGCCAAGCTGTCTTTCCAAGTTTTTCAGAGGTGCCACAGCCCTTTCATATTAGAAACACAAAGCGTTAACCATACCAAGAACTCTTTGGCTTGAAACCTCCCAGTGGTTTCCCATCTCCTTCTGAGGAAATGTCAGTCTTCAAACTTTTAGGCTTTCAAAGTTCTCCAGCCTCTTCTATCTGCTCTACCTCATCCCAGCTTACTTTCTTGTCCCAGCTCCTGCTATTCTTCCACCTAGCTCAATCCATTCATTCATACAGATATCCCTGCTCTTTCTGGAATTCTACAGTCAAGGTCCTGTCTCAAAGTCTTTGAACTAGACTTCCTGCCCAGAAGAGTTTTCCCAAATATCCACATGCTTCTCTCTCTTACCTCCTTAAGTTTTCCCTCAAATTCCCCTTTTTCATAAGGCCCTCTCTGCCCACCCTATGGAATACTGCTCCCCCCCAACACACATATTCTTGGTGCCCCCTTTCCCTGATTTCTTTTTCTCCACAGCATTTTACATCGTCCAACATACTGTTCACGGCAGTTATTTGGTTTGTACATTGTCTCCTGCTATTATAATATAATCTCCAAAGGAGAAGCAAGCCTCACTGTGGACAACTTTAGAGCATCATCCCTTAAAATGGGATTGGGCACAAAATGGACACTCAATAAATATTTGCCTAACAATGAAACAACAGTTCATGGGCAGCTCCTAACCTGAAAAGAGTTAAGATGTGGGAGCTGTTTGCACTTAAATTTGGTCTTTTACAATTAAATCTACCCAGTATTTTAAGGGTCTGTTTTGAAAACTGAATTAATTTAGCTCAGTGATGCTCCACTTGGACTGATTTTGCTCTGGACAGGCCATTTGGGAACATCTGAAGACATTTTTGGTTGTTACAACAGTGGGGGCTGGTGGTGGGTGCTATTGGCATTAAGTGAGTAGAGGTCAAGGATGCTGTTAAACATGCTTCAGTGCTTGGGACAACTCCCTATAAGAGAATTTTCTTGGGGTGTAGCTCATTTGGTTGAGCATTTGGTTGCTCATTTGGTTGCTTTCAATCTCTGGTACCTCATTAAAAAAAAAAAAAAAAAAAGAATTTTCTGGCCCCAAATGTCAATAGTGGTGAGGTTGGGAAACCTGATTTAGCTGGAGGTTAAATTTTCTTAGATCTAGCTCAACAGCACATAGACATTATACATCAGGAACAAGGAGGGAGGGAAGCAGGGAGGAAGAAAGAGCCAACTATTGGCAAATACACAAAACTTTGATAAGCAAAACAGAAGGAGTTTTAAAAGGATACCAAGAAGTGTGCAGCAAGCAATAAAATAAAATATGCTACTAAAGAATTCATTTATCAATAAAAACAAGAGAAGCATCAAAAAGTTAAAATTTTAAAAAAAGCAAGAGTGAAAGAAAAAGATGACAATGAATTATAAAGCAGAGCCTTTATTTCCAGTCCCTTCAGAATTCGTGTTATGTGTATTCTTTCAAGAATAACTGACACAAGTTGCAATAAAAAAGAGGAGGAAATCCCAAATTACCATCCCCTCTCTGAGAGCCTGTGCGGCCTGCCGCTGATGTCTCAGAGCATTTGGCAAGAGCCAGCTCTATGAGAGAGCAGATGCTCCAGCCACTCTCTTCTAGTAACATCAGGGATATGAGAACTTGGGGAGAAATTAACAAAGTGATTAAAAACAGAAGACGAGATATTAAGAGGTGCAGCATTTTCGCCTCTGTAAACATCATGTGAGCTGGTCTAATCGCATGGTTAAATTACAGACTGCTCTGTCCATGAAAATGCCCTAAGAGCTTTGGAAAAAAATATGTCTTTAGGAAGAAATAGATAAAGCCTCATTGACTGATAAGGGCCATAATGACTACACAACAAATCATATAATAGTTGGATGAAACACTAAAATTTTCTCTTTGAAAGAGTATATTTGGTATAACATTAGTTTCCAATTAATAGCTTTCATCTTTCCCCTAAAAAGACATTATTTGAGGCTTTCTCCTCAGACTTTTATAAGGTATCATTTTATTCAGCTCCTTTCGATTGATTCTGATGTGTCCTCTTCTAACTGGATTGCTGATTCACTACTTCTCTGATTCACTACTTGCTTCCACAGAGAATTTTCTGAGGCTGAAAGCAACATGACTAATAAAAAGATAAACAGAACTTTGGGAAAAATGTTCTTTCATCATATTGAAAACAAATATGCAGTTATAGACAATGACTATTTGGAAAAAAATATAGTGTAAGGTGCATAAAGAAATGCATGTTGTATTTTCATTAATAAATGGAAAACAGTCATCAATACATATTCCTTGAAACCAAACAGAAACATCCATCTTAAGACAGAAAGATTAAGTGTGAATTGAAAGACTGGTCAAAGAGTTTTTGTTGGTTAAATCAGTATTAGACTGACACATAGAAAATTCTGTTTCTTTATATCTGAAACTACTGGAAATATTGGATAAGGATAGGGAATAAAACAGTTGTTTCCTGCTAGAGCTGGGAAGATTTTTCCCCCCAGACTGACAAAGATAAAACAATGCTAGATGGAAGAAACTCATCAACTGTAAAATGACTCACAAATTAACAAAGGTAACTTACGGACAGCAAGGGAATGGCAACTTTTCCCAGAAAATCAGGGGGTTTATCACCATCTTCATCAAACACTGTCACTTCCAAAACATCATGGATATCTTTAATGGGACTAAGACAAGAAACATATCATGTGTTAAACACAAAAACACACCCATGAAGTCTGTTCTGGGAAGAACCTGAAAACACTGTTTCACTAATTAAGTCTGTATGTCCTTAGAGTATTAAACTATCATTTAATTAAATTCCAAAAATTAAATCAAACTGACTGTATTCCCAAACCTTCCATCATAGAATATTCAGACATCCATGTGAAAAAAGAAGTCAACTTTTTACTATGACATTTTCTGTGTCATACACTCAAGGGTAGAGCAATTAAAGAAGCAGAAATAGGATGAAGAAAAAGAAAAGCGGTGAAGGTAGACTGGATGAGGATGGTAAAAGGAAAGTGATTTCAAAGTAGCTTCCAAATTAAAAGGGTAAAATAATATTTTCTTTACTTAGAATTAAGGAAAAATTCCCTCTTTAAAAAAGGGTGGTGAAAATTGCCATTTGCTGAAAGACACAGACAGTCTCTTATTGTTTAAACATAATTTAGTATATTGAAACATGCTAAAAATCCCATGCCTATTTAGAAACATTTTTTATATTGATCAGAAGCCAAACATGAGATACAGTACAATGAAAAATGGAGCCATGGTCATTGGCAAGGCATTGGGCAAACAAGAGAATCTTGTCCTCTGGTAATTTGTGGACCTGCCTAGCAAAATAAAACCACTTCTCATAGATTCTTGAGAACCTTCTATTAATACCATCAACAGTACTCCAAATGAACTTTATTCTTTCACTTATAAGCACAGAAAGTTTCTTCAGCTTTGTGAGCGTAGTGTACTTCCATTTCACCCAATTTGACACAGCTTCCAAATTTAAAGCAAACTTGGAAACATAAATATATCCAGCCTCTTAAATTCCTGGATTCAAAAGAGTGGGCAGGGCATCGGGCCACTGAAATAAACTGGAGTTCAAGGAGCCTTTGGGAGTCTTTGAGGATTCCCAGATAATCTGCATTTTCAAGACTAACAGAATATAAGCCTTCAGGCATTAAAACAGTACATAACATATAGCCTCCTTGAATTTAAGGCAGGTTTCCTTTTGCAATTTTCCCTAACCCAGGAAGGAATTAGTCTGGATATATGGCGGCCTCCATCTACTCACAGATTAATTTAACCACTAAAAGATATGCTTTATAAATGCCTCTTGTAACACTCACTTGCAGTTCAGAATGGTCTCTTCTATTATTAACACTATACTATATAAAATGAAAGGATAAAAGGTTTTCAGAAGGGAAAAAACAATAAAATTCACTCTTTGCACATAAAAATGGACAGAAAGTTCCATTCAAGCACCCTAGTCTGCCCTAAACATATCAGGAATAATTGCTCTCTAAGTTAAAGCCACTCCTCAGTATTCAGGAGAGTAAAAACACTTACAATGTAAAAACTTTGTTCCATTCAGGGTTGAGGTTTTTGTAAATCGTATGCGTCTGAAGTCGGTCGTTGCCTAATTCCAACAAGCAAAAAGGATCACTCTTCCCTGGAAAGAGAATACAGATGTTATTCAAAGACAAGTAAATTTAAAAAGTTGTCAGAGGCAAAGTGAACAGAAATCAGGGCACCCTGGTAATGACAAAAGTGTGACTGCTAAAAGAGCAAAGGTGAGCCTCTTACTGCAGCAAGCCATGCAGAGGTCTTGTACAGGCATTCCAGCAATGAGCAGGGCTTCCAGGTGTTGGGACATTATACTTAACGTACTTCATGGATTGAGACTGATACACTAAGGGAGATGTAGCCTTGAAAGCCAATGACCTTCCAGTGGGTTTCATGGGAGTAGGCATTGATTGGCATCTGAGAGGGAGTCTTCTTCGGCATTTTGTTTTCAAAATGAAGCGCTTTGGTTTCTTGTCCAAATTCTCCTTAAGCCAAACATAGATACATGGATCGTTGCTTTCCTAAAACTATAAGCCTTTAATAACTTATAGGCTTCCATATGGCTGTGAGAGAAGTGAGGGGAAAATGCAAGAATGGCTACATAGAAGTTAAAGCTACGCTCCCCAGAGAACAGCCACAAGCATACATTATATTTAAATGCTTAGTTCTTTTTGTGAACACCTGAGTTATATTTTGGGTGTTCTTAAAAATGCAAGAGTATAACTAAGAGTATAAAGTAAGTTCAGAAGTTTTTTTTCTTCTTCATATAGTAAACTTTATTTTTAAAGAAGTTTTAGATTACAGAAAAGTTACATGGAAAGTATAAGGGATTCCCATATCCCCTATCCTCCAGCATGTTCCCCTATTAATAACATCTTACATTAGTGTTACATTTGTTACAACAGAAGAACAAATATTGAAGTACTGCCACTAACCAATTATGGTTATATGATGGTTTACACTTTGCGCCATACAGTTTTACAGGTTTTGATTTGACAAAATGTATAATGGCCTATAATCACCACTGCCGTATCATGCAGAACAATTCCAATGCCCTAAAAATGCCCTATGTTCCACCTATTCTTCCCACCCAACCCCTAGAACCTCTGGTAATCACTATCTTTATAGCAATGTTACATGTTCTTCCATTACTACAATAATAATGTCTACTTTGGTCCATGGTTGCATTCCACACTTATGTTTATTCATTCCTTAAACTTGAGGATTTGGGGATTTTTCTTTAGAATGAGAGGGGACTTAAATCTTATGAGCCAAATGGAAAGAACTGTTTTGCTTGTAATTTTGAATACTCTTTGTTTTAAGGGATGGGGGTTATACATCATCATCTTGTTAGTTATCCTCAGTGAGTCTGATGAACTGGAGGATAGGAGTTGGCCCCAATTCTGTTGAGATTTAGGGCTCAACCAGCATATGAACAGATGATAGATTTAAGGCTCTGGGACATATATTTAATGGGTAAAGTGCTAATCATAGATTCAAATTAAAGGGTAGAAGAATCACATATAGGGAAATTATAAATGAGTCTAACTCTGTTACATTGGGGAAATAGATTATTATTTATGCCAAGGTAAGGCCCACTGACAGGGTGCTGATTTCATGGGGTTATCTGCCCTACTTATAGTATCTGGATGTCTCTAGCGTCCGTCCTCGGGCGCACCTCTATTTGAGGTTTTATTTACTGTGGCAATTAGTGAGCTCTGCCTGAGATGTGCATTAGCATAAACTCTGGAATAACCTCCTGACTTACTTTGAAATCTCTTAGTCATAAAAACTCTTTTGTATTTAATGTTTCCACTTTCTGGTCAAGGTCTTTTTCCAAATGCATAACTGGTTGGCACTTGGTTGTTGTTTTGTTTTTTTTTCCAGAAGATAAAATTTAATGTTATCAAATGCATATCTACAAATAAGGCTTTTGATCGAAGTGATTTCTGTAGTTTTAGGGGCAGTTTATGTCAACATGACAAATATATTTTTGAACATTGAAAGAGATTAACAGCTACCAGTTTATTTTAAATTGGCTTTCTCTTATCCAGAAGATTGTCCTCTTTTACATATCATGAGAAATAAAAGTGGTTGGGGAGTTCAGGAACCACCAGTCTGGCTAAACCTATCAAATAAAATCAATCCTGGATTTAATTTACAAATTCAGACTTCTTGATCATTTAATTTCTTCTTCTTTTTTTTTATTTATTCATTTTTTAAAGGCACTTGGTATTAATCCTTCAGTGCCAGGGAAGATCATCCCCAGGAGGCATGTCCCATACTGGTGGAAAGGTAGTGAGTTTATTTGCTAAGTTTCACTTAAAGAGGCTACATTTGAGTAGCAAGGAGGTTTTCATGGGGTGAGTCTTAGGCAATAGTTATTATTAGGCTAAGCTTCAATTTTATGAGAATAATGTTCATAAGTACAAGCATTAATATCTAAGGTTTGACATATTAATCTGTTTTTTTTGTTTTTTTTAATTAGGCACTGTCTATGTCCTCTAGAGATTCTTGCCCCTCTATGTGAGAACACAGCAGGAATCCTCTGGATGGGAGTTTAATAATTTGTTGGTTAGTATGTGGGTCTCCACGTCACCTCTTCGTCTTCTTCCACCCTATCTTCTACATTCTCAAAAAAGAATAAAAGGAAAAAAAGAGGTGAGGAAACCCGAAATCCAAAGCTGGACCCAGAGATGTAGCCAGGAAAACTTCTCATCACTTTGACAGAAGGACCTGGAGTTCAAACTGTCAGGGAAGAAATGATGGCTCCATAATATCCATACAGAATTTTTAACCTACTGCCTGCCTCCAAAGCACACTTTCACTTTACGAAGCAAGGTGTGCTAAATTAATTGCGGGATTAGGACAGATGCTATTTCAACAAATGCCCCAGGCATCTCAGGACAGGGCCAAATGCAGAAAGTGCTCAACCTCTTGACCGTCTTGCCTACCATTCAGGCCACTGGCCTACATCTAATTCATTTCAATACCAGGACCTCTGAGGTCCTTGAGAGAGACTGATATGTACAGGAGCCTGCACAAAGATTCTATTTTTAAAAAAGAGAAGAGGCATGTTTAAGGGTCAGTATAAATGAAACAGGAGAGTTCATTCAACTAAGTAGTGGCCCAGACTCTTAGCTGTCTGGCCTGAGGCTTTAAGGCCATGTTATTATGTCAGTTAGCAGTGGACAGTGATCAAGCCATGGATATAGATGAGTGAGTCAAGGTTGTTAATTGCAATCTATGGAAATGGTCTCTGCCTAAATTAAAGAGAAAGAGAATTTATTGAAACAATATCAAACAACTCTCAAAATTGTTGCAAAGGCTAGAAAATCAAGCTTGAAAAATCCCTAGAAACCAAATACTTAGGAATACTTAAGCCCAAGAACCACAGCAAGTATCCCACCCCAGGAGGTGTGGCACAGACTCTGCCTCCCCTGTACACTGGTCCCACAGGCACTTAAGTCTCTGGACCCTAGTGTGTTGCTGCTTCCTCCACTCCTGCTTCTTCGCCTGACTTGAAGAAGATACAAAGGTCTTAGGGGAAGCATCTGATGGCCCCTGCCTAGCAAGCACCCAGGCCCTAACTGCCAAGATGCAGACAGGGAGTACCTTAATAGCTTCTGTGGCTAAAAGCAGGCTCTGAGCCCCATCTCCAAAAGAGGCAGTGGGGACCACACAAAACACAGAAGAGGCTTCAGATGCTGAACAGCCCAAGACATACCAACACAAAAATCCATCTGAGTAGGCAAAAAGTCTTAGTTTTGTTAACTTGAAAACAGTTTAACTCCAGGAATGTGGTTTCCTTGGTTGGTGTTTTTATTTGGGGGGCTGCCGGGGTAAGGTTTAGGAAGAAGTCTTCCAAAGTAGAATGCATAAAGGAGAACAGAGCTCCCGGCTCAGCGCTCAGGTATACCACATGCTTGATTCCTCAACCCAAGCTGAAACAGCCACTTAGCCGTTTGTCAGACTATTAGTAGGTGTCAGCGCCGCTCCTCCAGAGATTCTGACATGACATCCCATCAGCATGAGCTCGGGGGAAGCCATCTGACACTTTTAATGAAAGCCCAGGAGTTCCTGCACACAGCAGGACCGCGTCGCGCTGGTCCCACACAGGCACAGGTGGGCTGGCATTCCAGCTCCAGCACTCTGGAGCAAGCATGCTCTTGCTGTCCAGCTAATGAGGAGCAGACTTCCCGCCAGAAACTGGGAACTTCAGTTACAGGCCTCTAAGGAACACCCTGCACCAACTCTCTGAAGATAATTCAGTCAAAGCTCATTAAAATGCTACATTTATTAATATCATGGTATAAACAGGCAGGGAGAAGAAACAAAGGCATTAAAAACATTCGTAGAGGAATTTACATAGCCTTTATGGGTTCGCTTCTTTCCCTTTTAAAAGGTTCCAGATACACAGAGACTTCCAATAAAGTTTAAATATCAAATATTGTTATCTGGGATAAAAACTGTCTCCCTTAATAAATGAAATGTCCAAAAGCTCCCCCATGGCACTGAGAAAGAACACCATGCAGATTGCATATATATGCTCGGGTCTGTACTTCCATCTTTGGTCCACATGTTTTGCAGATAGAACCAACATCTACAGTTACATTGTTGGCCATTCATTGATGTTTCAGCTGCTTGCATTCCACTGCTTTCACTGTTTTCCAATACCACTTTAAAATACGCATATTCCTTGAATGGCAAATAGGAGCTTTTCATTTTAAAAGTTTTACCTTTTTTTTTTTTAATCAGTTACAGTAGTTGAGAGACAAGTAATTGAGGTGTCCATTGACAAATATTTGTCAAGCACCCACTCTGTTCTTAGCCATGAACCACAGGCACTGATACACGAAGACCACTGAGATGACACCTCAAAGAACTCTCATGATATGTCAGCTATTCTATAAGTGTCACCTTTTCAGTGAAAACTTTCCTCATACTCACCCCCACAGGGACTGAGTTGTTTCCATCTCTTATCTCTTATTCTCTAAAGCCCTAACACCTTTTAGATTATTACCTGTATATTTGTTTCACATTTAACCTGTGTATAACATTTAAGGTGTCTGATACAGGCACACCCAATGTGGAGAGGCGCCTGTCATCCCCTATGGAGACTGCTAGGTAGCCCAGTGAGAGGGCAGCTGGGAAATTCCTGGCTCCCCGTGGTGGGGTTGACCAGGAGACAAGTTCCTCCCAACCCCCTGCACTCTGTGAAAAACACCACGCTTCATGCAAAGTCTCCTGCAAATCTTTATGTCAAATTCATGAACAAGACATTGCACATGTACTTTGTAGATGAGGAAATTATATTCAGAGAAATTTAATTTGCTAGGGAGAAGTTCAGAAACATTTCACAGTGGAGGTGACTCTTAAGGTTTGGAAGGGGAGTGGTTTGGCCAGCAGGAATGGGTTCTTCTTGAGGAGATGAGGATAGTTCAGAGCCTTATATTTATTAGGTAGGTAAAAATATATAAAAACAGGAAGTGGGTAGGAGTCTAATTACATCTCTTGTAATTAGAGATGAGGGTGAACAGACAGACTGACTCACAGACTTGAAGGCCGTGACCAAAAGTTTTCATTTGGTTCCATGTCACTTTACTTAGCCAGCAGTCAGGAGCCACCATAGCCTGTCAGCACATGGGGCAGGACTGGAAGAAAGGATTCCTGGAGGCAGATCATTCCTGAAGATAAGTGTGGAGCATTATAGCTCAGAGAGGCTGGGAAGGTAGGAGGCCAGCAGAGCCATGCCAAACTCACTTCCTAAAACTCTGCCTTTATGTCTTATTTCCAACCATCTGCTTATAAACCTTGTTACTGCATACTGGAATACTTTCTAATTGCTCATGCTGGAATTCTGTATTCTCCATTTCACAATCCATCTATACTTTCAAACTATAGTCTGCCCCCCACCCCCAATCCATCCTGATTGACAACCCTTTTTGCAAGGCTGGAGTGCCTTTCCCCCACCCCTATCCTCACCAGGCTGTCCAATCCTCTCTTGAGCACAATGGGATAGGGCTCATTCATGCTTCTTATTTGCTATCTGGTGCAATGGTCTCTCCCTGTAGTGTTCTCCCAACGCTGGTGCCTTCCAGTAATATAAATGCCAACTAATCCCCCAGCCCAGTTCAAGAAAGGTCTTCTTCATGGAAATTTCCATAGCAACTTTCCCATTCCAGGGAGCTCCCAAACTCCTGTGATTTTTAGCCTGGGTATTATGATGCCCCATTGTATGATGTACCTACTCATTTGTTCAACAAATACTTGATGATCTCCCCACCGATATGGAAAAGGTTGTGTGCTCAGTGTTGAGAGTGATTTTATAACAAGAGAAAGTGGTCTTTGTCTTTCTGGGTCTAACTCTTCTTGAATGTCCTGTCTCACCAGGTGGGTCACAGGCTTCCCTTGGACCAAGAATGGCCTCTAAGGCATCATGTGGGCAGGGACCTCTTCACTGTGATAGACACCCAGACTGTCTATCAGGACTGTAAGAAAGATAAGGAAGAGAAGAACTCAATTTTGCTCAAATGTTGCTTTACCACATTTCTGATGTTCTAACCTTCTAACATAAGCCTAGAACCAATGTGAACTATAACATGAGAATTTTCCTTCTTCTAACATCACTCCCGTGCCATGACTCTGGTTCCAGAGGCCACAATCACCTACCAAACTTGCCTAACATCCCCTCAAAATCCTTGCTCCTCATAGTCACCAGAAGAAATTTTTGTACATTCATATCAGATCATGGAACTCCCTTATTTTAATAGTTCCCCAAATTCCTTAACCTGGCCTATAAATTCCTGGTCCCATTTAAAACATGTGCTTCCACTTCCATCAGGGGCCCCTTGTTCTCTGGTCTCCAGTTTCACTTGCTTTCTTCCATACCCTTGGAAAAGCACTGAAGGCCTCTGAGCATGCTGTTCCCTTATTGAAAAATGTTTTTCCCTCATCTCTGCTGAGCTAACTCCTTAAGATGACATCTCAGATAAAATACCACTTCTTGCAGGAACAACAGCCAGGTGTCCTATTCATGACCTAGGCAATATAATTGTAATTAGAGAGCTACTGGTTTAACTAGTTACTTAATGTGAGGGCAGGACCCTATTTTTAGCATAGGGTCTCACAGGGAAGAGGAATACTTGTTGAATAAATTAAGATGTTACCTACTGAGAACTAAGAGCCCATCCAATAAGATGGGAGAGATTCCTTTGCTAATTTATTCATTCTCATGGGCCCATTAAATGTTCAAGCCGTAAAATCTTCTGTATTCTCCTAAACTGTACATTGACTGGAGTCCATTTTCTTTGGCACACAGTTAAACCACACAGACTGTCAAAGGTAGATTTATATAGTTCTGAGTGTGTTTAAAAAAAAAAAAAGTTAATCTTGATTTGGGCTCAGCTAGCCATGAGATTCTCATGAAAATTGAAAGCATTCAGTCGCTAATGCTGAGCTTTCTAGAAACTATAAATTATACACATTCCTTTGAAATTAGGGCATTTTTAAGAGCAGAGATATTACTATGGATACAGTTTTAAGAGTCAGAAAACAATGAAAACAAACCAGAAAATAGGCATGTGGTTTCAAATTTCAGTGAACAATAACTGGAATTACTATTAATAGTACTAATAGCAGTACTATTCCTCTTCTGATACAAATATCCTTTGGTATCAAGACAAACAGAAACAAAATAACAACCACAAAAAGCTTATAGCTGGGAAGTGGATTTGGCTCAAAACAGAGTCTGCCTACCATTTAGGAGGTCCAAGGGTTCAATACCCAGGGCCTCCTGGCTCATGTGGTGAGTTGGCCCACGTGCAGTGCTGCTGCATGCAAGGAGTGCCAGCCCATGCAGGGATGCCCCCATTAAGGGTGCCCCCACATAAGGGTGCTCCCGTGCAAGGAGTGGCCCCTGCGCAAGGAGAGCCACCCTGTGTGAAACCGCAGCCCACCCAGGAGTGGTGCCACACACACACAGAGTTGATGGAGCAAGATGACGCAACAAAGAGACACAGATCCTCAGGGCCGCCTGGTGAGAATACAAGCGGACACAGAAGAACACACAGCGAATGGACACAGAGAGCAATGGGGTGGGAGGGGAAAAATTAAAAATTTTTTAAATTAAAAAAAGCTTATATCCACTGTTGTAGTTTACAGAAAGTATTGAATAGTCAATATTAGAGCATATAACAGGGACATTCCTAATCTACAACATGTGGTCTAGATGGAATATTTGGGTCAACGGTTTCTGAGAGTATCAATTTATACATAAGAAAACAAATTAATGTGGCCATAAAGGTATTGCATATTGATAAAACTATTATCCAGCTTATCAAAACATGAAATGCAAGCCCAAAACTAATTTAGTATGATAATCTCCCTACCATGAAGCATACTATTTTTCCCATAACTTTTAGCAGGGAATAAAACCAGAAAAATTATTTTATCTCACTGTGGTAAATGTAGGTTTTCAAAAGTATTTGGCAAGGTAAAAGTGATTAACAATGTTTATATTTTCAACATTACCTAAAATGAGAGAGCAAAAAATCAAAAAGGCAATAACTTCTGAAATTCCACATATTAACTACCCTCAAGTAAAATTAGGCTAATTTAATAAAGGGAATTTTGTGTGATCTATTAACTTTAAAAAAAGATAATTAAAAAATAAAATTAATTTTAAAAAATAAAACTCCTGGGGCAGCAACAAAAAAAAAAATCAAAAAAGTGTGAGCCTTTGGGGGGATGTCCAAATGTAATGCAAACATGATGCTTTCAAATAAACATGTCATCTTCAAATAAAGAAAGAAAAATAAAGAAAGAAAATAAGCATTCGTTTACATGTATCAGATATGTTCATTTAGGTTTCAATTTAACCCTCAAAATATCCATGAAGAAGTAGACTCAAGGCCAGAATGTGTTGGAAAAGGTTCAATCATGGCTCTATGCTTCTAAATGCACCTTTGTCATAATATGAATACAAGGTTTAAAATAAGAGGATGCTACTGTAAGAATAAAGGACTAACAATGGGTACAAATTTTCATCTTCAATGCCTAAGTAATGGACTTAACATTGATTTACTGCAGGCTCATGTAAAGGGCTCCTGTAATTAGTAAATGAATGGACTACTTTGCCACCAAATTGGGAGATCAAAAGTTCCTTCTAATGGCATAACCAAGAAACCAGTGAACTTGAAATACCAGCCTTTGACTTTGAGCAAGACCTTACTCACTGCAATGGTACAAGCTACCCCCAGCATCAGGTATTCTTCAGTAAAGGAAGAAAGATGAAGTAAAAGAAGACAGAAGCACATTCTTGCCGATCATATGCTCCCGAAGGTGTGCCTGGTATACAGAAGGTACTAACTGACCCTTGAGGATAACTGGGTCTACCACCAAGCTAACTCACCTTATGCTGAGAAAAACAAAAAACAAAACAAACAAACAAAAAACCCTAAAATGTTGGGAAAGCTGTACTGCGATCCTTGAAAAGAAACAGGGGTTCTGGAATTAAATGTATTTTTATTTTCCTTAGTAAGGAAAGATATGTGTTAATTTGACTGTTGTCTTATTTAACAGCTTTGAAAAAGGAGAAAGTTCTAAGAGAGAGCCTTACTGCTTAAATGTTAAGAGTACTGAGATCCATTTGAAAATTTTCTGGATTCGATGGGTATATTTACATGGTAAAAAGTACCAAAAAGTCACAAGGATGAAATTAAAATCCCCGTGAGGCTTCTGGAGGGCAAATATCTTCAAAACTGTGAGATAAAATATTTCCATTTTTGTTCCTCAATAATTCTTTAGATCATAAAATACGGATTCTTCTGATCATGTGTATGGATTATCAGAATGTTTGAAACATGAACGATTAAGAGGGGAAGGTGCTACATGCTATATTATACTGTATAATTCCTATTATTTTATTTCTGTTATATATATTATAAATTCTTATACATAATTTACATCATATATATACGTTATCTTATAATCATAGTATTATACTATACTATTTTATTATTATACTTTACTATCTTATATTACATGATTTTGTACCACAGCCTATATTGAGCTCAGTTTAGAATGCTGTTCTGCTTGATCTTTTGCTACTGTTGGTACAATGTTAAAGAAAAATCTAAATTGCCATCTCCCCTGTTTTACACTAGGATTCTTAAGGGGGCAGAAGAATCCTAGCAGTGGTAACTGGTTGAGGAGTAGAAGAATAAAGCAGA
The DNA here is from genome assembly GCF_030445035.2 of Dasypus novemcinctus. NCBI lineage: Eukaryota > Metazoa > Chordata > Mammalia > Cingulata > Dasypodidae > Dasypus > Dasypus novemcinctus. The sequence continues at coordinate 163,278,015 of NC_080675.1, forward strand.
GGGCAAATGAAGAATAACCACTCTTGCCATTGGAAGATTCATTAGCAGGGAGAGAATAATTACATGTTACCAAAAAATAAAATAAAGACGGAAGCGGACTTGGCCCAGCAGTTAGGGCATCTGTCTACCACATGGGAGGTCTGTGGTTCAAATCCCGGGCCTCCTTGACCCGTGTGGAGCTGGCCCATGCGCAGTGCTGATGCACGCAAGGAGTGCCGTGCCATGCAGGGGTGTCCCTGCGTAGGTGAGCCCCATGCACAAGGAGTGCACCCCGTAAGGAGAGCCGCCCAGCACCAAAGAAAGTGCAGCCTGCCCAGGAATGGCACCACCCACACGGAGAAATGACACAACAAGATGATGCAGCAAAAAGAAACACAGATTCCTGTGCTGGTGACAACAACAGAAGCGGACAAAGAAGATGCAGCAAAGAGACACAGAAAACAGACAACCAGGGTGGGGGGGAAGGGGAGAGATAAATAAATAACTCTTTAAAAATAAATAAATAAAATAAAGAGAAAGCATAATCAATAGGGAAGCAAGTAGTATGAGAACCACATTTTAATTCTAAGAACATGAGATAAGCTAATGACTAGGTTTTAAATTTTGGGATATGCATTATGCAAATGGTGGCCACCATAGTCCCAATACTGATCTGCTGGATTAACCCATGCATGATGCAATCCCAGCAGCTTCTCCACACTATTCTACTCCACGTATTTCCTACTCTTCATCAGCTGACCTCTCTCATACATAAGATAAGCATTGTCATCAAGACTGAGATAAGCTACAATCCTGACCAGAAAATATTCCAGCTCTCTAAACAACTTTCCTATTAACCCATTGTCTACATTGTTATCTTCCTGTCTTCTATGAGACAAACTCTGAATTTCTTTTCAGCAGTACTAATTCATAAATCTGATGTGCCCTTGGGCACAGTAGAAAATTCTCCCTGAGGACCTTTATTGTGGATAGATGCTACTCTCTCTCATTTAATAATAAGAATGTGGGCTATTTTCTCCTTAAAACAGCTGAGTTTCAAAACAGCTGAGTTTCAAGGCTAGTTGCAATGGGGTGAAGTATGTTGGTCACATTAAACATTACACACAGCTATGTTCACCTTGAGACTCCAAGTATAATTTATCATCTGTTTCATGAATCAAGGCTGTGGCCTGGTTTACTCTGAAAGTAATGACATCAGACTGGGTAACCTTTTACTTAAAGAAGATTTTAGGTTATGCTGGGCACAAGCATACTGTTTAATAAAAACATCTTACAGGCTCCTCTATTAGGAAAACTGCTTATGGCTATCCACATCTAATGTTGGCTGTGGAATTGAGAACACTAAAATATCTCTCACCAAGACTGAGGGACAGGCTGCAAGAGAAGAGGGATTACTTCAGATCCTTTTTTAAAAAAATTTTAAGCCTATCTCTTATATACAAATGATGTCAGAAACTTAAAAAATTACCAAGCTATATACAAATTAAAATATATGAATATGGAAATAGTTTCTAATCACACATTTAAATAGCACATTGATGTAATTAATGAGTAATTAGAGAAATAATAAATATATCTTTTTAATATATTACACATTAAAGTTCTCATCTTTTATAAATATCTTTTAATAAAGACTTAGATTATAAATATTGTTTAAGACATTTGAAAAGTTAACACTATTTTCCTTTATATAAAAACATATTTTTTATGAAAAAAGGTAAATCACTTTCATCTATGTATATTTTTAATCCATGCACTAAAAGACTAATAAGAGTATTCAATTATTTCAAAGTTTATTTCTTCTTTATGAATATCTATATAATCATCATAATAACTAATTAGGGCTATCCCTCTAAATTTGTCACAGTGGAATGGATAACTGATATTTTCCTTTTTGAACTGTTACTTGTAAGGAGTATAAAGGAGAAACTTTAAAATTTGCAAAGCATTGACAATAGGGTTGACCAAGGAACACATTCTTCCTCTAATAAGGGATGGCCCTGAAACCTACAAGCTGTAACCTGCCTGACAACTTCCAAGAACTGCCCCATGGACCTTTACTTCAGCAGGATCCCTGAATCTTAGGCAGAACAACTAGTGGCATCACTATTATGGCTTTTGGTGTTGTTTTCAAGAAACACTTAGGGAGCAGGTGTGGCTCAGGCAGTTGAGTGCCTGCTTCCCAGTTCGGAGGTCCCAGGTTTGGTTCCTGGACCATTAAAACACACACGCACGCACACACACAAAATCCCACAGAGGAGCTGAGGTAGCTCAGGGTTGAGTGCCAGCTTCCCACATATTGAAGTTCAGGGTTCAGTCCCAGCCCTGGTATCTCAGGAAAAAAAAAACATTTGAAATTTTTAAAAAGACTCTCATGAAAGAAAATATGGAAGCCTTGGAAAGTTCCCTTTTGCATTAGACCCAAATAAGCATTATTCTTTAGAGAATGTCCTTGGCTATGTAGAGTAAATACATTTCTTTTTCACTAGCAGGCAAATATTTCATTCTCTGAGCAACTGCAATGCTATATTCCTTTGTAAAGTAAGCCTGACCAGAAAATGCTCACTAAGGAGGTACAAAAATATGTAGAGATTTATTTCTTAAATGTTCTGAGTACTGGCAAAGATGGGTGCCTCTTTCAATCCATACTCAAATTATGCTGGCATATTTAAAACATATAATCACACGTATCCATATTGTCATCTCATTGAAAACTGAACCCATTTCCTTTTTCACACAGAAATGTTATTTTACAACCCTCTGAATTAAGTTCACTCTGTTGTCCTAAAGCAATGCCTTGGTTGGTAATAGACTGAGACTTCACACAAGAGTCTGCCAACCCATAAAGGACATAAACTGTGAAATCTGGTTAGGTGACATGGATATAATTCAAAGCTTCCATACAAATAAAAATAAAAAATTTAAGAACAAACAAAAAAAGGTCAGCATGATCTAAAGACATGTTTAGCTAATGACACGTCTCTTTGCCTCTATTCTGAAGAGTGATAATTTTCTCACAATAATAGAGTGGCAGTAAAACGCCAGGGTATGTCATCAAACTTCACCACATTATTTGAATTCCACCCATGGCTTTCTGTTACTGGAATCCTTTGGTCTTCGCCTTCATTATGCATATTTGTCTTCTCAAACTATCTACTGAATATCCTGAATATAAAGAAAACAACATTTTCCCCCAACATTATTCTTTTGGAAAGGGGTTTGGCCTTATCTTCCAGTCTTTACAAAAAGGTTCCTCTTGCGTTCACTTTATTTCAAGTCCATGTATTCTTTGGGTAAGTTGCCCTGACCTGAGACAACCTTGATAATAAATACTAGTAGTTTGTGAGGCTTTATGAGTGTCATCTAAAAGGACGAGTAAAAGACGGTCCACATACAGGTGCAGTTGAAAAGGAGCCTTTAAAGCACTACAATTAAGGCTGGAGATTACAAAAGATGCATCGACACAAGGAATTTTTAAAAGTACGCTCCCTAAGGTACAAATGGGCTCCTGGTGCTTGAGACAGCATTTCCTGGGACAGGAATGATCATGGATTCAGAAGTGCTATGTCTGACCACTCAGGTGGAAGGAAAAATGATGTGCTCCAGAACACTGTGGTAGATAACTCTAAATATGCTTTGGAGGTGATTGGCAAGGACAAGTGAAATGTTTGAATAAAGTGTTCTCATAAAATATAAATAAAAACAAAGGAATATTTCTAAATTATTGTGAGACTATAAACCTTTGCAACTAAACTAACGAATATTAAAAGCAATCATTTGGGTATTTTACCAAAAAACTCTGAAAATATATATATTCTAGACGGCAAAAAAAAAAAAAAAAAATTGGGGGTCTGCTCACCAGGCATTTCCTTCAACTTGGGATCACCTTATTTTGGGGGCTCATCATGTAGTCATTTCTATCAATTTATTTTTTGACGGAGGTTTGCAAGAAATCTTATTTTAACTGAGTTTGTATGTTCCATACTCTTTTTTTTATCAAGTACTAAAAATACTCCTTTCCAAGAAGTTCTACATATAGAATGTGACTGTTTTTGTGTTGGGAGGACGTAAAGGAGTAGAGCCCATTCTAAAATTTTGAGATATAAAAACATTCAGTACCATACTGTGTAATATTATTTGCTTTTATCAACATACTTGCAAAGAGCAGCTGTCTCGTAGGCATCTAAATTGTTGGTCAGCACGAGAGGGTAATTTGGCAACAAGTGGAGAGTCGCCCATCAGACGCTGGAATGTCTGGAGCAGTCTACCCGAATGGAGCAGAGTCAGCATAAAACTTGTCTGTCCCAGGCTCCATCGAAAAGTTCAAGAAAGTGAAGCACCAAGAGAAACTCAGTGTAAGACAATGGCAACTGGAATGGTTATTGGTACAGGGAGGCACCAGCCATATCTGCTTTCATGCTCAGATTTATGAACCACATGCTCAACACCGAGGACAATAAAACGTCTGTATCATAGAGTGCTGCAAGGGAATAAGGGGGAAAGGCGAGGAACTGTCTTTTGAGTTACAACAGAAAAGCTTTTTCAGAAAATTAATTTAATGAATAAAGAAGTGGTGACATGGATAATCTGCAAATATATTTGAAGCTTAAATGGACTAGTAGATTATCTGAGTATAATTAAACTACGTGAACTAATAATTTTGTGGAAAATGTTCATTATGTGAAAAAACTGCTCCACCCTGCCTCCTTTTTTCTTCTGCTTCTCCAACTGAAAGAGCTCAATTGCTTTACACATACTCTTAAGATATTTTGCTTTGCCCTGAGATCACTGCAAGGGAGGAAATCATTTACAACAAAAATAAACATTAATTAAAAAATGAAAATATTCTATACCTGAGAAATCTGCTGCTAAGAGATCTACTGCCTTTAAAACCTTCACTTGTAAAATGCCGACATCCTTCATATCTTTCAGGGAGTTCTGCAAGCACTGAGGGGGAGAAAAGGAGTTCAAAAAACGAAAATCACTTTCCAATATAATATGTATTGCCCTAAAATCCTACAGGAAGTACATTCTAGATTTATCTTCACCATTCTCATTAAACTCTTGGGCATTATGTTATTTAACAGGAGAGTTAAGTAATCACAGTAGCCAGATTAAAAGAAAAGTGGCTGAGACATCATTAACTATAAGTTCAAAATAAACAAGTTACAAGCACCAGCAATCTACTTTTAACACCACTTCCTTGTGGCAGCACAGATAGTGCACTGGGATAAAGTGTGTTGAAATACATCCATTCCCTTTTCCTCCTCCTTTCTCTTTATTGGAATCTTTTGGATTACCCTAAGAAGGTAACATTATTCTGACCCAGTCAGTACTGATTTTATGCATACCAGAAGTCCAAACTTGGACAAGTACTTAGCAGGTATTTATTACCACTAGAAGAAGAGTAGGGATGGAAATAAAGTGAATGTTCTGATCTGTTTTTTCCAGTTCATTAAATAAGAGATTGAGCATCTATCATCCTATACCCATGTTGCCTTTCATCTTAATTTGCTTGAGCCAAAGCTTGAATAAATATCTTCTGGTAATTGTTAAGCATATTTAACAATATTCAGATGCTTGTGTACTCAGCATACTTAAATTGTGCATAAGAGATACAGGCAGATGAACGTTCTTCTCATGCCTCCAGAACACATCCACCAAGAAAGACGCTGGTTTGCAACTTTCAGAGAGTGTTTCTGTCATCATAAAACAGACATCCAGCAGCCTGTGATAAGCAGACCCTTGGGATTTATGGAAGGCTAGTAAAGGCCTTGTTACTTAGGTCTTTCAAATTGAATAACTAAAGTTTAAAAATAGTTAAGGTATGCATAATCTAATTATGCACGAGTCCTAAGTACTTTCAAAAGCTGCTTCTCTTATTTTCACCCGAAAAAGCTGAGGTTTACAAACTAAGGTGAAAACATTTGAAATAAAATACTTCAAGAATTTTAGAGGCAGAAGCTCCTTTAAAATTTATCTAGTCTTATACAACCTAAAAATTAAATTCAGGGCCTCTGTAACTTGCTTGGCTTTGCACTGCTACAAAGTGGTACAGTACAAACCTGAGGCTTTTCTTTTATACCCAAACACAGAAGACAGCACTGTTCACTTCTAACGTGCCACCATGGCCAACTTGCTAGCTAAGAAATAGTCGCTATTTCCGTTTTGATCACAGCCTCTTGAAACATTCTTTTTTCAATTCACTTCTCAGATCCTGGGACATGATTCAAAGCAGACACTGAGATCTTATCTAATGTTACCTCATAAAGACACAAAACTCCTCATGCATTTGGTAAGTTTTGCAATTTATCCATGGGAAAGTTTGGGGAAAGTTTTCTTTTTCACCAGTGAATTTTCATTTGCTTACTTAAAGTCATCCGAGGAAATATGAATGGTTACGTTTGGCAAGGTTTCTTTAGAATATGCCAACATTGCATACAGCATCTGTGTTGACAAGAGATGTGTGGCTATCTTTTATATTCCAAAAGATAAAGAATTATTCAGTTAATCAATACACCTGCAGAGTGAAGGATTCTGGAGGCACTGAAATTTATGCAGAGAATGATATTCTCGTTAAACAGGGATTCATCTCTGCTTAATTTTCATGCCACCTTCTTAAAACTTGTCAAAACGTGTGGCAATAAAATAAATGTATCGATTTACAAAGAAGAGAGGATAACAAAAGAATGCAAAAAAAAAAAAGGCACCTAGGAAGCCGGAGTTAAAAAAAAAAAATGAAGCGGACAAAGCTATTCCACTTTAAAATGCTGAGTGGACTTTTAAGCACACTGCAGCTACTTAGGCAAAAATCACGTACCGCTATTATCATGCAGTGTAGTGTACAACAACAATCTTTCATGCCTATTTAGTGCTTTGCTTTATAAAGCACAAGCACTTTCTCATTCGATCTTAAAAGGTTCTAGAAAGATATCTATAACTTTGCAAACATTAGTGGTTGGTAAAAAAGTTACTTTTGCGAATTTATGATAAAATCCCTATTCCCATACGTAGGTATGCTGGACAAGAGTTTGCTTTAGTTGCGGATTTCAATTTTCTCTGAAGACTTTGTAAAAGCAAAAGTTCAAAGTACCTTTTAAAATAGCAAGGCAAACTCTAGTCTAATTCCACCTACTCACTAATGCATTAACCTCTGGGTCTGATATCTTGTTTGATGATATACACAATTAAACTTTGGACAAAGATGTCTTCTTAGGCAGTTTTTTCAGTTCATACACTTTATTTCCACTCAAGAGTGGGTGTGGGGCTGGGAGCAGTGGAAGCAGGCAAAGCACTCACATATCGCTGGGAAATCTGCTTTCTTTCACCAGGGTCTGCCAAGGGGCAGACACACAGATCAGAGACAGAGACTCCTGCACAGGGGGTGAGTGTGACCAGCATCAGCAAAGTCCCCAGACAGCTCTCCAGCGGCAGCTCTAAACAGTTGGCTTGCTTGAGTGGGAGCGCCGCGATATCCACTTTACACCTAGAGTATTTTCACAAATCAGAGAAAGACAAGTGATTAGCTCAAGGCCACTGTGGAAGCTCCAAAGCAACTGATTTTTATTTCATCATCCCAGAAACCTCACTCGGTCTGGGCTCTGGTTTATTACTGAGTGTCCCCACAGGGCAGTGAGGGTTACAGCTGTTCCCCTGGCTCATAATATTCACTCTCAACCTAACACACTCTAAAATTAAGGAGATGACAAGGTAAAGAAATAAAAAAGAAGGCAGCATCTGGGGATGGCAAATGAAAAGAGACCCTGGTCTTGGCCAAATACGGTCTGCAGAAAGACAATGAGATTTTAAAAAAAGAGAAAGAAGAAAGTTTCAAACATTAAGCTTTACTAATGAGCGTTCTCTATGGCTTCTCTGGGCTGTGCCCTTTATGAGTAAAGAAAATAAAGGATGTGGTTCAAAATAAATAAATAAAAGACGACGACGAAGAAAAAAGACGAGAAATTCAAGAGTGAGTGCACGCACTAATGGAGAAATCATTTTCTCCCTGAATAATGCCAACTGGCAAGTTTTATTTAAGGAAAAGTGTTAAGGTGTTTTCCTAACAAGGCGCAGTTCCGCAGGGTTCCCCTAGGTGGGCTTCTTTTGGACAAATGGAGCATGAAGTGCTGTTGATTGATCCCATTTCAGCAGCACTGGCAGAGAAAGCTGTACCCATCTGCTATAAATTGCATGTTTTCCGCCTCTTAACAACCAATGTTCTTGGGATGTTGAAAACCTCAAATAATACGTTTAAATACAGAAGCAAGCATGGAAAATGTGGGCCGAGGTGCTAGGTCATATATTTGCTTTCCCACGGAAAACTCTGAGTTTGCCTGGACCACACACCTGTTTCTGTACCCAGGTGGGTGAAGTAGCAGGGGTAGGCTGTAGTGGGGAGGAAATGGGCAATGGTGGGTGGTTCCTTGATGTAAAGTTATGGGTTTTTTCCTTTCAAATTAATTTATTCTCATTTTCTCTCCATAGTTATTGAATACAGTTATTATTCAAGACTTGAGAGGGGGAATGGTAGCACTGCCTCTTAACAATGCATGATAAGGATGGATTCTTACTCTAAACTCTACAATGGATTTTGTATATTCAGATGATTAGAAATAGGTAAACTTACATAAAGCAGAAACCTGGATATATAGGTTAAAAATTCCAGTTTAATGAATTTAAGTGAAAGCATGCAAGCAGCAACAAAAAAGAAGAAAACTCCATCAAGCTACAAGTCTATACTAGCTTTTCCTACAGGATCAAAGGCACATTGTGCATACTAATATGTGTCTATAAAATTAAGAACACTTGTGTATTTCTCTATTTTCGAATTACCAAAAGTGACCCAGTTAGCAACGTGTCACATGTAATAAATTCATCAAGTATCTCTACTGGAGACAGATTACAAATGAGGTACTTTTCAAATAATCCTCCAAAACGTGAGTGAAAACAAATGTATTCTGTAGCAATAAGGAATCTTTTAAAACTAGTTTACTACTCTATAAAAAGAAAGAATTATAAAATATTTTTATTTCATATATAATGATGTCAGTGAGGAATTAAATTTGCTTGGAAAGAAAACAAACGCTGGTGCTTTAACTGTGGCATTTCTACAAAATTAAGTACTCACAAATTTATAACCAATATTGCAGTAGTACAATTCATCACTAAGCATTACGTTGCATTGTTATAAACACTTTTACCTAACACAGCTGTTATTTACATTTCATAAGAAAGTTCTTTGGTGGTCACTTTAATTAGCCCAAATTAACAATAACTTATGGCACATTCTTTGAAATACCATTAATAATGACAATTTATCCTTGTCCTTTGCATGTTTACTTTGTTGTGGTGGCAGTGGTTTTGTTTTAAACAGCCAAAAGTTATTTAGAGACAAGACCTCTGACAGCTAATAATGTTTGAGAGGTCAAAAACAATGCATGATTAGGCAATGATAAAAATTTTTCTTGGATATTCAAAATGGATCCAACATTAATTCTCAAAAGTCATCCAAAAATGCTGTGAGAAATAGTATCAAATTTAGAATAACGGAAAACTCTCCTGGTGACTGCTTAAAGACACAACTTACTGGAACAGAGCAGTTTATTATTTTAAATAAAAGTTGAATCACATACCAAACGAAATGTGGAGTGAATATTGGGTTTCTTCTTAGAAAATACACATGTTCACAACCTTTTCAGTTATTTCTGTCCACTGTGAAACTTTTGCACCTATCTCACATTTAAAGATGAGTTAGGTAACTAGAAAAGAACACCTGCATGCAAAATAATTTCACCTTTCTGATCTATGGTTTAAAAGGCTATCATGGGAAATGGACTTGGCCCAGTAGTTAGGGCATCCGTCTACCACACGGGAGGTCCACGGTTCAAACCCCGGGCCTCCTTGACCCGTGTGGAGCTGGCCCATGTGCAGTGCTGATGCGTGCAAGGAGTGCTGCTGCGGCACGCAGGGGTGTCCCCCGCGTAGGGGAGCCCCACGCGCAGGGAGTGCACCCGTGAGGAGAGCCGCCCAGCGCCAAAGAAAGTGCAGCCTGCCCAGGAATGGCACCGCCCACACTTCCCTTGCCGCTGACCACAACAGAAGCAGACAAAGAAACAAGACGCAGCAAATAGACACAGAGAACAGACAACTGGGGGAGGGGGGGAATTAATTAAATAAATAAATCTTTTAAAAAATAAATAAATAAAAATAAAAGGCTATCATAATGAGTATTTTCAATTAGCATTAAAACTAAAATCAACATTGATAAATGCTAAGCATCTAGACGACTTTTTCTGTGAAGAGTTAGACAGTATTTTCAATTTGTGGGCCATTTGGCCTCTGTTGAAACTACTCAACTCAGCCATCGTTTTAGTATAATGCTGTCACAGACAATGGAAACAAATGAACCAATCTGTGTTCCAATAAAGTTTTATTTACATAAACAGGCAACTGGCTGGGTTTGATTCAGGATGCCCTAATTTGCCAACCCATGACCTAGACAAATGCTAATATTTTAACTGTGGTGAATTACAGTCATGGACGTATTCAATAAAAAAATCTACAAGGTTGATTGCTAACTGCATTAAACTCATTAATAAATGTATTGGACATATTAACCTAAGAATAATTTTTAAAATTTGAACTTACTATAGTCCAAGAAACCCTGGCCAATACATCCAACCATCTGTTAATGAAAATTAATAAAGCAATAAAATGTATACTATTGCTCTTCCATCTGATAGAAACAACATGAAACACAAACACAGCACATCTATAGAACTAATGTTTTAAACGAGCATTGGAAAATTAGGTCTGTTTCCTTGGCAACGTATGTAGTTTCACATGCAGGGGGAATAAACAGGTTTTGATGATCATTCGGAAGATGGGACAGAGCAACCCTTAGCTATCAGAAATCCCCATTCCAAACCTGGTCTTAGAAAAATCAGTCAATAGGTGCTGTAATGTGATGCGTTTCTCATTATGGAAATAAAAACATCAAAGTCACTGATGTACTCCTGCCTAGAGAGGAACTGCCATCAGTTCATTTGCAGGAGATGGAATACAATGTCTTTGTGACCTCATCGTGCCTTCTTTTGGAACCACAACTGGAGGTGACACCACCCACCCTCTGTGTTCCTTTCCATTTCTCAGAAGTGAAGCTCTCTCCCCCCTCTCTAGGCAGTTTCTGTGCCTTCTTCCTGGTAAACATTTCCCCCAATGTCCATCTCAGGCTATCTACCATTCATCTTCCAGGTCTCAGAGTAGACCTTGGTTTTCCAAGGAGCCACCCTCTACCACCTGGGAGCCCAGGTTCCCTTCCATAGCATCCTGATCTACAGCGCTCACCCCAGAGCTGTCACTCTCTGCTTCTTTCAGTAGCCCAGGTGAGGACAGAAGCCATAGCTGTATTATTTTCCACTGAACCCCCAGTACTTAGCAGGCTGCCAGATATGCAGTGTGCTCTGCAGTCAATGAATAAAATGAGCAAACAAATGAATGCCAGGGGCAAAATGAAAACAGCGAAAAGTAAAAATAATCCAAATGATAAAGTCTGAGCTTTTAAAATTTTCCCAATCTCCATTTCCTCCCCTGTGTAAGAAAGGAATTGAAACAAATGTATTTACTAGGTGATATATCAAGATTGAAAATTCCATGTTCCTACTACCTTAAGAAAACAGGGACTAAATCTAAATTGTCCCCCCCCCCCCCATCTGCAAAGGATCTATTTTAAGGCTAGCCTCTCTAGCCCACAGGCAGCTCAGGTGTTGATTTAGCATTGTCTGACCTCCTGTTCACTTCTTTCTCCATTAATCCCAAAGCATTTTAATGTTTTAATTCAACACATAATTTCACCATATCAGTCAGCCAAACCTGCTCAAGTTTTACTTGTCATGATAGCTTTTAACCTCGTATTCATTACCATAATTCCATGTTTTATATTACAGACTGGTCAGCTTTTAACTTAAATGCAAGGGGCAGAAAAGAGTGCTATAGTTTTAAAAGCTGTAAATCTCAGAGGCTAAGGAAGCGGGGGAACAGGAAGAAAACTGTGAATGTGTCAAGCCTGGCTGTAAAAGCAGATCAACGACACAGGGTGCAATTTGTCCAGAGAAATACTCCAGCCCAGAGTCTCCACTGCCTCTAAGTCACTAATAAACGGGGGAAATGTCAAAGTCACTTTATAAGACACCATCTGGGACTAAAGACAGAACGTGAGGCAGGACAGTCAAAGTTGGCTTGCGGAATCTCATCCTTAACCTTTTTAAACTAAATTAAGTCTAGCATATCCTATATCAGGTCCATCTCTAGAATCACCTGGAAATGTAAACTATACTTTAAGAAAATGATTATTTTGAAGTGATTCAGGCTACAAGGGAATAATCTGTATTCAGACCGTTGTCATATTGTTCAAAATTGAAGCTCATTACATTTAGCTCTTAACCCTAATTCTTATTCCCCCAAACATTTATTATTCCTGGACCATTGGTGGACTCTAAGATCAGATTCTCTGCCTTTTGTTTTTGTTTTGCCTACAAAGAATCTCTGGGCTTTGTAAGAACCATCGTTTTGGGTTTGATGAATCTGCTCAAGCAGCTTTCCTGCCGCCAGCAGCCAACTTTCTTCAGGAGTTTTCGGAGGCTCAGCGGCTAAACACAGAATTACCACATAACCCAATAATTACATGTGGCTCAAGAAAGCCTGGGGGAGTTTGCCCACAAAGCCATATTTTAACTGTCACCAAGCTAGGAACCACCATCACTGTGATTTCTCTTCACATAACCACGATTATTACCCCAGCCTTCTTCAGCCATAGCTGTGAAATCCCAGTATTGCTCCAGCTAACTGGCAGGGCTCAGTTCATAAGTCAACAGATGTCCTCCCTATCATGTTCTCGAAGAGTTCAAATCTAACTTCTATGAAAAAAGACAAAAAATGCCACACTGTTTTGGAGAAAAAAAAAAAAGGTTAGAGTTTGCTCATCATGTGTTATTTACTGCATAATTTTAGTTGCAAATAGTGTGGGGATCTATAGCTACCATGCAGAAAAATCTCAAAATTAAAAATGACAATATTACCTACCTTTTCAGTGCTCAAAAAGTCCTAGGTATCAAGTAGATGGCCAGAAGAATGGTGCAAGTTGGCCAGTGTCCCCATGTGGTAGACTGAACTACGTACCCCTTTGCCCTTCAAAGGATACATTCTTATAATCTTAATCTTAGTCCACATTCCAGTGTATGTGCATTTATTTGTAAATAGGACCTTCTGAAGATGTTACGATTAGTGAAGGTGTGGCTGACTGCAATAAGGTAGATCTTAATCCATATTACTCAAACCCTTATAAAGAGAAGACTCCAGATGCCAAGAGTCAGAGAAAGCCACAGAAAGGAGTCAGAAGCCAGAAGGTAACAGAAACCAGAAGAACTGACACAGAGCGGAAGAGATCACTTTCTGACAGGAGGCTGAGATGGAAGTCAAGGGACTGCAAGCTAGTAACACTGCAGACTTCAGGGAGAAAACAAGCCCTACCAATACCTTGACTTTGGACTTTCAGTCTTCCAAAGCATGAGCCAATAAATTGTCATTAAGCCAACCCACTGTGTGGTATTTGTCATAGCAGCCCAGCAAACTAAGACACCCCATTTTACAGACAAAGAGGCAGACTTTGCAAGTGAATGTGTTACCCAAGGTCATGTAGCAAAGCAATGGTATGGCTGTAGTAAGCCAAGGATGTATGACTCAAAGGCAGGTATTCCTTACTTCACATCAAACTGTCTATGAGGGGAAGCTTCATTGAAGAAAATTTCCTCAGAGAGGCCATGTAGAGCTTGAAATTACTATCTTCAAGGAATTCTCCAAAAGCAAACATGAAATAAGCCTTAGGAGGCATTTAAGATTCACTTATACTGTGTAAGAGCCTGCTAAGGCAAAAGGATGTTTTCCCAACATTCAGAAAATAAAATAACTGAGGCTTGGGATTAAGAAAATAAAAGAAAGGACATATGAAAAAAAAAGGTTGAAATATTTTAAAGGTAACAAATTAAGTTACAATTCAGTTATATACATATTACCACAATTTCTCCTTTAAATCTGAGGTGGAATATATATTTTATAGTAGGTTTTGCCCCACCTGGAAGTTTGCAGAAGGGTTCTGTATGTTCTGTTATGTTCTGAAGCCAGCTCCCGAGAGGGAATTTTGTTATCTTTCATACCTCAGGAGAGGAAAAAGGAAAAGGATACCAAAAAAAAGATCCTTTTTAAAAATCTATGTAGAGGAAGGACAGAACGGCCACTAGCACAGGTATATTTCTAAGTTACAAACAGGAAATAGCTATAATAATAAATGAACATGCAAATGACAAAACATGGAGAAAAAGGGACATCTTAAATTATTATTTTTTTCTCTGTGAAACAGCCTAACATTCGTTCGGAAAAGCATTTCCTATTATGTAAAGGAAACATGGCAGCACAATGACATGAGAAATGGAGGAACATTATTCTTTGCACCTACCAAAATAACACGTTAGCTATCCATCAAGGGAGGCCCAAATTCCCACTGTCCGGATAATACTTTGGGGACACAGAGTTCTCTGCATGTGTGTGACCTGTTGTTGTTCCAAAGGCGAGTGCAAAGTTTCTGAACCTCGCACCATCAGGACCGGCAGAGTGCGGGTAAGCCATGATGAGTGCTCTGGTACCAAAAAGTATCTGAGATATCTGTTACCCTGTAGGGTGGAGTAGGGAGAGGCACAGTCTGGCTGGTAAACTGTTAGGGCAGTATGTAGTCAATGCTGGACCGCAGGAGGACCTGCAGGTGCAGCAGGGGGCTGGGCAAAGTCTGGTTTGCTATCTGAACATGGGACAGCTCCTACCAGGTAAGCACAGAATTGAGGATGAGGGCACTGTGAAAAGCAGGGCAACCAAGGCTATGACATGAGGACAAGGTGCAGAAGTGCCAACTGGTGGCAGCACTACTCCTCAGGGGGATTCAGAAATGCACAGTGAAGTGTGGGTATGATGTGTGTTTGTTTTTCACACAATAACTTGGCAAAGTAACTGGCATGGGGCAGGTGAGGTCCAGGGTTGCTACACACCCTGAACCATGCCAGACAGTCCATGCAACACGATGCCTCTTTTGAAAAATAGTACCAAACTCCCCACCCATCAGTCACAGGATGAGCTACTGATGATAGCAGAAACAGCTGACACTGTGTGCTGGACACTGTGCCGAGTATTTTACATGCAAAAAGCACTGCACAAGGTCCTGGGTGAGCTGCATCTAATCCCATCTCTGCCTATAAATTCCTAACTGCTGGAAAAACATTTCATTTCCCTGGGTCTCAACTGTAAAATGAAGGAATTAGGCTAGATGAGTGGTGGTCAAGCTTTAGTTTTCAACAATAAAACCCTTCCTTAAAAGGAATTTTATGTAGAATGGCAATATCTAATCCAGACAAAACTGAGATGCTCTGGCTGCAGGCAGAGGAACGGGGAGGCACCTCCCATTCCTCAAGCATCTCCTGGAATCCAGGGTTCCAGAGAACGTAGTCTAAAAAATACCAGGCCAGCAGCTGTTGAGCTGCTTATGTTCCAAATCTAGGGTCTGTATACAAGTTGTATGTATATGGCAGGAGCAAAAGGCAGTGGTTTGGTGGAAAGAACTTTATCTTTCAAAACAGACAGAGTGCTGCCCTTGCCGTACACTCACTCCAGGAAAATTTGTGGCCAAGTCGTTTGTAAATCTCTTGGACTCCATTTCGTCATCTATGAAATAAGAATAAAGCCACTAATTTGCAGGACTGTTCTGAAGATCAGAGATGACATATGCTTCCGCCAGCATTCTCTAGGCATCTGCTATGTGTCAGGCACTATGCCATTTAATCGTATTCTTCACCATACCAAAAAGAAGCTAAAATACTTAGACTATTGTCAGTTATATGACTGAGTCTCTCAATTAAGTTGGGGAGGTCCAAAGCAAAGGAAATGAAATAAAATAGATTTGGCCTCAACAGATTTCATTATAGTTTGCCACAAAATTCATCCAGGACATGAGAAAGTTTCAATCATTTAGGACACCTAAGCCTATATTCTTACTAAATAATATGATATCTTACAAAGCAGCAAAACAACACTATAGGGCGTACTGTTAATGTATTTAAATATTCCCAAATAGTCTGAGATGGCATATAATCTTTCTTTAAAAAATTCCCAATAGATAATGGATGGCATTTACCAATTCAAAAACATAACAAACCAAAACAAGCTTTCTCCATGTTAGGGTTACATGTCCGGGTGACATATGGTTCCTTGAAATAGTGAAGGCAGGATTTACATTAAGCCCAAACAGATAAAGATAATGCCTCTGAACCAGCCCCATTCCAAAACAAGCTCCACGCCCGAGCCCACCATGAAGAAAGCAGAGCAGACTCACGTGCCCAGACGCTCCTCGTGCTTTTTGCTGTCCTTTCCCCACACTTCAATGTCCAAAATGCCCATCCTGTCAGAGAAGTAGTGAAAGTCAAACTGTTCCCGCCACTGGGGATTTGCACTCTTACACAGTGTCTAGAAAACATGCGGTTATAATATTTATTTTCTTAAAATGTTATTCATTGCTACAGCAGCTACACATTAATTGCATTTCTAAAACTGCAGGGGGCTCATTATCACGTGTCAGCCCCTTCTAAAGTAAAACTTTCCTTTATGGAAGGAAGGGGATTCCCAAGTGCTCAGGAATTTGAAAACCATCACTACTCTTTTAGCTGCCCTCCATATCCAATCATTCACCCACCAGGTTAGAGTTCTGTCACCCCATAAGAAATCATAAATAACATATATGTCATGCATAGACATCAACAGACATTTTACAATTATTCTTTCTCTCTTACAGAAGATAATATGTTTGGTTAATCAATCACAAGTCACATTTTTATTGGTATATCTATTCAGTACTGACTTAAGATTTATATAAATTAACAGTTTGGGGACTGTGAGGTGCATTAAATAAGAAATCCATAACTTGTACAGTGTTGCCTACTTTTAAAATCTGAGGTACTAAATCCAGTTATTAATATTAGAATAGAAGGGAGATAGGAAATTCTACTGCAGCCACACTTAGAAATTGATAGGAGTGGTTTGAAAACTCCACAAGTGTTTCTGTATTCTCCAAGAATTATTTCAAATTGCCTATGTGTTTGGTTCATTGGCGCTTCATTTAGATAGAGATCCAGTTTGTGGCTAAAATGTGAACAAGAATGGGGGCCATCAACTATTAGGCTGAAAGGACACAACATCAAATATGAAATCATAGCACCAAGTAGTCCTGCTTGGGAAAACACTGACAACTCAGACCCCCAATTGTAGGCAAGGTCATGTAAAATAATTTAAGCCATTTTTTAAAAACCAGGCTTAATATATGAGATGGCAGAATTTAGAAACTCAGAAGCAAAAAAAAAACACTGTCAGACCACAAATTAAATGCAGTACTCCCCAAGGGAATCTGTAACAGATACTGGACTAATTCTACCCTTCACCTTAGTCCAAAGGACTAAGTGCATTTAGAGATGAATAATTTTTCTATAAATCCTGAGCCTGACCCCAGTTGGCTCAAGGAATTGTAGCGGGGAGACATGGTTACCGTGGATACGCTCACTGTAGGTACAGCCTGAAACTACCCGGTTAAACTAATTATCTGCATATTTCTGGCATAACTTGCCTTCAATTTTTCACATTTCTTATCAACTATTGTACATTTTGAGTCTCAATTCTCTACTCTTTGTGCTAGAGTAAATGAAATCTAATATATTTAATATTACACTCAAAATCGTGCAGAGAGAAAACCTCTCTCTGCCCTAAATCACTTTCCAACTTGTCTGCATCTGTTAATTCCTGTAGACTGGAAAGCCTGAACTGCAAAAATCTTCTGGTCTATTTTCAAAATCTTCCACTGATTTTTTTTTCCTATGTGGCTTTTGGCAAGTACCATAGCTTTCAAGTGTCATAGTTCCCTCAATCCATTAAACACTGGAAATATGCCTGTCTGACAGTTATGTAAAACTAATTAATTACCACAGTTTGGAAACTATGTTTTTTTTAAATAAAAGCCACACAAAATTACTAAGATTAAACTTTAAATAGAATTTGGATTGGCAGATTAAGATGATCAATTTTAAAGTGTGTTCAAAATGCCTTTACTTTTATTCAAAATAAATTACTTTTAAAACTTTAGATCATTTATTTTTTTTTAATTGTAGCAAAAAATAGTATAACTAGATGCTATCATTTATGCTAATACTAACAAGAGAAAGTAAAGCATGCATAATTTTGAAAATATTGTAGTTTTCTTAAATACTTGAATACAAATATAATGCATTCCACTATTGTTCGTTTGTAGGATTTTGAAAAAGTTCTACTATCCTTTTCCCTCATCCTATCAAGCATGGTTTACTTCTTTATAAAATCCAAATACATGACATATTCAAATCTATTATTTAATAAGTTTTCTCCAGCTTTGAGTTACTGCATTAAAATAAATTTTCCTAAGCAATCAAAATACTTCACATACTTATTGACTGTACATATATGATTATTTTGTTTTCTGGGGTGATCCTAAATATGATTAGGAGGGTTAAAAGTGAATTACTTCTATTCTTGTGAAATTTTGAGTAGAACAACATTTTTTTCATCATTAAATGAATTGTGCTCCTTATGGAATTGCTAGGACTTACCTTACTTCTGTACCTCTGATCTCCCAGTTTTAACTGGACAAACATCTCTGTCATGTTTCCTCCTGAGACATTCTTTCCTTCCAACAAAGTTATACTTATAATCCCATTCCAGAGCTGGTTCTTTTTCAGGGATTCTGAGAGTCGAAGGTTGCGTATCAAAGAAGACTAAAGCAAAAAATAGAGATGACATGTAAACTTGGTTATAATTCTTAAGTATGACTTTGGTGATCAAAGAAATGCCAGTTTTCAATATTTGATAATAGACATCACTCCCTGTCTGGTGAAAAGTGCCTTTATTAGTTTCAAAAACCTACAATCACAGTTTTGTGGTTTCCCTCTTAAGCAATGGACTTGTAACAATATAGCAAAAGATGAATACAAACAAGATCTACCTTTGGCTCAGGCCTGTACTCCCATAGAGATGTGCTCTCTGGTAAGAATCTTTAACCTGGGTCTTTGGTTATTTTAATAGCAGGAAGGGGAGAAAGACATTCTGGGAAAAAGAAATAGAAGAAGGCATTGCTTTGCAGGGCAAACTAACATCAGGCATTTAGGAATCATGGCTTTGAATTTATCCTTCACATTTGAATTTGTCCCCACATCCCTTTATTCTGAAATATGGTGAGGAGGGTTAAAAGTAAGTTAGGAAAGTGGACTTGGCCCAATGGATAGGACATCTGCCTACCACATGGGAGGTCTGCAGTTCAAACCCCGGGCCTCCTTGACCCGTGTGGAGCTGGCCCATGTGCAGTGCTGATGTGCTCAAGGAGTGCTGTGCCACACAGGGGTATCCCCCGCATGGGGGAGACCCACGTGCAAGGAGTGGGCCCTATAAGGAGAGCTGCCCAGTGTGAAGGAAAGCGCAGCCTGCCCAGGAATGGCACCGCACACATGGAGAGCTGACACAACAAGATGACACAACAAAAAGAAACATATTCCCAGTGCCACTGATAAGGATGGAAGGGGTCACAGAAGAACACACAGCAAATGGACACAGAGAGCAGACAACTCTGGGGGGTGGGGAGGGAAGGGGAGAGAAATTAAATTATATTACTCATGCACGGTCTCACACACACATACCTTAAACAGAACATAGAAAAAGGCAAGCATCCCCTATTATTAAATTATAAAGGAGATAAACACATTTCGTTTGTTTTTTATTTCAATTATGTAAATTTTCAAACATACAGAAAGGTGGAGAAAGAAAAGTACAATAAACCACCATATACTATTCAGCAGCTTCAAGAGTTTGCCAATCTTATTTCATCTATTCCTTCACTATTTTTTCCTGCTAAAATGTTTTAAAGCAAATCCCACATTTGGTTTCACACAATGACCATGCCATCGTCAAACACAATGGTTTCCTTACTATCATTAAATCCCCAAACCATATTCAGGTTTCCCTGATGGTCTCAACAATGTCTTTTCACAGGTAGCTAGTTGGAGTTAGGATCCCCACATGATCCACAAGATGCGTTTAGTTGGGGGAGTTATTTTCATTCTCCATTCAGTAAGTAAAATGGCATAGGCATGGACTTCGTTATTTGAAGGAGAAATAAATGGGCTGGAGAATGTAGATGGCGCCAAGTATCATAGAAAAGCAATGAATTTCTAACACTGTATATTCATTCCTGTCATTTGCTCAATATATCTACAAGATCATTTAGACACCAATTCGTTCAGATAGCAGTTAGTCACAATTTATCACAATAAATGGGATGTCAGTACCATATTAATTTAATACCAGTGTACTTCACCCAACACACATCACTCTATCACCCTTAATAAATGATGCAACACTATACCAAGGTGACTTTGTAGATAATTTTATAACAACCTTAAACAAAATACATATAAGAAAATATTTACTCACAAATTGCATATCCTTACTCTTTTCTCTTGAAACATACAAAACACACATACACAGAGAGAGTGAGGTTTTGGAGGTGTTGAGACAGAGCAGGGAAGGCAGATGGGGAAAGAACTTTAAAAATAAACAAAAAAGGAGCCTCTCTTCTGGGAAATAACAGTCCAATATTCTTAATTTCTCTTTGCAGTTGGTTCTGGATAGGATATAGTCAATAATGAAGGCTAACGATATAGTTAAGAGTAGGTGATTTTACATTTATTAAAACAACATAACCCATCAGGATGGATAGACAGATAGGTAGATAGATAGACATATATATGTGTGTGTATATGTATCTATATCTATATCTATATGCAGCTATATTAAATATACTTTATAGCTTATTAGGCACATGGGCTGAAAAAAGTCCCATCTTTAAAAAGAAAATGAGATTTTGATTCATATACCCTGCCCGCAATTCCTTTTAAAAATTTTGCTTCTTAAAGTTTGAATTGCAGACCAAAAAGCTAAAGCATGACCTATCCCATGGCCATGTTTCAAAGTTCCGACAGATATATTCCTCCCTAAACACTGCAACTATTTCAAAATTCTTTTTATAAAGAAGGGAGTAATGTCCACAAGGGATCAAAGGGCATCCTACAGTCTGGCAATTGCCTAAGAAAAATGGCAGTGCTTCCATGAAATATGCCCTAAAATAATTTTGCGGCTTGGTATGTCCTAATTTCAAATTGGATGTTTATCTTGGAAAGGCTTCTATCTAACTTGTCCATAAAACAGCCCCACTTAGCTCTATGAGCTCTGTGAAAATGGAATCCAAAGCTGGTTATTAAGGGGGCTGAGAGATAGGTTCCATATGGCAGAACAGCATGGGAGGGCAGGGCTGGGGCCGACATCAGGCACAGCTTGGCTGGAGCTCCTGATCTATCCATGGACACTCGTTGCATTACACCATAACATCTGGATTATTGCTTGTAATGTCCCTGGGAAATATCCACTTTCCATCAAAGCCTTTATCTATCTCAGTTGGACTTTGAACATTTTAGTATTTAACGCGGTCATGTTTGATGTGATGGACTTGCTCTTTGCTGTCCAAGATTTTCCCCCCCTACTAAAGACAGGGTGGGAGAAGAAAGTATTTACTGCACCATTTGCAGATAGAAGAGAAAACACACACACACCCTTTTTTAAAACTTCTTTCACCCTAAATATCTCTGTAAAACTCACTATCAGGTTATCTCTAAAATGAAGTTTCATTTGCAAGCAACATATCTTGGTGTGTGTGGATGTGTTAAAGAAGTTTCTTAATAACTTTAACATTTCTCTTCCATCCTTGATGCTTGCCATGATGGCTTAAGAGCAGTGAGTCTGTAGGGTTGGGGGTAGGTCTGGGCATCCTGTGTGCTCTACTGCAGAGTTGGGCTCTCCAAATCTTTTGTGCTCTCTTCAAACACTCCCATTCTCCCCACAATAAATCGTCTCATCTGCACTCACTCAGTTAGCGGAATGGCTCAGGTTTTCATGTCTGTGCCGGAGTCTGTAAGTGAAATTTGTCATCTTAATGCAGCTTGGAATGTGAAAGGAGAGAAGGAAATTACCCATCAAAGGGGAAGCCTACCCCACCTGAACCGAAACAAACACCAGGAGATAGTGCAAAGCTTCTGGGTCCTGACCCTAATTTCTCAGCAGACATAGTGGGTAAAATATAGCCCATAAGGGTTTTGTTATTTTTCTCCTTCCTCCCCAAGGATCAGAACCTTTTACTCTTTCTATGTTGATTCATTCATATTCTCTCTCCTCCTCCAGCCCTCACCCTACCAAATCCACACCCATTTTTTAAAATAAAGAAGCACACATACTAGTTATTAACAGTGAAAGCAAGCCACGATGTTTAATTAAGAAACATATTCACTTTCATAAAAATGAAACAACTTAAAAACATTAGTTTACTCCTGGGTCATAACAGTCCCATAGATAAGAAAGGGAAGGAGACTGGAAGTATAAGCAGTAGAGCCTCAGCTCACTTCAAAAAGGCAGAGAATCTTCAGAGTTTCTGATCTAGAAATAGATTCTCAAGAAAGGGAATGAGGGAAGCGGATTTGGCCCAACAGGTAGGGCATTCACATGGGAGGTCCAAGGTTCAAACCCTGGGCCTCCTGACCTGTGGATGTGCTGGCCCATGCACAGTACTGATGCACGCAAGGATTGCCCTGCCACTCAGGGGTTTCCCCCGCATAGGGGAGCCCCATGCACAAGGAGTGCGCCCCATAAGGAGAGCCGCCCAGCGTGAAAAAGGTGCAACCTGCCTAGGAATGGCGCCACACAAAGAGAGTTGACACAACAAAACAAGACACGGACTCCGGGTGCCACTGACAAGAATACAAGCGGGCACAGAATAACATACAGTGAATGGACCCAGAGAGTAGACAACTGGGGGGGGGGGGCGCGCAGGGAAGGGGAGAGAAATAAATAAAAAAACAAATCTTTAAAAAAAAAGGGAATGAACTTTCATTCCTATGATATCTAAAATGAACTATATTTTGGGGACATGGATTATTTGAGGATTATGGCCAAGGAGCACACTGGGAAGATGCTGGTGAGGACTCTAGCATCCCTTTCTCTTGGCCTGGTGGCAAAGGCAAACCCAGGAATGATGGACATGCCAGCTCCAAACCACCAATCTATTCCAAGTCTGGAAAACTGACAGAGATCAGGAGTAAAGAAAAAGCCTGAGAGAACGGCATAGAATCTCAGGAACTAGAGCTGCAGGCATCAAAAGTGATGTTATTTCCACTATGCCATGTTCCAGAAATGACCATGTTGACACATACCATAGAGTAATGATGCAAAGTATCCCATAGGGTGCAACAAAAATACAAAAAAAAACAGGGGAAGATCGAGAAGGCACTGACTAGTATACTTCTGCTGAGTGCCAAATACTGTGTGAGTACTTTATAAATCATTTCAATTATAGAAATATAAAAATGCAAGTGTTTCAACGTTGCTAAGGCATCTTAGTTTGACTCTGGCTCAATATTTTCCTAAGTCACTTGGGGAAGTAGGCAGTCAATGGAAACAAATGCATGAACAAATTAGCCAATTTTGTAAAACCATGAATAGCAACCCAAGATTCCAACCATGTTGGTCACTGCTTTGAAAGGGTACAGGAGAACATTCAGTCTATAAAAGGTTTCACTGAAATATTCCTTCTAAGCTTTTTCACCATGTAAAACTACAGCTTCTTGTCAACAGCTTTTATGGCATGACATGAGAAGAGCCATGCATCCATGGAACAGGATCCCAAAAAACGATTCTATTCAGCAACTCCTTTTTATCATCTGAAGAGGATTCTGTAGGCATGAATCCTATTAGAACAATACCAAATTTTACATAAGGATATAAAGAAAGTCTTTTAAATTTCCCACTTGGTACCTATACATGGAAGATATGATTCATATTTATAGATGAAAATTATATCACAGTTATAAGAATATGAATATGTGTGAACCAGGACATTAGCTATAAAAGTTATATATGGAATTTAATATCTTTAAATTATAAGAGAATATTATCACTCATTTATCTCCTTAAGAATAAAAATTAAAAAAAGAGAAGATAAAAATAGATAAAAACTATAAATGTCCAATGACTCTTCAAGTTTAGGAACTGGAAAAGTTTTGCTTTTGACATATTAACTACTATTAAAAAATGGGGGAAGGAGCCCTGATCAAGATGTGGAGTGAGATGCTTCAGGACTCCACTCCCCCAACAGAAGCTGTAAACAACCAGCAAGACCTGGTGGAAACATCCTCCTCCAAGCTCCAGGAAAGAGTTAAAAACTGTAGGAACAGGTTGAGGGCTGAATCAACAAAAAAGCTCCTTAAAAGCAGTAGAATCCCCTGCCACCCTGGCTGGCCCCTCCCCAGCTTGGCACAGTTGCAGCCTGCACTTCCACCCTGGTCCCCATTCCAGAAGGAACAGAGCAAGCCCTAGAGTACGCACTGGAAGCATGTATGTCTGGCTGTAGGACTTTAAGGAAATGGTTTCCGAGTGAAGAGGGGACATTTGGAACTATGTAAATGAGAAAATTACCAGTGCCACATGCGCACACCCAAGACAAACATATGCACTAAAAGAAATGGGGGGGGGGGGCTTATGCGTTGGCCTGGAGCTATTCTCTAAACTCACTGTACAGATTAAGTTCTGAAGGACAACACTCTCACAGGTCAATCTGCAAAGAATGAAAAAGTGTTTACCTTCCTTCTTTCCCCCTTCCTTCCTTCCTCCATTTTTCCTTTCTTCTTTTTTTTGTTAGCTTTTGGCATTTTGGCATTCAAGGAAATCTGTCATAGTACTGGCTAGATAGAAGCTTAAGGAATAGATGCCTCAGACTCTAACTACCAGCAATAAAACATCAAAATAATAAAATGCCCACATTCCAACAAAAGGTTACAGTAACCAAGCATGAAAAGAAATGAGTAGTAATGGTCCAGGTAAGAAAGGATTAAGGCATTAGGAACCATCATTGAAGAGGACAGGATTTAAGACACTACAAAGACTTTTTTAAAAAGTCCTACATATGAGCAAAAAGCCAAAGGAAAACATGGACAAAAAATTAAAGGAAACCAGGAAAATAATAGATGAATGCAAAGAGAAAATCAATAGAGAGGTGAAAATTACGAAAAGGAACCAAACAGAGCTGAAGACCACAGAAACAGAAATTACAAAATCCCTAGAAAAGTTCAACAGCAGACTGGAGCTGACAGCAAAATGAATCAGTGAACTTGAAGATGACATAATTGAAATCATTCAGTCTGAGAAATAAGAAGAATGAAGAAAAGTGAACAGACTCTGAGGAACCTGTGGGATACCATAGAGCTTACCAAAGTACACATTATGAGAGTCCCAGAGAGTGAAGAGAGAAAGGCGAAGAGAGCACATCCAAAGAATTTCTGAAATTTAATAAACAACATGATTTGACACATTCAAGATGCTTAACAAACTCCAAACAGAATAACCAAATAGACCCATACCACTGCATTTTTATAATCAAACTGTTGAATGACAAAGATAAAGTGACAACGCTGAAAGTCACAAGAGTTCTAGAAGCAATACGTCACATACATTAGAGCCTCAATTAAGATTAGGTGCCTGTTTCTCTTGTTAAAGAGAGTTCTGTAGGTTGAAAGGAAAGAACAATAGGCAATAGATTGAAGCACGGGTACATATAAATGAGAGTGCTATGGTTTTTTCGGTTTGTAACAACTTTTTCTTTCCTACTGGATCTAAAAAGCAAAAAGCATAAAATGTAATGAGAAATCAGTAGCTTGGGACTCATAATGCATAAACATGTCATCTGTGACAAGAACTACAAAAAGGTGGGGAAATAGAGGCATACAGGAATATAGTTTGTGTAAAACTATTAGAGGTGATTTTGTACCGAAGTAAACAAGATTGTTATAGATTCAGAATATTAAATTTAAGCCCATGGTAACTACAAAGAAAATATCAGAGAATAAGCAAGATCACAGAGACAGAAATTACAGCACAAGTTGCCAAGAGCAGTGAGGAAGGGGAAGAGAAAATTAATGTATAATGTGAGTAGGGTTTCTATTTGGGGAGATAGAAAAGATTTAGTAATGTAAGGTGGTGAGAGTACTATAATATAATGAATGGGATTAATACCTTTGAATGGAATGCTTGGGAGTGGTTGAAATGGAAAGTTTATGTTGTATATATGTTCTCAAAATTAAAAAGAGAGAGAGACAAGAGGAAGAAATAGCAACTAAAGAGCCAGTGGCAATTAAATGCAGTACCTGATCTTGGATAAGATCTAGTATCAAGGGAGAGAAAAGGCTGAAAGGGACATTATTGAGACATATGAAAAAATGGAATATAGACTGTAAGCTTTATATCAATATTAAATTTCTTGAACCTGACAACTGCACTTAAGATGGTTACATTAGTGATTATCCTTGTTCTTAGGAAATATGCATGGCAGTATTAAGGTTTCAAGGAGCATATAATAATCTGCACTCAAGTGCAGTATAAATAATCTGCACTCAAAATGTTCAGAAAATCTATTGTTATATAGATAGATGGATAGAGAGAGAAGGAGAGAGAGAGAGAGAGAAAGAATGCTATGAAAATGTGGCAAAATATTAAAGTTGGTGGATCTGTTACCTGACAGGGTTTGTGCTGTATTATTTTTGTAACTGGACTGTATGTTTGAAAGTATTTCAAAACAAGAAAGTTAAATAAAATGAGGGTCATGCAATTCAAGAAGATTTTCTTTTTGCCCTGGCCTCTAGGAAGCTCAGTGTTAAATGTTGTGATCATATGTTATAAAATTTTTTGGGATGTTTTGATTCACTTTCTTCTTCCTGCTTCTTTTCATTCCTAGATTCCATTTCCCCATGCTCTCTTCACTTAAAATATTTCTTAGGGCACCTTCATCCAGGACTGGGGATAGGGCAAAGCAAGTGAGGCAACCAGTGTGCAAAATTTAAAGAGAAAGCCACTCTCAAGCTCATGCATATGTGGGATCGGTACCTGAATGTGAGCTTCCCCCAACATTTTGAACCCTGGACACCTAGCTTGCCCACGCAATCCCTGCTTAAGGGTTGGCAGCCCTAGCTACCCATCTTCAAGGTGGGCTCTTCCTTACATGTCTAGCTTTGTCTCCTATTCCAAGCAATCCCTACATCCTCTAGTCCATAGCATGGCTCTCAAACTTGAAAATGCCCCAGGATGATCTAGAGGGCTTGATAAAAGATTGCTAGGCTGTAAACAGCACCACTTGTATTACAATAGATGTAGTGTTATAATAAACTATTTAATGTGGGGGAAAACTAAATAAAAATGAAAGATCACTGTAACCCATTTACATAGTTTGTGCTTCAGGAGGTCTGAGGTGAGGCCCTAGGAGCTCATTTATAATGTTCTAGGAGAACTGCTGCTGCTCCTTGGGCCCCACTTGGGAAACCACTGCCCTTTGCTAAATAGTTTGGAGTTACTCCCAAGCCCCATGTTATTTTATACTGCGGTGTCTCCCTTCGTTTCATCCTCTTTCTCACTTGCTAGGCTCATTTTAGTCTTCTTTCTCTTACCAGCCCTCCTTAACACCTTGCAGGGCACGATGCAGGACTCACTGTGCACCCTGCACCCTCCTTTTCTCATTTCTCCTCCTAGCTCATCAGTTATGATTGGAGAGTCCTATTCATTTGTGGACTCCCAGGACAGTATTCCTACCACTATAGTTTGGGTGCAACAAGAGAATCTCGACCAAATCTCAGTGAGAATAGGCAAGATTTGATGAATCCCTTACAAAGGCAATGAATGAGTTGGTCTTTCTCAAGTTTTGAGGCTTCCCATGGATTTATGGCCTTACCTGAACATGACTGAGGCCCCCAGAGAAGACAAAAGCCTCTGGAAGTCATTCTGCCCAGGCTAATGCTTATCTAGATGTCATAAATAGGCAGCAGAAGCATTGGGGTCAAGAAACTCAGCAGTAGGACAGTGCTGCTTCTCTGAAGATGTAGAGGGATGAGATAGAGTATCTATCTATCTATCTATCTGGCTGTTGGGGTTTAAAAAGGTAAAAAGTATGACTATGGGTGGGACTGGAGTTCAGTTAAAGCAACAAGACACAATAAACAAAGAACCACACCCTATTAAATGAGAAAGACTGTTGATCTGTGTTCCAACCATAATAGCCTCCATTTTGTTCCTCAAATTGAGAATACCTTCTCTTATAAAAGGCTTTTGCCTGAACTGTTTGGCCTACATAAAAATAAGCGATGTAAGCTCAATTAGAGAAAGGCATGGGGTGAGAATGGACCTGAACTGGAAGTGGGAGGAGAGGTATCCATTCCAGTGCGAGTAGCTCCTTTCACCCCAGAGCTACAGAACTAGACAAACCAATCATCAAAACTCCTTTCTGATCCTCAACTAGGCTCTGGTCATAGAGCAGTTCATTATAAACAAAGTAGCACATGGATGATAGAGATGATAGATAGATAATGCTTCCTTCCAAATTCATTTGACTGTCCTCTTTCAATTAAAGTTCTGCCACATCAAACCAATGTGTGGCATTTGATGCCTCTCATGGAACTAAATAGTTTAAAAATCATGCTTTGTAAGTCACTCGAGTTTTTGAGACCTTGGCAAAAGAGAAACAGCTCCAAACATGCTGTTTGCAAAGTGTTCAATTCTGTGATGATGTCTTAGTGACTTACTTTTTCTTTAGTGGTCAGAAGGAAAATCAATATTGTCAATTCATATGACCAAGTCAAAGGAAAAAACAAACCCCCAAATTTGCCAAGATTTCCCTCATTTGGCCAGGAGCTGGACCACTGACTCAGGGATTCCAGACACAGGCGTGTACCTGGAAGGTAGAACAAGAGTACCATATCACCCCACAGTAAGAGAGCACGCTCCCTAAAATGCTTATAAGACCCCCTCCCCGACAGCACCCCGACAAAGGGTCTACTGTGGGATGATGATGCTGAGGTCGGCAGAATTCAAAAAGCCAATGTGGAAAAAGAGCCAGAAATAGTGGGGCCCTGGCCCATGCAACAAGACAGGGGGTTGATGACGGACTTTGCAGCCAATTTGCCCAGTCCTCTACATGGAATGGAAAAACTGCTGGGAGGAATCTGGTAATCCCACCAATTCAGCTAATAGGTGCACCACCTTTTAAATCAATAAAATAATTTCCCTAAGCAAAACCATTCTAGCAACTCCATACTTGTGAAAGGCTGACTTCCTGAGAAAAATCCTAGATGTCAGAGAGAGAGAGAAAAAGAAGGAGCAAAAGTGAAAAAGAGAAAGTAGAAAAGAGCAAGAAGATAAGGAGCAAAAGTGAAAAAGAGAAAGTAGAAAAGAGCAAGAAGATAAGGGAGGACATACTCAAAGACCATATGGACTCCCCACCACAAAATGCAGGATTCTTACAAAGTAATAGCATAAAGAAAAGTATTTACCAAACCCAAAGCAAGGGCTTGGCCCTCTATTTTGTATCAGAATCCAACAGAAAAAGAAAAATCATTCCAGATATTTAAAACAGAGGGACTATAATGCAGAGAACTGGTTTCAGAGGTGATAGAATTTCTAAGCTGAACAGAGAACACTGGGAGAATGTAAAGTATAGTGACTACAGAGAACTGCTATTACCCTTAGGCCAAATAGGGATTTTAGGATTTGTGGATCATAAGTTCTCGGTCACAACTAGCCTACTCTGCCATTGTTGGCCATTTACACAAAAGCATGTGGCTGTGTTATAATGAAACTGTATTTATAAAAACAGACATAAGGCTGGATTTTGCCCTTAGGCCAATATTTGATACTATTTTGGCTAGAGAGACAAAAACAAAAACAAACAAGCAAAAAAACCCACACACATACACACAAAACCCAAATACCACTGGTTTCAGGGTCAGTGTCACCTAGAAGAAGCTGAAACCATGCAGTTCTGGCTAATGGAAGACAAAATGCAACCAGTGCCTCAGTTATGACCTAAGGCCGAAGGAAAAGGTAAGAAATAAAACAGTGAGAAAGAGCCTGCCTTCCCCCTTTCTCCTGCGCTCCAATATCCTGCCAGACCTTTCACTGCACAAGGCGAACTGGATGCCCACTGAGAGGGGCACCTGGGAAATGGAGCCTGCAGAGTTCAGCTTTGGCAATAATAGAGAGCAACAAAGAGAAAAGAGTGGGCAGCAAACAGGCCAAGAATTGACACCAGCGGTCAACTAATTTCCCACTGGAAAAAAAAAATACATTACAGCAGCATAGGACATTTCTCTTAATGTAGACAGCTGATGTATAAATGCATAAAATAGCTCGTCAAAATAGAAGCTATTTAAAGGTATATATATATATATCTCAGTGCAAATTCATCTAAAGTAAAGGAAACCTCAAGGCTCAAGGGTCATCCACAGCATCTTTCAGGCCCAAATGGTATCAGGGATGGGTCCGTGCATGCCCACGCACATAAGCAGAGTTCCTGAATCAAGTCACTGATTTATTGATTCCATTTTTTATCACTGCTTTTTTTTATTCCATTACACTTTGTGATAGGAGAGAGGTAACTGCTGTTAATTTTGTATCCCAAAAATGGTTACTTACATTAAAGGCTTGGCTAACACCTATTCATACTGAAGATTATGTACAGTAAGTATATAAGGAGAACTAAGTATCTGATTCAGAATATCAAATGATATTCTCAATTCTCAATTAAAAATATTCACCAGAATATAAACAAAGACTTCTGGATGAAACCTAAACCTGTTTTAAAAGACATCCTCTGTGTATTAAAATATTAAAACCCAAGGTAGACTAGTAAGGAGACAGTTTAGAGGAGAGTCCACAAAGGCTCTGCTCTCCAGACATTTTTGGATGATGTAAAATTACAGATTTATGGGATTAGGAAACAAAGATCAAAATAAAATTAAGTTATAAAAATAAAACTGAGATGAAAAAGTCAGTGATGTCATACGGGTAATGCAAAGTTTGACACTGGTAACATTTGAGGGTATTTGTAACTAAGCAATCTTTATGCCAAATTTCTGTTACAGATATTTTTAAAATATAATTTGGAAATCCTACAAAAGGAGCTTATATTTTGAAAATACCAAAAGATAGGTTGACCAGAGTATTTTTTTAATTACTTCACAAAGTGTTAACCACAGTGTCTATAGATTTTCCATATGATCATATTCATAAGTCAAATTAGAAGTCATCTCCCTTTTTCCTCCAAAACTGAAAAGCCCAAGAAGCAAACATTCAACAAAACAATGGAAATTCTTCCTCCCTGTATAAATTGCATCTCTCTCTCAAATGAGATCATGAATACCTTTCTATGAATGTCACTCATACAAGGTTTTACTGAACATACGTACTAGGTTTGGGCATATTTTAAGTCCCCAAGCCTATGATAGTGAGGTCAAAATTCTAGGAACCACCATCACTGCAGAAGCAGAGAACAGCTCAGTTCCAAGGCACGACTCTGCAGTGTAAAAACTGCTCTCCAGGACCCCCTGTTCCCTTCATATTTCTGATATCTTTATCCAAGCCATCCATATTTTTTTCTATCCCTCTTCATTCCTTTGGCCATTCTTCCATAACCTCCCTGTCCTCCCTAGACTCCAATATTCCCCAAGCTCACAATTTTTCTTCCTAGTCTTTATGTTCTTCCACAAACTGCCATTGCTGTTCCACAGACCGAAGCTTCCTAACTAAAGATGGTTATTGATGTACAGTACCAGTGTTTTAGTGCAGCAGCCAAATCAATAAAGGAGAAAATACTGCTTTGTCAGGTTTCACCAAAGCATTCTGGGAAACTTTACTGCCTCGGATGGTTACAGAAACTCTTAATATGGGAAAGCAGAGCTGGACTCCGTTCTATGGTGAGAAATGATGTTCTTCTACCCTCTAGTGACTAGAAGGGAATAAAGCAAAAGTTGGAAGAATTTTTGAGACAGCTTCACATTATTATTTATCACCTGTTAATGCTGTTTCTAAGAAGAATCAGTCTTGGGAACCAAGCAAACTGTAGAATAACCAAGCAAATGCCTTGCCACAGTTATTTCTTAAGGTGTTCAAAATGGCAAAGGATACATATCGTAGGAAGTAAGAGTCAGAACTTTCGCTCGTTTGGATTTCAAAAAGCAAGGTCTTCCTAAGTGACTAGCACTGGTCAGGTTAAAATTCTCACCCTGCCCATTATATCGATCTCTCTGTCTCTACCTCTCTAGCATCTATCTATCTATCTATCTGTCTATCTGTCTGTCTATCTATCTATCTATCTATCTATCTATCTATCTATCTATCTATCTATCATCTATCTTCTCTCTCTCCCCCAATATCTCTATCATCCATCTATCTATGATCTACCTACCTAGCATCTATCTATCATCTAACTTCTCTTTCTTCCTCCCTTTCTCTATCTCTCCCACTCACTCTCTCTCCTTCATATACCCTGGAAAAGGAGGTCCCATTTCCAATCTCCTCATTTTACAGAGAAGTAGACAACTGAGGAAGAGTGAGGTTAGAAAATTGCATACACATGTATGCAAATACAGACACACACACACATATATCTTTCACCATTACAATTCAGAACCTGAACTAGTCTGTAATCTTGCATCAGTTAATTGTAATAATTTTGTGTTGGTTATTTCTCTTTAACAGGTATCAGAACTGCTAAATTAAGTTATAAATCCTTGTTACAATTATATTAACATTTAGTTACTTAAGTAACAAACGCTATGAGTATTTTTATTGTTATTACTTTAGTTAATAACTTGACAAATTAATAATACATTCTACCTAGTATACGTATATCTTTTGCAAATTGGGCAGTCATGTAGAATTTCCTAAAAAGATACTATCAATGTAAAAAATCACCAGTAGTTTATGAGAAAAAAATCTTTAATGAGGCTCACAAAAAGTAATAAATTGATGTTTCAGAAGCTATAAAATAGATTTATAAAATATATCACATATTCCTCTCAGTCAATCTTAAAATGTCCCTGTAAGAGTAAATACTTCCTAAAGGACTAAATCTAATCACACTACACTCAAAATATTACAAGCTTAATGAAGTGTAACATTCTAACATGGGCAGACATAAAATGTCATCACTAGAACAAGTGTAAGTTCAAACATCTGCTATGCTCTTATTAAAAGAAATTGTAAAAGGTAGATGGTTCCCTTCTTATTTGTAATAGCAGAAAGAGAAAAAGAATGCTCTTACATATGAAGGTTGTGAAATATAAATCAGGTTTATATTTGGTTTTCAATAAAGAGAAAGTTTTCCCAAATGAGCTAAAGAATAAACATGTATATTTACCTTGCTGGCACTCAACCGCTTCCGATTTGACCAACGCTAAAGATTACATCCATTGAATGGTGAAAAATGGCAGAATAAAAGAAAGATAAATAGAATAATTAGTAAGGAATTATATTATTATGCCAATATATTAGATTGTAGAGACTACATCCAACAACTAAAGGCTCAAATTCTGAGGTTACAGAGAAAGCACATTTGAGCAAGAAAATGGTTAGAAACAGAAAAGTCACATTTATATGGTATTTGCATCATTTTCTCACCATATCCAGTAATGAAAAGCCAAAGCAATAAATACTGTTCGATCCTTAGATGTCCATTAATTTTTAGATTATCATAAAATACTGTAATTTTTCTCTATAAAATTTTTCTCTATAAAAGTAGATTTCTCCTATTTGAAATATTAAGAAATTCATAGATAATGTTAGTTCACATTTAGGTTTCCATGGTTTTAGAATTAGGAAAAATAACTCAATTTGTCTTTATCAATTAAATCTTAATATTCCAAATATTAGGGGGGAAAACAAGACAAACTGGCTAATATATACCAAGGAGGGAAGAAAAAATTTTTTCTGAACAGCAAGAAATTTCACCACTGTTCTCTTTTGATCTCTCATTTGTCATGCCAAAGCTGCTGAATTTCCTCTACAATTAAAATTCTCTCCCAGCAAAATCCTCTCATTACTCCTGTCACTGTCCAATACTATAATGCTTTCCTCTGGCTGGTTAACCAGCTAACTGGTTGTTAAAACTTGGGATAAATTCTGAAAATTACAACTCAATTATGCATCTACGTGAGCAAACCACATTTACTATTATGCTTAAGGAAAAAAAATTTCTTTAGGTAAATGTCCTATCCACTTGGCCAATATATCTTCCCAATAAAATAATAAGAATATCAATAGTCTTCAGGGGAAATCCACTTACATTCCAGTGATCAGCAACTGGAAACATTGGTACATAAATGACTGAAAACAGTCTTCTAAAAACAATTCCCCTGCTGAAATTTGAATTCAACATTCTGTCCATGACATAAAGTTATAAGTACTACAACCTGGGTATTAAAATCATTTTTTATGTATTTTCCCAATAATACAGTGACAGATATTTCACCCAAACAAACACCAAACATTAATTACCATCTCATAGATGCACAAGGTTGCTTGAGGACCTCTGACATACAATAACTCATTTGACTGTTGTAACAATCATAAAAGAGAAACGAAACAGACAGTGACATTAATAGGAAATAATCATTACAGATACTACAGGACTTACTACAATATCATGAGCTAAGATGTATCTAGTGTACCCCATGCCAAGCATCATATTTAATCATCTCAATCTTCACAACCCTGTGAAACAAACTCTTTACATCCCCATTTTCCACATGAGGAAATTGGGGCTAGGAGAGGTTAAGTAACTCTCTGAATTTGACCTAGTCACTTAACTTCTCAAAGCTATAAAGTGATGGAGATGGACTTCAAACACAGGCAGTCTGACAATGGAGCCTATAATTCTAGCACAATCCTATTTTGGCCAAGAAAAGGAAACAGACAGCAGATATATCTGCCTTCCAGTCAGTGCTTTCCTACTAACTCCATCATGCTTTTATATATTCAAATTCCTGGACATGAGGGTAATTCAGAGACATTTCATACATGTTTAAGATTTCTGACCTTGGTTCTAAAACAATAACAAAACAAGAAGACAGAAGAAAAGTGGATAAAAAAGTGAGAATTCAAACTGAACTATTTCCAACAGACTTCAAGTATTTAAACAAAATATTCTTAAGTAAATAAACTGTTGCCCTCAATCCCAACTGCTACTGAAACCCATTTAAAAGCCCAATATAAGAATACCTTTAAATATTAACTAAAACCCCAGGAAAACAACATTTTCTGATATTTAGAGTATCCTCCGAGGGCCCGTGACATGTTCTGCACATTAAATAACCACATATGGCTCAGGGTGAATTATTCCTGGCTTGGTCAGACTTTGATCACGTATATAAACAGAAAAATAGGACTACCAATCAAGAAAATGAGAGCAGACAGGGTTTTCTATATGATGATACCCCCATAAAATATATATGAAATAAAAATATTACACACCAGACCTCTGTCAGACAAACAGCAAAAAAAGAAAGCCTGAAAGCATATGAACGAGCAGATACACCCTCTGCCAGACTCTGGTACAAGAGGTGGGACACTAAGGCTAAAGGACAGCCAAACAAAATAAAGTCACAACTGTGGCTACTCTTTGGACTTGGAAGAGGTTTTCTTTGAGATGTTTCACAAAAACAAATGCAAGACTCCCCTAGTATTGATTGGTCTACAATTTGAAATTTTGGCAAAATTTATAACTGTTTTAAGTGCTAATTCACCGTTAAAAATAAGCTGATGCATGACAGAAAAAATCACGGGTTTCTCTTATGATTGCAGTGGAATCATTAGAGAAACCCATGCAAACACGTAACTTTTAAAAAAACCATTTAAATATGTAGAAAAGGCTTAGGGCACATCAGTTGGCAAGTTGCTAAGCCATGTGGCAAATGATACTTGTTTATCTTGCATGTTATGTTAACCTGGTGGCCCTGTCAAGTAACTGGCCACCTACTGTATCTACTGACACTGAATACCACCAAGTCATAGGTGCACTGGCAATACTTGTCAAGACAGAGAAGAAAGTGAAAATCCATCTTTCATTATCTTGGATAGGAAAAAAATGCTAATTTTAAGCATCAAATTTTAAACCTTCTTAATATCAAACTATCACCTTTATTTAAGTCTCAGGTTTTGTTTTTTAGGAGGTACTGGGGATTGAACCCAGGACCCCGTACATGAGAAGCAGGCACTCAACCCCTGAGCTCCATTCACTCACCAATGAGAGTTGGTGTTTTTCTCACTTGTTTGTTTCTGTTTTATTTTTAGGAGGTACCAGGTATCAAACCCAGGACCTTGTACATAGGAAGCAGATGCTCAACCACTTGAGCTACATCTGCTCCCCTAAGTCTCAGGTTTTAACAGTACCATATTACAAAAAAAGTAACAGGGTTTTTTCCTAAGCAATTGTCACGTAAATTCTCAAAAGTAAAGAATTTAAATAAAAATCACAATTATTTGGTTGAACCTCCAGCAAAAATTGTGCAGGAAATTGTGCATTTTTCCTAATATACAAAGCAAAATATTTCTTCAAGAGCAGGATAAATAATTGGAAAGTTACCAAAACAACAACTAGAATAAAAGCTCATGCAGATAAAAAAAAACTTGCTACCTTTCTATTTGGGTTCTAAAACCCTTAAAAGAAAATACTTAACTTTTACAGCCAGTTTTAGTTGTGCTTTTAATAAAGGAGAAGTCCTAATCTCTTTTTCAAACTAGATAAAACATTATAGGAAGTTTTGTAGTCTATTTCTTTAAGCTGTTTTCTGTAAGTTTATTAGTAAATCTGTTATGATTTTCATCATAAAATAAATAACTAAAAGTAAAAGTGACTTCAAAATGAATATTAAGAAAAATCTCCTCACCAACCCCAATGCCTTAATTCAAAGAGAATTATTGACATCTAACCTATATACAAAGGCTTCAGATTTTCATATTCTAACATCCTAAATTGTAATACATCTTATCCCTTCTACAAGTAGTTATTTTAGTGGGCTTTAAAAAATACCTTTCAAATAAGTTATAATCAATGATGTTTCTGTTCTCATTTTAGTCCTCAGAAATACAAGGTATAATCTCCAAATATAAAATAAGATCATGATTTAAATCCACGTATTGGCCCATAAGAACAGATTCTCAATTGTATGGTGACAAAATTCAATGCTTCATTCATGTTATAGACATTAGATAGTGTATTAACTAGTGATTTTCATAAAATAGACCAGAGAGCAAATTAAAATTGTATATTCCCAAAAGTACTCAGTAGAAAACTTAGTAGCTAAAATAAAAAAATTGAAATGCTGCAAATGTATACTTGATCATATTAAATATTTTAA
Organism: Dasypus novemcinctus; assembly: GCF_030445035.2. NCBI lineage: Eukaryota > Metazoa > Chordata > Mammalia > Cingulata > Dasypodidae > Dasypus > Dasypus novemcinctus. The sequence goes on from NC_080675.1 coordinate 163,315,451, forward strand.
AAAGTAATAGTTAAATCTTGAGAACTGCTTTTCACAACTGCATAAAGTCATCTAGCCCCTAATAGGTTATAGATGGAAGCTTTTTTAACATTTAGTGAAAGTATATTTTGGATGATTTATTAGAAGCAAACAATAAGCAGCATATGTTTTAACAACAGTACTATTATCATCCTTAATGAATTTACTTTCCCAAGTTCCAAAAGGGAAGATGTATATAACCACAGATAGGTATTTTAAGTCCCTATAAAATTATTTATTTCCCGTCACAAATAATTAGAAAAATATCAGTAGTCAGGTAGTCCAGTAATCAACGGACAATTGCAATGAAGAATTTTTAAAAGTACAAAAAGGTCATACTTACATGTCTCTTGAAATCACCCTGCTTTACTACTAGGTTCAAATTTAACACAATCACTCCCATATCATCTTCTAAACTATTTGGATCTTCCAATTTTAAAATATGTTCAGTTGTTCTACAGGCAAAAAGCAATAACTATTGTTAGCACTGAAAGATAGTACTATTGTCTAATAATGCACAATCAGGCCCTATGGTAAAAGTCTCCTGTCTCTGAGTAAGAATTAGACATAATTCTTAAACAGCACAAAATTCAGAGAAAATAGAACAACCACAATCAGGATAGAGGAATTGTTTGACATTGTCTAATTCAACAATTGGTTAACTGGTTCCAATCTACCCCCTAACCTGACAATTAACCTATAAATGCCTGTTTTGATTTTGTTAGGTCAATTAACCTGCGTATCAACACATGAAAGCAGAAAAATCCAATACACACTTTAGAACACATTATATAAGATTTTTATATCAAATATATTTGGGAGCTAAAAAGCAAAATTCATAGAAATGATGAGAATTGAAATAACTTACACAGTTTCTTTATTCAGAATTTTTTTTTGTCATTTGATTTCCATAAATCCAATCTAATATAAGTTATCTTGAGTTCACTCTAAAATTCTTTAACAATTGCAAGGTAAAAATCCAATACCTGTTAAGCTCAAGATCACTGAGAATTACAAAGGCAGAACCCATGAAATCAGATGTGGTTAAATCTCGATCATATACCTACAAAGAGGGTGGAAGCCAGTCAAACACATGAATATGGATCACCAACAAAGTTTATCAAATTATTAGCAAATGGAATTCCCTGGTAATTTAAAATTCAATCTTTTAGATCTAAAAATAATTTGCACAGTCCAGTTAAAGGGGAATTTATGTAAGCCAATACAACAAAATTATTTGAACTTGCCCACTCTGTCTACCACAACCAAAAACAACAGAGGAAAATACTTTTAAGGTAGTATCCATGTAAATTAAAATGTTATGCATAATGGACCACTCTCTGCAGCTTAAATTGTCTCTCATTAAAATTCAGTATTTTCCACGGTGAACAGATCTGCCAATTAAACAGAAATTTGCTAAGTATTCTATGGCAATCTTATCCTGCACTCAACTCATGCAGTTTTAACCCAGATGTTAGAACAATTGATGCTTATAACCAGTAACTTAAAGCTCTATTAAGTATAAAGTTATTCCTAATGAGAAAGACTTTAGTACTTGTCACCACTCTACTCCTGGTAATAATTCTTCCACATTCAGTAAGTTTAAATATAATCAATGAAGGTATTATTTTCACTCCAGTTTTCTGTAGAGTATGTCTTGCTGATGTGCGAGGAAACATGGAGTTTTGATAAATGGTATAAAGATGTCCTTTCATATTAATATTTTTAATCCACTTCCTGAGAATAATAAAAGAATTGATTTTGCCAAGTTTACTTTTAAGAGAGCATCAGAGATTGTTGAGGAATAAATGTTTTTAATAAAACAACTTATTTGAAAGTCTACTTGATTACCTTCACACGGAGCTTTTGATTAAGGCTTTGTATTGGTAATACAACTATCTCATCCCAAACTGGGTTCAAGTTCTTATAGATGACTTTACTTTTGTACAGCGTCTTCCCATTCAACTTGAATTTCACATACGGATCACTTGTGCCTTTAAAAGAAAAAGAGTACAAGGCAAGTTTTAAAAACAGATGTAAAAAGCCTAGGATCTCCATTAAGTAAAGATTCTTTCCACACTCCCATGGCTCAAAGCATTCCACCGTGCACGCCCAGAACAAATATCTCCCTGTGCAGAAACCAAAGGCCCCAGAGAAGGGGAGAGAAAAATGAAACAATTTGGGGAAATGATAGAGCTCCTCGAGTTCTTTTTGTTTTGCTTCATGCGACCACTGACTACTATCCCCCGAAAATTCAAGAAACAAAACCTGCAGGCACCAGCCAATGGTGTCAGGAGTCCTGGAGAGAAGCCCACCCCTCCCAAGAACCGCAGGGAGTCAGGGAAAAGAGAAAGAAACTGTTTTCAAAAATTTGACCAGATGGTGGACTCAACAGAGCCCTGTACTTTAAAATATAATAATAATCAACCAATCAGTCTCTAAAACCACAGGCTCAAAAGATGGAGCAATGGGAATAAGAGTGAAACTGGGGGCATAGAGATTAAATTGACAAAGTTGCCATTCTTTGCTGACCCCCTGCACCTGCGCAAAAGCTGCTAACATTGTTTCACCCAGGCCAGCTGAACTCCAAATCTGCAGGGCCCTCAGCTGGCCATGGAGCTGACACCGCTGACCTGCTGGCTCCTCCCAGGGGGCTTTGAAACAGACGCCAAAAAAAAAAAAAAAAAGAATGATGTCCAGAGCAAAAAGAAGGGTCAGTGACTGACCTGCCTCCACACTTTCCAGACCAATTGACAGAGAGAGAAAAAAAAAAAAATGTCCGCAAACGCAATACATGAATATGTGCTACGATGCGTGTTTTATTCCACACGGTCATTGTACTTGGGGCATCTAATGGTGCTGATGTGTACTTGCTCATCGATGCCCAGTGAAGGATGAATACAGAAGGCACAAACGGATAGCCACAACCCACGAGTGAGCAAATAACGGCCACCAGACCATGCTATAGAGGAAGTAAAAAAATCTAACAGTGGGGAGTTATAATTACATGTGAACCACAGAACTACACATAAGTGTACAGGGACCCACAATCTGCACTGATATGTCCCCAAGTGCCCAGGACAGTGCCCAGCACAGGTCTTCAGAATGTTTACTGAATCGCATTTCTGATATTAGAGTCGAACCATTACAGTTGAAATATCATATCAAGAACCAATGGCTCCTCTGTCACAAGTGTTTATCATATCCTTGATACCCAACAATGAGGACCTCAGACCTTTCCTTCTCCGGCTTCTTTTTATGTTTCTCTTTTGGTCCAGTACTAAAAATTACTGAAAATGGAAGCAATGAATTTCGTATTTTAACTGGAAAATAAAGTTACCTCACTAAAAAATGAGCTGATATACACTGTTTAAAAGCCACGATAGAGTAACTAAGGCACGATTTTGATACATTAGCCATCCAGTATTGCAAGGCTGCTCATTTTAAAAGGAAGAACATCAACAGAGGACAAAAAAATTACACACTATACATGAATTCAACTCTCAGGTTACGTTTGGCGATGCAAGGGTAGAAGGCCAGCACTCTTTATTTTTAAACTTGGACGCACAGACACACACCATGTTGAGCAGTTCTTCTGAGAGGGATCTTAAAAATGAACACACTGACGGCTATTCAGAGGAAGAGTGAACAATCCGTCCACCCTGCCCCCTCTTAAAAGACAAGAGAACACTGCTGGCGAGTCAGGCTTTAACAATCATTCTGATATATATATATATATATATATATATAGGAAAACTATAATAAAAAGAGGCCTTTAATTAAATGAAATTGCCACTCTGGGATCAGGCCTTCATGCTTGTCAGCGTCCTCTCAAAATAAACATCTCAAAACTAGGCCTCGGTGGTGTCACTTTCTCACAGGCAAGGCATACTGGGTAATCCCCAGGCATCCTGACAGCTACATAATGTTCAAACTGTTTCACGGGTGAATGGCGGCAGTCGCGTGAAAGAAAATATTAATGTCTGGAATTAATAGAAAAAGGGACCAGGGTTTACAGAGCCAAACAAGGAAAGAGGGTGTCAAGTTAGTGCAGCGTTAATTGTTAGGGAAAATTTGAGAAAGGGGGGAGCACATTGTGATTTTCTCTCTGAGCCTAAGTGCCTCACTGTCAGGGAAGTTACATCTCAACTAGGCAGGTCCTGAAAAGGGGTCGGTGCTCAGGAATGCAACTCTCAGATTATACAAATGATGAGATGACACCTGAATGGGTGGACTTTAACCTTTTTCAGTGGGAGCTTCATCAACAATGAGGCGCTTTGGAATAAAGAGGTTGTGTGCTTCTCCAAGAGGAGACTGAAACAAGGGGCCGAGGGCCCGTGCCTCCTTCTGTGGCTGCCTCCAATTCTGCTGTGTGAACCTACACGAGTCACTCAGCCTCACACTTAGAAAATCAAGGAGTGAAGAATCAGTGGCCCAGGTTTTCTGTTTGGTTCTAAATGCATTGTGGTTCTAAATGGAGAAAGAATCTATATACAGAAAGAAATTAATTGCCACCCATAGTCCTCCAAATACATACCAACGTACAGTTTTCTACCAACAGCATGGCAGTCCTTCCTTCTACCCATGCTCACTGACAGTGGTGAGCTCCAGTCCCCCTTGGAACTGTACCTGCCCAGCAGGCTAATATGACACAGGCACTGACCGGTGACTTCAGAGCGTGGCTCAGTGCTAGGCACAGTGGGAGGATGCAAAGGAAAATCAGTTGCAGATGGTGCTTTTCTGCACCAGGCCAGCAGCATGCACACTCTAAAATATGACGCCATCCCCAAGAGGGACGTGTCAAAACAGAAGCGAAGTCAGGGGTTGGAATAGTCCACGGGTGGCAGAGAGCAGCTCTGGCAGGGGTGTTAACACGTGGGGGAGAAAATAAGGGAGGTGGGAGGTGAAATACGGGTGGGACTGACCAAGCAGAGAAGGGCTGCAGTTATTCCAGCAAGAGGAATTGGCACTGCAGGGTGGGGCGAGGGGAAGGAGAAGAAAAATTACTCAACGCAAAGCTTGCATTTCAACTTATCCCGAAATTAAGAAGGAAAAATCTCATGAGAAATATAGGTTCGAGTCAGAGAAGAAAGTGCCTTCATATAACAATATAAGGAAGTTTGATTTTATTCTGTAAAATACAGAGGGTTGTTTTTGTCTGTTTTCTCTTTCCTCTTTCTTTTTTTAAAACATAACACGTTATATACACAACTCTGAAAAGTCTGAAATGAAAAGTAAATCCTTCATCTTCTTACCCTTTCCTTGTTCCTCCTCTTCTAATGTGCCCATTTCTTGAGTAGTCTTACAGGAAAACAATAAAATGATTGTTTGCTTCTTTAACAAGAATATTATCTCTGGGCTGCATGTTTTCAGGCTTAATGTAGTTTGGATCTCAGTTCACATCAGCCCATTTGGTCTATCACGTTTTAATCGGCAGCATACATTTTCACTGTGTTGATGCACTTTTACCGAGCTGGTTGCCAAATAATGACATTCACGATGTTTGCATTTTTTAACTAATATAAACAACACTCAAGAAAGCATCCTTGCTATAACTATCTCGATGTTCTCAAGGGATTATATTCATATGAGAATTTTTAATTTTGAATCCACTGGTTCTGATAGATATTATAAAATTGTCCATCAAAAAGTTTGTCAAATTTAGACTACCATCAAGAGTATATGACTGTATTTGTTTCATCACACATTCACTAACAGAGGATGTTACAAACATTTATTTGAAACAAATAGCAAGTGAAAAAAGTTACCTCCATTTTTATCTATCTTTAGCATTTTCAGCAAAGCGTAGTATCTTTCATATATTTTAGTAACTTGTAATGACACTTCTTTGTCAGTGATATTCCCGTTTATATCATTTGCCTATTTTTCAATGGGCTCATGGTTTGCTTATAGATTTGTAAGATTTTTAATTATGGAAAATAGCCATTGGTTATAAATCTTGGCATAATTTGTTTTAGCCTTGGGTTGTTTCTTGTGATCAGTTATTTTCATTTCTATTTAGTCAAATTTACCAACATTTTATTTCTGATTTTGTAGTATAACAGCCTGCTTAGAAGAAATATTCTCACTACAAGATTTTTAATTAATTCAGCCATGTTTTGTTTTTTTTCCACTGATTCTGTAGCTTTTCGTTTATTTTACACTTAAGTCTTTGGTCCATCTGGAATGATTTTAGTTTGAGGATGGAAGGAAATTCAGGTCCACTTATGAGCAGGGGAGTTTTTTAAATGATCGGAGCCAAGCCTTAGAAATATAAATCTGGCAGCAGCTTATAATTTAGAATGAAGAAGAAAGAGACTGAAGCAAAGAGACCTGGTAGCTGAGACATATAGCACCCGAGAGTTGAGGACTGTAAAGGAAGCTGCAGCCAGACCATAAAAAAGCACCAATGCAGGGATTCACAATGTGTGAGCTATCCCCGGGAGATGCTCCACGGACTGAAAGGGTTATTTAATCAAAACCACTGAGAGAAGCAGTTCTTTTCTCACTAAGAACTTCACAACACAGTGTAGAATATTACACATGCTACAAACTGCCGTAAGACAAACAACAACAATAAAACACAGTTTAAACCTTTTTGGCTCTGCATTTCAGGTAATTATTTCAATACATAAAATGCTTTATTTGGATCCCTCTGAACATAATATGAAATCTCCTCCAAACCTAGCTAAGGTACACTGTGCAGTGTCTAAAATGATTGCTAGGTGAATTATAAGCACGGGAAGGATTAATGAACAAGCTTTGAAGTAAGGTGGACACAGGTGGAATAAAATCCCAGGCCTTTCTTTTAATAACCGTATAATTCTGGACAATGTATTCAATTTCCTTATGCTTAAGTTCTTTATCATGGAAAAATACCAACCTCACAGGATTGTCCTGGAACTGAATGAGCCATTATACTTTAATGACAACAGGGAGCAATTACTTACTGAGAGTGCCCCATAGTAAGTTCTCAATAAATAGTCACTACTATTGTTCACATTGCTACTTGATTAAGTTTTTTTAAAAAGGGAGAATATATAACAATGTATACAGCTGTATTAAAAGTTCATTTACGGGAAGGAGACTTGGCCCAATGGACAGGGCATCCGCCTACCACATGAGAGGTCCGTGGTTCAAACCCCGAGCTTCCTTAACCTGTGTGGAGCTGGCCCATGCGCAAGGAGTGCCATACCACGCAGGGGTGTCCCCCATATAGGGTAGCCCCATGCACAAGGAGTGTGCCCCGTAAGGAGAGCTGCCCAGTGCAAAAGAGAGTGCAGCCTGCCCAAGAATGGGGCTGCATACATGGAGAGCTGACACAGCAAGATGATGCAACAAAAAGAAACACAGATTCCTGGTGCCGCTGATAAGGATAGAAGCCGTCACAGAAGAACACACAGCGAATGGACACAGAGAGCAGACAACCTGGGGGGGGGGGGGGGGGCGGGGGGCGGAAAGGTGTGGAAGGGGAGAGAAATAAATAAATAAATAAAATCTTTAAATTAAATAAATAACAAAGTAAATGTTCATTGACTTCACTTTAACTGTCCAAGATGACATGCTCTGCTAATTTTTGTCTCTATAACATCTCAACTATAGAGACTCCTTCCTTTGTACCCCCTTATCACAGGGATTGCATGTGGCTTGAGAAATTTTCAACAAAATAACCTGAGCCATCTTGGAAGGAAATGGCTGTATAAAATCTAAAACCACATGACTCCTCATAATCACTGGATGCTTCCTTATTAACCCATGGCCCTAAAGTTATTCAGTGATGACTTCAGAGATTTTTGCAAATATAATCTTTTGAAAATAATTGGAAGCTCTGGAAAAGGGACAAATGACGATGAAGTCTATCATCAGTAGAGAATCGCCAAAACCAGAAAATCTGAGGATTTTGTTCTCCTCTTCGCATTCCATTTATCACCATTAGGAACTGTTACCATCTTGAGAGAGTATTATAGAAAAACTGGTTGGTGTCAAAAGGAGAAGCGGTAAACAGATACAGACAATAACAGACAACATCATATTAAGTGGCTCACAAATTACTCTGACAAGCAAATCAAATCAAATAAACCTTTATGAAGCTCTAATTACACATTGCTTCTTTTTTTTTATGATATCTGTAATTCCTGGCCATGGGGGAAAAAAAAGGCAGAATGTCATTTTACATTTAAAGCAAAAGAAAATCACTACCACCTAAAGACACGTCAATGTTGATGTGTACTTAGACTTTATACATACACACTTACAAACAGTTTTCAATAAAAAGGAATCAGCCTTCATACAGGCTGCTTTCCTCAGTCAATACTCATTGGTATACAGCTACACCCATCGATATATTTCTACAGTATCAATTTAATGCTCATTAATACGTATATCTATATACATTTGAAAACTTACAAAATAGCAAAATAACACCTTTTTTCAAGCTAATATTCATAATTTCAACTGAAAATCTCTATGTTGAACACAAAAGTGTTATTTGTAGGCAAAATCTACATATTTGTTATGATCAAATCTCATGTGGCGAAGTTAAAAAATTTTAGCTATGCAGTCTCTCCAAAGGAGAGGTCTTCTTAAGCTAGAAACATTTCCTAATTAAATGCATTTCTCTGAGTAGTTGTTTGTTCATGAAAAGAAATTATGCCCATATTCTTTACACTAAGTTTACATGTTGTAATATCTGATAACTTCCATTAGGAGATCTTCAGGGCTCAGATTTACATCAAGATTTATTTCCCAAGTCTTTATGGGAACTGAGCTACATAAACAGTATTTGGAAGCATGTAAAAAAGTGTAAATTTGACTTTTTTTTTTTCACTCCTCTGGGTTAATAATAATAAGTGACTATTAGTTCTATTTAAACACACACATTCAGAATCTTCCAAATAGGTACACATATTTAGAATCTCTTCTATTTTCTTCTTGCCAGAAAACACACCTTTTCTTCTTGCAGAAAAAGTAACATCTAAACCTGTTCTCTTACATATGGAATCCACAGATCCACAGACTCATGCTCAGACTTTCTTTGGGGCTAAATTTCCAGAAAAAAAAAAAGCCAGTGATGATTTTTAAACAGCTGCTGCTGCCCTCTAGCAGTAAAGCTGAAATTTCCAGAAAGTAGTATCCAAGGACTGCACACTTAATCTGTCTCTTTTGAAACCATAAAGTACTTAATGGAAGTCCAGAGGGCATTTTTCCTCAGGCACATGGGAAAGAAGGAACAACTTTTCCTTTGTAGAGCAAAATTTATGCTACTTAAAAAGACAGTGGTAGTTTTAAGCCTAGGAAGAATTCCCAGCCAGGTTTGTACTCACTAAGACTAAGTGACAGGAAGAAGCCTATCCCCTGGCATTCCCCTGGCATGCTTTTGCTGGCAAACACAAAGAACCCTTTCCTTCCTGAGCTCCCACAGGCCTTGCTATCCATGTTTTGTCGTTTAGGTACGCCCTGGCTGAACAACTCCTGAGCCTTCCTCATGAGTAGGTTCAACTGCCCTCCAGGAAGCCCCTAAAGGTCATGTGCAACGCCCCCAGGGCACCTTGACCGAGGATATGTAATGGTCCCAGGCGGTTTGACAAAACCCATTTTACTGAAAGAGGTTCCAAAGATCAATTTACCCAATGGACAGGTGACAGTGGGACCAGTGTTCTGAAATTGCTAATTCTACCACAATGTGCCTCTCAACTATAAAGTTTACACGGACCTGAATGGAATGAATACTGGGACGTTGGGGAGCCTGCGAATCCAGTCCTTCTGGGGGCTCTCCCCCTGCCTGTGGTCTTCCTAAACTTCCTTTGAGCTCCCTCCCTAAATCTCCCCCCTCCAGCCTCAGCCCACTTGGCACCTCAACCCACTTAGCACCACCCCCCAGACTTTCTACCCTCCCCTTTCCTTATCCTCCTCCCCACCTGTCTCTCTCCCCTCAACATCTCCCCTATTCTGTACTCAGTTTTCACCTCTCTTGGCTCTGAAACCTGAGCTACGCCATGTTCAGACTCTGATTATTTTCTATTTTGCTTGAGTCAAATTAAATATTGTTTGAAATGGTGTTTTTGCTTTGTCTTTATAACCAGTCAAGTAATTTGACCCAGAGACCTTCAAAGGCTATTTTTAAGAAGTTTATAAACTTTATAAATAACTGAAAGAAAAGCACTGTCTAAAATTGATGACCTCTGTAATTTCAGCAAATTGGCCATTTGGTGAATAGATTATTGAACAAATTGGCTCTTCGAAAAGCAGCCATTTAGAGAATGTGCCAGCCCCTGTCTTGCATCAGGGGATCAGAAGCACACAGGGCTGTGGCCTGCTGCTTGGAAAGATGATACAAGTCGTCCTTGTAACACCAAAAAGAGGGGGACCTAGGAAAGAGGCAGAAAAACTGACAACACAAAGGGCATAGTGAGGCAGATGTCTGGATCCAGCAAGAAAATGAGACTAAAAAGGGCTAGGAAAAAAAGGAAGGAAACATGAAAGGAGTAAATAGCCAGATAAAGTCAATGAATGTAGCTGCCTGGAGTCTCTCTAGAGGAAAAACATACCAAATATACTTGAATGTCAGCTCTCTGGGTTCCAGTAATTCAATTGCCTATGCACACTCAATTCTAAAATTATCCTTTCTATTAAAAAATACCAAAAGTCCCCTGTCAAAGCTATTAACTAAGCATAAATCTAAGTCTAAATAAGTGGGCACCTACTTTCATGGAATAGAGGCAACAGGGCTCACATTTATGTAATCACATTAGTAATGTGCATTATCTGATTTAATCCTATAACTCTAAGGGATAAGGACTATTTATATTGCTATTTTGCAGATGAGGAAAGTTAGTGAGTGCAGAGAGCCAGAGCCAGGCCCATCCTACTCTAAAGGCTTCATACCTCAAGCAATTTAAAATAAGACCCCAAAATTCATGATATTGCTCTCATCAAGAAATGGAGTATCTGGACATAAGTGGCAAGACGATGGCACAGTAGGGAGCTCTAAGTATCAGCTCATCCTACTTTGCAGTTAGTAATCACCCAGAGCTATCTCGAGCACCTGTTTGGGCAGCCCAGGAGACCAGAAGGAGGAGACTGCCCATCTGCAGAGAAGATTCATGAGTAGAGCACTCCGCGTTGCAGAGGCCGGTGACCATCCTGTACAGGTGGTGCAAGCTGCTACAGGAGCTACACTGTGACTGGAGTTGGAGCTCCAATTTCCAAAAAAGGGGAAGGAAGAGACAGTCAGGTACTGACTTCAGCTCCTAATTAGTAAATTCAGCTGGCTAAAGTATACTGCTAAAAACAGCTGAAGTTTGAACCTGTCCCAGTTGGAAAGAGGCTGGTAGGGCCATTTTAACTCCACCTCCAGAGTTATTCCCTGGCTTGATGGGAAGCAGGGCTGATGGACAATCACAGTGAGGGTAGAGATCAGCTTCTTTCTACCAATCAGACAGCAGCCCTAGCCTAGGCCCCAGCCCCAAATCTGGCAGGGAGGAAGAAGCTGGTGGGACCTGCACCAGCCTCTTCAGGGAACTGTAGGTGCTTTCAGCTGGCACACACTGGATGGTCAGACACCAGGGTCACCATCCCTGCCCCCCAATAGGATAGGAGGGGAACTGTTTTTCCTTGGCCTCTCTGGGCGACTGAAAGTGCTTTCAGCCTGCATGGACTGGTTTGTTAAGCACCTTCAGTTCCATCCTCGCCACCTCCCCCCCCCATAGGATAGGAGAGGGTTGCTGTTTCTTCACCCACTCTAACAACTGCAGGTGCTTTCAGCCCCCACAGACTGGATACTTAGATACCTGTAGCTCCATCCCTGCCCCTCAATAAGATAGGCTTCTCTGAGCAACTGCAGGTGCTTTTAGCCTGCACAGGCTGGTCTGTTAAGCCCCTGGGGTTCCACCCCTGCCCTCCCCATAGATAGGAGGGGAGATGTGTTTCCTCAGCCTCTCTGGGAAATTGCAGGTGCTTTTGGTTTATGTGAACTGGACTGCTGGGTGCCCATGGTTTCACCCCCACCCCGACCCCCAAGAGGACAAGACGGGGGAGTGTTTTCTCAGCCTCTCTGGGCAAGTGAAGGTGTTTTAGGCCTGCATGAACAGGTTTGTTGAACATCTTCAATTCCATCCCCAACCCTCCGTAGGATAAGAAGGGACTGGTGTTTCTTCGGCTTCCCTGGGAAACTTCAGGTGCTTTCAGCTCACACAGACTTGACATTCAGATACCTGTAACTTCATCCCTTGCCCCCAGTAGGATAGGAGGGGAGCTGTGTTCCCTCAGACTCATTGGACAAGTGCGGGTGATTTTGTCATGCGCAGACTAGTTTGTTGGGTGCCTGTGGTTCCATCCTCAACCCTTAAAGGACAGAAGGGTCAGTCCTCCCTCAGCCTCGCAGGGCAACTGCAGGTATTTTAGACCTACACAAATTACATTATTGGGCACTCTGGAAGGTCAATCCCCATCCTAGACAGGGGAGAAGGTGCGCTGGAGCTACGTTAGTCTACGTGGTCAACTGCAATCAGTTTTGACCCACATGGCTTAGTTTGCTGCCCACACGTGCAGCTCATCCCTGCCTAAGCAGAGGAGCAAGGGGTGTGAAGCTTCCTTAGTCTCTCTGGGCAACTAGAGATGGTTTTGGCCTGCATGGTTTGAGTTACTACATAAATCTTTGTCTTAATCCCTACCCATGTCAGAAGAGAAAGATGGGAGAAGCTTCATTAGTTCCTGGGACAACATGGGCAGCTTCAGCCTCTACAGCTTATGGTACCAACTATCCTCAGCTCCTGCTACACAACCAGAAAGGGAGAAAAGGCAACACAGTCCTGAATTAAAGAGAGAAACTGTGCTCAGAATAAATGTGTCTAATAAACAAGATGCAAGGACATCAGCAAAATATTACAATCCATCTCAAAAAAACAGGAAGATAGGGCCCAATTAAAGGAATAAGACAATCCTCCAGATGATATAAAGGAGTTGAGACAACTCATCACAGACATTCAAATAAATCTCCTGAATAAATTCAATGAAATGACTAAAGAGAATAAGGACATTCAGAAGACAATGGGTGAGCATAAACAAGAATATGAAAGCATGAATGAAATTAAAAATACATGGGAGGCATATAACAGCAGATTTGAGGAGGTGTGAGCTTGAAGACACGGCCTCTGAAAGCAAACATACAAAATAACAAATAAAGAACAGAATGGAAAAAAAGTTGAACAAGGTCTCAGGGAATTAAATGATGGAAAGAGATAGGCAAGTATACATTCCATGGGTGTCCTAGAAGGAGAAAACAAGGGAAAAGGGGCAGAAGGAATATTTGAAGAAATAATGGTAGGAAATTTCCCAACCCTATTGAAGGACAGAGATATCTGTGTACAAGAAGCACAACATATTCCCATATGAATAAATCCAAACAGACCTACTCTGAGATACATACTAATCAGAATACCAAATGACAAAGACAAAGAGATAATTCTAAGAGCAGCAAGAGAAAAATGATATATCACATACAAGAGAAACCCAATAAGATTAAGTGCTGATTTCTCATCAGAAACCATCAAGGTAGTTTCATTCCTTATGATAAGAAAAGAACAAAACTGCTAGCCAAGAATCTATATCTGAGAAGACTGACCTTCAAAAATGAGGGTGAGTTTAGAATATTCACAGATAAATAGAAACTGCGGGAGTTTGTAACCAAGAGTGTGGCTTTGCAGAAAAAACTAAAAGGAGTGCAACAGCCTTAAAAGAAAAGGAGAGAGAAACGTGAAAGAGAGTCTAGAAATGAAAATTATATCAGTAAAAAGTAACTAAAAGTGTAAAAAGAGTGGTGAAAATAAGATATGGCAGGTAAAATCCAATGGTCACAATGGGTGAAATAAGAACTGTCGGGAAGTGGATTTGGCGCAACAGATAGAGCATCTGCCTACCACATAGGAGGTCCACGGTTCAAACCCAGGCCTCCTGACCTATGTGGTGAGCTGGCCCACACCAGATGTGCACAAGGCATGCTGTGCCACACAGGAGTGTACCCTGCATAGGAGAGCCCCATGCGCAAGGAGTGCGCCCTGTAAGGAGAGCCACCCCGCAAGAAAAAGTGCAGCCTGCCCAGGAGTGGCGCTGCACACACGGGGAGCTGATGCAGCAAGATGACACAACAAAAAGAGACACAGATTCTCAGTACCACTAACAAGAATACGAGTAGACACAGAAGAACACAAAGCAAATGGACACAGAGAGCAGACACCAGAGGGGAGGTGGAAGGGGAGAGAAATAAATAAAAAATAAATCTTTACTTAAAAAAAAAAGAACTGTCCTTACAGTAATAACATTAAATGTTAATGGGTTAAACTCCCCAAACAAAATATACAGACTGGCAGAATGGAGAAGAAAATATGAGCCATCTAAATGCTGTCTACAAGAGACTCACTTTAGATGCAAGATACTAATAGATTGCAAGTAAGTAAAAGGCTAGAAAAAGATATTTCACACGTGCAGTAACAAAAAAAAAAAGCTGGAGTAGCTATACTTATCAGATAAAATATACTTTTAAAAGCAAAACTGTTGTTAAGAGACAAGGAAGCTAATTATATATTAATAAAATGGACAATTCACCAAAAAAAAAAAAAACAACAACAATAATAAACATACATGCACCTAATCAGGATGCCCCAAATTACATGAGGCAAACACAGGCAAAACTGAAGGAAGAAATAGATGTTTCTACAGTAATAGTTGGAGACTTCAATACACCACTGTCTGCACTGGATAGCCTATCTGGGCAGGGGATCAATAAAGAAACAGAGAGCTTGAATAATATGATGAATGGGTAAATCTAGTAGTCATATACAGACCACTGCACCCCAAAACAGCAGGATATATATTCTTCTCAAGTGCTCATGGATCTTTCTCTTTTGTGACACGTTGGGTCATAAAACAGATCTCAATAAATTCAACAAGATTGAAATTTAAAAAGCACTATCCCTGATCATAATGTAGTAATATAATGGAATAACATAATGTAATAATCAATAGGCAGAAAAAGTGAAAATCACAAATATAGAGAGATTGAACAACACATTCTTAAGAAATCAGTGGGTCAAAGAAGAAACTGAGAGAGAAATCAGTAAATATCTAGACCCTCATGAAAACAAGAACACAATATATCAGAATTTATGGGATGCAGTGAAAGCAGTGCTGTGGGGGAAATTTATAGCCCTCAATGCTTACACTAAAAAAGAAGAAAGAGCTAAAATCAATGACCTACCTACACGGCTGGAGGAACTAGAAAAAGAATAGCAAACAATTCCCAAAGCAAGCAGAAAGAATGAAATAACAAGATCAGAGAAGAAATAATTGAAATTGACAATAATGTCAAAAATAGAACTAACGAAACCAAAAGTTTCTTCTTTGAGAAGATTAACAAAATGGACAAATCCTTAGCTAGAATGACAATGTAAAAGAGAGAAGATGCAAATAAATTTTTAAAAAATGAAAATGGTGCATTACTACTACCCTGCAGAAATAAAAGAGATCATAAGAGGTTACTAAGAACAAAGATACACCAACAATCTAGACAATGTAGATAAAATGGAAAACTTACTAGGAATGTATGAACCACCTACATGACTCTAGAAGAAACAGAAGACCTCAACAAACTAATCACAAGTAAAGAGATTGAATAGTCATCAAACAACTCCCCAAAATGAAAATCCCTGGACCAGATGGCTTCACAGGTGAGTTCTACCAGGCATTCAAATAAGATTTAATACCAATCTTACTCAAACTCTTGCAAAAAAATTGAACAAGAAGGAACTCATTCTAAGAAGCCAATGTCACCCTAATAACAAAGCCAGATGAAGATTTGAAAAAAGAAAATTACAGACCCATTTCCCTAATGAATATGGATACAAAAATCCTCAACAAAATACTAACTAACCAAAGCCAACAATACATTAAAAGAATTATTCATCATGATTAAGTGGGTCTTATTCCAGGCATACAAGGGTGGTTCAACACAAGAAAAGTAATCAGCATAATACACAACATTAATAAATTAAAGAAGAAAATTCACAGGATCCTATCAATTGAAAAGGCATTTGATTAAATACAGCATCCTTTCTGTATTTGAATAGAAATACTACAAATGATAGGAGTTGAAGGAAACTTTCTCAACATAATAAAGGACATAATGAAAAATCCACTGCTAACATTGTACTCAACGATGAAAGACTGAAAGCTTTCCCACTGAGATCAGGAACAAGACAATGATGCCCACTGTCACCACTGTTGTTTAATATAGTGCTAGAGGTTCTAGCTAGAGCAATCAGGTAAGAAAAAGAAATAAAAGCCATCCAAATAGGAAAGGAAGAAGTAAAGCTTTCACTATTCACAAATGATATGATCCTATACCTAGAAAGTCCTGAAAAAAATCTATAATGAAGTTGCTAGGGCTATTAAATTATTTTAGCAAAGTGGCAGGATACAAGATTAATATGCAAAAATCACAAGTGTTTCCACACACTAAGTTGCAATCTTAGGAGGAATCCAGGAAAAATATTCCATTTACAATAGCATTAAAAGAATCAAATATTTAGGAATAAACCTAACCAAAGACATAAAGTACTAGTATTCAGAAAACTACAATGCATTGCTAAAAGAAATTCAAAGAGGAACTAAATAAATAGAAGAACATTCCATGCTCATGGATTGAAGGACTTAATATTGTTAAGAAGTCAATTTTACCTAAATTAAAATACAGATTCGATGCAATCTTGATAAAAATTCATGGGAAATTCTTAAAGAAATGGAAAACATAATTACCGAAAGTATTTGGAAGGGTAAGGGGCCCTAAATGGCTAGAAACATCTTAAAAAGGAAGAGCAAAGTTGGAGGACTCTCACTTCTGGACTTTAAATCATATAATCTAGCTACAGTGGTAATAACAGCATGGAACTGGCATAAAGATAAACACATAGGCCAGTGGAACCAGACCGATGGTTTAGAAACAGAACCTCATATCTATCATCAAGTGATTTTTGACAAGCCTGTCAAACCCACCCCGTGGGGCAGAACAGTCCATTCAACAAATGGTGCTGGAAGAACTGGATATCCATATTCGAAAGTAAGAAAGAAGATCCCTATTTCACAATTTATACAAAAATTAACTCAAAATGGATCAAAGACATAAATATAAAAGCTAGAACCATAAAGCTCTTAAAAGAAAATGGTGGGTTCTTAAACCTTACACCAAAATCATGAGCAATGAAAGAAAGTATGGATAAATGGAACTTCCTCAAACTAAAACACTTTTATGATTCAAAGGACTTCATTAAGAAGGTGAAAAGACATTCCACTCAGTGGGAGAAAATATTTGGAAATCACACCTCTGATAAGGGTTTGATTTCCATTCTATATAAAGAGATCATACAATACAACAATAAAGGAGCAAGCAGGAGCACATGTGGCTCAAGCAGTTGAGTGCTTGCCTCTGACATGGGAGATCCTGGATTCAGATCCTGGTACCTCCTGAAAAAACAAAAACAACTAACATGCAAAAACAAATGAAGAAAATCAACTCAGTAAAGTCAAAGTGGCTCAGTGATTGAGCACCAGCATTCCACATACAAGGTTCCAGTTTCAATCCCTGGCCACTGGTACCTTAAAAACAATAAGAGCAAGGAATCCAATTTAAAAACAGGAAAAAGACTTAAATAGGCATCTCTCCAAAGAGGAAATACAAATGACCAAAAAGCACATGAAAAAATGTGAAGTATCACTAGCTATTAGGGAAATGGAAATCAAAACAACGAGATATCATTTCACATTACATAGAATGGCTATTATTTTAAAAAGACAGAAAATATAAGTGCTGGAGAGGATGTGGAGAAAAAAAGAGTACTCCTTCACTGTTGGTGGGAATGGAAAATGGTGTGGCCTCTGTGGAAGAGTCTGGTGGTTCCTCAGGAAGCTACATACAGAACTGCCATATGACCCAGCAATTCCTATACGAGGAACACATCCAGAAGAACTGAAATCTGTGACACAAACAGACATTTGCACACCCATGTTTATAGCAATGTTATTCACAATTGCCAAAAGATAGAAACAACCCAAGTGTCCATCATCTGATGAATGGATAAACAAAATATGGTATTTACATACAATGGAATACTATGTTGCTATAAGAAGAAATGAAATTGGGACACATATGATAACATGGATGAATCTTGAAAACATTTTGCTAAGTGAAATAAGTCAGCCACAAAAGGACAAATATTGCATGGTCTTACTAATATGAATTAAATATGAGGAATAAATGCATGCGGTTAAAACACAGGGTATAGATTACTGGGGGATAAAAGGAAGGCTGAGAAGGGATATTGATGCTTAATGTATGTAAAAGTATTAATTAACTTGATTGTAAAAGTGTGGAAATGGATGGAGTTGACAGTAACACATTATAGTAGTAAATGAGATTGTGGCTAAAAAGGGTAGTCTAGGAATGTGTGGCAGTTTGATATTGTTTATGAATCCCTAAAATAGATATTGGATTATGTTTGTAAATTGGTCTGTTCCTGCAGGCATATTAGATTATATTGGATTCAGAGGTTTATTAACTAACAACTAAGGCTTGGATTGGGCCACATCAGTAGGACATTGCATACTCACAGAAAAACCGCACCACAGAGAAGGGAGTTTGGAGTTTTGATCCTGGAGCCCAGGAAGTAAACACAAAGAGAAGCAGATATGTGAGGAAGGAGATAAGGTTCCATTAGACATGGCAGAGGCCCCGGGAAGAGAGAGGAGCCATTCACCTGATAGCTTACAGCTGGCCTTGTGGAGAAAGCAGAGTAGCTAAGCCTGGAGAGAAATGAGCCCTGGGAAGAGAGGAAGCCTGAACTCTGGCAGATGTCGGCAGCCATCTTGCTCTAACACATAGCAACAGACTTTGGTGAGGGAAGTAACTTATGCTTTATGGCCTGGTAACCGTAACTTCTACCCCAAACACCCTTTAGAAAAGCTAACAGATTTCTGGGGATGGTATTCAGCATCCCTTTGGGTGAATAACACAGGATGTAAATGTCAATTGAAAGAAAGCTAGAAGATAATCTAGGGACCGAATAACATAATGAATGCAGAGGTGAATGAGAATTGTGTTTAATAGTACAAATACATAGATATCCTTCCACGTACTAGAACAAATGTACATCACTATTGCAAGGTGTTAAGAAGGTGGAGAAGCATGGGAAAAATGCAGTTAAGGTAACCTATGGACTAAATTAACAGCAATACTGTAATATTCTTGCATCAATGCCAAAGTTGTACTATGTTAATAATGGGAGGGGGGGTATGGAAAAATTATACCAAATGTATGCTAGAGACAATAGTGGTAATAGTTTGATTATATAATCTCATAATTTTTAACAAATGCTCCACAACAATGCAGTGTGTTGGTGGAGTGGTGCTGTGTGGGAATTCCACACACATGCATGATTGTTTTGTAAGGTCACTATTTAGATAATAAAAGTGTATTAAGGGAAGCAGATTTGGCCCAAAGGTTAGGGCGTCTGCCTACCACATGGGAGGTCCAAGGTTCAAACCCAGGGCCTCCTGACCCTCGTGATGAGCTGGCCCACACACAGTGCTAATGCACTCAAGGGAGTGCTGTGCTACACAGGGGTGACCCCGCATAGGGGAGCCCCACGCACAAATGCCCCGTAAGAGAGCCGCCCAGCATGAAAAAAGTGCAGCCTGCCCAGGAATGGAGCCGTACACACAGAGAGCTGACACAACAAGATGACGCAACAAAAAGAAACACAGATTGCCGGTGCCGCTGACAAGAATACAAGTGGACACAGAAGAACACACAGCATATGGACACAGAAAGCAGACAATGGGGGGAGGGGGAAGGGGAGAGAAATAAATAAATAAATAATCTTTTTTTTAAAGAAGTATATTAAAAAAAAAGAGTAGGATGTTTGATGTCTGTCCCCTCCCCTTGAATCTAGGTACCTGCTTCAACCAGTGCAATATGATGGGAGTAACACTGTGTTCTTCCCAAGACTACATCATCAAAGTGAAATGATACTCCTTGTGCCTTGGAATACCCATGCTCAGACCTCAGAGCTGCCGTGTAAGAAGTCAGAGGCTACCCTGCTATAAGGAAGTCAGGCTGCACAGAGGAGCCTCATGTGGGGCAGTCCTAGCCTTCAGTTATCTGGGCTCTAGCACCCGAATATGGGAGTAAAGGAGACTTGGAGCTTTTTGGTGATGAGTCCCCAACAGTCAAGTCAACCCAATTTTCCTATTTTCCTAGCTAAGGCCCCAGCCATTGTGGAGCAAAGATAAGCTGTCTGCACTATGCTTTGTCTGAATTCTTGCTCCTGGAATTTGTGAACATGTGGTTGTTTCAAGTCACTAAGATTAGAGGTAACTGTGATATTGTCTGAAACAATACCTTCTCTACTGAATGCCAGGCTCCCTGACTCAAATCCAGCACATTGTAAAGCTTGAATTGTGAAAGCATGATAGAACTAATGGTAAAAAGCTCTACCTGAACCCAAAATCAAGATGTAAGTCAATCAAAGATACATGGCAACACATGGGAACACAATATGCACACACACAAAAAGAGTGCTTACCATATCAACATAAGAGACAATGAAACGAAGTAAGTAAAAGCAATTGCTGGAAACACAGCATGCAACATAGCACATATTTATGGCTACAGAAATGAACAACTGATAAAACTATCCATTATAAAGAAGTCCCATTCAACCAAGTAGAAAAGACATGGTCAATTAAATTTAAGTCAATTATCTCAGGTTGGGTGAAAGGCAACATCTTACTCAAAGCAGACACAAGAAATATCCGTTTTGTTCCAGGATGGGTAAAAAAAAAAGTCTCAACATGGGAACTGAGATGGACTCTCACTGAAAGAACAGGTAAATGAACATCAAGGTGTTCTAATCAACCCATGGGGAGATAAAATGTCTCAAACCAAAACAAATATTAATAGCGAAAAAAATCTACAGAGAAAGTTTAGTTGCAGGGATACTTGATGGACTATTGGGACAAACATGTCCATTACACTGGATGTTCGATGTCAAGTGGCAAAGGAATTGATGGAAACAGATTTTAAAACCAAGCTCCCATCACTTGTGGAACCTAAGCAAGGTACCCAAACTCAACTAATGGAAGAAAACTCCTGCTTCGCCTTACAGGATGGGTGCTTGCATCTTTGAAAGCTTCAAGTTTTCTCTTGAATGCCAGCCGTCCTGATATACTAGTCCAATGTGTTCTTGTAGCTCCCACACAGACATCCTAAATGGCCTCATGCCATCTGGTGTTCAGAGAAGGTATTCCAAAGAGAAGTAAACCTAAAATTTTCCAAAATAAAAAATACTGATTATGACCTATGAGTACAGTAAAACTATCATGTGGTGCTGGCACTGGAACAAAAGAACCTATCAGTAGAATCAAAGAGAAATCCAAGATGCAGGCTCTACCATGTAGTATATTTAATACACGACTAAAAAATGGCAGTCAAACCATCAGGGGAAGGAATATTTAGCTGTAGTTAATTAATAGTCTTTTGGCAGAAAGTAAGACTAATTTCCCAATCCATGCCAGAAACCAAAATAAACCCGAGATAGATCAAAGAGATAAATGAAAAACGTTAAAACCAGACAGGAAAGGTTAATGTGTATACCTCGAGAGGCAAAAGTCCTTTCTAGGCACAAAAACAAAGGGAGAACTCTCCAGGATAGGTTTGTAGGACTTGAAAATATTTTTGCAACAAAAACTTTATAAATAAAATTAAAAGACAAAAGACAAATTAGAAAAGTATATGTGTACACATACAGGAAAGAGAAGTATGAGCCACAATGAAAGAAAAGCTAGTATCTCATAACCAAATGTAATTAATGGTCTAAATTTACTAATGCAAAAAGAAAGTAAAACAAAATTAAAATAGTACTTTCCCTCTATCAAATTAACAAAGATATTCTACAATGTAGTGGAATGTTTTGGGAAAGTGGAACCGTTATACACTACTGGCTGCAAAATAGAAAAGTCTTCATCAAGAGTTAACTGGCAGTTCTGCAATGAGAAATTTGAAGTGCTCAGACCATGTGACAGAAAAAAATCCATTCACTTCAATAAATTCCAAAAAAAGGAAAAAGAGAGTCAAATGCACAGACTTAGGTACAAGAACTTTACTCCATCGTGAAAACTAGTAATGAAAAATTTGAAAGAAACTAAATGTGGAACACTGGTTAAACAAAGTATGATGCACTACTGAACTTCTCATTTCTTCTCAGAACAAAACTTTAATAATATAGGAAAGTGTGTTTTGGGGGAGGAAAAGTAACCATTCAAGCTATTTATAGCAAAATCCTGTTTTATTATACTTTAGAAAGATCAGATTAAAATAAAAATCAGATCGATGCCGTTTATTCAGTTCAAAATACCAGGTAGCAATGAGGTAGTAGTGTACCTTCCTCACCCATACTAATTTTCCCATGTAGAGTTTCAGAGCCACTTTTTGGGATAAAATTTAAGGTAAAGAAAACAAAACCAACAGTCCACAAGAGAGTCCTTATTCAAATACCGCAACTTTAAAAATAGTTTCTCTTTCATTTCTGCTGTCTCACCAACAGAAGATAGGAACTGGCCTTAGATAAAACATCTAACAAGCACCATCACTCCTTCCCCCAGAGGGAGAAAAAAATCTACCTCATACAGAGTAGAAAACAGAAGTTACACAATTGGTGCAGAAAGAAGGGAGGAAGAAGGTACATTTTAAAACTGAGAGAAATGTCATGAAATCATTCCCTTTCCTACAGAGAAAACAAAAATATAGAAGGCAAGTAAGAATAATTATAAGACACGACAACAGCTGATATTTATTGTTTATTGCTCCAGACTGCTTCAAGCAACCCCCATTATTCTCATGCACACACACATACACGCACACAGCAGGTTAATCTCATTATCCCCCTAGTAGGTGGGTGCCTCCTTGCTAGGGAGGGTTCAAGCTAGTATTCCAAGTAAGGTGGGACTTTGGCAGAGTCCATGACTCTTACCCACTGGGCCTGTGATCCTAAACATTTTCATGCCCTGGCACAAAAAGAAAATTATTATTGCACAGCATATTAGGATAAATTGAAGGTGCTGCTTACGGGCTAGCATAAGCCCAAAAGAGTGTCCAGATTGCTGAGGGGATTGCTAACCCAGTATACCTAACTCACAGGACAACTTTTGGGAAGCTTTATGCTGCTCCTCAACCCAAAGCAGAGTCAAAGAAATATCCCACCTGCTCCTCAATTACAGCCATAACAAGGAGAATATATTTCCTTCTAGGAATAATACATGACTTATTTTTAAACAAATATTGTCTGATCATAAAAAATCCTATAATCATGAAAATTAGCCTACTAAATAGTAAGAGGAAAGCAGGACTTAAACTAAGGGAGGAGGGGAAATTTAATTAAAATGGTCTAGTAATTTACTAAATGTCTATTACATGATAGACAGCACGTTGGTGGGAAATCTTTAACTATTTCCTCTAAATCATTCCTTTTAAATATGAAAATGATATACCTAATACATTCTTCCTGTAATCTGCAAATAGAGCTGTTTTTGCTCCAAATACATATGTTAAATATCTACCTGTGATTGGGAATGGAAAGAGTGTGCAGTTTTCCAGATGAATGGATGGTGAATTTTCCTCAGCTAAAACTCACATTGAAAAGAAGACCGTCTGGACAACCAGCAAGATGGTGGCAGAGTAAGGAGATACTAGAGTCAGCTCGTGCTACATGGCAGTTAGTAATCACGAAGAGCTATTTAAAGCTATCTAAAGCTCTTCAGGAGACCAGAAGAGCATCCTGCAACATCCTTAAAGGAATGGAAGCAGGAGCACTTCATGAAATGGAGGCCAGTGCCCATCCTCCACTGGTGGCATAAGCCGCCTCAGGAGCTAATCCATGGCTGGAATTGAAAGCCCCACTTCCCAAAAACAGGAGAGGAAAAGACAGTTGGGCACCAACTTCAGCTACTGATTAGTAAATTTGGCAGGTTAAAGTATAACCCTAAGAACAGCACCAACAACATCCTTGTTTCCTACTACACAACCAGCAAGAGAGAAAGGGCAAGAAAGCCCTAAACTAAAGAGAAAAACTATACCCAGAATACTCTAGTAAACCAGATTGTAAAAAATTACAATCCACACCAAGAAACAAGAAGATATGTCCCAGTTAAAGGAAAAAGATAAGCCTCCAGATGGCATAAAGGAGTTGAGACAATAGATCATAGATGTTCAAACAAATCTCCTTAATAAGTTCAATGAGATGGCTAAAGAGATTAAGGATATTAGGAAGACATTGGATAAGGGCAAAGAAGAATTTGAAAGCACACATAGAAAAATAGATCTTATGGGAATTAAAGGTGCAATAAATGAAATTAAAAATACACTGGAATCATATAATAGCAGATTTGAGGAGGAAGAAGAAAGGATTGGTGAGCTTGAAGAAATGGCCTCTGAAAGCAGACATACAAAAGAACAGATGAAGAAAAGAACGGAAAAAATTGAACAACTTCTCAGGGAACTAAATGATAGCAAGACATGTGCAAACATACATGTCATGGTTGTCCCAGAAGAAGAAGAAAAGGGAAAAGGGGCAGAAGGAATATTTGAAGAAATAATGGTAAAAATTTCCCAACCCCATTGAAGTGCATAGATATCCATGTCCAAGAAGCACAACGTACTCCCATTTGAATAAATCCAAATAGACCAACTCCAATACACATACTAATCAGAATGTAAAAGGCCAAAGACAAAGAGAGAATTCTGAGGGCAGCAAGAGAAAAGTAATGCATAACATATAAGGGATACCCAATAAAATTAAGGACCGATTTCTCATCAGAAACCATGGAGGCAAGAAGATGGTGATGTGATATATTTAAGATACTTCAAGAGAAAAACTTTCAGTCAAGAATCTTATATTCAGCATGACTGTCTTTCAAAAATGAAGGAGAGTTTAGAATATTCACAGGTAAATAGAAACAGAGAGTTTATAACCAAGAAACCGGTTTTGCAGAAAATACTAAAGGATGTGCTACAGTCTAAAAAGAAAAGACAGGAGAGACTTAGAAGAGGGTCTAGAAAAGATTATGCCAGTAAAAGCGTCAAAAGAGTGGTGAAAATAAAATATGACAGATAAAACTCAACTATTTTGGAATAAACTTAATGAACAATGTAAAGCACTTATATTCAGAAAACTACAACTCATTGTTAAAAGAAATTTTAAAAAGACGTAAATAATTGAAAGAACATTCCATGCTCACAGTTTGGAAGACTAAATAGCATTAAGATATCAATTCTACTCAAATTAATATACAGATTCAATGCAATCTTGATAAAAACTCCATAGCATTTTTTAAATAAATGGAAAACATGATCATCAAATTTATTTGGAAGGGTAAGGTGTCCTGAAGAGCCAAAAACATCCTAAAAAGGAAAAGCAAATTTGGAAAACTCCCACTTCTGGACTTTAAATCATATTACCTAGCTATAGTGGTAAAAACAGATGGTACTGGCATAAAGACACATAGATCAGTGGAGACAAATTGATGGTTCAGAAACAGACTCTCACATCTATGGTCAAGTGATTTTTGACAAGCCTTGGGCTGAACAGTCCATTCCACAAATGGTGCTGAGAGAACTGAATATCCATAACCAAAGAAGGAAGAAGGGCCCCTATCTCACAGTTTACCCAAAAATTAACTCAAAATGGGTGAAAAACCTAAATATAAAAGAAAGAACCATAAAGCTCCTAGAAGAAAATGTAGGAAAACATCTTCAAGACCTGGTGGTAGGTGGTGGGTTCTTAAAGGAGATAAAAAGAGGACTGAAAATGGACTACTGATGTTTAATGTATGTGGAAGTTTTAATTAACTTTATTGTATAGAATTGATGGTAACACATTATAGTGAATAACAGCTGGTTTGTAAAGGGAATGTGGCTGAAAAGGGTAGTCTATGGATGTAAATGCCAATTGAAAGAAAGCTTGAAAATAATCTAGGGACTGACTGACACAATAAACCCAGAGGTAGATGAGAATTGTGGCTAATGGTACAGATGCAAGAGTGTCCTTTGTGAGCTAGAGCAGATGTACATCACTATTGCAGAGTGGTGTGAATATGAAGATGCATGGGAAAAATACAACTGGAGTGACCTATGGACTGTGGCTAACAGTACTAATGTAATATTCATACCAAAGATGTGCTGTGTTGATAATGGGGGAGTATGGAAAAAGTGTGCAAAATATACACTATGGACCTGGCAATAGTCTGATGATATTAGTTCATAATCTGTAACAAATGTTCTACCATGATATGGTATGTTGATAGAGGGGTGTGGTTTGGGAATTCTGCACATGTGCATGATTGTTTTGTAAGTTTACAACTTCTGTCACAAAAAATATATTTAAAAAATAATAATAGAGTGGGTTGGAGGGAAAATACACCAAATGTAAGATAAGGACTATAGTTAGTAGTAAGATTTTAACAACATTCTTATATAATTTGCAACAAATGTCTCACAATAATGCAAGGTGTTGGTAGTAGGCTGATGTAAGGGACCCCTGTATAATCTTATGTATATTTGCTTTGTAAGTTCACAACTTTTACTATACACTTATTGTTTATGTATGTTCATGTATGTTCATGTATAAATGATATAGTAGAAATAATAATAATAGGCTGGGTTGGAGGAAAAATACACCAAATGTAAGCTACTTTGGTCAGTTGTTATATTTTGAGGATGCTCTTTAATCATTAGTTAAAAATGTTTCACAACAATGCAAGGTATTGATGGTAGGGTGAGGTATGAGAGCCCTGTATGATGTTATGTCTGTTTGTTTTATAAGTTCACAACTATTACTATACACCTTTTTATTTATGCTTCTGTATGAGTGATACACTTCAATAAATTTTATAAAAAAGAAGGCCATCCATGTTCAGGCCTAGAGCTGAAGTCATTTTTAGGGCTCTACTCGTATTCGAGTGAAATTCAACTTTTCTTTTTCTCTTGCAGCACTGCAAAGTGACCACCAGAGGGCATCAAGAACATAGAATTCCCTCTGTCCACAACCAGAAAACTCTTAACACGTGTCTTAAATTTAAGGGCAAAAATATGTTTTTAATGCAGAGGCTGTGGTTGTTTTCCAAAAATGCATATATTGAGCTAGGATTTAAGGGGCTTAAACCAGGACATTTTTCCCAGGACAAGTGACCTTCCAGTGTCATCAAGCTGATGCTCATACCAAGCCTAGAAAACAAGGCTCCTGGAGCGAATCCTAACAGCTCTGGTGCCAAATATATTCTTGACCACATTCCCTTCCATGCAAGAAACAAATTTTGAAGGCGTTGGAGTTAAAATCAATTGTTCATAACATATTCGTTCTGCTTCATCAGTCTCAAAATTTAAGACAGCCAAAAGCTACTAGACTATGTCTTAGTTTAAGAACTCAAAACAGGTATGTAAGCTTTGTTTGGGCAAAAACAATACATCCTGTAGAAACTCTCAGGAAAAAAAAAAAAAAGAGAAGTAGATGGAGGCTAGAAAGAAGTAAAAGGAAAAAGACAGGATGGCAAGAAAAGGGGAGTAGAAAGGCAGAGCCAAGAAACAACAAACTACAGACAATGACTGAAAGTCAAGACGCAGAGAGGGCCATGATTTTTCTCATAAAGATTGTAGAAGCAGGTGGAGGTCAAGTCAATGCACTTTAAAGCATTCAATTAGGGCTCCTTCTAAGAAAGACCACTCTAGAAACCAAAGTTGTCCAACAAAAGAGGGGGGCTACTTAATGTAACACTGTGCTCCCTAATTCTGGATTCATTCTAGTAAAGGTTGAAAGACCACATCTCAGAATTCAAGGGAAGTTCTTCAAGGAACTGCAACATGACTGGTAAGGAAAAATCTTCTAAATGTGGCCACATTTCTAGAGCTACCTACTTAAAACTTCTCAGCCTTCCTCACAGATATATAGGCATATTTATGATAGGGAATTGTTACCTGTCACCCACTAACATCAGTGCTTTATCATGACCTATGACTTTTTTGGGCTTACTAAGCCAAAAGAAAATATATGTACTGTACAGAGGATAGAGAAGTAGACAAGTGATACAGTGGGGTACCCTGAGCGCGACAACATAGCATTACTCCTTTCCCGTCTTTGTTAAACCTGCCCATTGGACTGAAGTCAGCGCTCCTCCTAATTCTGCCCAAAGGACAATTAGCAACTTTGTGGTTTAGGAAAACTTAACCCAAAATCCCGAAAAAAATCTCAAAATCTCACCTCGATAGTACACTGAACAAACTAGCTCTGTGCTTGAGCCAGGGGAGTGGGGGATTTAGATAAGGTGTTCCACAGCACTTTGCATGAAGTTCCAGCCCCTGGCAGATGGTATCTTAGAGAGAGTGAGCTCCAGTTTCTGTTTCTGGACAGGCAAGTGACCGAAAGCTTCCAATTCTCAATCACAAATCCGATAAGTCTGACACCCTTCCTTAAGATTTGTTAGAACTATATTTTTCTAAAAGGAATATCATGAATTTTCACTTCACTGCCCAGTGAAAATATGAGAAAATAGTCATTTTTCTATAACTCCAGATATTTCTGCATTATTTTATATTTCCTAGATGTTTCCCAGATACTTCATTTGAAAGCATGAGCTTCAAAACTTACCACTTCCTCATTAGATCGTAACTTTTAAATTCTACATAAAGCTGCCACTGTTATTCTGAAAAGCAGTTTCTCAGAGCAAATGTCCAAAATCAGAACATAATATTCTAGATGGGCTTGTGGTTAAATTTGGGCTTCTGGGTTAAATCTAGCCCCCACCTGTTTTCACAAAGAAAGTTGTATTAGCATAGCCATGCTAATTCGTTTATGTACAGTCTATGGCTGTTTTCTTGCTACATAGAGGTGATAGCAGACATGAGTAGTTGTCACAAAAACCATAAGGCTCATAAAGCCTAAAATATTTACTATCTGGCCTTGCACAGAAAAATTCGTCATCCCCTGCTGGTGAATTTTATGTGGACCGTCCAGATTACGTAACAATACAAAGAAAATACTGAGCACTTTTCTTAGCAGAAAATGATTAACCGAAAGTGGTTTTTCTTCCTCAAGATTGCTAAATGAGACTGTGCAGTAGACTTAAAGATCAGAGAGCAGCCTGTACAGTAGAGGATGCAACACGTTAGGATAGCACTTTCAAGAAGACCCTGTCATAATTGAAAAACAATATTAGATAGATTTGACCAATTGAATTTTAGGGTTATAAATTAAATACATGATTCTTATGAAGCAAATGTAATATAAGCAAATACCTAGGCTGAAAATGAAACAGAGAGAGGGCAGGGGGTGGCAGCAGGTACTGACAAAGTTACCCAAATAAGGACCAGGTGCCCAAGTTCACTGCTAAATGTAGGAAGGATCACTGAACTGGGAGTCAGGAACTGGGACTGTTTGAATTATTATAACAAATGATCATTTATTGGCTACTTTCTATTTGTAAGGCATTATGCTATGTGCGTGTTTGTTTTTTTAATTCTTATAACCATCTTCCAAGGCAAGTTATATCATGTCCATATTACAGAGGAGTAAATTAAATTTAAGAGAAGTAAATGGCCCAGGAGGTCACAAAGCCAAGAAGCAAACCATAGTGTCCAAATCCTCTCCTTGCTCCATTCACCCACCCAGACTGCTCTGAATTCTGCCTCAACCACTGGCTATCTATGCAGCACTGATCACCCTGTGGAATCTCTGCCCTTCAGTATCCTAAATTAAAGCTTCTGTTAAGTTGGTAGTTGAACCATGTTGATCTCTAAGTTACCCACCAGCTCTAAAATCATGTTAATCCTTTTTTCCTGAATCCCAACAGGTCATTTGGTCTGGTGCTCATTTCATTGGAGGAATGCATTCCATGTTTGCTGAGTAAAGGGGTGGATGAATCCTTTCCCCCTCTGGTAAGATGATTTCCTATTAGCAACAGCCCTCAGTATGCCTTTTATTTAAGTCTAGCAATTAAATTGGATTTCCATAATTAAGAACTAAAATTTATCAAAAACATTCTATGCATAAACCACCAGTATGTCAAAGTAGGTCATGCAAGGAAGAAAAAAAAAATCTGTATTTTCCCTAATACAATGCTGATATACTAATAGAGAGGATCAGTCATTTACCCAAATAAGGATCAATGTGTACATTTTATAGAGGCAAAAAAATGCATAGTCTTGAGATGATAGGGAGTTTCTGGATGTGAAGAAAATAAAAGACTACACAGGACAAGTGCCATATGAAAAGATCTTAAGGGAAATTTCGCAATGCAACAATCAGCTACTGATCTTATATGCAAAGAATTAGAGAACATGTTATAGAATCAATGTTCTAAATTCACAGATAATGCAAAGATTCTTTATACTTAATACTTTACCTAAGCACACAGTTTTCTGTGCCTAATTATGGTAATTGAGCTAATACCAATTTAAGTTATGCTTAGAGAATACAAATTAAAGTTTGAGACCAATGGTAGAAAGCAAATAGGTAGTGAGGCAAAGCCCCAGGAAAGTAAAATGTGGTAGCTAGTAAAATGTTGAAACTCTACGTACCAGGAGAAGTGAATGTTTCTTCTGTGCCAGCACCTCTTTGTAGACAGTGGCTGCCCAGAGCAACAGTTCTCAAAGTGTGGTCCCCACACCAGTATCGTCTGTATCGCCTGGGAACTATTTAGAAATGCATTTTCTCAGGCCCCACTCCAGATGTGTATAATCAAAAACTCTGGGCATGGAGTCCAGAAATCTGTGTTTTAATAAGTCCTCCAGGTTGTTTTGAAACTAGTCAAGTTGGAGAAGTATTGGCCCAAATGCCTATGTTAGAGGCATCTGGCCCAATACTAAGGCTGGGATGGGTTCCGTAGAAAATAATGCTGCATATATAAGCAACGTCAGTCCCAGGAAAAGGAGGCGGGAGGGCAGCATATGTGTCAATAATTATGATCTCTGCTTAACATAAGGGTAGACTCATAAATGTTCTTTTCCCTAGCGTAGGCTCCTGAACATACTCCAATTGTTATATTAATACTTCTGATAGATAATCAGAAATCAACACAGTTACAATATGAAGGCACACTACACTTCAAAGTGTAAGAAAAAAAATTGCTAGGTATGGGTTATTTTTCTTTTTTACTAGCTAGTGATTAAGCTTCCCCAAAATAAAAGAAAACCTATAGAAGCAAATGCTACTGGCTCCAAAAGAAACAAGTTCTGGGACAAACCAAGACGTATCCCTAAATTCCTTATTATTTATTTGAGTTTCGATTATATTAGTTATAAGGTTTACACAAAATGAAAGTCTAATTCTTACGTGATGTTTTAACTTTGATGATACTATGCACTTAGAGATGACAACTGCTGGGATTAGAGTCCAAACTGGAATCTATCCTTTGGTCCTCCAACAGCAAGGCTGCACATAAACCTTATCAGTTCATTCATTTTCTGAAGTGTACAATACCTCCTTCATCATCAAAAACTTACAGTTACAGCAGATGGGTAACTGTATCAGTATGGCACAGTATGGCCACATAATTCATGTCAATAGGGAAAAGGTACCAGAAAATAGAAGGAAGGAACCTGAAAAGGGTAGCTGGCATGTTGAAGAGGTCCTCACCCTCTGTATATCCCCAAAGTTACACAGCATCAGAAATTATTGAGAATGTAAAACTGGATACAATCTTTTAAAGCTTTAGAACACTTTCTTTCTAGTAAAATTAAATACATTCTCTCTAGAACACTCCTCTATCTCCATATAAGCTGTCACAAAATGAGCCTTAGAATGACTGATCCTTATTTGACAGAAACAGTTGCTGGATACCGTGCAGGTAAAGAGCAAGAGTTAGGATATTTGTGGGAGGTAACTTTTTGTTGGCTTTTTATTATGTCCCTTTAGATATTATTTCTAGTATGAATTCAATGGGTAAAGCACTTTTCATTAAAATGAAAACAAATGAATGTTTGCTACTTGAAAAATCAACATATTAAAAAGTATACATGCTCTCTCTGTCTAGAGGAGCTGGAACCAAATATTGGTGTTTTTTTCCATCTTTCCCATTCTCAGCAAGCTCTGTTCTTTACCCCATTTCCCAAATAAATTCTTCTGACTGACCTAAAAAAAAAAAAAGTATACAATGGCAGGCAGTGTTGTTTTTTTTAAGTGTATATAAGATCTTTGTATCTATGTTTCAATATGAAATTAAATGCATGAAATGATATACAATGATGGAATTGTCATTCTGTATTTTAAATGGGGGAATGTGGATCAGGATGGAGAACCAAACACATAGATTTGTGCCCACACATGCTACCTGTCACAAACCATTAAAAATAAAAATAACATAAAGGATGTATCTTTAAAATGAATACATCTACAAAAATGATAGAACACAAGAAAGTGTTTGGGTGATGGATAAGAAATTATGATTTCACTAGAAAACATCATTTACTAATGAGTAGAAAATGAAAATTTTCACAATTTGAGAATGTTACATCTGAAAAATACCTTAAGAAACAATATTTTGGTTTAGGAAAATAAAAATAGTGGGCATACTTCATACAGAAGTATGGTTAGAAGCCAGGTTTGATCAGACCAATGGAGAAATCCACAGCCCAAAACATAAGCAGCAGAGGGTCACTAGAAAAAGGTTTCTGGGCTGGAAGTGGAGGAGAGGGTATGCACCGGGTGAACCAGGGGTGTCCAAGCTTGGAGGAAGCAGGAGAAGGATGGAGCAATTGTCAGGGTTAGGACTGGTTAGGATAGCAGCTATAAAGCAACTGGATGGACCAGCAAAGGCACCTGACTATAAGCCACACACTAAGAGCAAGGGCAGTCAGCCAGAGAGGAAGCCTGTAAGTGGCAGGTGATAGCCAGGTGCTAGTGATAACCAGGAGGAATGGAAAGAGTTCACCCTGAAATACTGGCTCACCCTGCCCAACTGCATGCCCCAATACTCCCCACCATCACTGAGGGAAGATCACAGTAAGCAAAACTAGCATCTACGCATGATGAAACAGGGACACACAAATAAAAAGATGAGCACACCTCTTCAGAGTATCAGACATGCAAAGGAAACTAATGCCATATGGAAAAGGCAGCAAATGCAATAAACATATCCAAAAGATAAAGCACCAAACAGGAGATTTTTAAACATACAATTAATCTTCTCAAGAAAAGAGATGGCATCACCCCATTCATTCAATAAAAATAGGCTATTAAAAATGAAAAAAGTGACAACTGTAATAACAATTCAATAGATTAGTTGAATAGAACAATCATAACAGTTGACAAAAATGAAAAAACTGTAAGATCAAGCTGAGGAATTTTTCTGAAAGTAAAAAAATGTGAAGAAGAAAGAAAAAACTAAGTGACATAGAAGACAGATCAAATAGTCTCAAAGGTGGTTTGTTCTTTTAATAGGTATTCCAGAACAGAAAAGAATCAGTAGAAGAAACTGTCCAAGACCTGAAGACACAGAAATTTTTAGAGTAGAAAGGTCCCAACTAGTAAGCAAAAATAAATGAAAAAAAAAAAAGACCATAAAGGAAAAGACAAATGTATTTGCCTATGGTGAAATGTAAAATCTCTGAAGTACAAAAGAGATCATAAAATTAGAAATAAGCAACAAACATAGAGAAAAACACTTTTACCATATAATAAACCAATGTTAATATGGAAAATTACAAATCATAACAAAGATTTAGAAGAAAAAACTCAACTGAAAACTAGGCAAAGGCTATAGACAGACATTTACAGAAGAAATACTAATGCCCAATAAATCTGAAATTCATGTTCATAATCATCATAATAATCTAAGACGTACAAATGAAAACAAGGTAAACCATGTTGATCTATGAGATTCTCAAAAACTAAGAAGAGTGAAATAAGTAAAAATTCAGTGCTAATAAGCTTGGGAACACATAACTATATTGCAGGAAAGAGTATACACTTGTCCAACATTTTGGAAGGCAATTTGTCAATATCTCTTAAAGTTTAAAATGTGCATTCCATGAATACTTCTAGGTTTGTCCTTGCTGCTAACAGCAGTTGACTCAATGAATGCTAGAAGCCAGGCATAGTTTTTAAACACTTTAGATAAACTAATATCTTTAATTCTTCTAATTGCCTATAAGGTCATATTACTACCCTCATTTAACAGATGAAGAATCCAATGCACAGAGGGGTGAAAAAACTTTTCTTAAGTCAAATGACTCTAAGTGGAAGAGTAAAAATTTGAACCCTGGCGGTCTGAGTCCAGAGTCGACTATTCAGCACTTGCTATTTTTATATAAGGTGCATTCTTATCTGGACACAGACTCACACACAAGGGTGTTCAATATAGCATTGTTTAAACTGCCTAGAATGTAGATTCAAAACAACTATCCTCAGTAGAGGAATAGATAAAATAGTATATCATACTGTGGAATATTACATAGTATTTTAAAGAAAGGAGATAGAGCTACAGGGAAAAGCACTATCAATCTTGATATTGTGACATATTGGCAACTAAAAAAGGGCTAACTGCAGAGCAATATGGACACCATAGAAGAATTTTAATTTAAATTACAGAAGTGGTAGATAGATAGATAGATAGATAGATAGATAGATAGATAGATAGATAGATAGATAGAAAGATAGATAGACTGACAGACAGAGATAGGAAGGAACATGTGGAAAGGTGAACAAGGGCATCACAAACAGAAAATACATGTCATCTTGAAGGAGTCCAGTGGAAATTCAGAACAAGAAGGGACAGTGGTTTGAAGAGCATTTCCACCTACGTGTATATTTTATTATGTCACATTGAGAATGTATTCATGTCTCTCTCATAGATAATTAAAGAAGGCTCAAGGGAACATTTTCTTGAGCAGCTGCTATGTGCCAGGCATAAAGTTTTCATAGTTACCCTATTTCATTTAAAAACATCATTATGTTGCTATTAATGTTAATTTAATAATAGAAAAGAACGGTTAAGATTCAGCCCATTTAAATCATTTGCTACAAGTTCCCTAACACCTGGAGAGTCCTAGACTTGAGCATACCAGGCTGAGATGCACAAGACAGACTAACAACATTGACAAGAGGGTAAAAGAAAGAGCTTTTCCTGATGCAAACAGAGAGATGGCACAGCCCTTACCGCAGCGATCTCGGATGACCAGGTTCCGGCCTTCCTTCAGGTGTATGGTCAGGAGGTAGGCAAAGGGGCTCGGGAGGTTGCTCAAGCCATCGCCAGCTTCCCCAAGAGTCTGCACACATGGATAAGTCAGTTGTCAGTATGCATTAGGCCCAAGTGAGAGAATTTCATTCGCACTTACTAATTTACAAAATAAAGAAATGGCCACTACTAAGACAAATCTTCAATGTCGGCTCCAGTTCTCACATACTGTGATAACTTGGTTATGCCGCTGTAGAAACATTTTATTCACCTTTTGCCCCAGTGGGATTTGATCACAGTTCAGAGGCAATCACAGTAATTTTTTTGCAAGATTTAACTTTCCAAGAATTAGACAGGTGGTAGGCCAACATCTGAGACTCTCTTTAACTTATTAATTTACTACAGTACTCTTGAGCCTTTATTCCATAACTCACTGTGGAGCTCCAAGACGGGAAATAACATGCAGAGAAGTGCGGCTCTGAGGCTAGCTGCTGCAGAACCTGGAGTCCACACGTTGAAGCTCCCAGGTAAAATGTCTCCCCTTTACTTTCTCTTTTCCCTCAACCCCACAGAGTTCTGGTAGACCTCTTCCACTTGAAATTAAAAACGAGGAGAGAGATTGAGAGGTGAAGAATTTTCTTGTTTAGTTGTTTGTCTGGTTTTTATTATTGTTACATTGAAATAATGAAAATTACCAATAATTTTTTTTTATTTTGTGTGATCTATGTATCTTTTAAAAATAAATAATAAATAAATAAAAATAAATTTAAAAAAATATTTCTCTCTACAAGCATTCAGCTGATCCTTACTGAGTCCACATGTCCACAGGACACATGCCCTGCCTACGGGTCCACATGGACCTACTCTGGGTCTATCAAGTGTTCTCCCTCTGACCCCTGTTTTCCATACTTCTCTTTCATTCTCTGGCCCCATCACAGGTCTCCCACTTTTACCCTCACTCTTTCACCTCCCCTCAAGGCTGTTCACATCTCTCTCGAGGAATGCTTCAACTCCTACAGGTGATGATACCAAATTCAAGTCTATCTTTGAATATCGATTAATCCAATTAAAATGTTGAACAAGTTCAATTTTCCATCTTCCTTCAAAGAGAAAGGACAGTTAATATACTTAATCATTCGCTTATCTGACATTCAGTTACTGGATTCTGTGGCCAGCTTCTTCTCAACAGCCTTCCTTTGAAAGTGCTCCCATCCATGTTTCAATCCACTCCAAAATGCCTTGTCTCCTTTGCTAGCTCACTCAATCTCATAGCTACTGTGTATTTTTAGAAGTCTCTATCCTAATCCGAAAGATCAATATTAATATTTCCCAGGTCTCATTTGCAAGGACAGTTTTTTTCTTGTGGCCGGATAGACTTCACAATTCTTTAGAAATAAGAGGCAAACACTGCCAAATCCAAACATTGGATGAGAAAGAAGTTAGTGCTTGTTTATTTTTAAGAAATCTCACTCACAGATTGTTCTTCAAAATGTTGGGATGTCATAGAAGCATTCAGATCACTATTTCCACATAGGTTCTGAAAGTAAAAAGAAAACAAAGTCAGCTTAAAAAGGCAATAAAACAACCCATTTGCATACCCTTTATCAGGTCCTTTCCCTTGGAAATCTGACATTTGTATACTCCTTTTCTGGCATCTGTGCTGTCTTTCTTTTTGGGCGGCATGTCTTGGCAATTAGAGGTGAATTTGGGGGTGGCAATCTGACTGCAGCCTCTGTCCTCCTAGTAACTGATCATGGATGTGGATAAAGCTGATTCTGCCCTTCCACTGGCCTGCTCAGGCCTGGCTTGTTCACCTGCATACTTAGCAGGAAAGCAGCATCCAGCTCCGTGAAGGTGGAGCAACAGAGCCCTCCAGCTAGATGCCTCCCAGCGAGGGCCTGCCCAGCTCCAGCCTTCCAAAGGGTAAAGGGCGGCTCAGGAAAACATGCCCTTCAAGGAAGACAATTTCCCAATGTGAGCGAAAGACCTTCCTCAAATTGGACCTTCTTGTATCTAGCAACAGCCCAATCATCCCCCCAAAAGTTGTACTGAGTCAGAGACACTAGGAGCTGCAAATTCTGAACAAATGACCTCAGAATGGGAGGTACTATGTCTCCTAACTTAATACCTGGGAATTCATTCCACAGGGCAATAAAAGATGCATGGTTTACTAGTTTGCATGGGCTCTAGGAGACTTCACAATCAGGTCAGGTTTACATGCACCAATGGGAGGTCCAAAAGAGTCAGGAGACCGTAGGGAGGTTTCAGGCCTGAGAGCGAGGATGACCCCTGCCATGGAAAGGTAGTGGGAAATGGCCTCCAGCCACACTCCTTTTTGCAGAGCTCATTAGCCAAGGCTCATTGCTTGTGTGAAAAAGATGGCATTTTTGCCTCCAGGGAAGGCTGACTGTCTCCAAAGTTATAGGTAAAAGTTTGGAGACTGAAGTAGCCCCACAGCATTTGCACTGGGGGTGGAGGTGGGGCAGAGGCACTGACCACACTCTCCCTCCCCTGGACCCCACTTGCAGAAGTCAGGGTGGTCCTGGGGATAATTCAGATTCCTGCCTGGCTGCCCTTCCAACATACTCTCTCTCTCTTCAGTGTTGCTTCAGGCAGCTGTAGAAGAACCCTGGTTCCAGAGCAATAAGACAAGGCTTCAGCCATAGCCAGGAGGGTGCAGGGCTGCAGAGGGCTCTCTGGTCCACAGCTTCTATGGGCAGGGACATCATGAAGGGCTACCCCTGGGCAAGCTGGCTGGGAGCCCCCAGGCCCTCTGGGAAAAACAGAGGGCCCACAGTTCCCATGCTGTCTCTTTCTCCACCAGTCCCAGTCTAATAATGTTCCTTGACTTTAAATATATATTCCATTCAATTTAAATTAATTCACATAGGAGCAAGAGTTATGTCAGACACTTCGATCTTTTTTGAGGATCCCCGGTACTTCAGACATTATAGCCCCTTATGGCTGGAAGGCCCACCACAGCCTGGTCAGGAAAGAGCCTTAACTTTCAGTCAGGGGACTTGGATGGAAAGCAGACAAGAGAGGAGCTAGCAGGTCCTGCGTTAAACTACCTCCCTCTCTGGTTCCTGGGATCTCCTTGCAGTGGGATGAATAACATTCCCCCATAAGTCACATCTGCCCAGACTGTGAATGGGAAACCTTACTAGGAAATAAGGTCTTTGCTGATGTAATCAAGTTAAGACGAGGTCACCCAGATTTGGGTGAGCCCTAAATCCAATATGGCTGCTATCCCAATGAGACGAGAGAGAGGTCTGATACACACGGACACAGAGGAAAAGGCCCTGTGATGACAGAGGAGACACTGGAGCCAAGGATTGCCAACAGTCATCAGAAGCCAGAAGAGAGGCATCGAACAGGTTCGTCCCTACAGCTATTAAAGGGAGCAGTGCCCTGCCAACAACACCTTGATTTTGGACCTCCAGCCTCCAGAACTTTGAGAAAATACATTTCTGTTTGTTTTAAGTCACTAAGTGGTACTGTGTTATGGCAAGCCTAGGGAATAATTACACTCCCAATTTGTATCATGTGTAAAAAAGACACCCAGGTGAATTGAATAAGACTACCTGAAGGCTGCTTTACAACAACAATCAGAACCTATCCAACTCTCCCAATTTCACAATATTTCCTTTCTGCCATTGCATGTCTTTTAAACCATGCATGATCATTTCACAGAAGTTCTGTCAATTCCTCTACTGCCTGATTTACAAGGCACATAAAGGCAGGCACATAGTTAAGGGCAGGGCAAGCAGTAATTGCCTCTGATGGATGCACAGCCTGAAAATATCCCTGTTAGAGTCTGCATTTGTATGAAATGAATCACCAATTCACTTAAGCAATTTCATTCAAAGGCAAGTCCACAAAATGACTTGTACCAGTATCAAAATTTCTATGTACAAAAGTGCATGGTTATTAGCCAAGGATCATGGTGGCCTGGTATAGAAGAGTGGAGGGATGGATGCTGAAACAACATCACTGGTTATGCATCATATACATTCTCCCAAGTTGGAATGCCTAGATTTGATGATGCTGATTAAATGGCAAAATTAGTCCACACAACCACCACATACATGCGATCTAAAATTAATACAGAGCTTTTAATCAAATGTGTGATAGTCTTCCATTTGCAACAACATGAAAATTAAATGTGAAGAACTACATTAACTCAACATTATGGTTGGTTTTGCTCACAGAGAAGTCACAACTTAAAGTTATGGTTCCCACAGCTGCCATAACTGTCATGCACCATATATACACATGAAGGTAGAAAAGCGATCACCATAAAAAAAACCAGCAGAGATGCTACATATGCACAGGAGGGCCAAGTTATAGCCACTGGGGGACACATAACTTTGAATATTCTGATATATGCTCGCATAGAGCATAAAGCATTATCCACAGAGGAAATTCTGTTTTTTTCTCACCTTCTTTCCAGACCTAATAACTACATAGATGAGTCCGTTTTTCATTAAAAGAGGACAATTGATATTTCTCTCATCAGGAATCTCCGATATAACACAAGGTTTAGAAGCTATTTTTTGTTGTTCTCAATAAGCATAATAAGCACTCAGGGTTTTTTTTTAACTTCCGTTTTTAAATTAACACACAGTAAAACTGCCTTTCTACATGTGTATACTGTGCTATGATTTTTAATACCTGTGTATATTCATAGCCAGCACCACAATCAAGACACTAAATAGTTTATCACCCAAAAATTCCTTCAGGCTATCCCATTGTATTCAAATTCCCCCAACTTCCAGCCCCTGGCAAACACTGATCTGTCATATAGTTTTATCTTCTCCAAAATATCATATAAATGGAATCATACATTATGTAGTCTTTTGAGACCAGCACCTTTCACTCAGCACAATGTCCTTGAGAGTCATCCAAGTTGTTGCATGCGTTAATAGTTTGTTTCTTCTTATTGCCGGATAGTATTCCATTGTGTGCATGTACCCATTTTGTTTCCCATTAAGCACCCAGTTTAATTAAGTAAACATATTACTTTCAAGTACATATTCAGGAAATGAGAAATAATTTAGAATATTACCAATGCTAATAAATTTTAATATGATAAAACTTTCTAATCACATTCAAACATTCTGAAATGTAGCATTAACATCTTGGCATGAAAACTGGTATGAAGTTAGTAATGGCTAACAAGTCTTACAACCGCATTAAGTGTTTTTAAAAACGACAGTGAGTTTGCAAAGCATTGATATTTCCATTCTGCCTTGCTTGACTGAAATTTATGGGAAGGAATACATACCTGGTAAACTCTTTAGTTAAGGATCTGTCATTGGCAAGGATGAAAATTTATTAAAATTAAGCAGGATATAGTGACATATAAGAATGGATGGGCCAATTATTTCTTCACCAGGGAATTTAAGAGCAAGACACTGATGTGAATAAACAACCTTTACATTTTTTGCACACTTAATGTGATCTTGTACAAATACTACCTTCCATATGAGTATAGGAAGGATCTTACCATAAAGTATGCACAGGAAGTCAAATTATAAACTAAGTGAACAATCACTGGCTGTATAAATACAGTAGAAGACATACACTCACCTCCAGGAAAATTAAATAAAAACAAAAAGGTAGTTGAGAAATCAATGATACTGCCTTTGAAAAATACTCTAGTATTGCATTTATTTAATTATTTAAACCATGTCTAGGCTAATAAGAATAGAATATTTAGGACTAGAGGAGTCATAAGCACAAGAGCAAAACCAGTGACAAAATGAGATCAGCTGACCAGTATCCAGCAGCCAGACAGAACGACAGAATAAAAAAATGACCCACATGGCAATTAGAGGTTAAAAGTAGAATGTTTGTTCAGAAAAATGCAGGTCAACCAAATGGCTGAGTTTATTGGTATTCAATTTTTACACTTTTCAGGAGGTATTAGATTGGGCAAAAGAAGATATACATATTTCGTTTTCCCCACCTCCAATATTGTTCTCTAAAAGTGATTACACTGGAATATTGACTATCTAATATATGAAACATAAATCAAATGTGTGTGTACATATACCCTACTGAATCATGTGATGGCATAGAAGAGAGGTAAATAAACTAGTCTATGGCACAAATCCTACCTCAGAGTTTAAATTCTAGTGACACATTAAAAAAAAAAAAAAAAAAAACTCCAGGTTTCAACAAACAATTCCAAACCTACAAAGAAACAAGAAACAATGGCCCAGACAAAGGAGAAGCTTAAAGCATCAGAAACTGTCAATTAGAAGGCCTGAGACATTCCAAAGACAAAAAAAAGATCCTAAATATGCTCAAAGAGCTAAAGGAAAACATAGACGGTGAACTAAAGGAAACCAGGAAAATAACAGATGAACACAAAAAGACTATCATAGAGAGATGAAAATTATGAAGAAAAAACAAAACAGATCTGAAGACCACAGTAGCAGAAATTTAAAATTCCCTAGAGGCATTCCACAGCAGATCGGAGCAGGCAGAAGAAAGAATACTTGAACTTGAAATCATCCAGTCCGAGAAACAGAAAGAGGAAAGAATGAAGAAAAATGAACAGAGTCTGAGGAACCTGTGGGACACCATCAAGCACACCAATATATGTATTGTGGGAGTCCCAGAAGATGAAAGAAAGAAAGGGGAAGAGAACATATTCAAAGAAACAATGGCTGAAAACTTCCCAAATTTAACAAAAGACATTTCCAAGACACTCAATGAACTCCAAACAGGATAAATGCAAAGAGACCCAAATCAGCCAATATTAAAATCAAACTGTCAAATGTCAAAGATAAAGAGAAAATTCTGAAAGCCACAAGAGAGAAATGATGTGTCACCTACAAGGAAACCTCAATAAGATTAAATGCAGATCTCTCATCAGAAATGGTGGAGGCAAAAAGCAGTGAGAAGACATATTTAAAGCACTGAAAGCAGAAAGAATTGCCAGCCTAGAATTCCCTATCTGGCAAAACTGTCCTTCAAGAATGAAAGAGGGATAAGACAATCGCAGATAAAGAAAAGCTGACAGACCTTGACACCATTAAACCAGGCCTATTAAAAATGCTCTACAGACTGAATGAAAAGAAAATTGTTTCTTCCATAATTTTTTTTTTACTGAAGAAATAAAGTTCTCTAGTAAAGATTGTTACATGGGTAAATATAAATATCAGTACTATTGTATTTTTTACTGGTAATTTTTATTTTCTAAAGGATATAAGCTCCAAATGCATAAACTGAAATGACAAATATGTAATTTGTGAGAAGAACTTCATAAAGGTGGGGGGGACAGAGGGGTATAAGAACACAGATTGTGTATGCTACTGAAGCTAAGTTGGTATCAAAGCAAATGGGATTGCTATAGATTTAGGATGTTAAAATTAAGCCCTGTAGTAAGCATAAGGATAATATATAATTTGCAAGCTTACAGAGAAAGAAACAGAGCACGAATAGAGGGGAGAAGAAAAAAGAGGCCAAGTCCATGAAGGACCTTGGAACATGGCTAGCCCTTTTGCCTTGCTGACTCCATAAGGTGGAATTATGAGTTTTAAGATGAAACAAAAATAGTTAAGAACACGTCATTGAAGTGGAGAGAAATTGATGCATTTGATTTTGCAAGCTGCTGCTTGTTTCTTCCACTCTGTGGTCTGTCACTTTGCATCTCTGTGGTCATTCAACTGAAACTCTGTGGCCGCTAAGTAGAGTTTCTGGAAATACCTCAATGGGGTACTTCTCTAAACCCCTTAACTCACTCACATGCACTAGTGCCGAAGCTAGCTGTTTACAACTCCAACCGCCAATTTGAAATGTCAGAGAAGGAGGTACCTCACTGTAGAATTACAGGGAATTAAGGGGGGGTCCAACCCTTCCATTCACGACTGCTAGTTCTTGACCATGACAAAAAGCGCATCCAATCACTGTGATTATCTTTGTGTTTAAAAGACACATTGAGCACAGAAAAATAAATGTCTTCTCTTTATGATCAATTTTTTACTTTTTGGATCTCCAACTCTGCTCTCCCAAGATGCAGGACTGCATTTCCAAACTGCTGTGGTATATGCAGTTTTGTGCAGTTTTTGGATCCAGATGGTCCTGGGTTTAGAGCCTGACTCTTCCACTTACTAGTTAGGTGAAATTAAGCAAGTTATTAAATCTTCCCCAAACCTCTATTTCACTCTGAAGAAAGAAATGATAAAAAATACCTGCATCAATACTAAGTAAGTACAGTCAGAGCCATGACAGCAAGCATTTGTTAAATACTTAATGTCTACCAGGTACTAGGCTGAGAGCTTTCTATTTTTCTTGGCTCAAAGACACGGACTTAAACACTGTGCTTTATTCGCCTGAGTCTCATACACCCTTAAAAATCACCCTCTTCAAGGCTTTCGTGACCATCCCACATGCAGCATCCTCTTTCCCCTCCCCTCGGTTATCTCATACTGACTGAAGATTGCCAGATAGTGGTCCTTTTTTTTTTTAAGATTTATTTTATTTATTTCTCCCCTCTCCCAATTGTTCACACTTGCTGTATGCTCTCTGTGTCTGCTTGTCTTCTTTTTGGGAGGTACCGGGAACTGAATCCAGGACCTCCCATGTGGGAGGAAGGCACCCAATTGCTTGACCCATATCTGCTCCTCCCGGCTTGTTGGTCTTTCTCTTTGTGTTTCCTAGTTGTGTCTCCTTGTTGCATCATCTTGTTGCATCAGCTCGTTGTGCCAACTCATCATTCTAGCCCATCACATCAGCTTGCTGTCCTGCTCGTCTTCTTTAGGAGGCACCAGAAACCAAACCTGGGACCTTTCGTATGGTAGGCAGGTGCCCAACTGCTCGAGCCACATCCACTTCCTGTGTTGCTCATTTTTTCCAGCATCTGAGTCTAATCTCAATTCTATCATCAACACTGAGGACAAGAACCAAAGAGGAGACTTTCTGTATTTTCTAAATCCTTAATGATTCCCCAAGGTATGTAAAAGATTCCTGGCCAACCCCATTGACTTCTTATGTCCTAGCACAGTACCTTGTGGCTTGAAAGTCAACTGCAGAAACAACATGAATCAATGTATTTCACATAAGCAAG
Source organism: Dasypus novemcinctus (assembly GCF_030445035.2). Taxonomy (NCBI): domain Eukaryota; kingdom Metazoa; phylum Chordata; class Mammalia; order Cingulata; family Dasypodidae; genus Dasypus; species Dasypus novemcinctus. The sequence continues at coordinate 163,359,810 of NC_080675.1, forward strand.
CTTCACAGAAAGGCTGGGAGAGGACAAAAGACAAGACATTGTTTCTACTCTTCGGGGGCCTCCAATCTAATGAGAGGGACAGACTTCGAAACAACTAACAAAACACAAAGTGCTGCTGGTGCTGGACAGGAGCATAATTTGCTCCCCTCCCAATGCCCAGCCCCAAGACTTAGGTGATGAGAACAATGACATCACCTCAGATAATAAAACTGTAAGACCACCCCCTTCATGAATCAGAGCAAAGACATGAAGAGTCACCTAAAAACACAACAAAACAGAAAAAACAATGTGGTTGCCAGGATACAATGATAGGATATCAGCCTATTTGAAAATGATAAATATATTTAATGAAATAATTGTGTCAATCAGAAAAAGGGAGAGGCCAAGAAAGGAAGCTTAGGTAAAAGTTTGCCCTTTGCCCATTTGAACCACATGGGAGCAGAAGAGAAAGCCTGTTCCATGAGACTTGAACAATCCTGGCTTCAGTGAACAAGCAGTTTCACATGGAGAGATGGAGGTAGATGATGCAAAAAAAAAAAAGTGGGAGTATGTCAAGTGCTGACTTGTATGCAATCCTTACTGCGAAATGCATGGCATACCAAACACCAATCAGCATGCAATCCATTTAGTTCTCCTTGCAGTGATTCATATTTGCCAAATTATCCCAATTCTGATGTGACTTCTCAGGTAGACTGACTTCAGGAAGAAAATGTACCTAACACACATTCCTTAAGGTTTTCTAGTCCCTGAGATAATCATGTCTCCCAACAAATTAATGAAGTAGGTTTGATTATGATTTGACTTCTAAGGTAATTTAACAAGAAAGAGAGAATGAGCTGTTTATGGCAAAATGAATGTGAAAGTCTACATGGTATTTAATTTTCATTGCAAATTAGTTGTGATTGGCATTTGTAGCATAGTTTCATGATCAATTGGTTATCACGAGTTAGTCCTCAGAGAAGGATGACCACTAGGTGTCTTGGAACATGGTGACCTTCTCAAGGTCTTACCCAGTAAGACCTTGGCTGTATCAATTTGCCTTATCTCTTTCTCTCTCTAAAGACTTCTACACAAAGCAGTACGAAGTTAGTTCTCGGCAATGGTAAAAGTGACATGTTGTGAAAAGGATGGCAGGGTGATGATATCTGATTACACAGTCAGGCAAAGCAACACAGAAGGAAGAATTTCATCTGGGTCTTGAAGGATGGGATGGATGAATTGAAGAATGAAGTGGCTAAGGAAACAGATATGAAATGGGTAAATGAAGATTTGATAGAATGTGACAAGCAAGGGAAGTAAAACAGTCTAAGACTAAATCACAGGTTTTTTCCCCTTGAGTGTCTGTGAGTAATTGAGATGTTGCCATGAAATGATGTTCTGTGGTTGTGGGGCCTTTCACTGAGGCTGGGTTTCTGCGGGACATCCAATGCAATATGAATCTAGGTTCAGGAGACAGTCCAGCTGAATCACCTTCTACCAACACATCCTTTATTCTTAATCTCTTTCTCCCATTTTGGTGTTGTAGCTGGTTTGGACACCTCTACTCAGCATTGCAGGCCATATCTATCCTCTACCTTCTCACATCCCTTCTTCCTTTTCCTTCATCCTTGCTTTCCTCCTTTACTTCAGTTCCATTTTCCCATAACTGTAAACCAACATTTCACCTCCTTTGCTGACCCTGGTGGAACTGGAAAGTGGCTGTAGAATACTCAGCCCACAATATTTGGGGCCCTCTCCCACTGCAGCAGTAGTCTTCTTCTGGCACCAAGTCAACAATGAGCAAAATAATCAGGTAAGACAAACCCCCAGTGGGTTTGCCCCAAACTACAGATGTCCCTTCCCTTATGCCCTTGGGAAATCTACAAACAAAATAGGTTGTACCAAATATACAAGGTCAACATTCGATTATCTTATTGTACAACACCATGCTTGTCTCATGTCAACCCCTTCATTTTGCTTCATTTCCTCCCCAATCCTTGAGAGTTATGCAAAGCTGTCAGCTATTCATTAGGAATAGATGAGCCTGATTTGAATTACATATTTAAAAACTTTAAAATTCACAGATGACCTGAGTCCAGCCAGATTTTGTCTTCATTCAAAAAAGGCAGACAAAATAAATTCAGACTTAAAATTAGTTTCAGACTCAAGATGAAAGGGCTGAAAAAGATACATTTTGCTAAAAGTCTTGATATTTTCATTTAACATCCTGATAATGGAGATTTTCTTTATAGTACAAAGTTTATTTTCTCACAAAAATAATACGGTCTTTAATTAAATCGTAAGCTCACCTTAAAAAAATATGAACAAAACCACTATTAAACTGAAAACTCAGATTGCTATCAATGGTTTAGATATTAGCTGATCACATGCTGTATGGCAGGCACTGAGCTGGGCCCTGAGAAAGCAAAGCCATATTAGACATGCCCATCCCAGCCAAGCCCACCACCAAAAGGACATAGTCTAGTGGAGATGTTAAGCAAGGGAGCGGTCATAAACTCTGGATCCTTCATAGTGGGAGAGATCCACCCATTACCGGTGGGAGCAAGGCTGGGATGGGTGGAAGGGGCTTAGGCAGAACCATACACCTGGCCACAAGTGTCCCCAGAGTTCGATGAACCACAGCCCAGTCCCTCCATCCTCTGGAACCAAGCTGTCAAGTGAGTCGGTGGCACACACATGGCCAGAAACCTCAAACACAGAAGAAAAACTCAGTTACCATCTCTAGCTTGTACTTTCTATGGCAGGAAAATAGAAGCAAACCATTGTTTTTCAAGAAATTAGGTCTAAAAAAAGTAGCTGAATTGTGAAGGAAATCAAATTATCCCGAACACCTTCTTTGTGAAAGACCATGCTTATTCCAGCCTTTTCTAAATTTAGCAGCAGAGAGAAAATAACAACCATCACCAACATTCCATCTGCCTTCACCCTTCCAGACGTACATCCCACCAAAGAGAGCTCCAGGAGCCTCTGTTCCAGCAGAGCCAACTGTTGCTCACACCCAAATGCTGTACACATCGACATTTTCTCACCTGTCCAAATCCTACGTATCTCCTGCACCCACCTGAACATTGCCTCACACGTGACATCCCCCCCCACTGATCTCTTCCACTGAGCTGCTACCAGACAAGGCTTAGAAGTTTTGCTTAGACAGCACTGAGATCCCTGTGCCTCATGCCATGCTTAGTGCTGGCAAGGCTATCTCTACAGACTGTAGCTTGAGGGCAGGTTCACTTTCTCCCCCATCTCTAGTTCCACAGCAATCTTTATGGTGCCTGACCTAGAGGAGTCATTCAAATACTTGTATTTGTTCAACAAAGACTATCAACATTTTAAAAGCTTAGCAACCATCGCTGAAAAACAAAATCCCTTCTAATTGGAGTTTCTTAGCATATCAAACCCACGAAGCCCACCTATTTTGGGGATAGTATTAAATAAAAAGATAAAGATTAATGTCAGTACATAATTCAACATGTTACCTCCCTTGTATTGACCTACTTTAATAATCCTATTAATTTCTCTTTAGTTTAGTGGAAAAGTTACATTTCGATCACGTAGATAACTCTAAAATTCATAATATTTTACCCAAGAGGTTGCTACTAGAGAAAAATAGATAAGCAAATTTATTTAATGGCAAGTGATGTGCTGACTTTATAGTAATTCGGAAAGAATGTGGCTAAAACCACATCAGATACCCATAACCCCAGCCCCTAATGAAATTCAAATATATAACATAATCAGCAGGCGTTGGTATTAAAAATAAAACCAAAAGTTCCAGTTGAAGAGTCATATTTCTATGCAATTTATTGCTTGCCTGACCATTGAGACTTGCCTCATTTTGATTAGTGTGGGGATTTTTTTAAAAAAGATTACACTGATCATCCAAAATAACGATTTACTAATTCAGTGATTGAACTTAAATTAAACTCATCCCAGAAAGACAGGATTTGTTTCATAATTATTTTTTGCTGTTTTACCATATCAAACTTAAGTAAAGCTTTGTTAATAATCACTGAATGGATAAGACCCTGATTAATTTAATGTTTGCTTTAGTGAATACAAAAGAAGTTGCCTCTGGTGAGTATGCATGCATGCCTGCGCACACACACACCCATACGTGTGAAATTGGAAGAAGTCCAAATCCTCTGAGTCAAAGGGGACATATCTTTCTTAGGGATATTAATATGCATGGTTTTTCTATGGGTAGACTTGGGCAATGATATACAAAGAAAAATTCAGAAACAGAGAGAAAGATACATACTTAAGCAAAAAGACCGCAGAAAAGTTATGCTCTTACTTCCAGGAGATGGAAAAAAGAAAGCTCATCCAATATAGCTTTTAATATCTTAAAGTGTCCTAGAAAGGATATTTGTAATAGTTTAAAAATATGTAGAGGTCAACCCTAAAACTAATGGGAACACTGGGTGCAATCAATATTACATTAATTTAAGTTCTTGTAAATGGCACTCTCCTCCATTCAAGCTAACCACAAACATAACTCCTAACCAAATTTCCAAGGGCAACAAATGTGCATTAAAAAATAACCTGGAGGACATTATGCTGAGTGAAACACGCCAGACACAAAAGGTCAAATATTGTATGATTGTGCTATTATGAACTAAATGCACTGTTCAAACCCATGTAGTTAATAATTAGAATATAATTCACCAGAAAATAGAAGGAGGGTAGAGAATGGAAAGCTGAGGGTTAATCTGTATAGAATTGGTAAAAAGGTTGTTTGTAAATCTTTGGAAATGACTAGAAATAGCTAAAACAAATCATGGTGTTTGTAACTAGTGGGACTACTGATATGGACAGGAGAGTTGTAGGAAAAGGAAACTGTAAGGTCATGTATATTACTAGAAGGAAAAAAACTGTAACATGGTACTGTATAACATAGTGAAACCTCATGTAAAATACAAATATGGGTGATATTGCATATGTAAGACTGTTTTTACAAAATATAAATACAAATGTACTAGAGAGAAGGAAAAAGAATAGCAACTATGTATACCAGGTGAGGGAGAGAGAGATTGAGAGTGATGAGTTTTCTTTTTGTTTATTATTATTACTGGAATAATTACTGGGAGTGAATAGGGTGATGAATGCACAAATGTGTGATAACACTGAATACCACTGATTGTAATCTTTGGATGGATTTATGCTTTATTAATATGTACTAATAAAACGCAAAAAAATAAATAAGTAAGTAAATATTAAAGGAAAAGGACCAGCCAAGGGCCCAGCCCTGGTCTCACCTCTGGCTCTTCTGATGCATCGCCTCCAAGGGGAGTTTTCTGGAGGTTGAAAAGGCCGTTGCCAGAGGCCCTCCTGTCCTTGGTGGGAGAGGCGTAGTTCTCTTCTGAGTCCGTTTCTACCCCATGGAGGTGACCGGCTTCCTCCTGGCTCCAATCCAATTCTTCTTCAGACTGTTTAAAGGAGCTGCTGCTACTCTTGGGAAAGACACCGGCGGTGGACAGACTGCTGGGCACCGAAGTATAGGAAGACTGGGGCCCAGAGTACGGGTGCCCCTCGGCGGCCAAGGCCCCCGCCTCCAGGATGTCGGGCACCGAGAGGCTCAGGCGGCGGTCCAGCTGGTGCCTGTCCCTCAGGTCCAGGAGCTTGCTGGGGTTCTTCTTCACCTTCTTCTTGCTCAAGTTTATTAACAAAGGTTTGGTCCGCTGTTTAAATGAACCCCAGACAGAAGGTTTATCCAGATCCATGGCTGCATGAAGACCCAAGAAGTCACGCCTCCAAAACCCACGTCTCTACTGAAGGCAACTTCAGGGACTCCTATAAAACAGAATATATGGAGAGAGAACATGAGTCTTCTCAGTGTTGTCAGGACACATGGAAGTGGAAAAAGTAGCTCAAAACTCATCCAGAGTGGTCAAGATTACAGTATTTGATGGGTAACCTCTACAGATACTAGGAAAAGCATTTTTTTAAAGAAAATAAATGTTTATTTTTTAAAAATCAGAGTAGCTATGGAAAAGTTAAAAATGAAACAATAAGATTGGCAGAAAAAAAATACTTTATAAGAAGTGAACTTTTTTATTTCCTCTCTGGGGAAAGCAGAACTGAAGACATTTTACCGGAACAGTAACAAGAGCTTTTAATTCGGATGCTCAAGGCAGTACCTTTCTACTTCTTTAAACCAGGGGTTCACAAATGCTTTCTGTAAAGGACCAGTCAGTAAATATTTTAGACTTTGTGGCCCAGATGGTCTCAGTCACAAATTCTCAGCTCTGCGGCTATGGCACCAAAGCAGACATAGACAATGACTGGGCATGACGCTGCCCAATGAAACTTTATTTACAAAAGCAGGTGGCAAGCTATAGCTTGCAATCCCTGCCTTAAACGTATCGTCCTTTTCAAAATTAAATGTGTATTTTGAAGAATAAACACACACCCATATCAACTAGGTTCCACTTAGCCACTTTAAACTTTGCATTAAAGTAAGGGTGAGTAGAGAAGCAAATAAGAATGGGAGGGAGAAGCAGCTGCAAAGCGGAGCAGGGGAGGAAGAACCCAACCGCAGCGCCAGCGGTTGCTGGGTGGCCACCATGGCCGGAATCACCACCAGCGAGGCGGTGAAGGACAAGGTCGAGGCTCCGAGCGCCTCCAGCGGGAGGTGGAGTGGAAAGGCGGGCCTGGGAACAGGCTGACGCTGAGGTCTCCTCGAACCATCGGATCCAGCTGGTTGATGAGGGACTGGACCATTCTCAGGAGGCCTGCAGGTGCTGGAGGAAGCAGAGAAAGCTGCTGCTGAAAGCAGAAGAGGTATGAAGATTATTGAAAACTGGGCTTGAAAAGATGAAGAAAAGATGGAGCTCCAGGAAATCCAACTCAAAGAAGCCAAACACACTGCAGAAGAGGCAGATGGGAAGTAGGAGGAGGTGGCTCTAAGTTGGTGATTACTGAAAGGGACTTGGAAGGTACTGAGGAACAAGCTGAGCCAGTAGATTCCCAGCGCGGAGAGACGATAAGCAAGTCAGACTGACGGACCAGAACCTGAAGTGTCTGAGTGCTGCTGAAGAAAAGGACTCTCAAAAAGAATAAATAGGGCAGCGGACTTGGCCCAATGGATAGGGTGTCCGCCTACTACATGGGAGGTCTGCAGTTCAAACCCCCGGCCTCCTTGACCCGTGTGGAGCTGGCCCATGTGCAGTGCTGATGCACGCAAGGAGTGCCGTGTCACGCAGGGATGTCCCCCGCGTAGGGGAGCCCCACACGCAAGGAGTGCACCCCGTAAGGAGAGCCGCCCAGTGCGAAGAAAAGTGCAGCCTGCCCAAGAATGACGCCGCACACACGGAGAGTTGACGCAGCAAGATGACGCAACAAAAAGAAACACAAATTTCCATGCCGCTGATGACAACAGAAGCAGACAAAAGAAAAGCACGCAGCAAATGGACACAGAAAACAGACAACTGGGGCGGGAGGTAGGGAGAAGGGGAGAGAAATAAATTTTAAAAAAAGGGTTCATTGTTAAGGGGTGTGGCATTTTAAAAAAAAGAACAAATATGAATAAGGGATATAGAATCTTACTGACAAACTAGAGGAGGCAGAGACCCATGTTGAGTTTGCTCAAAGAGCCGTAGCCAAGCTGGAAAAGACAACTGACAACTTGGAAGATAAACTGAAAGGCACCTACACAATGGAGATGAAATGAAGTCATGTGCACAAAGAATGCTGGACCAGACTTTGCTTGACCTGAATGAGATGGACAGCACCCCAGTCCTGCCCTTGCTGCTACCACTCTCCTTGACCTTGACTTAGCCTTTCTGAGGCTGACCTTTAAACTGAAGGCTGATGTTTAACTGGAAGGCTGTATTTTCCTCTTGCCATACAAATACCCTCCCAACCCACTACCCTGGGACCCATGTCTTTTTTCACTGCCTCTACCTCTCCCAGAGATTGTAGCTGGGCTTGGGGCAAAGCACATGTAAGGGAACATGAGCACATTGCCAGTGGCTTCAAAAGCATGCTGTAATGTATACATTTTGTAATTATCCCCCTTTTTTGTTGTTGTTGTGGCAACCATTTGTAAAACATTCCAAATAATTCCACAGCTCTGAAGCAGCAATTTATTAGCTTTCTCACTTTCGCAAGGTAGTTTTTCAGCTTAATACACACTGCCCTCTCCAGAGAAGAGGGAAAGAGGGATGGGCCTGCCTCACTGAGAGCCCAGCACAGCCCAGGGGAGAACTCACTGCTCCATACAAAGCACCAGCCAAACCAGGAAAGGGTTCCCAGGAGTTAGCTCCTGCAGGAGGGAAAAAAAAAAAGTGCTGTTCAGGTTTCCAGCTTCAAGGCACCTTAGGGCAAATTTATTGGTTTTTTTTTTCTTTTTAAATTTTTCTCATCAGAAGTGACCACATTAATATGGTGAGATCTCCTTTCCCTACCCCCTTCCCAACAGCTCTTAGAAAGGATCACGGGAAACGGACTTTGGCCCAGTGGTTAGGGCGTCCGTCTACCACATGGGAGGCCCCCGGTTCAAGCCCCGGGCCTCCTTGACCCGTGTGGAGCTGGCCCATGCGCAGTGCTGATGCGCGCAAGGGTGTCCCCCGCGTGGGGGAGCCCCACGCGCAAGGAGTGCACCCATAAGGAGAGCCGCCCAGCGCGAAGGAGGGAGCAGCCTGCCGAGGAATGGCGCCGCCCACACTTCCCGTCCCGCTGACGACAACAGAAGCGGACAGAGAAACGAGGCGCAGCAAAAAGACACAGAAAACAGACAACCGGGGGAGAGGGGAGGGGAATTAAATAAATAAAAATAAATCTTAAAAAAAAAAAAAAAAAAAAAAGAAAGGATCACGTGCCCCTGAGGTTCCTTTCTAAAAAAGGAAGGAAAATAAAATTAGATTTTTGCCTCTGATTGAGCCATGTGAAACATCTCATCACCCTTTTCTGGGTCTGAAGCTTCTGTCTCTAAAAGTACCACCTCATGCTTTGTATCAGTCAGTGCTGGAGCAATCCTGAATGGTTTATGTACAAAACTTTTTAAAACTTTTTTTATTATTTTGAAACTGTGTTTCTTTGGGATTGGGGAACACTGGCCACCCCCACCCCACTGCCATACCCCTGGCTGTGAGTGCTCTCTACAGTCTGGATAGCAGTGTGCTGATCTTCTACAATTCCTCTCCCCACCAGTTCCCCCCTTTTTGGTGAGGTTTCTGTGAGGCCCATTAGGTGTGCATCCTGCAGCTTATTGGGCTTAAAATGTACTCCCCTTTGGTGTGGTCTCTTTTGGGGACTGATTGGGAGAAAGAGAAAACAATAATACAACTGTTTTGATACTGAAAACTGGCAAGTTTCTTTTTGAAATAAAGAACCAGTCCCTCTGAAAAATAAAAAAATAAAAAACAATTGGGAGGTCTGTTCTTGTCCCAATGTACCAGGCCTGAAGAAAGGATAACACTTTTATAATGGACGATAAGGAAAGGCAGGCTTCAGAGCATTAGCCTGGGGACGTATGATTGGATAAAGTATCTCCAACAGGCAGGGGGTGAGCAATAGGAAGGCTTCACAAATAAACTGGTAATGAAGGCCATGGAAAATGCTGTGCAGGAAAGTGGGTGAATTGAGATGTAACAGGTTCAGCTCATCAGGGATTAAATCAAAATCAAGTTCAAAATAGTAAACTCGGTGGTGGACAAGGATTGTGGTTAATAATATAACAAATGTTTGCCACTATTATAAGGTGTTACAAATATAGTAATACATGGAAAAAGTACAAATAATGTAACTTATATACAACAGTTAACAGTAAGATTGCTTATTCTTTCATCAATGGCAAAGAAAGTAATATATCAATGCTAAGGGTCAACAATAGTGGTGTGTAAGGGAGTAAAAGATTTTCCCTTTGGTAGTAAAGAAAATGTTCTAAAATTGAGGCGATGACAGCACAACTATGTGATGAAATTGAGAGCCACTGAGTGTACACTTTGGGTGAATTGTACAAGGCATGGAGCTGTATAACACAGTGAGCCATATGGTAGATGATAGACTGCGGTTAAAAGTACAAATATGAGAATATTCTCTCATGAACTACAACAAATGCACAATACTAATACATGTTGTTAATCATAGGGTAGGCTATGGAAAATAAACCCCAAATGTAAGCTATGGTCTAGAGTTAGCCGTAATATTTTGATGATGTTCTTTCATAATTCATAACAAATGTTCCACAACAATGCAAGGTGGCGGTGGTGGGATGATGTATGAGAATTCTGTACATGATGTATGCATATTTTATAAGCTTACAACTTCTCTAATTAAAAGAAAAAATCAAATTTGGAGAAATAAACCCTTATTTTATGTGTCAAGTACCTCATATTAAATCCTTCTAGTATGAAGAAAAGCAATATGGTCAGGCCACTCTGATTTGCCCTGTAATTATTTTTCTCCCATCTAATGGAGAGAAGGAAAGGCCAAGAGCCTTGGCACTGTTCATCTTCTAAAACCAGGAATCCATGCTTTGGGGCCCCACCCCAACACTATACAGGACAGAATATTTAGTCATGGGGAAGAATAGTTCAGAGAGCCCACTAGTGGGGGGCATGGGGCCATTTGCCTTCTGAAGTCCAGGACTGTGTGGCCCCACAGCTCTTGCCTGAGGACCAGGCTGAGAGATGGCTCTTCCCAGGACTGACGTGGAATCTGCACTATCCAATGCAGGGATGAAGAACTTGGATTACAGAGACAGACTCCATAGGCTGGAATTCCTTCCTGGCTATGTTCTACTCATATGAAGACCAGAGGAAAGTCACTGCCCTCGGCCTCGATTTTTTTCACCTATACAATGGAGATAAAACTAAATTATATAATCATGAGATCATGTAAAAATTACATAAATGATTTCTCATCTACACAATGGTGATGAAATGAAGTCATTTTTATAAAGCACAGTATCTGCCAAAGAGAAAGCATTCAGTCAAGGGTAGCTTTTTGTTTTTCATTATTGCCACGGTTATAATTCTTAGTTACTTAAAAGGTCTGTATTTCATTATTATTCCCATCTTAAGGATAAGTTTAACAATAATAAGCCCATAGGACTCTTGTGAGAATTATAAATGATTATATATATTTATATAAAAATCATGCTTGGCACATTGTAAATGTTTAATATATAGTTATTTTGAAGTTATTCTTATTGCAAATATTTCATGTTGGACCATTCTGGTTTTAAATGTTTAAAATACTTTACAACTTTTTGCAGTTTTTAAAACAGTATTCTAAGCATAAACTTAAATTTCATATTAGCAAGACACAAGAACTCTATTTAATTAACATCTCATGGATTGACTTGCAAATATGCTAAAAGGGTTTGTTCCTATTTTTAGTCCTTTCAGGAGGTGAGTAGAGTAGGACTCTAAGCAGTCAGAGAAGGAGTCTTGAAGAAGAGAAAAGAGTCAAACGAACAAACATTCAGAGCATTCAGAACGTGGCAGGGACTACAGAGAGACTCAGGATGGTTAGCAAAGCGGGGGGAGGGGGGGGATTTATTGTACATGACGGAAATAAAACAACAGAAATGAAACATCCAAGCAAAAGACTTCATACAAATTCAGTTCTAATTACAGGCACCCACAACGTTTTTAACAGAAGAAACACCATACTGATCAAGGGAATGAGGAACAAAACTTTGAGTTGGGGAGAGAAAGAGAACAATTTTAAATGACTGGAAAAGTCCGTTATGATCAAAGTCATATAAATGAAAACAGAGAAGGTGGCCCAACAAAAACAACGTGCCCAAGGTTTGGCAATAGCAAACCTTGCAATGTCTGAATGATAAACAGACTTTTAGATTTATACCTAAGTTATATCAATTTTGTTGGAGCTATTGTAATTTTTTTTTTAAAAGTTTCCAATTGTAAATTGCTAGCATGTAAAAATACAATTGAATTATATGTTGACCATGTCTCCTGTGAACTTCCTAAGCTCATTATATTTAAGAGCTTTTATTAGATTCCTTGGGATGTTTTACATAGAAAATCACATTTTCTGAGAATAGGGGCATTTTATTTCTTTCTCTCCTATTTCTATGTATTTTATTTCTTTTTCCAATCTAATTGGACTTTCAAAGACTTCAAGTATGATGCTGAATAGGATTACTGAGGGTGAACATTCTTGTCTATTTACTTTTCTGCTTTAAGAGGGAAAGCATTTCAAGTCTCAATGTAAACTATTATCCATGTGGTGCAGCAGTGCTCCAAAATGTATTCACCAAATGCAATGAATGTGCCACAACGATGAAAGAGGTTGATGTGGGAGGAGTGGGGAGTGGGGAGTGGGGTGTGGGGTATATGGGAACCTCTTATATTTTTTTATGTAACATTTTTTGTTATCTATGCATCTTTAAAAAGACAAAATTTTAAAAAAAAGAGGGAAAGCATTTAATCTTTCACCATTAACTATGATGTTAGAGGTTTATCAATTTTACCAATGTTTCAAAGAACCAGCTTTTGGCTTTGATTTATATTTTATATTGTTTTCAGTGGTATATCTTTCTGCTCTAATCTTTATTATTAATAAATATTATATTAATATTAATATTATAATAAACTTAATTTTAAAAGAAGTTTTACATTACAGAAAAGTTAGATTGAAAGTATAGGGAATTCTGGGAAGCAGACTTGGCCCAATGGATAGGGCTCCGCCTACTGATGTGGGCTACGGGTGGGAGGCTCTTTGTCTCTTCGGAGATAACCTTAACCTAAGCTGTCTGTCCTGACTTGTGGGTGTGGGATGGTGAGAGGCTGCAGCCCTGCCCTTGGTAACCATGGCAATGACTCCAGTCCCAGGAAACAGTTTGTCAATGCAAACTCTATAAACTTTAAATATTCAGGAGAAATGCAAACCAAATGTGCTAAAAGCTTATTAGAATGTATGAAGTCCATGCTAAAAGCTTACCTAGGATGTGGAAGATATATGCTAATTTAAGCCTATTGAGCACTGAAACAAAGAACGATTTAGCCCTTCCTCTGTATAAAAGGAACTCAAAATTCTTGTTTGGGGCTCAGGTTTGCAACAGAAAGCTCCCGAGTCCGGCCAGCCGTCAATAAACCATTTTTCCTTCTCAAAATCATTCCTGAGTCCTGGCCTTTCTATACGCAAATAATTGAACCTCTCTCAAATTCTACAACACTACCACATGGGAGGTTCGCGGTTCAAACCCCAGGCCTCCTTGACCCAGGTGGAGCTGGCCCATGCGCAGTGCTGATGCATGCAAGGAGTGCCGTGCCACGCAGGGGTGCCCCCTGCGTAGGGGAGCCCCATGCGCAAGGAGTGCGCCCCGAAAGGAGAGCCACCCAGCGCGAAGGAAAGTGCAGCCTGCCCAAGAATGGCGCCGCACACACGGAGAGCTGACACAACGAGATGACACAACAAAAAGAAACACAGATTCCTGCTGCAGCTAATAAAGATAGAAGCAGCCACAGAAAAACACACAGTGAATGGACACAGAGAGCAGACAACTGGGGGTGGGTGGGGGGAGAAATAAATTAAAAAATAAATCTTTAAAAAAAAAGTATAGGGAATTTCCATATACCTCACCTCTTCCCTCTCCCACATTTCCCCCTATTAATAACATCTTACATTAGTGTTGTACATTTGTTACAATTGATGAACAAATAATGAAGCATTATTACCAACCAAGGTTCTAGTATACATTGTGCTTTACAGATTATACTGCATAATTTTATAGGTTTTGACAAAATGTATAATGGCCTGTATCTGTCACTGCAATATCATGCAGAACAATTCCAATGCCCAGAAAACGCCCTGTGTTCCACATATTCTTCCTTCCTCCTCTCCTTAGACTCTGTAGTAACCACTATCTTTATTTATCAATGTTACAAGCTCTTCCACTGCTACAATAATAAGTTTATTTTGGTCCATGGTTGTATCGTCCCCCCCTCAATCATGAGACTTTGGGGATGGTGATGCCTTCTCTGTTTCAGATTGAGAAGGGACTTAGATCATATAGGGCAGACAGAAGGAACTGTTGTAGATACTCTTTGTTTTTTGGTATGGGACTTATCCACCACCGTAATTTTGTTAGTTGTCCTGGGTGAGTCTGATGAACTGGAGAGTAGGCGTTGGCTGCAACTCTGCTGAGATTCAGGGCTCAACCGTCATTTGAACAGACCAAAGATTTAACTCTCCGGGACATATTTATAAACCAGTACAGTACTATTTATAGGTTCAAATAAAGAAGAATCATGTGAGGGAAATTATAAGTCAGTCTAACTCTGTAGCACTGGGGAAATAAGTTACCCCTCTAATTTACCTTGAAACTTCCTCTTTGAGCCATAGATTATGTAAAAGTTTGTTGTATTTTCACTTTCATTAATATTTTTAATTTATCTTGAAACCTCTTTGAGCTATGGTTTATTCAGAAGTACTGTTTAACTTCCAAATACTTGGAGATTTTCCAGAAGTGTTTTAATTGAGTTCTAGTTTAATTCTATTATGCTCAGAAAACATACTCTACATGATTTCAGATTTTTTTTTAATTTTGTTAAGGTTTGATTTATGACCTAGCATATAGTCTATCTTGGTGACTATTTCATGTGCACTTGAAAAAAACAATGTATATACTGCTGTTGCTGGGAGGAATATTCTATAAATTTCCATTAGATCTAGTTGATTGATTGTTCAGTTCTTCTATTCCTTAGCTGATTTACGGTCTACTATTTTTTTTTTAGTGAGAGAACAGTGTTGAATTCTCCAAATATAGTTTTATAGTTGTCTATTTATCTTTTCAGTTATGTCAAATTTTCCTTCTCTTTTTTGGAGCTCTCTTGGTAGGTGCATACACATTCAGAATCATCATGTTCTCTTGATAAACTAAGCTTTTGATCAATTTATAATGTTTGTCTTTATCCCTGATAATTCTCTTTGATTTTATCAGATTTTAGTAGCATTCCAGTTTTTTTTATTTATGCCTGCATGCCATATCTTTTTTCATTCATTTGCTTTTTTTGAACAAATCAATTTTATTGATACATATTAATAAACATACAGTGCATCCAAAGTGTACAATGGTATTTGCTATAATCACATAGTCGTGTGTCCATCACTTCAATCATTATTAGAGAAATGCATTATTTAAATAATAATCATAAACAAAAAACAGACAAACAAACAAACAAGAAAATTCCTCACCTCTGAATTTCTATTTGCTTCCCACTGTACATAGCTGCTTTTTCTGGCTATTCTATCCAAAGTGTATAACCAATGGCTTTTAGTATAATCACAATGTTATACATTCATCATTTCAAAAATTTTAAAATAATTTCATTACTCCAAAAGGAACGATTCCATACCCCTTAGCATTCCATCCTCAGGCCTACAAAACTGCTAATCTCCTTTCATCTTTATAAATTGATTTATGTTTACATTTCACATAAATGGAATCACACTGATGTGGGCTATTGGTGGGAGGCTCTTTATCTCTTTGTAGATAAACTAAGCTGTCTGTGACTTGTGGGTGTGGGACAGTAAGAGGCTGCAGTCCTGCCCTTGGTGACCATGGCAATGACTCCAGTCCCAGGAAACAGTTTAGCAATGCAAACTCTATAAACTTTAAAATATTCAGGGAAAATGCAAACCAAATGTGCTAAAAGCTTATCTAGAATGTATAAGGTCCATGCTAAAAGCCTGCCTAGGATGTGGACGATATATGCTAATTCAAGCCTATTGAGCACTGAAACAAAGAACAATTTGACCCTTCCTCTCTGTATGAAAGGAACTCAAAATTCTTGTTCAGGGCTCGAGTTTGAAACAGAAAGCTCTCAAGTCTGGCCAGCCATCAATAAATCATTTTTCCTTCTCAACTTCTACCACAATACAACATGTAGTATTCTGTGTCAGGTCTCCTTCACTTAGTATAATTTTTTGTCTGATATTAACATTAGATACTATTAACTTACATTCGTTCAGTTTCAAAGAAAAATGGTCTTGTATATGCAATTCTATCCATATTCATACTTCACATAACATATTTAGTTCACAATAGGGCAATATATAGTATTTGTCATTTTGTGTCTGGCTTGCATGGCTTCATTTCTTCTTACTGCTGCATAATAGTCCATCGTGTATATACTCCACAATTTCTTTATCCATTCAACAGCTGATGGACACCTGGTTGCTTCTAACTTCTGGTTATCATGAATAACCCTGCTATGAACATGAGTGTGCAGATATCTATTCATGTCACTGCTCTCAGTACTTCTGGGTATATACCTAGCAATGATATTGCCAGGTCCCATGGAAAATCTATATTCAGCCTCCTTAGAACCTGCCATAAAGTCCTCCACAGTAGCTGTATCATTCTATATTTCCACCAACAGTGAATAACCGTTCCTCTCTCTCCACACCCTCTCCAACATTTACAGTTTTCTGACTTTTTAATAGCAGTCAGTCTAATAGGTGTGAAAGGCTATCTCATTGTAGTTTTGATTTGCATTTCCCTAATTGCTAATTATGTTGAACATTTTTTTCATGTGTTTCTTCACCATTTGTATTTCTTCTTTAGTCAGCTGTATTTTCAACTCTTTTGCCCATTTTTTAATTGGATACTTTGCTTTTTATTGTTGAGTTGTATGATCTTCTATATCGTGGATATTAAACCCTTATCAGATATTTGATTGCCAAATATTTTCTTCCAGTGAGTCAGCTGCCTTTTCACCCTTTTGACAAAGTCCTTGAGGTGCAAAAGTGTTGAATTTTGAGGAGGTCCCATTTATCTATTTTTTCTTTTGTTGCTCATGCTTTGGGTGTAAGGTTTAAGAAACTGCCACCCCCACAAGATCTTGAAGATGTTTTCCCACATCTTCTTCTAGGAGTTTTATGGTGTTGTTTTTATATTTAAATCTTTGATCCATTTTGAGTTCATTTTTGTATAAGGTGTGAGATAGGGTTCTTCTCTCTTTCTTTTGGATATAGCCATCCAGTTCTCCAACACCATTTGTTGAATAGACTGTTTTGGCCCAGCTAGGTGGTCTTAACAGTTTTGTCAAAAATCGCTTGACTATAGATATGGGGGTCAATTTCTGACTTCTTGAATTGGTTCCATGGTCAATCTATCTTTCTTTATGCCCATACCATGCTGTTTTTACCAATGTACCTAAGTAATATGCTTTAAAGTCTGGAAGTGAAAGTCTTCCAACTTCTTTCTTCTTTTTTAAGACATTTTTGGCTATCCGGGGCCCCTTATCTTTCCAAATAAATTTGAATATTGCCTTTTGATTTCGGCAAAAAAGGCTGTTGGGATTTTTATTGGGATTGCATTGAATCAGTAAGTCAATTTGGGTAGAAATGACATCGTAACAATATTTCATCATCCAATCCATGAACATGGAAAGTTCTTCCATTTATTTAAGTCTTCTTCAGCTACTTTAAGCAATGTTTTGTAATTTTCTGAATAGAGGTCGTTTATGTCCTTAGTTAACTTAATCCTAAATATTGATTGTTTTAGTCGCTACTACAATGGATTTTTTTTCTGATTTCCTCCTCAGATTGCACATCAATAGTGTAAAAAGATGCTCTTGATTTTTGTATATTAATCTTGTAGTCCACCACTTTGCTGAGCCCATCTATCAATTCTAGTAACTTTGTTGTGGATTTTTCAGGATTTCTATATATAAGATCATGTCATCAGCGAATAGTGAAAGTTTTACTTCTTCATTTCCTATTTGGGTGACTTTTATTTCTTTGTCTAGCCCAACTGCTCTAACTAGAATGCCTATCACAATATTGGATAATAATGGTGACAGTGATCCTGATCTCAGTGGGAAAGCTTTCAGGCTTTCAACATTGAGTTCAAGGCTAGCTGTATGTTTTTCATATATGCACTTTACCATATTGAGAAAGCTTCCTTCTATTCCTATCTTTTGGAATGTTTTTATGAGGAAAGTGTGCTGTATTTTTTCCAAATGTCTTTTCTGCATCAATTGAGAGGCTCATGTGATTTTTCTTCTTCAATTTATCAGTGTGGTTTATTACACTAGTTGATTTTCTTGTGTTGAACCACCCTTGCATACCTGGGATAAAACCCACTTGATCGTGGCGTAGAGTTGTTTTAATGTGCTTTTCGATTTGGTTTGCAAACAGTTTCTTGAGGATTTTTGCATCTACATTAGAGATTTTGGTCTGTAGTTTTCTTTTATTGTATCTTTATCTGGTTTTGGTATTAGGGTGATGTTGGCTTCATAGAATGAAGTAGCATTCTTTCCTGTACAATTTTTTGGAAGAGCTTGAGCAAGTTTGGTATTATCTCATCTTGGAAAGAATAGTAGAATTCATCTGTGAAGCCATCTGGTCCTGGGCCTTTCATCTTTGGGAGGTTTTGATGACTATTTCAATCTCTTCACTTGTGATTTGTTTGTTGAGGTCTTCTATTTCTTCTAAAGTCAATGTAGGTGGCGCATGTGTTTCCATGAATTTGTCCTCTCATCTACATTTTCTAATTTTTTGGCATACAGTTGTTCATAGTATTTTTATGATCTCTCTTATTTCTACGGAGTCAGTGGTAATGTCCTCCCTCTCATTTCTGTTTTTATTTATTTGTCTTCTCTCTTTTTTTCTTTGTCAGTCTAGCTAAGGGTTTGTCAATTTTGTTGATCTTCTCAAAGAAGCAACTTTTGGTTTCGTTGATTCATTATTTTTTTGTTTTTGATTTCATTTCTTTCTGCTCTAATCATTACTATTTCTTTCCTTCAGCTTGGTTTGGGATTAGTTTGTTCTTTTTCTAGTTCTTCTAGGTATGCAGTTAGATCATCAGTCTTAGCTCTTTCTTCCTCTTTAATATAAGCATGAGGGCTATAAATTTCCCTCTCAGCACTGCCTTTGCAGTGTCCCATAGGATTTGATATGTTGTGTTCTTATTTACATTCATCTCAAGATATTTACGGAAATCTCTTGCAATTTCTTCTTTGACCCACTGATTGTTTAAGAGCATCTTGTATAATCTCCATATATTCATGAATTTTGTCATTTTCTTTCCATTATTGATTTCCAGCTTCATTCTATTATGATCAGAGAAAGTATTTTGTATAATTTCAATCTTTTTGAATTTACTGAGACTTGTGATTCAACATATGGTCTATCTTGGAGAAGGATCCATGAGCACTTGAAAAGAATGTATATTCTGTTTTGTGGTGCAATGCTCTATAGATGTCTGTTAGGTCTAGTTCATTTATCATATTATTCAAGTTCTCTGTTTCTTTATTTATCCTCTGTCCAGATGTTCTATCCAATACTGAGGTTGGTGTATTGAAGTCTCCAAATATTATTGCAGAGACATCTATTTCTTCCTTCAGTTTTGGCACTGAGATTGTGCTTAATACTTAGAATAGTTATTTCTTCTTGTGGAATTGTCCCTTTTATTAATATATAATGACCTTCTTCATCCCTTATAACAGTTTTGCATTTAAAATCTATTTTGTCCGATATTAGTATCACTACATCAGCTCTTTTCTTGGTTACTGTTTGCATAGAATATCTTTTTTCAACCCTTTACTTTTAACCTGGTTGTTTCCTTACATGTGATGTGTGTCACTTGTAGACAACATATAGATGGCTCATATTTTTTAATCCATTCAGTCAGTCTGGGTCTTTTGTTTGGGGAGTTTAAGCCATTAACAGCCAATGTTATAACTGTAAAGGCATTACTTACTTCATCCATTTTGACCTTTGGCTTTCTGTTGTCATATCATGCTATAGTCTGTCTTTTCACTCGTTCTAATATTCTTTATTTCTACACTCTTCTACAAGTCTCTCCTTGTTTTTTCCTTTCTGGTGCGGCACTTCCTTTAATATCTCTTATAATTATGGTCTTTTTAGTAATTATTCTATCAGTTTTTGTTAGTCTGTGAAGACTCTGAACTCCCCTTCATTTTTGAAGGACAGCTTTACTGGATACAAAATTCCTGGCTCTTAGTTTTTCTCTTTAAATACCTTAAATACATCATGCTATTTTCTTCTCTCCTCCATGGTTACTTAAGAGAGGTCAGCACTTAATGTTATTGATTTCCCCTGTATGTAATGCTTTGCTTTTCCCCTACTGCTTTCAGAATTTTCTCTTTATATCTGATATTTGTCATTCTGAATAGTAGGTGCCTCAGGGTAGTTCTGTTTGTGTTTATTCTGTGTGTGTTTATCTTGGATATTGTTATTTATGTCTTTCATAATGGTTGGGAAGTTTTCAGTTGTTATTTCCTCATATATTCTTTCTGCCCCTTTTCCATTTTCTTCTCCTTCTGGGGACAGCAATAATGCACATGTTTTTGCATTTTGTGTTGTCCTTCAATTCCCTGAGATGAGACTCTGTTCCATTTTTTCCATTCCCTTCTCTTTTTGTTCTCCTGTCTTTTCCAGTTCAGATGTTTTTTCTTCAAACTCACTAATTCTGTCTTCAAGCAGTTCAAATCGGTTCTTATGTGTATCTAATGTATTTTTAATTTCATTCATGTCTTTCATTTCCATAAAGTCATTTACTTTTCTTTACAGACTGTCAAATTGTTATTTATGCTTACCTGGTGTCTTCTTAATATCCTTAACTCTTTAGTCATATTTTCTTTCAGGACTTTAAAATGATTTAGGAGAGTTGTGTGATTACCACTGATTAACTGCCTTATATCTTGAATCTCATCAGATATTTGGTTTGTTCCTTTGGCTGGGTCATCTCTTCCTGTCTCTTAGTATAGCTTGTAAGTTTTTGCTGATGTGTAGGCATCTAATATGTTGGTGAATTTACTCTGATGTCCAATTTCTCTCTCTTACCTATTGTTATTATTTTTTCACAGCTTTTTGATATTTGGTTCAACTTATCCTAAGTCTTTAAAATTACCCTGCTTAAGTTAGCAAAATGGTGCCAATGACTCACTAGTGGTGTGCAGACTTTCTCCCAGGAGTGGGGAAAAGAGAGCTCTAAAAGCAGTTTCTGTCCATATAATTTCCAGACCGGCCAGCAGATGGCACTCACTGGCATACCTTTCCACAGAGGTGGATACCTATCTGTTATCCTTTGTTTTTGTCTGGCCAGAGCCAAGATTCAAAATGGGTTTGCTGGCTGAATTCACTAAAGAAAAGCCCCCCTACCCCCTCTCCCTTTTCTCTTGTAACAGCTGGCAAGGAGGAAGACATCTTTTCTGCTTTCATTCAGCCGAAGTGAGCCGGGTGTTTTATCCCCACTAAATATCTTGGGGGTAGGGGAAGGGAGCCTTTTCTGGTAGCTGGAAGGTTTAGTAACTCAAAGTTTGTTGTTTCCACTTCTTTGTCTCTCCCCCTCACTCCCCTGGGAGTTGTGAAGCACTGTCCTGGTCTGCTGAGCCCCAAAGCAGGTTCCCTGGGCAGGCTTTGGCTCTTTCTCCATTGTTTTTGTGAGAGCTGAGCCTTATCTGCCTGATCCATGTTCCCACAACTCCCTATCTCATCCAATTGCTATAACCGACCTATACCATTTTATTTGAAGTGTACTTCTTCTAGAAAGCATATAGGTAAGTCAAGCTTTTTAGTCCAATCTGACAACCTCTATCTTTAGTTGTTTAGTTTAGACCACTTACATTTAATGTAATGATTCACATGTTTGAATTTAGGTCTAGTTTATTATTTGTTTTTTGTTTGTTCCCAATGTTTTTCATTCTTCTATTTCCCCATTTTTATTCTTTAGGGTTATTTGAATGTTTTTATTGTTCCATTTTAATTTATAAATTGTGATTTTAACTACATCTCTTAGTATACATTTTTTGGATTTTTTAATTATTTTTTAAAGTTTTATTGTAGGCTTTGTTGCTGGATACACTATAAAAGCATACAACTCTATTTCACTTGGTATAGATTTTAGTGGTTGCTCCAGAGATTATAGCATGCATAGTTAACTTTTCACACCCCACTGAAAATCAATAGTTTGAACTGAAAAAACCTTCAACAGAAATGGAGAATCCTTACCACCTGCATTAGTTTTCTATAACACATTACCACAAATTTAGTGATTTAACAAGAAAACTTTATTGTCTTACAGTTCTAGAGGCCAGAAGTCCAAGACAGGTCTCACCAGGCTAAAATTAAGGTGTTGACATGGTTGTGTCTCTTCCTTCCCGCAAGCTTTAGGGAAAAATCCATTGTTGGCAGAATTCAATTCCTTGTGATTGTAGGACTGAGGTTCCCATTTCCTTTTTTGGCTAGAGTTGGTCCCAACTTCTAGAAGCTTCCCATATTCCTTCACTTACATCTTCAAAACCAGCAATAGCAAGCAAGTCCTTCTCACACGTGCATCTCTTTGACCCACTACTCTGCCTTCTTCTTCAATATTTAAGGACTCATATAATTTGATTGGGCCCACAAGAATCATTTCTTTATCTCAAAGTCTGTAATTTAATCACATCTGCAAAGTCCTTTTGTGATATATTGTAACATATTCATTGGTTCTGCATATTAGGACCTGACGAGGGCATTACCTGTCTACCACATCATCATATAGGGTCCCTCATTCTCTCTTTTTCTGTGTGCTGTGTTTCTGATAGCAGTTCATTTTTCAAAGGTTATGCAGGGCTATTTAAATCTATTCTGGGTATGCATTACCTAATCGTCAGTCTGGAACTTGGAATGAGATGTATGTATCAACTCAGTTCTCAAACTTGTTAGTATGCTAGTAAGGATCAGATCCACACAATTGCAGGTCTTGAGTGAATCCAGGAGTTCACACACTGCTTTATGGGGCTCATTTCCCAAGCACCTCCTTCTCAGCTGTCTTCTCTGATACTTTCCAATTCTCTGGAGCTCTCCTCTTCAGTCCTCCATTCAGAAACAATCCACTTCTATGACTGTATCAGAGCAGCGGGAAATAGTTTCAATATTTGCCCCCTCTCTGTTTTGGAGCCAGAACCAGAGGCCTTTCTTGGATCTCTCTTTCTCTCTCACCCCAACACTCACTTCTGGATATCAAGTTGTATTAAATTCAGAACAGTGTTGTAATGGTTAAGTTAATGCGTCAACTTGGCTAGGCTACGGTATCCAGTTGTTTGATCAAGGAAGCACAGGCCTGACTGTTGGTATGAGGATATTTCGTGGATTTAAATCTGTTGATTGCATCTATGACTGATTACATCCAAAATCAAAAAAGAAGATTATCTTCAACAATGGGAAAAGACTCATCCAATCAGCTGAAGGCCTAAAGGAAGAACTGAGGATTTCAGCAGTCAGAAAGTATTTCTATTCTCTGCTTCAGTCAGCCAGCTTTTCCTGGGAAATTCATTGAAACTTTCATCAGAATTCCCATGTTACAGCCTGCCCTACAGAATTCAGACTTGCCAATCCCCAGGATTGCATAAAATAATTCTTATACTAAACCTCAAAATATTTATATAGACATAGACATAGATGAGACAGAAATAGAAATGGAGATAGAGACAGAGAGGGAGAGGTCCTGTCAGTTCTATTTCTCTGGAAAACCCTAATAGCAGAGGGGGAAAATGGTAGCTACCACTAATTCAATGTTATCTCAGTTCTGGCATTCTTCCTTTAATCTAACGACCAATATTAACTTTTCAGCAATCTCACTTAGGTTCACCAAGCATTCCATCCTGGTTTTGTAGCTATGTTCAGCAGGAAAGAAAGTTTGGAGTGGTTTTACTCCATTACGCCAGGAACTGGAACTCTTTTAATAAGTTTTGCAAAAGCATTCTGACCATAATTTCCCCAAATGTCAAGTATTACAGAGTCATGTGTATAGTACTACAAAAAGACAAACACAAAAACATGTGCCCAGAAAAGAAATGATTTTATTAGCTTAAAGCTAATATGCTATTGTACTTCTGTCTCCTTTTCTTATACTTGAAAATGTTACCCTTCCAATGAACAATGTATTCTTCAGAATAAAGAAAAAATCAAAGGAAAAAGATAAATGCAGTGAACAAATGGGTTTAACGAAAAGGCTGACAGAATAAATCAAGCATATGAGTACCAAAATATTGTTTTGCTCATTTCGAAGGATATGAAAAACAATCTGAAGGCCATTTGTTTCCATATTCTATCAAGACACTGGTTATTATCATGAACATCCATAGGGCTACAAATTAAAATATACCCATGTGCTGTAAATGACCAGCCCTAGAAGCAAAATCAACTATTTGTGCTATTCTACCTGGTAAGCTTCAGCTTTCAGTTATTGAACAAAAATAAGCATTCTGCTTCCCCAAACCACTAAGGAGCAGACAATATCTTTACAGGAAAACACCCACAAGCCAAGGAGCCTAATGGAAGTCTAATTTATTACGATTTTTAACCAGACATCCTCCTCAGCTGGCTGCTATCAACTGGCCAAATGGAAAAAGAACAACAAATCTTTTAAAAACCAGGCCCAAAGTGTCTGCTTGAGACTGGACCATAACCACTATCTGAATAAGAATCACAAGGAAGGGAAGAGGTTCTAAAAATAACAACAGCAAAATTTTCTAAAGCATCTTAGAGTCATTCAGTTGCACTGACGCAAATCAGTTTCTCAAAGTTCTCCCTTATCGTAAATGAGACGAAAAGGTTTGCCTTTACAATCTAAATATCAATCAAATGACACAGCAGAGAGCAGGAATCAGTCAGAATTAGTCATTATTGTAACCAAGGATACCTTTTTGGCTAACCATTAGGGTTAGGGTTTTTTTTTCTCAATAGTAGAAAGAAAATTTCAATTCACGTTCTATTAAAATGGAATAAAAAGAATATCTAAACTAAGTTCAATGAAATGGTAATTGATGAAGCATATCCATATATTGGAAAAGACAAAGGCAGATGAAATTTTACAAAAAGATTATTCATTATCCTGATAGAACTGAGATAAATTCTATACACCTGAGTACATTTAATTCTGCTTCTAGCAGCAACAAAACCCTTTCCCTTTTTTAAAGGAGACTACCTTTAATTGAAAAGTCTCTAAATCTTAGTTTCATATAATGAACAATTTCTCTGCTTTTAAAATAAACTTGACTGTTTTCTTCTTAAACAGCTTCCCAAGCTATCAGTCATTTTTCTTCCGGTTAATGTCATACCGTACCTTACTATTATGATAATAAATAACTTAAAAAACTCCTAAAAATCTCATCCAGAATTGCTTATCTGATTTTCTCAATAATTTCTCAGGCATACCTTGCACTTGGAGAGGATTGGGGGTTAAAAAGAGGAAGTTGTTAAGATTCCTGAAGTAGTCAGTACTTTGTATTTTCATTCTAACTGCAATCTCTGGTAGGATGTCCAAGGTTACTCTTTTGTTGATAAATAACCAGAATGAGTTCAACAAAAGTTAGGATAATGGGAACTAAGAAAGCTACTGAATCCTGATCAAGTCAACAATCCAGTCAACATTTTTTTAATGTTCAAGAGTCAGCATAGCAGGCCTGAGACAACTATCCTTTCAAAAGTCTCTTTACAAGGTGGGCCCTTGGCTGGCATCTGGCAACTTGGATTTCAGTAGTTTCCACTACTAAACTAAATAGAGTGGTTCACTGTGCCTAAACTGTGCATAAGAACAGCACAGTTTATGTTGAACACCTCATTTCCTTCTGCAAGTCTGGAATTCTGGAATAGGCTACACAGAGCGCGTCTACATGACCAGCCCTAGAAAAAACTCAGAACTGAGTTCTAGTGAGATCCCCTGGTAGACACTGCACATGCTGATTCCTAGAGGAATTAAGCATGTCCTCTGAGATTCAACTGAGGGAGGATTCTTGAAAATGTGCACCTATTTTTTTCCTCTCTTCCTTATATACCTTTTTCCTTTGCTGATTTTGTCTTGTAAACTTTTAAATCATAGCCACGAGTGTGACAATATGCTACCTTCAAAGTGTTCCTAGTTTCTCATTTTCTGTTAATGAGGAATTCTATTGATTTGCAAGTTTTAATGACCCTTGCATTACTGAAATAAGCCCCACTAGGACATGATGTATTTCCCTCTTGTATGTCATTAGATTCTTTTTACTAACATTTTATTTAGAATTTTTACACCTATGTTCAAGGGAGAGAGTGGTTATAATTTTCCTTTCTTATAATGTCCTGTCAGGTTTAGGTAGAAAGGTTAGAGTTGGTAAATATTTCCTCTTTTAAGATATTGTGCAAAATTGGTATTATTTATTCATTTAATATTTGAAAGAATTACCAGTAAAATACTCTGAGCATATGTGTCCATGCATGTGTGTGTGTTTGTGTATATATAAAAGAGAGAGAGAGGAGAATTTATATGTATGTGAAGTATAAAGATTTTTCATAATGAATTCAATGTATTTAATAGCTATCTAACCATACAGAGTTTCTATTTCTACTTTGGTCATTTCTGATAAGTTGTTTTGTTTTTGTTTGTTTTTCAGAAAGTTGTCCATTTCAACCAAATTACTACATTTATTGGAATTCTGAACTGAAAGGTAATGGGAATACAACATAGAGACTGTGGAAAGCAACAAAAATAGTGTTTAGAGGGATATTTGTAACATTCAATGCATGTATAAGAATACAGTCTGAAAATCAATTCCATTTCAAGAAGCTAGAAAAAAGAAGAGTAAATCAAATCCAATGGATGTTGGAAGACAGAAATAACAACATAAGAGAAATTAAGAAATAAAGTAAAATTTCGTTCTAGACAAGCTTAATAAATTTGATAAAACCTTCAAAAGATTGATCAGGAAAACAAGAAATCAAACACATTACCAATATGAGAAATGAAATGGGGTATTTTTATTACAGATCATATGGAAATTAATAACATAAAAGGATATTTTCCTTGTTTCCAATTTGATATCTTCTGTGACATATGGGGTATTTTTTTTAGAATTGTGCCTTATTTCTAAAACATATGGGTATTGTCTAGTTATCTTTGTGTTACTGACTTCTAGCTTAGTTTCTGAGAAATAAGTCAGAAAGTGGGTCCATATGTTTTCAGTCTTCTAAAATTTCAGACTTTCTTTATGGCCCAACATATGGTTAATTTTGTTACTTCTGCAGTTGTTAGGTTCTATATAAGTCAATTAACTCAAGTTAGTTAATTGTGTTGTTTAGATCTACATTTTTCTGATTCTTTTGTCTTCTCCTTGGATCAGTAAAGGAAAGAGGATAGCTAATGACAAAAGATAATGGTTTTAAATTGTTGGCACTCAATGAAGAAGAGGAGAGATAAGGGATGTTAGGCTTGAATCCAGCACAATTAGCAAGTATTAGTGCTAGTCACTTCTGAGCAGTCCAGATTTTAAAGGGGAAATCCTTAATTAAGTATTGACTTCGCTGTGTTTGAGAAGTTCAGATGGAGAAACCAAGTTAGCAGCTGAACACATACATGAGTGTGGAGTTAAGGGAAAATTCAGGTCTATAGACAGACTTTGGAGACTTTGGCGAAACTACCATTTACATAATAACTAGACAATGGTTACAGGTAAGATTGCCAAGAAGTATATAAAATAAAACGATGGAATAAGCCTTAAGGAACTCCAGCATATTACGGGCTATTAGAGAAGACAAGCTTGCAAAGGAAACAGAAATATAGCCAGAGAGAAACAAAAGGGTGGTATCACTGTATGACAAATATCACCGAAAATAGAGAAACCAAAAGAAGGATATTTTATACAGGAAATGATCAACAGCATCAAGCACTGCATGCAGATCTGGTACCACCAGTCCTGAAAGTATCCATTTGGTGAAATGGAGATTACTGGTAATCTTTGGTATGAGCTATTTTTGTGGCATGGGGGGGGGGGGGGTGGGCAACTGACTGAAGCAAGTTCAGAAGAAAGTGGGAAGGCAGAAAATGGAGGTAATAGATTAGATGACTTTCAAAAACTCTGGCTGAAGGGGAAGACGACAACTATAGGTCAAGTCCAGGAGACACAATCATGGTTAAAGGTGGATGGGAGTACTAACCATGAAAAAGGAGCATGCTATTCTGGCTAAAATGTTCAATGAACAATTACTGGTTGGCTAAACTGCTCCCCATCACTTCCCAGTGCACACACACATACCCGCTAGCTCCCAACTCACATGCACGTGTGTATACACACACTCACACAAACACACTTCTCAGTTCCTTTTCATAACACTTTTTATCTATTTTGCAGCTGAGTCCAAAATGAAAATCAAGCATGTCCACTACATAACTTCATATGCTTGACAGTATACACCAAGTGGAAGAGAAGATAATTCACTTTTTCACATAACTGAGTTTAATGTCTCTAGGTTAAACTATATAGACAAATATCTTAACCAGGTCCCACATTAAAAAAGAACTGTCAAACTTCAAATGTCCTGGCTAACGTTATTATCACGTTTAAGGTATACTTAGTTCTGCATCTTTAGGCCTTTACTAGCAAAAAGAAAGTATGAAGAAAGAGAATGATTTATAGTATTAAATCACAGCCCACCTAGCTAGACCATATATAACAGAAATTATTTTAGATTATGAAATCTAATTGAAAGGTTAGCCTACACACAAATATTAAGTTAGTACAATAGGAAACCTTATACATATGACTTTAAGCCAGATCTAGTATTAAACAGAACATACTTAATGAATTGTGTATAACTGTATACAAGCCACCAAATCAACACTTTTTCAAACCACAAAGCAAAGTCTTTCAGAAAAATGGCATCATCTATCAAAAGCAAGAAGGAAATTTTAAATGGGAAAAAAAGCATCTCACTCAGTTAACCTTTTTCCTGCTTCCAAAACATTAAGCCAGAGGTTTCTTTTATTACTCATGTAACCTTTCAAAGCATTTCTCCAGCCCACGCCTATATCAACAGATGCAGCAAACATCTACAGTCTTTTCAAGGAACAGTCACCCCTCCTCAGAGGAGACAGGAAAACTCAATAATTCTGACATGCTATGTATAATTATATTGATAACCTCTAGAGATTTTCGACTGGTTTTAAAACACATACATAGTCACATCTTATTCTCTTAAGACGGACTCAAATACAAATAAAAGTTTCATTCTATCTTCAATAAAAGATAACAGAAACGGAGCGTGTAGCTCAGTGGTTGAGCACCTGCTTCATATATACAAGGTCCCACGTTCAATTCCGGGCAATGCCTTTTAAAAAGCAAAAGAAAGTAAAGAAAGAGTCACAGAGTTGGGTGAATAAAGAGTACAGAAATTTGATTTTTGGATAACCTGGGGGCATTTGGTAGCTCTTGCAACATTTCTCAAAAGTATTCATGTTCATTAGTCATTAATTCCATTATCTGAATTAGAAACTATTTACCTAGAAGAACATTAATAAAGTTATACATTCACACTCTCTCTCACACACAACACAAACACACAAAAAATGTACATACTCAAGCACTATCATTCACAACTTCTTTTTTTTTTATGAGAGAGCAGATTTTTTTTTTTTGCTTTTTTTTTTTTTAAGATTTATTTTTTATTTATTTAATTCCCCTCCCCTCCCCCGGTTGTCTGTTCTCTGTGTCTTTTTGCTGCGTCTTGTTTCTTTGTCCGCTTCTGTTGTCGTCAGCGGCACGGGAAGTGTGGGCGGCGCCATTCCTCGGCAGGCTGCTCCCTCCTTCACGCTGGGTGGCTCTCCTTATGGGGCGCACTCCTTGCGCGTGGGGCTCCCCTACGCGGGGACACCCCTGCGTGGCAGGGCACTCCTTGCACACATCAGCACTGCGCATGGGCCAGCTCCACACGGGTCAAGGAGGCCCGGGGCTTGAACCGCGGGCCTCCCATGTGGTAGACGGACGCCCTAACCACTGGGCCAAAGTCCGTTTCCCCACAACTTCTTCTTTACCTTGCTATTTTTAATAATTTATTCATTCAACAATATTTGTTGGCACCTAAGATCAGGGGATTTTCCAGTGAGCAAAACAGAGTCACTGGTCTCATGGAGCTTACATTTTACTTGGAAGATAACATGCAGTAAACAAATAAGTATTTACTGGGTTGGTGATGGCAAAGGAAAGAATGACAGCTGAGGGGGGAAGGATGGCTGGAAAAGGGAGGAGGCCATTTTACATCACTTATCAGGAAAGCACCCTAAGAGTTGGGGAACAGAGAGGGAAAGGAAGTAGGGGAAGGGCCAAATGGATACAGAAGCTGGGAAAGTGCCTTCCACACAGAGGAACGGACAAGAGAAGAAGGTTCAGGAGAGGGCAGCTCACTCTGGGAGTGAGAGAAACTGCAAAGAGGTCAGTATGGTTGGCGCAGAACCAGGGATGGGTAACTGGCAAGAGATGAGTTTGAAGAACAGCAGGGGCTTAGATCTGACAGGACCTGGTAGGCAACTGTGGGGACTCTGGTTTTTCCTACCAGTGGGTTGGGAAGTCCTGGAGGAGCGAAAAAATTTGCAAATGACTCTTCACTAGACCCTGCTATGTATTTGATCCTGCAGCCACTGCTTTACATACACTATCAGCAATTTTCAAAACAATCCTATACAATATGTACTTTGCTCCAACTTTACAGGCAGGGAAAACGTAATTTCTTTGGGTACACAGGGCTGGGTGTTGAACCCAAGCATACCCGAGCTCAGTCTGTAAGAGACAGGGATCAGTTTTGTTTTCACATAAAGGTAATATAAAGCAGGGAGAAAGAAAATATTAATTACTGTAACCTGGCAGCCTCTGCCTCAGTCTCCCACTCCCAGTTAATCAGGGACAAAGGAAACCAGCTTAAGCCAGTCCTATAGTCAGTGAAAAAACATGCACAAGAAAAATCTAAGTCAATACAAATTCAGCACTTAATTCCAATCCTTATTTGGCAAAAAGAGCAGGTAAAAGCCAAACAGTTGGAATGTAATGCAGAAAGCTGTTAATCAAAAACTGGGGGACTTGCATGGGAAAGTTAGACCTCTTGGATAGGCTGTAACCTCTGAAGTATGCAATCTATGGAGAAACAGAGGAAGCGCTTGCATGCTAAGCGTAGGGTATAAATTGTGTCATTTTCTTTTGTTCGGCGTACCAGCCATGTTTTCTGTTTGTGCACCCCCTTCTTGCAAGATTGAAAATAAATTCTTTTCTCCACCACAATCAGGTGAGCCTTATTTTTTTCCAGAAGATTTCTTTCTTACAAGTCTTGCTCAACAGGAGCATTGCTGAGATTTGGAGCAGGGCAATTCTAAGTTGTATAGAACTGCTTTAGGCACTGCTGCATGATATTTATCACCCCAGCACTTACTTCCTAGGTGCCAACAACGTCTTTTGTCATTATGACAATCAAAAACTTCACCCGGATTTTATGTTTTCAAAAACTCCTGACGGGGACACAACATCCACTGGATGGAAGCACAAGCGCAGTCTCTTTCCCTCCCGCCCCTCTGCTCTATCTCCCTTGTTTTATCCTAAGAGCAGAAATGGGGTAACCGGAACAAAATGTAAAGAAAGATGTAAGGGTGATATACTTTAAAGGTGGACTATTTTCTCTGTTAAAAGATTTCGTTTGGGACATCATGCCTTGCTTCAAACTCTGAACCAATGATATCATTGTTAAATAGCAGAGTTGGAACATAATTGTCTAGACAGGAGAACAAGTGTCTCCTGAGAGAGGTGGACTCCAAGAGTCCTTGGTGTAATAAAATAATTGCTTGTGGGGGACTTGGGAATGTAATGATCTCTATGGAAAATTCCAAGAAGTGAGATTTTCTTCAGGACCTCCAGCATATGTGCTTGGAGAGGAAACATTAATGTGAATTAACTAGGAAAATGTCCAAAGCAATGAATAATCATATAAATGTGAGCATGATAGATTCAACCCTAATAAAAGTTGCTAGAGCCACATGAGAGCTTACATAAAAAACACTGACAAATAAAACTGAGACATCAGTTTTCAGTAAGACTTTAAAAGGCAATCATTAAAAAGATATGACTCAAGATAACCAAAGTTGCAGGGCAAATCTATATTATTATCTGTCTAAAATATTAATTAGGCATACAACTGAATTTGAAAAGAGCTTAAAGAGTGGCAGAATTTGAAACCAAGCCCAACTTTTTATAGTACACTCAATGAAAAGATATGACTCAAGATAGCCAAAGTTGCAGGGATAAATACATATTATTATCTGTCTAAAATATTAATCATGCATACAATTGAATTTGAACAGAGCGTGAAAATTGGCAGAATTTGAAACTAAGCCCATCCAAGCCCAATTGTTTCAAAGAGAGACATTTCAATAGGCACTTTAGAAATGCCATTTGATGCTAAGTGAAGAAGACATAGTAATGTTGTTGGGGTATTTAAAAGGGCCTCATAAATATAGCTTTAAAATAATATTAATAAAAATGTTCCATCAGTTCAACTTTATTCAGAACTTGAAATCTGGCAAACATGCTTCATTTTGGTCCTGGGAATTATCTAAAAAGACATAATATAGAAAATATTTTTGAAGTTTCACCTTAAAAAAATTAATTCTGGCTACTACTTCTTATCCCTTAAAAATCAATGAATACAATAGTGTCACTTATACACCTACTGGTCCTGATCAAAGTGGCACATAATCTGTCCCCAAGAAGTTGGTAATATAAAGCAGGGGTAAAGCAGTGTAGAATATATACTTTTTCTGAATAACCAGAAAAAGAATTGTTGATAGTATTTAATGAGTTTTTAACTATAAAGCCTATAAGAAAGGGGGAAAGAAAGGTGGGGAGTCTTCCTCAAGAAACAAAGAAGTAATGACAGCAAAATTTAGATTTAAAAGGAAGAAAATGAAAGGAAGGCTAGATTCATATCATTATACTCAAAACTAAATGAACTCCCAGAATGGCTAAAGCAAACAACAAATACAAACAAGCAAAAACAAAAAACTGACAATGTGAGGTGTTACCAAGGATGGGAGCAACTGGAACTCTTGTACATTGTTGATAGGAATGAAAAATAGTATGGACACTTTGCAAAAGAATTTGACAGTTTCTTATACTGTTGTAGAATTTGAGAGCGGTTCAATTATCTGCGTACAGAAAGGCCAGGAACTCAGGAATGATTTTGAGAAGAAAAAATGGTTTATTGACGGCCGGCCAGACTCGGGAGATTCGGGAGCTTTCTGTTTCAATCCCGAGCCCGGAACAAGAATTCTGAGTCCCTTTTATACAGAGAGGAAAGGCCAAATGCTCTTTTGTTTCAGTTCTCAATAGGCTTGAATTAGCATATATCTTCCACATCCTAGGTAAGCTTTTAGCATGGACTTCATACATTCTAGATAAGCTTTTAGGACATTTGGTTTGCATTTCTCCTGAATATTTAAAGTTTATAGAGTTTGCATTGACAAACTGTTTCCTGGGACTGGAGTCGTTGCCATGGTCACCAAGGGCAGGACTGCAGCCTCTCATCATCCCACACCCACAAGTCAGGACAGACAGCTTAGGTTAAGGTTATCTCCGAAGAGACAAAGAGCCTCCCACCCACAACCCACATTAATACAATTAATCATACTCTTGGCATAGGACCCAGCAATTACACTTATAAGTATGTCCACGCAAAACTTTGTATATAAATGCTTATATTAGCTTTATTCAAAATGGTCAAACCTTACAACAACCCAACTTTCCATTAACTAATGAATGGATTAATAAAAGCAAAACATGCATACAATGGAATATTACTCAGCAATAAAACTAATGAACTTCTGACTTACAAAACAACTCTGAAATGTACTATGCTAAGTCAAAGAAGTTGGACACAGAAGGACACATAGCATTTATTATATTCTACAAAAGAGAAACTATATGGATAGAAATAAGGCAATTAATTGCTGGGCTAGGGGATTGGGATTGATAATAAGAGGGGACAGGAAATTTGAGGGTGACAGGTCCTTCTATGGCATGATTGTGGAAGTTACATGATTACATATGCTTACCAAACTCAGACAGCTGTATACCTATAATGGGTAATTTTTATGGATGTGCAATTTTTGTGTAAATTGAATCTTAATGACCTAATTTATTTTTTAATTGAACAAACTGGATTTAAATCATGTTACAAAACAATCTTCAAAACAAACTGAAATGATGCAATTTACCTTAGTACTTCCTGATCTTTGCCAGTCCTATCCATGTGGACAAACCAGGAATTGAAATGTCATTCTTTAGAAGTCACTCAAACATCATCAACATCACACTTTACACAGTATTTCAACAATATTTCACATTGTTCTGAATAAGGCATTACATTTATCTATTTCATTTTCTGATTAAAATCTTTACCCCTATCCTTTTATAAGGGAAGACTGTCAGAGGAGGGTCTGACTCAAATATCAAAAGCCAGAAGAGGGAGTCTGGCCTCTAATCAAACATAACCTTCATGGCTCTGAGCCTTTGTCCCTTGCTTCCAATACCCTTAACCCTCTTCTCTGCTATTTAAGTTCCACCCATCCACAGGCAGTGGTCTCCAATGTTGGGTGTGAGGACCTCAGTGTGTGCAGAGGGAAAAATATCAGAACTTCTATATATATTTATTTTTTTATTTAAAAGTGGAGGAAAAATAAATTATTGATAATATTTAATATGCAGTCTCATTCACTCATTTGACAATATTTATTTAGTATCTACTCTGTACCAAGAATTGGTCAAAGTGCTGCAATGAGTAAAACAGTCTAAGTCCCTGAACTCAGGAAACGTACCTCCAGGGGGAAGAGAAAGACAAAAAAATAAAAATAAAAATAAAAATAAACCAAAATATATAAGCATGCAATTTCACACAGTGAAAGATGCTAATGAAGAAATATAAACCCAGGAAAGGGGAAGGAATATGGTCTTCTCATCTAATCCATATGTCAGTTAGTCACAACCATTTTGAGCTAATCGGAGGGAAGAATGGACATTTCAAAGTGTCACACACACTCGCAGGACCATCCACTGTGCTACATACTGCGAGACTATTGTGCATACACATGCCACACACACACACCTGGTTAAAGGAATTTAAAGATGCCATCTAGTTTTACTTAAAAAAAATCTTACAAAGAAACTATCGACTGAAGATAATTCTGAGAATGAAACAGGTAAAAATAAAAAAGTGGCAATTATACTCCAAAGATAAGCTTTTCATCAAACAAATAAGAGATAAAGTGTCGATGATGCTCTTTCCGCCATCTTGGCGCCCGTGGAGCCTGCTGGGCACTGGACTTCTACAGTCGCAAATAAGTCTGGAAGGCTGTGGTCCAAAGCCGTTTTGCTGGCTTTAAGCAGGGGCTCCAGAACCAGAGGGAGCACACAGCCCTTCTTAAAACTGAAGGCGTTTATGTCCAAGATGAAACCAAATTCCATTTGGGCAAGAGATGAAGCAGAAAACAATAATACAGTGACTCCTGGCGGCAAACCTAACAAAACTAGAGTAATCTGGGGAAAGGTAACTTGTGCCCATGGAAAGAGTGGCATGGTTCATGTTAAGTTTCAAAGCAGCCTTCCACCTAAGGCCACTGGACACCACATCAGTGTGATGCTGGACCCCTCAAGGATTTAAAATTATTGAAAAGTAAATAAGTAAAATTGTGAATTTTTCTTTTGTAAAAATAAAAAAGTGCCAATGATGTGTTTAATCATACTGCTTCTTACTAAAAATGAGCCTTTATTCACAAACTGGATGACAGCAAAAGTTTTTTATACTTATAAAATATATGTTTTAAACACATAAATACTCATCTTTTCCTCATTCTTCCCTTTTAAAACCTTTTTATTGAGGTATAATTTATATACCATAAAACTCACCCCTTTAAGTGTACAAATGAATAATATTTAGTTAATTTTCTGAGTCATGCAACCAACTGTGTGATGTAGTTTTACATGTCATCTTTCCTTTTTAACATCTCTTTTAATTCGAATTATAATGTGTACATTATATTAGCTCTGAACTATGTATATGCAACCTACAGGTAAATAACACATATAAAATGGAGTATGTGTTTTAAAATATTTAGTAATAGAAGTGAGTATAGAGCATGGCTCTAAAGCACCAGTCACAATATTCCTGGAGTCCATGTGGCCCCTTGATTTACAGAAGAGGGCAAGAATCAGATTTTTTTTTTGAAACTGGTAGGAAATGAGGGTCAATGGGAGATTTATCTCTCAGAAATCTTATAGTTTATTCTAACCCACCTCGGCTTTACCTTTTTATATCTGAGTACTTTTCACGCTAATTCTCCTTTTTTGCAGAGAATGGTGGCATAAGAGCTTCTTTGTTAGATGATTCAAATACTTAAGGGAGAAAAAAGGATAAGTATGGATCATTGAATGAATTAGTAGGTTACATTCGAGGGCTTATTATGTGCTGTCTCAAGTGTTAAATACCTTTAAACACATTCTCTCATTAATTCCTAACATTTTGAGTTAGCCAGTATTTTTATTACCCTATTATAGAGCTTATAAGGCCACAGCGTCAGTAAGTGGTAGAGCCAGAGTTCAAAATCAGACTATCTTGAATCCATATCCTGCTTCTTTTTTTCTTTCTCCTCTCCTATCACCCCAGAGTTTTAAAAAATAATAGCCATCCTGGTGGGTATGAAGTAGTATTTTATTATATTTGCATGTCCCTAATGACTGACGATGTTGAGCATCTTTTTATGTTTTTATTGGTCAGTTGTACATCCTCCTAGAAAAAATGACTGTTCAAGACCTTTGCCCATTTTTTCATCAGGTTGTATGTCTCTTTGTTGCAGAGTTATAAGTATCCATTATATATTCTGGATATTAAAACCTATCAGATATAGGATTTGAAACTTTTCCCCCAGTTTATAGGTTTTCTTTATCACTTTCTTGATAATGTCCTTGGATGCACAAAATTTTTTAATTTTGATAAAGTCAAATCTATCTATCTCTTTTCTGTTGCTTGTGTTTTTGTTGTCATATCCAAGAAATCAATACCAAATCCAAGGTTCTCAAACTTATCTCTTTTGTTTTCTTCTAAGAGTCTTATAGTTTTAGTATTATGTTTAGATTCTTGATCCATTTAAAACTATTTTTTGAATCTGGTATGAGGTAGGGATCCCACTTGATTCTTTTGCATGTGGAAATAGTTTCTCCTGCACCATTTGTTGAAGAGACTATTCTTTCCCCATTGAGTGGACACAGCGTGCTTTCTTAATCTCTCTGCTGTAAGACCTCCAAATTCATGATATATGAAGTGATGTGTCAATTACCTGCAGAACTGTAGGAAGGAAGCACAGGTGATTCATTTGCTCAAGTGGGAGTAAGCACTGGTCACCAAGAAGAGGTGACAAACAAAGAGGTCTTAAGTGTTAGCACCATGTCAGAGGGTGACCAGGTGAAGAATCCAGGTCTACCAGGCAGAAGAAAAGCTTATATATACTCTCACATTTACCAAATTAAACTCTTGGGAAAGAGCGGTTTAAGACTGTTCAAATGGCAATTCCAAGCATATATGGCCTCTAAATTCTTTCAGTATAACTCCGCTCCTTTCGGTAGAAATTTTGTCCATTGCATCATCAGCCAAAAGCACAAGTGCATAATGTACTGCCCACATGGCTTAATAAATGGATTTATGGGCACGAAGATAATACGTTAAGTCCAGAGTCTACTTTCTACTATAAGGAAGAAATAAGAATCTAGATTTTTCCAGAGAGGAGTTATCCACCCAATTCATTTTACAACCGAAGTAGCAGTATACAAAACTTTCAAGTGTTCTTTAAGAAGCAATAAATAGTTTAAATGCATTCTAAATCAAACATATGAACATTTCAGCTATGGCTTTTATAAATCTTGCAGTCATTGTTGAGTATTTTCACAATTAAAGGAAAAATTAAAGGTGAATTTACAGACAACTCATCTTGATAAATGATGCTTAGTCTGTTATGTTTCCAGCAATACCTTAGTCATCCCAAAGGAAACATTTCACAATATAAGTTGCTAAAAGACATGCTAGAAAAAAATACATACATGTGCAAACACACACACACATAAATCAATTCTGCCATCTTCAAACAATTATTTGTCAAGTGACACTCAGCAAACATTATACATATTAAAGAGTATCACGAAATATTGTATTGCACAATTATACAGCAATAATGCTATAAAGTTTCACTTACTGGTATTTAATAACATTAAAATATTTTAAGTGACTTCAACTACAAGTCTTTTGGATATAATTTAATTTTAATCTTTCAAAATAAGTTAAATTGCTCCCAAATTAAAGAACACAGTAGATTATATTGGTGGGAGGAAATGTGTCATGGCAATAATTAGAGGAGGACAAAATAAAACCTTGACTTCTCAGTTTCCCAAAAGAAATTAGATATTTGTCTAATTAGATTGATATATATGTAAGAAATCGTGATGTTTTTCAAATGCCCTCAATAAGTGCAGTTACAATCAACAAAGTAATGCAACCTCACACAAGCCATGGGTTTAGGTGACATATTTCCACCCATAGTGATGTATCAAGGGAAACATTTTATTTTATCACTAGTTTTATACCATGGCATGAGTTCATTCTAAACAGACACAAATACCAGACAGCAGGAATCTTAAATGATAGCCTATTATATGTTTAGAAAAACTCTTTTTTATTACCATGGCCTAACTACTATTATCTGTGTCCATTAATAGAGACACAATTAAGAATTTCAAAAGCATCAATTTCACATGCCCATATTTTACAATGCAATCAGACAAATACCTCATGATGTGGGGGTAAAAAAACAGTACCATTTACTGAGCATATAATGTCACATAATTTTTGTAATACTCATAAAAAGCAGGGTGGTTGACACCCCCACTTTACAGATGAAGGAATTAATCTTAGAAAAATTGAATAACTTGCCCCAGGTCACCAGCCAGTTTTTGGTGTAGAGTTGTCATTCACATCAGGGCTGCCCAGCTCAGGACCCATGGGTTTTCCAACAAGTCTTCCAGCTTTCTTCCAGATCAAGTGGCAAAGTAGCCAGTGAAACTGAAATTTTGAAACTGGAATGATATGCATGGGTCTGAAGGGTACCTGGGAGTTTACTCTGTGCCTCTGGTATCCCTTCTCAAATCTCTCTTCTCTTCTATCCCTTTTTTCCTAACAGGGCCATGGTCTTTGCAAAATAGAGATAGAGTCCTCTTTAATGGCTCCTGTGCTGCCTGCAGGCCCTTACTTTGGTATTTGAAACCCCTTTAACTCAATGGCCATACCCTGTGCATTCAGCCATTCTGCCTGCGGTGAGAAATGAAGGAAAAGGGAGTTTTGGACTGTCACTCT
The DNA here is from genome assembly GCF_030445035.2 of Dasypus novemcinctus. Lineage (NCBI taxonomy): Eukaryota > Metazoa > Chordata > Mammalia > Cingulata > Dasypodidae > Dasypus > Dasypus novemcinctus. Next base: position 163,398,975 of record NC_080675.1, read on the forward strand.
GGAAAGTATGCCAGCCTGTCAAGGATGGGTGGACGTTATGATCAAGAGACGATGCTCAAAGTTGACTGACAGGAATGACAAATCGGCCAAGTCTCAGGGGATAGAATGCACCCTGGGGAAGGGATGGCAAGAGCTAGTGGAGAAATCTGGAATTGGATACATCCCAATGAAGGAAAGTCCCATTGGATCCTGAATGGAGAGTAGCTTTGGCAAAGTCTTATTATCTCCAAGGAGGAGGAGAAGCTCTGTGCCCAGAATCCTTAGGAAGCGTAAGTCAAGGTTCTGCAGGTAGAGAAAGCAGGGAAAAGAGTGTGGACACAAGTGTAAGAGGTAGAGGTAGAGTCTTTCATATATTCCTGAAATAAAACAAAGCACCTTGCTGTGAATATGGTTGAGGGAGGCAAGGAATAGTGCAGCAGGAGATCAGAAGGCTCTTCACCACATGTATGGAAACTGGAAAGAACAATTTCCTGGCAGTGAGGAGGGCATTACAGTGCTGGACTAGAGTTGCTTATTTTTTTTTTATTTTTTATTTTTATTTTTTATTTTAATGAAACTTTATTTTCTCATACTTAATTTTTTTTATTGAATTGTGGCTTTTTAAAAAGATACATAGATCACAAAAAATGTTACATTAAAAAATATAAGAGGCTCCCACATACCCCACACACACACACCCAACTCCTCCCACATCAACCTCTTCCATCACTGTGGCACATTCATTGCATTTGGTGAATACATTTTGGAGCACTGCTGCACCGCACGGATTATAGTTTACATTGTAGTTTACACTCTCCCCCTAGAGTTGTTTATTGTTCCCATCTTTGACTATACCATAGTCAAAGAATAAATGAGAATATTGCTACAAGTAACCAAATCAGGACAGGGACATTATTTTCTACAGCACAGCACTGAGTGAGGCTTCGCAAGTAATCAGGGCCCAGAAAAAGCAGAATCCTTTAGAAAATGGTCTTCTGGCAAGTATTAGAAGAACAGCATAATCCAGGCTTCAAAGTAGAAATAACAGTAGCAGACGTTTTTCTTTCTTTACGCAAAAATATGAAAGTGAGATTTGTTTTGGAATTCAGAATTTAAGTTTTAAAAAGGTAGCATGCTGTATTACTCAACCCCCTGAATGGTGATTGTGGTAGCACCCATAATCAAACACATACGAACATCCACATCAAATGGGATACATAGACCATAAATAGCTTTGTAATATATTACATCAGAGTTGGTGCCAAGTAAGTTTTTAGAAAAACTTTCAGTTTTCAGAAATTTTTGAATTTTGGCATCTTGGATAAGAGATTATACACTGGCAGGAAAAGTTGCATTAGTACAGCATCAGCAAAAATAGATATAGAACCTCAACTGCCACTTCCTGACTGCCATGCTGGGCACTTCAATATGTTCTCTCTAAAGATAAAGAATTTAGAGCTTGAGTTTCATTTAGGAACTTTAGCAAATTACTCTATCCTCTACTTCCCCCAGCCTCCCTATGCAGAATTTGATCATCTTTTATTGGTGTGTTTTTATCCAGGCTCTGAAAACCCTTGACTTACTCTAGGCTGGGGGGAGGAAAGGGGTCCCAGAGAAGTATACAGGATAGCCATGGGGTATGGGAAAATACTGGACCTTCCATTTAGACTGATTTAACGTATCCTTCTCATTTCTATTTTTGTGTCTGTTGAATAATAAATGTTATTTCAGTACCACAAGACATATACATAATTGATAAATAAATATCTAAACTTACATTGAGCAGACTTTCAAAAGTGTTTGCTGATAGGGTATGTGATGAAAAGGGCATGGAGAGAACCTTTCTAGAGCACCTGAACAATTAAATACTTTAACCAGCTGGAAAAAAAAAAACAAAAAAAACCCTACAAAATCAAAGAAAGAATTTGTTTTTCCCCTTTAGGCAATGACTATTTTCGGAACTATGTCTCTTCTTTCAGAAAAAAGGATTAGGTAACAAACATAATAGAAGCCAGACAAAGCTTAAATAGGCCAGATACTTGTTTTAAAAAAAAAAAGCAATGTGCTTTTTAAATAGGTTTTTTTGGTAAATACTGTTGTCGCCTCTAAAAAAGAGGTTTCTCTTGGATAATGTCAACAAGCATTAATTTCAACAAATGGCCTCATGCATCTCAAGTTTAACATTCATAAACTACATTAAGTACTGCTTCCTTTTGCACTCATAATTTGCATTTTCAAGAGTATACACAAATGCCTTTCTGTGGAACCAGGTTGAGAAGGCAGAAGAAGGAAAAAAAAAAGATTTGCATCTTCTCTGAGACAGAAATCACTCATAATTAGAGCAGAAACTCAAATTCACAACATTAAAATAAATCCAGCTACCATTATGTAGGGTTGGAGAAGTCTAGCTAACCGAAGCCTTCATTTAGCTGGGACATCATGAACAAAACGCACACACAGGGATTAGCGATCTTCATGATATTTGAGGGAAATGCAAATTCAATGATGCAGAAATGCAAAATTAAATTCTGATGTACTAACTTAATTCCAGCAGCAAGGTCAACAGAAAGCATTTTCTCCAGGATCACACCAAAACAGCCAAATAGCATAAGCCCCTTCCCTTTGAGTGATGATGCCCTCCTCAATAAAGATTACTGCGATACCCAATTACTAAAGTAGCCTGGTTTCAGGAAAGTTCCCAATCCAGAGAGAACCGTTCCTTCCCTGGTCCTTCCTTAAAACCGCTCAGCACAAGGCCAAACCCTCCCCCGCAACCTCTTACCAAACATCCCAGCATTCTTCTGGAAGGATGCTCTCCCTTCCTGCAATGGGCTAACAAATCTAATTTTGTTAGACAACAGGTATGTTCCTGAAGGTTTTTATCTAAATGGGATTTACCACTATTCAGAAAAGGCAGGGAAGTGGATTTGGCTCAACAGAGAGAGTGTCCATCTACCACACGGGAGGTCCAGGGTTTTAAACCCAGGGCCTCCTGACCCATGTGGTGAGCATGGTGAGCTGGCCCACATGCAGTGCTGATACACACAAGGAGTGCCGTGCCACGCAGGGTGTCCCCGCAGAGGGAAAGCCCCACGGGCAAGGAGTGCGCCCCATAAGGAGAGCCGCCCTGCGCAAAAAAAGTGCAGCCTGCCCAGGAGTGGTGCCACACACACGGAGAGCTGACACAACAAGATGACGCAGCAAAATGATGCAATAAAAAGAAACACAGATTCCTGGTGCCGCTGACAAGAATATAAGTGGACACAGAGGAACACACAGAGAATGGACAGAGAGAGCAGACAACTGGGGTGGGGGGGGGATGGGGAAGGGGAGAGAAATAAATAAAAAATCTTTAAAAAATAAAAAGCTGAGACAGCTTTAGGCTCTCTCCCATTTCCTGGGGAGGTGGATCCTTGGGGCCCCCTTTGCCTTAGTATCTAGTGTGTGTCTCAGGATGCCAGCACTTGCAGCGGTGACTTTTAACTCACAGTTTTAACTCACAATTCTTTTCCTTTGCCCCTTTCTCTTCTGGCAGTATCCAGCATTCCCCTGGTGTTCTAAATCCTAGAACATTTTTTCCAGGCCATTTCTGCCTGTCCTTTAATTATTTTTCAGACAGAAAAGAGAATCCCATGTCTTTCTTATGCACCATCTTCCCAGAAGCCTCTTGCCCATTTTTTAATTGGGTTGTTTGTCTTTTTGTTGTTGAATTGAAGGATTTCTTTATATATTCTAGACATTAAAGCCTTATTAGATACATAGTTTCCAAATATTTTCTCCCATTATGTAGGCCATCATTTTACTTTCATGATAAAATTAAATCACAAAATTTTAATTTTGATGGGGTCCCATTTATCTGTTTTTGTCTTTTGTTGTTTGTGCTTTGATTTTTAAGCCTAAGAAACCACTGTCTAACACAAGGTCCTGAAGATGGTACCCTATGTTTCCTCTTAGGAGTCTGATAGTTCTGGTTCTTAAATTTAGGTCTTTGGCCCACTTTGAGGTGATTTTTGTATGAGGTGGGTGGTTAAGGCTCCACCTTCATTCTTTTGCAAATGGAGATCCAGTTTTCCCAGCACCATTTGCTGAAGGAACTAATCTTTCCCAATGGACTGGTTTGTCTCTTTGTCAAAAATTAGTTGACAATAAATACGATGGTTGATTTCTGAGCTCTCAATTTGGATTCCATCGGTCTGTATGTCTGTACTTTTGCCAATATCATGCTATTTTGATTACTGTAGCTTAGTAATAAGCTTTAAGATCAAGACATGTGAGTCTTCTTTCTTTGTCCTTCTTTTTCAAGATTGATTTGGCTATTCAGGGCCATTTACCCTTCCTTATAAATTTGATGATTGGCTTTTCCATTTCTGCAAAGAAAGTTGTTAGAATTTTTATTAGAATCACTGTAAAATTGGTATCTTAATAATATTTAGTGTTCTAATCCAGGAACATGGAATGTCTTCCATTTATTTAGGTCTTTTTTTTTCTTTTAGCAATGTTTACTAGTTTTTGTTTGTTTGTTTGTTTTTTCCTGGGTGCCACAAGTCCTTTATATACTTGGTTATATTTATTCCTAGATGTTTGATTATTTTAGTTCCTATTGTGAATGGAAGTTTTTTCTCATTTCTTCTTCCAATTATTCATTGCTAGTATATAAAAATATATGATTTTTGGATGTTGATCTTGTACCCGACCACTTTGTTAATTTTATTTATTAGCTCTAGGAGCTTTTCTGCAGATTTTTCAGGATTCTCTGCATTATAGTATCATATCATCTGCAAATAGGGAACTTGTACTTCTTCCTTTCCAATTTTGATGTCTTTTATTTCTTTTTCTTGCCTAAATTCTCTGGCTAGAAACTCCACTAAAATATTGAATAGCAGTGTTGACCATGGGCATCCTTATCTTCTTCCTGATCTCAGATGGAAAGCTTTAAGTCTTCTTTCCGTATATATGACATTAGTTGTGAGTTTTCATATATGTCCTTTATCATGATGAGGAAGTTTCCTTCTATTCCTAGTTATGTAAGTGTTTTTAATCAAGACATGGTACTAGATTTTGTCAAAATATGGCAACTAAGATGATCTTATGGGTTTTTTCCCCTTCATTCTATTAATGTTATATATTACATTATTTTCTAATGTGGAACTGCCCTTGTATACCAGGGGAAAATCCCACTTGCTCATGAAGTATAATTCTTTTAATGTGCTGTTGGGTTCGATTTACTAGCATTTTGTTGAGGGCTTTTGTATCTATGTTCATAAGAGATATTGGCGCTAATTTTCTTTTCTTGTGGTATCTTTATTAAAGGTGATGTTGGCTTCATAGAATGAGGTCAGGAGTGTTCTCTTCTTTTAAATTTTTTGGAAAAGATGGAACAGGATTGGCTTCAATTCTTGCAATGTTTGGTAAAATTGCCCTGTGAAGCAATCTGGTCCTAGGCTTTTCTTTGTTGGGAGGTTGTTGACTATAGATTCAATCTCTATGCTAGGTATTGGTTTGTCAAGATCTTCTATTCTTCTTGAGTCAGTGTTAGGTAATTTGTGTGTTTCAAAGAAGCTGTCCATTTCATCTAGGTTATCTAATTTGTTAGTGTACAGTTGTTCATAGTATCCTCTTATATACCTTCTTATATCAGTGATTTAACACTGATTTTAGTTATGTCTTTTTTCTTTTTCTCTTCATCATTCTAGCTAAATTTTTGTGAATTTTATTGACTTTTCAAAGATCCAACTTTTGTAATTTATCTTCTGTCTAAATGTTCTAACCATGTTGAAACTCTCCTGGGAATTTTTCATTTCAATTATTGTAGTCTTCAACTCCAGTTTGGTTCCCTTTTAAAATTTCTATATGTACACTGAAATTCTCATATTGTTCATTCATTGTTTTCCTGATATGCTTTAGTTTTTTTCTCTGTATTGGTCTTCATCTCCTTGAGCATACTGAAGTTTTTTTTTTTTAAGTCTTTGGTATGTTCACAGTCTGGACTTCTTTGTTGATATTTTTTAGACTTTTATCCTTTTCTTGGATGAGTCATCATTTCCTCTTTGTTTTGTCGTGAATTTTTTGTTGCACACTGTACATTTTAATATTTTAAAATGTTAACTCTAGGTTTTATTTTCTGAGATATTTGATTCTTGAATTTGTAGCCAGCTGGTGATATGACAGAGATTTCCTTACGTAGCAGGAGCTAGCAAACACGAGCAAACCTAAGCAAAGAAAAACTGTCACTTTCTTGGTTATTTGGCTTAGCTTGACTAGTAATCTCTGTCAGAGTTGGGCCCTCCTATCAGGAAGGTCAGCCCAAGGTGATTACAAAGTGCAGGGTCCTCCCTAACTTTTCTGGGCCTGTATCTTATCCTGAGCTTGTGCTTGCTATTGGTCTTAGGAGTTCCTCTGCTTATAGGAGTTTGAACACCCCTCTCTACTTCCCAGGAAACAGATCTTCTTCCTCTCTAGGGTCATGCACTGCAGAACTAAAAGAAGGAAACTTTGCTCCATGCCATCTACCTCAATTGGTTCTTAGACTGTTTTCAATATCTCAAGCTGCTTTGACTGGAAGGTAAATTTTGGGAGGAGGGTACCCCTAAGAGTAGTTTTCCAAGTTAGTCTTTCCCAGCTGGAACAAGGCCAGGGACCCACAGACTGCCCTGAGGAGGGGTTGAGGAAGGGACCAAGAAGGGTGCCAGGAGCTTTTTGCATGGCTCCCCAAAACTGCACTTTCTTGACCTGGCCCCTGACCAGCCAATAAAGCCCTTCGACTGTCCTCCCCACCTCTGAAGAAGCACACCATCTCTATGTCCACTGCCTTTGTTCAAGGGCAGATAGGAACAATAGTCATCCTCAGAGCCAGGTCCCCAGAAATCCAAAACAGCTAATCAAAAGCAGTGATCAATCCCCCTCCCCCCTGCCTACCCACACACATTGGAAAGGTGGATTTTTATGTCCCTCTGTGGCACGGTTGATGCTGAACCCCACTGCAGCCTGCCTCAAGAGTGGGAGGTGGGTGTTAGTCACTGCTTCACAGAAAGCATTTACTGTAATTCACCAGCTTCTTCCTCCCACTCTTCCCTGGAGGCTGTACAAAGTTTTACTGGACTTCAGAGTTTCAAAATAGTTGATTCAGATAGTTCCTGCCTATTTAATAGTAATTCTGGTTGAGGAACTGCTTCCTGGAGCTTCCTATTCCATCTTTCCACAATTTTCCCAATACACATGTAATAACACAACAGAGACAGATTTTCTTCCCAGAACAGATCATTTGCACTAAAATTGTGTGGTTATGCTGTCAATTTTGTTATCTTAGTCCCTTCATATTCAATTCTATAAACAAGCATAAAAATCAAAATGCATTACTCCAGGCTTTTTCTTAATTTAACAACTGTTCTCTGGGTGATTTCACCTTGTAGACTCATGTCACTTAATATAACTGAGCTACAAAGACCCTCACTGAGTTAATAAAAGAAAGAAACAAGACATTTTTTATCCCCAGAGTAAGGTACAAATTCACAACGATAAATTCTGTTTTCAAGGTAATTCCCAGTGTTAGTTCTTTGGGGAGCCCAGTGATTTGCCTAAAAGTGTTTTAGAAGTGTGTTAAAGAAAATCCATATAAAAATAAATGGTTCATTGGCTTCTATAATAACTCCCAATATACCCACAGTACATGAAATTTTAAGTAGCTCCATGATCACAGGTGAAGAAAAAAATGACTTGTACGGTTTTCACAAGGTGACAACTGAGTAGTTAATATAAAATATGCTGTAACCAAAGGAAATTCAGTATGTAATGACTATTTTTAAGTGATGTATTTTAGAGATACACATACATAATAAACAGAAATATCAACCACTAATCCTCATTAAGGCAGACATTAAAAATTAATCTTCGAAGCTATGTGGCCACCTAATTAATGATTTATGATATAAATTTAAGTGAAAAACACATAAGTTACTTTAATTGTATCTAAACTACATTTGGAGCTCTGTAAAATAATATATAAGTATAGTCTCAACTGGAAGGAAATAATAAAGACTAGAAGAGCTGATGTTCCGGGCAAGGAATATTGGTATTTTTAAAAATTCCCTTTAGTATTGACTTAATATTGCTTATGTAATGGATACAAGTGAAAATAAAGGAGAGTTTGCAGTGATATTTTGTATATGTATGTGTTTGTGTGTGCTTCCCCCCAAAAAAGGTAAAAGTTCAATCAAAAAAGAACTTAGATGGCAACAAGACATCTGATGGCCACCTGAGATCAATCCATGGCAGCTGCCAGAAAAGCTATTATTGGAAAGATTCTGAGGCTCAGTGGGACTCTTGATGTCATCTATATTTACTTCTGCACTGGGCTTTGGAAAGAGGAGTGGTGGATGTATGCCAACTGTTTGCCATCTTTGTATCAGAAACATATCATACTGAAGGACCGAGAATATTCTAGGGATTTTCTTTATAGAATTAATTCAAGAGGCCTCGAGCAACTTAAAACATGACATAAGGAATTAGTTCTTGTCAAACAGCCAATATAGAAAAGGCCATGTGTACTTAATATTTCTAAAGAACAGAATATTCAGAAGAATAAATGCAAACATTTGACATAGAAGAGACAGGTGGAAGGGCATCACTTACAGATATTTTTTAAATTTGCTGTATTATTTGGTTGCGAAAATGTTTATTGTCTCAACACAAAATACAAGCTTCCAGACAGAGAAAAGTGTGTACTAACACAAATGCTTAAGATCACCTAAGTTCAGTATTTAATTTAGTAAATTTCTGCTTTCCTATAAGACCATCATCCCTTTCTATTCTGAAGGAGCCAAATAGTACTTTTCTGTACTCAGAATAACCAACAAGAAACATAGGTAATTGCTCACAGCACTGTGGAGAGGTCACACTCCTGGAAGCATTTCCACCCACGGAGCATGATATGGCTCTTGATGCAGACCCTTGCACCTTTGCGAAGCCTCTTTAATGCCTTTATGCATTTTCCATAAATACACAAAATAACTCAAACTTCACAAATAATAGAAAAAGCCTAAAAAATCCATAATTGAAAAAGGTCAGACAAAAAGTCAAGGAAGGTATGCTTTCCAGCAGGGGTCTGGACACAAGTAGGAAGAACCTTGACAATGTGAGACTATGATAGGCCAGGGTGTTGTTTTTACAGAGCAAAAAAGCATCAGGTGAAATTATATATGTCTTTAGAATGAAAAGAAAGTTAAAGCAAATCTCACCACAGTTCTGGACTTGCCTAACTAGCAAATGTAATCAGAAAGTAAACAAAGAGGAGCCCTTATTAGGTACAAAGTTCAGTCAACTTGGGTTGTGTACAGGCAAGAAGGCTCGCTGTGCCTCAGCAAGTCTCTTGTCCTGGAGCGGCCCACAAATTCCAGAATATTCAGTGCTATAGGATTTTTATTTTATTGTTCAGGACCTGTTAGAAGTTTAATGTTTTAACATCCATATATGTATTATTTTTTAACTTTAACATATTTAACACAAAATTTTTCATTTTACCAAAACTTTTCCATCAGCCCAAATAGAAACTACAAGTAATGGATGGAGGTGATGGCAGCACAAGAGTATGAATGTAATTAACAGCACCCAATTATACATTTGAATGTGGCTAAAAGGGAAAGATTTTGATTGTATAAATGTCACTAGAGAAACTTTAAAAAGAAAACACAAGCGCAAGCAACAAAGGAAAAAATAGATAGGTGGACCTCATCAAAATTAAAAGCATTTGTTCCTCAATGGAATTTATCATGGAAGTAAAACAACATCCTACACAATGAGAGAAAATATTTGGAAACCACATAACCTATAAAGGTTAAGTATCCAGAATATAAAGAAGTCTTCCAACTTAACAAAAAGACAAGCAACCCAATTAAAAAATGGGCAAAAGACTTCAACAGACATATCTCAAAGAAGATATACAGGTGGCCAGAAAGTACATGAAAACATGCTCAACCTCATTAGCCATCAGGGAAACACAAATCAAAACCACAATGAGATACCATTTTGCACCCATTAGAATGGCTGTTACTTGAAAAAAGGAAACAAAAACGGAAAGTAAAAAGTGTTGGGAGAATGCCGAGAAACAGGAACACTCTTTCGTTGCTGGTGGCATGTAAAATGGTGCAGCTGCTGTGGAAGATAGTTTGGCAGTTACTCAGAAAGCTAAGTATAGAATTACCATATAACCTGGAAATCCCATTGCTAGGTATATACCCAAAAGAATTGAAAGCCAAGTCTCAAACAGATATTTGCGCATTGATGTTCACAGCAGCATTATTCACAATTGCCAAAAGATGGAAGCAACCCAAGTGTCCATCAACTGGTGGATGGATAAATGGAATACAGTATATACATACAATGGAATATTATTCACCTGTAAAAAGGCAACATGGATGAACCTTGAAGACACCATTTGAGGGAAATATTCAGACACAAAAGGGCAAATATTTTTTTTATCTCATTGATTTGAAATCATTAGAAGAAACAAATTCATTCAGTATCTAGAATATAGGTTATCAGGAGATGAGGTGGGGAAAGAGAATGGGAAGTTAAGGCTTAAAATGTACAGGGTTCTATTTTGGAGTGATAGAAATGTTTTGGTAATGGATGGTGGTGATGGTAGCATAACATTGTGAACAGCATTAACATCACTGAAACGTGAATATGATTAAAAGGGGAAATATTGGATTTTAAATATGGTAACATAATAGAATTTTTTAAAAATCCATGGAACTATACTATACAAACAAGTGAACCCTAAGTTAAACCACAGACTTTAATTAATAGTACAATTATAAAAATGTGCTATAACACATTTTTACAAATGTTCCACACCAATGTAAGTTGCAAATGTGGTGTAGTATATGAGAAGCCTTTATTTGTACATGATTGTTCTATAAACCCACAACTTCTAAAATTTAAAGAAAGTTTCTTTTTTTTTTTCTCTCCCCATCACTCCCCCCCCAGTTGTCTGCTCTCTGTGTCCACTCGCTGTGTGTTCTTCTGTGTCCACCTGTATTCTTGTCAGCAGCACCTGGAATCCGTGTCTCTTTTTGTTGCGTCATCTTGTTGTGTCAGCTCTCCATGTGTGCGGCACCATTCCTGGGCAGGCTGCACTTTCTTTTGCGCTCGGTGGCTCTCCTTACGGGGCACACTCCTTGCGCGTGGGCGTCCCCTATGCGAGGGACACCCCTGCGTGGCACGGCACTCCTTGCACACATCAGCACTGCACGCGGGCCAGCTCATCACATGGGTCAGGAGGCCCTAGGTTTGAACCTTGGGCCTCCCACGTGGTAGGCGGGCACTCTATCCATTGGGCCAAATCCATTTCCCAGAAACAGGATTTCCATACATAAAGTGAACCCTAAAGTAAATGTGGACTATAGTTAATAGTACAATTATAAAAAGGTTCTTTCATGAATTATAAGATAAATTGTAAGATGTATCACAAAAGCAAAATGTTAATAATAAAGGGGTATATAGGGTTCTGTATGATTTTTCTGTAAACTTACAATTTCTTAAACAAAAAATTCTCATTTTTCTAAGTGTACACTTCAGTGGTATTGATCGTATTCACAATCGTGTGCTACCAAATCCACCATTCATTACCAAAACCTTTTCCTCACTCCAAATTAAAGCTGCACCCATTAAGCAATACCTCCTTTTATTAGTTTCTTAGCTGCTAAAACCAATACCATACTGATGTCAGCTATGGGTGGGAGGTTGTTCATCTCTTCGCAGATAACCTAAGCTGTATGTGTTCTGACTTGTGGGTGTGGGACAGTGAGAGGCTGCAGTCTTGCCCTTGGTGACCATGGCAATGACTCCAGTCTCGGGAGGCAATTTAGCAATGCAAACTCTATATACATATCAGTCAGTCCAGGGAAACTCTGATGGTGCTGATGCCAAAGCTTAAGGGAACCTGGACTTGGCCTTGAATGGGAAATATAATATAGCCTGTGCATAAATTTAAAATTATCTAATTCTGTATCCAAGTATGCCTACTCTCTAGAAATCCAGTTAAATGATATAGGCTTTGAATGTTCAGGAAGGATGTAAGAGTGAAGGTGTATTCAAAATTGCACTCAGACGGTATGTGAAGGAGATTTTAACTCAAGTTCACCTGAAATGTGGGGGATATGCTAATTCAAGCTCACCTGAAATGTGGGGGATATGCTAATTCAAGCTCACCTGAAACATGTGGGGTACTTTAAAACCTATCTGGTACTCAGACAAACACTTAACTAAAAAGAAAAGTCGTTTTCTTTCATAAAAGCACCATTTGACTCCCCACCCTGTACAAAATCTTCAGGGCTCAGGTTTGAAACAGAAAGCTCCTGAGTCTGGCCAGCCGTAAATAAATCATTTTTCCTTCTCAAAATCATTCTTGAGTCCTGGCCTTTTTATAGGCAAATAAATGAACCTCTCTCAACTTCTACAACAATACCATTTAGGCTGGGTTAGCAGCAGGAATTTATTGGCTCACAGGTTCAGAGGCTAGCAGGCTTGTTTCCTTTGGGGGTTTGAATCTTCTGGCTGGCCAGCAATCTTTGGGGTTCCTTGGGCTCTTCCATCACATGACAATGCACATGGTGGAGTCTTCTCCTTTCTTTTCTACGTTCCATTGATTTCCAGCTTCTGGTTGCTCCCTGTGGCTTTCTCCTCTCGGTGGCCTTCTCTATAAATGCTCCAGTAATAAGAGTAACACCCATCCTGATTCAACTGGACCACACCTTCACAGAAGTAGCTTCATCAAAAGGTCACATTTACAATAGGTTCACACCCACAGGAATGGACTAAGATTAAAAATCTGTTGTTCTGGGGTATACAATACCAAGCCACCAAAATCCCCAAATATTTTTTTATGTTTTGTCCTATCAGATTTTAAAGTAATACCTATATGAAGGAGAATGTTACAGCCCCAGAACAAGGAGAAAATGGTACATCAAACATTTGGAGGGAAGGTTTAGGGATTTTGTGTTGGTTATTTAGGGACTGTTAGGTGATCTGATCTTACCTCAGACCAAACACCTGGCCCATTCAGGTCCCTGGTCCAGCGTCATCTTCTCAGTAAATGAGCCCTTCCCTGAACTTCTAAATGTGAAGCAGTACCTAGGTGCCAGTCTCTTGTTACACCTGATATTCGTCATGGCCTTGATGACCTGAAATTCTCTTTGTTAGTTCATTTACTTAGTCTCCACAATCCTCCCCTCATCCCCACCATAATGTAAATTCTTTGAGGAGAAGGGACTGCCCCTGCTCCAAACGCTGCATCTTCATCTCTTAGAACAACACCTGATACATAGAGAGAGTTAAGTTTAGATTGAATAAATGAATGAGTTCAGGGGTGATTCCTTTTACTACTATCATGACTCAATATAAACCAGAAATCCAAGACTGCCTAGAGTACCAAAATATTCCATCAACCTAAAGTCTGGCAACTTGTAAGCTTTTTAGAGGTATGCTTTGTATAATATATTTATTATTCTATGGTGAGATAGATGAGTAGCTTCACGTACCAAATACAGAACATTTAAACAATAATGACCATCAACCCTGGCACAGGTTCCTAAGAGGCCTGGAAATAACTATGGTGAGGATGGAGCATGCTTCATCTGCCTACAAATCCCCTCTGCTTTTCCCCAATCATTTCACAAAAGAACAGTCCATTCCTCTTACCACCTTTATAAAATTACAGTCAACAAGTTCACAATAAAATCCTTGAATTCCATAACAGGGTGCAGCCGGCATTACTGATCTCTGAAACTGTCAACAAAGAACTAAAGGATCCTAGAATTGTACAGGACTGCAAAGTCTGCAAGTCAAGTTCCTCTTCCCTCTTCCCATCAATGTTTGGGTTTCAATACACTAAAATACTTTTCAGTCCCAAGGATCCTGGAGGTAGCTAATCTCCACCAGCAGGTCAGGACCAAGAAAAGACAATAGGTGAGGCCACCAGGAAGCATTCAGGAGAACTGACTTATTTGCCCTCAATCCCCTCTGAACTGATCCAAGTATGAATCAAAGGAGGAAAATTGCTGTAAATGAGTTAAAATGAATCACGTACATACAATACATATCAAACCCTTCCTGCCTGTGAGTCAAAAAGTTTTGTGGTTTTTTCGTTTTTACAAAATATGGATTAATGGATATTTCATAAACTCATTTGAAGTTTATGAGTTCGTAAACTCATCTGAAGAATATATTTCTAAACCTGTCAGTTATGCATTAAAGTAGCATTTGCCCATGGGACTTTCTATACCAAAATACTCAAAGGAGTTACCCAATATCAAAGATCATATTCAGCACACATTAGTATTTATAAGGCAATCCATTATAGCAGCTCAAATGAAAAGGTAAAGAATACTAATATCAATATTGTAGCATTCTATCTTTTAAAAAGGTTTGATCGATTTTTCCCCACCACTCTGATTCCATCAATGCCAGTTATCAGCTCCACGAGGTAGACACTATCATATGCCAGTTTAAATTGATAATTCCCAGATGGACTCCCGCGATTTTCAGTAGTCTCTCATTCTGTGCTCTTTGTAAACCCATGCCACAGAACATCAGGTAGGAAAAGGCTTGGAGGATTATGAACATCTGAACAAATCTTTCCACTGAGTTAAAACACTGCAAATGAATTTTTAAACATGAAGCAATTATTTTATTACATTAAGGTAGGCAAATATGACACATAATAGTTCAATAAAGCCAAAATGAACCTCCTATCATTAATGTTACAAAAACAACAGCAACAGCTGCTACTGCAGCAAATCCCTACATGGGGTATATTATGCTGCAAGCATCATGCATATTGTTATTTAATCCTCATAACCCTGTAAGGTAAATGCTATTAGAAGCCTTATTTCTCTGATGGGTAAACTGAGGCACAGAAATATGGAATGCCTTGCCTAGTATCACACACTGTTATTAAGAAGCAGAGCCAAGATTCAGACCTACGCAGCCCAGCTCCTGACTACAAGTTCTTAATCTTTATGTCTTCATCCCCCTTAGTCACTGCCAAATTTCCAATGAGATGACACCTTCATGTCTCCATTTCTCATACTGAAACACTGCAGAGTGTCTTTCAGCAAAGAATGCAAAGTTCCAGGTCCTCCTCAAGGACTTCTAGAACAAGCCTTTGAAAGTCATGTTCTTTTCTTCCTTCCAGACTCAGGACAAATTTCCCCTCCCCCTCTCAGCCTAAACAGAGCTCTCTTGCCTTTAAAATCCTCCTCCACTCCCAAGAGAGTACTTCTAACTTTTCTTGAAGCCGTATCTTGACTCTTCCATGACATAAGCTTTTACCACTTCTTCTTTCTCTAGTGCCCCATTTAAACACTAAAGTATAAAATAATAATTTAAAAAAAGAATAAAAAATTTAAAAAAATAAACTCTAAAACATATTCAATGCTCTTTTTTTTTTCATTTCTTTTACTTTGGGCAACCAGAAATGAAGGCATGCGAGTCCACTAATAACCTTTGATTATACTCCACCTTCCAAAGTCAGTATTCAAAGACATTATTTCATATATTTAGGAAGCATTTTCCAGTTTCCCCAGGAGTGGCCGGGCTTTCACTGAACTATGCTGTAATCACCAAGAAAACTCTAAATCCACCACTGATAATAGCATGTGTTCATGTCCATCATCAGCTTTCTGACCTCAAGACTTAATTAAATATACAAAAGGGGAAAAACGCCTCAAAAATGAAAGTAAAAAATCTAGAGTATTAAAAAAAAAAGAGGGAAGCAGATGTGGCTCAAGCACTGGGCTCCCGCCTACCACACAGGAGGTCCCTGGTTTGGTTTCTTAAAGACAGCAAACTGGCACAACAGGCAGGTGTGGCAAGCTGACACAACAAGATGATGCAACAAAAGACACAAGAAAAACATAATGAGAGACACAACAAAGCAGGGAGCAGTGGTTTCCTGTGCCCCCTAAAGAAGACGAGCAAGACAGTGAGCTGGCACAATGGGCAGGCACAGAGAGTTCATGCAGCAACAAGAGACACAAGAAGAAAAACAAAATGAGACACTACAAGCAGGGAAAAGAGATGGCGCAAGCGATTAGGCACCTCCCTCCCATATCAGCAGTCCTGCGTTCTGTTCCCCATGCCTCCCAAAGAAACAAGGAAGACGAACAGACACAGCAAGTGCAAACAACTAGGAACTAGGAAGAAATAAATAAATAAAATAAATCTTTTTTAAAAATAAAATAAAAGGAGGGGTAGTACCTCAAATCTCTAAAAACAATGGCTTCAATTTTGGTAAAATGGACTGAATGGGACAATTTCTTTATCCTGTGGAGTGTGTCTCTAGTTGTTTTTTAGAAATATTGTAATTTAGTACTGGGTCCTTCTCATTCTTTCTTTCATACCTTTTCCTCTTCTGATTAGAACGTAATGTAGAACAAAACATCAGCACGGCAAAGGTATCTGACCTCTGAGGAACAGTTTCCATAAAACTGTGGGCACTTATATATCAAAATCTTTTTTGGTTTAGGTATTACCAAGGACCTGACTCCCTTTTTCCCTTGAATAATGGGAATTATTATTATATGCTGTTAGATGCAAAGCCTTCTGCTTGTATTATTACTAATCTTCCTAGCACTCCAAGGTTAGTATTTTCGTTTGCATTTGACAAATAAGAAAACTGAGCTTTAGTGGGGTCCATGTATAACAGACTTTACTTTTGAACCTGGATCTGAATCCAAAGCCCAGACTCTCCCCATAGGTTTGGTGAGGTCAGAGAGCAGCAAGCATGGTCCATGGCTGACCGACTGGGGTGGAAGCTTCTTAAGTGGTCCTATCAGATGCTGACATCAGCGAAGGCTGGCCTCCAGGAAAGCTCACTGAATGAGCAGAATTAACTTGGAAACCTCATCATTCCAACTATCACACACTGCAGTACTTGACCTTCTTATCTCAAAGAAGCTGTTTGGCTGATTATATTTGATAATAAATGCCAAAGACATTGCCAAAGTTTCAAAACGTCAAATAAATTCAAATTATGAAACTGTAATTGTGCAGAGAGGCACATGACAAAAAAGGAAGCAACCCAGACAAGAACATCTCCATGAAGGGAGCCAGTGTTCAGTTTCTAGTGATTATTTCCAGAAAAAACTAATATATTCATATACTCGCACATAGTGTGAATACATGTGTATATATAAAGAGATATGTGTTCTATACTGTTTCGTGCCATGCTTTAAAAAAGAAACAGTAATAATAACAATGTTTTATAAGCACTATGAGTAAATAAGCCAGTCATCTCTGAACCACAGCCACTGTCAGGAAACACTTCATAGAGAGGTGGTGGTTACCTGACTGACCAGATTCAGGATGTTACTACAAACCAAAGAAATGGCGAAAATTGTGCAAACAAGATATTCAGAATTGGTCAGCAAAATCTCACATGTGAAAACAGTTTAACCCAAAAAAACAAGTTATTTTTCAAAGCCTATCATAATATTATAATGGACGAATGACTAGATTGTTATTGGGATGCAGCTATTCAGCACTGATGAGTGTTTTTTGAAAGGTACTGAAGAATGTGCATGGGTCGTCAGATGGCAGGATGCTTCGGTTACATCCTCTCAAGTCACACTGTCCCTCACGTTATGAGTGACATCGGCTATCATGTCCTCAAAAGGTCACACTCTACATCCAGGCCTAAGGACGGTTCTTAGGCGGCATCTCAGAAGCCATCGCGAAGGTAAATGGACCTTTCAGCAGAAGTAACTCCAGCTTCTCCAAGACGGAGAAGGTTCCAGCTCATTTGTACATTGTGGATCCTTAAAAGAACTCATTGGAAAAATGAGCACTTATGGTTAGAAAGGAAGAAAGAAAGAAGAAACAAAACAAAACAGTTCCTAGATCTAATCAAGAGCACCATAAGAATTTTATCTGGGTTTTGAAATGTCAACATCTGTATATATTTAAAAGCGTACGTCAATTTATAAACATAAAACCACACTGAGGTGGTTCTCACATGAACATTCAGGAATTAAGTGTGGTATTTAGACATAGGTGACTGCTTGCTTTGTTCCACAAATCTACTCTAAGAATTATGCATTTATGGCATCACCAGGATCAGCTGAAAGAAGGAGACTTTTCCAGAGTACCCAGCTTCATGTACTCACAACAGGAAATTGCTCTAAAGTGATATATTTATCAAGACCATACAAGTCTATCTCCAGAAGCGGGTTCAACAGGATTTCAAGGCTTCATCAATATGGCTTTTCAAAACCCTCTGTAGTGAAAATTTTCACCTCTGCATTCAGTCTGGGGAATGCATACAGCAGCCACTTTCAAACCCAGGATGCTAAGGAATTCTGGGAATCTCAGTCAGAATAGGTCCTGGAAGCAAAGCAGGTTGGTGTGATTTAAACTGCGCTAGCTTAGAATGGAATAATGGGGGTGGGGACAGTAAAAAAAAGTCATGGGCAAGAATGCCAACCAATTGGTGACCTGATACAACTTACTTAGCTTCTCCGAGTCTATGTTCTCTTCTATAAAATGAGGATGACTCCTACCTAGTACGGTTCCTGAGAGGATTACGGCGATTAAAATGATGCCAGCACCTAGTAGAAATTCAGCAATGTCAGGCAGCTGGCACATCAAATGAATGAAATATATAGCAGCTAAGTCTATGTGTCCTCTAAACTAAAGAAAAATAAAAACAAAACTATCAATGAAAAGGCAAATATTGACAACTGAACACAAAAACTAATGATTTAGGGTGTAAGGCTCATGGCAATAACGCTGGAGTTTGACAGAAGACTGGAAGTTGAAGGGAAACCAGTTAATGAAGCGACTGAACACCAATCACTTATAACTGACCAGGCCATGCCCACATGTCCAAACCCCCTTTTTTTCCTGCACGTAAACAGTCCAAGGGTCTAAATTCATGGCATACCTTCTCAGTTCTGCCAAGTCTTCTGGTTCAAATTTAACAGTGGAAACTTCCTAAAGAAGCTCATTTCTCATTCGTCAGTAAAACTAAATGGCTCTATGTTAGATCTCATGAGATTTAGGGTAATGAAAGAAATGTCAGACAAATTCTACCTGTTTAGACAGGCCTAAAATGCTGAAGGCAACTACTGCCGTGGATTCCTACATAATTCAAAACACCAAATTATGTAAGGGATAATAAACTATCACAGAGGAGAAAAGGAGGAAAAGGGAGGGAGCTTTGTGGGGGTAGAAACTTACAGAAGACAGCAATAGCTAATTATAAGGCTTGTTTCCGCAACAGTCGAGGTCAACTGAAGCAGGACAAAGAGCTACAGAAGGGTTTTTCAGACAGACTTTGCCACCTACTGAGCATGAAGGTAAGAAAGCCTGTAGCATCTCTAGGCCTTACCTACATGTGTAAAATGAGGGGCCAGCAGGAGGTAGCTGACCCCAAGGGTCATTTCCAGTCTGTAAATCTAGGAAGCTAAGCTAATTACATATAACTTTTACATTAAGCAGAACTATTATAGCCGGTGTTGGTTATCGTGTTCAAGTAACATAATGTTTGGTTATGATATACCAAGTTCCCAAATGAAACCTCAAATATGTTTCATATTGCTGAATATAGTTTTAATATCACACACACACACCAAAAAGAGGAAATACTGTTCCATTTTTTAATTTTTTGGTCAATGCCATCTCCATTACCTCTTGGATCTGAAGAAATTCTTCACAACACTTCTCAGAACATGATCACGGTCACAGAGATGAGTTTATTTCTTTCCTTTCAGTTTTCCTGATCGGTTTATAGAATTATCATGAAAATTCCCATTTATCAGATATGTTTCAAGTAGCCATAATTAAATGGGCTATCCGAAACTTTCAGTTCCTCACATGCATCCATCCATTAATTTCCCCAAACAATCTCTCTTTCCCCAAACCTTCTCCCCTACTGATACTACTACCCAAAGTGCTCTTTGTCCACCAATGACCCTGCTGGCTAACTCTTGCTTCTCTTTCCTGCTAAGCGTCAGCAGCACTTCCTCTGGAGACTGCCCTTCACCACATGCCCCCTTAGCACTGTGCACCTTACCACTAACAAACAGTACACTTTATTGTAATCACTTATTAAATCATCTGACTTCCCCTCTACGCTGTAAACTCTTGGGTAGCACGGGTATTGATAAAATAAGAGATCTGTTTTATTCACCACTAAATCTCCAGCACATAGCACACACAGAACACACTCAATAGTTTTGGATGAAAGAACAAATATTTACATATTTCAGCTACTTTTAACACATTTTAAAAAGAAAATCGGCCTGCTACTTAACTCTGAGCACCTAGGAAAGCCTACATGTTCTATATAAACATTAATCCCAGCAAAAGAAGCTACAAAACAGCACTGGCCAATCTGTATGATATACAAAACGATATGACTAATATTATTTTAATAATAGAAAGTAACAAATTAAGAGACTATATGATAAACATTCCACCTTATGAAAATTATGTGGCTAACAACTTTCAACAAACCCCTTGGTCATGCTATGCTTCAACTGGCTCTTGTTTGCTTTCCCACGGTGAAAACTTCCACCAGTAAGAGCTCAGGCTATCAAGCACTTTAAAGGCAAAAGGAGTGGAGAATTCATCACCATCCCCAAAAGAAGCAGCAGAAGGAAACACTTTTCACCCTTTTACAGAATTTGTTTATATCCTGTACAACCAGAAGACATGTCCAAATATCCTTCGTGATTATCTTCTCGCTCTACCCACTCTCCCTGGGAGATCACACCTACTCCCCAACTTCCACCACCACCTAAAGACCAGTTCTTTCAAATCTCTGTGATGCTGACCTCTTTCCTACGCTACACACCCTTCACCTATCCAATTTTCCACTCCAAATCGCTGCCTTGGATTCCACCAGATTTGAAGTCTCACAATGTTTATGAAATGCATTATTCTTCTCTTACAAAAGGCTTCTCCTCCTCCAACGGTGGTCTCTGTTACTGGTACCAACCCAGGGCCCACACCACACACCTGCTCCTCAGCTTCAATGCCTTCCTCTCTCTCATCACCCATATATGCCTTCTCACCTTTGTCTTCTCTGCGATGCCTCTGAATTCCTTCCATACTTCTGTTTCAATATGGCTTTGAGCCAAGCTCCATAACCTAGCTCTATAACTTAACTACAGTAACTTCTCAACTCCTTCCCCAGGGATGCCTTGCTACAATTAGGGTATCTAACTCTGTTCTTCCATTACATTTCAAAGCAAGTATTTCTCTCTGCTAGTCTGCAGGGATTTCATCTGTCTTGGTCAACACTGTATTTTCTTCCAGGGCCTAATGTAACACTTAGCATGAGACAGGCAATAAATGACCAGATGAATCAACGATTCATGACCATTCATTCCTGAGGGCACCAGAGACAGCTGGTGGTCTCTGAATTAGATTCAGTTGCCACCCATAAACTCAAATTAATATTTGTCTAAACAAACTACTTCTAGAAGAGAAATGAAGACTAACATATGGTTCACTTACACAGACATATACTCATAGATGTACTTACTCATGGTGCCTTATATTAGAGAGATATTCAGCAATAAAATATATAAAAGGGTGGACAACCCCCCACCCTCTTTTTTTTCCAGCAGAAAAAGCCTGTAGAATTTCAAGGCACAGTTTTTCTGGATACCTTCTAGGATATTATGGGCAAACACAACATCTTCAAGACAAGTGTGGCCTAGGGAGGGGACTGGCCTTTAGGAGAAAGGTCCCTTTGCTGCTACCCAGATCAAACCCCAGCATATCTAAAAAGGGTCACCTTCCAAAATCACCAGGAGCTCCCACACAGCTCCCCACTGGGAAATTCTATATGAACCCATAATAATGTTGAAATAGGCTCTTCCGTGTTATGCAAGCATATATGTGTAAGCACTTATCCATTTCCTGAGGCTGAGAGCACAGGCCCTTACAAAAAAATCTTCTAAATTGTGCTAGGAGTGAATGACAATACCAGTCTTCCTTCCTCACCTGGGTATTTGTCCCTCAAGAAAAACGTGCTAACCCAAGGGTCCAGCAAATGATTGTTAAATAGGGACATTCCAAGCCATCTCAGGCCTGCCCTCCAGATCCAATGCCAACATGCACCAGTGACAGTGATGAAAACTCTCCCGGGTGGGATGAGGGACAAGGTGCGGGAATCAACTTGAATTCTGGCTGAGCCATTTCCCAGATATGTGACCTTGGGCAAATTACCTTCTTCCTTAATGGCCCTAACTCATGGGGTTGTTTTCATGAGTAAAAGAGTTCATATTTCTTAGCACATGCATGGCACAACTTCAGTGCTCAAAAATGTTAGCTATAATAAAACAAAGCATTATTATATTACAATAAGATATTAGCATTAGTATTAACCACACATCCCTTCTTCCATCTCCACAAGGGGATACTTTGCTATACCAACTATCTTAAAAACTAAGAGCAGTGGTTCTCAAACTTTTGCATGCACCAGATGGAGGGCTTCTTAAAACACAGACTGCTGGGCTCCATACAGGGAGTGCCTGAGTGAAGGGGTCTGGGGTTTGCAATTCTAGCAAGTTCATCTCAGGCCTGTGAGTACTGCTCTCCTGGAAGGACATGCTGACAAACACCAAGAGGCATCACTGCATCAGTGGAGGGGAGTGGAGGGTCCAAACCTCCAGGGCTTTCTACATCCCTGCCCACACACGGAATGCCTTCCTGGACCCCGTCTTCTCAGTAACTCCAACAACAATGCCAATCTCAGCTCAAGTCCTCAGGGACCCTTAGAAGCTCCCACACAACCTCTATGCCAGCACCTATTACACTGCTCCATGATCAATGAAACCAGCTCCTGGAGACCAGAAACTCCCTGGCAGCCAGGATCTCACTGTACTCAGTGCCTGGGACACAGAAAACCCTCAATAGATAGTGATGAATGGAATGAAAGCTGGGAAAGCCAGTGGCCAAAGGCAGGCACGGAACCAACTACCCTGGAAGGTCTTGGAGACCAGCTCAGCGCCTTTCTCTCAGAACTGTACACTAGACAGGAAGGGCTCAGAGTCCCTGACAAGCCCACACCTCTCCTACCCAACCAGTGGTCCCTTCTCTGCTCAAAGGACCATGAGGGCCTTTGTCTCCAGTTACAACAACAGCTTCACTATGTGGAGCTTCAGGCCCCTCACCTGCAAGGCTCCTTCACCTATGTGCCACTAACTACTCGTCAAAGCTGAGTGTTTTCAGGAGGAGGGGAAGCCACATTGCAATCAGGAAGCACTTCCATATAAGCATTTCTGGTAAATTGCTCAAAAGATCTCAGCAAAAGGACAAAGAAATTTCCAGGAAATTTTCTCATTCAATTCAAGTTCAGACCTAATCTTGTATTATTTGTCTTAATGAGACCCTCCTCCCCAATTGTTCACCCTTCAGGCCTCACAAAATCTGGATCTGTCCCTGCCTCACATCCTACATTCTTTGTTCCCTGCCCTTTCGGTTTTCTGGGAACTTCTACTTCTCATCCT
Source organism: Dasypus novemcinctus (assembly GCF_030445035.2). Taxonomy (NCBI): domain Eukaryota; kingdom Metazoa; phylum Chordata; class Mammalia; order Cingulata; family Dasypodidae; genus Dasypus; species Dasypus novemcinctus. Next base: position 163,422,470 of record NC_080675.1, read on the forward strand.
CTACCCACTCTCACTCAGCCACTGCCATTATAAACCAAGTCAAGTGCACCTTTTTTAAAAATTTTTAATAAGCACCTTCTAGGCAGGATTTCAACCCCTCTAAGGAGGGGTTCAAGATGCCTTGTCCATTCCACTGTCAAAAGAAAACAGAAAAAAATTGAGGACAAGCATGATTTAGCAGAATATCCTAACTAGTTCTTCTAAAATTAACTTACAGCACCTCAGAGTTATTAAATTATGAAACCCCTCGATTTCCATGTAAAATTACTGGCAATTGTAAGGAAGGTTTCTTTTTTTTTTTAAAGATTGATTTATTTATTTATTTATTCCCCCCTCCCCCCCATTGTCTGTTCTCTGTGTCCATTCGCTGTGTGTTCTGTGTCGGCTTATATTCTTGTCAGCGGCACCCAGAATCTGTGTCTCTTTTTTGTTGTTGTTGTTGTGTCATCTTGCTGCATCAGCTCTCCATGTGTGCAGCGCCACTCCTGGACAGGCTGCACTTTTTTCATGCAGGGCAGCTCTCCTTACAGGGCACACTCCTTGCGTGCAGGGCTCCCCTATGCAGGGGACACCCCTGCATGGCATGGCACTCCTTGCACGCATCAGCACTGCACGTGGACCAGCTTACCACACAGGTCAGGAGGCCCTGGGTTTGAACCCTGGACCTCCCATGTGGTAGGAGGATGCCCTATCCATTGGGCCAAATCTGCTTCCCAAGGACGGTTTCAAGAAAGCAATGCTCCCCATATCAGGAAATATTATTTTCAATTATAAGGATGATTTTCACTCTCTTTCTATACAGTATAGTACTTTTAATTTGAAAATCATCTTTGTAATGTACATGAACTTAAAGAAATCGTCCATTCAGTTGCTATGGATCAGTTATTCAAGTTAAAATAGGAATTTTATCAATTCAGAATTCTTCCCAGAAAAGCTCAATGCAGTAATCTACGCTGCTAGAGATAGGTTAAAGGGAAAATGGATGTCTCTGAAAAAAATTATTTATACATTTATACACAAAGGCATTTCTAAATGACAACAGTGGCCTCTATTCACCTCGCAGCTTTGGAAAAAAATCAAATTGTAAATATGTTAAGGGACGTGAATGATATGAAAATTGGCTGTTCCTTCTTTGTGCAACACAGAGGGAATATATAAAAAGTTTTACTAATTGGCCCCACTTGGATATATTAGGCCCTTAAAAATACGTTAAGGAAGACAAAATACAAGTTATCTTTTAAAAATAGCTGTTCACTACCTGTCCCAGTTAAGTCAGAGTTTAATCACACAAGTATAAGGAAAACAGTGCTCATTTTATTCATGACGACTGCTTTAATCCCCAGGAGGTGTGAATGTATTATGAATATAAATTTGAATTCTCATTTCCAATAAATCTGCCAGATTTCCACAAACCATCCTCTCAGCAGCATGGAATAGTGAAAAAGCATGGCTTCTGCACTCAGAAATATCCAATATCCACATTCAATTTCTAGGTTCACCACTTACCTTGTACAAATTGCTAGATTGCTCCCTAACCTCAGTTAACTCATCTTCAGCAGAATAACAACCCCTTTGTAGATTAAGTGTAACAAGATAAGACTATAAGGTGCCTTGGATGGTGCTTGGCACAAGTTGATTCTTAAATCTTATTTCAAGGATGGTTTTCATAATTGCTGGCCCTTTACATGACTGACTAGGCTAATGGCAAATATTCTTCAAAAACGCACGGAACACACAGCAAATGGACACAGAGAGCAGACAACGGGGGTGTGTGTTGGGGGGGAAGGGGAGAGAAATAAAAAATAAATCTTAAAAAAAAAAAAAAGTACGTTCGCCTTGTATTTAAATGTTTAATTACTAGAGATCAAAGAGGTTCTGTGGCAAAGCCCCGTGCGCCTTTGGTCTGTTTCTAAACATCCGCCCTGAGGAGGAACAGTGCCCTCAGAATTCCCCTTTGTATCAACACCTGTGATACCCAAGAGCACATCGGCTTGACTCTCAAAGAGGTTCGCCCTTATCAGGCATTGAACAAATATTTGAATTGAAATGCCTCTGACTCAAGCCGAAAAAAAAAAAAGTTAATGGAAATCAGAATCTAGAGACCTGTCGGGGATCCTGCACCTCCGTGAGGCAGGTCCTCTAAAGCCATAAAGCCCCAAGCTCCCACGGGAAGCCGTCTGGTACCTGTACGTGCCTCCGCCAAGGTAACTTCCAGAGCAAACTCCCGCAAACACGGAGACGCGGCCGAAGCCCTTAGGCTTCACACAGAAGTTCACTCCGAGAAGAGAAAACCCAGCTTGTGGAAACCAACCATTTTTAAAATCCACCAGCGCACCATCTGCTTAACAAAAGGACAGTGCGCCGCGGGGCTGACTGCGGAAGCATTCACCTCTCAAGTTCATCTCCCTCTCCTCCCTCTCCCCCCAGCCCTTATCTCTCCGGCTCGCTCACCGGCTCTGACTGAGACACTCTGTAACCTACAAAATCACCAGAAGCCTGGCTGCTCCCGCGTGGTAGGTCGAAATGTCAACACAATGAGCCGAAGTTGAATCTCTGGGTCTCCAGGACGCGAGCGCATCGATGCCACCCAGGTGAGGGGCTCACCGTCCAGAGGGAGTCACGCAGTGGAGGTGGGCGCCCTGGGGAGACCCGAGGCGTGTCCTTCCAAGTGCAGTGAAACCGTGGGGGAGGCCGTCCTCCCCCGCAGCGCGCCCCCGCACTCCTCGCCCCGGATTTCGGTGTCCTGGCCTCGGGACACCTTTTTGGCCGCTACACCTACAGCTCCGGGTTAGCCCCTGAATTCCCATCCTGGACCCTCGGCTCAGGGATCCCCAATTCCCCGCCGCGGTTCGGGGCAGATACTCACCCCCAGGAGAAAGCAGCTGTCCCAGGCGGCGGCCGGGGGCTGGCAGCGGGGCCCGCGCGCGCCCCTCACCTGCGCGGGACCTGCCGCCGCCGCTCAGGGGAGCAGCCGGGACGCGGGAGGGGCGGGGACCGGGCCCGCATCCGCCGGCTCCGGCTCCCGCCCGCGAGCCCCGCCTTAAAGGGGAGGAGGTGGCCGCGCGTCACCTGAATCCGCCTCCCACCCCAGCGCGGGCGCGGCCTCCCGGGGCCCCGCGGCATCTGGCAAGACTCGGTCTCAGTCCCGGGCACCGGCTGCGCAACGAGGAAGAGCTTGCTTGCCACTTACTCGTCTGGGTTGGCTCACAGGAAGGAGAAGGTGTGTCCAGAAAGCCTAGCCGCGACTTGGGAGTGGAGTTAACTTGCGCTTTAGTTCAAAGTAGGGGAAGAGTTTCTTACCAGCATGCCTCCCTCTGCCCCCGTCGGTCCCTAAAGGAACAATGGGAAGGAAGCAGCCTGCGACTTTGCTGCTGTGACCCTGGGAAGAGGAACCAAAGCCAAGCAAATTTCTATACCTGTGCCACGTGGTGCGCAAAGGGGGCTCCCCGGATCCTCCGAGCTGTTTTCTGAGCCTTAGTTCCTTATCTGTACGGACACGCAGAAGGTGGCGCCCAGACGAGCTGCGCTGCGCGCTTCACAACGACTGTCCCGTACAGTCCCCGTGGTGCAATAATCAGCACCGAGGTGCTCCGTAAATATTTGCCGAGTGTTCCTTCCCCTTTCGTTCTTTATCTTCCTCCGCCCTCTTTTCTTCCTGCTGTAATCTTATTGCACTTTATTTACTCTATTTCTCTATCCACTCAGTTTCTTTCCCCATTTCTTAGTGAGACCGCGTCTACTGGGCACCAATTCAGTGCAGGGTTAAGATCAAGACTTCACCCCTATGAAACAGCGGCTTTTAAACTGGCTACAAGGGATTTCTGGAAACACGCTGTATGAGGTGTGGCATCTGTGGCTTCGTATGGGCAGGGGAGGTTTGTGAGCTGGAGAAGGGTTTAATTGGTAGTAATTGGTGATTAAGAGCTCTGACTCTGGAGTCAGAAAGATGTCAAATCAAATCCTGCCTGCGCTACTCACTGTGTAAGCCAATGAGTTCACATATCTTCACTCTCTGTTTCAACATGCCATAAAAGAGGATTAAAGTAGTAGCTATCCCATAGCTAGATTCTGAGAAGTAGTTAATTTACTTGCCGCAGGGTCCTGGCCCATGGAAAGTAAGCACTTAATAAAGATTGGTTAATAATAATAGTAGGATAGGAAATGGGGATGGGGAGGGCATTACATTTTAAAACCCAAGAACTTGAGAGAAATGGTTAAAAACAGCACTGCCATCATGAAAAACCTACTTAGGATAGCTGCCGGGGCTAAATCACAAATTTGTTCCAATATCTATGCTTGGCCTGTAATGGGTGAACATATTTAACTTTCCCAAGCCTGGGCGACACTTAATTATATCCCTAGATCAGGATGAGGAAACTATAAAACTCAGAAACATAAAATAGCATGCCAGAGAGCAAAAATCACAGGGTGGGAGCTACCTGAGGCCTTCTGGCAAATGTGGGCCTTTTCAACTGAACTTTTGCCTCAGAGAACAGAAGTCACCTGGCAAAATGGACCAAGCAAGGAATGGAGAGAAAGAGCAGAAGGTAGACGTAGTAACCATATCTTGAAAGCAGACTAATAATAAAACAAATTAAAATAACAAGTAAGCCAATACAAAAAGCTTTTGCCTCTAACTCCTGCCAGAGTGGAGTTCCTGTTCTGTGGTTCTGCATCTCAACCACAAGTGGAAAATGAATAACAGCACTTTTCAATCGCTAAATTCTACAGAAAGTGAAACATCCAAAGTTACAGAAATCTAAAATCATACCTCTCCATCTCACCATCATCCCACCTTCTAAAATCCTTAAGGATTTTTTTTTTAATATTGTCCAATCATATTACCTGCTCCTTCTAGCAGTATGTTCCACCCAGGGAATAATATTGTTGCTTCAGCCAATTTAGCTTTACTACATAAGCATAGCACCACTTAGAACAGTGTCAAACTTATTTATGCAGCTGATAAATTTTTAATACACGGCCGTTGTATTGGATTATATAATTTAAACAGATATTTAACAAGTCTGACATTATGGACCCTGGTTGATGATGTCATAATTGCTATAAATATAACACATTTGTAAGAGGCAGCCTTCTCTCTCTTGCCCTCTTAATTCACATAAGCACAAGATATTTGTCATCTGAAGAAACAGCCCTATTGTCAATATGATCATTGAGATGAAGTTTTCTCATTCTCTATGCTTAAATGTGTCCTATCAGAAACAATTGCTTTTATATCTTAGACAATGTAAGTTTGGTTGCATGGCAGTCTAGTAATTTCTTCTGTTCTAGTACGTCATAAATGGCACACATCTTTCACGTGTCCAGTGGGCCCCTTTGCTGTCACAGCTGATACTGCCTGACATACATTCCGATGCTCTGCAGTGGAACTATTTTAACACTGTTGCTGTGCTTGTTTGAATGCGCCAGAACAATTTAAATAGGACAGGTTACAATCACAGAGTTGCCCAGAATCTCCCACTATGGGATGACAGGTGTCTTCTCTAAAAGGCAAGATCCTGACTATAAATGCATAGGAGCTGGAGCTTCAACTCTTCTCTGCTCCCTCGGACCCACGACAGTCCTTCCTTGGGTCATCCCTCCACACTTGGTCATGCCTTCAATCCAGATAGGCTCCATTTGGAGGGCTCAGGGGTAATCTTGGGAGTACTGGTTTCCTGAAGGCCCAAGAGAAAAGTTTTTGAAATCTGCTGGGTTATATGAAGACTTGGCACCTAGCATCCCCCAAAGTTTCCCTGGGTGGTGTTCATTGTCACTTCTGGTGCAATAAAAACAGCTACACAAAAATGTTTGAGATGTAAATATGTAGCTCGACCAGGAGATGAATTCAGTCTCTTGGTTAAGGCACAATTTAGTCCATTGTCCAAGTGGCAAATATTTAGTGTGTGCTAGAAGGAAGCATATGTACTTTGTTACATGACATTGAGAAATTGGCCTCCCATTTACTCTTAGTACTAAAATGCTTTGTTATTATATTTACTCAGTTATGGTTTCTTCTATTGTATAATTGTCATGACAGATTATAGAAAGCATATCCTTTTGCTTTACTGGCAAGTGTGGAGAGGCCAAATTTAGTGGCTCATTGCAGACCTAGCACTGTTTCCCGCACAGGTGGATGCAGAGTTCCAATTTCTTAGACAAAGGAGTGGCCCTAACCGAAAAACGGTGTTCTCATTATTCAGAAAAATAAAACAAAAACTTACTATAAAACCTTTCTTTGGACACCAGTGCCAGCATTTAATTGTTTTATTACTTATAATCTTATGCAGCAAGTTATTTCAAAGACCTAGACATATATTTAATACCAGCTAATCGCTGGAAATCTTCCCAGGTAGTAAGTTGTTCAAAGTTAGACTTTTATGGGTATACATTTTCTGAATGAGAATTATATGGTCAAGGTGAACATCTGGTAACGAATGCTTTTATTACAAAGCAAAAACTATCTCTTGAATGGCGAATTCTAAGAGCCTTAGTCCCCCATTTTAAGATGTGTAAAGCAGACTAAAATTTACTTTTTCAGATGAAGGTAGCCTTGCCCGTAGGTGCTCCCTTAGCACCAACTTTTTTTTTTTAAAGATTTTTTTAAAATTTTTATTTATTTAATCCCCCTCCCCTCTCCCAGTTGTCTGTTTTCTGTGTCTTTTTGCTGCGTCCTGTTTCTTTTGTCCACTTCTGTTGTCAGCAGCACGGGAAGTGTGGGCGGCGCCATTCCTCGGCAGGCTGGCAGGCTGCACTTTCCTTCGCGCTGGGCGGCTCTCCTTACGGGTGCACTCCTTGCGCGTGGGGCTCCCCTACGCGGGGGACACCTCTGTGTGGCACAGCACTCCTTTCGCGCATCAGCACTGCGCATGGGCCAGCTCCACATGGGTCAAGGAGGTCCGGGGTTTGAACCGCGGACCTCCCATGTGGTAGACAGACGCCCTAACCACTGGGCCAAAGTCTGTTTCCCAGCACCAACATTTTTAAGTATAATAATCAGAAAGCCATCCATGGAACTAATTTCTTTAACTTTCCTCTAGATTAGACCTGGCCAGGAGAGAGTTTCACACTCTACAGCATTGCTATGGGCCCTGGTAGACTTACTTTACTGAATTTCACTTTAGTTTATTGCCATTGTCTGGAGTGAGAGAAATGGGTTGTTGCATTTATGTTGTAAATGTTGATCAGGTACATGCTTTTTAGAATTGCAGTGCCCTCTTTTTTAAAATTATCCAAAGTAAAAGCCTTCTCTCATCTCAAGAACAGAAATCTTAGGCTTGTTTGTGTCCTGTGGGTTTTATAAGTAACACAACTGGATTTGTTTCCCTCTCTAATTCAGTTCTTAGAATGCTCAAAATGTATTTTGAGCAAGTATTCAAAAATACATTTTTGCATTTGTACAATGGACTTGGGTGTTTTTTGTTTTTTGTTTTTCCCCCTTTTATTTTCCTAAGTCTGAAATGAAACTAAAGGAATTTTCAGGACTGGAATACTAGGATAGTAATCTGTTCTTTGTACAATAAGAAATGCGTTCCTTCACACCACTAACATACATTGAGCAGCTGCAACCAGGGTCACAAACAGCAACACGGTAGCCCCATGCAAGAAAGTAGAGGCTGTGGCCAACTGCAGAGGACATGCCCACTCCAGGCAGCCCCAAGTGCAGAGAAGAGGACCCACCTGAGTGAAATGTAGCTCACACAGCTGGGATGAGCACAAACTCAATCGGCAGGAGAAGATCAATTTGGAGAATGAAGCCAGATAGGTCGAGCAATATTTCCATAACCATTTTTTCTCATTAATCAGAAAAGTAAAATGTAAATACAAAGAGAGGCATAAAAAATACATTTTTTGGCTAAGAATTAATGAATTTTGGATTTGAAGTGTCCAGTCTGTTTGTGACTGCCTGGGACATATAATTTGTATGAATCTTAATTCTTCCAACCTCCAATTACTGGCTATAATGATGACCTACAAGGAAAGTACAGAATCACTAATTAATGGATTGAAAAGTAGTCAGGAGATAGATGGAGCCTTATTAAATGCATAATAATAATATTCTACTAGCTACTGTTGTATACAATTATCTGCTTTACTGATTATTTTAGGCACATCATTATAATAACTTTTGTTGCCACTTCCAGAGAAAACCTGGCACAAAATATAAAATAAGGGAAATGGATGTGGCTCAACCAATTAGGCTCCTGTCTACCATATGGGAGGTCCAAAGTTTGATGCCCAGGGCCTCCTGGTGAGGGCAAGCTGGCCCACATGGAGTGCCAGTCCACGTGGGAATGCTACCACGTGGGAATGCTGCCCCACATGGGAGTGCCAATCTGGGTGGGAATGCCACCCTGGGTGGTAAAGCCACCCCACACAAGAGTGCCTGTCGATGTGGAGAGCTGGCTCAGCAAGATGACACAAAAGACACAGCGGAGAGAAAATAAGAAGACAGAGCAGAACAGGGAGCTGAGGTGATCCAAGAGAGTGATCTCCTGTCTCCTACTCCAAAGGTCCCAGGATCAGTTCCCAGAGCCACCTAATGAGAATACAGGCAGACACAGAAGAACACACAGCGAGTGGACACAAAAAGCAGACAATGGGGGCGGGGGTGGGGATGGGATAAAAAAATATATATAAAAATATATATATATATATATAAAATAAAATAGTAAGAAATTTGACCTTAATTAATACCACATGAATTGATTAATTTCCAGAATAGGGGTGCTAAATCTTCTCTTTTTCCCTACTGAGAAATATCCACCTATAGTGAAAAATTGTACATCCTATAAAAGTAACTTTGCTGAAGGGAGAAAAGAAGAAGAGAAAGGATTAAACACAAAATATGTTTTGTATCATTTAAAGGGAAGAGAGTTTCTCAGCTATTTCTTTCAATATACAATATCTTTGATTATAATCTTAGAACTTTTTATAGTGATCTTTTCACCACCATCAATATGAGTTGTGACCTCTTTCCTTACTCCTTATGATTTTGCAGAAACTGAGCCATATTTGATGAATTGGCAAAATGAGGTTCTACTTTAGTACTTCTTATTAAAAATCCCAGCCTTATTTTTCAAACTGAGCAAGCTTCGTCCCTATGCAAACACTTATAAAATTTACTCAGGAATTAAGTAAAACTAAGAAGGGAATCCAAACTACATACTCACAATGGAGATGCAGTCATCTGTGTGTTTAAGTCTTTGATGTAGGAAACTTCCTTTCTGACTGAATTTATTTTTCTTTTCCAGCAATGGAAACTAATGATTATTCTTGAGAACCAAGCAAATCCCAGCATCATATTATTCTACCTGAGCATATTGATTTTAGCATATTACATGAATTTCAATTTTGTTAAAGCAAAGAATATTGCTCTGAGAGCTGGAAGTAGAGTCAGAAGGAGCAGGCTCAGAGGGCCAGTTTTTAAAATGCTTATAGAAAAATAAAATAAAATAAAATAATATAAAATGCTTGTGGAGAGCTTCTGTTTACTGCTCATGTTTTGTATAGCTCTGAAAGTGCACATTTTAGCAAGAAGTACACGAGCTAGAAACTTCCACTGTCACTTAATGATGAAACATGGCAGAAGACTAAAGGCAGAATTAGCAACATCATGAAAAGTGCGACTGCAAATCAAAGGGTGGAAATTAAAAATGAAAAAGCAAGTGATCAATGAGCAGTGTGAGAAAAGCAAGCTGAAATTTAAATGGATGAGGAAAAACTATCGTATACCATCAAGGACAAGAAAATCAGAATCTGTGAAAATAAGTAAGATAGAGAAATGTCAAAGAGAATGGCCACCATTTTATCAGAAATGATTATGTGTAGCTATAATGTATGTCAAACAAGAAAATGGATTTTTCTTCTTTATAATCACATCTCCCTCAGTGTGTGGCTTTTGCTGCAGCATTTTGACAAACAGCAACACTCTGCTTAATGACGAGATTAATAGGCTACGGTGTACCTTATCTGCCTATATTATTCTCTGAGAATATGAAAACACATTAGCTCCCTTCTGGATATTCAACTCAGGCAGATGCATATGTGCATTTTTCCTAAGAATATATTGTTAGAAAAACTTGTTTGTTAGAATTAATAATTTTTAGTGCAGTATTTATGTAGCAAGGGTTTCCAAGTTAGAAGCCCAATTATCTCTATGTACCAAAGGTGTCTTCCATTCTATCATTATCTTTTTCCTGGTTTTCTCACATTGCATTGAGCTCAGTGTTTCCTCTATACCCCTTGATTCCCCAATTTTCTCAGTCTTCCACTAAGAGCACCTGGACTCATCAGTTCAATGTATCCAAATTCTACTTTCTTCAAAGCTTGGACAAAATACTGTTTCCTCCCCTAAAGAATTCCCCCATTCTGCAAGCAGAAGCAACTACTCTCTCCCAAGAACCCCCATAGCATTATACCTTTACTAATCTTAAAATGCTTTAATCAAATGTCTCTATTACACAACCATCTCTCTCCCTGCCTGTCTCGTCCTCCTGCATCCAAATTTCCTTTGCTTATTAAGAGTCTAGTCTTGTTGGATTAGGGACCACCCTAATCTAGCTTGACTTCATCTTAACTAATAACTCCTCAAAGATCCTATTATTAAAAGAGTTCATATTCACATGTATTTTGCAGGACATGATTCACTCCATAACACTGTCATATCTTTCAAACTTCATTTGTTTCACATACATCTTTGGAATACCTACTTTATCAGATAGTCTCCAAAATATAAGCTTTTTTTAATTTCAGATTCATACGTTGACCCCATATGTATTAGTTATTTAACACTATTATCTAACACACTACCCCAAAACTCAGTTGCTTAATGCAACAAACACTCTCTTACAGTTTCTGTGGGGCAGGAATCTGGGTGTGGCTTAGGTGGATGCTTCCAGTTCAGGGTCTCTTATGGTTGCAGTCAAGCTGTTGACTGGAACTACTGTCATCTCAAAGCTCTGCTAGGGTAGGAGAATCTGCTCCCAAATTCACTCACGTGGCTGTTGGCAGACCTTGGTTCTTTAACACACGGGCTTCTCCATAGGTGCCCTCGGGATATGACAACTGTTAGTCGGAGAGGGAGAGAGACAAAGGTAGAAGCCATAGACTTTCTCTAACCTAATCTTGGAAGCGGCATCCCCTCACTTCTGCCATATTCTATTCATTAAATGGAAATCAATGAGTCCACCCCACATGCAAGGAGAGGAGATTAAACAAGGGCATGAATACCAGGAGGTAAACATCACTGGGGTCAATTTAGAGCAGTTCTTAACCAGGGGTCCAGAGACCCCCAGAGACCTCCAAGGGGTCTGTGGAAAGATTTCAGGGAGTCTGTGAGCTTGAATTGAAAATTAAAAAAAAAAAAATTCTAGTGGGGATGTGTTGGTGCAGGTGTGATATATTTATTAAATAATACACAGTATAGGGTGACCTTAGTAAGGGGTCTGTGGTTTTCACCTGATTGGCAAAGGGGTCCATGGAACAAAAAAGGTTAAGAACCCCTGACTTAGAGATTGCCTAGCATAACTAATTAGCAAACAGGTATATAATAAATGCCTGAAGAATAAATCAATATTCTGCTTACGGTGTATTGAGCTCCTTGAATCTGTGGGTTATTTTTTATCAAATTTGGAAAATTGTCATTCATTATTCTTCAAATGTTTTTTTCTTTTCCCCTTTATCCCCCCTTCTTTTGGATTTACATACATATTAGGCGGCTTGATATTTTCCCACAGCTCATTAATCCTCTGTTCATGTTTTTTCAAACTCTTTTTTTCTTTGTGTATCATTTTAGATAGAATATATTCCTATATGTTCAAGTTAATTAATATTTCCTTCTGCAGTATCTGCTGTTAATTCTATCCAGTGTATTTTTCATCTCAAACATTGTATTTTTCATTTTTAGAATTTGATTTGGATCTTTTGTATATCTTTTTTTTTTTCTTAGCGTAATACCTTCCTCAACTTTTGCTGAACATGTAGAATTTAATTTAATATTGATAATCTTTTTTTATCCTCCTAGTCTTCCAATTCTATCATCTTTTCTTTTCTGGGTTTGTTTCTATTGACTGATTTTTCTACTTGTTATAGGTTGTTTTTCTTTTTTTACTGTATGACATTTGTTCTACATTTTTTCTTTGGTATTTTGGTTTAGCAGTAGTGGCGGTTATTCCTAATAATAGCCATCTATGCAGCTTTCTCAAATGTGTGGTTCTCAGACACCTGGGGTCCATGAGACCCCTTCAGTGGGTCAACAGGTTTCAAAAATATTTAATAATAGTAACTAATAAATAAATATTATATAATAGTAAGATCTTATTGGTTTTCACTTTGAAGACATTGCATCAATGTTGAGAAATAATGATGAGTAAAAACTTCTGGTGCTTATCATGAATCAAAAGAGTGATATGAAACTGTACCAATATCATTGTTTTCTTTACCATCATGCACTCATATTAATAAGAAAACTCCAGTTTAAGTTAAGACTATTCTTTTCTTTTTTTTTTTTTAAAGATTTATTTATTTATTTAATTTCCTCCCCCCTCCCCTGGTTGTCTGTTCTCTGTGTCTATTTGCTGCGTCTTGTTTCTTTGTCTGTTTCTGTTGTCGTCAGCGGCACGGAAAGTGTGAGCGGCGCCATTCCTGGGCAGGCTGCACTTTCTTTCGCGCTGGGCGGCTCTCCTTATGGGTGCACTCCTTGCCCGTGGGGCTCCCCTACGCGAGGGACACCCCTGCGTGGCAGGGCACTCCTTGCGCGCATCAGCACTGCGCATGGGCCAGCTCCACACAGAAGACTATTCTTAAAAAAAACAATGTAATTAGTCAATCTCAATCTTTCAACATGCCATTTTTAATATTCAGCATGATGATATGTGAAGTACACATACAGCATATTATACATGTATACCACATAATTTATGATGCTACGTAATAAAGCTATATATGAAATAAAATAGTTCTGCTGCATAATGAAGCACATATATATTTTTAATGTAATATTATTACAAAGTCAATTAAAAAAAAAGAAAAAAAATAAATGTAATAGAGAATAAAATGTTCCTTTATATGGTTTGGGATTCTGCATCATTGCAACAAAGCTTTAAAAAACTACCATTTGTTGAGTTTCATGTAATATCAAAGAGCTTTTACAATTATCTTAAAAGACTATTAAAATGTCTTTTCAAACTATATACCTGTATAAGGCTGGATTTTCTCCAGATATGTTAACCAAAGCAACATATTGCAAAAGGTTGAATACAGAAGGAGATGTAAGAATCCATCTTAAGCCGGGCATTAAAAAATTTGCAAAAATGGAACACAATGCCATTCTTCTCATTAATTTTCTTTATTTGGAAAATGGAATAACTTTTCATAAAAAATACATGAACACACAATGTGTTTATTGCTACTTTAAAGGAATTAAATAAATATTTTCAAAAATTTTAGCTTTGATTTCTAATACTGTAAATATTGAAAAATATGTTATAGCAGTTTGGTATTATTGATGAATTCCAAAAAGAAATATTGGATTATGTTTGTAAACTGATCTTTTCCTCTGGGCATGTTAGATTATATTGGATTCATAGGTTTACTTGATTAAGTAATTATGTAAACCTCTTGTACCAGTAGGGCAGATAAAAGACATGGCAAAGGACAGAGTTGAGGGTTCTTAATGTTGGAGTTTCAATGTTGGAATTTGATGCTGAAGTCTTAAGCTGGAGCCTCGGGGAAATAAGCACACAGAGGAAAGAGAAGCAAGCCCCAGGAAGAGAGGAACCTTGAACCCAGAGAGAAGCAAGTCCCTGGAAGGGAGGAACCCAGGAAGCTGGAATCCTCGCAGCCATCATCAGCCATCTTGCTCCAACACATGAAAACAGACTTTGGTGAGGGAAGTAACTTATGCTTATGGCCTAGTATCTGTAAACTCCTACCCAAATAAAAACCCTTTATAAAAACCAACCAATTTCTGGTATTTTGCATCAGCACCCCTTTGGCTGACTAATACATATATCTCATACAGACAAAAATTCTTTAAGGACTTCGATAATTTTTAAGAGTGTAAAGGGACCCTGAAATCAAAAAGTTTGAGAACTTTTGATCTAACATGTAGTAGATGGTACGTATCTGGCACTAGGCCTAACTCTTTATGTGGACTATTTCATTAAATTCTCCCAGTAACCTGTGAGATGAATATGGATACAAGGATTCTAGCCACTTTATATTTAAGGAAGCTGAAGCTTGGAGAGGTTGAGTACCTTGCCCAAAGACATACAGCTAGTAAGCCACAGCACCAGGGTATGAATGTTTTCATTTCTATTGAAACTTAAAAGACTTTCTCTCTGACTGTATATCTTTAACTATTCCAGTAAAAAAAAAGCTTCATAGTTTCATGTAGAAGACTATATGAGAGAAAAGACTTAAACACATTTTTTAAAATCACGGAGAAACGCACTAAGTGTCAGGATATCTGACTTCATAATTCAACTCTTCAGCAAATTATAGTGTCATTTATCAGGCATTCAGTTTCTTGAAGAGGTTGTAGAGATGAACAATCCTTTTCAACCCCTCAAAATTCACTGTTACAATTATTATTTTCAATTTGTTTACTCTGACTATCTTATGGATACCTCTGAGAATTAGGTCCAAGCCCAAAATTCTTATAATATCAGTAGCATCCAGTCAGAGGTTTGATGGCCGTGACATTATCAGTGTTGATTCATTGAGTTGATCAAATTTCAACCAAAAGCAAAGAAACAGCATCTTAGACAATCTAAGAAGTCTTGTTATGGGAATAGTATACTTACATGAAGTATGAGCTTTTATGGATCTTGCAGTAAAATTTTATAAATGTTTGCCTTGGTGCTAACTGGTATCTTTGCACAAGTAATAATGATATTTAAGACTTCACATGAGGCTCATCTCTCTGAATATTTGCTAAGCTTTAGAATGTCAGCCAGGCAAATTTCCATGGCCCGATGCCACCATTTCTAGGTCAAGAACTTCTCATTTCTTTGAAATGTATCAAGAATATGCCAGCTTTTCCTCAAGTCACTTGGACAAGATCTCATTGCATTCTAGATTAACATGACCTAAAATAATTTGGAAATGAAGTCACCAAGCATGAAGTCACTGAGCACCTTTGCCTTCCAATGTAACTGGCAAACAGTCAAAGAGATGACTCATGAGTCAAGGCACCCATACCCTTCTCCCATTTGTAAGCCAAACAGAGGTGTGAATACATCATCGAAAGATTCCTATAAAAATGACATGTGCTCTATTAATGTACTCAGATGAATAAGTCTTGTACATCCAAACTGTCTGTGAAGTGAGTTGCTACGTGTTGTGTCCAGGAAACAAAGATTCAGGAAAATCAGATACTTTCATCAAATGACTTCTTTATTACTTACACAGCATAAAGGGTCCAATAGAATAGGGGGAAGAAATCCCAAAGTGGCCAGTCTCCCAGGAAAGCCAAACTGCTCTCCTCAGGGTTGGTGGATGGCAGCTTCTCACAGACCACATCATGTCCAAGGGGGGAGACACCTGTACTGTCTGGGGGGATATTTATATGTTTAAAAGGAAGGGGAGTGGAGGGCTGCCAGTGAGAGTTCTCATCTTCTTAGGCAGCTGGGATTGCTTGTACCCAGTCTCTGGGTTTAAGGTAAGGTCGATCCTTTTCATTAGAACTCTCATCTTTCTGGGCTGTAGGATGGCAACAAACTGAAACTTCTGCACATGAAAGACAAGGAGGCAGGGGTAGGCTAGGGTTAGGAGATGCCGCTAGTTATGTCCGTTTCCTTCAAGGTGTTGTCTGATGGGTAGTGTTCTTGCCCATCCTAAATCCAATCTGGTATGTCCTATTATACAATCGGACATTGCCACCTCTGGGACCATCTGTGCACACAACAAAATCACATTAGGTTCCATTTCAAGTTTGTTCTCCTTTTTAAAAGTATTACTCAAGATTTGGTTGATCATTCTTTTTTCTGTTTGCCTAATGTATCCTATAATTGGAACAAAAAAATTTCCAGCATGAGTACTCCAAAGTCTTGCACTATGTTTTAGGTGTTTTGTGACCCACACTGGGGAGGTAGGATGGCCTTAATGAGACCAAAACTGAAAACAAATAGATAAATTAAAGAGAATGTGAGTTTAAACTAACTCACCCACTTATTTTCTGTGTCCTTAAGCAAATGACTGTCCCTTGCTGAGCTTTTTCCTCATACATGTGTTGGAAATAATATCTACATTGGAGGATTGGTGTGGGGATGATAAAAATTTTAAATGTATCAGAAGCAAAACAAATTCTCAGTATTTGATGAAGGTGGTGGTAATAATAACAATGATAATGATTATGAAGCTCATGCATGCAGGTAATTCTGTGCTCAACTTCATTAGATTTTTTTCAAAGTTTTATTATGAAAAATTTCAAACGTCAACAAAATTATAAGATTTTACCATGAAAATTACATATCTGCCCCTATATTCCATCATGGATTTGTTATGTATCTGTCCAACTATCCATTTCTCTATCATCCATCACTGTACTTAATTTTTGACACATTTTAAAGTCAAATGCATGTATCAGTAGAAATAACTCCATGTGTATCATTAGCTAGAACCCAAAATTTGCATTTTCTTTTGATGTAAAATTTTACATATTGGCATATCAACATACGTAGACATATTGAGATATATCCATTGTGAAATTGATATATTTGATATATATTTGATAAATGTAAATTGTAAATTGATATATTTCATAAAATGAAATGCACAAACCTTAAATGTACATTCAGTGTGTTTTGATAAATAAATACACCTGTGTAACCAATGTACAGGCCTTTACTCTCACTCCCCAAAGGTCCTTCATGTCCCTTCTCGGTCAATGCCATCCCTGCATACTAACTCACAGACAGGCAACCTTGGTGCTGGCAATTTTTTCATCATAGATTACTTTTGCCTACTGTAGAACTTCAAATAAATGGGACTATTTATTTATCCTCTTTTATCTAAGTTTTTTGGTGATTCCTCCATTTTGTTGTATTCATAGTATGTTCTTTTATTTCTAAGCAATATTCCATTGTGTGAATTTAGCACAGTTTGTTTTTCCTTTCTATTGATGATCATCTGAGTTATTTCCAGTTTGGGTTTATTATTGAATAAAGCTGCTATAAACATTTTTGAACAAGCCATATGTTCTTATTTATTATATATATTTATTAGATTTTTGAGGTCTGAGGCATTGGCTGTCTTCCTTTTCTTTTTGTTCCCTAAATATCTGCTTTAAAATTGGACAGAGAAGCTTGAAACATGCTCATTCTTACACACGTACACAACACACATTAAATAACAAAGTCACTAAAAGAACAAAAGAAAAGATAATCAGTTATTTGCTCCTTTCTCACAGGAAGGCTTTTCATGAGCTAACAATGTATAGTTGTGGGGTCTTTCTTTTCCATAACTGTATGAAAAATTATGGTCTTAATCCTGAATTGAACTGAGATCACAGTTGCATTATTTACCTATTTTGTTGAAAACAATAATCAGGTACCCTTGATTAGGTAAGTTGTTAATACTTTTATAAAAATGCCTTAAAGATAAAGAGCCACGAGATCAGCTACCAGAGACCACTAAAGTCAGTGGCATTTGACAAAGTTTTAGGGACCTCAGGTCAAGAATGCTGGTCTCAGGTGCACCAATTATGGCACTATGGTCCCCCTTTTCCTGTCGGTTTATAATGTTTCTATTCTGTTCTTCAGGGTGCTGTGATATACTGTTTGAAACACAAAGGACACTGTTGCCACCCGTCCTGGAACTCAAAGTCAGCACTGTAGTTTAGGAAAAATACTAGCACAAAGGTTGAGAGACTTAAGGTCTAGTACAATCTCTGCCATGGAACTGCCATGCCTCTTTGGGCAAAGTCTTTCTCCCCTAAGATCCTCAGCTTTCCAATGAGTAAAATAATGGCTGTGGGCCAAAGCATCACTGAACTGTTGTGGTGGCTAATAAAGGCAACTCTAGAATATTATCTCAAAACTCAAGTGAAATTTAGACTTAGAATCTATCCTGTCTTCTCTTTAGATTCTTCTTAGGATTTTTAAGGCTTGAATTCTTTCCTTGACTCACCATTAATTCTAGAGCTTACCTTTACTGAGTACTGCTCTGTGCTAGACACATCATTCCATACAAATAACCCCACCCCCTATCCTCAAGGTCAAGACAGTAAGTGCTGGAATTTGAACCTGATTTTTCTGAATATAAAAACTGTGGTCTTAAGCTCATCACATAAGGCCTTTAGTGATAACATCAACTCTGTGACTATTTGAGGGAATTAGCAGGCGTGCATTAAGGATTTTCACTGCTAATGGTAAACCACCTCCGTTTTGAGCTTCTTCGGCATCCTTTAAGTGGCTAAACCTGTTTCTGGCTGTGTGGCCAGGAAGTAGCTGCATTTCCTCCTGAGCAAGTGGCCAGCAGAGCTGCCTAATGCTGGGCCTTAATGGATGAGGCCACAGCTGCCTCCCACAGGGAAATACTATTGACTTTACACTGGAATGGCACCTCTTCTCCACATCTCTATTAAGATCGTAAATTGGCAGCCTGGTGGCATTGCTGAATTTCATCAGATTGCAAAATTTCTTTCTGCTAACTGCTCATATATTTGAAATCATGCAACAATTTGATTTGATGAACATTTACTGCACAGCTTATATATAAGAAAAGGCATAGGGAATGCAAAGATGAATAAACAATATGCATGTCCTTGTTAAGGGATAATTTTTGAAAAAAGGTCAAATCATGATTTCCTGAAGATGTGAGATGACATTAGAG
Organism: Dasypus novemcinctus; assembly: GCF_030445035.2. Classification (NCBI taxonomy): domain Eukaryota; kingdom Metazoa; phylum Chordata; class Mammalia; order Cingulata; family Dasypodidae; genus Dasypus; species Dasypus novemcinctus. Next base: position 163,441,307 of record NC_080675.1, read on the forward strand.
ATTTTATTTAAGTCTTTGCTAACGAGGCCTTCACTAAAATATTACAACCAGTTCAAAGGGGAAGTCAAAGGGACACAAATTTGTGTGGAGTAAAAGGATGTTGAAGTGAACTTGCAAATGGATGCAAAACTGTCATTTCCATGGGTGATAGGGAAAGAGTTTTCCTCAACTGGACAGAACTAATTTGAATGTCTGTCACAAGAGTTTTTGTGCATTGTTAATTTTCTACAATTTAAAATGTTATAAAATAGTTCAAAGGCAATGAAAGACCAGAGTCAGATTATCTGGAAGGGTGTACTGTGAACAAAGCACTTTCCTATAGAAGCACAAATTTTTCTGCACCTAAATGAAAAAAAGGGTATGAACATTTACTGGATACCCAAATGCTGGTACAGTGCTATGAAATCCTCCTGGTCACCTTGGAAAAATAGTATTACCTAACTTTCTGATTGAAACACAGCTTAGGGAAATGTACTGCACTATTCAGTCATACTGCTCATCAGTAAATTAGGAATTTATTTAGATTTATATCTTTTTAAAAAAAAGATTTATTTATTTCTTCCTCCTCTCTCCATTCTCTGCTCTCTGTGTCCATTCACTGTGTTTTCTTCTGTGTCTGCTTGTATTCTCATCAGGTGGCTCTGGGAACTGATCCTGGGACCTTCCAGAATAGGAGAGAGGCATCATTCTCTTGTGCACCTCAGCTCCCTGGTTTGCTTCGTCTCTTATTGTCTCTTCTCTGTGTCTCTTTTTGTTGTGTCAACTTGCTGCATCAGCTCTCCGAGTGGGCCAGCAGGCCACACAGGCCAGAATGCCTTCACCAGGAGGCCCTGGGTATCGAACCCTGGACCTCCTCTATGATAGATGGGAGCCCAATTGCTTGAGCCACCTCCGCTTCCCCAGATTTATATCTTAAAACTTCACCTATAAGATTCTGTCTCACAAGGAAATCAAAGTGTAGTGGAGGGCACAAATGTGTAAACAATAACTGTGTGCTCTGTGTTACCTTTGATATGTGTTTGCCCAAGAAGAACAAACGAAAAAATACCCAAAGTGACCGATGTGCATGGGCTTGGGATTTATATTTTTCTAAAGCATTTTTTTCCAGGGCAAATTACTTATTAGCCTCACTTTCTGACTTTTTCAGGCGTGGGAACCATGAAAGTCAAAAGAAATAGACAATGCTTTAACGAGACCCTCATCTGCTTAGATAACTTTATTTCCTCTATTCACACATCATTCTTTTGTCAGCTATACATTTTCTTTTGAGACATTTAAGTTGCAACAAGGTACAAACATTCTTTCTCAGAATTATGTTTGGTTTCTCAAAATGACCTTTTTATTTTAGAGTAATTTTAGATTGACAAAAAAGTTGCAAAGATGTAGGTCCCATATATCCCTCATGGAGTTCTCTTCATTGTTAGCATGGTACAATGCCATCAAGCATTTGTTAGGGCCAAGAAACCAATATTGGTATATTACTATTCACTGTACCACAGGCTTTATTCAGAGTTCACCAGTTTTTTTTCACTGATGTCTTCCTTTTGTTCCAGGATCCCATCCAAATATGCACTACAGTTAGTTGTCATGTCTCCTCAGTTTCCTCTGATCAGTGCCAATTTCCAGGTCTTTGCTTGTGATTCGTGGCCTTGACAGTTTTGAGGTGTACTGGCCAGGTATTCTGTGGAATCTTTCCAACTGAGGTTGGAACTGTTGGGGAAAGTACCACACAGCTGTGAAATGCTCTTCCTGCTACATCTTATCAGGGGGTTCGTTATATCTGCATTCTATCACTGGTGCTCTCAACCTTCACTCCATTGTTAAATTAATGTTTGCCAGGTCTCTCCACTGCAATGTCTCAGAATTTTTAAGAATTATTTTGGATCTTCTTTGAGGGTTCTGTTCATAAGACTGCGAAGTTTAGATGGTGGATGTCACCCCATGGTCTGTTCTCTGGCAGTCCCTGCAGGAGCATGTGAGTGGCCTGGCTCTCTCTGCTGTCAGTGTCCTTCTCCAAACAGAAAAGGGCAAGAAAAACCACCAGCCCTATTAAATGATCTTTGGTTTATCCTTGCACAGAAGAGAGTAGGAAGAACACACTGCTTCCAGCAATCTGCAAAGAAACAATTCTAAGTCACACCTCACCCTTCTACAGCAAGACCTGTCAAGGGTGAGAGCATTTCCTGTACAAACATGACCTTGTCGCAAGGACATAACCACTTATGTAAATTCAGAAATTAAGGAGATGCAGCTGTGTGGCAGAGGTAGCAGCTCTCCCAGGGTTTTTGGACTCAAATAATGATCTTTGGTAGGTTTTACGGAAAAGCTTCTCTTCCCCTTTTTTTGAGGATAAAAGTATCAGGCTTCAGACCCTTTAACATGAATTCATTTTGTGAAGGTGTTCTCTAAAATTTATCATGGACTAAAAATAACCATCTCTACATTTTTTCTGCCTTTTCTTTTATATAGCCTGTACTTTGGCAGTTTTTATTTATAAAGGTGCCAGATTTTTAAAAGGAAAACAAACAAACAAACCTGCTGCATACCTCATTTCATATAAAAAAGAGCTCTTTTATTTAAGATGAATTTAGGAGGGGTTAAGGGCTAAAAGAAAATGAAAATAATTTTTTATTTTCCTATTTTCTGGGTGATTTAAAATAAGCAATGCCCTAAAGCTTACTTCCTTCTAGTAGAAATACCATAGGAGATAGAATGCCCCATATTAAAGGAATAAGCGTGAGTAATGTTTGGCATTAGCCTCATATACCCAGCTTCCCATCCTGAAAACCAGGGGAATAAGGAGGACAAGGATCTACAAATCACCAGGGTTTGCTGCCAGAAATGACAACTTCAGTAAAAGATAAATTTTTCAATGGTGTCTATAGATAGACTTTTGCTGGATTTGCAGTTTTTAAGTGGTGAACAGGAAACCTGGCAGAAATAGAACCATTTAACTAAATCAGGTAAGTCAAAAAATTTTAGGATGCTTATTATCTGGTTGTATTCAGAGGGAGATGCTCATTAATAAGGAATTGTCTTATCAATGTTCTCTTTTTTTTTTGTCTTTATTCTTTTAATGTTACATTAAAAAAATATGAGGTCCCCGTATACCCTCCACCCCCCTCACCCCACTCCTCCTCCCATAACAACAACCTCCTCCATCATCATGAGACAGTCATTGCACTTGGTGAATACATCTCTGAGCACCGCTGCACCTCATGGTCAATGGTCCACACCATAGCCCACACTGTCCCACAGACCACCCAGTGGGCCATGGGAGGGCATACAATGTCCAGTAACTGTACCTGCAGCACCACCCAGGACAACTCCAACCCCTGTAAATGCCCCCACATTACATCTCTTCCTCCCACTCCCTACCCCCAGTAGCCACCATGGCCACTTTCTTCACACCAATGCCACATTTTCTTTGATTACTAATCACAATAGTTCATGAATAGAATATCAGTAAGTCCACTCTAATCCATACTCTATTCCTCCATCCTATGGACCTTAGAATGGTTGTGTCCACTCCACATCTATATCAAGAGGGGGCTTAGATTCCACATGGATACTGGATGCAATTCTCCTGCTTTCAGTTGTAGGCACTCTTGGCTCCCTGGTGTGGTGGTTGACCTTCTTCACCTCCATGTTAGTTGAATGGGGATAAGCTCTCTTTCATACAACCTGATAAACTTTAAAACCAATTTTACTGGGTTCAGGTGTATTAAATAGGGAAGCAGACTTGGCCCAATGGATAAGGCATCCGCCTACCACACAGGAGGCCTGCGGTTCAAATCCTGGGCCTCCTTGGCCCGTGTGGAGCTGGCCCATGAGCAGTGCTGATGCACGCAAGGAGTGCCCTGCCATGCAGGAGTGTCCCCCGCGTAGGGGAGCCCCAGGTGCAAGGAGTGCACCCGTAAGGAGAGCAGCCCAGCAGGAAAGAAAGTGCAGCCTGCCCAAGAATGGTGCCGCACACTCGGAGAGCTGACACAATGAGATGACACAACAAAAAGAAACACAGATTCCCGGCACTACTGATAAGGATAGAAGTGGTCACAGAAGAACACACAGCGAATGGACACAGAGAGCAGACAACTGGGGGGGGAGGGGAGAGAAATAAATAAAAAATAAATCTTAAAAAAAAAGTGTATTAAACAGGAAAACTCCCATTTAAATATACTGTTATTAGAAATGGATCCAGAGCTACTATCTGCTATATAGCTTAAAAGTGTTCATATTGAGGTATAAAATCCAATAAGCTTTCACATGTTTATAGAACCATGAAAGCATTGTCATAATCAAGGTGGTGAAACTATCCATCACCGCCAAAAGTTTCCTCATGCCCCTTAGAAATTTCTGACTCCTTCTTTTCCTTGCCTCTTGTTCCTTAGGCAATCACTGATCTCCTTTCTATCATTATAGATTAGTTTGCACTTTCTAGAGTTTCTAGAAATGGAGTTATTACAGAATGTACTCTTTTATTATCTGACTGCTTGTACTCAAGGTAAGTATTTTGAATCTTAACCATGTTGTAGTGTATGTTGATAGCTGGAAAATGCGCTTATTAAAAATTTCTTCACCTAAGCAGCTCTGGCTCTTCCCAGACATAACTGAGCTGGTTTTCTATTAAACTAATTTTAGAAGTTTACTCTTTGCACTTAGTTCCTGAAGGTTATTAACCAGACCTTCTCAGTTTTGCTTATAGGAATAAGATAATGTCTTAAAGCAAAACCAGACAGAATAATGTCAGGAGTACCTATGACCCAGTAAATCTGTAATTTTCCTCAGAGGAAAATAAAACTTAATATCTTTGAGTGGTGGGCCGAGCAAGGAGCCATGAAGACCTTGTACTTGCACAACAATATCTTAACTGTGGTGTTTAAGCCACTGAAACCAAGGACAGGTTTGATGTGCTTGAGACAATGCAGAACAGAAAAATTGCACATCCCTGCCTCACAAGACCCCTGGTATCATTTGGTTTTTCATTTGCTTGTTTTGTTTTTACTTGTTTTTCTTCTCATCTACCATTTTTCTTTGCCTATAAAAACCCTAGTTCCCATTCTCACTTTGAACAGGTTTTGGGAAGATTCCCCCACTTCTTTGCTTGTACACTCTCAATAAATCACCTCACTGAGAGATGTGTTTCTCCTTGTGGCACCAGATCAGGCAGGCCCTTCTATTGGAAATAGCCATGCTTAGGTACCAATATCAATAGTTCTTTTGACTTTATTACTGAGTAATTTCCACTGTTTGGATATACCACAATTTATTTATTCATTCGCCTTTTGATGGATGTGTAGATTATTTCCAATTTTTCACTATTGCAAATATAGCTGCTCTGCAGATTTGTTTACAACTCTTTGAATGGAAATGTGTTTCTTTTCTGTTGGGTAAATAACTAGGAATGGAATGGATGTGATTCTAAAGATTGACAGGTATAGCTTTAACTTTTATAGAAATTGCCAGATTATTTTCAAATGTGGTTGTATCATTCTACATCCCCAACAGCAGTATATGAGAGTTCCAATTCCTCCACTTCTTAGCTAACATTTGTTGTATGGTCAGTCTTTTTTTTAATTTTTAATTTTAATCATTCTAATAGTTATGTAGTGGTATCTTCTTTTGGTTTTAGTTTACATTTTCTTAACAACTACTCTGATAAATTAAATAGTGGATGTAGCAGTTTGATATTATTGATGAATTCCAAAAATAAATATTGAATTATGTTTATAAACTGATCTTTTCCTCTGGGCATATTAGATTATACTGGATTCATAGGTTTACTTGATTAAGTAATTATGTAAACCTCTTGGGCCAGTAGGACATTGAGCCCCCACCCTTCATGGGTGGTGACTAACAGATAAAAGGCATGGGAAAGGATGGGGTTGGAGGGCTTTTGATGTTGGAGTTTGAGCTGGAGCCTTAAACTGGACCCTGGGAAGTAAGCTCACAGAGGAAACAGAAGCAAGCCCTGGGAAGAGAGGAATGCTGAGCCCAGGAAAAAGAAACCTGAGGAAAGGAGGAACCCAGGAAACCTGAACCCTCACAGACATAAGCAGTCATCTTGCTCCAACACGTGAAAATAGACTTTGGTGAGGGAAGTAACTTATTCTTCATGGCCTGGTATCTGTAAGCTCCTACTCCAAATAAATACCATTTATGAAAACCAACCAATTTCTGGTATTTTGCATCAGCACCCCCTTAGCTGACTAATGCAATGTACCACAGATAAAACATGTTCTTAAATGTAATGTCATTCCTGTGGGTGTGAACCCACTGTAAATAACACCTTTTGAATATGTTATTTTCAGTTAAGGTGTGGCCCAACCTAATGAGGACAGGTGGTAATTCTATTACTGGAGGACTTATAAGAGAAAAAAACCCATGGGGAGGATCTGGAAACTGGAAGTCAGTGGAAACTCAGAAGAGAAAGAAAGAATATAACCATGTGATGGAAAAGCCAAGGAACCCAAAGATTGCTAGCCCACCTAAATGCAACTGACCCTAGGAGGAAACAAGCCTTTAAAATTCTGAATCTGTGAGATAGTAAATTCCTGTTAAGACAACCCATTGTGTGTTATTCATCATAGTTAAAATAACTAGTGTTACTGAGAATCTTTGCACACATTTATTTGCAACCATGTATCTACTGTAATATAAAGTTTCTTATCAAATATTTTGCTATTGTTTTTTTTAATTGCTTGTTTTCTTGTTACATTTGAAAATCTTTTATATATCCTGATACAAGTCCTATATTAGACCTATGATTTGTAAACATTTTCTTCTATAATGTGTCTTGTCATTTTATTCACCTAGAGTTATATTTTTGAAGAATAATATTTTTAAGTTAATGAAATCAAGCATTTTTTTCTTTTATGGATTGTGCTTTGGTGTTGTATCTAAAAAAACATTGTCTAATCAAAGGTATCAAAGGTATTCTTTCATGTTCCCATCTCAAAATTTTATAGTTTTAGGTTTTACATTTAGGTCTATGATCTACTTCAACTTAACTTTCATATATGATGTAATCTGGGGATCAAAATCCTTTCTCCAATGAATTGCTTTTGCAAACTTAAAAAAATCAATAGTCCATATATGTGCCTGCCCATGTTTTAGTAACTGTGCTCTCTATTTGTACAATTGCCATGCTTTTTCTCTTGTCATCAATAGCACATAGTCTCTTGATTTCTGTAACTTATAATACATTGTTAGTCCTCCTATTTTGTTTGTTTATTCCAAAGTTATTTTAGGTCTTGTAGGCTCTTTTCATGTTCATAAGAATTTTAGAATCAGCCTGTTAATTTCCCAAAAGAAACCTGCTAGGATATTGATTGGAATTGCACTGAATCTATAGAGAAGTTTGGGGAGAATTGATATCTCTTTTTTTTTTTTTTTTAATTTTTTCTCTGTTTGTTAAGATATGTTACATTAAAAAATATATATATAAGAGGTCCCCATATACCCCCCACCCCCCTCATCACACTCCTCCTACATCAACAACCTCTTTCATCATTGTGGCACATTCATTGCATTTGGTGAATACATTTTGGAACATTGCTGCACCACATGGATAATGATTTATATTGTAGCTAACACTCTCCCCCAGTCCACCCAGTGAGCCATGGCAGGACATATAATGTCCAGCATCTTTTTTTTTTTTTTTTTCATTCACATTTTTTTTTTATTGACTTTGTAATAATATTACATCAAAAATATATATGTGAGGTCCCATTCAACCCCGCTACCCCACCCCCCCTCTCCCCCCCCAACAACACTCGTTCCCATCATCATGACACATCCATTGGATTTGGTAAGTACATCTTTGGGCACCTCCGCACCTCATAGTCAATGGTCCACATCATGGCCCATACTCTCCTCCATTCCATCCAGTGGGCCCTGTGAGGATTTACAATGTCTGGTGATTGCCTCTGAAGCACCATCCAGGGCAGCTCCATGTCCCAAAGACACCTCCACCTCTCATCTCTTCCTGCCTTTCCCCATATCCATCGTCCACCAGGTCCACTTTTCTCAATCCAATACCACCTCTTCTATGTGGACATTGGATTGGTTGTGTCCATTGCACCTCTATGTCAAGAGGAGGCTCAAATTCCACATGGATGCTGGATGCAATCCTCCCATTTTCAGTTGTAATCACTCTAGGCTCCATGGTGTGGTGATTGTCCTTCAACTCCATCTTAGCTGAGTGCGGTAAGTCCAATAAATCAGATTGTAGGTGCTGGAGTCTGTTGGGGCTCAGGACCTGGCTATCACATTGTCAGTCCAGAGATTCAAATCCCCTAAATATATCTTAAATCCCAACGTTAACTGCACCTCCAGCACATTAGCATGAAAGTCTTATGAAGGGAGATCCCATCTGAGTCCAGATTCATCACACATAAACACCATTTCCAAAGAGGGGCCATCTGCCCTGGTAGTTAACCCCATCGGCCATGGCCATAACTCTCATGGGTCTCTTTAGCCTTCAAAGGAACCAATATCTGGGGGTTGTATCTGCTTTATCTGTCTCTCTGACTCTGCTCAGTTGTGCATGAGGGCAATCCTTCTGCCAGCCTCCAGACTCTTTTTAGAAACTCGTAGCCATATAAACTCATTTCTCCTTTCCATTTCCCCCTTACTTTAGGTCAAACAGCATTTTAAAGTCATGTTATTTTATGTAGACATGGATATTCTGCTGATCCGCATTGAACCTTCCGTATAAGGTCCTTTTCCAGTTGCATCATCAGTTGGTATTTGATAGTGGTCCCTCGTTGCCAGAGAGGCTCGTCCCCGGGTGTCATGTCCCACGCTGGAGGGAAGGCATTGCATTTACATGCTGAGTTTGGCTTCGAGACTGGCCACATTTGAGTAACATGAAGGCTGACAGGAGGAAATTCCCAGCACAATGTTGCTCTAGGCCTTGTTCTTATTTTAGGTTTATCAGCTCACAAGCATAGTCATTAGCATCAGGGGCTCACTGTTGAACCCTCACTCCCTCCAGGTCCCCGCCGCTGTACCTGGGAGACTGTCGCTGCTCCCCTAGAATGTCCAGCATCTTAACAATCCTGAGTCCTCCTATCTATGAATATGGTATATCTCTCCCTACATTAAGCTTTAATTTAGCTCAACAATGTTTGGTAGATTTCATGATACTGGTCTGTAGATCTTTGGTCAGGTTTTCCCATAAAAATGACATATTTTTCATGCTATTGTAAATGGCATTGTCTTTCTTAAATTTCAATTTCAGATTGTGAGTTGCTTAGAGAAATACAATTGATATTTGGGTATTTATCTTGTATCCTACAAGCTTACTAAATTCACTTATTAGTTCTAGTAGCTTCTGTGTAGAGTCCATTGCATTTTCTACACTGATGATATTGTCATCTGGGAATAAAAACTGTTTGTTTGTTTTTTCCTTTCAAATTGGGTAGGTTTTATTTCTTTTCTGTTATTTTTGTACTGGGAATCACCTCCAGTTCAATACTGAATATAAGTAGTGAGAGTAGACATCTTTGCCTTTTCTCCCAATTTTAAGGTACCAGCATTTAACCTTTCACAATTAAAGATAAGATTGAAGAAGTTTACTTCTATTTCTAGTTTTCTGAGAGTTTTAAAACTCAAGACTGTATTTTGGACATTTTCAAATATTTTTCTGCATTTATTGAGAGTATTTTATATTATTAAAATTTGTTAATATAGTAAACTATATTCATTGCTTTTCAAATATTAGACCAACCTTATACATCTGGATAAAACCCTCTGGATCATGGTATATTATCCTTTTCATGTATTCTTGTATTTAACTTGCTTAAATTTTGTTTAGAATTTTTGCATCTCTGTACCTGAGGGTTATTGATCTATTATTTTTTTCTTGTAATGGCTTTGTCTGATTTTAATATCAGGATAATGCTGGCTTCATAGAATGAGTTGTAAATTGTCTTAGATTTGCTGCATAACAAATTCCCACAAACATATTGGCTTAAGTAATACCTACTTATTAGCTCAGAATTCTGTCAAAATTTCTGTATACTATGACTAGATATTCTGCACAGTGTTTCACAAGGCTATGGTCAAGGTATTAGCCACAATGGAATCTTTTCTAGAGTATCTGGGGGAATAATATGCTTACAAGCTTATTTTATTGGTAAGATTCAGTTCCTTAAATTTGAAGGCCTCAGTTCCCTGTTCTCTTGCTAGCTGTCAGCCAGGGGCCACTCTCATCTCCTAGAGGCCCTTCACATTCCTTGTTATGTACCTCCACTCCATCTTCACACCAGGACATCAAATCCTGCTTATGCATCCACTTACTCTGCTTTTCTCTTCTGTGACCAGCCAAAGGAACCTCTCTGCTTTTAAAAGGTCCATATGATTAGGTCAGACCCACCCAGATAAGCTCCCTATCTGAAAGTCAGCTGATTTGAGAATTTAATTACATTTTAAAAATCTCTTCACAGTAACACCCAGAACAGTGTTTGATTGATTAACTGGGGAAAAGGTGCATAAACCACAAGCTGAGAATTTAGAAAGAGATCTTAGAATTCTGCCTTCTGTAGGAAGTATTTTGTCTTCTTTAATTTTCTGAAAGATTTGGGTATAATTGGTATCATTTCTTCCTTAAATGTTCTCTAGAATTATCCAGTGAAGTCATTTGGACTTGGAATTTCCTTTGAGGGAGTTTTAAACTAAAATCTCAATTGCTTTGATAGATTCAGTGCTATTAAGATTATTTCTTTCTTCTCGCATAAGCTTTATAAGTTTGTATCTTTCAAGGATTTGTCTAATTCACCCATGTTGTTGAATTTATTGACATAGAATTGTTTATAAAGTGCCTTTAATAGTCACGTATATCTGTAGAATCTGTTGTGACTGAAACTTCCATTGGTAATTCGTGTTTTCTCCCTTTTATTCCTGTTTAGTCTGGCTAGTTTTCAATATTATTGACCTTATTGAAGAACCGTTTACTAGTTGTATTGATTTTCCCTTTTATTTTTCTATTTTCAATTTTGCTGTACTGTTTTGATCTTTATTATTTGCTCCTGCTTATTTTGGTTTAAATTTGCTCTTTTTTCCTAGATTTTAAAGGTGGAAATTGAAGTGACTGATTTGAGACTTTCGTTCTTTTTTTTTTTTTTTTAAAGATTCATTTATTTATTTAATTCCCCCCCCTCCGGTTGTCTGTTCTCTGTGTCTATTTGCTGCGTCTTGTTTCTTTGTCCGCTTCTGTTGTCGTCAGCGGGCATGGAAGTGTGGGTGGCGCCATTCCTGGGCAGGCTGCACTTTCTTTCACGCTGGGCGGCTCTCCTTACGGGGGCACTCCTTGCGCGTGGGGCTCCCCTACGCGGGGGACACCCCTGCGTGGCAGGGCACTCCCTGCACACATCAGCACTGCGCATGGGTCAGCTCCACACGGGTCAAGGAGGCCCGGGGTCCGAACCACGGACCTCCCATGTGGTAGACGGACGCCCTAACCACTGGGCCAAGTCCGTTGTCCTGAGACTTTCGTTGTTTTCTAATAAAATTGTTTAATGCTCTAAATGTCATCCTAAACCTATTTAACTCTGCTTTTCTCTTCTGTGACCAGCCAAAGGAACCTCTCTGCTTTTAAAAGGGCCATATGATTAGGTCAGACCCACCTGTGGTCTGTGCATTCCACAGATTTTGTTGTATGGTGTTTTCAATTTTATTCTGTTCAACATACTTCCTAATTTCCATTTTGATTTCTTCTTTGACTCATAGATTACTTATTAACATACGTTATTTTGTTTCTAACTACTTAAAGATAGCCCAGAGATCTTTCTGCTATTGAATACTAATTGAAGTCTCCTTTGGTCAAAAAACATACTAAACATGATTTGAACCCTTTGAAATGTATATAGACTTGTTTTCTGCCCCATATTATGGTATACCTCTGTAAAAATTTCCATATGTGGTAGAAAAGAATGTGTATTCTGAAGTTTTGGTGTGGATTGTTCTGTATCTGACAATGAAGTCAAGTTAGTGATAAGTTGCCATCTCCATGTTCATTTTATTTATTCTATCAATTATTGAGAGAGAAGTACTCAGATCTCTGACTATAATTATACATTTCTTTCTCCTTGAACTTTCAGCATGTTTTAGCTTCATAAATTTTGAAACTCTGCTGTTAAGTGTATAATAATTTGGATTGCTTTGTCTTTTTAATTGTTATTTTTTTTTCATTTTGAGATGGCATGGCTTCTTTCATCTTTGTTAATATTCTTCAATGAAATCTACTTTTGTCAGGTGATATAGACACATCACCTTCCTTTGAGTAATGCTACTGTGTTTTGAGTAGTACAAGTGTCATTGCTTTATTTTAAACCTATTTGTGATTTGTAATTTCACAAATCACTATTTCTTCTAAGCAGTTGGGTCTTGCTTTTTTATAAATTGAATCTGACTTTCTGCTTTCAAATCATCTTGCTATTTGTTTAATTTTTGTCCCATCTGTTCTTCGTTCTATTTAATTCTTTTTCATTATATTTGGAGCTAATTGAATGTATTTGTATGGTTCCATTTTATCTCTTTTTTGGCTATTTGTATGATTCCATTTTGTCTCTTTTTGGCTATTTGTATGATTCCATTTTGTCTCTTTTTTATCCTATAAGCTATACTATTTGTTTTGTTATTTCGGTCATTGCTTTAGGGTTTTTGTTGACCTTATCACAGTCTACCTTCATATGGAGTATAAGAATCTTATAACAGTGTACTTCTATTTCTCCCCTCCTGACTTTTGTGCTGTTGTCATTTTTTTACTTTACAATAAAATTCATAAGAAGCTAAAGGACAGAGTGAAGGAAAGAAGGAAGGAAGGAAAGAAAGAGAAGAGAAGGTAAGATGGGAGATGGAAAGGGAGAAGGAAATAGGGAGGGGGAGAGAGAGGGAGAATAAAAGAAGACCTTAATCCCTTCTTTGCAAGTGCAAGTTGCGAAAAGCTCTGACACATTATATAGTTATACCTGACCTCATTTGAACTGATTCAGTGGCAAAGGTTGACCTGAAATGACCTGAGTCTAATTATAATATTTTTTATCCCACTAACTGTAAATATTCATATATTTTGCTACAGAAAGTTGTGCAAAAAAAGTGTATCATAGGAGGCCTGAGACTGCTACCTTTAGAAAGGCCTGCTTACAAGGTTGACCCTTGACAGGTATCTGGGTAGGTGGATTTTGGGAGGGTTCCCATGATCCCTAATGATGACAGCAGCTCACTGGGTACCTACTTTCCTTCTGGGAGTCTGGGATTTTGGCATGTGCATGTCCAAGTGTGCCTACATGACACACTCCCATTAAAAGTCCTGGAAACAGGGTCTCTAATGAGCTTCCCTGGTAGACAATATCTCACACCTTATTGCTGGAAGAATTGTTTTCTATGTGACTCCACTGGGGGAGGACTCCCAATCTATCTGCTATGGATTTTGTCTCATGAACCTTTTTCCTTTCCTAATATTGCTTCACATCTTTTTGCTGTAATAAATCCTAGCCATGAGTATATGCTGTGTCCTGTGAGCCCTGCGAGGGAATCACTGGAGCTAGAAGTGGTCTTGTATTACCCCTGACACAAAAATGAGTGTGATTAATTATGGGATGGTGCCCAGTGAATTGCTGTGATCATTATGTTGCATATGCTATATGCATTGTATCATTCATCTAAAATTCCCAAAGTTCTGAATTCCAAAGTATATCTGATCCATGCTTTTTAAAAGACTATGGAAGCATGTCTAGTAAAGACTAGTAAAATAAATATAAATGTTCTGGAGATATAACTAGTTGGGGTGCTTTAATTAACTACTTATTGATCCTTCACAGGTAGGATAAATGGTTAAACCTTAAGCTGAGGTCACAATGAGGAAGATGCTATTACTGCTACTAATAAGGGCTAACATTTCTTAAGTTCTCAACACCATGAGATTTCAACCTCTACAATACCTCACTGAGAGAAATACTGTTATTCTCCCCTTTTTTGGTATTCACCATAAGCTAAGGCTTAGTAAGGTTGTGCAACTTGACCGAGGCCACAAAGTTCACAGTAGTTGGAGGCAGCATTTTAAATTCAGGTTCATCCGGCTTGATTTCTGAGCCCTAATTGCCATTGACTTCCCTCAGTTATCACTGCTCATGGGGAGCAGATGTGCTTAGGAGATCTTCTCTGTTCTCTCACTGGGATTTTGTTCCTTTAACATTTAGTATCTGCCATATGTCGATTTGCTTTCACATAGTCATCTTGTGTTGTAGTAAATTCTGGTCTGAGTGCAGATAAAGGTGAACTTTATCAATCCCACTTTATATAAAAGAAACCAAGATGCAGAAGAGAGGAAGAAAATAATGGAATCACGATGGAACTAGTACTTGAGTCTCAAAGAAGGCTATGATGGAGAAGAAAGGTGAGGCTGGTATCCATTTAATTCCATGGGAAAGTATTTCAGACTCAAGCTCAAAGTTCTCTGAAGAAGCTGGCCTCAAAAACTCCTCTGTAGCCAGTAGAAAACAAAATAACAAAGGATGTTAGGAGAAAGACTCACAGGAAAAGGAACACTAAACCTGGAGCCAAGAGATCTGGGTCCCATCTATGGAACTTCTCTTTCTTTGTGATGTAACATTGGATACATAATGCAGTTTTGAAATCAACTTGTTCATAATTATCCCCGGAAGTCTCCTTCTAAAAATTGTTCTCATCCTCCCAAATAAACTTTCTGGGTGAAAAGGGTTTCACGAGATATACCTGAAGGAAAAAAAGAAAAAGACAGTTTTATCAGTTAAATATCCTCTTAGCTACTATTACAGTCAAAGTCTGCTGTAGGATTCTCACGGGCTTCCCCATTCTCATGTGCTGAGGCCTGTTTTATGTTAAAAGGTTTTCTAATCTCTCTAAGTTTTCAGAGGGATCGAGATCCCTGAGACAGCCAAAATAGATATAACCCCAGGTACTGGTGCTCTTGAGGGCTACAGAGACATCTACGATCATGGCAGTTGGCTCTGGAGTTCAGGGCCTTGTCAGTGGGCCCTACTTTGGAATTTGTGTTCCTTAGTGGGTTGGAGTTGGACTCAGATGTGAATTTTCTACACAATGCCTCTTCCGTCACTTTTACTGAATCTGTGGTTGGCGCTGGGGTTGGTGTATATCCAGGAGACTTGAATCTCTGGACTGGCCATGTGCCAGCTGGGCCCTGAGCCTCAGCAGAGTTGCAGTTCCTACTCTCTGGTTTGTTGGACTTGCTCAGGTCAGCTAGCAGGGAGGTGAAGATGGTCAACCACCACACCAAGGAACTGAGTGCCTCCAGCTCCAAGCAGGAGAATTGCATCCATCAACCATGTGGGATCTAAGCCCCTTCTTGCTATAGAGGTGGAGTGGACATCACCATCCCAGGGTCCACAGGATGGAGGAAAAAATATGGATTAGTGTGAACTCACTGGTATTCTACTATAGAACTATTGTGACTAGTAAGGGAAAAACTGTATCACTGATCTGGAGAAATTGGCCACGGTAGTTGCTGAGGGCAGGGAGAGGGAAGAAGAGATGATATGTGGGGGAATTTTTAGGACTTGGAGTTGTCCTAAATGATATTGCAGGGACCGATGCTGGACATTATATATCCTGCCATAACCCACTGAATGTACTTGGGGAGAGTGTGAACTACAATGTAAACTATTATCCATGCAGTGCAGCAGTGCTCCAAAATAGATTTACCAAATGCAGTGAATGTGCCACACTAATGAAAGCAGTTGTTGATGTGGGAGGAGTGGAGGCGTGGTGGTATTAGGGGGGCAGGGGGAATATGGGAACCCCTTATATTTTTTAACATAACACTTTTTGTGATCTGTGTATCTTTAAAAAAAAAAAAGGACAATTTAATAAAAATAAATAAATAGATAAATGCATAGGAAAAAAGGCAAAAAAAAAAAAAAAAAAAAAAGAACACAATGCCATAGACCAAGTCCTCCAGGACCCAACAGTTCATATCTGAATACACCTGATTAGATATTTCTTCATTTAGGAATAAATTATGTAGCTCTAAGTAGGATAAATTGAATTGTGTACCCCCCAAAATATACGTTCTTAATCTTAACCCATGTCTCTGAAATTGTGAATCTCTTGTAAATAGGACCTCTTAAAGATGTTGCTTTTAGTTAAGGTGTGGCCTAACTAAATGAGAGTGGGTCTTAATAAGGATTTCTGGAGGCCTTATAAAGAGCACTCAGCAGTCACAGAAGGGGTAAAGGAGAGGAGATGGCCATGTGACTCTGTGCAGAAAAGCAAGCCAAGGAACCCCAATGATTGCTGGCAACCAGCACTAGAAAGCTACAGTCCCTGTGGAGAAAGCTAGCCTTGCTGGTACCTTAATTTTGGACTTTAGCCTCAAAACCATGAGCCAATATATTCCCATTGTTAATTCAACACATTGTGTGGTATTGGTGATAGCAGCTCAGGTAAACTAAGACACTAAGTAAGGTCATTTGGGGCAATATTTAAATACTTAAAAGTGCACTGCACCTTTTGTGGAAGGATTCTTCTGAAAGACAAATGAGACAATAAATTATAGCTAATAAAGCACTGATCTTAGAGAATAAAGAGGAAGCTGTTGATGCTCACAGCTTTGGTGACTCCATGTACATAAATGAAATTGAAGAAATTGGACATTTCTTCCTTTCTCGCTAAGTTGTTGAGATGAATGAAGTGGGATGATACGTGGGACCCATATGTGTACAGTGCAGCCCTCATGAGTGAACTCCAAGAGGTCAAATGCAAATGTCCTGACAAAATGCTGCTTGGGGAAATCTATGAGGACAGGAATTATCACCGTGTTGACATTTGTGCTCACTGGGTTACATGTTTTAAGTTTTGGACAACACGCAGGAGGAGAAAGTCCAGAGTAATTAGCCAAGTAACTACTACAGGCATTATTAATAATTCTGATGTTAATAATAGCAGGTTAGATGCATTGAACGCTTTTGGTGGATATCCCTGTGTTTAGTACTTTGGCTACATCACTTCCTTTAACCTATCATAGTTATCTAATGGGTAGGCACTTCCATTATCTGCCTTTTTTTTTTCAGGGGGAGAAGAGGTAGCTGCCTTTACTGGGGATGTGAGCCGGCCAGCTTTAGTCAAAGGCCATGCGCTTGATCTTGAAGTTGCCATCAGCCGCCAGGTAGTTGATGGCCTCCAGGTTGAGGCGGTTGGGGAATTTGCATGTGTGCTCATCTGGCATCTTGATGGTCAGGTCTGCCTGGTTGAAGGAGATGCGCACCTCTGTAACACTTCCACGCTAGAAGCGCAAGATGGACTCGCAGCACTCTGCCCCAGAGGCCCCGCCGGACTTGCTGTTACACAGGATGGTGCTGGTGTCCCCGTGGGCATTGAAGCGAGGGTTGAAGTGCAGCCACAGGTTGTCTTTATCTTTGCCCAGGTTCAGCATGAAGCTCTAGGCGTCAGGGGCCACATCACCCTGCACTCGGAGGAACTCCTGGGTTTGCTGGCAATCAGACCACAGGCATTGGCTGAGGACTGGAGGAGGATCCAGCGACCGTGGGCCAGCTGTCTGAAGACTCCATCTGCTATTATTTGCATTTAACAGAGCAGAAAGTTGAGGCCCAGATAGGTTTAACCTGCCCAAGATCACACAACAAGTAATGGCAGAGCTAGGTTTTGAAACAAAGTCTCATTCTAAAGTCCATGTTGATAGACAAAGTAGGTAGGCAACATTTTAGCAGAAATAGCTAGGGAAAGTAATCATCCTTACAAATACTAAGATTAGAAATTTGAAACTTAAAGAAAAATTTGGACATTGATAGATTCTACAGTTGTGCTAATGCCATGATATGAGGAAGCTAAATCCTAGGGCAAAGAGAAGTTGGACAAAAAAGTTAATTTTAGATGGGATAAAGAATGGCAACAATTCTCTTGGTCTTTCTAGTTAAGAGTTAGCACGATTTTGTTTTATTAAGGAATAAACAGATATCTAGGTTAGAGCTTCACTACATAAAACCATTTCGTTTGTGTCAATCATACAGTAAAATACACGTGGCTTTTATTTCAGAATGTGGCTTCAGTCATCTTCAGTGAATCTGCTACCCATCTTTGCACAACTCCCCTTCAACATTTCCTCCAGATGAGGTACAGATCAAGGTTTGGTGGGGTTTCCTGTAACAATATGCTTATCTTTGTGGAAAATATGCTCTTTTTCCCAACCATTCAACTCTGCCATTGTAGTGCAAAATCAGCCATAGGCAATAAGTAAACTAATGGGCATTGCTGTGTTATGTTAAAACTTTATATACATAAACAAGCAGAGGGCCAGACTTGACCTACAGGCCTGTTTGTCAACCTCTGGTGTAGGAGGGTGACCAACTCCTTCTCTTTGCTTAGGACTTAACCTATTTAAGCACCGAAAGTCTTGTGCCCCATGAAGACTCATTCCAAGGCAAACTGGGATGTTTGATCACCCTAGACTATTAGATGGTCTCTATCATTTACTAAGTTCTGGGGCCAAGAGCATATAAAATGTGACAGGAATCACCCTTGCTCCTTTGAAAATTGCCTGGGCCAAAGTAATGTCTGTCAGCGTAAAGCTATAAATTATTAGTATTTTGTAAATCTCAAAATAATGTACACATGTGAAGGAAAGGAACCAGATGACAATTTTCATTTCCTACATCTACTCCCCATACTGGAGTTTCCCACTTCCTCTTGTAGTTGGCCTCATCTTCAGACAAAGCTGAAAACTATGTTGGCAAGGTGTCAGGACATCTCAGGAGATGAAAGGGAAGTTATAAGGGAATTGTCATTTGTGGATTAGTTATTATTGTTCCATATCAGAGGAAGCTCCAGAGAGTCTGCAGAGCTTCAGGGGATAAACAAAGGAGAGAATCTTCAGGGACTGAGGTGAGACAGGAGAAAAGCAACCCCAAACACAAAACTAATTGGCTGTTTTTGTGGCAGCTTCAGCCTGCTTATGCAGGGACTATTAAAGAGCAGTGTTAGAAATTACAGAAACCATCAGCACCATGATTTCTCTAAGGTCAGGAAGACCCTGACACAGCAGGGCCGCAAGGAATAGGAAGAAGATCATGGCATTTCGAGTGAGGCAACCATCACCTCTCAATGTTACCTGTGTGGTCTTGGACACGTCTCTAATCCCCTGGGGTTCAGGTTCCCATGGTTCAAAGAGTAATAATACCGAACACTGCCTAGAGATCTGGTTAGACTCAAGTGTGACAGTCTTTTGGAATTGGCCTACTTTAGGCAATATGCCATTATGCAAAGGATTTAACTTGCAATGATGCTACAAAAATGCAAACATAAGATGCTCATGGAAATATACAGAGATGTACAACCAGGGGAACTAAATGCATCTTCATGAGTCAGGGAAGGTATCCCAGAGACAGTTACTTCTGTATTAAAAACTAAAGGGGGAGGTGTACTTGGCCCAATGGATAGGGCATCTGCCTACCACATGGGAGGTCCCCGGTTCAAACCCCTGGCCTCTTTGACCCGTGTGGAGCTGGTTCACACGCAGTGCTGATGTGCGCAAGGAGTGCTGTGCCATGCAGGGGTGTCCCCCGCGTAGGGGAGCCCCACGCTCAAGGAGTGAGCCCTGTAAGGAGAGCCACCCAGAGTGAAAGAAAGTGCAGCCTGCCCAGGAATGGTGCTGCACACACAGAGAGCTGACACAACAAGAATAGACATAGATTCCTGGTGCTGCTGACAACAATACAACAATGGAAGCGGACAAGGAAGAACACGCAGTGAATGGACACAGAGAGCAGACAACTGGGCGGGGCGGGGCGGGGTGGGGAGGGGAGAGAAAAAAAAGGATGGTTAATACTTTTTGGTAAAGGAAGATGGAAAAGAGAGGCATACAAGAGTCTATGGGATAGGGAAAGCTATTGTGAAGATATGGAGATGAGAGAAGTTGGGAGACAAGGCAAGAAGAGTGAGAGACAGAAAGTGCAAAGAATTAAAAGAAATCCCATGTGATGCAGAGGAGCAGCCACAAGGGAGGGTGGTGGAAGATGGAGGTGGAAATGTGGTTCTGGCTCGGATCATGCAGGGCCTTAAAAACCATATCGAGGATGCAGTGCTTTTCTAAGAGCAAGGATCGTCTGTTGAGAGATGAAATCATCAGCTTTTTCAAAATATTATTGCTCTGATTCCAGAGTGGAAAATATTTTGGCTGCAGCAAGCAGAGGAAAGTATAGTGGTCAGGGACAAAAAAACGGATTCAGAAATTAGACCGGTTAGGAGACAGAATTGTCCAGGTGAGAGGTGATAGTAGGGTGTCTTGTAGAAGTGCCATGAGAAAGTCTAATGAACTCTCTGCCAGGTTTGAAGGCTGAACTCACTAGAGCAGCAGGAAGAGACAAGAGACTAATGGAAAAGTAGGAGGGAGTTGTAGTAGGTTGAATATTGCCCCACAAAAATATATGCCCAAGTCCCAAGCCTCAGTTGCTGTGAATATGACTTTATTTGGAAATTGGGTTTTTGTGATGCAATTAAGATAAAGATCTTAAGATGAGATTGTTCTGGATTTAGGATGGGCCTTAAAATCTGGTGGCCTGATGTCCTTTTAAGAGAAAAGAGAGGGAGGTTTGTTCCTCAAAGACACACAGAGAAGACAGGGGCGTAAAATGGAGTAATGCATCAATAAGCCAAGGAATGCTAAGGACTGACAGCAGCATCCAGAACCTTGGTGCGAGACATGGAATGCATTCTCCCTCACAGCTTCCAGAAGGAACCAATCCTGGCAACACCTTCATTTCAGATTTCTGACCTCTCGAACTGTAAGAATAAATTTTTGTTGTTTTAAACCATTAAGTTCATATTAATTTATTATGACAGCTTTAGGAAACTAATTCAGGAGCTCAACTGACCCTCAGCAGACACAGAAAAATAACAGATGCAAAATGGGAAATGGAAAAAGGTTATAATTTTAAAGCATATTGGAAGTCAAGTGTGCCATTAGCATTTACTTTTTCTTGGCCACGCAAAATCAATTCTCCCTACTTCCAAGACTGTCTCTAATTTCTTTCTGGGGGACCATTTCCAGACTCATATCACATACTCTAGAGCCCTTTGCTGCCATGGGTATTGATACCACCTCCGGTTACAGGAAATTAAAAGTGATTTACATCTTGCTCAGTAAGGGCCTTTAGATCTGGGCAAAAAGGGCCCTGAAAGGCTTGCTGTGTTTTGACTTTTTTCCATCATGTTCATCTCTGGGACATGTGAAATCCACAGGACCAAATGGATATGCCCAGGTAGACTTCTTATGTCCCTTTTAGTTCATGCTCTAGGTATCTAGAATCCTAAAATTACTTCTTTAAACGTCCCCAAACCTTCTTCTCAGGACTATGGTGGTCTTTTCCCCATTCTGAGGGCAAACCATGCAGCCAGCACGTTCAGCTTAGGCAGAAGGGGTGAGCAAGATGCGACTGCTTGGGAGTCGTGGTGATTTGAAGTTGTATGGACGGCAGAAAAACATGTTCTTGAATCTAACACATTCCTGTGGTATAAACTCATTATAAGTAGGACTTTTGATGAGTCGACTTCAGTTAAGGTATGACCCACTTCATTCAGGATGGGTCTTAACCCTACCCCTGGAATTCTTTACAAACAGAAGCAAGACAAAGAGAGAAAAGCTATAGAAGCAAGAAACAGACATCAATGAAACCTGGAAGAGACAAATAGCAACATGCCCTGTGCCTTGTGTTGTGGCAGAGGAACCAAAGGTTACCCACACTCAGTTTTTGAGAAGAAGTTCCTACCATGATGATGCCATGATTTGGACATTTTCTCAACCTCACACTGTGAGCTAATAAATTCCCATCTTTTAAGCCAGCCCATGTCATAGTATCTGCTTTGAGAGACCAGGAAACTAAAACAGTTTGTTAACATGAGAATGTGGTGCTGGTTTTAAAAATATCAAAAACAAGGAAACGGTTTTGGAATTGGGTAGGGTAATGGGTAGAAGATGGAAGAATCGTGAGGTGCTTGATTGAAAAGACCCAGATTACATTGAAAAGACTATTGGTAGAAATAAGAGATGCTAAACATACTTCTGATGAGGCCTTAAATGGAAATGTTGATTATGTTATTGGAAACTGGAAGAAAGGTAATCCTTATTTTAAGTGAAAGGGAGCTTGGCAAAACTGAGTTCTCATGTCAGATGAAAGGCAGATTTTGAAAGCAATGAGCTTGAATACTTAGCTGAGGAGATTTCCAAGCTAAATGTGGGAAATGCAACCTGGTTTCTCCTTGCAACTTATAGTAAAGTGCAAGAGGAAAGGGATATGCTGAGAACTGAATTCCTGGGCAGAACAAAACCAGAAATTGATGGTTTGGAAAATTCGGAACTTCCAGAAAGTGAATCCACTGAGAATAGTGCTCCACGTGAAGGTTTAACTTAACCTGGCTCCAGACAGGTATGTCAGTGCAAGTCAGGATTGGAGGTACAGTTATCCAGGAGGGATCTGTGTAAAGTCCTATTGTCTGATGGATTGGACCCCTTTGTACTACACGTGGAACTGACACATGTTTTTGTGAGATTCTTATGGAAGGAAACACTGCCAGCCTGAACTAAAGAGGGCAGAAAAGGGACAGATGAAAGGAAAAATGACTTCAAGGATGGGGCCATGGAAGCTGAGGTCTGGACCAAAGACATCTTTCAGACCAAGAGAGGACCTACTTATGTGTGTTGTAAGGTCTAGTATGTCCCAGCACTTTGAGAGGCCAGGCCTTTCACCCTGTTGTTCAGGAAGAGTGCCACCATCCCAGCTTTCTCAGAAGCCCTGGGGATTATGGAGTGCCTGGCTGCCACCTCAATACTTGATGAAGGTGGAGCTTTCACCCCAGTGTTGAGGAAAAGCATGGCCACTGTGCAAGCACTTCCATGAGGCCTGGAGGACAAAGCATCTTTCCATAGATGGCTCTCAGACTTTGAAATCTAATGGAGCATGCTCTGCAGTGTTTTGGAATTGTTTGGGATCCATGGCTCCTGTTTGTCTTCAAATTTCTCCCTATGGGAATGTCTTTTACTCTTTTGTGGTTTGGAAGCAGATAACTTGTTCTCTGGGTTTCACATGTCCATAGACTGAAGGGAATAATCCCTCAGAACAAACATACCTAGAACCGATTTTGATGAGGCTTTGCACTTAGCATTGTTATTGAAATAAGGCTTTTTGGATATTGTGATGGAATGAATGTATTTTTTATGTCTTTTGGAGGTCCAGAGGGTGGAATGTGGTGGTTTGAAGTTGTATGTACTCCCCAGAAAAACATGTTCTTAAATCTAATCCATTCCTACAGTTGTGGACCCATTGAAAGTTGGATCTTTTGATGAGGCTATTTCAGTAAAGGTGTGACCCACCTCATTCAGGATGGGTTTTCATCCTATTACTGGAGTCCTTCATAGACAGAAGCAAGACAAAGAGAGAAAAACCACAGAAGCAATATTGCTAAAATCAACAAAATGTAGAAGAGACCAGCAGATACTGCCATATGCCTCGCCATGTGACAGAGGAACTGACAGTCGCTAGCAGGTCATCCTCAGGAAGAAAACTAACCTTGATGATGCCTTGACTGGATATTTTCTCAGCCTCAAACAGTAAGCTAATAAATTTCCACTGTTTAGGCTAACCCACATCATGGTATCTTCTTTAATTAGCCTAGGAAATCAAAATGGGGTGTGGACCAAGCACAGATGTGTCCACACATATGCATACTAGTCCACTCAGGCTGCAGGACAGGGCCATGAAAGGATAGGGAATTGGTTAAATCATTGGCTACATCTCCCTTTGCTACACTAATCCTGCACAAGACCCTATGGAGCCTGAGAAATCTATATGCACAACTTCCTCCCACATCATTATGAAGGTATATTGTCAGGATAAGAAGTTAGAACATATTATTATTTAGTAAATCATTTGATTTATAACATTAAAACAGATCAACATGTATCTTACGGGCCTTCAAGTTTAATTTTGCCTCAGGTGTCCCAAAAGTTAAATCATAGCATTGCACTGGCCAGGTGATCTGTTAGGGTTTGAGAATGGACAATGAAATATGTTGAGAATTTCACTGTATTCCTCAAAAAGAGAGCTTTCCTCTTAGTACTTAACTTTAAGCTGAGAGGATCAGGTTCCTAGAGCAGTAGCTTTCTTGTTAACATGTGGAGTCTGAGACTGAATCCTAGAATATATGTGGGAATGGATACTGAAAAGTAGAAAATGTTAAGTAATGGGCCACTAAGCTCTTGAGTAATTAGCAATTAAAGTCAGATCTAGTTCTGTTCTTTTTCAGTTAGGTTGTACAATTCTATCACTTCTGTCAATTAATGCATAGTAGCAAATAAAGAAGTTAATGATACAATTTTTAAAAATCCATCCCCTTTAATCCATCAATCCCATCTCACCCATCTATTTTATTCCTTACTTTCAATTTTATTTATGGAGCTTAAAAACCATCCTTGGGAAGTAAGATAACATAATTATTAGGGTGATGTCAAGTAAATCTGGTCTTGGATTCTGACCTAGTCACACTGAAGCCAATTTGTTTTATCCTGGATTCAGCATTGGCTCTAATTACAGTGTATGATGTCCTTATAAGACAAAGGAGGGGGAGATTAGTTACTCAGAGGCACAAAGGGAGGAAGTCTATGTGAGAACGAAATTTAATTCTTGAAGGAGGAATAATTGTGATGTTATTTCAGGAGGCTAAAATACCATCAAGATTCCTACAGTGGTGATGTTGTGGTACAGTGATGTGCTGCTGGTGGAGTTACCTTAAACAAACAACAATGCTGAATTGTTGGTCAGAAAAGTTCGGAACATTAGAAAGTATCAGTGAAAAATGTGAGGAGAGAAAGAGATCAAAGGGAAGAGAGAAAATGTGAAGAAGGCTTGAGAAGAATGTGAAAATTTCCAAAGGAAACATGAGCTAGATGACATTCTGGAGCTTGGTTAGCTCTTCCCAGGTGGCTTTTCTGGGGTTGCCTGCTAATTTTACTGAAAGAACAACTGTAAGAAGAGAAGGCATAATGTAAATGATAGGAATGTTTGGAGTTAATGAAAATTTTAACAATCCTGAAATTCTTGAAGTTATGCAGGGTCCAGAAGTTATGGCAGCTTCCAGGATATACTCCAGCACCTAAGAGATAAGTCAAAGCAACAGAACAATCCAGTGTTTGCCATTGTGGATAGTATTGGTACTCAACCAGATCTTCTTAGGTCACTTTTATTCTCTTTTGCAGGCCCCAAGGCTACAATGAGCTTTTGCTCTCAATAGTCAACACCTGCAGCTCCTTTTCATAGGTCTTCCTTGAGCAGGGCTTTAGAGTTTACTTTCCTTTGAGCTAATGTCTCAAATTATGGGATTGGGAGTTTGAAAGATTCAAACACCTTCCTTTAAGTAAATACAGTTGGGATGTCCAACCCTCACATCAAATTTCCCATGCGGTATCAAGGTGAGGCAATCCCTGGTAAAATTTTGTGATCATATCCTTGCTTGACTTTCTCCCCTTTCTTATACTCCTTTTCCTACTCTCTTAGGTTTCCCTCTGGATTACTTCATTCATAAATCACCTGACCATTACCCCCTGCCTTAGGATTTGCTGTTGGTGGAGGTGACCCAAGACACTTATGAAACTCTTCGGTAAATTACAGTGAAATTGGGAAGTCAGACATAAAAACTTTTAAACAAATAAGGCTTTTGCTGAAGAAAGAACAATCCAGATCAATAAATGGAGGTACCAATCATACAAACGAGTAAACCTCTGGCCTTCTAATCAAGAAACCTGGGGGACTTTAATAATAATCCTTACCAAAAACTATGTATCCCAGTACAGCAAAAACATTTTATAGTGACTGATTTGCCATCAGGATTTTCAAATAATGCTGTCTTACTAGTAATTTTAAAAATTCACACATCTTTGAAATCTGAAATGATTAAGACATGGATGAAAAGAGGATGGTAATTCATAGACTTTTTCTTTACTAATAAGTTTGTTGGTTACTTTGAATTGGTTGCACACAGAAAAAGAATTTCAAGTGTGAAATATTTTTTCCTCCAGAGCAAATGGAAAATTGTTGAATCAGAGGGAGGTAAATATTACTCATTATTTAAATAGATAAACTTGGAGTTTGGTTAAGGCTGTTGAGATATTTTGGTTTGTTCTTCAATTGTCTTTTCATTTAAAACAATATTTATTTTGATAGTAAAACTGTTGAGACCATGGGCATTGCAATAGAATCAGCGTATGGACTCGAATTACCTGGCAGGGATACAGCAGTTGTTTTCATAGTTTTATATAACACAATCCTCCATGAAGAAATCTGGACTAGGTTGGCTGGTGTTATGGATTGAATCATGTCCTTCACTAACACATGGTCAAGCCTTAACCCCTGGTCCTGTGGAGGGGAACTCATTTGTAAGCAGGATTTTCAAAGAGCCTATTAAGATGAGGCCAAACTGAGTCAGGGTGGGCCTTAATCCAATATGACTGGAGTCCATATAAGCAGAGGAAATGTGGACCCAGACTGGGAGAAGGAGACAGAAGTAGACAGACTGCTATGAGACAGAGGTAGAGATTGAGCTGTGGGTTACTTGATCATTGAGTTCTGAATTATAGGCAAGCCACCACCAGAACGCTACAAACTTCATAGAAGGTATGGTCCTGTCAACACCTATATTTTGAACTTCCGGCCTACAAAACTTTGAGACAACAAATTCCTATTGTTTAAGCCAACAAGTCTGTGATAAATTGTTATGGCAGCCCTAGCAAGCTCAAAGCGTTGGGGTGAATTAAATATTACATTGGTATTGTAGTGTGGTAAAGTGCATCATTTGCAATGGTTCAGTAGTATGGATTTGCCATCAGATAATCTTATTTCTGTTCTTGTCCAATATATACCTGAAATATATATATGCACACACACACAGAGAAAGAGAGAGAGAGAGAGAGGGTTAACGGAACATAATTGAAAGACTATTGCAATCCTACACCTGCAAGAAAACCAACAGCTCAAATACTTATGTATGAGGTTATGGGTCACCCCACTGATTAAGCATCCCTGAATTGATGCTGAATTGATGGTAGAAGGCAAAGGAGACATTGAGTGGGTTCTAGTAGGTTCAATATCACCTACAGCCATGTGCTATATTGCAGAGAAAATGACCAGAACTTTTACCCAGATTTCCTTCCTTATTGTGCCATATAAACATTTTGCCTAACTTCCCTGTTTTTTTGTCTCCTTACTTAAGATTTCATCTTTGTTGGTGCCACCTGACATTGTAATTATTTCATGTTTTGTAATATGTCTGCATAGGATTCTGTGGAACTAAAAACAGAATTAGCTGTCTTTCAGAGATCTTGGGGCTGAAACTTGAATAAAGTAGAGAATTTTTACTGGCTTCCTTTGGGGAGTGGAGAATATTTATTGTTATGCAAGGGCAAGTTGGTTTATGTTGGATAGATGACTTTTGCATTGTGTTTTTTTACCTTGGTTTTGGGTGATAACAGCAGTGGCATGGAGACAACTGTGTTATCGGCTTTGAGTGTCCAGTGGCAGCAGGTCAGTGGTGGGGTCCTTACCTAAGTTCGTCCCAGGATTTGAACTTGCCTGCATTTTCCAGTCCCAGTCCCCCTTGGTTTAACTCTTTTCCTAAGCCTGGTTATCTGTATTTCTGTGAATTTTTATGGTTACCTGGATGTCGTACAATAAATTCCTTTTGCTTGAATTAACTAAAATATGTTGCTGTGGTTTGCAGTCATTAACTCTGAGTGATAAACTTCCGATACTCATCCTCTCATCTTTCTCACCTACTTTGCCCAGGCTAATTCTCCCAGCTGGAGCTGGAAAACTTTCCCATCCTGTCTTTTCTGGAATTTTTTCACTTTAGGGATCTTCCTTCCAATATGTACCTGCAGCATAGGGCACCACTAACGAAAACGTCCTCGTCAGTGTTCTCCTCTGCTTCTATCCCTGCTTTTTGTTCAAATCACTTTGCTGGCTCATCTTCTACCGCTTTGACCTCTTATTCCACTGTCTCCTTCACTTGCTCCCCCTTCCTGTTTACATCCCTCTGTGGGCCTCTTCTTCCTCATTCATAAACTTCCTTTTTCATTAAACTATATAATACCTAAGCTCTAAATGTGACAACTTTGGCTAACTGAAGCTATGCCTTAAGGTTCAGCACAAACCCTGATGCTCTTCTCTCTCATGAAAGAGTCTATCTGAAAGAACCTATTCAGTCTCATTCAGATATTTCTAGCTCTGGACTTAATCACTTGTCTGCCTACTTCCATAAGGGTGTGATCTTCTCCACAAACAAGTTTTACCATTGTTGCCCCATTTCATGCATATTGAAACCTCGGAAACACCTCTGGTTGTTTTATATTTTAACACCCACCAAGTACTATCTTCAACATTTCTCATCGCTATCCCTTCCTTTCTATCCCCTTTATCTCCTCCATCTACAGCAACTTCATCTGACCTTAGGGTCATTTTTAGAATAATTATATCTTTCTTCTAAAGACCTTTGCTCTAATATATCTTGCATACATACAATAAAGATTAATGGTCAAAAAATTTAGTGAATATAATGTGAATATTTAATAATTAGACATTCCTAGAGCTTGAGGTAAACATTGTGCTCTTTCAAATGATCATGTTATTCCAGTATGAATTATTTAGTGATAACGATCTTTTCCTCAAGTGTGAAATTGATTATGTCTTGGAGTCTATGGATTGAGTATAGTAGAGGGGTTTTTAAAAATAAAGAGGTCAAAATTCTCTATTATAAAGGACTTCTTTGCTTTATTCAGATTCAATAGCTAGGATTTTCTCTTTATAACTGCAATACAACTGGATTTTAGAACTAGAAATGACCTTAAAGATCATTTAGAATCCCCAGGCTTTATAAGTAAGGAAGCTGAAATTTAGAAAGGCAAAGTCATCGCCAAAGAGAAATCTAAGTTTAAACTCTCCATCGCTCAACTCTCAAACCTTGTCTCCATCAATGAACATCCTGCTGCCACTTCTGCCCATCCCGGTTTGTGATTTTTTTCCTTTGCCCAATTTTCTGCTTTTCTTTAGGTAGGGAAAGAACTTGACTAAGGATGGCTTCACAGAAGAAAATTAGATGTAATGATTGTTTGAAAGTGTAAAGAGTTTGATCTTCCCAGAAGTGCATCCCTAAGAGCCCCTCCTTCCTCAAATGTTTTGTAGTTCGTCCTCCTGATAAGGAACATAGAAGTAAACTAAGGAAAGGAATAGAGTTGTGAAGACCTGTTGAGGAAGAGAACTATAAAAATGCATTTGAAAAATAGACTAGGCAAAGCTTCTGCAAGCATATTCTCAATTATGGCCATTTTAATGGTGAATGACTTTGCTCATTAACTCTTATATCCCACATTTTTAGCCTCCTCATATTTGACTCTCTCTGAGCTTCTTTGTGTGCTTATTTGTAACTTTATTTTTAAATGGTTTTTCATCCACTGGAGCATTGCACTAATTATATTTAAAAATATAGCAGTTATCTTATCTGCTTGATAGGCAAATATAATTATAATTAATTATAATTAATACTAATAGCCAGTTCATTCTGTTAAGGTAATTCTACCCAACATGATTTACAGATTCAATGCAATCCCAATCAAAATTTCAACAGTCTTCTTTGCAGAAATTGAAAAACCAGTCATCAAAATTATATGGAAGGGGGAAACGGACTTTGGCCCAGTGGTTAGGGCTTCCGTCTACCACATGGGAGGTCCGCGGTTCAAGCCCCGGGCCTCCTTGACCCGTGTGGAGCTGGCCCATGCGCAGTGCTGATGCGCGCAAGGAGTGCCGCGCCACGCAGGGTGTCCCCCGCGTAGGGGAGCCCCACGCGCAAGGAGTGCACCCATAAGGAGAGCCGCCCAGCGCAAAGGAGGGAGCAGCCTGCCGAGGAATGGCGCCGCCCACACTTCCCATGCCGCTGATGACAACAGAAGCGGACAAAGAAACAAGACACAGCAAAAAGACACAAAAACAGACAACCGGGGGAGGGGAGGGGAATTAAATAAATAAAAAAAATAAATCTTAAAAAAAAAAAAATTATATGGAAGGGTAAGGGGCCCCAAATAGCCAAAGCCATCTTGAAAAAGAAGAACAAAGTTGGAGGACCCACACTTCCTGCTTTTTAAAGCTTTTAAAATTTATTACAAAGTCACAGTAATCAAAGCAGGATGGTGGTGGATCTCAGGAACAGACATAGAGAGAACTTGAATTGAGAGTTCTGAAATCAACCCTCACATCTATGGCCAACTAACTTGGACAAGGATGCCAAGTCCACTCAATAAGGAAAGAATAGTCTCTTCAAAAATGGTGCTGGAAAAACTGGATGTCCATATAGAGAGGAATGATCATATCATATACAAAAGTCCACTCAAATGGATCAAAGATCTAAATATAAGAACCAGAATTATAAAACTCCCAGGAGAAAAAATAAGAAAGTATGTTCAGACCTTGTGTTAGGTAATGGTTTCTTAGACCTTGCAACCAAAGCATAAGCAACAACAACAACAAAAATATAAAAGAGACCTCATCAAAATAGAAACCTTTTGTCCATCAAAAGACTTAATCAGGAAAGTAAAACAACTTAAACAACAGAGAAAATATTTGGAAAACACATATCCAATAAGGGTTTAATATCCAGAATGTGTAAAGAAATTCTACAACTTAACAACAAAGTTAAAAGGTAGCCAAATGTAAAAAACAAGGGAAAAACTAAGACATATCTCCAAATAAGATGTAAAAAATGGCCAAAAAACACATGAAAAGATGTTCACCCTCATTAGCCTTTTGGGAAATACAAATCAACCACAATAAGATACCGTTTCATACCCCCTAGAATGTTAACTATTAACAAATGGAAGATTGCAAGTGTTGAAGAGGATGTGGAGAAATAGGAACACTATTAATTGGTGGTGGGAACGGAAAATTGTGTAGCCATTGCAGAAGACAGTGGAGGCTGTTCCTCAGAAAGTTAAGTATAAAACTACATATGACCTAGCTATCTTACTTTTAGATAATACCCAAAAGAAATGAAAGCAGGGACTCAGATATTAGTACACCTATGCTCATAGAGGCATTATTCACAATTGCCAAAAGATAGAAACAACCCAAGTGTCCATCAACAAATTAATGGATAAACAAAATGTGATATATACTATTACTCAGCCATAAAACGAATGAAGTTCTGATATGTGCAAAAATGTAGATGAACCTTGAAGACATGTTGAGTGAAATAAGTCAGAGATAAAAGGACAAATATATGTTACACTGATATGAAATAATTAGAATAAGCAAAAATACATAGAGCCAGAAACTGGAATACAGGTTACTAGGGGCTGAGGTGCATGTAGAGAATGGGGAGTTAATGCTAAAATTACAGAGTTTCTATTTGGAGTACTGGAAATATTTTGGTAATGGAAGATGGTAATGGTTGTACAATATTGTGAACACAATTAACAACATTGAATAATATATTAGAATATGGTTAAAAGGAGACATTTTAGGTTGTATATATGTTACTAGAAGAAAATTGTTTTTAAAACACCATGGTACTGCACAACACGAATAGTAAACTACATTTAATAGTGCAAGTACGGTAATAATCTTTCATCATTTCTAATGAATATACCACACTACTGCAAAGTGTTAGTAATAGAGAGGATATATGGGAACTCTTACTTTTCTGATGATTTTTCTGTAAACCTACAACTTCTCTAATAAAAAAATATATGTTTACAGTAGTTACCTTGTCTGTTGGGCAGGCAGGCAATATTATAATTAATGTAAGCAGCTAATTCATGCTACATTTGGGACTTTTTTTTTTTTTAAGATTTATTTATTTCTCTCCCCTCCCCCCACCCCTACCCCGGTTGTCTGTTCTCTGTGTCTATTTGCTGCGTCTTGTTTCTTTGTCCACTTCTGTTGTTGTCAGCGGCACGGGAATCTGTCTCTTTTTGTTGTATCGTCTTGTTGTGTCAGCTCTGTATGTGTGTGGCGCCATCTTAGGCAGGCTGCACTTTCTTTCGCGCTGGGCGGCTCTCCTTATGGGTGCACTCCTTGCACGTGGGGCTCCCCTACGCGGGGGACTCCCCTGTGTGGCAGGGCACTCCTTGCGCGCATCAGCACTGCGCATGGGCCGGCTCCACACGGGTCAAGGAGGCCGGGGGTTTGAACCGCGAACCTCCCATGTGGTAGACGGACGCTCTAACCACTGGGCCAAGTC
Organism: Dasypus novemcinctus; assembly: GCF_030445035.2. Taxonomy (NCBI): domain Eukaryota; kingdom Metazoa; phylum Chordata; class Mammalia; order Cingulata; family Dasypodidae; genus Dasypus; species Dasypus novemcinctus. The sequence goes on from NC_080675.1 coordinate 163,473,596, forward strand.
CGTTTCCCCATTTGGGACTTTTAAGTTATATTTACTGGCTTCGCAGAAACATGTGAGTAAAATTGTTTCCTAATTATATTCCATACTTTTCATCCTTAGTAAGATTTTCCATGATGACTGAATGGAGAGACAATGCACAGAGAAGCTTATCAGCTGTGCAGCCCACCAGGAGGCTGATGATGCACAAACTGTGATAATTGCTTTCTCACTGATCTCCCTGCTTCCAGTGTTACTGCATTCCAGGGTTTTACATCACTGCTAGATGAGTCCTCTTAGATCACTATTGGGCACTACTGACAAAAGAAAAAATACATACATTAGACTACATCATATTTTAAAACTTTATGTTGCAAACAGTTCCATCAAGAAAGTAAAAGAATAATTGACAGAATGGTAGTAAATAGTTTCACATTATATATATTAAATAAGGGATCTGTATCCAGAATATATAAAGAACTCTTACAACTTAATGATACAAAGGCAAATAACTAAAAAAAACGAGCAAAAGATCTTAAGAGACATTTCTCCAAAGAGTATATGAAAATGGCCAATAAGTATGTAAAGAGATGCTCAGTATCATTAGTCATTAGGGAAATGTAAATCAAAACCACAGTAGCATGCCACTTTGCATGCATTAGGCTACCTATATTCAAAAAGACAGAAAATGTGTTGACAAGGATGTGGAGAAATTGGAATCCTCATAAATTGCTGATGGAAACGTAAAATGGAGCAATCACTTTAGAAAACAGTTTGGAAGTTCCTCAAAGAGGAACTCTTCTATAGAGATATATATCCATGAAAATTGAAAACATTTTTCCATGCAGAAACCTGTACATAAATGTTCAAAGTAGCATTATTCAAAATAGCCAAGAAGTAGAAATAGCCAAATGTCCATCAACCGTCGAATGGGTAAATAAAATATGGTATATGCATACAATGAAATTTTATTTGTCAGTAAAAAGGAAATAAACATGTTGATACAACTTGGATAAGCCTTGCAATTATTATTCTAAGTGAAAGAAACCAATCACAGAAGACCACATATTGTACAATTCGATTTATAGAGAATGTCCAAAAAAGGTAAATGTTTAAATATATAAAGTAGATTAGTGACTTCTTAGGACTGGTGTAGGGAAGTTTCTTTTAGGGGCAACAAAAATTTTCTAAAAATTAGATTGTTGTTATGGCTGTACAGCCCTGAGAACATACTAAAAAATTAGAGACTTGTACACATTGTATGGGTGAATTGTGTGTGGTATTTGAATTATATCTCAAGAAAGCTATTTTAAAATTCACTCTTAAATATTGGCTCAAATAAAAACCAATTAAAATATATAAGTAAACCTATTTATTTCAGGATGTTGAGTGGGCTGTGCCCAGTGTGTCTTATCTCCTATTTTTTCCCCATACGCTCCAGGCAAGCAGAGGGGACATCTCATCATTCCCTAACTACCACCATGCTTCCATCTTTACCTCCCTGTTTCTATTCCAAAACCTATGTATCTAGGATGCTATTCATAGTTCTTTCTAGTCTTACTCAACTTCAAGGGTTATCTCAAGTTTTCCTCCCTTATGACTGTCTCCTTGATAATATACTACTTCCTTTCTAGTCTTTTTTGGTCCATGGTAGTTTCTTTCTACACTATTTTCCATCTTTTTTAGACCACCTCCTGTATTTTTTTTCTATTGTCCCTTAATTTCTCAAATCTATGGACTCACTGTCAGAATCACTCTGGAGGATTAACCATGAGCTACTTCAAATCAGTGAATCTATAAGGGCAACTCTTTTCATCTTTTGCCTAACATGTAATGTGCCCTCAATAAACACTTACAAGGATAAAACCTCTTTAGGACACCAAACTGTAAGTCTCTGGATGGTAGGAAATGTGGGGTAAATGTTTAGGGTCAGGAATTGCATCATAAGTGTCACATCTAAAAGGAAAATTTATGTAACAATATAGTTTGTTTTATGCATTTGTTTTTGTAACAAAAATATTTCTGCCTAATGTCTATTCAATTCTCTAGACTCGACCATACTTGGAAAAACTGACTGCCAAATCAGACATTGTCTTAATTGTTTTCCTCATTTCTCTTCATAAATAATAATAATAATTGCTTCCCTGGCCTAGGATTGTTATGTCTTTGTATTTTCCAAGTGAAAACTGTACATGTAGAAGACTCAGTAATTTCCCCCAGTAAGCACCATCTTCATTCATGGAAGGTATTTGCTGGGTATATAATTTTATATTGTCGAGCATCTTCTTAAATCACATTGAAGATATAAGTCTGCTATCTTCTGGCTTCCACTACTCTTCATAATTGAGCTATCTGTCTACCTGTTGCTCTTTTGAAGGTAATCTTTATTTTTTCTCTAGCTTCTTTTAAGATTTTCTCTTAATTTTTGGTTTCCACCAGTGTTAGTATAATGTGTGAAAGTGCGGGTTTCTTTGTTATTTATCCCTGTTAGGAGTCATTGCTCTTCTTGAAACTATGGATTGGAGTTTTTCATATTCTCAGATAATTTCTCCTCACTAATTGTTTCTTCCCCTTCTCACTTTCCTTTCTATCTGGGACTCAGATTAAGTATATCTTATACCTTTTAGCATTATAGTCTATGTCTTTTACTAACCCTTCTGTGTCTTTCTTATTTTTATCCCAGTTTTTAAAACTTATTTTATTTACTTTAAAATTTCTCTAAAACTTGCTTGTGCCAATTAGTTTTTTAAATCTAGCCATTGAGGTTTTTTTTTTTATCAGCTTTATTGAGATATGTGGTGGTTTGGAGCTGTAAGTACTGCAGAAAAACCTGTTCTTAAAGTTAATCCACTCCTTAAAGTAAACCCATTGTAATTAGGACCTCTTGATGAAGTTAATGTGTGAGTGTGACCCGTCTCATTTAGCATAAGTCTTAATCCTTTTACTGGAGTCTTTTATAAACAGAATGAATACAGAGAGAGAAAAAAGGCCACAGAAGTAAGAAGCTGAAAGCAACAAAACCCGGTAGAGAAGGGAGAGCTCAACAGATGCTGCCATGTGCCTTGCCATGTGGCAAAGGAGCCATGAATCACTAGCAGCCAGTCTTGAGGAAAAGAACATTGCCGTCATGATCCCTTGATTTCGATATTTACTCAACCTCAAACTTTGTGCTAATAAATTCCCATTGTTTAAGCCAATCTGTTTCATTGTATCTAGCTTTAGCAGTCTAGGAAACTAAAACAAAATATAATTTACATAGCATGCCATTCATCCATTTTAAGTATAAAATTCAATGCATTTAGAATATGTACAGAATTGTACAACTATCAGCACTATCTAATATTAGAATGTGTCAGTCACCCCCAAAAGCGGTGTTGCATTCGTTTATAGTCTAGTCATTCCCACCCCTAGCTCTAAGTAATCACTGATCCACTTTTTGTATCTACAGATTTGCCTTTTCTGGGTGTTTTATATAAATAGAATCATATTATATGTATTCTCTAGGATCTTGATTCTTTCACTTAGCATATCTTTGAGGTTTATCCATGTTGTGGCATGTATTAGTACTTCATTTTTTTATGGCCAAATAATATTCAGTATATTGTTTATTAATATTACTATAACATGAATGGATCGTTCACATTTTGTTTATCCATTCACCAGTTGATGGATGCCATTGAGTTTTTAACTTCAATTATTTTATTTCTAAAAATACTGTTTTGTTCTTTTGAAATGTTATGTCACTTTTTAGAGTTGTTTTTTTCCCTACAGGTACCTTCAAGGATAACTTTCATTTCTGTTAACATAGTAAACAGGTTCTTTTGTATTCCTTGTCTGAAAATTGCAATATCCAAAGTCTTTACGGGTCTGTTTTATTACCAGTGCCTCTTCTCTCCCCAACTGATTTTTGCCCATGGAATCTAGTCATCCTGTATACCTGACTTTTTTTTATGTTGGTCATTTTGGTTTGAAAATGCATTTGTAAAAATATTAATAATTTGAGGTATGCAATCAAGGAACCTCTCTTAAGAGAGGATTTGTGTTTGTAGATGCTGTAAATTTCAAGTGTCTGGAATCACCACAGACAAATTAAAATTTGGATTTTCCTTGGATGGCCCAGGTGCTTAGAAATCAGGCCACAATTTAGCATAAGAGCTATTTTACTTCTAATGTACCCCTACTTTGAGATTTACTCTTTGGGGGTCCCAGCTAAGTACAACAGTCTCTCATGTTACCCCCAGTTAATGCAGGTCCTTTTGGTTTTTTTAAAGATTTATTTATCTATCTATCTATCTATCTATTTATTTTCTCTCCCCTCCCCCCCATCCTCCCTCTCACCCCAGTTGTCTGCTCTCTGTGTCTATTTGCTGCATCGTCTTCTTTGTCCGCTTCTGTTGTTGTCAGCAGCACGGGAATCTGTGTTTCTTTTTGTTGTGTGTGCGGCGCCATTCTTGGACAGGCTGCACTTTCTTTCACGCTGGGCGGCTCTTCTTACGCGTGGGGCTCCCCTGCATGGGGTGGCACGACACTCCTTCGCACATCAGCACTGAGCGTGGGCCAGCTCCACACGGGTCAAGGAGGCCCGGGATTTGAACCACGGACCTCCCATGAGGTAGATGGACGCCCTAGCCACTGGGCCAAGTCTGCTAAGTCTCCTTTCAGTTTTAACCCACTTGATCCTTGAGATTGTAACATGTTCCAGAGTCGACAAATGCTCTTAGGGTAAAACTTTCTGCCAAATTTATCTATCTGCATAAGCAGTTTCCCTTTAATGTTAGCCTAGTAATTCCTCACTATCTTGATAAACTCTTTCATGTTTTTAAGCAGATTAAAAACAAAATCAATTTTTTCCTAGCTTTTTCAGATGCTTGCAAATTGAGTGTGCATGTGAATAACCTGGCACTTAAGGCCAGAACAGAAAGTCCCTCTCTGGTGTCTCATTTTACTTCACTACATCAGTTTAAGATGTAAGATCGCTGTGCCATATGATGAGCCTCACTGAGCAAGCTGGATCCCAGAGATCACCCAGTGGTTCACTTTGCACTTGCATTTCTCAGCTCTGCTACCTGTGGATCCCCTTCTCTAGGAATTGCTTGTATTCAGCAGCCTGGATCAGACTCTTTATGGCTGTGGAACTCTCATGGAAACGTCCCCTCTGTCTGATCTAATTGCTGAAGACATGTTTGCTGACCATTACCCAAAGAGAAAGGTTTGATGATTGCGGTACACTGTTTTGGAAATAAAACCTCAAGTTGGCTCCTCCAGATAGCTCAACTCTTCCAGCCCTTCAAATATTTAGTCTTTTTCCAAAATTGATAACATTCATGTGGATCTGTAGCATCATTAAGAACTAACTCTTAATAGTAAAACATAGACACAAAGATCTTTCTGTTATAGAACTCGAGAGCTTTTTTCAGAGAAAACATACACAATATACAGCTTAGTGCAGAAACACCTTTCCTGGCTCCCCTATCATGTTGCCCTGACTCTCACACGTAGCAGTCTAAACTTACCTTCTTCATTGATTGGTTTGTTGTATGGATGTCTCGTATTGATTGTAAGGAAGCAAGGGCTTTGTGTTATTCCCTGCAGTTTAAACCCTCCTAGGGTTTGGCCGAGAGCATGGTAATGAGATGTTCAGTCATATTTACTGAAGGAATCCATACCTTCTCTTGCCTGTTTGCCTGCATGAGAACAGGGGAAGCCCTCTTGTAAGTCCAACTCACTGCCAGCTGACCTATCCATACACCAAAGGAAGGCTGACCTGCACATTAGCAGCACTGAAACTTGAGAAAAAGAGTTAAGTTTGCAAAATGCAAGTAGAAAAGAGTTACTGGTTTCCCAGAAGAAGCTTGTCCATAAGGCGTCTTCTCCTATTCCTTAACTTAATCTAAAAGGCAGGTGCAAGGTGGTGGTGGGGGAAGGGGATGTTGCAGTGGACTGCTGTTTTCTATTCCAGTAATTTCCTCTGCTTTTAGTCTTAAACACACCGAACATATTTTTTCTTACCAGGTTGACCCATGGCGATAGGTTTCAGAAATAAATATCACTAAGTTTCAATCGTTCATTTGTTGTGTATGGTCAGAATGTGAAGCAGCCTTAGTTCTGTAAATTAAAAAATAATTCTTATTCCTGATGGCAGTTACAGAAAAGTTGTAAGAGCAGAAACCTCCCAAGCCCATCCCATCTTGTTAGTGGGGAAGTGAGAGCTCAGGGACCAGGAACGGACTGTAACAGAGAAGTTCAAGCTTGGGATGAAACTGATCCCACATTTATCCAAGAAGATGCCGAATTCATAGCCTATAAAACTTTATTTTGAAAGCAATGTAATGTAGAATCATTAACCAGTCAGCCAGGTGACACACTCCAATAAATAAACTACAACAACTAAAATGCCAAATGGAGAGAAACCAAAATTAACAGCACTGTTTTCAGTTGGGAAAGAACCAGGTAAGTGAAGGCTTGAGTACTTAATATCATCAAAGTGACAGCCTTTGTTTTGGAACTTGCCAGGAATTTTTAAGAGCAAATTGTTCTTCACTCCGAAGCTTTATGATTTTGGGCAAAACACAAGATGTGGGACCTTAAAAAACCCAGAGAACAACTTTATTTTAGGACAGATCTGGGTTCAAAACCCTGCCACTTGCCCTAACCTCGTATACTTGTCCAGTTTTGCTTTCCTCATCTTTATAATGCGTGTCAACAACCTCTTAGGGTTGTTGGAAGGAAGAAATGAGAGAAACACTCAGCCCGATGTCTGGTACATGGTAACATTTCAACACATATTATCTCTTGTCAATTTGTATTCTCCAGTTTCTTAAGCTATTTTACTATACATTGGTGTTGACGATCACAAGACATAAATGAATTAGAAAAAAATTCTTCAACCAGATTAGAGCTCTTTTTCTGGAAGTTTAGTCATACAGAAAGAAATACGGCCCGAAATAGAATGAGGGAAAAGGGAGGGAGGATTTCATCCTTACAAAACAATACAGCTTTAATTAAAGCAAGCCCCTGGGGTGGTGGATCTCAAATTTTAGTATGAATCAGCATCTAATTCAACTGGAGGGCTTCTTAAAACACAGATTCCTGCTCCCCATGCACAGTTTCTGATTCTATAATTTGGGCTGGATCCAAGAATTTGCATTTCAAATAATATCTCCTGAAATTTTTATACACTGTTCTTGGGACCATACTTCGAGAATAATACAACCTTAGTTGCACCTTGAGACAATTGGGGGAGTTTTAAAAGCTTCTGACACCTGTACCCCACTGCCAGAGGTTCTCATTTCATTGGTCTAAGGTAGGGTCTAAATATCAGGAGTTGTTTTTTTTTTTTTTAAAGATTTATTTATTTCTCCCCCATCCCCGAGTGGCAGGGCACTCCTTGCGCACATCAGCACTGAGCGTGGGCCAGCTCCACATGGGTCAAGGAGGCCCAGGGTTTGAACTGCAGACCTCCCATGTGGTAGACAGATGCCCTAACCACTGGGCCAAGTCTGCCCCCTGAATATCAGGAGTTTTAAAAGCTCCTCAGGTGATCCTAATGTGGACAAGTTAAAAATCATTGCAGTGATATATCAGTTCTTGTATATTTTAGAAAAGGTAAGTTATAGAAAAGCATTCAGTTGTACATTCAATAAATATCAATTGAGTACTTATTGTAAGCCCAGCCCTGGCCTAGGTGCTGAGGATACAGACAAAAAGAAGACAGAGGGAAAAGAGAAGAGGACTGGATTTTCATGCTTAGCCTTTACCCTGTTGAGTATGTGACGCTTTTAGGAGGAAAGTGATGCGAAGAAGATTTGATCTCCAGCTACATGAAAGAGACAAGGGCACCTGTCTGAGAAATATTCTCTAAAGGACAAATAGAAAAATCAAGATACCAGTTTCCCTCTCTCTAGGTAATCACTCAATTTCTGAAGTGAAATGGAAAAGAAGGCTGTATTTATTTCTATTCCAAACTGACCTGTTCTAGACTTTAGGAGTACAGGAAGAGTCGAGATACCAGAGAGGGAGGAAATGGGAGGAAGGGAATGGCACAGAAATGACACTGAGGTTTGTACCAGCTCAGAAGCAGGAAAGAAAAATGAATACTGTGAAAACAAGTTCTTGTAGTTGTGTTAGGTTTTTCTCAGAAACCCTCTCCCAAAGGCAGCCAGAGGCCATATCCAGTGGCCTGCATTGCCACCTGCTGGCAGAAATCCTGAAGCAGGGGCAGTGGAATCAGCCTGGGGCTTCTCCTCAGCTTTGAGTAACCAGTACTTGCCTGGTTTATCATCAGTCTCCCCTCAATCTGTGTCATTATGCTATTTCTTTGATGTTTACATTTCAACCTAGTTTTTAAATTACCATTTTTCAAGGATTTAAAAAAGTACACGTCCCCTCCCCCCAATTTGTACATTTCTGAAATAAGGATGTATCTTCGAATCAATGGTGTGTCAATTTCATTGACCATGTTTTGTGTCCTTTTTTTCCCCTTTGTGTTACTTCAAGGGGCATCTTACAATTGATGTCATCTTAGACCTGAAGAAATGTGGCAATATTTCATTTGCATGTATAGGACATGTGACCTGATAGAAAGGATATGATTTTTTTTGAGTCAGAAAGATTTCCTCTCACCTGGAATCTCTTATATCCATTCTTCCTTTTAAGATTCTGTCTCTCCATTACTTCCCAGCTCTTTGATATTTGGCAAGTTAATTATCTTTGAGTCTCAATTTTTTCATCTTTAATACTACTTATCTCATATGGTTTTTGTGAAATTTAAATGAAATTATATGTAAAGTCCTTAAATGGGTCTTTCCTAGCACCTTGAAAGGGCTCCATAAATGATAGCTATTCTCTTCCCAAATTAATGTCTCAAAACAAAGAGCTGCTTCTGCTACTTCTTGAGTGAAAAGCATCCAGACAAAACACTCTTTATTCTCAGACTGTGCTAGGGTAATCTGTGTGGTTTAATCCTTAGAATTTATGAGAGCTACTGCTGAGTAGCTTACTTTATGTTGATAACAAAAGGTATGAAGGTTCAGTTGGAGTCCATGGGGCGTTTATTTTAAATGCACCTATTAGGATGTTTAAAGTCTTAAGCAGAACCCAGCTATCTTTGCCACTATAATTCAAAATCTCCTGTCACCAAACCATATTTTTCCCTGCGCCCTTCTGACTACCCAGCCTGATTTCTTCTTTATTCTGATCAATCTGGTCGTGCAGAGCCCAGCCTTTTTAAGTATAAAAACGGCTTTTCCAGTATTTAAGGCGGCTGAACATGAATGAAATAGAAAATGACAATGATGATAGGTAATGCTATCACTGCCTGCTGGACGCTGTTTGTATCTCTCCCTAGCAATCACAGGATAAAATAAAGCCGATGTTGAACCGCAGCTTCTCTAATTGCTGCCACGGGATATGAGCAGCTGGACTTGAAGCAGTCATTAGCTCTGCAGGGGGCAGGCTCAGCGGAGCACCCGGATGGCAACAGAGCTTATCAAGATGTCTCCAAGCAGACTTTCATGTTTGCCAAGTGGCTGCCCCTTGAACTCCCTAACATCGCCTCTTTCTTAAATGGTATGAAATTGTGCAGTTCAAGTTCTTAGCACAAGTCCCAGGGAGAGAGAAGCAGCAATAGTAGAGAAAGAAATCAAATCTTTTCTTGGTGGCTGCCACTCGCTTACTTGGTAACATCACTGCATTTCTGGGACTTGCGTTGAGAGGAGTTGAAGGGGGCAGATGGATTTGTTTTTTAATACTCCTCTTGCCCCTCAATCTACTCCTCTTCTTGGGCGTTTTTATATTTTATATTCATAACTCTGTTAAGTAGGTGTTATACTCATTTTTATACATGGGGGTCTCAGATTAAGAATCTTGCTAGAATGAGATACAGTCATGGTTAGAGTCCACATCTTTGTGGTTTTTCTATGAAACAGTCCTGCTTCTATATGCCCCCCACCCCCCACGGAGCAGAAACCACACCTTCCCTATAAGCTTCGTTTAGAAGTAGGATAAATGTAAATGCTGGTATCTTCTAATTTATTTATGCCTTACAATAACTGTTGAGATAAAACCATTAGGCCCATATATAAATGAGAAACTGGAGATCCAAAGAAGTGAAGTGACAGGTTCAAGGTTAACAGCATATAAATGGTGAAGCCTGCTCGAGCCCAGGTGTTATCATGACAAGTCCCGTGTGTTGCCAATAAGGCACAACATCCTGACTTTTATATTTAAAAAAAGAACAAGCAAACATACAATTTGTAAGGAACATCAGATGTCTGTGGCCAAGATGGTTAAAGTTTTGAGGTCCCCTAAGTTTCTGGAATAAATGAGGGTGGAGGCAGGGGTGGGGAGAGATACTGATAATTATTTAAGGAACCCTGGAGGGCATTTGCATCCAATTTGAGTTCAGACGTAGCGATTTATTTTCATCTTCTGAATATTTTCTTCGGTTTCATGAAAGTTATAAAAATATAAAATTATATAAAATACAAAAAAATAAGTGTTGAAAGGATGCCGAATAACTGGAAGTCTAGCACATTGTTGGGATGTGTGTAAAATGGTGCTCACACAGAAATGACAGGGGAGGGATACTGGGTGTAGGGCATTGGGCGTGGGGGGATTTGTGGGATAGAGTGCACCCGGGGCATGCCTCTATGGAATATGTGTTCATCTTGTCATAGTGTGTTATCTCAGTGGGTGGAGATCCACACAATAAACAAAAAAATTTTAAAATCCCATCCAGAGGAGTCCTGCTATGTTCTCAATTAGAGGGACAAGAATCTCTTGAGAACATCAGCAGTGCCTAATAAGAGAAAGTAACCCTCCATATTATTGCAAATAACTATGGATCTTACTCTTCAAAAATTGAAACTAAGTGGTTACTGTAGGTTCTGAGCAGAGAGGGAGAGAAGAAAAGAATTGATGGAACATAGGGTATTTTTGGGGCATTAGGATTGTTCTGCATGATCTTGCAATAATAAGCACAGGCTATTTAAAATTTCATCAAGACCTAAAAGTGTATGGTGCAAAATATAAACTATAATGTAAACCATTGACTATGGTTAGTAGCAATGCTTCAATATTTCTACATCAGCTGTAACAATGATGGATGTAGGATGCCCGAAATACCTGAAAGTAACTTGTTTACTCCCTGTTGCTAGGATACAAAGAAAAGGATTGTATGTAAATCAGAAGGTAATGAAATGCAACCCTCTCTTTGGGCCAAATTCCGCTTTTGGTGGTCAAGAATATCCTGTTGAAGCAATGAAGTATGAAAACCAGCTTCAACCAGTTGGCCAGACCTGTGCAGAAGTCCCTGGCTGTCCTCACTTCAACTTGCTTAATTAGCATAGTAAAATTCCCACCCAGGTGTGGCATTATCCATCCCTTTCTTGATCATGCAATGTATGTACAAGAGTGATTTCCTGAACATACTAATCATACAATTATATAACCAGCTATGTGTGTTCATCACACATAACCAGCTAACGCATAATCAAAGCAAATGCTAAGTAGTAATTTGGGTAGTTAAACAAGAGTGGAACTGCAGCATGGGGAGTCGGTCTGAGTCACTTTGGACTGGCCTTGGCTCTTTACCTCTGCAGATGTAATAAATGTGAGTTTGCCTAACTCTCGTGTTGAAGTTTTCTTCATGCCATCTCTGGTGATCCATAAAGGCCTTGCTTTGAGGCCTAACAACAACTGCACCATCCACATGTAAAATGTTATTAATAGGGGAAAGTGGAAAAGGGGAAGGGCGTTAGATATATGGGAATCCCTTATATTTTCTATGTGATTTTTCTGTAACCTAAAGCTTCTTTGATGATAAATGAAAAAATAAAACACTGGGGAAACATGCAGAAGAAATTGTCACTGTATATACAAGATAATGAGTTTCCAGTGATGAAAGACACAACATATTAAAAAATTTTACTTTATTAGTTTTTGCATTTTATTTGTTATTTTAAAATTTATTATTTTATTTTCATATTAATTTTATTTGGTTAGTTTTTGGCTTCATTTTGGATTACAGAAGGATCACAACTGTGGCAGGGGAGGATCACTAGTGGGGGCTGTCAGTGATAGGGGAATGTGTGGGGAGGGGTACACCTGGGACATGCCTCTAAGGCATATGAATATGTTCAAGTACTTGTTAGGCATTATCTTAGCTGGTGGAGACCCACATAATAAATGAAAGAATATTGAATTCCCATCCTGGGGATTCCTACTATATACTCCAATAGAATGGCAAGAATCCCCCAAGTACATGGGCAGTGCCTAGTGAAGGAAGACAGACCATTATGCCAGGCCATTGATAGTAATGATTGTACTTATGAACATTTTCTTGTGAAATTGAACCTTAGCCTAATAGTATATATTGCCTACAAGTTACCTCTTGAAAGCCTCTTTTTTGCTCATATGTGGCCCCTCTTCTAACCCAAATGCACTACCTTCTCGCAGGCATGGGACATGACTCCTGGGGATGAGCCTCTCTGGCACTGAGGGATTATTACCAAGAGTTAACTAACAATGCATCTGGAAAAAGACCTTGATCAAAAGAGGGAAATATTAAATATAAATGAATTTTTAATCATTAAGAGATTTGCACACCTATGTTCATAGCTGCATTATTCACAATTGCTAAAAGATGGAAACAACTCAAGTGTCCAACTGATGAATAGATAAACAAAATGTGGGATGTACACCGAGGGATTACTTACCCCAGCCAGCTAACAGGGAGGTGAAGAAGGTCAACCACCACACCAGGGAGCCAAGAGTGCCTACAACTGCAAACAGGAGAATTGCATCCGTCATCCAAGTGGAATCAAAGCACCCTCTTGATACAGAGGTGGAGCGGACATAACCATCCCAGGGTCCACAGAATGGAGGAATAGAGTATGGATTTAGAGTGGACTTACTGGTATTCTATTCTGGAACTAATGTGATTAGTAATGGAAGTAAATGTAGCACTGAGATGGAGAAAGTGGACATGGTAGCTGATGAGGGTGGGAATGGGAAGAAGAGATGTGATGTGGGGCATTTTCAGGACTTGGAGTTGTCCTGGGTGGTACTGCAGGGACAGTTACTGGACATTGTATGTCCTCTCATGGCCCACTGGGTAGACTGGGGGAGAGTGTAAACTATAATCTGGACCATTGACCATGTGGTGCAGCAGTGCTTAGAGATATATTTACCAAGTGCAATGACTGTCACATGATGATGGAGGAGGTTGTTGTTATGGAAGGAGTGGGGTGAGGGGGGTGGGGGGGGTATATAGGGACCTCATATTTTTTTAATGTAACATTAAAAAAAAAATAAAGACAAAGAAATAAAAAAAAAAAAAGAAAGAAATAGAATGGGCATCACTATCCCCAAATCCTCAAGATTGGGTAATGAACAATGGATTAAAGTAGCCTTATTATTATTCTATTATAGACATTATTATTCTAGCAATGGAGGAGCTTTTATCATTGATATAAAGGCAGTGGCCATCAGAGGTTCTGAAGGGAAGGAGAGGGAAGAATAGGTATAACAAGGGGACATTTTTGGGACATTGGTATTGTCTTGCATGACATTGCAATGATGGATACAGGCCATTATACATTTTCTCATAACCTATAAAATTGTGGTGGACGGAGTGTAAACTATAATGTAAACTATAGTCCACAGTTAGTAGCAATGCTTCAGTATGTTTTCATCAATTGTAACAAATGTACCACACTAAGGAAAGATGTTGTTAATGTGGGAAAGTGTGGGAGGTGTGGGGAGTAGGGCTTATCAGAATCCCCTATATTTTTTATGTAACTTTTATGTAATCTAAAGCTTCTTTAAAAATAAAATAAAATAAAATAAATAATTTTTTAAAAATGGTGCCTACAATGGAAAATGAAATAGCTATTCTTCAAAAAGTTAAATATGTAATTGTCATATCACCCAACATTACTGCTTTCACATATATACTCAAAGGAAGTGAAAATGTAAACTTGTACACCAATGTTCATAACAGCATTATTTACAATAGCCAAAAGATGATAACAACCCAAGTATTCAACAAATTAATGGAGAAACAAAATGTGGTACATGCACACAATGGGATATTATTTGTTCATTAGAAAAACTGAAGTTTTGAGACATTCTGAAACGTGAATGAACCATTGAACTCAGTGAAATAAGCAAAGAATGTAAGGACATATATTGTATACTATCACTTATAAAAGATAACTAGAAATAGCAAGTTGGCAGAGATAAAGTAGATTAGAGATTGTTATTAGGGGAGGAACAAAGTGAATAATATAAAAAATATGGAAAGCAATTAAAAGCACTTCATGAGCTTTTGAGGGGGAATTTAACAATGTTTGTCACTGTTGCCCCCTGCTATGATTATGAAATAATCAAAGCAGCAAGAAAATATCTTTGATATGTTGTCCTGACCAATGCTGCCATGTTGTGAAAAGGAGTAAATGTGGTGTCATAGCACTTTTTCTGCAGGTATTTAGTATCAGAGGCAAAGAATTATTTTCCTATATGGTCTGAAATACAGATATGTGCAGCAAAAAATGAAGTTAGCCTTAGATTACCTCTTACTACAACATACAGTCTCACATTGGGTGCCTCTATGGAGCTTTAGCAGAAAGAGTAAGAGCAGCTCACAATGCCATGGGTAGAGCTGGAAGGAGGTCCAGCTGCTGGACGAGGTTGTCAGAGACTTGGGCTTGAATGAATTTCAGCACAGAAGGTCATTGGCACCAGGACGTTGGGAAGTCACCATGCTGGGTCTCTTCTGTAAAGTTGTGCTAATGGTTGCAAGACTGGTGTGAAGGTGAAATGAGATGATGTTTGTGACAAGCTGGAGCATTTGTTCTTCAGAGCAATCCCATTTATTCCCCTACTGTACGGGGAAGGAAATAGAGGTACATGTAGAAGACCACCCGACTAGAAAATATTGGAGCCAAAATTAGAATCTGGACTTGTTTGACTTCATGACTGTGCCCGTTCCTCTGGTCCCTACTTAGCTGAAGTGCCCATCAATCATT
The DNA here is from genome assembly GCF_030445035.2 of Dasypus novemcinctus. Lineage (NCBI taxonomy): Eukaryota > Metazoa > Chordata > Mammalia > Cingulata > Dasypodidae > Dasypus > Dasypus novemcinctus. Next base: position 163,488,601 of record NC_080675.1, read on the forward strand.
CAGTGTCTCCTGCTCACCTGGAATATTTTGGTGGGTCGTAAGGTGTGCTGAGCTGACCCATCCACCAAGGTAGAGCGGACGACCAGTGTCGGCAGTAATGCCAGATACATTTCCCATGGCAAGTTAATATATGGGCATTTGGGTTTATGTTTCAGTCTCTCCTGGATATATATGTAACTGTGGATTACATCCCTCATCTTAACATCTCTGTTAAAGTTAGGCTGTGAATTTGAGGATTTCAGAGAGGGCAAGGAAAAGATTTGACCGCTAGATGGCAGTACTTGACACACAAACCTTACGCAGCACTTGGGCAGGCTGCTTGGGAAAGGTAATTCCTCTCAGCAGGAGATCTTCCAGAGGGCAGGGGCCACCCAGAAAGGGAGGCAGAGCAGGGGAAACTCCTGGGGGTGAGGGGGCAGGCAGAGTAGGCTCATGTAGCTAGGGGATATTGCTCAGTCATCATGGTGGAGGGTTCCCTGAGTCAGAGAGCTCTACAGAGCAGCAGGAGCTTGGGGTCTTTATAGCCCTGTGGTTTTATTTGATGACTAGCAGATGCTGGGTACCATTTTTCAGGGTTTGCAAAGCAGCTTCTCTCTAAAAGGCTAAAGATTCCTTATATGGGCTATTTTTAAGCCAATTGAATATTTAAGAATTTGAGTTTTGCACTGGTGGGCTTTGGTCCATTGGTCCCTAGCCTGCTGTGAAGAAGTAAACACCACACAGGACCATTCTTTGGCTCATTTATATAATAGCTTATAATATCTAGTAGTTGAACCAAAAAAGCTCAGCCCCACACTATAAGTTTCAGAGGCCAGAACTGACAATAGCTTATCAGGAGTCTACAGTCATCCCTCTAGCCATTTAACAGGTAGACATGTATTAGAGAAAATAGCAAAAGATAGCTATTCCTTTTCATTTGACAAATCTTCATTTTTGTTTGCATTAGATTAGATAAATATTCTTTAATATGAGCTAATATTAAAGCAAACTATACAAATCCTTTTTTGAAGGAGACAGGGTAATTGTATGTAAGTAGTATAATATGTTCATGTAATGATTTCTATTGCCCACTTTTATGTCACTCATTGACCCAATAATACATACACATGTAGTTTATATATGGTTATTTAGTAAAACATTTAATATGTATGCATGCACATGCATGCACACATATAGCAATAGGCAGAAGGGTACAAGAGAGGTTTATTATCTGTTTAATTTATAGAAGAAAAACAAATTCAAACCAAACAATGTTTCTATGGGGCTTCCTCTTTCAGGGACCGTGTGAGCTTCTGGAGATGAGCTTTGGGGACTTCTGCAGCCAAGACGAGAAAGTAGCAGAGCCTGGGAAGCACAAGGAGAGCTGAGATCTGGGAATTCCTAAACGGACATCTGAGTGTCTCTGCTGCCTGACACCAAGAAGCCGAGGACTTTGTAAGTGGGGAGTGGGCACTCTCACTCCCCGAGGTTGGGCCTTCTGAAGAGCAGAGGCGCTTACTCCAGGCGCCTCAGTGGGAGGGAGAGAACTTTTCTGAGTCTACTCCACTAGCCCTGGGGAAAAGACTGTGTCAACGTTTATCATCTGCAGGACCCTTGCCACAGGAGGACTCCAAAGGCTGTGCCTGAGTCACGAAACAATAGCACAAACATAAAGAACCACATAAGGAGCAGAGCACCCAGAACAAGACAAGGGAGAGCATCAACGATGAGAGTGCAACATAAAGTTTAGAGATAGTAAGACAAATTAAAACCATTTAGAGGCAGATTTACTGTGAAGCTATTGGAACTTAGGCATGAGTTGCTTTCTAAGTTCTTAGGAGGGGGTCAGCAGTGTGTTTGCATGGCCACAGGTTTTTGTAAATTTGCAAAACAAAGTTACTTTAAGCACCAACAGTTAAGACCACTGCCTCTTCCCCCTAGAGTAAACAACCTTCCTGGTTTGTCCAAGTCTGAGAAAATTACTAGGGCATGGGATATTCAGTGCTAAATCTGTCTACAGATGAGGGGACCACCCTATTTTCCACTCTAAATTCCCTTTCATCACGGGTGTCTCTTATCAGATGGAACTGGCAAAAGCATAGGGATCTGGAGTAGGGGCAGAAATAAGGAATACATTTAGTTTCTTAGTTTCAGTGAGTGGGATATGTGTACATGGTCAGTAGTTGTTTTGGCCTTAGTTAAATTACATTCAAGTGTAGGCATGGCTTCTGGGAACATTTGTAATGCCCACCGTCTTGACACACTTGGCATCTTCTCACCAAGGGACAAGACTACACCCTGAACATGTTCTCCTGCACCAGAACCATAAGGATCGTGGAGAAGAAACAGGGTTTCTGAGGTCAATCTGTAGAAATTTCATCAAAGTGTCAAACACACACAACTGATGGTACAGACAGAATTCTCATTGATATTTAATCAAAACAGAGATTCTCTCTTCTCAAGAATATGCTTGATTTACAGTACGGACAATGGTCAGTGCCAGCTATATTTTTTCTTTGTTCCTGGGAATTGACTGAAATGCTGTTTTTCAGACTTCCTGTTTGGAAGGCACAATTCTGTAGTGATCCTACCAAAAATATTAATATGTCTGTTATTGAATTTCTATGGTTTATACATCCCAACTATCAATAATAAGACCAATTCTGATCATCTCTGTCAGAGGAATAGCTAACTAATCTCCTCATTCTCTCTATGGAAAATATTTTAAAATTGCAATTATATGGAGAGGTGATCAAAAGTATTAAGCCAAAAATGTAGGAAAAGAAAAGCAATACAGAGGTTTGTCAGGCTGTTATTTAGTAATATATTATGCTACCTTTCTGGATTTGGAGATATTTAAGATATTGGTCAATATATTTAAATTTGTAATTTTTTGTGATTTTTCATGTTCTAAACATTCACTTTTGTACATAACTTTGTACTTACATGTTTACATTTTTCCTAAAAATTCTTTCAAATTATGTGAAATTTGTTTCCAATCCTAGATCTGACCTTGAAAAAATGATGACTGTTCTACAGGAACATATGAGGTCTCAGTGTAGACCTTCTTAAGCAATATGGAATCCTAAAAGATATAAAATAAAATATAGGCAAATTTCACTCCATAAATATTAAATAAAACCTTCTCTATGGTAAAAGATGACTTCGACAAAGGCAATGAAAATAATTGATTTGGAACTAAATGTTTGCAACCCAGGTAGCAGAGAAAATATCTACAAAGTGACCCTGAAAATTGATGAGAAGGAAGAATGCAAAGCATTAGAGAAAAAGACATAGCATATGAAGGGGCAGCATTTCTTTCAAGCATTTGGAATAGGCCACAAAGCAAACTTCAGCAGTTAATAAAGCAATAGCATCATATTGACCCCAATCACTGATCACAGTAAATTAGAAAATGATAACATTAACTAAAAATACCTATTCATATGGAAACAGGAAACATACCTCTAAATAACTCATGGGTCAAAGAATTCATCATGGAAATGAAGCAATTCTTCAGCATTGGGCAATCATGAAAATGTCTCATATCAAAAGTTGAACCTAAAGAGTAGTCTTAAATGTTTATATTGGTACAGAAAGACAGAATGAATGGACAAAGTATCCATCACAAAACATTTTTTAAAAAGTTTTACAATACCTAAAGGAGGCAGGAGGGACAAAGAAAAAAATAATAGCATAAATTAACAAAATAAAATGCCAAGATAAAATGGTGCTTACTTTGCATTGATTAATAAAATAGACGGGATTAAACAAGAGAAAAAAAGGAACAATTGAATAAAAATATTAGGAACTAAAGAGGGGTTATAATTAGTAATACAATGTAGATCATAATAAAAGGAAACTATGAATGAATTCATAGTAATAAATTAAAAAACAGGTACATGGATTTCTTTTGGAATTTATCTATTTTTTTGGTTACATTTATTCAGTTTTCTAGTTATATTTACAACTTATCAAAAATATGATTTAAGACAAATAGGGGGAAGCAGACGTGGCTCAACTGATAAGAGCGTCCGTCTACCATATGGAAGGTACAGTGTTTGATCCCCAGGATCTCCTGACTTTATGGTAAGCTTGCCCACGTGCAGTGCTGCCGCATGCTAGGAGTGCCGTGCCACACAGGGGCACTCCTATGCACAAGGAGTGCATCCTGCAAGGAGAGCCACCCCACATGAAAAAAGCGCAGCCTGCCCAGGAGCGGCACTGCACACACAGGGAACTGATGCAGCAAGATGATGCCACAAAAAAGAGATGCCGTTTCCCAGTGCTGCCAGATAATGCAAGTGGACGCAGAAGAATACACAGCAAATGGATACAGAGAGCAGACAATGGGGGGGGGGGGGAGAGAGAGAAAGAAATGAAATAAATCTTAAAGAAAAAAAATAGGGAGTGGATGTGGCTCAAGCAGTTGAGCCCCTGCCTTCCATGCAGGAGGTACTGGATTTGTTTTCTAGTGCCTCCTAAAGAAAAATAAACAATGAGCAGAAAGTAGATTTGGCTCAAGCAGTTGAGCTCCCACCTCTCACTTGGTAGGTTCTGGTTTAGTTCTTGGTTCCTCCTAAAAAAACCAGATAGTTAACAAAAAACAAGGAGCAGACAATGAGCATTAGAATTCTTAAATCAGCAAATGAAGGACTATCTCCCAAATGGCTGTTGGGTCAGATGTTTTAGGAGCTAATTCGTGCAAAAGTCAAGAAATAAGTTATCTCTATCTTATACATAACATTTCAAAGAATAGAAGAAAAGGAAAAAGGTTCCATAAATCATTTTATGGAGCAAATAATTTTGACATTAAAACTGAAGAAGGATGGTATAAAAAATTGTATGTCAATCTGCATCATGCATGTATAACTCAGAAATCCTAAATAAATATTAGCCAACTTTAAAGATATCATTTTAATATTTTAAAGCCATTATGATCAAGGTGGATTTATCATCAGGATTTATGTAATGATTAAATAACAACAACAAAATCTATGAATGCAATTCACCACACTAACTAATTAGAAGATAGGACCATATATATCTCTATGTACAAAAAAATCAGTTGATAAAATCTAACGTCCATTAAAGATTTACACACATGCACACACACACACACAGAAGGTACAGAAAGGGGAAACTTTAATTTACAAAGGTCATCTAATGGAAACCTAAAAACAAAAACAAAAGCAAAAAATATATACTTAATAATGAAGTGTTAGAGCCATTCTTCCTAAACTTATGAACAAGACAAAGATGTCTTTTTTCTCAGTCCAATACAATAGCAAAAAACCCCACAAACAAACAGAAAATTAACCTAATAAAATATACTTAAGACTGCTATGAAGAAAAATAACATTATTGAATAATGAAAAGGAAGAATGAAAAAGTTCTTGAATTAGAAGACATGCTCTCATAAGAACCAAGACAATTTTGAAGTAGAACTCATCCTACCAGATATTAAGAATTTTTATAGGGAAACGGACCTGGCCCAGTGGTTAGGGCATCCGTCTACCACATGGGAGGTCTGCGGTTCAAACCCCGGGCCTCCTTGACCCATGTGCAGCTGGCCCATGCGCAGTGCTGATGCGCGCAAAGAGTGCCACGCAACGCAGGGGTGTCCCACGCGCAAGGAGTGCGTGCGTAAGGAGAGCCGCACAGCGTGAAAGAAAGTGCAGCCTGCCCAGGAATGGCACCGCCCACACTTCCCCAGCCCCTGACGACAACAGAAGCGGACAAAGAAACAAGACGCAGCAAATAGACACAGAGAACAGATGGGGGTGGGGGGGTGGGGGAATTAAATAAATAAAATAAATCTTTAAAAAAAAAAAAAGAATTTTTATAAAGAGAGACCAATTATGAGAGTGGTATTAGTTCATGGAAAACAAAAATCAAGTTTAGGAAATACAATATGTATGATATTATTTATTAAAAGTGTAAAATGTATTAAAACAAAAACAATATGATGTATGTATGTATAAGTAAGTCTGCAATGAAAATGAAAAAATATTGATAGGAATGCTAAATATCAGCTTTCAGGATAGGAGTTCCTTTTAATGAGGAAGAAAGGAATAGAATCACAAGGGCTCCAGCTACAATTGTAATTTTTAAAAATCTCTTTCATAAAATCATCAAAGCAGAGATTCCCTGTTTTCTTGGCTCATGGCCCCCTTATTTACTTAGTAATTTTTTCTTGGTACCCCAGGCCTAAAGAAATTCCTAAAAGTTCCCTTTATTAATATTTAGATTCAAACAGCCCAATAGAGTCCTTGAGATGTGCCTGGCGGATGTTCTTGTGTTTCCCTGGAGGTTTTAGAATATGAAACGCATCCTGCTGAGTTCACCTGAGCACTCCAGGATACTTCGGCACTTTGGGAACTTCAGATTTAAAGCAAATCCTGCCAAACATCTGAATTCAACTCAGATAGCTGGTTGACTCATGAATGTTCATTGCATTTTTTCCTGCTTTTATAACCGCTTGACAAATGTCAAGGATCTGGCCTGGGTGCCTTCCACGTATCATCTCATTCCATCCTGACCAACTGAAACCAGTGTTAGGGCTGCTGAACTCTCTTTCTCACCTGAGAGGAAAGGGAGGTTCACTGAATTGAAGAAAATCACCCCACGTCACACATTTGTAGGTGCTGAAGCCTAGATTTGAATGCAATCCAAGGCGCCATGTCTTCATGGGACTGACCTCTACCAAAATGAATGTTGGGGCCTGTGACAAACTTCCAGATGGACGGGGGGATTAAGAAATGTTCCCTCCTGTGTGATCTGAGAGCTGACAGAAAAGTGTTGCAGGCACTGGGGTGGATGTGAGCAGGCAGACTCAGGTGCTGGCCATGAGGCGAGTGTGAGCTGAGGCTTGGGAGATAAGTAGATGTTGGTAGAAATCTACCACAGTACGAAGGCACAGACAGAGAGGTAAGGAACAACCATGGTGGTTATGCTCTGATGGTGAGGCTAAAAATTAAACAAATTATTTCTAAGAATTGCCTTCCCCCCAAGAAATGATTAGTGACTTAACTCTTCACTGGACCTTTCTATTTTATTTCCACCACGTTTTCCACTCCTTTCCCTCTGTCACAAACCGAAAAATAAGTTTTACACACAAATCTATTTATGTGAACATGATGAAAGTTCTTTAACTGGAGTTATAGCTTATTCATCTCAGTATTCCCCACGTCCTGTATTCTAAAGAAAACGTCATTGTATTAGTCAACCAGAAATTGGTTGGTTTTTATAAAGGGTATTGATTTGGGGTAGGAGCTTACAGATACCAGGCCATAAAGCATAGGTTACTACGGTCACCAAAGTCTATTTTCACGTGTTGGAGCAAGAAGGCTGCTGATGTCTGTGAGGGTTCAGGCTTCCTGGGTTCCTATGTTCTGGGGCTTGCTTCTCTCTGGGTTCAAGGTTCGTTTCTTTCTGGGACTGGCTTCTCTTTCCTCTAGGAGCTGACTTCCAGGGGCTCCAGCTTAAGTCTTCAGCATCAAACTCCATCATCAAAACTCCAACATCAACATCCAACAAACCCTCAACTCTGTCCTTTGCCATGTCTTTTATCATAAAACCCTAATCATAATTCAATCATGCCCAGGTACAGATCATATTACAAGTATAATCCAATATCTACTTTTGGAATTCATAACCATATCAAACTGCTACAGTCATAAATTTGTATTTTTGAATTACAGATTGTTTTGGTTCACACATATTAAATTGAAGGAAAGATAAAAGGCCTAGGGGGTTTTCATATCAATATTTTCTAGTTGCCTGTGAATTCTCTGGGTCTTGGAAACTTAACAAAATATTAGACTCATATTGATCTAAGATTCCGAGATTGCAAATTGCAAAAAAAGTTGAATGCTCCCAGCATTCGTGACTAGAAAAAACCCTGGGAAACAGAATTCCCTATATCTTATGAGTCTCTGGGTCAAATGTCTGCCTGAATTAAGGGGTGATTTTCACTCTTTTTCAGAAATTCATTTGCATTATGTTTTCTGCCTGCGAAGTTCTTTTCTTTTGATTATGAAACTTAGGTTAACTTTAGTATGGATTTCCTAAGCAAAGCACCAAATCATAGCCTGCCTATTTTTTTCATTGCTCTCCCAGCTTACTCACATGCAGCAAGGACCTATTTCCTTTGTAAACTCAGCAGTGTCTTGAAAGATGAGGTATGTGTGTGCCACAACCCCACATGGGGGATGCTTGTGTCCTAAGAGCCAGATGAAGGCGCCTTATGAAGCATGGAAATATCTTGGCAATATCATTTTTTCCTATAACTAGGTGCAGTCTATAGAAAGAAGACAGGTGAGGGTAAACAGGAAAATCTTATAGGATTTGGAAGAGGGAGATTACTATTGAGTCAAAAATCATGATTTTTAAAATTTCTGTAAATTTGGGGAAAGCCATTAATCTGGAAGCTGCTGTTTCCATACTTTGGTGCAGCACAGAGAGGCACAGAAAGAGATGCAAAGCCTAGTGAACTGAAAGCAAAGAGTAATAAGCACTGGCATCACACAGCCTTGCAATTATTTTATTCTATAAGAGAGGACCTCCTACATTAATTGCAATTAAACTGTAGAAATACTGCTACAATGATTTCTGTACCAAAGAATGAGCCTATCCTTTTGTCACAATTTAATAGCAATGGCTCTGATAAAAATAAATGCAGCATAGGATGTTGGAAGTCCCAGCTGAGAATCATCAGAACAAAATGGCAAGAGGAGAAAGAAGATTGAGAGATCCAGAGCTGAGATATTCCCCTTCCTGACAGGAGTGTGGCAGCAATTTCTCAACACAGAGGATTTCTCTTTAGCCTTGGCACCCTACAGTTTGGTATTTAGAATATTCTGTCTAGAAAATCCATGCTGAAGTCAGTAATTTGCTCAACAAGTCTTTCAGCACATAATTACTTAGTCTTTACAATGTTCTCGATATAAGAAACTCAGCAAGAATTACTAATAGATTGTACTCTAAAATAGAGATGAAGCAAGTAATATGAATGAGTGAAGCGAACTGGATAAAAAATTGGAATCGATCTGCGCAGGGTGAATTTGCCAGGATTTGTCAGTGAAGGACGTGTGGGAATGCCTGCCTAATGTTTCTTTATTTTTCAAGAGCTACCAGTAATCCAGATTTTGATGAGTACTTTGATGTAGATGACATGAGCATTATAAGGTCAACATTCTGTCCACCAAATTAAACATGCTTTGGACAAAGTGAGGCCCAAAGGTCTAGTTCGTGATTCCTCCTGAATCAGGTAGACCCAACTCATCATCATCATCATTTATTGATAGATGCTGGTGGGCAGAGCGAGCAGATCAGATGAGCAGCTTTCCTTTACTGAAGGCTGCTTCACCAAGCTTATTTAGGAGAAATACTTTATTCTTTCTGCAAGTTTGATGTGCACCTATTTTCACAATCTTTTGTCACCTGGACACTAGAGGAGTTGGCCAATATCATAGGCTCAAGTTATGTCTGAAATACCAAATAGTTTAATAAAACCATGGCATACATCAATATAGTGTTTGGCTTATATCTAGAACTGAAGTCACCTTAGCTCCCTAATGGTAACCAACTTTTCTTTCAGGTGTCTACTCTGATTGGATCATATGGGTGGCCTAGCATGTGGTGATAAGAAGGGATTTCAGCTGGAAATAACACAGAAGCAATGATGATGCTTACATCATGGGGAGGGAGGACTAGGTGGGAATGTTCTGCCAGATCGGTGCCTATTGTCTTGGTTTCTTACTTGAACATTTGCCGGTGAAATGCTAAATGCCCTGCTAGCTCTAAATACACGTGCAATTCCTTATTTTTAAAATGGAGTGCCTAAAGAAAAATGTGCCAAAGAAAAAAGAGATATCCACTCATAAATATCTGAGTCAGGCTTCATAGCAAGCACCTTTGTAGGAATTAAGAATTCAGAAGACAAAATCTGTCTTCAGCTAGCTTGATTCTGGAGAGTAGAGGAAGAGACACAAGAAACAAGCAACAAAAATCAATATGCTGCATAATGTATTAGAAAATGTTAAGCACAATGGAAAACATTGAAAATGGAAGAAAATTAGGGAGTATTTCTGTTTGCGTGGCGGGGAGGGGTGTTTGCAATTAACCAGGATAAAAAACTAGGAGTCAGAATACTTAAGTCATCAAACAGTCTGTGGTTAGTGAAGTATTTTAGAAATGGAATGGATATATACCAGCTCCCGCTCCCCCATTCTTTATTGTATCCACCACTTTGCGCTTTTTCATTACCTCTCAGGTGTCTGAAGTTACCAGACATCCCCAAAATGAGTTATCATGTACAAAAAACTAGTCCTTGTGTCAAAGGTCCAAAGTGAGCTGCATAGTCTAATCAATTGAAGAACGCACAAATGATTCTCCATGATTAAATCCCTTCTTGCTAGAAGCCCAGATACGTACTTGTGGGGCTTCCTGGTCTACTAAATTTAGGGAAAGTATCCTAGGACAATAAACTGATCACATGGGAAGTAGGACCCTGGTTTCATACCTCAACCACAGACACTTGGGGAAATCCACTTGGGAGAGGCTAGAACACAAGCTAATGCAAACCCAGTCCAAAACTCAGCATTCTTTAGAGGGAAGAATTTGAGAAAATTTCTCAAGTAAAAGGACATAGAACAAAAGAAAGTCTTTTCTCCAAAGAGGATAGACAGTATGAAAAACAAGGGAAGGTCTTCCCATGGCACCTTGCATTTAGCAGGTGCTCAGAAAATGAATTTAATTTGAATAAAATGTGGTCTTGTTGGGAAAATTACTTTCTTTTCTTTTAGCTAGCCTTTTGCCAGGCCAAAAATAGTACAAGAAGCTTCAAAGAAATTTTCATCACCTAAAACTTGTCTTCTAATTTAAGGTCATGGTGAGAATTCCAAGAAAAAAAAAATGTTAAAATGAGGGAAAACAATCTTTTCAAAAGCAAAGTGTGAATTCCAAAAGCAGGTTGATAGGATATTTTCACTTGCAGTAAGACAGGTTGCTTTTTTGTAATAGGCTTTTTCTGTGATTTTGTGTTTTGTGTTCACAATTAACTTATTAAAAACATACAGAAATGAAAGCATCCACAATAATTCTGTGCAGCTAAGGTTGCAAGGATTAGGATTTAACTGAAGACCTTCACCATCTCCAGTTTCTAGTCAAGTGGGAATATTATCAATGTTGGTTTCACCAACCAATAATAATTTAAGATAGATGTCCCAGCTAGTAATCTTGTTATTAGATATGTTCTTTCACCAGGTATGATGTAAAGTAAAAACACCCTAGATCATTACTTGGTAAAAATGCTCTCACAATCTCCTTTGACCTCTAAAATGGTCTTGCTATGTAAATGAACTGGTGAACTTCTGAAGGGAAAAAAATTTGTCTCGAGCAAAAGGCCAGTAAAAAGAACAGTCATTTGTTTAACAGAGAGTGCTGGGATCATGTGTCCAGGATGAGTCTGCAACAAAATGAGGGAAAAAACAAAAAACAAAATGCAAGGTAATATATTTTACATAAAGCTGACCACTCATTTTTAAAAATTGTGCTTCATTCTGATATTATCATAAAATTAAAGAACTAGTAGCTAGTAGAGGGTTTTTATGTTAGTATTATGTCTGAAATGGATGCAATTTGAATTTGTGTTTTCTGTCAAACGTTTAAATAAAAATATTTTGCTGATAAAAATCCAAATTTTGAGGCCAATTGACTCAAATGTTCATGTTATTCTTTGTTCTTTTAAAACACTAGATGGGCTTCAATTTTGAAGGTCAAAAATTTGCCAAAAAACATACAAAAAAACGAGCAGGCAAAAGACCAAATAACACATCAAAAAGTTAAATTGTCCTTAGACAACTAACAAAACAATGAATGGACCAGCCCCTGCCCAAAATCAAGGAGTATTTCAATGGCAAACAAAACAGTTCCATTTCTTTGCCCCACAATATCTTTGTCCCCTCTCAGCCTGAAGCAATCAGAGTGGACATTGTCCCAAATTCCTCAAGACTAAGGAATGAACAAAAATAAGGGGGAAATGTAACCACTGACTAAACCAGATTTATTGTTATTGCAGCTATTATCTTGTGTTAACTAAGTAACTTGTAACATTGATATAACAATAAAATTTTAATTATAAAAAAGTCAAGTTCTATCAGTTTAGAGTTAAAAAAAAAAGAGTTTGACTCTTCCAATCTGTATATTTATAGGGCAAGCTTGAAATTCATAACTTAGCAGAAAAAAGTAAAAGATGTATGGAGAAATTGTGAGGAATTTGTCATGGCTCAAATCTGGTGCTCAGCCTTGGGCTACTTTAATATTTATCTTCGTAGAGGCATCTTTGTAGAGGAACAGAGAATATGGCATATGCACCTAGGATTTATTGAACGTGAGGTAAAAAATCTATTTTTGTAAGGCTATTTTTCTTCTGCGATAAATGATTAGGAGATGGGAAAAGAGAATCTTAAAATTGGTGTCAAGCTCTTTAGTCCATTCATTTGGGATTAGTCAGGAGATAAATATGTCTGTTTATAATGTATTGTTTCTGATGAAGTTGAAAAGATGGAGAGGAGAAAAGTATCACACAGGCAGGGATTTGTGAGGATTTAACTGAAATCCTAACAATGGAATTTGTCAAGTATAATGCACTGTCAATGACTTTTTATTGACGGGTTTGATACACAAGCTGCGTACAATCCTTTAACCAATTTTATGAGGAAATGAATGTTACAGAATGAGGATGTATCACTCTTTCATGCCTAAGATTTATAGATAAAGGCATTTTTCTCATGTGTTAACAAAACATGATCATCTAAAACATTGATCTTTGTCAATTTGGGGGCTTGTCTTAAATTGCAGCTGCACAGTCATAACAGTGGGCTATTTTTCCCTGCTCCCACATTAGCTGAAAGACTATTAGCACTCATATCCCACATCTATTTTTTAAGACAAAGGCTTCCATTAAGTTCTTCAAAAATATTCCATCTTTCTACCAAGCACTGGGTTGAATCAAGGGTGTGATTTGGAGACAAGATGGCAACCATAGAGATATCCTTCCAGTTTTACCCTCATTTCTAATTTTTTCTCTTCTTGTTTTCAGTTGCAGGGCTTAGTGCTCATATTTTACTTTGCACATGTTAAATGAGTGCTTGCATACTAGGCATACAATTATATAACTAGTTATGTATGTTCATCCATATGCATAAAAGCTAATGCATAATCAAAGCAAATGCTAAGTAGTAACTTAGGTATTTAAGCAAGAGTAAAACCACAGCATGGGGAGTCAGGTCTGAGTTGCTTTAGACCGACCTTGGCTCCTGTCTGCGGATGAAATAAATGTAAGTTCTGCCTAACTCTTGTGCTAATGTTTTTTTTCTGGTTATCCCCAAAGGACTAGCTTTGGAGCCTAACACATGCACTTAACCTTGTTGAATTTCTAAAAAGGTAATCACAAGAGAAAAGTAATACAGTGGGAAATATGTGTATACAGTTTTCTGGAGTCCCGTGGTTTACAAATACATATTTGAAATATTCCAGTTTATGGTCTACCAATAGACCAGATATATGTGACATTATAAATGATGTGAGAATCTGCCCCAACTTCCCCAGCCCCATGTCAATTGTAGAAAAGACTTGAGGAAATCTGCTATTTCTATAAGGACATGTTTTTTTCACCATGGTTCCCTACATATTAGTGTTTCCCATTTACATAGATATTTCTGTTCTACTCATTATTATTATTATTATTAAATATTTTATTTTTATTTCTCTCCCCTTCCCCACCCCCCAGTCCCCCTTTCCCCATCTCCTGCCCCGGTTGTTTGTTCTTGTGTCCATTTGCTGTGTATTCTTTGCCCACTTCTGTTGTTGTCAGCAGCACAGGAATCTGTGTCTTTTTTGTTCTGTCATCTTGCTGCGTCAGCTCTCCGTGTGGGCGGCGCCATTCCTGGGCAGGCTGCACTTTGTTTCGCGCTGGGTGGCTCTCCTTATGGGGTGCACTCCTCGCACGTGGGGCTCCCTTACGAGGGGAACACCCCTGCGTGGCAGGGCACTCCTTGCGTGCATCAGCACTGCACATGGGCCAGCTCCACTCGGGTCAAGGAGGCCTGGGGTTTGAACCGTGGACCTCCCATGTGGTAGACGGACGCCCTATCCACTGAGCCAAGTCTGCTTCCACTCATTATTTTTATAAATCTATCCTGTACAGTAACTATAGCAGAAATCTTTGCATCCTTCAAACATCTATCTTTGAAATTGGTAATGGTGATCTGGTTTTCCCACCTGGTCCCAATGGTTTCAGCTTCATCCTCTTTCATTGGGTCCTTAACTTTTTAAAAATCAATTTTATTGATACATATTAATAAAGCATACAGTTCCTCCAAGGTGTACAATCAATGGGATTTACTATAATCACACTTATGCATTTATCACTTCAGTCGTTATTAGAGCATTTTCATTATTTAGATAATAATAATAAAAAACAAAGAAACAAACAAGAAAATTCCTCACCTCTCAATCTCTCTGTTTCCCCCATTGTATATAGCTGCTGTTTCTGTCTATTCTAGCCAAAGTACGTAAAAATGGCTTTTAGTATAATCACAAATTTATACATTTATCATCCTAAATATTCTAAAACAATTTCATTACTCAACAAGAAAGACTCCAAACCCTTAGCATTCCTTCCTCAGACCTACATAACAACTATTCTTTGGTCTTTATGAATTGATTTATATTTACATTTTATATTAATGGAATCATACAATATTTAGTACTCTGTGTCTGGTCTCCTTCACTTGCTTTGATGGCCCTTAACATTTTCCCCCAGGTTTAGCAGAACACCTTCTTTGGAAGGGAGATGCTCTATAGTTCATGATCACTCTCTGAATTCTTTGGAAGTTGGAAGAACCTTTTAGAAAATCATTGTTAGCTGACGTCTTTCTATATTAAGTCATTACATGTTTATTTGCCCCTAAGCTTCCAAGCAAGCTCAGACCACTCTGAAAGTCAGCTCCGATGAGCTGGCATAATATATGACAGGAGCATTGAGAACATGGATGTTGTAGGAGCTGTGGTTAATAATCTTGGGGGCTGTTGGGCTGACTCCTTCCTAAGCCCTTAACTATTAAAATCAAAACACTTCAGACAGTTTAAAGGGTGGGAGGATATTTTTAGGAGCAATATATGACATGATCCTCCAAACTCCCCACCTCTACTGCCCTCCCGCATGCACTTTTAAAAAATCACCCAGACTCCAGGAAGGACAGACCAGGAAAAGAACTTACTAAATTCTTTCCTAATTCTGTAGAAAATAAAACTAAAATTATCTGAGTCTAGCAACTGGTTTTATTTTAATTTTTTTTAAAGATCTACTTTATTTATCTATTTCTCCCTACCCCCTTGTTGTTTTTCACTTGCTGTGTCTGTTTGAACGTCTTCTTTTAGGAGGTACAGGGAGCTGAACCTGGTACCTCCGATGTGGAAGGTACCAGGTAGCTTGAGCTACCTCCACTCCCTGCTTTTGTTGTGTCTCTCTTTGTGTTTTTCCTCCCCACGTCTCTTGTTGCATCATCTTGTTGCGTTGCATCAGACTGCTCTTTTCTTTAGGAGGCACAGGGATCTGAACCAGCGACCTCCCGTGTGGTAGGTGGGAGCTCAGTTGCTTGAGTCACATCCACTTTCCAAAGTAGATTTAAAGGTTGAAAGACAAAAAGCTATAACATAAGGAGTTTTACAAATAGGAAAAGTGGGGATGGGGTGGGGAAAATGATATTTATACCATTCAGAGGAGTATTCTGTGATGACTTAGATTACTTTCTTTTTCGTATTCTAAATGTTCTCTCAGTAAAAGGTGGTGATTTGGGGTTAATTCAGGATTATTACTTCGGCTGAAGTCCAAATAAAAATTCCATCTCAGGCTTCTCTTCTCCTTTCCTCCAAACTTGATTTCACCTCCAAGTTCTAGATTTATCTCAGAAACTGAGACTCTCCATTCCCTGGACACCCGTGGTCTCTGTTCCCTCTGAAGAAAATAAGGATCTAATTTCTGGGCAAAAGAAGAGAATAGTAGACACTGCTGGATAAATCTGAAAAGATGAAGTGTGGGAGCCAAATAACTCAGTTCAAATCCTGGCTCTGCCACCTTCTAACTATACTTTATCTCATTTAGTAATGTATCTGATTTGCCTATGCTTGAGATTCCTCATCTATAAAATAAGAATCATAATGATCCTATTTCATAGGATGATTGGAGGATTAAATACACTTTTATGCATGAGGCTTTTAAGAAAGAGGGACTGCTGGGTAAGTGTTCAGTGTTTGTTAGCAACTGTGATTAATCAGTTTCATAACAGCTCATGATCCTTCGACCACACAGCTACCTCTATGCTTTTAGTGCATTATACCAAATCTTTAGCAATTCAGTTAGGGTAAAATGGCCAGACACCATGGAGCAAATCTCAGCATGGGCGTACCAAGACTTTTAAGGAGTGTGGATAAATGCAGTATCGATTAAGGTGTGTAAGGTGGGTTGCTCAAAGGACAGTGCTGCTGGACTGGCCTCCAGCCATGAGCATAATTCCTTCATCACAGTTGGCCTTTCGCAATGAAACTCTTGACTGACCATCTAGAAATTCCGCTAAGTTCAGGGGCAAGTATATTCTTTTGTGAATACTATTCGTCCAGATGATTACTTGAAACTTGCAACACAGTGTGGGGGTGGGAGAAGAATGGGGAAGACTTAGGCAAGTAAGAGCACATTAGTCGATTTCATGGGAGAGCAATTTAGGGATTAAGGTAAATTTCTACCTACGTCCTCATAGCAAGCATTCACTCTCTTAAATCCTTCTGCCAACCATTCATTTGGAACCAAGGAATAAATTACAAAGGAAGAAAACACTGTAAAAAGATAGCTGGACTGAATTATCAGCTTTCCTAATATCAAAATATATAGAAAGAACATTGTAATTAATAAGCAGATTGTGGCAGGCCAACAAGTTGCTCGCCTAGTACTAACACCCTGGCACAGGAATCAAGATTTGTTTTGCAAGTAAATGTAGTAGTCAGCCCTTGCAAGATATCAATCATCAACTTAAGGATGTACTCCATTCATCTTTAACTGCCTTTAATAACTCAGGTGTTTTAGTAAAGAACGTATTTAAATTTGTACTGACTCAGCACTTTAAAATTGAAAGTCAATGCTCTAAAATTAACTTATGCCTATAAACACATGGAAATAAAATTTAATAAAAAGATATAAACGTCATCATCCCAGGCATGCATTTCTTTTAAAAATTTTTCATTTTTTTTTCTTTTTGCCTACTTTTCCCTTGGTTTCACTTATTCTCTTTCTCCCATGTCAGCTCACCTCTCCCTTCCCTTCTGGTCTTCCCTTCTCCCGGGAATTCATGTTAACATACTATATGCTTTCCATGGTTTTCTTCAATGTTTTATACATACATGAGCACACACATTTACAGAGTTTTAAAAAATTACATTTACAGGTCTGCCTCTTGCATAATACCTCACTTAACGGCAAAAAAAAGCCCTCAAAATCCAATGGTATAGCTTTACTTTTGATTGACTGCATACTATTTCCTTGTGTGGCTATACTAAAATTTATTCAGTCATACCCTATTGAAAGACATTTATTCTTTCAGCAATTTTGCCCCTGTGAACAATACTACTCTAAATATTCTAATGCATGTACCAATACAATGACTTGGGAAGAATGTTATTAATATTTTCATTTTACAGTTGAGGAAAATATAGCTAAGAAAAGTTAACTTATCTAAAAATGATCAACCATTTATCCTGTTTGAGTTTAGTATAATATTTTTCTCTATACCATATGATACTATTTTATTCATATTCTGATTCAAAGAGATGATTTACATTTTTTTTTTATAGGTGAGTCTCCTCAAAAACTATAGTTTATTACAAATTTAGGCCTTTGGGAGGAAATATGACAAACTAGAATTTCAAAGAGACAACTTCCAATGCAGGGTACTTCAAATTTCCAGGTCAAACATAATGAGCATAATGGATTTCTGGCATTGGGACAAGACCTTCTCTGACTTTAGATGAAACCTTTCTTGGAACTTATTCAAGAAAAACTAACTTGGGGATTGTGGGATTGTGATTCCAGAGAAAGGAAAGCACACAAGGGTTCCACATATATCTGTTTTATTTCTTGAGGAAGTTTTCCAATTTGCTGTGCAAAGAAATAGAAGCCAGGCCGAAAGTGGTAGTGGTACTAGGGTCAAAAGTCAGAGTTCAGAGCTGCCACATTGCCTGGGAATTGGGGCAAGAAATCCTGGACAAGAGGCAAGTACAGAGAAGCAAGCTCCTCACATCTCTGAACAGATTCTCTCAAGTCATTGGTTGATTCCTAAACCAGGTATCATGGCAATAAGTTTCCAAAAGTCCAACAGATGTCAGCTTCTGAGAGGCCAAATGGAAGAGCAGAGAATTCAGCTTGCGTGCTCCTGAAGAGATGACTCAAGTGTAATTCCTGACAAAGTAGAGGTGCTTTAGGAAATAGCCCAGACTTTAAGTTGAAATGGCCATGAACTAGGAATAAAGACCACTAAAAAATAGTATGGAACACACCCTAAGATAAATGATCATGGCTAAAGAGCATTCATAAAACTGACATATAGCAACCCCAAATGCTAAAATCAAGCATCAGCTGAATTAATGTGATCTGTAGTCCTATCTTCTCCCCAGAAGTAGAAAATTAACCTTGATCAAAGAAGATGACATCATCCAAAGTCTTGTCCTGTCATCTCCAAAGTCATATATCCAATAAAAGTTACTAGCAGTATAAAAACTGACAAAAATTTACAAAAAGACTATAGAAACAGATCTACAGAAGACCTATACAATTGCGTTAAAAGAACTATTATTCAAACGGTTTTTTTAAAAAAGATTCATTAATTTTCCCCTCCCTCCTCCCCCTCTGCCCTCCCCCTGCCCTGTTGTTTTTGCTGTCTGTATCCATTCGCTGAGTGATCTGTATCTATTTCTCTTTTCGTCTTCTCATTTTTCTCTTTTAGGATTCACCGGGATTCAACTATGGGGACCTCTGATGTGGAGAGAGGTTCCCTGTCATCTGTGTCACCTCAGTTCCTGGTTTCTGCTGCACTTCACTTTGACTCTTCCCTTCGTCTTTCTTCTGTTACATCATCGTGCTGCATGACTCACTTGTGAGGGCACTGGCTTGTCACATGGGCACACTTTCTCTTTTTCTTTTTTACCAGGAGGCCCCAGGGATCAAACCCGGATCCTTTCATACGGTAGGCGGAAGCTCTTATCACTTGAGTCACATCTGTTTCCCAAAATGCTTTTAAAAATGGGGGAAAAGATGGAGGATTTCATCAGAGCACAACAGGAATAAATAAGGGAAATCTAATAGAAATTCTAGAAATTAAACATATGGTATCTGGAAGTAAGAAATTAATTTATGATTTTATTAGTTTAGACTCAGCAGAACAGATATTAGTGGACTGGAGACTGGAAGACCAAAAAAAAAAAAAAAGGATGAAAAATAAAGAAAAAATGTAAAAGACATGGAAAATGATACAATGATGAGCAAATAAATATAGCACTGTCCAATAGAAATGTAATATGAGCAACAAATTAAGCCACACATGTAATTTAAACTTTTTAGAAGACATATTTTAAAAAGTAAAAAGAAATAGGGAAAATTAATTATAGAATATATATTTAACTCAATATATCCAAAATAATATTCCAATATATAATTGATTCTATTATGTAATTAAGTATAATTAATTGCCTTGCGACAATCAAAATGGACCAGATTTACCCTTACACTTGAATGACTAAAGAACCAGATAAAATAATAAAAAATGGTTTTCAAGATATGAGACTTCAAGCAGAGAAGGACAATAGTCCCAGAGAGAGAGGAAAAAAATGAGACCTATGAATGTCACATGTTATTGCCTTAAGAGAGTTTCTGGGCCACAGCACTGGCAGGGGGACCTCAAGGACCTGTTTGAGCATTTTATCTTCCTGCAACAGAGCATTATATAATAGTTGTTCATTTAAGTCTTTGGTGAAGCATAGCACCACACCCTTGTCATGCATTATTTGCCAATATTCAAACTAACAACTTCTAAATGATGTGTTATGTGATAGGACCAGTGGATTCTGCGTTCTTGAGTCTCTTCAAGCCTTCCATGCTCTAAAGTGGGCCATTGACCTGAGACAATGTTATGTAGGGTCCCATAGCAGTAATTTCAATACACTGGGAGGCTCTGGATTGTGGTGCTGCCTGAGACCTAAAGAGAAAGGCAAACCCACACCCAAGATAGAAGTAAATGCCAGGAGTAGTCACCGCTGTTTCCAAGATGGAAAAGGTATGATTTAATCAACCAAGAGGTTGAGCAGTCTCTTCAGGGGGTGGTGCTACACTAAGGACTATTCAGCTGTGGCAGTAGCTAGATCAGACTTGGTGAGATGGAACTTATGCTTTGGGTCGGTGCATAGTGTCCACCTCTGCTGCCTTGGCTACTTCACTCGTGGCCTTAATAGTCATGTCTTGGAGTAGCTGAGGATGGAAGCAGGCTTGCATCCTGTCAACCTGGCTGTGTAATGTCTCTTCTGCAGTAGATGCTCCCTGGTAGACCTTAACCTGTGCTACAAAATCCTCATACTTTGCGTCCAGTCCCAGTCCCAATTGTCATCAATCTTCTAGTCTTGTTCCTTCTATGCCAAGCTGGCAGCGTGTCTTTGGGGAAATAGCTTGGCTTGATGCCTTGATTTGGACGTTTTTCTCAGCCTCAGAATTGCAAGTTTGTAAGTTAATAAAGCCCCATTGTGAAAGCTAACCCATTTCTGGTTTATTGCCTTGGCAGCCTTTAGCAAACTGAGACAATGGGTGACATGTAGATTGTGGCTTGGTCCTAATTCCTGGGTGTGGAACAAGGAGGTGAAAACAGATTGCATCTTGTAGAAAATGAAGATGTCAAAAGTCACCTAGATCAAAGGGCTAGCTGTAAAAAAATTAGGTACGGGAATGTCAAGTGTGAGAAGCAGTGGGAGAATGAAATTGGAGCATGGCCCTTACTAATTGTGCAGATTAAAATTCCAAACCCTAGAGTGGATCTTTACACTGCTCCAGCTTATCAGCCTGGGGAAGGCAATTCACTTAACAATGCAGGGTCTGGAAAGACAGACCATCCTGGAGCTGTGATCTCATCCCAGGGGCTCCTCTTAGCGGGGTACCCCATAGATCTGCACAGATTATGCAGCATTGCACAATTCCAATGGCAGGATTCACAGAATGGTTTAGATAAATGCATTACTGGGATGTGTGATCCATTCTGCTGTGCAACCCTCCAGTGCCTCTCAGCAGCCTGAT
Organism: Dasypus novemcinctus; assembly: GCF_030445035.2. Lineage (NCBI taxonomy): Eukaryota > Metazoa > Chordata > Mammalia > Cingulata > Dasypodidae > Dasypus > Dasypus novemcinctus. Next base: position 163,509,968 of record NC_080675.1, read on the forward strand.
TTCAAGAATATGGGGAGACGGGCTGTTGAATCTTTCTAGTCAAGGCAGGAACATTTATAAAGGAAGAGAGAGGGGGAGAGGAGGGGGGGGGGAGAGGGAGAGAGAGGGAGAGAGAGAGAGAAGAGAGAGAGAGAGAGAGAGAGAGAGAGAGAGAGAGAGAGAGAGAGAGAGAGAGAGAGAAGAAACCCCTGAGTAATAGCTATAGTGTCCGTATATTTCATATCAAAACAGGAATACTTTTGAAAGGGAAAGGGACACTATTATAATTACATGAGGACACTACTTAAAATGGTGCTCTCCTGGGAAAACAGTAATGTTTCACCCCAGGAATGGGACAAAGTTCCATGGGCTTCATTCAGCCCAGATGATACTCTTTTAACACTTATTACCACCAAATACCAAAAAATGTCATCCAAGGGAGCAGCAGAAGGCATCTGAAAGACTCAATCTGAATCCTGGGCTCTAGCTGCCTCCACCCTGTGCCAGAGCAATTTGTACTTCTCTATATTCCTCATCCGTGTAGCTTTCAGATCTTTTACCAACCCCTCTCTGCTTAGGAAGGGCTGCAATTCAGCACAGCTTCTCAAAGCCTGATACCCAGAGTATGTTTTTTTAAATTGTCCTGCCTGTGCCCATCCTTGATTTACTTTACCTCATTTTGAAGAGTTCACGACATTTTATATTTTCTCGTCTCTTCAGGTGTTTTAATAACTAGAATTTATGATTGACAAATAGGACTTAATCATTCAAATATGTAACCATCAGGACCATTTTTATTTATAATATCAACCAACCAAATGTTTTGATTTAATGTAACTCTCGTACACATCATTGAATAAACACGTATCAACTCACCATATCGTGAAGGATGCTTATTATCTCACATGGTATCAGGCTCAGTCAGCGTGAGTTTTAAGGTGTACTTGTTTGTCTGCAGGTGAGACCCATGAAATCATCAGTGAGGGCCTGAACAACTTCTCATTCAGTATTCTTAGGAGGAGCCCAGGACTTTGCATTTCTGACAAGTTGCCAGGTGATACTGATACTGCTGTGCTGGGACCACCTTTTGAGAACCACTGTCTTAGAAGTAGTGATTCTATAATGACTTAACTACCCAGCACAATCATTGTGATACCTGGCTTGAAAATATTGGCAGTCATCATTTCGTTTGGGAATAACAAACTAAATGATAAATTACACATACTATTTCACCTAGGACCTTCATTAGTAGTGGCACCAACATTCTTCAAAATCATGCAATTCCTGAGCACAAATAAAAGCAAAATGGACAAATGTCAGTCGATTCAAATATTTATTGAGAACTTTCTCTGTGCCAGGAACTGTATTAGGCCCTGTGGTATGAACTGAAAAAGGAACAAGGCACTATGCACTTTTAGGAAAACTTACACAAGGCACACCATATCTTCTGAGAGTCACACTAAGAAAATCCTCCCACGCAGAAGGGGATTCCTGCCAGCTTTGAGAAGAAACCAAGAGATGGTTAATTATCATGTCATATGTAAAAAGTGAAACCTCATCAATTGTATTGGAGGAAGAAAGCATGGACATAAAAGAGGTGGCTAGCAGAGATCCCGAAGCTCAATGAACAAGCCCTGATTACCTAGTTCTGCCCAGGGAAGGGTCTTCTCTGCTCTTGATCTGACAAATAAAGCCCTATGCTGCAGGTGGATTCATTCGAGCAGCATAGGCTGATGCTAATGATTATTTTATTCATATACTGAATATCACTTATCTCTAACCCTTCCTCTATGTAGATTTCTGACCATAATGATATCTGAATGCACCAGTATATTATTTATTATAGATTAAACTTGACCTTCTGTGCACTTTTAAAACCTTGGTGAAATGGGTTAGCTGAGGTAGCCTCTCCAAGGGTATACTTACAAAATTGAGTTCCTGAGCCTGTGAGGCTAAGAAGCAGATTCTAGATTGTGCTGATCTAGCTTGGTGTGCAGGGATGGAAGGCAGCTTGGCAACAGCCTGCAAGTTGATATGCCCCAACCTTGCTTTATGCTTCTGTGAAAATGAAACCCTGTTCATAAATAGAAAGAAGACACAGACATGGATAGCGATATGCATCATAATGGATGTTTACAAGTAAGTGATACAGGGGCTCAACAGAGGAAAAGATTCAATTGGTTCAGAGCACCTGCAGAGACATCATGCTGATGGTGGCATTTGAGAGATGCCTAAAAGGATGACACAGTCTCCTACAAGCAAAGATGGAATGGTTAAGTTTGTAGATAGAGGAACAGCAGAGATGTGATAATTCCACTTGAAGAGAGAATTATTATTTGGTTAGGTCAAATGGTTATTTGGCCAGTGACATGCTATGTTTTGCAGGAGTTGGGGATCTCACTGCTTAACGGCTACAAGTTTTATCATAAATTCTGTCTGGCAGTCTTTTGTGAGTGGCTTCCCTTGGTCATCCCTGAAACAATGTTGTTTGGGGAGAAGCAGAGGAAGAAAATTTATCAAGGAACTAAGAATTCTGCAACTCAAATGACTCCTTAAGGAAATTGCAACCATTGCTGGGAAAGAGATACACCAGGAAAAGTTTTAATTAGTAATAGAGGAAAATGTTTGTTATATACTATTATTGCATAACAATACAATAACTATAATAATATGAACTAATTATATATTAATAGTACTTTACATGTTTTAATAGATATCCTTATTATTATATTTCTATAGGGATCCAAATATGATTCTAGGTTCAAGAAGGTAAGTCCCAACTTAGGGAAAGGACCAACCCATTCACTGAGTTCCTCTGGTTTAAGTCAAGAGATTTGGGACCTGCTTTGTGACCAAGCCTGGTGGGGTAGGATTTTGTGGAGGAACAACTATAAAATTGCCTGAAATTCTCACATTGTTGAAGGATCTTCTGAATCTCTTCTGAGGCTTCCTCAAGTATCTTTCTAGGGAAATCGTATATGGCAGTAGTTAAGAAACTGTATTCTGAAATCAGACTGTCTGGATTCAAAACCCTGTTTCTCGAGTTATTAGCAGTGATAACTTGTGCAATTTTCTTAGCCTTTCTGAGCCCTCGTTTCCTAACCTATAAAACGGGAACATAATAATATCTACGTCATAGTGAGATGCTTGGGGCTGGGTGAGGCCTGAGACCATAAACCTGGGTAATCACCCAGCACCCACTTCATTATCCGCTCCTCCTGTTTCTATTCTAGGATTTCTGAGCACTAGTGGGTAAGTCACATCTTTGTAGATTGATACCCTAAAAATGAAAAACTCTTGACATGAACCTCCCCACATTCCTTCAACAGCTGCTTTCAAACTTTCACCTCTCACCCCCACCTGCTCCTAACAGACAATTGTGCTTCTCATTTCTCTTTCACACATGCAAAAAACATAGTTTATTAGCCATGGAGCCTTTCAACTTTATGCCCATTACATAAACCATTCTGCATTGGCTGCTCTGTTTACCTCTTCTCTTTTTGCCTCCTTGCTCTTCTGAACTTCACATTCCTTCTCCAGGTAGGATGAAGACAACGTGCTCAAAAGCTGGGGTGAAATCTGAAAAATCAAACACTCACCATTGGGTGTAGTGGTATGGAAGTCTTAATTCAGAATCCAATTCTCTGTATTGTATTGATTCCACCATCACCAACGACTCATGCTAAACTGATGGGATCCACCTGGCAGTCTAACAAACACTTCTCATCTTAGTCGCCACTCTATGGCTTTTGACCACCGTTGACCACTACAGCTTCTGTGAATCTCTCTTCCCTTCCCCTCAGATGTGCCACCACTCTCTTGTGTTCTGCCTCCACCTTCTCTAGTCTCTCGCTCCCCACACTCTTAGCGTGCTCCTTCGTCTCACTCCTTCAATGCCTATTTCCCCAAGTTCCTTCCTCACCTCTCTTCTCTTTGCACTGTACAGTGTGTCCATCGCTGGATTTATCACCTACACTGAGAATGACTTTTACATTTAAATCTCTAGCTCAGCCCTCTCTTCTAAATTCCAGTCTAGTTACCAGAAAGTGCCACATTGGTGTTGCAGCATTGCCACAGGAAGATTTCCAAATTGTATTTCTATCTGAACACAGCATCTTCATATTTCTTTAGGGAATGGCACATCTTCCTTTTACCCAGGTGCTCAAGCCAGAGAAAAAACCTGGGCAGTAACCTGTATCTTCCCTCTGTTCAATGTTCCACTCTATCAGTTGCTCCCATTCATCCTGCCTGGGAATGTTTTTTATCTTAGTCCCTTCTTTCCAGTCCCCAGAAACTCAAAACAGTATTTTTTGAAATTCTCCTTCCTCGGAAGTCTCCTTCTCTAATCCAATGTCACATTCTTCCAAAATACTCTTTTTTAAACATAGATTGGATCCTGTCTCTGCCCTGGGCAAGCATTGTGACTCTTTGTTGCTTTTCTACACAAGAAAATGAACATGTCTTCGTAGAGCCTAAGGCGTTTGGATGTGGTTCTTGTCCCATTGGCAGTTTCATTTCTTGACCCCTTGCCGAAACTTTATATTTCAGTAATACTAAGGTCCTTATGTTTTCTTAGAGATAGGATACTCCTGCAAGCCTCTACACCTTTGCAACTTTATTTTCTTTACAGAGAATGGTATTTCCTTTCCCATTCCCACATGTCTTCCAGATCTGTCTGCCTGGCAGTGGACCCTCAAATACTGCCTAGGAAAACTGTTCCGTTCTTAATAGAGAAACTTATGGGAATCCTTCTCCTTTATTTCTGCTGTACTTGACTTCCTTGCATGGGCTAATTTGCTTTATTTATTTGTCTGCTTGTGTGTAGATCCTCATTAACAGTGTACAACCTGAAACAGGCTCTTTACATTGAATTCATTGCTCCTAAACACTTAGTACATTTTGAACAAGGGAAAAAGTGAAATCTGATGCTAATAGTTGCCCTCCCCCACACTGACCCATGGATTTGGGGACATGTCAAATCACTGGAGGAGCATTTAAAAACACAGACTCCAGGGATCCTCCCAAGATACACTGAGTCAGAATATCTGAGTTAGAACCCAAGAATCAGATTTTTGAAAAGTTCCCCAGTCCATTCTCATGCAACCACAGAAAACAAAGGGAAATCACTAAGCCCACACCATCTCAGATGGATGAACATCTCTTATTCTCTAAAACACTTGGTTTTCAACTTCCTCATGTAGACATTTGCATTTGTTTCTAGCACCACGATCCTTTGACTACATAGATATTTAACCGGCAGTGTTGCAAAGATAACTAGCCACTGACATAAGTCATGCATGCACAGTTTGAGTGGCTATTTCCTTTATTTTTATTTATTTATTTGTCTTTAAATGAGTTTCATAATAAAAGCATTGAGCTTTTTAAAACTCAAGTCCCTGTAGTATCAGCATAGCTCGGTAGATGGCAGTATGACCTCAGGAAATGACGGGGGATGCCTTCCGGGCTGCCACGGGATGACAGCATTGCGTGGGCTTCTGAGTTGAACAATAGAAGGCTGTAAATCATGCTTAGACTATGATTTCATAGTTTGAAAACCCCGTATAGCTAGTTCATTTAAAAGCAAGCTTTACCTTCTTTCTTTGTCTCCTAGGGTTGCTATAACAAAGTACCCCAAAGTGGATGACTTGAAACAGACATTTATTGTCTCTGTCCTGGAGGCTGAAGTCCTAAACCAGGTATCAGAAATCAAGGCCCTTGCTCCATCTGAAATCCGTAGGAGAGAATCCTTGTCTGCGCCTTCTAGCGTCTGGCGCTGGCTGGGGGGCCTCAGCCCTCCTCGGCGCGGAGCTGCCTCCTCCATCCTCTCCCCTTAGTCATGCTGTGTTACGGCCCACCCTGCTCTAGTATGACCTCATTTTAGCTCATCACATCTTCAAAGACCCTATTTCCAAATAAGGACGCAGCGGCAGGATTGGAGTGAGGACTTAAACATATCTTCTTGGGGGACATAATTCAACCCATGGTACTTCTCAGGGTCCCAAAAGGGATCGTTTAAGAGACTCCATCCACTATAGGATCTGTGTTGTGTCAGGCAAAACCGTGTCTCTCTCTGCCTCTTGATGTGTATGTTCCTGAAATGTGGACACAAATTGTTGGCGTCTTCGTTTCCTCCTAGGTGAAAAATCCCCATGGAGAGCTTGACAAAAAAAAACATCTTTATTAATCATCATTTGTGACGTTAGGGTGGAGGCTAGATGCAGGTTTTGAAAGGTTTTGTAAGGTTTTGAGGGGTTTGTCAGACATAGTGGGTGGCAGAATCTAAATCCTCTAGGGCAACGTCACATTCAGGGGGCTGAGGAGAACGGGAGTCTGGGGAAACTTGTGCAAAGCAGGCAGGCAGCTCTCGGCCCGGGTCCACGCGGAGCTGTGGGACCCGCATAGCAGATCCTCCAGGTTTTCAGGAAGGGCTAGTCACTTTTATGTGGAATCTCCCGGTTCTCAAATATTGACAATTAATCCAGATAATGTGCAAAAGATTTAAAAAACTCAAATAAACCAAAAACTGGGAGCCGAATTCAAACTTCACCTGCCGGTGAGCAGCTCCTGTGTTCGGAAAAGTTTGTAAGGGCAGGAGGCAGGCGGGAAGGGGGTAGAAAGCAATCGCTGGGGGCCCAGGACCACCTCCACATTTTGCTTCGCGTTTTCTCCCAGTAAAGCACGTTTAAATAATCTCCAGAACACTTGTCACCACAAGAGAATGTGGATCTTTCTGAAAGTAATGTTTTCCTTAAAGAGAGTCCCCGAAATGAGTATTTGCTCTTTGAATGTTAAATAGTCTCAACACCGCTGCTTATAATTATTTTCCTCTGCTATGCTGGCAGGGAATTCATGCTTCTACTTGTGCCATAGAAATATTTTTATAAAGAACAATTGCCACAATATTTCTAGGTGGCTCATTTCAAAAAAAAATTTTTTTAAATGTTGGTAGTTTAATCGTTATTTTTTCTGAGTATGAAAGCAATACATGCCCATTGGGGGCAAATGGAAATAAGCATCAAAAATTATATAAGGGTATAACTTAGAAAAGCAACGGCCCTAGCAATGCCCCCCTTCTTTACTTCCCACCTCCATCACTGAACAGCTCTGTGTATGCTTTTACAGATGCTTCCTACGTACATCGAATCATATAAATATGAAAAAATATATAAATAAGAATTCATCACTTGTTCCACAAAAAAATGGATAATACTAGTTTGTAATCCACTTTTCCACAAAATCGTTTCACTCAATGAATTGTTTGCTATATTGACTGGATTCTTTCTCTTGAATGATCTGGAATAGACAGCAAATCTGTGTTTGAATTGTGGCGCCACTATTTACCAGTATTGGCAGATGCAGCCTAGCTTTTTTCTCTGTCTTTAATGGAGATATTTCTGTTTTTTCACAACTAAGCATAAGGCTGCTGTTGGTTTAGTTTGCATATTTTTAGTGTGTTGAAGAAGTGTCTACCTATTTCTATATAAATAAAATATTTAACTTTATTTTCAAATCATGGATGGACATCAACTCTTGCTAAAATGGTTTCTTGACATCTATTGAAATGCATATGACTTTTTTTTTTAACTTTTGGTCTTTTAATATGGGGAATTATTTTAATAGGTTTGCTATTAAGGATCTGTCCTTGTGCTTTAGTATAAACTCTACATTATTGTACCATATTTTCCTTCTAATTTTTTACTCAATTCTCTTTTATAGAATGTGGGATTGGCTTGTAGTTTTCTTTTCTTCAGCTTTTAGGCAGATGTTTTAAGACTGTTTTCTTGTAATGCTGGTTTTGTTAAACTGACTTTGGTTTTTTTCTGGAACACTTAAAATAGTTGCAGCATGATTTTTATTTGAAAATGTGAAAAGAATTTATATCACTGAGCCTGGATGCTTTTTAGGATTGAGCTCTTTGACAACTTTTTCGAAATTTTTTTTTTTCTGTAGAAATCAGTCTCAACTTTTGGGGCATATTACACTCACTTGGAGATTTCTTTTTAAAATACTTATGCTCGAGCTCCACATATAACTATTAAGTGAGAATCTTTGGGGGTAGGCATTCAGTAGTTTGGTTTTTTTTTGGTCTTGTTTATAAACTAACTCCTATTCCACCCCCACGATTTTAATATGTAGCCAGAATTGAGAAATGCTGCTTAAATCTCTATATCTTCTTGAGGCAATTTTAACAAATGTCTACGTGGATTTAGAAACCCAACAACTTCATCTATGTTTAATTTAGTTGTGCTTTTTCATACCGCTGAATAAAAAATATTTATTTTTTCATGCTATATGTTTTTCTTTTTTATGTTAGATTTTCCAGTGGTTGATCTGTTACTAAATATAGAACCAGCTCTGGGATTGATTTGTCAATCTTACTTTTAGAAATGTCTAATTTATTATTTATCCATTATTTCTCTTAAATTTTCTGTTTTCCTTCTGCTTATTTTTATCTTTTCTTATTGAGTTGGATGTGAATTCATTTACCTTTTCTCTTTGTTCTCTAGTATGGAAATGTTTACTATAAATTTGCCTCTCTACATAGCTTTAGCCATATTCTAGTGTTGTCATTATTGTTCTTTTCCTGATATTTTGGAATTTGAGATACACTATTCTTGTTTTTAAAAATACAAGATAAAAATCAACAATTAAAATTTCTGGTTCAGAATATTTTATTGGGTTTAGAATATTTAAGATAGTATTATATAATTCAATTAATTTATTCTGTAGTTCAAAAGATTATATTTTAATTGACTAATGTATATGGTCAGTTTTTATAAATTTTATAGCATATTAAAAATATATTCTCTATTTGCTAAGCACTACTTTATTGTGTTATTAAGTCCCTTATAGTCATTGTTTTTCTGTTTACTTTTCCATTATTTATATTCTGTAGACTTTGTTTCCAGTGTTGTGATTTTTTTAACTTAGTATATAAAGATTCATTTTTGATATACTGGCCTGTCATATTATGCATTTTATTATTATAAAATTTATCTTTACTATTTAATTTTCCTTTTCTGATAATAAAATTGAGGTCCTTGTTTCCTTTTATTTTCTTATTTAAAGTATTTACCTGGTAGCTCTGTTTCCAACATTTTGCAGTCATTTTAATTTACATTATCTCCTGTACAGTTTAAATATTTTGGTTTTAATTATAGATATAGTCTGAAGGATTTAAAATATGCATTGATCACATTTTCATTTAGTGGTTTGAGATTTTTTGGTTTAACTCAAAAAAGGATGTATTCATTAATAAGGGTGGGAAATGAAGTTCAAGTTTAAACAGATGATAAAAAAAATACCCCCAATTAAATCTTAGAATGAATTATGCAGAGGAAATCATTGCTACTGTTGCTGTCAACCTGTTTCCCACTCTGATTACAGAAAGCTAAAGAGTGAAAGAGAGTGCATGCCCACTTCTTGTTCCTGTGTCATTCACTCTTGAAGTAAAGCCCAGCAAGTGGGTATCTGTTGGCATAGCCTGAATCATGTGTCTGGACCCAAACTGGAGGGGAGAGGGAATATTCATTTTCACCTTTTATACTTGGGGCAAGTTTTCCCTATCCATTAGGACTCTGTGTCTCCACAGACACAGAGCAGCTCAGAATCTGAAAAGCAAACCTGAAAGACACATGTGCATTATTATTTTCCTAATGATTAGCTCTAAAATTAAAAAATAATTTATCTAATATATGTCTCTAATAAAAACATAGTTAATTATACTACCGCATTATTATATTATATTTTAGTAATATAATATGTAATTGCATTCCCTCTAATAATATATAATATATTGCATTATCTAATGATATATCAAATAGATCTATTTATTGCTTTAGTAACTATAGACTATACTTATGGATTCTTTGCTATGAAATATGAAGAAATTAGCACACTTATGTTTCTTCCCATCTCTTTTCATCTCTCAAAGTTTATGAATTGTATTATTTTATATTGTCAACATTTAAATAGTGGCTCTATTTTCCATAGTCACAGTGTTCTTACAAACAAACTTCTAGTTTTAACTAAATAAATTGGGAAATAAGCTAATTATAGGGAGAATGATGTAATAAAAGTAATTAATCCAAAAGAGAGCAAAACAGGAGGAAAATAAGGGGGACTCATCTCCAGATTATATAAAGGATTATTATAAAGTATAAATAATAGACAGCAATGAACCTAGCAGAAAAGTGTGCAAGGAACTTGAATAAGATCTCAAATGAGAGGTTGTAAGGACCTAAGGTTGTAAGGACATTCAACCCTACAATAAAATAAAATAGATAAAGTAAAGTAAGATAGGATAAATGAACAAAAGAAATTAGAATGAAATTAAAACCACAAAAGAAACACTGCTACAAATATACCAGAATGCTTAAAATTAAAAAGTCTGTCAGAGCCACTTATTTGCAAAGACGTGGAGCAACGGGAACTCTCATTCCCTGCTGTTGGGGTTGGAAATCAGCATCTTCTAAACCTGAACATATACATCTCTTAGGACCCGGTATATTCTCTCCAGAAATGCACACATGTGCTCCAAAAAGACATGTACAAGAAGTTCATAAAACGATACTTATCATAGCTGCAAATTGGAAGTAAGTTAAATATCCATCAACAGTAGAATAATGAAGTTTTGATATATACTGTATCAATGAAAACAAACTACGTTGAACTGCAAAAACTTGGATGAATCTCACACATACAATGTTTGCTGAAAAAAAGCGAGGCACAAAAGATGCTTTCTGTGGGATTCTTTTTATATGAAGTACAAAGGGAGGCAAAACTAATCTATGGTGTTAGAAATCAAAATAGTGGATGGGGTAGGATTAAGCAGGAGCACAGAGGGAAGTTTAGGAGGGTTTGTAATGTTCTATTTCTGGATTTGGGTTATGATTACAGGGATATTTCATTGACTGTTGTGTGTAATAAATCTTCCTGAAACTCTGTGGCTTAAAAAAAAAGGAATAATTTATTAATAATAACTTGCTGTTTCTATGGATCAGGAATTCAGAGAAGGGGCAGTAAGGACAGCGTGTCTCTGCCCCACGATGTCGGGGGCCTTAGCAGGAAGGCTTAAAGACTGAGACTTGGAAACACATGAAAGCTTGACTGGGATGGGAAGAGCCACTCCCAAGATGGCTCACTCACACGGCTGTCAAGTAGGTGCAGGTGAGTTGCTTCCTTTCTCGTGTGAGTTACGTCATGAGATGTCTGCTGACTTCCTCCCAAAGCAAGGGATCCAAGAGGGCAAAGCAGAAGCTGCAATCTTTTACGATTGTGACTTGAAAGTCACACAGTGCCACTTCTGTAGTGTTCTACTGATCATCCAGGCTTTCCAGGGTTCACTATGGAGGGGAGGACACCAGGGGGTAAATGGCACTTGGCCAAGTTCTTTAGGGCCACTTTAAGCCAGCCAACACCAAGGTGCTCACTTTCTGCATTTCTCTGTATGCATGCTCTACGGAAAGAAAATATTTACTTGAAATACATTTTTAATTCGTATTATTTAGAAAACAATAGCGAGTGTATTGCCCATCAAAATATATGGAAAATAGTGAAGAAAGCCCTGAGAGAATGTCACATTTTTAAAGGCTTTCATTATTGTCATGCTAAGAATGAAACTACGTGAACTATGAATTCATCACAAGTACTTAAAATCAGCAAAGCAAATCTAAGTAAAGAAGGATAAGGAAATTATAAAGATAATGTCAGAATTTGCAATGATTGTATTCTGTAAGTACATGGACTCTAGAGCCAGAGCTTTTCTTGAAGCTCAGCTCTGCTGCTTCTTCTGAAGGAAAGTCACTTAAATTCAGTGTGCCACAGTTCCCTCATCTATCAAATGGGAATAAAACTAGTACCTGACTCAGGGAATTTTGTGAGTATTAAGTAAGTTATTATTCTTATTAAGTTAGTGTTTCTTTGGACAAACTATGATAAAAGCCAAAAAATACAAATACATTCACTGACAAGTAACAAGAAGTAGAATGAATTATGCAGAGAGGTTGTAAACATTGCGATAACACAATGTTCAACTCTCTAATATTTAAACAACTTTTAAATGGATAATTGCTTGTTTAAATATAATAAAATTAACCAAATTATCAAAAAAACAATCCATAAATAAATCAATATAAGTTCAAATATAGTGGAAAATTTTGTTAAAGTTTGATCTTTAATAAAATTTTCAACCATATAGCTTCCCTTCCCCCCCAATAATCTTCTGCTCTTATATCTGTTTGGTAGTTTATTGTTTATACATTTCTTTTACATGCTTTACCTTTTTGACCCTAAAACTATTCAATGGGTCAGGCAAGTAAGCATGTTTGTGATTTTACAAGAAGGAAGCCGATGATCAGCTAAATTAAATAATTTGCTGATTATCACACAGCTGATAAGTCTCAGAGCCTGCGCTCGTTAATATCTTCTTTTGTTTTCAATAGAACAATACCAATTAAGACTCAAATTGCTATTAAAAATTTTAATTTATGTTGCATATGACATCTTAGAGAGCGTTTAGGTAAAAGTTCACAAGCATTGAAAAGTTCTGCCACTTCTAGGCTTCACTGAATTCATCTGGGATGAGTCAGCTACTTTACACCCTGGGAGTTCTTGAAGTTTAATAGTACCCAGTAATATTTTCAGGGAAAGGAGTTGTGTGGTCAACATACACTGCTGACAATTTACAAATTAGATTTAAGTTGATTTAAGTGATCCTAAGAATATGATTCACTAGACTGGTATTTCATGCCTGTAAAAAGTAAGATAAATTAGATAACTCTCAGTCATTTGACACCAGCAGAAAATGTTTTTCTTTTAAGCTGTAGGGAGCAATCATCCCAATCTGGTAGAAAAATCTGGGCTATGGAAGGTGTTGGTTGTGTTTTACTCTTTTTGGATTTCATTTAAGCCTTCATTTTTGTTTTTAAAATCTTCTTACAGGTTTCCCATGCTCTTTTTTTCAGTCTGACTGATTTGCCTAAGAGATCTCTGCCTCCACAGAACCTAGCAGGACCCAACCATGTTTACATTCTTCTCTGCATACTTCTTGACCTAGCAGTGCCTCAGTCCTGAAGAGTGCCCAAGTGTAAACACGATTCTTTATATAGGCTCCAAGAAGAGGTACCCCAAGCAAATATCATGTGACTCCAAGCCTTTGAAAGCTAATATTCAGCAGTCTTGTGTTCTTCACTTTCAAAATATTTGTCTCTGGAAATAATTTGAGAATGAGTTTGTCAAGGGGAAGTCAAAGTAGACAAAACCCAGTACTCAAATGTTTCTCTCTATAGGTGTCTAACTAGGGGTTGTGACGTGGACACATCAAAAGGAGTGCCTACATCACCTGTGGTTTTTCTATAAACAACAAAGCCTGCAACCTGAGATTCACATTCTACACCTCAGTAACCCTTGGCAGAGAAAGAGGACCTTAGGGTTTAAGTTCAGTGATTTTTTTCATATTGATGTATTAATATTATTCGCACTAAATAAACTTATGTGATGTCAAGACAAGGGCACATATTGCCAAATTTAAAACTGTTTTTTAATGTTGGGGTTTCAAGTTCACGATTTTTTGAAAGCAAATCAATTTTATTGATAAACATTAATAAAGCATAAATCCATCCAAAGTATACAACCAATGGTATTCAGTATAATCACATATTTGTGCATTAATTACTTCTTTCTTAGGGCACTTTCATTATTCTGATAATAAAGAAAAAACAAAACTCATCACCTTTCAATCTCTCTATGCTTTCCCTGCCGTACTTAGCTGCTATTCTGTTTCCTTCTTTCTAGTATACTGGTATTTATAGTTTGTTAAAACAGTCTTATATATGCAGTATCATCCATATTTGTATTTTACATGAGATTTTACTATTTTATACAGTTCCATGTTAAAATTTTTAGCTTTCCTTCTAGTAATATACATTACCTTAGACTTTCTCTTTCAACCATTATCATTCCCATATAATAGCAAACACCATGATATGCTTTCACCAATTCTATTCATTTCCAAAGATTTACAAACAAACTTTTTACCAATTCTGCACAGAATAACCCTCAGCTTTCCATTCTCTACCCTCCTATTTTCTGGTGAACTATATTCTAATTATTAAGTCCGTGAGTTTACACAATATATTTAGTTCATAATAATGCAATCATACAGTATTTGTCCTTTTGTGTCCAGCTTGCTTCACTGCCTCACTCAACAAAATACCCTCCAAGTTCACCCGTGTTGTCATATACTTCACAACTTCATTTCATCTTACTGCTGCATAATATTTCATTATGGGAATATACCACAATTTGTTTATCCATTCACCAGTTGGTGGCCACCTGAGTTGTTTCCAGCTTTTGACGATCGTGAATAATGCTGCTATGAACATTGGTGAAATTCACTGTTTTTAAAGGAAAAATAAAATCTTAGATGATAATGGAAATAAATCCTTGCCATCAATTTGGTTTTTAGTAAATGCAATGTTAAATGTCGGTGGTATAGGTTAAATGACATGCATAAACTTTGTTTACATCAAATTTTCAATAATTTAAAAAGTTGAGTGATAGAGTAAGTCCTATAGAACACATTCTTTGATACAAATTAAGGGCTTATTCAGGGCTTATTAAAATTAATTTAAGGGGTTGACAAATTAAGATTATAACAAAACAGACTGTGGCCAATTCCTCTTTGCTTTGAAATGCTAACGTATTTTAATCATTGTCCTTGACAGTGAAGAACCAAACAGTAGTCATATCTTTGAGAAGAGACTAAAATAACCTTTCCAACTGTAATACAAGTTTAGAAATGAAAAATAAACCTCATCTGAATTTGTAGCCTACTAGAAGATGTAAGGCATAAACTAATATTTTGTAACCCAATAATTTGCAATAATTAATTCATTTAAAGATCTTTGTTGAGCATGTACTCTATGTCAGATTCAGGGAAAGGGGTTTGGGTAGAGAACTGAATAAGGCTCCTTAAAGAACTCAGAATCTAGTTGGAAACTCACAAATAAGCAGAAAACCATTAAGACAGAAAGTTCAGCGCTATGATAAGAGAAGGAAAGTGTCCACAGAGTCAGAAGCACCCAGCTCATGTTGGAGAGTCAGGGATGTGACAGAAGCATGGGTTATCCAGGCTGTGGGTTGTTGAGAGGTAGCCAGGCAAAGGGGAGAGTGTTGCCAGGCTTTATTTCCTTCTCAACAGGGGATGGCATCAACCTCACAGTCAAGTTCAGTGGGATTAGTAAAGAGGCCGAGGAGCTTGGCCCTACTGTACTATCACCTTGCTTCAGGCTAGAGGCATTTTAAGTCTAAGTGAGAAAGATGGAGCAGGGAGATGGAGCCAGGTTCTAAAGCCCTGGGGTCAGAGGGACTTAAATCCTTGTAGGGCTCCTATTCATGTTTGGAAAGTAGACTGTGTTCCAGATGCTTGTGTCCAGAAGGGCTTGGAGAATCCCATCTCACTCAGGCTCATTAGTAATCTGCTGATGGAAACAAGGAAATGGATTTATCTTTAGTGCAACTCAGTAAGTGGTAAGGGTCTGTGAAGCTTGGTCCAGCCAGCAACCAGGAGAAGTGAAGGATAGATTGTGGAGAGAAGACAGAAAATTCTAGAATGTTGTAGAGGAGGTTATAAAGAGCTATGAAGATGACCAGTGTAACAAATAAGCTTGCTGGGGTACTGGAAGATTCCTTGCTTAACCCAGAAAAATGCCAGCCATCAGGGAATATTTGAGAACCCTAGGGAAACTTTGGAGGGCTTCCAACTTCTGACCTGGGAAAGAGAGAGAAGATTCTGATGGAAGACATCCTGTTCAACTTTATTTTCCTATTTTATTTGTGTTTCTGCTTTTGCTTGAATAAATGTTGTATATTTAGCTTTTACAAAGTGTGAACACCTCAGTTCTAGTTGTCAAGACGTAAATCTTAACTTGGTTATCTTGTAGCTAAGAGTTCTTCAGGAATTAAACCCCTTTGGGCTTAATGTTCTCCTGTGAAAATTTACATAATAGCATCTACCTTAGAGGCTGTTGTGAGCTTTATAAGAGCAAACATCTGTAAAGTGATTAGCAGAAGCCAGCAAGGTTACCGGGTAGGGTTGTATAGATTGTGCACTGCACATCTCTGGGCAAAAATCTATCTGATGGCATCCCACTGAGATATGAGTTAGAAATCTGCACAACCATGTTTGTCAGGCACTTGGTGAGAGGGTGATAAGTGGTGGCCATGGTGATGACAAAGAGGCAGAAACCTTGTTATAAGAGCAGAAAAAGAGAGAAGGCTGCACGGGTAGGGAAGTGCGAGGCAAAACCCAGCCCTGCCCACACTGAGCTAGAACAGTGCTTTAAGACCCAGGTCTTAAGAATTGGGTGGGACAGAACTGTTCTGGTGGTTCTACAGATCGAGAGGCTCCAGTGCCTGGCTCCTGGGAGCCTTCTCTAATCTTCCTTTAGAGAAGGTGTGGCAGGCATTGGTGACTTCTATGGAGCTTTCAAACCCCAATCAACAAGAGTCTGTGAATTTGGGAGGTTTAGACAGTGACATGTTTGACTTCATGGAGGGTATGAAGACATGGAAGGTAACACTTGTGAGCCCAATGTCAGCAGGTCAGCACAGCCTCTGAGCTTGGAGATATCATAGAGCTGCTCCCCTCATGAGCACTTTGTGGTTGATGCTGGCAGGTTACCAAGGCTACTTGCAGCAGACACATTAGGTGGCCTTTGCTTCTTTTGCAGTAATCAGCAGAACTTTTCTGGCAAAGCTCTCATTTCATCACAATCTTTCACTCCTAGAACAAGTTCACAACGAGGGTGAGGAGGAAAGATTCAAAGGAAGAAAAACTACCAAAATACTCTTTCAGGTTTTTTATTTTACATATCATTGGATTAAGGAAAATGTATTGCCAATTAATCTGAGATGGTCGGAAAAGAAATCAGATATATGTGTTGCTTCAATCACAGCTCATTTTTCATTCTAATATCAGCTTCCACTCCACCGGGCTTTCAGAAAAAAAAAAAATGATGCATCACCCTTGCTGAGGAACTGGTATTGTGTGTGTGTGTGTTAAAATTCGAAACAGTGGTGATACTTTGAAAATAAGAATGACCTTCTGAGATGATAAAACCTTGAAAAGTAAAATCTTTATACAACTATTCTTAAAAATAGAAACAATAATCATAATTTTATTGCCCTAAAAGAACCGTAAATTTGATTCAATTAAACTTTTTTATTTAAAATGTGAAACTATGAGATCCAGAAAGGGGATGGTCAGAGGCTAAAAACTGTTGGGAGATAATTCTCCATGGACCTTTTGCATTTCTACACATCTTATGAGAAGAAGCACTGACAATCTGCAGTCTGGACTATTATTTCAAGGATGTTTCTTTAGAAAACCACCTTGGAAGAAAGAGTTAGTGTTTCCCTCTTGAACAAAGGACAAGCCCACTTATGTTAAATTATTTTTAAAAAAAATGGGATTCCCTAAGCTCAGGGTGCTTCTCCTGTAACACAATCCATTGTGTGTGCAGGGCACAAGCTGGTACCATCTGCATCGTCCTCTGGGAATTTGGGGCAAGGGAAATTGATGCAAATATGCTGATGCTCACGCCACTGGCTGTGCCCTGAATAATAAAATCTTTTGTCTCTGACCCAGGAGTCTTATGTTTCCTGCCAGCATCCATGCAACTCTGGTAGGCTATCTCATTAGCTTGCAAGAAGAATAAAATCTCAGATCTTTCCAATTGTTGATGAAAGTAAGGGCCCAAAGAAGGAATTCTGATTCATGATCTGTTGTCACGGTGTTATCTATTTGATAAGAGGTTTGCAAAGTGTTGCTTTTCTGGAGAAATGGTTTTTAAATGAATGGAAACACACACACACATAGGTTTCATGATTCTGTTGAGAAATAAGGACATTTTAAAGCTCATCCTAACTTCAGGTTGAAAACTTAGCTAGAAAGTGGTCCAGGCTAAGAGTTTGGTAGCAGGTTCAGTGTTTTCTTTTCAAACTGAGAATTAGAGCTCTGTCCCGCCTCCCATCATACCCACAGCCCTGATAGCCTTAATTTCTATGGAGTTTGTCTATTGGCTATTTCTCCTTTACCCTGTCACTCCACCAATCATGTCTTCAAATCTAGTTCTTTCAAAATCATTTATTGCTTGAAAGGACATGTTTCTCTCTATCCTTCCACCTCGTGGTGTTTACTCGGGGTTGTCATCACTGCAGCCTGGCCATTATTGCTGTGCTGAATAAGAAGGTTCCTCTTGTTTTGCTATTCTCCAGAGCAACCCTGTCATAAATCCTATAGGCTTCATTTGCTTTTTATCCTCTCTGACTTTCTGCTTGCTATTCAGAGCAGCAGACTGGATGCCTTTCTATTTCACCTCCTTTGTCTGGTCTGCCCAAATAAGACGTGCACTTTTATCAAAGTGATTCACGGCTTGCCCCAACCACATCATTTCACCATGTGTAGGGGATCTGACTCTTGAGAGAACAAGGAAACCAGAACTGCCTGGCTGAGAAAAACAAGGCTCTTGAAGTGATTGCAAGGATCTTCTAGGAATCATGAGGGAATATTGGATTGTGCACAGGTGACTGTTCTCCTTGGCATTCAAGAAAAACTTAAGCAGGGAACATGCACCAGCCCAGGCTAATAAACACTTAAGCCACAGTCTCAAGACCAGGTGATTACTCAGGCTCTTGAATCCAAAAGCAAGAGGATCGTACTGAAGATCATTAGTGTTGGAGTCTCTTCTAACCTTTCAATGCGATTTTTGAACAAGAGTACACTTTTATTTTCCTGTCTCCCTTGGCTGTCTTAGGAGCCATGAACTTTTAATAAGCGATAAAATCTGGGGTTTAAAGATGATGTTAGGGCACTGACACTCAAAATTCATATCTTACTTAAGTTAGGGTGTTCCATGGAAAGAAAAGGTAATTACTTGTATATATGGCAGTCATTTTATTCATTGGGACTTTCATCCCATTTCATTCCCATCACCTCCACCCCTCCCCCACCTGGCAATGAAAGTATTGTTCCTTCTGGAAAGGAAGCATACTAAGATTTTTAAAACATCCCTGCTATCTCTTTGTGCAGAAGAGAAGCTTAGTAGGTTTTGGTAGCCTGAGTGACACTGTAGGGCACAATTCAGGCTCTACAAGATCCATGGACATTATGCTTGTTTCTTGATGGCACCCCCACTTCCTTTTGCAAATGGTAGATAGAATGTTTTTGGGGGAAACATATGGCAAGGGCATGCCACAGCAGCCACAAATCTCTCCCAGAACTGCAGATTGTTCTGTTGAGATGGGATGCTCTGAATTTCTGTTTCAATTACTGCAGGTGCTTATGAAGTGAGGCCTTTTTCTCTCTCACTGTGCAATGCCAATTCTTCCGTGGTCTTCTACTAGCATAGGCATCCTCTGCACCAGGTTTCCAGCATCTGAGTCATGGGCTGGGGTCACCATGGATGGCAACACTTCTGGTGTATATGGGGGTTGGGGAGGGCTTCACCACAAGAATACACTGTCTGCTTGGGCTTTTAAACTGGACTCAAAAGCAAGGGACATAGGATTTCAACAGGAAGTCCTGGAACAGTTCTAGGAAAAGGTTCCCAGGGAAATTATTCACAATTAGTTTCATATATGGTTAGTCCTCTATATATTACGGATAAGTTATCCCCATGAACTGTTCTTTTTTGCTCCAATTCCACTTCCATATATGATGACTAATGGAAATCAATATTGCAATTAGGCTGAGTAAGGGCAAATACTGTCTGCAATGGCAGCACTTTTTTGATTAGCTACATTTTCTTTTTGATTCTTATTTTCTCAAAGTCTCATGATGATTAAAGGTGCTCTTCCAAGGCTGGTGTTCTGCCCCTCACCCCACCAAAGCCTAGACCATGAGTTATATTGGACTATCTTTCCTTCTTAATTGTAGTTTAACCTTTCCAATACAGTTCAAGCATCATCCATTCCATCATGCTATTTGTCCCAGTTTAGAATATTGTGCTTTAAGGCCCTAGTGGGAGAGGATTCCCTAGCTCCTTATGGTGTCTTTCCCCTATAATCATGGAAATGCTCCCTATGTTGAGCCAGATTTGGGCCTCCCTATAATTTCTACATCCTGCTGCTGGTTCTGCCCTTTTTGTTTCATAGGCTTATTTGTTTTGGAGCCAATTGCACAACTTTGAGTTTGTTATGGTTAAATTTCATCCATTAGATACAGCTATACTAGAAACTCATAGGATTAAAATCGACCATGAAATGAATTGGCTGAGTCTCCCAACTCCATATCACTTGCAAGTTTGTTTAATATGACGTCAATTTTTTTATTTTGGATAAAAGTGTTGATCAGAACAAGTCTGAGAACAGAGTTCAGGGTAGATTTGGAGTTGCTTAGCATTCCTGGGACCTGGTGGAAATGAGTGTTAATGACATACAAATGCCTAAAATAAGAATTAAAGAAATATGTTGATTGTAGAGGTAGGGCTGCATCCAGGAGGATGGGACTTATGTGTTGGTGATCTTAGGGCTATGGAAGGAAAGCTCTCCCTTTCTGTTATTTCATAGGAGGTGGAAGAGGGAAGTTATTCAAGATTAGCAGCATAGCCAATAGACTTTAGGAGACATCTGTTTATAAGTACCTAGGGCCACCTTAACATAACCCGAACCTAGCACTTCCCTGAGTGTATTTAGAAGACATCAACACAAATTCCCCTTGAGAAAAAAAAAGCCAGGGGAAAAATTTTGGAAAATGCTTGCTAAGATTTCTTTATTGCTATTCTTAAAGTTATTAATGGGCAGTTTTGCCAAGTAAATTTCTTACATGTGCATAAATTATGCAACATTTGTTAAATTTATTTGATGAGAGGCCTGTTTGTCTTTTCCTGGAGCACCTTGAAGGCTTGATGTCTTGGGAAATGCTACCTTAACCAGGGCTGAGACTAGAGTAAGGCAAGTGCATGCCCCCGGGAGTGAATTTCATATCCTGGGTACCTCACTTTTCGCCCCTTGACCTGACCCTTCTCTAAACTTGGGCAGTGGCATAGGCTAACCTGGAAGGGATTCTGGGTTTTGCCTAAAGTCAAGTCAGGATGCTCCTGTTGTATTTAATTAGGTACTCACACATTTCCCGAATTCAAAATAACAGGAAGAGGTGTTTTCCCTGACTACCAGCATCAGGGAGTAAACTGATAATCCGTGCAGTTTCATTATGTGGCTGGACCTTCTAATTCACACTCATCACATATGTGCGCCTGAGTACACACAAAATCATAGAAGAAATCTGGAATCTCAAACTGCTGACTTTCCCTGGTCCAGGACCACCATGGTGACTTTCCTGGTACAGTGGCTTAGAGCTATACACCCCAGAAAAACACTTTCTTAAACTTAATCCATCCCTGTGGATGTGAACCCATTTTAAATAAATTTTCTTCAGAAGGTTACTTCAGTTAAGGTGTGGATGAAATGAATCAGGTTGGGCTTTAATCCCAGTGACTGGAGTCTTCTATAGACAGAGTGAAAGTCAGTGGAGAAAAAAGCCACAGTAAGCAGCAGAAGCTGAAGGTGTCTGTAAGAGAAGGGAAAAGCTAGGAGAGGCTGTTATGTGCATTGTCATGTGACAGAAACCCAAGGACCAAGGACTGTTGACACCCAGCCCCAGAAAGCCACCGTCTTCTGGGAGAAAGCATCACCAGGATGATGCCTTGATTTTGGACAGCTCCTAGCCTCAAAACCGCGTGCCAATAAATTCCCATTGCTTAAGCCAACCCATTGCCTGGTATTTGCAAGGAGGAAATTAAAATACCTGGCTAGGTACTACTGTACCTGAAAAGCAGTGTTATACCCATGAACACATGTACACATGCTGTCCCTCACAGTCCACCACAGATCTCCTGCGTTACAGCAGGACCTGAAGAACTGTTAGAACTCTGGTTCCAGTTAGGAGGCTGGAGTCTCCTTCTATAACATGTTCTTGGATTTTGATCACCCCATTCTTCTCCGGTGGAAAATGAGTCTTCAACAGAGTCCCACTCCAGGGCCAGGGTACCTGTGGTGGTGAGAGGTCCCTGTTCCACAGTTGTCCACCCCTCACACCCCATGTGACATATTCACTCTTTTTCTTTCCTTTACTTCTAGTGGAAACATCTCCTTGGCAGTTCATCTTCATGGTCCAAGCCCAAGTTTCATGTTCAACCTAACATGTTTGAAAGCTCACTCTGCCCCTGGTTTTTCATCCCTCCACATCTTTTGATGTACTTTTCCCCTCAGCTGAATCTATTTGCCTAGTGATTCTTGAGGATACAATCACATATTTTTGAGCTGATACTGAAAGTTGCAAATGTGTTGAGTACTCATGTATACACAATATGTAGTTCTCCTGTTTGAAGTGTGTAAGTGGTTATTGTGTAGACACACATTTTCAGAAAGTTTTAGTGGACTGTGTCTCTTCTGGTCAGAGTATCACATTATTTGAGCACATAAAAGATTGCTAATACTCTACTTTATGCTCCATATTGGGAGAGAATTTCTCTAAGTTGTCATGGGTAATTGAGAAAACTTTCTGACTCCCAAAGACTGGAATAAACATTTCTCCAAAGAAGATAGACAAATGGCCACTAAGCACATGGAAAGATGCTCAAGATTATTGTTCATCAGGGAAGTGCAAATCAAAACCAAAATGAGATACTATTTCACACCACTAAGATAGCTATTATTAAAAACAGGAAATAAGAAGAGTTGGTGAGAATGTGGACAAATTGGAACCCTTATACATTGTTGGTATGATTGCAAAATGGTGCAGCAACTGTGGAAATCAGTTGGGCATTGAACATAGAATTACCATATGATCTGGCAACCTCACTGGTTGGTATATGTCCCAAAGAATTGAAAGCAGGGACTTGAACATATATTTGCACATCAATGTCCATAGCAGCAAAAGGTGAAAGCAACCCAAAGGTCCTTCAACAGATAAATGGACAAACAAAATGTGGTATATATGCACAATGGAATATTATTCAGTCATAAGAAGGAATGAAGTTCTGATACATGTGATTGCATGGATGAGCTTTGAAGACATCATGTTGAGTGAAATAAGTCAGACACAAAAAGATAATTTTCATATGATTTTGTGCATATGAATTATCTAGAAGAAGCAAATTCATAGAAATGCATAGTTACCAAGGCTAAGGGTTGAGTTTAATGGGAAATTATTGCTTATGGGGTACAGAATTTCTATTTGAGGTAATGAAAAAAAGTTTGAGTAATTGATGTTGGTGATAGTAGCATAGTATTGTGAAAGTAATTAATGCCACTGAATAGTACACTTGAAAGTGGTTAAAATGGAAAATTTTGAGTTGTATATATATATCACTGCAATAAAAAGTTAAAAGAAAATCCTAGACACCTTCTGGGGATGGCTATTGGAGTATTTATTTCTGCCCCTGATCCTATGGCACCAGTTATTACATGCTGAATGGAGAGTGTCTTTCCTGAATCATTGTGATGGGAAATTTCAGCAGTTAGGCTAAGAATCCTCAAATTCCATGCACATAGATTAAGTGAAAGTCTTGTATTTGGTGATGTACACTCGATGGGATGCTACCATGAAGCCCCAAATCCAGGATTCGGACCACTTTGCCAGTTGGGTGATAATCATGAACCACTTACTAAGTCCACACTATATTGTGAATTATTTAATAAATAAATCATACCCACACCAATATGTCCCCACAAGAATAATGTTATTTTTGAAATTCAATTCAAGCTCATAGACCCCTGATTAAGAATCCTTGCACCAATACTAGACTTCTGAAAAGAATGGAAATGAACTCAAGGTGGAAATGCTGACTGGTCAAGGGGTCATGAATGCATTCCCAGGATGGAAATAATGGGAAGCAAGAATTTAGTTCAATTAATTCAGTGGGAGCAAAGCAGTATAGGGATGATGAACTTTTCAGTTTTTGTTTTCACCTTTTTAGGGTACCAAGTTAAACAATACCCAAGATGCCAGAGACAAGTGGTCAAGATTGGAACCTCCTAAATAGGCCACATTACTTTAAATTGAAAATGTCTCCCATAGATTCCTAGCATGGGAGTCTTTGGGTCAGTTCTTACTGGATTCAGCCCATTGAGTTTCATCAATATCTTCTTGTTATATTTACAAGAAATGGCTAGATAGATATTTAATGCTCTATACTAGTACTGGTTCTGGTTCTGACCAATGTCTTCCTTGGATGTTTATCAGAAATGACTAGAATATAAATACATTCAGTTGATTGTTAAAGCACATGCCTTGAACTCACAACAAAAAGAGCTACACTGCAGGAACAGAAGATCACTTAGTTGGCAATCTAAATATTAGAAGCATTTATGTAGAAGAAGCATGATAGTGGTAGAATCTAAAAGCCTGGTCTCTGATGTCAAAATCTCTTAATCATTGTAATATGAACAGACTGATTTGAGGATACTTAATGTTATGAATATTCAAAAATGCAGCAAAAGCAAACATGTCAGTGGTGGAACTTTTGAAAAGAACTCTTTTATTTCCTTGGTTTTTGCAGATGAAACTACCACATTAAGTGTTCATGAACAAGGATTTAAAAAAAAATAGAAGATTACTTGTTTAAAATAATGCATTCATTTTTCAAATTCAGATATTTCAATTGAAATGTACTAATTATATATTAATTTGTACTATAGCTCAATATTTCAGATTTATATATATTTATCTTTCAATTTTCAGAAATAATTGTTTAAATGATTATAGTTCCTAAACACATTATTTGCTTAATATGCATGATTTATTTTGTTCAATAAACATTACTTAAAATACATATACAGCTTTTAGTATATTTCATACTCCATATATATACATGCCAAAAAATTCCTTTTTTTCCATCCTGCTCTTTTGAAGTTTGTATATCTAACTTCTAGAAATATCATTAATCTGGCAAAGGTGAAGGTCTGAGACTTTTCAGGAATTTCATTCAGAAAACAGATAGCTGTCTCAAACTAATTTTAAGTGTTTTAAAAAGGGACGATTTATAAAGATATGGGCAAGTTATAGGAGAATCACAAGGGATAAAGGAGCATGATAGGCAGGTACCATATGGGAACCATTACCTCTCTAGTACAGAAGTGGGGATGGGGGCATGTAGTCATGGAATCTGGAGATAGAGGGCTGTGTGCTCAAAGGATCAGCTGCATGGCCAAGAGCTGAAGCAAGCACATGCAACTCTCAGAAAGAAAGAAAGACAACCAAATGAATAAATGCTTAGTCTTCATTCTCTTTCCCCTTCCAGTAGCTCACTAATGCTCTCAATTGGCAAATCCAATGGTAAGGCAAAGTTTACACAGTGAATGGAAGTCAGCCTCCAAGGCTGGAGGATGTAGTGGGATCTGGGAATATAAAAGAGAAGGTATCTAGACCAGCATGTAAGTAATTTTCCATTATATGATCTTGAACTTTTTTCTGCTAAATACTTATCAAAACATTGCTTGAGATTGCTTGAGGTGTAGGCAGATTACCCATTTCCCCCAATCAGTGGTCCTTCTCTGTGTAGGTACATCAGAATCCAATGATGAGCTTTTCCAAAACTCCAGTCTAGACCTATTCAATTAGAACATCTGGCTTGTGTCCTTAGTATAGAGAATCTAGTTCTCTTACAGGAGTTCTGATATGTATCTCAAATAAGAAACTTTGATTTGGACCTTCTAACTTATATACTCAGATTAAGACATCTATAACAGAGATCTATTTATGGATACATTATTTTAGACAGCTCTCCTTCCTCCTCATTTCCTGCCCATCAACCTTCTTCTTCATACTCCCTTACCTCCAAATAATTGCTTTTACTGGCGTGTTTTGGTAGTTGAGGGACATTAGAAGAAAGAGTCCTATGAAAAATTTGCGTTTGTGAAGATACTGTTGAAGACTTTGCTCATGTATCTTTTTCAGATAACCCATGGAAGAAATGCCTCTCTATATAAATTCCAGGAAGAGTTAAATTTTTCTTGAGCATCTTGTTGATATTTGTCATATGAATCTAGGGAATCATGATAATGTTACACATACTTGTTATTTAGTGGATATTCTCAACACTAAATTTTGGCTGACTTATTTTGTTTACTAGCTATACCTATCTACTCTTTTCTCAGCACACTTATAATTTTCACTTCATTGAAGTATAATTGAATTTTTATTGTTGCACACATTTTGAATTATTCCTTCAATTCAATTCAGCTTAATTAACTTAATCAATAAAGATATTGCAGAATAGCAACTTTAGATGAGAAGAGGTCAAAAATCCTTTGCTTCTCATTCCTTTTAGGGTTGGTTTGAATACACTAACCCTGAATTATTAAAAATAATTAAATTTTGTCCTTTGTATTTCCCTGTTTATAGTCTACTATGCTTTAGTAATACTATTCTTGATTTGCACAAAGTCCTTTTCTCTCTATTATCTCATTTGATCTTCATCACATTCTAATACAGGCGGGATAAGTTATTATCTTGAGGATACAGAAGAAATATGTTGAAATGTCTGTCTAGAACATTGGTAAGTATTATTTTCTTTCTTATTTCTTGTTACAGACATGAAATTTCTGTCCTTTCCATTATACAAACTTTTGACCAGAGTCACAGACAAGGAGCATAAAATGTGTTCTATTTTCAGGTTGTCTTCTTTTCTTGTCTGGGTCCTACCAAATTTTGGTTAGAAATATTTTAACATAATGAATTATTATAGGAGGAGAGGCAAAGGCCCTCTTTGGTTGTGCATGATTCATCACCAAAGCCTTTTCAAGTTAGCAAACCATGTTAGTATATTCTGTACAACTTCCTAATACCTAGACAAACCATCCTAAGAGATATATGATGTATCAAATCCTATCTACAACAGTTTTGGATACATGCTTCTGATTCAAAGACCAAATCTCTTCTAGGTTGTAATTGGTCTGGCTTCAAATTCTAGAAATGAAATATTGATCAGAAAATATACCAAATTGTCATGTACACAACAGAAATATTGATCAAGGAGTCTTGGGGCTAATGCATTGTCCATTAGCAGAAGAAAAGGTAATAATTCAGAAAAAGGTAGGAGTTAATTTTCAGAGAGTTTGTTTCTTGGCAGGCAAACTGATGATAGTAATTTTTGCACATAAACTTCCTTGATGCTTGCCTTTTGCATCTCTGTGCTAGACAAATCTAAGCACATGACATTGAACAAAGTGACTAAATAAGCTCTTGCTTCTGGGTAATGATCCATTATGTTTATGACATCTTCTGGTTGGTGCTACATGCTCATTTGCAGGTATCATTGACTTTTGATCACTATTATATCAATGGGACTGATTAATTCACCTTACAAGGGGGGAAAAGCTATAATGAATCAAATTACAAGCACAGTAAGACATCAGTTGTTTTAAGATGGGGAAATGAGCCTGATTAGTGAAGATGTCAGTTACAAATGCATTGAGAGAAATTTCTTGTTATGGAAGAATGGAACCCTTTTCTATTGTCCTTTTTACCAAGCAGAAACCCCAGTAAATATTGTCTGAGAAATGGTGATACAGAGTTAATACAATTGTTAAAATATTTATGGATATAAATATTTAAAATATTTGAAAATGGTTTGGCCTCTTGAGGAACTCAGATAACTTCCCTTTCATATTTTTGCATTATTCACTTTTAAAGAGATTGTTTAAAAGTAAATTGAGTTCAGAGCCTTACTGCCCTGATTGTACAAAATTGTGAGTCACAAAACGTGAGAGTGTTTGAGAGCCATATTGAGGAATGCTTTCAAAGTTCAGGGAATTTACAGGTGTACCTTTGTTTATACTTTCTCCATTCACAAGACCTTATGTTTAGCCAGGGTTAAGTAGCTTGCTAGGGCCTTCTCTGGTTTCTCCTTAGTAATCACATCCTTGTGCATGTGCAAAATATTCCAACCTACCAAGAATAATTGGAATCTAAGCAAGACCCTCTTTGGCTGTGTTGTTTTCCTAAATCTCCCTGTTACACTTCTGGCTGGTGTGCTAGTTTGTTGTTGTCTTGATAATATGGACCTCAGGCTCAGGTTATCCGCTCCTGATTATGTGCCACTGATGTTTCTATTGTAGAAACACTTTTGCACTCTCTACTTTAAAAACAATCCGTTCTCCCCAGTCAGGGAGCAGAACTGCCAATGTTTATGACCTCGCTGCCTGCTTGGATAGAGCTTCTGCTCCACTGGGCTGGGGTTGGGGGCAGAGATGGTAGCAGCCTCTGACTAAAATGTCACAGACCTCAATTCTTCCCACCAATATTCAGTAGATTTTCATAAATAAAAACTTCTCAAGTTGTTGTGTGCCCTTTTGAGCAATTTCCAGAGTCTTTAAATGGTTGTTATTGATAACTTTGTATAGTTTTATCATTACTTTTTAGAAAAGAATGTTTTTTAAGCTCCCCACTCAAACATTCAGGAAGTTTTCCTCTTCTGAACCTACAGAATCAGAAAACGCATTTTTTTTTTCCTATTTATTTTTCTCATTTATTCTTCAAAACAACTTTGCTGTGGATGTTGTTCTCTTTTTACAGATAAAGGAAAACTGTTGCAGAGAGACTATTCTTGGCTCAGAGCACCTAAAACTCAGTCCCCCTCTACCCATGGCTCTTTTTTCTTTTTTTAAACTAATCAATTTTATGGATACATGTTAATAAAGTATAAATCCATTGAAAGTATACAATCAATTTTGTCATAATCACATAGATGTACATTCATAAATTCAATCATTATTAGAGCAGTTTCACTATTCCAATAATAATAATAGAAAACAGACAAACAAACAAAAAAACTCATTACCTCTCAATTTCTGTGCTTCCCCTGTCATACGTAACAGCTTTTTTGTTTCTGTCTGTCTAGTTTATTTGTATCATATATATATATATTTTTTAAAAGACTTATTTATTTATTTAATTCTCCCCCCTCCCCTGGTTGTCTGTTCTTGGTGTCTATTTGCTGCGTCTTGTTTCTTTGTCCGCTTCTGTTGTCGTCAGCGGCACGGGAAGTGTGGGCGACGCCATTCCTGGGCAGGCTGCTCTTTCTTTTCACTCTGGGCGGCTTTCCTCACGGGCGCACTCCTTGCGTGTGGGGCTCCCCAACGCGGGGGACACCCTTGCGTGGCACGGCACTCCTTGCGCGCATCAGCACTGCACATGGCCAGCTCCACACGGGTCAAGGAGGCCCGGGGCTTGAACCGCGGACCTCCCATATGGTAGACGGACGCCCTAACCACTGGGCCAAAGTCCGTTTCCCTATTTGTATCATATTTTGTAAAATAGTCTTCTATATGCAATATTACCCATATTCATATTTCATATGAAGTTTACTGTTATACAGTTCCAGGTAAGAGTTTTTAGCTTTCCTTCTGGTTATATACTGATCCTTAGACTTTCCCTTTCAACCATTGTCATACCCATATAATAACACTGCTAGTTACAAACACTATGATGTGTTTTCACCATTTCTATTCATTTCCAAAGATTTACAAGCAATATTTTTCCCAATTATGCAGATTAACCCTCAGCTTTCCATTCTCTGCCCTCATTCTATTTTTTGGTGATCTGTATTCGAATTATTATCTCCATGAGTTTACACAATATATTTAGTTCATAATAATACACGGCATTTGTTCTTTTGTATCTGGCTTGCTTCATTCAATGTAATGCCCCCCAGGTTCATCCATATTGTCATGTACTTCACAACTTCATTTCTTCTTACACCTGTGTATTACTTCATCATGTGTAGATACCACAATTTATTTATTGATCCATCAGTTGATGGACACCTGGGTTGAGAAATTGCATTTTAGCAAGTTTTCCATGTGTATATGTATACACATTAAAGCTTGAGAAGCAATGGTCTAGGACATTTTCAGAAATTCTAAATTAGAGAGATTCATGCATTGATATTCAAAACTTCTCAATTTAGCAATTATTTGTTCATTTCTTGGGAAAAATTTTCTGAATATTACCCCTATTCCAAATATATATAGTTATGATCAGAACTAGGCTATTGATTAATGTAATTCCAAATTACTTGAATCTCCATTATTCTGTTTTCTAGTTCTTGGCAAGTTACTTAACTTCTCTGTGTTTCAGTGTCCTCATTTGTATAATGGTGTAAAAGTACTTGTTTACAGGAATGCTGTAAGGATGAAATGAGTCAATGTAAAAAGTTCTGAGAATAGGACCTGGCACCTAGAAACCCTACGTAGGTGTTTGTTTTTATTACTCTTTGGTGTTTCCACCCTAGTCTGAGCACATTTGTTTATTTCTTGTACCTTTGTAACCGCACACTGTCTAGCTGGCATTTCTGTTTCTGCTTCCACTCTTGCTTCTTTAGGGACTCTTCTTCACCTTGCTGCCAGAGTGATCCATAAAAAAATGTAAATAAGCACATTTTGCCTTCTTGTTGTTGCGGTGCTTTAGAGTTGGCTGGCACCAACTCGTGAGAAAGCTGATTGTGTACCTCTCGCACCACCTCGACCTCCACTCACCTCCCACCTTGGTAGACTGCATTTGGCCACGGTGCAAGTATACATGCCATGGAAATTGGCAAAACCTACAGTTGTTTTTGTTTTTCTGGAAGCTGCTTGTTACATATTTCCCAGTGTGTCATTCCCTGTTGATACCCTCTAAGGTGTCCCACAATACTTCAAATAAAGCTTAAAAATCTTCCCATGTTCTCCAAGGTCCTGAATGAGTTGACCCTTAATTAACAACCCAACTTCATTTCCTTTCTCTCATTGCTACCTTGCTCCCTGGGATCTCATCAAACTGTCTTTGCTGTTCTTCAAAAACACCCAGGAGCTGTTGTAGCTCAAGTGGTTAGGTGCTGACACACCATGGATGAGGTCCTGGGTTCAGTCTCCCACCCTGGTAGCTAAAAAACAAACAAACAAAAGAAACACTCAGACAATTTCATCCCAGGGCCTGCGCACAGCTGGCAGCCTCTTCTTCCTTCTCAGAGCTCTCTTCTAATTCTAATTTTTTTTTCAGGTTTCTCCTCAGCTTTGAGGAGAGTTTTGAAAGGTTTTCCCTAACTTTTTTTTCCTACTCTTTCTCAATATATATATATAATTTCCATTATTTTCTTGAGCGTTCTTATACTTTTTATTTTTGGAGATACCAGGGATTGAGCCTGAGATTGAAACCAGGACCTTGTACATGGGAAGTAGGCGCTCAAGCACTTGAGCTACATCTGCTCCCCTCTCTTACACTTCTTGATCTTGTGTTATTTATTCTAAAATGTGCTTACTACCTGTCTGTCCCATTAGTGTATAAGCATCATGAAGTCTGGTACTTTGCTTTGTTCGCTGCAGAATACGTGTGGTACTGGAAGCGTCCCAAACACATAATAGCTACCTATAAAGAATTGTAGAATAATTGAATAAATTAGGGCCTCAATTTATTCGATGGTTTAATTCTGTTCTACCCCTGGCAAAGCATAAGAATACTTCCTCTTATTTTTACCAACAGTGGATATTAGTAAGTGTGATGGTTAATTTTATATGTCAACTTGGCTAGGCTGTAGCATCCAGTTATTTAAACAAGCACTAATCTACATGTTGCTGTGAAGGTATTTTGCAAATGTAGTTAATTCTGTTGATTTCAAGTAACGATGTAATTAATTTCACTGATTTCAAGATTGCCCTCCGTAATGTGGGTGGGCCTATTTGAGTTGGCTGAAAGGCCTTAAGAGCAAAAACGGGTTTCCAAGAGAAGAAGAAACTCTGCCCCAAGGCTGCAGCATTGCCTCCTACCTGAGTTCCAGACTGCAGCCTGCCCTGGGAATTTTGGACTTGCCAGCTCACATAATCGTGTGAGCCAATTTCTTAAAATAATATGACTATTTACATGTATCATTGCTTCTGTTTCTCTGGAGAGCCCTAAGTGGTAGAGGAGACTTTTAATGTTTACAAGAGAAATAGCAAATGCCAGAACATGCTTATCATGTTCTGGGTGATATTCGAAAAGTACACGTACATAAACTCATTTCATCCATACAAAATGAGGAGAGAGAGGTTGAGTAACTTGCCCATGAGCCACATAGCTAGTGGAGTGATAGAGTTAAGCATCAAACCCAGAGTGGCTGCTCGTAGCCATTTCACTACTATATAACCTTGCAATTCTGTTAAAAATGCTGTTTATTTGTTTTTTAATTTTGCATCGCTTTCATTATAAAATAAAAACTTTTATTTTAAAAAGTGCTTCATAAACACTTTTCATGTTTTTATGGAGCATTTGTACATTTTGACATAAAATGCCACTTTATACCCTTGTTGCCTAATTTTTAAAAACATAAGTTGTGGCTTTACTTGTTCCCTGATTTACTCATAAGAATCTTTTATATTTGTATGTCAGGGATATTCAATATTTCTTTCATATAATGCAAGTATTTTCCAGTTTCTCATAGCCTTTTATATTTGTCTAAGATGAGTTTTCTTCAACAAATACAACCTAAAATTTCAGGTAGTCAAATACAGCTATTTTTTTCCTTTTAGAATTTTTGGCTTTGATGTGTATGTTTAGAAATGATTCTCTACAATTACATTTTTATCTTGTAATCTGATTGCATAAAAATAAAATTTTAAATCCTTTTGACATTTTTTTTGGTGCTACTGTAATGGTGGTAGTGTTTGTTTTTGTTGCTCATATAAACATTAAATCTTAGTAATAACCACTGTTGGTGAGAGTAAGAGGAAACATTCTTATACATTGCTGGGGGTAGAATGAAATTATACATTTGTTCTGAAGTACTAATGAGTTCTCAGCTCTAGCTGCATATTACAATCTCCCATTTGTCTGGGAGAGATCCTGAAACAATTTAATTAGAATTTCTGGGCTTAGAACTGGGCTTCTTCACATTTCTGAGGTGAACTCCCATTGGGAATGGTTCACGATTCTTTTAGAGGCTATTTATCTCATTTTACTAATGAAATAAATACTCAAACAGCAATATGATATACCCTAAACTTTTTTCACCTGGTAATATATATTAAGTTTTGGCAAGGGGATTATGCTAGCTTTGTAAAAATTATCTGGGAGTTTTCTCCTTTCTTCAAATTCTAGAACAATGTAAAGGAAAAAGGGATTTCTTCTGTTTTTATTTGTTGTAAGCTTTTATTCCTTGTGATAATTGTCATAATTTCTAATTCTATAGAGAAATTATCTCCTTCATTAAAATTTAAAAATAGAGTCCATATATTTTCAATCCCCCCAGTATATTTGGTCTTCAAATAGGCCCCCAACGAGGTCTACATAAAATGGGATATCCCCATGTGAGTAATCTGCTGGGACAATGATAGGTCCATATTCTCCTATTAGTATTGAAGTTCTGTCTGCATGGCATTTATCTGAGTTTGAGGAAAAATCCATTGTCCACGTCAACTGTGTACATTCTAGACCTGTACACTAAGCAGATTTCCATGTTGCTCATAGTCTCTATGGCCTCCCCTATAACTCATATAGGAACTGGAAAAGAACACAATTCTAGTCTCTACAGCATTAAAGGCAAACAGAAAGATGTCTCAGAAGTGCATGAATCATGTGATGCTTGCCTTTGTTTTATCCTCACAGTATACCAAGTATCGTAAATCTTGGTTTCGCTTAGGGACATATACTGTTAGAAAGAAA
This sequence comes from Dasypus novemcinctus, assembly GCF_030445035.2. Classification (NCBI taxonomy): domain Eukaryota; kingdom Metazoa; phylum Chordata; class Mammalia; order Cingulata; family Dasypodidae; genus Dasypus; species Dasypus novemcinctus. The sequence continues at coordinate 163,543,626 of NC_080675.1, forward strand.
TTCTTTCCAGAAAAAAGAAATGCATGTCTGATTAAGACAAATTAAGAACTCTTTGTTCTGTGGAACCTTTAAAAAAAAGCGTTTCTTACATAAAACATAAAGCATGAAAGACTCTTATCAACCATTATTTATATGCAAATAAATATCTACAATTATTCCTGTAAGATAGAAAGTGAAGCATTTTAAAAATCATGGGGACATAAAACTTCAGGTTTTGGCATGCAGAAACTTTGGATTTTCTGATGGTGGAAAGTGTAGTGTGAAAAGATTTAGCAATGCTAATAACTAGATGTAATGAAAGTGCAAATCAGATTGTAATGAGGGGTACAATTTGTTCAAGATACTCAGTATTTTAACTCTTCATAGCATTAGGTCCCAGATTGTTCTTCCAGCTTAAGCTCCAGTTCTGCCTATTACCATCCCTTAACTTCATAGATGCCATGAAGTCTCTGTTTTGTCCTCCCAGGATTGGTGGTCATGAGTTTTGCTTCATTTTCATATTTTCAGGAAGAAAGCTTTTTGAAGCCTGTTCTTTTATTGACAGTGGACTGCAATGCAAGGATTGGCCATGCTATTCATCTTCGTAAGTCTAGTGCCCAGCAAAGAGGGAAAGAATGGATAAACTGAATAAATTTACTTTTTCTTGGTGGTGGGTCACTATTATGTGCATGACTTTTAAACTAGCAGGGATCATTCAGTAGCTTTGGATATCTGCCTCATACTAAGTGGACTCAGCCAATGATAACTAACAATCACATAATAATAATAACAGCTAGAAGTGTAGCTATCTCAGCTGTATATATAGTCATTGAAATTTAAAATTCCCTACAAGAGTATCTCTCAATAAGACATAATCTAAATTTTATCACAACAGTATAATGGAATGTATCCATTAAAAATGGTGATGTAGAAGATTATGTAATAACGTAAAAAGATGCTTACGGTATATACTGCCAGGTGAAAATTTAAATCAGTGCATGAAAATGTGCGTACTCAGTCATTTCACTTTAACACAACATCTAGATTATTATGAAAAGATAATAAAAAATTCCCTTGATTATTATCTGTGTTTTCAGTTGATGTGGAAAATAGCACCATAGAGAAATGTTAATAATCAATCTGCACATTGATTATGGACTCAGGACACATCAAGCTTTGAGCTTAAGAAGTCAGTTTTGGTTGCTGAAGTTGAAAAATCCAATTCATTTTGAGTTAATAGCATTCTGTGATTGTCTTTGGTATAACATATTCCACAAAATTGGCATAATCATATGACAAAAAGTGTTTTAAAAATCTCTGACATATTTTTTCTTGTTTCCATCCTTTTCCTTTGGTCTCTAAGGAAAATGTGTTTCTTCACTGGAATCTTGAGGTGTATTTGAGATATCTTTCTTACAAAGGCAAATCATCATTTTCCTTCCTTTAGTGTTCTTAATATGTAACCAGTTTCCTGAACTGGTATCCCTAAAATGTTACATTTGACAGAATCAGAAAAAAATGCACTGTGGAAATAAATCAGAAGACTGGACTGCTTACATCCAAAATACACCATCCAACTGTTGTTATGGCCACAGTGAGGAAATACAGCATAATAGTAAGGAACGCAGTTGCTGGAGTCACATCTGGGCTCAAATGTCGCTTTGGCCACTTACTGACTGTGCAATTTGGGACAAATCTCTTAATGTCTCTAAGACTCAGTTTTCTGATCACTAAAACAGAGATTACAGTATTAAACTCATTCTGATTGTGAGGATTAAGTGACATCCATACATAATGCATGTAGCCTAGAGCCAGGCACTGTCAGCAGCAGTCTTAATAAAAGTTGGCAAATATTGATTTACAAAGGAAAGCATACAGGTTCTGCTGCTCTAGCTTATTTTATCCTGGCTCTTTCCCTTACCAGTTGTGTGTTTTGGAACAGGCCACTTCACCTTATTAATTGTTAACTATTTTAATCAGAAAGATGGGCATATGAAAAACCTACCTCAGGGTCCTGGATTACCTGCTGGATTCTGCCATGTCTGGGTGAAAAAATGACTTTCTAGAAGAGGAGGGCATTTATCACGAACAAGCTGGGAGCTGAGGAAGACTTAGGATGTGTTGCCAGATCCAGCTCAAGCTGCCCCGTGTGCTGAAGCCTTGCTGTTCTTAGGGGGTCTCCAGCTAATGACTGAGCCAGGTGGGGTAGCCAAGGTCATGCCCTTCTTAGGTGGCCCCCAGCCAATGCACGAGTAGGTGATGGTTCAGGGGTTTGGTCATGTCCTGCCCACTTGGAACCCTTCTAGTGGACAATCTTGGTCTGCAAAGTTTTCTGACCACTTCCCCTGTCCACTCCCACTTCCTCCCTTTTCCTTTCACAGGTGCCGTTCCCCAATCACCCTTTCTCATATCTAACTGATTTTGAGGGTCTGTTTTCTGGAGAGCCCCAACTGTGACACAAACCAAGGGCAAACCATCATGGTACTCCAATAATCACAATCGGGTGGTAGACACCGAGAATCGGGTGAGACGGAAGGAAGCACCAAGGTTCGGCAAATCTAGGAGCAGAGGTGTGAAGGATGGGGGAGGACAGCCTCAGAAGGATTCTCCAACGTTGGCCCTTCTTGGAAGCATCAAATCTTTTTAACTAATGCAAAAGTGCACTGAAATCTCCATAGCACTGCTCAAAGATCAGTCATTTTATCTGAGTGGCAATGATTGTTTTGCACCCTGGAGAGTCAGAGCTTCTACCTAATAAAGTTTTCATGGGATGGCCACTGTTTGCAGTCCTTCCTTTATTGGCAAAGTTACTGCTACTTAAAAAGGCAGTCCAAGTGCTCTCCAATCCCCAAATCTCATGGTCAAAAGCTGTCAACAGAGGAGACTCCATCTTGGGCTGACTTCCAATCTCATAGCCTTTAGGGGGCGCTTTAACATCTCGTAAGACTCAGGCCCTGTAATCAGCCTCTTCTGGTGGGAGACCTCTAACAATAGGGCGTTAATGTTTTGGGGATGTGGCAGGGGTGGGCAGACCCCAATGCTATCCCTTAGGAAGTGGACACAGACCTTTTGTCTGTCTAAACTGAATGATTCAGGCCTTGTCTGTCATTGAAAATTTTATACATAAGAGTTAATATGACAGCAATAAAAACAAAACTATATGGACCAAATACGGGACCTTTGAGGGTTTTGCTCTGAGCTGCTCGCTCCAGGTTCTTACCTCAAGGAAAAACACCCTTTCATTGAGTGTTTCAATGATATGTGTTTATATAACAGTAGATAAGAAAGCAGAATTGCCAAAAGTTGTCCCCAATAACCCCGTCTCCTTCTATTGGATCTCTGTGAGGAAGTTTGTTGAAAAATAAACACATAAACTATGAACTGGAGAGTAAGAAAAAAACAGACAGATGGCTATTCCCCAGCGTGTGAACTTCAACGGGCATTTGGTAAAAGGCATATGGGAGAAAAGCACTGTTACACTTATAGTTTTTGTGCCCTTGGGATGGAGGCATTCTCTTTTAGCTACATAGCAATCTTCCCTTCACTACACTTACTATACCTGCTTTTTCACTTAACCATGAGCCCCTTACATGGCCAATTTTTATTGAACCTCTCCGTTTAAATGTGTAGCAGTACAAATTAGCTATTAAAGTGGCCTGGACCAATGATGCTAAGTTTTCCACTATAAAGATACACCTTAACACTTTTCACTGTGGACCTAAAATACACAGAAATGTTCAAGTCAAGGGGAGAAAGAAAATCTGTATTTTACATCTTGGGAGGTGTGAAAAAGCAGTGAAAATGTTAGAAGACATTAAGTTTCTTGTTTAAGAACAAGAAAGTTGTGAACTTTGGTTTACTCTTTTTTCATATTTGTGGTATTAAATTTAGAGGTATAATTAAATTTAAATATATTGCTGTTAATTGCACTATACATTTTTTTATCCACCCCCTCGCAGTTTTTTTGCTTGCTGTCTGCTCTCTGGGTCTATTAGCTGTGCATTCTTCTGTGTCTGTATTTATTTTTATTTTATTTCCCCCCCTTGTGGCTTGCTGGTTGTCTGCTCTCTGTGTCCACTCACTGTGCACTCTTCTGTGTTTTTTTGCTTGTTTCCCTTTGTTGTTGTTGTTGTTGCATCACCTTGTTGAGTCAGCGCTCCGCAGCATGTGGGTGAGCCTGCCTTCACAAGGAGGCCCCGGGATGCAAACCCAGGGCCTACCATATGGTGCACAGGAGCCCAACTGATTGAGTCACAGCTGCTTCCCTGCACTGTACATTTTCCAGTTAAATTTACTTTTCAGTAGATTTAGTTTTTGTTACAACTGATGTTTTATTCATATTCCAAGAATCAAAACAGAATTGCTGGAGAGCGGATGTAGCTCAGTGGTTGAGCACCTGCTTCCCATGTATGAGGTCCTGGGTTCAATCCCTGGTACTGCTGAAAAAAATGCATTCTTGGCATCATAGTTTAAAAAACAGAAAATTACTCTGAGTTCTGACCTATTATCTATAGGTAGATGTGTTAAGCCTACTTTATGAGTAACAGAAAAAAGTTAAAATGAAGAAAGAAACTAAACTTGACTTTGGCCATCTTTGCCTAATCAGCTTGATTTTTTACTGATCATTAGCGAAGTTTCTTCTTTGATGCACAGTTAGCATTTTTATCAATTTCTGAAGACATGGTGTTTTCTTTGACAGAGGCAGGGTGCAGGAAATGATTTCCGTGAAGGGAGACACCAAGTATCTAGCTCTGGTTACTGCCAAAGAGTTCTGTGAGAACGGCCCTTCTTTGAGCCTTACTGAGTCCCAGACTCTTTGTGTTTAAACTCAGAGGCTAAAATTGGATGGCCCCAGAAGCCTGTCTTGCATTTTATAATTCTCTAATCTTCCCCATGGTTATTTCTCAATTTTTGTACATTTGCAAACACAGATAAAAATTATGCGTGAAATGGAAACTGGAGGTGTCTGAAGTAAATCAGAAAAGGAATCCAAGAGTATGTTATGCTAAATCTCTGCCACCTTGGGCCAACAACATTCCTGGGTAGACCCCTCAGGAGTGTCTAACACTCGCTAACCTTTGAAAGTAACTTTCACAGCATCATTCCTGAGAGGGAGTGCATGTTTCATAATCCCTTCAAAGGTAATAGAAGTGGAATCTCACTTTCATGACTTTGTGTCTTGAATCCAAGAGATTTGCAACAGTGTGGGTTTTCTGACAGCAAAATTATGCCCTTTTCCTAATAGGCTTTTTACTTTGCTTGACTTTGTACTTGTAAGCAGAGATGCACTTGGATTAGTTGGGTCATTTGGGAAAGAATGTCTGACAGATGTGCACTGTATGATTCAGATATTGTTATTGCTGCAGACATACAGTTTTTTTCATCTTCAGCAAGTTTGACAGTTGAATCCAAACACGTTTTCATTGATTGCAGCATTTGTTATATTTCCAGATACTTTATGAGCCCCAGTGATTACTGTTTCATGAAGAAATAGCTTCTTTTTCTTCCATAAGCCCTCAGAGGCCGGTTCTTCTATTCCCCATAGTTTGAAGGATGGTATGTGCTCAACTTGGTCTTTTCTTGCTCATTTTCGAAAACAACTGCCAGAAAAGGCAATCAATAGATACTTACAAACTGAGAAAGAACTGGCTTTTTCAGGTTTCTCAAGAGAAAAAGCCAGCACTTGCTGAAGATCAAAATGCATTTTGCTCTTGATATCAAGAAGGATATTTTTCTCCTATATTTTTTAATGTAACATTTTATGTGATCTATGTATCTTTTAAAAACAAAAAATATGTTTTAAAAAAGAAGGATGTTTTTCTACTAATCTTCCATGTAGGGATCACATTGATCTAATATCATCTGTAACTTGCCAGTTGCATGGGGCTGTGGTAGGAATTATAGATACAGCATAAGCATGTAATAAGGAAATAGCACAAGCACCAAAGACTGCTACTTCCCAACTTCGGGGCATTTAGGGAATAATTTGACTCTTGGACACTTAACTCCCTCCCCTAGTAGTAAACTATCCCACCACTGCCCTGACAGTGCTATAAGAAGGAAATGAGGGAAAGCAGGTGAATTGTGTAGCACAGTGCCTGGCAAACAGGTTACCCCATAAAAATAAGTAATTATTTGGGCAGGAAGGAAGATCCAGGTAACAATATGGTCAGAATTATATTAACTGTTTTTAATCCAACTCAAAAAAAGTTTGCAAGGAGAGGGGAAGAAAAGTTTGACAACATCTATTGTTCTGGAAAATTTCTTTTTGTTTTGGGAACTACCCATTGTTATGATCTACTGGTGAGTGAACAAGTCATTAGAAATGACTTCCCCCCTACTCTTGGTAGAGAATGGAGAATTCTGATATTAAGAAAAGTTAAAAACTGCTTTCTTCTTGTTTGTATACACCCTAAAAGCAGGTAGTATTGATTAGCTCATTAATACCTGTGAAGGGTATGAATGCCTTATACACATAATATGGTTTACCACATTGACACTACTGAAATAAAACATACCACCTAAATCCTGTGCCAGGGAGAAGAGCATCCTTTTATGGATGTCACCTGGAGAATTTATCTACTAAAAAGAATGAGATCTTTGTTTAGGATTAAAGAAAAAAGTCATGGCAACAACTCTTAGAGGCTAAGGTGGATCGGGATTCCTGGAATCAGTGAGTAGTTATTCCAAAATGCAAGGACGTTTTTCATCTTTATAGATTTGGCAAATTTTACAAAAACCAAGTTGAAATCTGCAGGGATAAACTTTTTCAGGTTTACAAAGTTTCAGCCAATTATAAAAGCTTAAAGGATCAGGGGATAACGACATCCCTGAAAACCTTTCAAAAATAGAGTGTACCTCTCAGAATGTCATTCCACGATAATGTGTTTAATTTGAACAGAGAGTTTAAGTGTCTGGCTTAGCTACTTATAAACAGGATCAAAGATGCTCTAGGACTGGTTTCAGGTGAGGCTGTGGAACGGCAAGGGCCGCTTTTATGGGGTGTGCCAAGCAAAGACTTCAGGGGGTGAATATGAAAATGAACCCATCCTTCTATTATCCTGGTTCCTGGTAGGAATTGGGAAGTCAAGGCAGAAGGTGACCTGTGGTGTGCTGGTAAATGCTTAACAACAGGCTTTCCAGGGATTGGGAAAAGATTCTGAATTATGATGTTTGCCAATTTCTGTGCTGTATATACTTCATTACCACTGATTTCAAACTACCAAGGTGAAGTCACTAAACACATAGATGGGTGGAAATGTTCAGAATTGGCTCTGGCAAGCTGGGACAAGCACACCACTGCTTTCAGTAATGCCAGCCCACTTATGACTCACTTCATTGTTTGATAATCATAAAATGGAAATTCTTGCTGTGGCTGACCATTTCTTTTAAACCTTTTTTTAAAAAAATTATTTCATTTTTTACCAGGAACACAGGAATAAATTTCATCGAAATGGATAAGGGGAACCTTGATCAGAGGTGTGATATGGCACAGCGCTGGGGCAGGGGGTAACTCATACCATAGTCTATGTAAATGGTGCCCCTGGAGTTGTGCAGGCTATAGGCTATATATATATATATATGTGGTAGACCCGCCACAGCTCCATCTACGCAACTTCATGCCCCTGTGCACACATACCCAACAACTCACATGCATGACATCATGTATCAACTACTCTGACCTAGGCAATTATTCCAGTCCATTCCCCTCCTGCAACTAGGTAGACTCTGGTATTCCTGGTTTTTCCCACAGGCTGTGTGAGCAAGACAGGAGGGGAATTGAGAGAAAGGTAATGGGGCATTCTGGCAGAGCAGTTCAGAAGGTGATGAGGACACAGGTGGGAGGTGAGGATAAAGAATTCTCAGGGTGCACAGCGTCTTGTCACGATCCCAGGAACAGTTAGGCAAAAGGTCCATTATCTGGGGGAGGAAAAAGAATAAATCAGAGCTTCTACACGTAGCTAAATTACCCTTAAAAGACCTCACCACTCCACTGGTTTCCCCAGCTGAGTCATGGCTTCCTGAGCAGCCGGGGCTAATGAAGACTCCGTGGGTGGCTCTGTATGGGGCAAAATAACAGTGCTAATCCCTGCTCCTTGGATGTGAGATTTTAAAAAAAAGAACAACAAGCCCGATTGATGGATGGTGTTATTTTGGCCTTTCTTGGGGAGAAATGCACTTTGGGAGTATAGGGAAACAGAATCAGAGTGGTGCTCGGGGCTTGCAAGCCCAAGGAGTTTTGGAGGGCAGAATGTCATTCCCCAGCCATCTGGGGCACACCAGAGGACCAGCATCATCTAGCAGACCAGGATTCTGGGGCCTGGCAGCAAGCAGAGGGTACAGAGCTGAGGTTGGTCTGTGTTTGTGCACACAACCCTGGCAAGACCCCTCAAACACACATGCACACATACACACTTATCATCAGTTCTTCCAAGGGTGGAAGACAAAAAATAAATTAAAAAAAAAAAAGGAGATGTTAGCACACAACATCATGGCTGCCTTGATCCTCTCTGCTAAAAATGACAAATGCCACTTTCATTTTACTGTGAAATTATGGGTCCTTCCAAGAGAGTGTCAAACTATAAAGATTTGTGGTATATATTATACTAAAGAAGCCATTGGTTGCAAGTGGCAAGAGACCTGCTCCAAGATAGGTAAGGGGAAGGGTGAAGATCACTGAAAGGCCCTTAGACTATTTCATGGAGTCCCAGTGCAGGGAGGCTGAGAGGCCTCCGGACGTGAGCCTGAACTTGAACTCCAAAGAGCCCTTTTCTAACATGATCATGTTATGCTTCTTTTGCTGCAGACAAGGATTTCTGTACTTCTGTCCACATGAAAGAAAAGTCAGTCCAAGTGCACCTGACTTTTACACGTTCCAGGTCAGGCACAAAATAAATCTTTCCATCCTGGTTTACACGATTTCCAAGAAAGGAACAGGATTTCCCCAGCTTGCCACCACTCATTGATCCACTGTAGGAAGGGCACAGGGGTCGGGGGAAGGATTCCAATTGTACCAGCTTGGGTCTCTTCAGCCTGAAAAAGTAAATTATATTTCACCTCCTTCTGGAATCCTTCTTCATCCATGAAAACACACAGTAAAGTTAAAAAAAAATTTCAGAGGTTTTAGATTCAGACAAAAAATAGTCCCAGATTTTACTGTCCACTTACTAGTTGTTTAACTCTGGACAAATCATTCAACCTTTGCAAAATTTGATCACATCAACCATAAAACTAGAATAAAAATACTAGTCATAGAGCATTGTCAATAAAACAGGATGCTGGGTGGGACTTTTCCTGAAGCCATAAAAGTGGGGTCAAAAAACCACAAGAGACGGGCATTCCCTAGCACAGTGGTTCTGAAAGTGGTTCCTGGGGACCGTCAGCTGCAGCCTCACCTGGGAGTTTGGTAGAAATGCAAATTCTTGGACAGTCCTCCAGAATCTACATCAGAAACTCTGGACGCTCAGGAGGATGTGTGCTCTGGAGATCTAGAGGGAGCCTCCAAAGAACCTTCACAATGGCCCACAAACCCCAGGCTGGGTCTACTAACCCCAGCTCCCACCTGGCGCCCCACAAGTCTATAAAAGCACACAGTGAGGAGACAGAATATAGGAATAAATGTCTGGAGTCCAAAGTTTTGGCAATACTGGGGGTTAATGCAGATTTTGTGGGGAGAAAACGGGTCTCTCCTTCCCAGGGCAAGTGAGGTTTCAAGATTAGTGGTTCCTGAGAGAATGGCAGATCAAGTCTCCCTGGCCAGGAAAACATTTCCCGCTTTCCAGAGCAGCTAGACCCTAAGAAGGAGAGAAGGAGGAGAGAAAAATGCAGACCACACCTCCACCTCACTGAAGGTGAGGCAAGTCAGCTAGGCAGGTGATGGCAGGAGACCGCAGCTTTACACAGGACAGGACCAAGGCAAACTCCAATGAAGCTGTTCTAATAGCAGAAGGTACAATCCGACCACGTGGCATTGTTCAAAGGAAAAATAAATGAAAGTATCTGAGATAGTGTTTGTGGGCACTGAATAAAGAGCTGCCACTTATTGAGCCCCTACACGGGCCAGACCAATTGTCAAGCAATTTAAAAACTGACCACATTAAATTCTGATGGTGGTCTTGTGCTACAGATAAGGAAACTGAGGCTCACTGGAAGTGAGCCAACTTGCCAGAAGTCATAGAGCAAGTCAGCACAGAGCTGAGCAGGGGTCCCCACGCATCTCCCTTTGACTCTGAAGCCACGTGGTAGCTGCTGCTTCTTCAGGGTAGCTATTTTAATGTTAATCCCAAAATCGCAGATGTTACTCATTTCCTCCTGGGAGGGACTCTGAGCATTCCAGACTGCAGATCTTTAGGAGGGAGACGGTCTCTTTGGGCTTCATCAGCCCCTGTGAACTCCCGGCCCAGGGGGTCCAGTCCAGCTGGGAATCACTGGCCTGCTATTTCAGAACCAGAAGACTCCTTTGCCGGACAAACCATTATGTGGCACGGTTTTGCCTTTTAAAAGGCAAGGGACGGATGAGTCAGAGTGTTAATTTTTCTCCTGAGGCAAAGCTCCTGATAGCGCCTGTGGAAGGCTTTGGAAACTGGAAAAGGCCAAGCAGTGCGGGGCTGTGCTGTGGAGCCCGTCACCTCGATTCCACCCAAACTGCTGCCACAGTGGATCGCCTGGGGAGTGGGGGGCCGTGCTTGCCCGGGTCCTTCAGCTCGGCAAGTAAAATCAAAGTCATTCATTGCCTCTGTCTCTGCCTTGCACACACACACACCCGTTTATGAGCATGAATCACAGATTTCCAAATAACAAGTACAAACTTTTTTTTTTTTTTTTACACCCACCGCATAGCCCAGCGCCTTCCAACCTCCCTGCCCAGCTGCCTTTCAAGCCGGATTCTGGCTACCCGAGGACGGGAGGAGGGGCAGGGGTGGTGTCGCTGTGAAGTCAGTCCCCGGGAGGCTCAACACTTGCAGCAATTTGTAGTGAAATTACCAGCTGAACTTGGTTTAGAACCTGGCGGGAGCCCTCGCTGAAGGGTGTGGTGTCAGAGCAAGCAATTCACTGTGGGGGGAAGCCTTACAGTTGATGACTGGGCTGAGGAGGAGGTTGGAGAAAGCTGAAGAGGCCAGAGAATGTTCCAGAAAGGCTTACGGCTCCAAGCAGCTGTGCTCAGGGTCAAGCCTTGAGAAATACATTGCCGTTAATTCCAATTAAACTCTGAGATGTGCAGGCTGACTGGCTTGAGAAAGAGCCCTGGCAGCTTCTGGTTTGGGGCAGAGGCTGTTCTCAAGAGGCCCCGATACACAAGGTCTTAGCTGTGGAGGGGTCAGCTCTCCCTTCTAAGGACTCACCCCTTCCTGTCCAGAGGCTTAGGTCACCCGAAGGGCTTGTGTCCTTGACAGGAAAGGCAAGCTGCCCTTGGGGGAAGGGAGAGGAGGAACAACATCTGAAGACCCCAACCTTAAGTTGCTCAAAATACATGACATAATTGTCACACCTCATATTTGTCTTTGTGTATTTCCAGTTGATCAAGTAGCTAGCTGAGGTATCATTTCACGTTTACTGCTAAACTGGGTGCGGCCCTCAGAAGCCTCATTTGACAAAAGAGCAAAGGAAAATAACTAAGAGTTTGGAAAGGCAGAGTGATGTGTGGCAACCACGTCACTGTTGCGAGGGCTTTGTCCAATGTGTTTATAATATCCCTGAGAAAACAGCTCAGGTTGGAAATGTGAAGAATTTATGTCCAGGAGAAGCTTTTCCTGAGGAGGCAGAGTCCCTGCCTCTGTCGATTCCGTGGGGATCCACCTCGTCCTCTCTGCCTTTGCTCCCAGGCTGTCGGGAAAACAGAGCCACAATTAGTGGGCCGATCGTGGACCTCAATCAGCCTTCGTGCGCAGCGTATTTGTTTTTTCCTTTCTGTGAGCTGGCGTTCATTTTCCATTACACTGTTTCTGTGCAGAGACCTCAGATTCTTTGGGGACAGAGGTTAACCTGTATTCATGTATTCATGTATACATGAATAGATACATATATATATTAAAAAAAAAAAAAAAAAAGTAAGTGGCAGAGCCAGAACTGAAGGGCAACCTTCTGATTCCAAAAGCAGTACATTTTCATAATCTGCCCACTCTACCTGGGGAGGTGCTGCCAGAGGATCCCCATGGTGAAGCCGGGATTGGTTTCTGAGGACTGGGACAGCAGCCTGGGCTGGGCCCCCTATTACTGGACCGCTTGCGCTCCCGGACAGGGAGACAGCTCAGGCCTTATCAGAGCTGACTGATCTGGAAGTAGCTGGCTACGTGCCATTGATTTTTTCTCTCAGGAGCAGCCCAGCAATCTTTCCTTGAAGGGAAATTTAATTACCAGAAATTTACAAACATATTTGGAAAGAAAGGTAGGGCAGTTATTCTTCAATTAGATAGAAGCTGGTTTTAATCACCTTCCTGGCAGCGAGTCCCCTTGGGAGGCTGGCGCGTATGTGAGGGAAGACTTCAGCAGTGGATTTATAAAGGGAGCTTTGAGTTTTGACATCCCTCTGTGGCTACAGCACTAAATCCAAAACTGAAGCCTTGCACCGCTATTTTCAGATTTCCAAACCTTCTGCTAGAGCTGAGACACATCAGCAGAGCGGGTTATAGGGGCTGTGGCTGCCTTAGGCTGGCACAGTAGGTATGTTCAATAATCTTCTGCTGGAAAATTCCATAGAAAGGGTGTGGTGTGCACACGTGAGAATGTCTGTGTATGGCTAGGGATGTGTGTGTGTGATTGTGAGGATGGGTGCATGACTCTGAGTGTGTGTGCATGCATGAGGATGGGTGTGCATATGAGCGAGCAAGTGTGAGGGCGTGTGTGGAATGTGTGTTTAAGTACTTGTGCACATGCACACACTTGTCGATGTGTGCGTAAGTGTACGAGTGTATGCATCTGTGAGTGTGGGTGAGTGAGCTTTTGAATGTGTGTGTGTGATTATACGTGCATGCATGGGTATGAGTGTTTGAGCATGCATGTGTGTGAGAACTCTTGAGTGAGCGCATGTAAGAGCGTGTGAATGAGTGTGTATGTGTGTGTGTATAAATGTGTGCCTTTGTGTTTGCTGGCATCTCTCTAGTTGTGCCAGTGGGAGGAATGGTGGTGAGGAGAATTAAATGGGAACAGTCTGCTTATTTTACCTTACCCTGAAAGGACGGAAGGGAGAGCATGGAGCTCAAGTCACTGACCTTGATGAGAATGCCTTCCCCCTCTACTTCATTAGCCTAACTGCCCTTAAATAAATAAGGGGAGGCTTGAGGACCCAATCTTTTAAATTTCACAGAAGACACAATTCCCCAGAAAATAGGATAATAGAGTCATCTTCCCATTAAGCTTCCTACACGGGCACCACAGCTCGGCTGACATTTGGAACAGCCAGCAGCCGGGCTCCCAACAAGTTGCACAACTGCCCAGCTTGCTCTCACATTCACAGAGCGGATTCTGGAGCTGGAATCAGCTGAGGCATGGGTGAACCCAAACACCTCATTTTAGTTATTAGAGTTGAGTCCCTATTTGTCTGAGAGCACAGAACTAGACAAGATAAGAGCTAATGCACCTTTAGAATATGGTCTATTTTGTTTCCTTGGAGCCCCTGCCATGTGAGTTTTGTCCTGTCTTCATGTTAATCCCTTCCTTCCCATCTTCTGAAATGCCATCTGGTTCATGACTGGATTATTTACGTTGCACTATGACTGGTCACCTTTTCACCCCATCCTGTAACCCACTGCCCTGTTAGTCACCCTTAAAATTGCCTTGAGTATGTTACTCCCCTGTTCAGAGATATTCAATGGCTCCCTATTACCTAGAAAATAAAATTCAAAATATTAAGGTTGCATCTAAGACCCATTATGATCTAATTTCCACCCTCCTTTATTTCCTACACACACCTTTCTCTTTATAAAAATTGGTCTACTAATGGAATTCAACAAATGTATGCAGTACTTTCATGTCCCAGTCAGAGCATACTAAACACTGCAATAATAAACAAATAACATCTGCAGATACACTTCTAAATTCTCTACATGAAGTAAATGTGCAGTACCTCTGTGTGTGCAACTCCACGGCAGGCCACTACATAGATGACAATGTGATGGTGCCTTTTAGGTTGTGCAACACATTGCTACGTGTAATCTTCACAACAACCCCAAAAGGGAAGTGATGATGTTAAGCCCATTTTAGAGTTGAAGGAACTAAGGTCAAAGAGCTATTAAATTACATGTCTCTTAGAGAGTAATTTACCTTGTGGGGATTGAAACCTGGTGGACAGGGTCCAAAATCCTTGGCCTAAGGTTTCTTCCATCATCCATCCTTATATACATTAGCTCATTAAGTAAATGCTGTGAGGCAGCTACTAGCATCACTATTTTATGGGTAAAAGAAAATGTAAGTCTCAGAAAAGTTAAGTAATTTGCCAGATATCAGACAGTAAATTTCAAGTCAGAATTTGAAACCAGATTATGTCAGAATCTAAAGCCACAATAGAATTTACTCTAATTTTAATTGTTGTTTATTCTGGCAAGAAACACTGAGTTTAGATCCTAGAGAATAGAGTTGTGTCTGTGACCCTGTCACTGTCGAGCAATAATGTTGAATAAGTTCTTTTCTCTCTGGAATGTAATTTCCTCATCAGCAAAATAAAGGAACTTGACTACACAAGTAGTTTTCAATCTTGGATGCACACTAGAATAACTTGGATGTTTTTTTTTTTTGTTGTTGTTGTTTGTTTGTTTGTAGAAATACAAATACCTAGGACTTATACCCCAATATAAATTTAGTTAATCTGTAGATGGGTACAGGCATTGATACCTTTCAATAGTTTACAAGGAAATTTTTAGGTGTGGCCAGGATTGAGACCACTGGATGTTCCATAATCACCACCTTCTGTTGTTTATTGCTCCTCATTGCATTTTTTTTCCAGTTCAAGTCAATGTGTGGTTTCTTGTTGAAGAGCATTGTTCATGGGGATGATGTCAATCAGGGCAGGCTAAGTTGTGCAGCAATAACAAATGACCCTGAAATCTCAGGGTCTATCCCACATTCATTTCTCACTCATTGCAGTGTGACTGAAGCACTGCTTCACAATGTTTTCATTCCTGGACCCAGGCTAACAGAACAGAATCTAAAAGCTCTGCAACAAATAGAAAAGATGGCAAAGCATGTGATGGCTCTTAAAGTATCTGTTTCACATTAGTCACATTTCATTGGCCAAGCCACTCATATGAACAAAACAGAGGTCACTGGGGCAAAGAGTACTTCTGAGCAATAATAATACAGTGTACCACAAGTAGTTACTCTTCAAATCCAGCCTACCTCCCTCATGAAGATCTTCCTGATTCTCCATTGGTTTTACTTGCTTCCTGCTTTAAATATCTGTATATCTCATATTATGTTACTGTTATCTGTGTACTGGTTTCATGCCCTATAGTAAAAAAAAAAATTAAGCTCCTTAATGCAGGGTCTATGTTTGTTCATCCCTGAGTTCCTTTTATAGCATATTTATGGGGACATATAAGTTTAAATAAATATTTTTAAAATGGAATTGATCATTATATAATGGGATCTACTTAGGCTTTTACTTGTCTGAATTGAATATTTATTGATAAGTCTGTACTACTGAATTTATTTCTGTTCAGTAGATATTTATTGAGGGCTTGTGATGGCAGAGAAGGAGTCTGGTATAATTACTCAGAGAAATCTTTGACTTTGAAGTCAGACAGACCAGGATGCAAATCTCAACTCAGTTACTTACCAGCCCTGCTGAAAAAAAGTTATTTAAATTCTGAGTCACAATTTTCCTACCTATATAACAGGGATGAATATCATTATTAAAAGAGGTAATGTATTGGAGAGTGGATGTAACTTTGTGGTTGAGCACTTGCTTCCCAAGTATGCGGTTCTGGGTTCAATCCCTGGTACTGCCTAAAAAAAACAAAACAAAAAAAGAAACAAAAAAAGGTAATGTATTTAAAGCACATATCTGGGTATTGTAGACACCCCCAAAACAATACACTGTTATTTTAATGATTGATTTCTTATATAGAAATACTTATTTTTTCTATTTCTACTTAAACAACTTTGCCCTCTCACACACCTCCTCTTAAAACTATGGAAAAGGAAAATTGCATTAAATCTCACCTTCTGTGACTCAAGGTGGCCTGGCATTACTCTTACCTAGAGGTTCTCCAGGAAGATGCATGATCATGCCCTTTGCCTCATTTTTTTTTTTTTTCATGTGTGATTGCTAGAACTGATGCAGAGAATTATCCACCTGGCCTTCATGAAGGCAGACTCCACATTGCCGAGACTTCCCTAGGCACATCAGTCCATTTTAACTCTAGACTGGAGCCAATGTGCTGTTGTTGAGTGAGTTTTGGAGTCTGACTAATCTTGGTTCAAATCATGGCTCTGTTTACTAGCCTTTGTAATATTCACTGTATTAGTTAACTCTAAGCACACAGGTAACTTGTAGAGTTTGTAGATGGATTAAAATAAGATTGTGACAACTGAGCATTTAATAGAATACCTACCCCACACCCTGGTACTCGGTGAGCCTGATCCTCTACCTCCGTATCATTGTGCCTGATTAGGAGGACAGATTGTCCTTCCCGCTGTGAGGTTCTCCTATGGGGTGAATGCTTGGGACAATTAGGCCATTCCTAGGGAAATAGAAGAGGTAAGCCATATACTGGCAAGCATATTGCTGCTTACAACAACCACATTCCTTCTGGGTCAGCGCTGAAGCACATTTCCACCAATAATATCCCCAAGCCTCTGCCTGTGAACATTTCTGAATCATAACCCAGAGGTCTAAGGAGAGAGATTTGCTCTCCAGGGTCCATGGTCCTGGAAAGGACCTTTCTGTGCTTGCCCTGTCTCTGCTCAGTAACTTCCCGCCCACTGCCAAGGGCAATACAGCAAGTTTAGAGGGTTTAAGAATGTGATTAGTCTTGACTCTGGTTCAACATATGATTGAGATAAATCACAAGTACAGTTTCCATTACTAGGGTCACATTGCACGTGGTAACTACCAAACAGTCTCAGTCTATTGCTCCAAGCAACAAGTTCACTTTCCAGCCTGGATCCTCAGAGGTATAAATTTCATGTTGGTTCTCTCTACTCCTGATGCCAGTCTAGGTGGGAGCCTTGCTCGTAACAGAAAAGGAAAAAACAAAAAAATTCTAAGGAAACGGTTATTTTGTTTTGCTTTATTTATTTTTTTATTTTTTTCAATTCATATCTTAGTTTTACCATGGGGACTTTGGCTTAAAATTGTCCTCATTCGATATTCTTAAGTGGCTGAAATCACTGGAGCTCTGCTTATAAGAAACAGCCAAATAACAACAACGTTAAAGAGTGTCGATAATGGTAGTGCTTAATATATTTGAGCAATAGGCTCATTGTTTGTAAATGTTATCTCCCTATTCCCAGTGGTTCTCACCTCTGCCAAACACTAAAGGCACTAAAGGACCTTTTAATAAAATGCAGATATGTCCAAACCACAGGTCATGCCTTAGCACCTAGTGTAAAAATCCAGGCATCAGTATTTTAAAATTCCATTGGTGACTCTAATGAATAAAGGCGTAGTAAGAGTCAAACACCCTGAGGGTGATAAGTCCGAGTGATGACGAGAGTAGTAAATTTATTTTCCAAGGTTACTTAGTGAGTGGTAAAACTGCAGACTGGAATCCAATCCATCTTGACCTCAGCATTTGAAATTATAACCCCTACCTTCAACAAAAGCCAGTTCAGAGTATAGGCAAACTCTGTGGGGATGCTGAGGGGCCTCTGCCTGTGTTTTGAGTCAGTGGATCTAGGCTAAGGGCAGGAATATTCATGTATAAAGCCTCCTGGGTGGTTCTAATGCAGGTGCTCTTTGGACCATGTTTTGAGAAAATTGTTCTACTGCTTTCAATATAAAGATGATGACAAAAAAATGCTCTTCCTCCCAAGCACTTGGCCTAATTCTCAGCTTTTGAAGCCAAATTGGCCATCTCCATTGGTGCTCAAGAGCCCATTTTTTCTTTTTGATTTTCCCTTATTCATAAGGATTTTTGGTAGGCAGAGAATGTCATTATCAGTCAAGTCTAGATTCAATTCAAGCTTAGAATTCTAGAGCCTAACTCTCCTCGGGGGAACTTTTTAGCTTCATACAAGACCCCATGTCCTTACTCCTCCTTCCCCATGGCCCTGACCCAATTTGCCTATCTCATCCAGCCCACTTGATGTAACCAGGTAGATAGGCCGACCACAGTACAGAATGCACTTATCTTCTGGTAGATCTGCTTCCCTCACAGCCAGATCAAACTCTCAAATCTGTTTCCAGAGAGGGAGGGTTTCTTTTCACATCTGTCCTTCCTGTGACCTATGAGAGCCACGTGCTCACTCCTTACCCATCCTCTCAGTATCATCTTCTCTCCTCACTCATTTGCTAAGATCCAGCTATATAGACCTTCTTTCTGGATGTACTACAATATATCTAAAATGTTCTCAGACAATCAGAAAGACACTCCTATGCATCAAGTGATCATGGGTCCTTAAACAAGAGGTGAAAGCTCTTGGGCTTTCAAGGTAAGACCTCATATCAGGGTGTTGAGAACAGAGCCAGGGCACAGCCTGTCTAGGTGAGATTCCCAGTTTTGCCATCCAGTAGCTACAACATCTTAGGCAAGTTACCTTATCCTTTGAGGTCTCAAACTCATCATTGATAAAATGGAGGTAACAGTAGGACTTGTATGAGAATTGAGCATGCTTATACTTATTCTTGAAGTTAAACAGCCTTGGATATCAGGTTCCTTCTTCATAAAATAAATGTATAATTTTCTGCCTCATGGGGGTGATGTGGAACAAGGACAAAGGCTACTAATGCTAATGTTTAGAAAATCCCAGAACGTTTCCTGCCACATAGGAAATGCTTCAGCCATGTTAGCTGTCTTCTCAGTGCCACTCCCAGTCACCTGTCCAGGGACTCTGTATTGCTGAGAAGCCCAGGTAATGTTGCCTTGTAGGTGCCCCCGGAGTCCCAACACTCCTAGAATAACTACAGAGAAAGGGGATTCCACCCAAGGGGGAAGTCTGCAGAGTTTTCATCTACTGGGTTGACTATGGAGGTCATGAAAGAACCTCAGTCCACTTTTCTCTTGTAGTATTATGATCACTGCCTACACCCTGGTGTCACATTATGGGAAGGCTTTTCTTTTAAAATCAGAAAACTCTCTACAGCACGTTTCAGTGGCCCATGCTTGTCTCCTACTCTTGTACTCTCACCAAGGTTGCAAACACACCCCTCCTACTCCCAAACCTTATCAGTCTTTCCAGCAGAATCTTTTGGCTGTGGTCTCAGGGTGCTGCTTAACACAAGGCTCCATGCCGTGTTACTGATGGATGGGTATGTGCGTGCACGCTGAAACCTATTTGCTCTCTCTGCAGGAGACCCCTGGGCTGAGCTTAAACTGTGATAAATCACACACCTTACCTCCCATCTCAGGACAGCGGCTCGGGCCTCTTCGTTTGCTGCACACTTGTCATCTCTGTCATGATTTTCTCACAGTTACTATCAATTCCATATCAACCAAGAAGGCTCAGCAGGTCCCAATAAACCAGAGGTCTATTTCCCCCTTTATTCCTTTTAAACTTTTCTCTAAAACACCAACAAAAATAGGAAGCCCTGGGCCACTCATTCCTATTTATTTTATTGCTTAGATGTAATTTGAAGAGATGCACTAAAAACACCCAAAGTGAACAGATTAGAAATAGAGTTTCAGTCACGCAGCAAAAGATCAATTCTCCAGGAAATTGTTCTTTGAAATATCCGGAACGACCACATTGTTTTAAGACCTCCAGTGAAAAGTGCCTGCTGGCTGCAATTTTGTCCCTTGAAGTAGAGTGGAAAGAAAGTCCCTCTTTCCTGTTTCTACTACCCAGGACAGAATGCCCCTTGACAGAAGAATCGCTGTTTCTTGTTCATGCCACTCAGGCTATCGTGTTTCTTTCTCTACAAGACACTGGTCAGTACTGGATAAAGAAGAGTCCTGACCACTGATGATTCCCTATGCTAAGTGAGAAAGTTTCCCTCTGCCCTTGGCAAAGGAGTCTGGGTGCTTTGAAGACTAATATCCCAGCACCATTCCACAGTGTTGCTCTCACGCTGCTGCCTCCTACTGCCCTTGAAGTTTCAACTAGCTCCAGGAGTCCTTCTTACTTCCTGTCCTGAGCCATTGTTCCTCACTGTTACACTCCAGCTGTGGCCCAGCTGCTGCATTCCACACCCGAACTGGCGTCATGCACCTGCCATGTGAGATGATTTCCCTCCTGCCTCCTACCATGCTGCATTAAGCCTTCTGGGTCTTTGTTTGGAAAGCAGCTCTATAAATGTCAAGTATTATTAACTGTCCAAATGAGGCTGGGAAAGCTAAAGGGCCTGGGAAGACTGAAGAATTCAATAAAACTTAAAGAAAAATTGTTCTCATTTTTTTTTTCCTGTTCTTTCCCTTTCCAGCTGCCACCTTAATGTCGGTTTCCAGACTGGCAACCAAAGCATTGAAATAACAATCCCCATAAATATAAGTTGACACAAATCTGGAAACACTAACCATTTCAAAAGAAAAACAAGATTATTATTACTGCTCCCATTAGCAACAATTTTGACATACTTAGATAGAGATGTAGGCGAATGTGGCTTATCATGCCTAAAATGTTTTCAGTCAAATAAAATTAAAAACAATATTCACAGTATGTATGGTGTCAAGGTGATCAAGGATAGTTCTGTTTTTCCAGAGGTGGCAAGGCACACTAGTGCAAGGAGAGCCCATCCTGGTAGGTATTGGGGCTGCTTTTCTAGTAACCATTTAACTCTTCCTTTGTCTTTAGTTTCACCCTTTCCAATACATCCCCTCCTTTGTTGGCCAATGAGATGCCAGTCATATCAGGTCATTTTTTTGTTATAGTTGTTAAAAATCTTAGAGGAGCTTGAGGAAAGAACAAAGACAAGCCTCTCAGGTGTAAGAGAAACCCCCCAAATTCATCCTTTCAGTACCTAAAAGTTCCTTCCCTGAAGCTGTGTTAACTTATCTACCATTTCTTTGAATGGCATGGACAGACAAAAATGTATGTTTCAAGGGTAGAAGTCTTTCAAAAATGAATTTATATAATGACATTCTTTAAATACGAATTTTGACCCGTGGAAGAGATTTTATCAGTGTTCATACACCCAAGGACCCATTTTCATTCATTAATAGCCAGCATGTATAAAAAAGAATTTACTTTTCTGGTACTTTGCTTTCCTTAGAATGCAAATACCCAATAAGCCAAAATCAATGCAGTATCAAGCAAAGGAAAGCTATGGGGTGAAAGATGTACCATAAGCACACTGGATATTTGGATGAGTATTATAATCATTTGTTGATTTTTCCTCTAATTGGTCTCAGCTAAACTCTGTGGGGGATCTGGCTAGATTTCAAACCTGCTAGATTAATATTAGCAGGGCCAGGCTCCTCTCAAAGAGAACACTGTTTGCTAAGCTGAGTTACTTGCCTCATACTAAGTTCTAAACATACTTTCAAAGTTGATTTCAATATATGTCATAGACTAAGGCAGTCCTAGGTAGGATTTCGAGTTGAACAAGGGCTTAGTTTGAATAAGCTTACCATATTGTATTAGTTTCCTATTGCTGCTGAAACAAATCAGCACAGGCTGAGTAGCTTAAAACAATAAACTCATTATTGGACAGTCCTGGAGGTCAGAAGTTCGAAATGTGTGTCCCTGGGCTAAAATCAAAGTGTTGGCAGGGCTGTGTTCCTTCTGGAGGCTTTACGGGAGAATCCATTTCCTTGATTTCTGTGGTTTCTAGAGGCTGCTGCTTGCCTCGTGGCCTCATTATCTTCAAAGCCAGCAAGGTCTGACCATTTCTTTCTCATGCTGCCATTCTCCTGGGCTCTCTATTTTCCTTCTTCCACTTTTAAGGAGTCTTTTGATTACATTGTGCCCACCTAGGTAATCTAGGATAATCTCACTACTTCAGGTCAGCTGATTAACAAACGTAATACCATCTACAACCTTAATTTCTCTTTGCCATGTAGTTGCACATGTTCACAGGTTCCAGTGGCTGGTATGGGCACAGTTTTGAGGGCGCCGCTCTTCTGTCTACCATGCAAATAATAGACACTTGACGCTTTAAGCAAGTGAAGATACAAAACTCCTTCCTTAAGTGAGATTCATCAAAGACTGGACAGTTTGACTTGAATTGGTTTCCAATACAGAATAAAATAATGTGGGAATACTCTGTTAAATCTGGGATCATATTGTTGGAGGTTGAGCTGTTGAACATTTATGAACAAATAGCTACCCAGTATCAGGCACTGTTAGATCTGCATGTATCGACATACAATTAAGAGTATCCTAAACTGCACTCAAGGAGCTTGCCAGAGGGAAGGAGAAATGAGCATGCCAGCTACATATCTATCCAGAAACTGCTGACTGCTTGGTCCAAAGCAACGACCACTTCACTCTGGCTCATGGGATTTGGAATGATGGCACTGTGGGACCCAATATGTATCAATGAATGGATGACTGCAGGGATGAGTGGGTGGATGGAGAACTATTTGTGCTGAAGGACTTCTACAAGCAAAGATAAGCAGCAGAGAGTTGAGATATATAAAATATGTGATTCCCCACAAAGATGTCTTCTCTGTTTGTAGTACTGTTATGGGATAGTGCACTATAAATAGATGAATTTTGTTAAATTCTATTTAGTAATAATTTCTGTTAAAAAAAGAGAAGTATGGTATACATTTATAATTGCATACTTCTCATTATCACATATATTTATTATAGGAGAGAAATTTCCCATTTTGAATGGATATTGGTAAAAACAAACCTTCCCCTTAAATTTTACATGTTGTCTGAATAAAAGAATTTTCCAGACTAGCTTCTGGTTCCATGTACTTCACATATTGTTTTGCCTGCATAGGCCATAGCACATGTTCATATTGTGACATAATATTGACTCTTCACCTTTATCATTACATTCTGTGATTTGTGACAGTGAGTGGTTAAGGGGAAGTTTGGAAGCTGATCCTACACTGGGATAGCTAAGAATAACTTATTTATATGCAATAGTAGCTGCAAACCACATAAATATTCCCCACTAATCCAGAACAACAAGAATTCCCAACTCAAATTCCCCTCAGCTAAGTTCCCAAAATGCTGTGACCACTCCAATGCCACCCAACACAAGTGGAAAAGTAATGGAGAAGAAATCCAAATGGAAATATATCTGTAGGTACATAAGAAATCGTTTAAAAGAAAAATAATTATGTATTATTATCATTATTTCTGGGGGTCAAGAATTCATACAGGACATAGCAGGTATGTCTTATCTCTGCTCCACCATGATTGGGCCTCAAATGAAAGAAATAACAACTTAAAATTATAACTATTAGAAGGCCAACTGGGCCTTGAGGAGCCACTCCAGTGGTGCCTTCTTTATCTGGCTGGCAATTTGTTTATAGCAAATTGGTGCCTCTGCCCACAGTCCTCTGCACTGTGTTGCTTAGTGTCCTGACAGCACGGCATCTGGGTTCTCCCAGAATGAGCAATCTGAGAGAGTCAGGCTGAAGGGACAAAGCCTTAGATGACTTACTCTTAGAAGTCACTCACATTCCATTGGGTAACAAGGATTACTCCTATTCAATATGGAAGATTCCACAAAAAGGCATAAATACCAGGAGGTATTCGATTTGGAGGCTGGCTACCATAAGAGACATGATAGTCTTAACAAACAAAAATTAAATTTTCTCAGGTTGGCAGATTAAAACAATTATGTGGCTGTGGTTTCTCCTGGGGCCTTATAATAGGCGATGAGAGGAAACTGACACTTAAGGCTTATTAGCATCTTCTTGGCAAGCTGGACTTAGTTCTGCTATTCAGATTAACTTCCACTAATAGCCTTACCTCTTAAACAGAGTTTCTCACATACAGCCAGTTCTATTTTTATTTCTACCATAAGCCTGAGGTGTAGCATAGTTTGCTGTTAAGACCAATCACAGGGTTCCTTAAATTTATCTATACTGTTGATGTCAATTTAGAAAGATTGCAGTGGTAGCCTCAAAGGTGAGAAGAAGTCAGAAGATGGCAGTCTAGTGCCTGACATGGGGAGAGTGGAAGTCTGAAGGGCTGTCCTTTCTCAGGGGCCATTTGGTGCCTGTGATCCTCAGCTCTTGTTTGGACATGATGACACAAGCTGCTAATTTCCATCCAAAGTCCATTCTCCTTGTCTTCTTGTTAGAATAGAAGCCTACCCTCCCCCCCCAAACTCCATGCTAATTTTAGCAGATCACTTGACTTTCTACCAATAGATACCACATTTCGTAGCCTTCTTTGCAGCTAGGTGTGTGATTCAGTTTTTGCCAGTGGATTCCAAGCAGAAGAGATGTGTATAATTTCAGTGTCATTTCCTTTAAGGGTGGTGCTTGTCCTCCATCTCCTCTTTTTTCCCTCCCTTTGGTGGAGAAATGGAGAGAGATGAATAGCTACCTTGGATTCAGATATGGAAGCCACATGTTGAGGGTGAAGGGGCCGTCCATCAGCCCCTATATCATTTACCTCTAGACTGTTTTTTGAGAGTAAGAGAAATAAACCGCTGTTTATTTAATCCACTGAATTTTGAAGTCTCTTTGGTACAGCTACTTTGACTAAGCCTTAGCATAATAAAATAACAAGTTAAAGAATCATCTCACTTCAGAGACACATTTCTTCTCCTAAAATGAATAAGCCATTGTCCAAAGACTGCTGGAAAATGACCCAAAACCCAGTTTGAAATATTCATAAATAGCCCTTGTGCTGCGTTCTCTGACCTGACCTTAGTGATCCTGATTCCAAATAAGTAGGCTTCCTTTCAGGTGCACTTCTGAATGTGAAGATATGAAGAAAACATGAGTGATACCACTCTTATTGTCTATTCTTTGCAAGTATGTATGCTTTGCTGGTGAAATTCTCTTGGTGGGGAATTACCCAGATTTCTCCCACTCACCTGCCGTTTTTATTTGGCTCATTTCAAACCTTGTAGGGGGAGGAAACCTGTCAGCTTGTATGGGTGACAAGAGTGAGGTGAGAACTGGATGTATGGTTTGAGGTTACAGGAAATAGATGTTTGTGTAGCCCCACTGGTACTCAGGGGATTGCAAAACGAAGCGTCAAATTCAAAATTTCTGACTCATTATTCCCTTGACAGAAGGACTTCAGCAAACACAGGTGTGCGGTCTGCTGAACTGGTGGTTTAATTACACTTTATTTCTTTGACATTCTACCTTAGGGGCTGCAAATTTCTGCCTCCCAAAGAGACCCCAAGGGTGACGTGTACTTTAGACACTTCAGACGTGACTTAGTATTGAGGCTGGATTCTCCTTTTGTGTATCACACACTCGTGGTTTTCTTCCTGCCTCTCTGTATGGGGCTTCCCAGGCTCTTTCTCTGGCTCTTTCTTTTCTTCTGACTCTTGCATGTTGACTGCTCCTAGGATCCGTCCTGGGCTGCCATCTCTTAACTATAAACTTGGTTTCTGGCTGAAAGGTCATCCGGGTCCTGATGGTTTTCAAATCTCCACCTCTAGTTCTTTCTTCTCCCTGGAATTCCAGGCTTATACATTTCAAATATTTCCACAGCACTCTTTTCCTTCTTTAATGGAAACCTCAAATTTAATATGGCAAAATCCAAACCAAAATAAAATCAAAAGAACCTCCCGATTTACCTGCCACTTTTCCCAAACCTCTTCCTCACCCCATATACTATTATAATATTAGTTAAGACAATTCCAGTTAAGGTAATCCTATAAAAAAAGTTAAGGTAATGTGCTCAAACACAATAGAAACACAGGGTTCTTCTCCATGTGGTGTTTTAAGGAACTAAATTTTTTATCTTTTAGTATACCATCTTGAACATATATTGTTTCCAAAGCTGCCATAAATGTCCAGATTGGGCAAGTGAAGGGAAAAAGATCCTGGGGATCATACATGGGAAGTGTCTGTGGACAGTCATAGGAGTGACACAAAACACTTTTTTTAAACAAATCAATTTTCTTGATACATATTAATAAAGCATAATGCCATCCGAAATGTACAATCAATGGTATTCAGTGTAATCACATATTTGTGCATTAATCACTTCAATCATTCATAGAACACTTTCATTATTCTAATGATAATGATTAAAAACAAACAAAACTCACCACCTCTCAATCTCTCTAAGCTTCTCTTGCTGTATATAGATGTTGTTCTTTCTCCTCTCTAGCGTACTGTTATTTATATTTTATAAAAAGAATCTAATATATTCAATATCACCCATATTTGTGTTTTACATGAGGTTTCACTATGTTATACAGTCCCATATTATAGTTTTTAGCATTCCTTCTAGTAATATACATGACCTTACACTTTCCCTTTCAACCACCAACGTACACATGTAATAGCTCTGCTAGTTACAAACACCATGATAAATTTTCACCATTTCTATTCATTTCCAAAAACTTTACCAACAAACACTTTACCAATTCTGCACAGATTAACCCTCAGCTTTCCATTCTTTACCCTCATTCTATTTTCTGGAGACCTAAATGCTAATTATTAACTCCTTGAGTTTACATAATATATTTATTTATTTATTTTTAAGATTTATTTATTTATTTATTTCTCCCCCACCCCAGTTGTCTGTTCTCTGTGTCTATTTGCTGCGTCTTCTTTGTCTGCTTCTGTTGTCAGCGGCATGGGAATCTGTGTTTCTTTTTGTTGCGTCATCTTGTTTTGTCAGCTCTCTGTGTGTGCAGCACCGTTCTTGGGCAGGCTGCACTTTCTTTCCCTCTGGGTGTCTCTCCTTACGGGGCGCGCTTCTTGCGCATGGGGCTCCCCTACGTGGGGGACACCCCTGCATGGCACGGCACTCCCTGCGCACATCAGCACTGCACATGGGCCAGCTCCACACGGGTCAAGAAGGCCTGGGATTTGAACTGCAGACCTCCCGTGTGGTAGACAGACGCCCTAACCACTGGGCCAAGTCTGCTTCCCTATATAATATATTTAGCTTATAATAGTGCAATCATATATTCTACAGCTAAATTCCACACCAAACTGCAAGAGTGACTAAGAAGGAAGAGAATACTGCTTTGGTAAACAGTTACCTAGTGTCTGACACATTCCACATTTTGTATCAACAAATATCCGCTTCCCCCTTGTCCTTTCACAGAAAGCATGGGTCAAAGTCTGGGATCTCTAGGTGTTCTGCAAACCTCCTGGACAGGTCTAGACATTTAAATATACATTTCCTATATCCCAAATGCAGAACAATTATGCTCCCTTTAACCATTGAATCTAATATATATTCTTTCTTCAAATGAGGATTCTGACACATAAAATATTCTCAAGAAAGAAATATAATAATATTGATCCATTTAGAAGTCAATTTTAGGTAATAGGGAAGAGTATGCTGGTTGTCCCCAATATCCATACTTAATTTTCTCCTTTAACGATAGAACAATTGAATTTTAGCTGGGCATGGAGCCACACTACTCATACTGTATTTTCCCGGCCTTTTTTGGAGCTTGGGATGTTCCTATCCTAACTGTGGCCAATGATATGTGGTAGTGGGTATACAGTCAAGTTCTGGGCCCTGCTTTCACTTTCCCTTTTCTACTGCCCACTCTCTAGAATGTAGGTGCAATGGTGGAATTTGGGTCAGCCATCTTAGACCACAAGATGGAAGCTTCGTATTGAGTCTGGCAGAACAACAGAGAGAGAATGGGCGGTCCACTAAGGAGCCATCAAGTCCAAGGCTGTTGACTCATAGGTTAGTATGGTGACAGGAAAACACAAAAATGTATTTAAGGCACTATTACTTTCCAATCATTGGTACACTATTTAAGACTGTATGCTAATACAGGTAATTAGAATATTAAAAAATCTACAAAGCACTCAATAGGGTATAAAATGACTTCACATGTCATTTAAACCTCTTCTTATTTTACAGGAGAAAAGTTAGACTCAGGAAGGGAAGTGCTTGACGCATCAAATAATCGGGTTGGAATAGAGATACTTGATGCCAAAGCATGGCCCCAAGCAGATGTGCTGAGGCTCTGATCCAAAACAGTAAGAAAATGAAGATAAAGGCAATTTAGTGTGTTTTCATTTCTTTTTTTATGTCAGTAGTTATTTAATAACAATACTTGCAAAAACAATAGCTACAATTTATTGAGTATGTTTGGTAAGTAACATGGGACACTGTGAAAGTCACTTTATATAATCTTATTTAGCTTTCCCAATTTGTTTGTAAAATGGAGAAACTGAGGCAAACAATATGGAGTTGCTGGGGAGATGCAGCCATTCAGCAGCATGACTGAGACTGATACTCAGGTATTGTTTACTTCAAACATTGTGCTCTGAAGTAAACTGTGTTTCTCCCACATAGACTGACTTCTTTCACACTGTTGTGAGTTGAATCATAAAGACTCATTTGTAAATAGGACCTACGAAGATGTTATTAGACAAGGTGTACTAAATTGAATGAGAGTGGACCATACTCCAATATGACTGACGTCCTTACAAGCAGAGGAAATTCAGTTGCAGTTGTAAGTAGAAGCCAGAAAAGGAGACAGAGAGAGCCATATAATGGAGGCAGAGATTCAAGCCAAGAAACTTCTAGTGTTGGCCAGTCATCACCAGAATGCTAGAGACCCCAGGAGAAAGCACAGCCTGGCGATACCTATTAGGTTGGACTTCTAGGCTTCAAAACTGTGACACAATAAATTTCTGTTGTTTAAGTCAACCAGTCTGTGGCATTTGTCAATATCATGTAACAGGACTGGAAATCTCTTTGTTAGTTATTTCCTCTCAGAAAATGGTAACGTTCGTTCCCTCAGGGTTCTGTAGGAAAGAAGTTTGAAGTTGGCCACCATTAGCCAATTCCTAAGTTTTCATATTACATAATCATTAAGCCATGGTGCTTTTCACTGAGAATTAATTCAGAATAATTAATTCAAATTCTTAAAGAGATGAACACTCTAATTTCACATGAAACTTGGAAATTATAGGAATTAATCAGGGGTGTGGGGTAGACTTTGTGAATCCTATCTTACAGATGAACAAAAAGATCAGAAAAGCTAAGAAACTTTCTCACATTGACATAGCAAACATTACTCAGGGCCCATATTCGATCAAGGTCTATGTGATTCTTGTGGTAGATGGCTAGTTTGGTGCCCCTCAAGGATCCCCCCCTTCTGGTATTCATACCCTTGTGTTCCCACCTTCACTGACTCTGGACTTGGCTGTGTAACTAGTTTTGGCCACTGGAATATTAACTGGTATAATGCAAGTGGAGGTTTCATACGTATTTGTACTTTTTGACTTATCCTTTTGGATTGTTAGCTCTTGGGACACTTTCTCTCAGAACACAGCTGCCATGCTGAAAGAAATCCAACTAGAAATGTCAAGAGGCTCCATGGAGGAGAATAAAGGCCCGTCTGAAAACCCCAGTTCAGCTCTCAGGCAATAGCCAGCACCAGCTTGCCAGCCATGTGTGTGAGTCAAATTGGAAGTGGATCTTCCCATCACAGTCAAACTGTCCCATCTGACGCCATGAACCCCAGAGATAAGCTCTCCCTGAAAGCCCTGGCCAAATTGCAGAATTGTCAACAAAGAAAATATTTTTAGGTCTCTAAGTTTAGGATAGTTTATTCCCTCACAATAGATAACCATACATTTCTGAGTACACTCTCTACTATTTTACACTGCCATGATTCATAAGCAGGAATACCCTTATTGATCTAGAAAAATGTTAGTTTTAATCAACATTTGCCTTCTGTGTTGTTTTACATGAAAATAAGATAACTCACTCACTGACAATAAGGTCTACATACTCCTATCTCGCTTTCTACTTCCATGGTAGAGAAAGGTACCAGAGACTATGGAGTGGAAGGGGATAGACGGGCCAGAGTTGAAACCTACCTCCATGGCTGTGGCCAAGTGACTCAATCTGTCTGATAATCTTTTTTTCATATATCTAACCCTCAAAGGTGTTCACACTCATGTTGTAGGAAGAATCAGCTCTAATGTATGTAAGGCTGTAGCAATTATCTGTCCTCATAGAAGGTCCATAAAGCACAGTAACTGATATTATCACTTTAAACTATAATGAATATTTATACAGTTTACTGTCTACAAAGGTTTTCTCTCTGGAATGGACCAGCCATCTGGGAATACAGTTTAGGCCATCTTTGTAAGGCAAGGCTCTATCTCTATGTGATCCTAGACCTTGTCACCAAGGCTCATAAACACCGTGCACTAGAAACAAAAGACAAGAAACACAGAAGTTATTCCAGAAACAGGGAGAAAGAAATCAACCATGCCAGTGAAATATTTCCCCCTTCCTCATTCTATGCATTGACCTAGTGGAACTTCAGAGCTGGGAAATATGAGAGCTAAATTGGTGGCTTCAGTTGAAAAGCCTTTTGCTCAATTACTCTTGCACTGTCAGTTCCATTCTGGCATAATTTAGCTTTCAAGATATGCAAATTATTTTCTCCTTTTTCTCCCTGCTGCTAAGAGATTGAAACCTTGAGAATGAAATCCTTGAAGTGACTTGAGATCAGTGAAGGGGATAAATATGTTGCTGGAGAACCGTGCTGCAGCATTTGTGGGAGGGGAAAACTAAATGTCTCAGGATGGAGGACCAGACCATCAGTGACAGAGTGGCAAGACTTTGTCATTCTGCTTGCGAAGTGGCCTGATCTTTTTTAAACCATTCATATTCATAACAATGCTCTTTCTCTACCAGGGAAGTTGAGGAAGGAGATGGAGCAAAGAAGTAAAAATAATCAATGCACACTTCCCAGAATGAAAATGCCAGGTCATGATTGATGTCTGACAGCACTCTCACGTCAGCTTCCCCTCTGTGCTATTAACTTGCAACCTATGAAGGAAACCCTACTTAAGATGCTCACAGGTCAGTGCACCGTGAATAAAATGCACATGATATTTTGCTGTGAGGAGGGGGCTTTAGTTCAAATTTAATGGCAGGCAAGAAGAAAGAAGGAAATAAAACAATAAACGTTGAAAAGCTGATGACAGCCAGGATAGGCAAATTAATGTGGCCCATCTGGAAAGCTGATCCTAAGACCATCAGCTGGCCTGTCTCTTTTTTCCTCCTGTCTCCCTCACCCCTCTCCAAAAGGTTTAAATCAAGAGGGCACTACCTCTGCTAGGTTAAGCTTAGGCATACCATGTTTGGTTGCAAAAGTACCCATTGTTCCATGTTGTTGAAGAGTCTGTGCTGAGATTCAAAAGGGGTATCTGACTCCCAGAGTGAGGAAATAGGCATGGTGATGGTTCCCCCATTACAGAGGCCGGCAGGATGCTTCTGCTTCTTTTTGCAGGGAGAACTAAGAGTCAGTGACCAATATGCATGAAAAATTAAAAGACTACCACTTGGTGCTTGATTTGAACTGGTTCAGAGAAGTTGAATTCAGTCCAACATAAAACATCCTTAAAGGGAGAAGTTATGTGATTGTTGTTATGTGACATTTTACCAAGTTGGTAGAGAGGGGCTAATGAAAATTATTGTTCTATCTGAATTATACTTTTGAGGATTTGCGAATTCATGTTAGATCATTATGTCATTGTAGTAGCTTAAATCGAATGGAATTGAATTGAGTTTATTAAATATTTATTAATTCCTAAGAGCCTGGCATGAGGCTTAGTTCAAGGAAAACAACAGTGAATATAACACAGTCTGAAAAACAAAAATGTGCTTTATGACCCAAATTCTTTTAGCTTCACATGTAAATTCAGAAGAGCTTTGTTAGCATTTGACTGGATAGAGTACCTACAGGCTCTGGACCTCAACTGCTGAAATTCTCTCAAGCGATGTGTTGCTGGGTAATACCAGGAGGTGGCTCACCTGGGCTCATGGACAGGTCTGCAGCTGGCTTCAAGGGCATGGCTTTCTCCTGCTCATTACTGCCCTTGCTTTACTGAACTAAAGCACCCCTTCCTTTTGCTATCACTGCTATCCTCATGGGCAGGACATCCTCACAACTGAAGACCCTAGTATTCCAGTGCATTCTCGTTTACATCGGTACATCCCTGTACATCCAGTGCATCCCAATGAAACCCAGGGCATTCCCATTCTAGGGCATCCAGATCATTACAATGCATCCCAGGGCATCTCAGTACATCCCAGAGAAACCCAGGGTATCCCAGTGTATCCCAGGATATCCCAGTGCATCTCATGCTTTCTGATTAAGCAGAATGGAAAGAAAAGACTGCTCCTCTTATCTTTGTCTTTAGAGAGGTTCCAAAAACAGTACTCTTTATTTTCTGATATTTTAAATGTATTAATGAAACAGCTTTATCAGATTTTAAGTATTTTACCCTCCCTCCCTATTCCCTTACCTTCACCCCTAACAACTCCAGGACCCAACATGAGACTTCAAGCTACTTTAAATACATTTTAGATTGTCAGCAACCATATTGTGCAGTCACCAACTCCCTTTGTGATGGTTAATATCATGTGTCTACTTGGCTAGATTATGTTGTCCAGCTGTCTGGTCAAATAAGCACTAGTTTGATTGTTACTGTGAGGGTGTTGTTATACGACATTTTACCAGTTTGGTAAAATTGTCATTAGTCAGTTGATTGCAAGTATGGTTGATTATATCTACAATCAACAAAGGAGATGGCCTTTAGTAAGGAGAGAAATATCCTCATCCAATCAGATGGAAGCCTTAAAGGGAAGACTTTCAGGAGTGGGAAAGAATTTCTATTCCACTGCAGCCAGCCACCTTCTCATTGGGAATTCATCATCACCTTATTTAGAGTTCCCAATTTGTACCTTCTCTTTGGGAACTCAGAGTCACCTTCCTCAAGTTTCCAGCTTGCAGCCTGTCCTACAGATTTTGGATTTGCCAATCTTCACAGTCATGTGAGGCAATTCCTATAATAAATCCTGTCGGCTCTCTTTCTTTGGAGAACCCTCACTAGTACATCCTTCCATAAGCAAGACTCAACTACAAAGCCAATTCCTTTGTGCCTAGCTCCTTCTTCTCTTTAAACATGTTTTCCCAAGATGCTTCTCTTTCCAAGTCCTTGAACAAATCCTCCTCTAACAGATGCACCCAACTGCTTATTAGATATGTTAGACATATGTCAATTGCCTAGCCATGTCTAGGGTTGCTAATACATAGAGATTTTGAGTAATATGCATTCTATTTGAGCCCTGCATGGAGTCCTTTTCTGTGTTAGAACTTTTTCTAACTTCTACTTCTATGTGACCCTTGACATTCTGTCTAGTCTCAGTTCTCAAGGGTTACCCATATTCACCCCACCTTCCAGCCAACCTACATGGAGATGCCTGGTTGTGCCAAGCACTGGATTATCTCTTATTTTTGCACAAGTTGTCCTCCTTGACCACATGCCTTCCCTTCTTTTCTCCACTTGATAAAGACTTATTTATCCTACAAGTGACTCCTGAAGTGCTTCCCACTCTCTCTCACTTGTTCAGTCTGAGATACTTTCATCACTGCTTCCACATTATCTTGTGCATACCTTTATGTATCACTGAGTCCATTATAGTCTACATGGGTATTTACTTGTTTACTCCTTTCTTTACACTCTGAGTTTCCCAAGGACAGAAACTCCTATTATTTAACTCCCATGCCTGGCATAGAATTTTATATAAATGCTGAATAGCTGCTGGATGGAAGTTAGGGCAGTTTTTATGTTTATGTCAAACAAGACCATGAGAATAACTCTAAATATCTGCTGGAATTGAGAATAAAACATGCTGAAAGAGAGTGTCCCTCTCCCATCTGGGAACTTCATGCTGTGAATATGAACATGGAATGTATAGTTGGAGTACTACTTTTAATTCAGTTAGATGCCAGTATCCAGAATGTGACTCTAGTTGAACTTTATCCTAATACCTCCAGAAAGGCAGGGAAAACAATGGCAAACTGAACATAGTATCTCCATTTCCAGGCCTTGTGCTCTTCGAAGCTCTTAAGACTGTGCACATTCCTTTTAGCAATTTATCATATCATTGTTAGCCACATAAATAAACTTAGAAGCAAATGTGGAATGTTGACATAATCACAGCACTCTCCATTGCAACCTCTTAAAGAATGGCCACAACTGGTAAACAAACAAATAAAACTAACCACTAAAACCATAAGCAAAACAAAAGAGATCTAAACACGACAAAAGTAAATAAGCAAGTTTTAATATCATTTTCACAAGGACTGATTTCCTGCTGGAACTATAGCATTAGAAGTGAGGTTCTAATGTCTCTTGTGATTCCCCTGTTCTGATGGTGGTGGTTGGAGGTGCAGGGAAAAGAAGCATTTCTCTAAGGCACAGTCTAGAAAGAATGGCACCATCTTTAGTATGGTTGGTATGGGAAACCAAATTCCTAAACTTAAAGTCACCGACACATTGTCAATCAGTGTCCTTAGAAAGTTTGGCTGTGTATGTTCACATATTTTTTCACAATCCTCCTTTCTTCCAAAGGTGTTATTTATATTCTTCAAATCATGGGGGATACAATTTTTCTTGAGTCCTGAAGAGGACTCCTTATATCATGTACCTTTAATAAAGAAAAAGGGGGTAAAACATAGTAGGCATTTATTTTATTGTTGAGTTTCTAAAGAGAAAGAACTCCTTCAATAAGTTTAAGTTTATGATATCTGTTAATTATTTTAAAAATATATTGATTCCCATGTTCTGCAACAAATCACTCTTTTTTGATGTTCCAGCCTGGGAAAGCTGGTGCTCAATCATTAAGCTACATCTGTTTCCCCGTGTTGGTTTCTTTCTTTGTTTGCTTGTTTGATTTTTTAGGAGCTACCGGGGATCAAACCAAGGATCTCATATATGGTAAGCAGGCACTCAATGACTTCAGCTACATTTGCTCTCAACAGATCATTTTGTATGTAGGTACAGAAACAGTTTCATGAAAAGAATTAATTTTTTTAGCTTTTTATTATGAAAACTTTCAAACACATACAAAAGAAGACACAATAGTAAAAAAACAACCTGCATATAACCACTATCTGCTTTAACAGTAATCAACTCATGACTAACTTTGTTTCTCCACTATCTCGACACACTTAATTCTTCACATATTATTTTGAATCAAAGCCAAGACATCATAGCATTGTGTTTTAAAAAAATTGTGTATGTATAAAGAATCATGTTAAAGATGAATTAAAACTCTTTTTTTTCAGTTTACTAGATTTAAAATGTTATCTTTAAGCAAATGAAAGAGGAATGTATTGATCCAAATAACTTGAATTAATAGTAATACCACCTGTCTGTATTTCAGGAGGTTTATTTTTTTAAATTGGTATTTCGAGTCCACTTGATGTATGAATAGATATCAAAAGGAATAATAACCCTCAGATTATATCGCAAGTATTGAATGAACTTTGTCCATTCATTTGCTTCATTTTTTTGTGTCATCCACTGATTAGTTCACTAATTAAGTCATGCATAAAGGATATTCTGAAAACCTTTCTGTGCCAGGCATCAATGCTAAGCTCTGGGACTGCAGATATTTATCAGGGCCTTTGCCCTCCTTAGAGGCTTGTGGAGGAAACAGACAAAAAAGTAATTACAATACTGTGTGAGGACTCCTGTGTTCTCAGGGGCTTTAGGCAACCTTTTCATTAGCTTAGGTCTTTTCTCTGCTTTCTTCTTTGCCTACTTAACTTAGTCACTCCATAAGGGTTTTCATGACTCTTTGGGAAGCTGCATCTCCGAGACATCCATTTGTGTTCCTGGCATTTCCCCTGACCATCTCTAAAGAAGTAAGACTTTCTGCAGTCTCCACAGGAGTCATTAGTAATTCTGAAGCATCTATCTTGCCTAGATACCTATTATTTGTATAAGTATAATATGAATGCTCAATCTATTTCTGATAAGAAAACAACTTCTCTTCTTTCTTTTCAAGAAGTTCCATAGTTGAGTCTTAGGAAGGCTGCCCTTCCAGGGAAAAACAGCTCCATTACTCTCAAGGGAGTAGGTAGCAGGCATTGTGTTCTTAACAGCTAGCCTTTCCAATCCTGGAATTAGGGGCAGAGTTCTGGCATGATAATAATTTACGTTGTCGTTGAAGGGCAATTGTTTCATTCCAGAAGAGACCTGTGAGGCTATTTGGAAAACCAAGAAGAGAATTCTTTTGATTTGGGGAAGAAGAGGAGGAGAATCCTTTTGGAGAAAGCATGGGTGGAGCCTAGGAGGACAGAGAGGGGGAAACCAAGTCCAGATATCAGATAGAGTTAGCCTTTTCCTCAGGTGACACAAAACAGACTTTGAGACGAGAACTGCTGCTTAGAATTCTCCTGGTGTGAGACCAGTACCTTGACTAGACCAGGGATTCTCAACAACCAACAATACAACTATTTACTTTTTTACTTTTTAAAAACATGAAAGATAAAAAGAACAAAGAGCATAATATAGTAAATATCCATAGATGCGCCACTCAGAACAAAGTGAATAAGAAAAATAATAGTTTGTCATATTTGTGTTTGCTTCAAAAAATGCAACATTTATCCAACATATGTTAACATTCACATAATATATATGAAATGTGACAATTGAAGTTATCCATTCCTCGATTGATGGGCACTTTAAAATTGTAAAACAATGCTGCAATTATGAACATTTTCTATGTCACCATGTAAATGCTGTGAGAGAAATTTCATTATATCTGCTAAGCATTATATTTCATTGCTGGTATTAAGAGGATGCTTTTTTTTTTTTGGCCTATCTTTGAGTTCACTGATTTTCTCCCCTCACCAGTCTACTGATTGAGCCCTTAGGGGTCTTCTTCATTTCTGTTTTGTGGTTTCTATTTTCAGTATATCCTTTTAATTTGTTTTTCTAGTTTCCATTTCTTTTCCATCTGCTCTTGTGTATTGTCTACGTTTTTCTAGTAGAGTCTTTAATATATTGATTTTGGTTATTTTACATTTTTTGATAAAGGCAACATTTCTCTCATATCGAGGTCTGGTTCTGATGGTTGTTTTGTCTGTTCAGGCTGGTTTATCTTGCCTCTTGCCACATCTTGTGATATTTGTCTGAAAGCTAGACATGTTAGATAGGGTAATCAATACTACATAGGGTTTTAGAGTGAGGACTTATATTAATCTGGCTAGAAGAAGCACTGTATTTAATGTATATTGTAGCTATAGGCATCAGAAACTTCACATTCCTCCAGTGACCATGCTTTTGTTTCTCCTTGCTTTTGGGTTTCCTTTTGTATTCCTCCTCAGAGAGAGTTTGTTGCTTCTAACTCTTTCAGCTGTCATCCACCATCATTACAGTGTGCACTTGTGGGCAAGGTGATAGAATATGGGGAACGGAAGATGCTCTAATATTCTGATTAAATCTCAGTCTTTCAAGTGTGACCTTTATAAGTGCTGCTGCTTCTCCTTCTAGGAGTAGATAGAGCTTTATTCTTCCTGCCTGCTACTCTCTTCCTTGGTTGTATGATTCCTGGTTTATTTTCTTAAAGTCCTCTCTTCTGATAACTATAGTAATCCTGGTGTAATTACTAGTCAATCATATATAACTTTATAACATACCAAGATCTTTTAATTTGAATATAGCTCATATATTATACTTATTTACTATGTATATTTGTTAATCATATATTTAGATTTATTTCAGCTATCATGTTCTGTTGTTTCTATATACTATGCTTTTTCCCATTTTTTCCTGCTATCTGTTGGATTGATTGAAGTTTATTTTCTTATTGAATTTTAATTTTATTATTTTGTTAATTACTCTGAAGCTTAGTAAATACTTGTTTAGCTTTATTATTTGCTAAAAAGTCTAATGTAAGGGAATCTTTCCATCCTCTTCCTAAACAAATCAAGGACCTTAGAAAACTGTAACTTATATTCAAATTCTTCCCTCCTGTCCCACAACTTCTATCTTAATGTAAGTTTCCTTTTCTTAGTTTTTCAATGCACAATTTATATCTATTTTTGCAGCTAACAGACACACAATCACAATCATGATTTCATTTTTGGACAAATATCTTTGCTTCTTGCTTACCCTTTCTAACTTTTCAGCTCACTTTTCTTCTTAGGGAATTACATGTCTTATTAGTTCTTTCTTTGTGGGCATGTGGTATTCTATAACAGTAAATGTCTTTATATCATCCTCACTTATAAAAATATTTTAATTGGACTTAGAAATCCAGGCAAATAGATAGCTATTTTTCCCTCAGCACTTTGAAGGTATTATTCTAATTTTTGTTTTTTCTGACAAGAAGACCCTTGTTAATTTGATTATTTTTTAATCTGTGAGTAAACTTTATTTTCCTCCTAGTAGTGCCTAAAATTTTCTTTTTATCCTTGTGCTCTACAGTTATACCATAAGAAATCTTTTTAATTCATTCTACTTAGGATGCCTTGTAAACGAACATGGTGACCCTTGTATTCCTTCAATGGTGGAAAATTCTTAACCATTATTTATTTCGATATGTCTCAAAATTATTCTCATTTTTCTCATCTTGAATTCCTATTAGGGTTATATTCAAGCTTCTATTCTTACTCTACATATCTATAGTGTTTTCCACTTCTGTGCTGGGTAATATGAAATTTCATCATATTTGGTTTTCAGTATATTAACGATCTCTTAGCTACATCTAATCTATGAATGCTTACACTTCCTTTTCTTGATTTTTTTTCTATTTTAGACATTGTTTCTTTATTTCCTACTATAAGATATAAGAAACTGATTTTCTGCCACTTTTTATACTTATACTACTGTCTTTAGTCTTCCCAGTAGAGTTTAAAATTTGTTAAATTAAATATTATTTGTAACTAGGAAACAAGTTCCCTAAAAGTAATTTCCTTTTTTTTTCACCATCTTTGGTTTCCTAGAGTTCATAACTGCCATTTTTTATATTTTACTTGCTAGTCATTCTGTCTGCCTATCACTGATCCTTTGCTTAAACTCTGAGTGATCTATAAAAGTCCTTTCAGCAATATTAAATCCTCAAATAGTTTATAAATTATATTAACTTTTTAAAGCCATTCTGTGACCTACTTTTCTGCTCTTCCATGATGTTTGCTCTCTCATCTCCTTCATAGTTTCTTCCTAGGATTCCATTTTCTATGATACTGTGATTCTTTCCTTGGTTTCACTGGTTTCTTGATCCTATCACTTGCTTTTCTCATAAAGCGCATCTTTAGTAGTTTCCTGAGAACTGGCATGCCAAAAATCTATTTATTCTACATTATAATTTTATAGTTTGACCTGTTACAAAATTTTATCTTGTAAATCATGTTCCCTTAGAATTTTTAAGGCATTGTTCCAATGTCTAGCTTTCAGAATTGCTGTTGAGAAATTGTATGCCATTCTGATTGTCCAGCTGTAGTATGAGATTTGACTTTTCTCTCTGGAAGCTTTTAGGGTTCTTTGGTTGTTATTTTCTGAAGTGATAAATCTTAAGATGAATGTTTTGAACCATGTGTGTGTTTATGTGTTCATGTTTTCTAATTGTTCTGGATATGTAGCAGGCTCTTTCAAACTAGAAAATCAGCATTTCAGTTCTGGGAAATTTTATTTTATACTTTTTTTGTTCCATTTAATATACTTTCTCCTTCTGAAAATACTATAAGTTGGATGTTTTATCTTCTAAAATGTTCTTTTAATTTTCCAAATCCACCTGCACGTATTTTTGCCTTTTTGTTGAGCTCCCTATGAGATTTCCTCTTTTTATCTTCAAAGTCTTCACTGATCACTATAATTTTAATATAATTTTAATTCCCAAGTGTTCTTTATTGCTTGCTGAAATTTCCTTTAAAATATTTTTTTTGATTCATGAATGCAATATCTTCTCTTATCTCTATCATATACACACATATATACTATATTTAGTATATATTTATTTATATTTGTGGGTATATATATATGGTTTCTTTCATGTTATGCATTGTATATTCTCTTTCTTTTTTTGTTTCTTTTTAAATTTATTGTAAGGGTTTTCACAAAAAACAAGTGGTATCTTCTTCATTCCTAAATAAGAATGAGATGCTAAGTGTTGATTGTAAGCAATATGCATGGTAGGATTTGTCAACTAGTAAATATTATCGGAGGGTAATTAAGCAGGGATCCAGAAGTTTCTTTTTGGGATGCTTGAATGCTTTAGCCAAATTATAATCCTTCAGCATTCTCCCTTGGGTTTTTTAAGAATATTGACTTCCTGTTCTCTAGAGATTAAGGGAAAGAAGAGGGAGAGGGAACTTACTGTTATATATATATTGATTTATTCAGTGCCTCTGTTGAATTTGAATGGTACTTTACCCAATTCCTCACTATGTGTTCTCAGGTATGGTATATATTATTCATTCTAATTATTTCTAAGTGAATTTCATATTGCTCTATGAATTGAAACCCCCTGATATTAGGGCCAGCCGACTTTCTCTCAGACTTTATTTTTTATTTTATTTTATTTATTTATTTATTTATTTATTTTTAAAGATTTATTTATTTATTTAATTTCCCCCCCTCCCCTGGTTGTCTGTTCTTGGTGTCTATTTGTTGCGTCTTGTTTCTTTGTCCGCTTCTGTTGTCATCAGCGGCACAGGAAGTGTGGGCGGCTGCACTTTCTTTTCACGCTGGGCGGCTCTCCTCACGGGCGCACTCCTTGCGCGTGGGGACTCCCCCACGCGGGGGACACCCTTGCGTGGCACGGCACTCCTTGCGCGCATCAGCACTGCGCATGGCCAGCTCCACACCGGTCAAGGAGGCCCGGGGTTTGAACCGCGGACCTCCCATATGGTAGACGGATGCCCTAACCGCTGGGCCAAAGTCCGTTTCCCTCTCTCAGACTTTATATGCCTCATTTTTCTAGGAAGTTTTCTGAGGTCAGTTTCAAATTTGTCTTTTTGGTCTATCCTTGTTTCAGACCAGTTTTATCTTCATTCCTTGGCTAACAGTTTTCTTCTTCACGCAGTTGGAATTCCAGTTGCCTGCAGGTAACTTAACATTCACCTAATCTAGTGCAGGTGGGTTGATTGCAAGCAGTATTCCTGCTTGGAGAAGGGAGATTTTGTAGATGGAACAACTTTTCCCAGATTCCAGCTTCATGTGGAGAACCTCTTTTTACCCCTCCCAGGCGTTTCATCTTCCCTCCAGCAGAGTGTCTGTGTCTTTAACGCACAAAAGTGGACAAGGGTAATCTATGCCCAGTCTTCAAGAGCTCCTTTGGTGTCTCACTGGCTACTTGCACCACTAGGCTTTAAATCCCTCCCACTCACTGCTTGGATATGAGCTCTTTCTCCTCTCTGGCATCTGAGCATTTCCTTTCTTGCTTTCAGATTTAGATACATCTTTTTTTTTTTTTTTTTTCTTATATATTACCTGGTAGTTCTATGTTGGAGAGGACAAGGGAAGGGAGAGGATGGGAATACTCAGAGCTCTCATTTTATAGCTGTTCAGTTACTGAATCTGCTGTGTGTGTGTGTATGTGTGTGCAATGCCCTTTTTGTGCTTTGAGGAATTTCACTCTAGGACATTCTCTGACACATCTCACAGGTTTTGTAAGTGGAGGGAGGAAGGACTCATAGATTGGGGTCAAACTGATCATACCAGAGCAGCTAGAGCTGACAAGAGAGAGACTGGATATGTCATATGAACAAGGACTCACAGAAGTTTCCTTAACAAAGTATCTTTTTCACAGGACATGCTATCTGGTGTCTCCCAATAGAAGAGCTTTAGGGGATCCATGTAAATCTTTATATTTTATACAATATTGTGTGGGCACGAATTTTTTTTCAGATAAAATAATCCAGAGTGTTTATTTTTTGCTAATCTACAAATAATCCAAGTGATGACATATGCTTGGCCTTATTTAGCCTTTGTATACTTTGGTTTTTCAAACATTTTCTTCACAGGGTTAGCAGGCCCCAAGGGACAGGGATGGTATCTGTCATCTCTTTATCCCTACCGGAACACAGTATCTCGCACTTCCTATGTGAAT
This sequence comes from Dasypus novemcinctus, assembly GCF_030445035.2. NCBI lineage: Eukaryota > Metazoa > Chordata > Mammalia > Cingulata > Dasypodidae > Dasypus > Dasypus novemcinctus. Next base: position 163,585,653 of record NC_080675.1, read on the forward strand.
TATAAATATTTATTGAATGAATGCATGAGAAAAAAGGTGGTAGAGGACTAGGGTAGCATTGTTTGGAAAGGCAAATGGCAGAGAGAGGGGCTGAGAGATTTGTTTGGTAACTGGAGCTCTAGAAATCAATCCATCTGGCTTTACAATAAGTCATTGGAACAACCAGGAAAGGAAAAGAAAAAAAACAAACAAAACAAGCAAAAGAAAATCAGTTAAAATATAGCTCTTTTTGGAGAAATTTGCATATAGATACTTAAGAAATACTTAGTGCCATTAAGGAAAAAAAAAGTCATTGCTCTTAAAAGCTCTGTACACCCTCTTTGGAAGCACAAGCTAAAACCAACAAATGGAAACAAACATGAAAACAACAAAGTGACAGTACTTCCATGCTCTCATTCAGTAGAGGTAATGGATATTAACATACATGAAAAGATCTAAATTGTGTTCTCTTGGGCATCAAGTACAGAAAAGAAGCCAAGGCTCTTCCACACATGGCCTTCCTTATTAACCCATTTAAAAATGAAGTGGAAAAAATTTGATCACAATTTTCAGATCAACTTTCCACCAGGCCTCTAGAGAGCCTCAAATTTTATCCCATCTCCATTATGCTTCATGGAAAGACACATGACTCCTTTGTCTCTGAAAATAAGAACCAGGCTCCTCGGACAGATGATGCAAGAAGGCAATTACGTGCATACCAATTGCTTCTACAGCTTGGAAGAGAAGTTGCTGGTATCTAAATAGGCAGCACTGCTTTTCCAAAAGTCTCTCAATCTGTACTATATTAGTTTGCAGAAACCCTTCCCCATCTCCAGTAGATTTTATGGGTAGACTGGAAGGGATAATTAAACAGGTAAACTGCCAATTGGGGTAGGTTGAAGCAGGCTTTTTGTGGAGCTGCACAGTTGTAATTTTAGCATAATTTCCTCCTGGCCAATCTAGTGGCAGCATGGTAAAAATAGATGAAGTGGCATGAACAGTGCTAAGTAGATTCGGTCCCTGATGCCTTGTCAAATATTTCTAACAGGTTTTCAGAGTGCTGTCTGCTGCCAATCATAGCGGTTCACTGGGGAAGAATTCTAAGAGGGAAAATAAATCATATGCTAATTCTCTAACTTGGAAGGAGGTGAGGGAAGAAATGTGTGGCAGGAAATGTCAAGGAAATATATTAGTAAATAAATAAATTTCCTTATAAGTGAAATGCATCTTTTGAAAACTTCCAGAACAGCTTATCTGTACAGATTTCCACTTTTTCCCTTCTGAATATTCCACCATTTCCCTTACATCCTTGTTTCCCATATTAAATTAGTAAAACAGAAGCTCTTCAATAAGTGAAGTCAGCATTTAGAGGTAAGAAACCCCAAGGCTGCTTTGAAACTAGTCAGAACTTTGGTAACACATTCAGAGCAACTCAGGAAAATAAGTCATTGTTCCCATCTTGCAGACTCTGCAAAAAGGTTCGGGTTCCTGGAGAACTGTAAATCATCTTTCCAGTAAGGGCCCTGGTCTTGGAGCACAAGTCAAGGACAAATGGCTGGCCACAGGCACATTTTGAAATAGGTTAGACTTGTTTCTGGAGCACAGTCTCTGTTTTCTGTGGCGCCTTTGGCATCCCTCTCTTTCAGACTGTGTGCTTTCCAGGACTTAATGGCTGGCTGGTCTTCCTCCTGTATCCATCCCCACCCCAACTCACCAAGCCTGGGTTCCTTGGGCCAGTACTATATACACAACAACATGAGGGATGTAAATTCCTACGGATATAGTGATATTTACATTCTTTAAATTAAGATCTCAGACTCTGGAGTCTGAAATGCATGGCTTTCAACTCCCTGATCCATCACTTACTGGCTCTTTGATCTTGTGAGAGCCACAAGGTTTCTAAGAGTCTCATTTTCCTATCTATAAAATGGAGATTATAATAACTATAATGGGGAAGCAGATATGGCTCGATGGATAGAGCTTCCACCTACCATATAGGAGGTCCAGTGTTCGATACCCAGGGCCTCCTGGACCAAGTGGCAATTTGGCCCACGTGGAGGGCTGCTGTGTGCAAGGAGTGTCGCCCCACACAGGGGTGCCCCCTCATGCAAGGAGTGGCCTCTGCTCAAGGAGTGTTGTCCCGTTCAGGAGAGCAGACCACCCAGGAGTAGAGCCGCCCACATGGAGAGCTGACGCAGCAAGATGACACACAAAAAAGAGACACAGAGAAGAGAATATGAGACACAGCGAACTAGAGAGTTGAGGTGGAGCAAGAGAATGATCACCTCTCTTCCACTCAGGAAGGTCCCAGGATGGGTTCCCAGAGCCGCCTAATGAGAATACAAGCAGATACAGAAGAACACACAGCAAATAGACATAGAAAAGAGACAGTGGGGTGGGGGTGGGGTGGGGGGCGGGGGGAAATAAGGGGAAAAAAAGGACACTTAAAAAAATTATAATAAATCTACCTTGAAATTTCAGTGCAATAATATGTGATATATAGAATGTCATTCAAACAATGCCTAGCCCATACTCAACCAATCCTATGATCATTACTGTTGTTGTGGAACATTTATCCCAAACAAAAGATTTCCTAATGGTATTCTTAGGGCTCATTAAGAGAGATACTGAAGGGAAAGAATTTTATGTTATAGACTATTTATATATCAATCTATATCAATCTATCATCTATATCTAATATACAGTATCATCTCTTTCTATCTATTTGAACACAGGATGTGATTATGTGTAAGTGTTGAAATAGGGAATGTCTCAGAATTTCTATGAAGGATAATTGTCTTACTAATATAAACAAAATTAACCTATACGCACCATGGACGTGTGTTTATAATATCTCCAATTTTAATGATTTTTGCCATTAAATCAATGTATTCATTCCATCAATCAATCAATGTTTATTGAGAACAAGAATACAAATAAAATTTTTAAAAAATTATTGAGAACTTATCAAGTGTCAGACCCTGGATTTAGATGCTTGTGCCACAGAAAAAAAACAGCACACAAACTCTGCAGTAGTTTTGGCTCCACCATGAAGCCAACACTTCAACACTTTCAATGAGTCCAAAATGCGTGGGCTTGTTAATGTTTGTTAAACAAAATCTTTCAGTGCAGAACCCTGACCCTCATGGTCCCACAATTCATCCTTGAATGTGTGCTCTTAAGTTCAGTCTACCCAGAGGCTTCATCAAAATACATACATTGCTGTCTTACCCATCTTGGAAAATGAGTCCATAATTTGTCCTGTTGCCTACTCAGAAACTCAACCATTACTTCTGACTCTTTTTTTTCTTCCTTGTATTCCTAATTTATTGCACATGACATTGATTCTTCCTCCAAGATATATGGCACATATATACTTCTTTACATCTCCTCTGCAACCAGACAGGTCAGGCCACATCCTCTCCCACCTGGCCTTCCACAGCTGGTCTCCCTGCTTCCACTTTTCCCCCTTTCTAACACATTCTCCACAAAACAGAAATAATGTTCTTAGGCGTGAAATGTATCTCATTACTCTCCTCGCATCCTCTAATGGATTCCTATCATCATGGAATAACATTTAAATTCCTTACCTTGGCTGGATTTTAGCATGCATGATTTATTCTCAGCTTTGTTTTGACCCACTCTGGCCTTCCTGTCTCTCTGACTGACCTAGTGCTTTCCTGCCTTCAGGTTTGCAGACTGACTGACTGAAATATTCTCACCCTCACTCTATCTTTGGTGTTTCATTCTCCTCACAATGGCACTCTATCACTTCCCATCTAATGAATGCTCACATTATTTCCCTGTTCTATCATTATTTGTTTCTGTGAAGCACTTCCTCTTAACTTCCAGTGGATTGTTTCCATTTAAAAACGCAATCTTTTCTTCCACTCTTGGAAATTATCTTTTATTGTTTCTGTGATTATTTCTTCCCTCTATTTTTTTTTGGTCTCTGGAATTTTAGTAGATGGTTCCTGTACTACCTATATCCATCTTTCATATCACATTATTTTTTTTTTCATAAGAGTTTGTTATATTACGAATAAAATAGTCACAAACTTTTCTTTGGATACTGATTAGATTTTTGTTGTTTATGTGTAGTTATTTTCTATTCTATTTTTCCCTAGGGTTATTATTCTCTTTTGCCATCTAAACACTTCTCTTTCAAACCCTTGGTTTTTCTCAAATGCTTTGTTATTGTTTGAATTTCCTAGGGTTACCATAACAAAGTGCCACAAACTGGGTGCCTTAAAACAGCAGATATTTATTGTTTCATATTTCAGGAGGCCAGAAGTCTGAAGTCAAGGTGTTGGCAGGGCCATGCTCACTCTGAAGACTGTAGAGAAGAATCTGTTCCATACCCCTTTCCTGGCTTCTGGTGGTGGCCCCAAATCCTTGGCTTTCCTTGGCTTGTGGCATAGCTCAATCTCTGCCTCAATTGTCACATGGCCATCTCCTCAATCTGTCACTCCAATACCCTTTTCATGAGGACACTACTCATATTAGATTAAGGGCCCACACTATTCAAGTACGTCCTCATTTTAACTTGCTCAATTCCACCTATAATGACCCTATTTCCAAATAAGGTCACATTCTGAGGTACTAGGGACTAAGACTTCAACATATGTTTTAGGGGTACATAATTCAACCCTTAACAGTGATTTTTTTGCTATTATGTGTATATTTATAAATTAAATACTAAACTGCTTAATATAGCTACTAAGGTGAGGAGGGGGTGTTCCCCCGGTCATATAGATCTGTCTCATAAATGGACCCCTCCCCTGAATAGGTCAATTAACTATAAGCTTTGTAGAGTTCAATTGCACCTGTCAAAGAGAGAAGTTTCCCTATTTTGTGCATAGTCATGAGCTCAGGAGCAAGAAAATTGCCAAAGTAGGGAAGATTTATTAAGGCAAAACATTTAGTATATATCTTTCCTGGGTATCCAGATCTTAATTTACTTTGGATCCCCTTTGAAGGTCCCCATTTATGTCATGCTCTGCTCTGTTTATTTCTCAGACTTCAACACCTGTACTGAGATATCTCTAAGCTGATATTTCTATTGGTTTAGAAAAGAGTGCATAGGACTTATCTAGTGAGAAAATTCTGTAGCCAGCCGCTCAATATATATCATGATGGAGTGTTCTGAACCTAATTGCTGGTATTGGATTTAATAGTAGAAAAATACAGCCACAAGTCTAGGTCAACATTTCATTCATTCATTCACTCACTCACCAATTCATTCATTCAATAAATGTTTATGATGATCTACCACATACCAAATTGTTCTGAATACTGAGGATAGAGCCTTAAATGAGATGAACCTTCTCTTTCACTGAACTTATATTTTTGCACAAGGAGATACACAATATGCAAGTAAACAAATAAATAATAAGGAAATAAATGTTGATGGAAGTCCTACAAAGAAATTCACACTGGTGTGGCTGGTGTGGCAGAGAGATGACTTGACTTTAGAGAGGCTGGTTAAGAAATGTTTCTTAGGTCATTGCAAAGGATAAAATGAACCCATCATTGAGCAGGTCTGGGGCTGTGCATTCCCACCAGATTGATCAGCATGTGGACCTATATTTTTATTTTAATAATGCAAAGTTTACTTGATCTGATAAGATTGCTATATAAAATATTAAGACTAACTTCAAGGCCCTATTTCCTTCCTAAAGAATTATCAGATCTCAGACTTAACCATAACTCTGCCAGCAAGCAATTCTTTTTTTTTCTTTTTTACTACTATTATCATTTTTAAAGAAGTTTTAGATTACATAAATGTTACATCAAAAATATAGTTGATTCCCATATATCTTATGCCCTCCCTCTCCCACACTTTCCCAGTTAACAACATCTTTCATTAGTGTGGTACATTTGTTACAATTGATGAACACATATTGAAGAATTGCTACTAACCGTGGTCTATAACTTACTTCATGGTTTACACTTTGCACCACGCAATTTTATAGGTTTTGACAAAATGTTTAATGGCCTGTATCCATCATTGCAATGTCATGCAGAATGATTCCAATGTCCCCAAAATGCCCCCTATTATACCTATTTTTCTCTCTACCTGCCCTCAGAATCTCTGGTGACTACTGTCTTTATATCAATGTTACAAGTTCTTCTATTACAAGAATAATAATAAATCTACTTTAGCTCATAGTGGCATTCCCCCCTTATGTTTGCGCATTCCTCATTCTTGAGGATTTGGGGATGATACCCACTCTGTTTCCGATTGAGAGGGGGCCTAGAGCCCATTGGGTAGATGAGTGGAACCATCTTGCTTATAGTTGTAGATATTCTGATTTTTGGGATGGGCGTTGTACATCATCATCTTTTTGTTAGTTATCTTGGGTGAGTCCAGTGAATTTGAGAGTAGGTGTCGGCTATAACTCTGCTGAGACTCAGGGCTCAACTGGCATATAAACAGCCAGATTTAAGATTTAAGCTTCTGGGACACATATTTATCAAGTAAAATGCTAATTAAAGTGCAGGGAAATTATAAATGAGTCCAACTCTGATACACTGGGGGGATAAGTTATTTATTCCAAGGTAAGGCCCACTGACAGAGAGCAGAATTCCTGGCATTGGCTGCCCTGTGTATAGTGTCCCAATGTCTTTAGAGCCCTCACGGGCACCCCCTGAACAAGCAATTCTTGAATGTCACTTTCAACATGTTGTCTCTTGACCCATGAGGATTAGATTAACCCTACACCTCAGCAGAAAACACCTTTCTGGTGGTAGGATGTGTGCTCATCACTTCCAGTAGATTTCTCTCCCGAGAAGTCAGTCTCTAGAAAAACTGAATTTCTGGCTTCCTGACTTGTCTTTCCAAGTTCTAAACTGCCCATCCCTTTTCTGTTCTCATAACTTCTCTCGAAATTGAGTAAAAGATCATTGGTTAGTTTTCTGCTCATATCATCTCAATCATATTCCAGTTCTGCCTTCCTAATATCACAGCCATTATATTTTAATAAGTATTTCAGGAGTTATCAAGCTTTTCATTCCCACCTTTGCACCTTTGCAGAAAAGCTTTTTGTTTACTTTCATGTATAGCTAATCCATGCACTACAGTGTAGTTACTAGTTTAGATATCAGAAATCAATTTTGTTTTCTTATTCTTTGAGACCTTCATGTTAACCATATGAGCCTCCAACTTTATTAAAATGTTTTTCCTGCACTGTGTGGTAATTTTTTATACTTTGGGTGGGATTTAAGTCTACAAATTAGGGCCAATGATTGTTCCCTCATTATGCACATAAAGAGCTTACATTCTCTGTAAATTTTTGCAGATGCAGCAACAAAGCTGCTGTTCCTGACTTTGAGAAATTTAATAAATAAAAATTCTTCACATGCGAAGGTCTCATCAAGGGTAGCTTAGCTTTCTGTTACTACTTTCTAACTATATCAGAAGACAAGAGATTTTTCTTGAAGACTTCTTTTAGGACTCTTTCTGCTGTCCAGATTTGTTGCTAAACAACACTTGCTCAGTTTTGTTTCTATTTGTAATTCTCCACACACAAAGTTTATTGGAGCTTTGGGTCAAAGTAAATCAGCTTAAAGTCAGTAGACAAGATTGATTTCAAGTTCTTGGTGGCAGTGATTATTGGGCTCATACATATGCCTAGTGATGAGGATGAAAACACTATTAGTGGGCAGCACCTAATAATGATGACAAGATGTCATTATTATCCTCATTTCACAGAAGGGAGCATGAGGCACAAATAAGTTAAGGAGCATATCAGGTTATGCAGTTTGTAAGGGGTGGAGCCAGGATGCAAAATAAGGACTGGAAAAGGCCAGGTTCTAGGCTCCAACCAATATAGAAGACCCAGATTATTAACTAACATTGCCAGTATAAATATCTTCTTGAAGAATGTATGCTTTTATAGAGATAGGTAAATAAAAATGGATTTACAATATCAGAAATAATAGAAAAGGTAGAGAGTTTTCTTTCTTTTCTTTCCTGTTTGAAAAAAAGGTAGAATAGGGAAAGCATATGATGATGAAGAGTGGGAAACACCAGGAGAGCTGAGATCGGGATGGATGTGGAGGCCTTTGTGTCCATCCAGACAAGAAAAAAATGACTGATTGTGCTTATTCTAAGAAAGTGCAATGGGACATATCTTATGCTTTTTCAAATAGTTCCAGCATTGCCTTAGCTTACATTATCTTCAAAATGATTTAAATGCAACCTATGCGTAGAAGTCCTTTCAGTGGCGAGCTCATAATCTGCTCAGTGTCCAAAAAGACTCTTTCCAGTTACCAAATAAACAATTCCAAGGCATAGCTTACAAGGAATTTATTTTAACCTGCTTTTATTTCATGGGTGCTTTCCAAGTTTTGCAATGTTAACTAAGAAAGGGCAAAATGTTTCCCATCAGGCCAATTGGGGAGATGGGGTAAAAACAGAATCCAGACTGAAAATGCAAAAGCATCTCTGGAGATAAAGTATTTATAATTCATGTATGTGGAAAAGTTCATACCTTTTTGCCTGCAGAATCTTTACTGATAATTACCAAATCTCTGAAAAAAAGATGTATCACACTCCCCTTGGGCTGACTTCATATTTTGCCCACCTTTATGAAGAAGCTATTATTACAGCAATCAGCTATGTGCAGGTGTCATCTTTCAGAAACTTTTCTCAGCTCCCAGGTTTACTTTGCTACCACTGCATGGAATGGGTAGACACCCATTTTGACCTAAGCACATGCTAGCCTGTGTGAGGAGTAAGTTAATGTACCACTGGGCAACTGTTGACCAGTGGAGTATGAGATCTGGTTGGTAAAAATGCCCCTCTTCTGTCCAACTGGTGAGCACTATTGAAGGGCATTTACTCTACTTGCCTCCCCAAAGAGCCCCAGTTTTCCTTAGTCATGATCATGTTGATAGCACTCTCCTGAATTGACTTTTCCTCTTCCCAGTCCTCTCCTCCTCTTCTTTGCATCATTCCCCCCAACCTCCCCTTCCCCACCCAACAACAACAAAAAAACCCTCTTGTACCCAAGTCCTTGTCTTAGGCTTTGCTTTTTCGGGGAATCTAGGCTAAGCAAAAGTGATTATCTATATTTTGTGGTTGATACACCATATTCTTTTGCTTTCTTTTGAACACATTGGATGATGCATATTTTAAGTAATGTCTTAACACTTATTTTTATTGGAAATGTAGTCACATACTTGATACCCTTTACAAAAGTTAATTTTCCTTGGGGTATGATAAAAATCAGAGTTGGCAATCACTAGTCTAGCAAAAGAGGCAGGAAATTTTGGTCTGCATGTAATTTCATATTTCTTACATTCAACTTCTGAAGGATTGTGAAATTCCTTAGAGGTGTGTCCAGCATATTTACCCCCCGCTTAGGACTTAGTACTACTGCAAGCCCCATAAATATAACACTCTTAAAATTAACCAAATTCATCTAAATTTCTTGACTGGACATATGGCATTGCTTGAAATAGACTATGTGAAAAACATACCAGATCACTGAAATGCACAGTGTGTTATTTTTCCCTAAGAAAAAGGATGATAGACCATTTGATCTCAACTTTATTTTTATAGGAATCTCATAAAGAGTTGGTTGCAATGGCAGATTCCCCAGTCACATGACCAAACTCTGAGTTAGCAAGTAAAAAATGGGTCCAGGATTACGTATCTTTAATCATCCTTTCAGGGAATTCGGAAGCAGATGGCCTTTGGACCACACTTTAGGAATATTTGAATTTCCAGGAGTATAGTTCATCTTGAAGCAAAACCACTCACTTTGCAGATTAGAAAGATGATTATAGCAGCACTTTTTCCTTTCCTTGTAATTGTTGACTGCATCATGTAGAGGAAGACTAAGGAAACAACAACAAAATTTCCAAGAAGGATATTTAATTTAGAATCTTTGTTGCAGAAGTTATGAAAGAGAAGCCAAAGAGGAGGCAATGAGACAACTGGGAAGTTAGGAACATCAGACCGTTACCACCCTCTTTAGGAAGAAGTGATGAAGGAAGAATGTGGTGTTCCCATATCCCTAACACTGATGTCATCTTGAAGAAACTGGTATCATAGTGGTCTGCACAGCAGGAAATGGTGGCTAGAGACACCATCTGAGACAGAAGGAAGGGATACAAATGCCCTAGCCTCTCCCACCTCCTACTTGTCAATCGCTTGTCAGTGTTTCCCCTTGGATAAACCTATCTGGAAGCCAGTTGTCAGGGGAGCCTGGGAAACACAAACTGCAGAAGTCACCCCCTCCCAACCATCCATGATTCAAGACAGAGCAGGGGAAAGTCAATAAATGAAGTAGGAAGGCCAAGAGCATCACGGGTACCTGTAGCTTAATCCATAATGTCACCCTGACTTAGGCTAGGATTGTGGGTGTCCACCTCTTTTTACTCCACATTATATTGAGTGTCCTTGGAAGCTGGTTCTCTGCAGACCCTACACAACCTCAGCAGAGAATTTTGGCTCACTGGCATTTACCCGGCCACACTTGACTTTTTTTTTTTTTGCTTGGGTTGTTGTCATAAAGTGTCTTTACTTTATGAGCAATGAATATCATGCAGATATTTTGCAATATCTAAAACAACCTCATGCTGTAGCAATAAATTGAGTAGAATCTTCCCAAAAGTAAATTCCTCAAAGTTTATCTAATTCTAGAACACTAATTCTAAGAAAAACACTAACTCTAATAAAAAGGTGAGGCTAAAAGAAATTTGGGAGCATTTTACTAATAAAAAATTAAACAAGTTTCGTCATTGCCACTAATATGGCAATATACATCATGAATCTCCAAGAAGGAGAGCCAATATAAGTATTTTCAAACTTACTTTACCACTCTTTCAATTGGCAAATATTTATAGATAAACTATTTTATGTCTGAAGCTCTGTGAGTAGCTAGGGACTCAACATTAAACAAAATAGACACAATTCTCAACCTCACAGAGAATGGATTCTAGTGAAAGAAGAGAATGAAACATCCAAACCAACAATAGGCAATTCATTATTATAGTACTTACTTTTTTTCACAGTATTCTCAAATTAATATTCAATAAATACACTTTGATTAACACTACAATGCCTTCAATTCTGTTGTGTTAAGTTCCCGACAGATCTATTAGATTCTAGTCTCTTTTCTTTCAACCTCCAATTATCTTTCTTTCTTTTTGACCTAGAAGCAATTATGGCAGTTAAATATGGTGGCTCTGGGGTTAGACTGCTCCAGTTAAAATCTTGACTCTGCCCTTCCCTGGGAAGATTAACCCTCTCAGCTTTTTTCCTTCTTTCCTTCATTTGACCCACACTCATTGTGCCAAGTCCTGGGCAAGATCTTCAGGATTCATTTGTGAATAGATGAAGATCCCTGCCCTACAGGAACTTACCTTTCAGAGTCAGTTTCTTCTCTGGAAAAGGAGGATAATAACAAGGTTGGCCTCATCAAGTTGTCACGAGGATTAAATTACTTAATCCATATGAATCCCTTAGAACAGTGCCTGTCAAATCCTAAGAGATTGCTAAATGTTAGTAGTTATTCTATCCTGTTATCCTCATGCTAAAAATCCTTCAGTGAGTCACTGCTGCCTTTAGGGTAAATTCTAAACTGCTTAGCAAGTTAGGTAAAGCTTTTCAGGATCTGGCTCCTGATTTTACAGTCTGCCTATCACTCGCATTCTCTTTCATTCTAACTATAAAGAATTACTCATAGGTCCCCATCATGTGTTGTACTTTCACACCTTTATAAATCCCTTATACATCCTGACCCCTTTGCCTAGTCTGCCCTGCCTTAGGCCATCCCTTTGGTGAGTTCCGTCTCTCCCTTCAAGAGTTAAATCAAACCGTCACCTCTGAAGACTGCAGTGATACCTCCTTTATGCATAGCCATTTTCCCTTCGGTCACTTTCACCCCTTTTCCCAAAGAGCATTTATTACTCTTTGTAAGTACTGGCTCTATTGGCACTTCTCATATATTGTTCATTCATTAACTTACTATGTCTCACACTGTGCCCCCAAAGTAATCTTGTGACTAAAAAGGGTGCATTAACATGAAAAAAATAGCTCTGACAAAAAAGTGTCTTAAATCCCATTGGCAGAAAGAAAGGATGAAGGAGATGGAGATACAGCAGAAAAGGACTTCTGATCAATGATGGGATAATTGAGGTCTTGTGTTTACTTCTCATTCTTCCCCAATTCCTCTGTAAATGATAGTAAGGATGCATTAAAATATATAATACAACATTTTTTTCTCTAAAAGTTTTGGTGTGTCCCATTACAGGATCAGAAACACTGAACTTTTTTAAAAAAGTTATTTATTTATTTATTTATCTTCCTCCACACCCCCACCCCCACGTTATCTGCTCTCTGTGTCCATTCACTCTGTGTTCTTTTGTGTCTGCCTGCATTCCTGTCAGTGGCACCAGGAATCTGTGTTGCATCATCTTGCTGTGTCAGCTCTCCATGTGTGCAGCGCCACTCCTAGGCAGACTGCGCTTTTTTTCACATGGGGTGGCACTCCTTGAGAGGCACTCTCATTGCACATGGGATTCTCTTACGTGGGGGACACCCCTGCGTGGCACAGCACTCCTTATGTGCATCAGCATTGCACGTGGGCCAGCTCACCACATGGGCCAGGAGGCCCTGGGTTTGAACCCTGAACCTCTTTGTGGTAAGCAGACACTCTATCAGTTGAGTCAAATCTGCTTCCCCGAACTATTTCTTAATGGTAGCCTATAGGAAGAGGTTAGATGGGAAGACAACCAAAGCAGAGAAATCCTAGCCCAGAGTTCATACAGGCAAAGACTAATGCAAGAGAAGAGCCATGCTTTCTAAGAGCAGATGGGGAAATACCAAAGTGGGGACGACAAACACATGCTGCAGATGTGGGCTGGAGATGAGCGCCAAAATTCAAGTTCCAAGGACCCTTTCAAGACCAGCTGGGCCAGGAAGCCCATGTTCAGTGATTGTTGTAATTGATTTCCAAGATATTTTTGCATATTAATGATAAATTTATTTGGTTTTTCAGTTTTATTTTTCTATTTATCACTAGATATTGTCCTGAAAATACTGAAGGACAGTTCTGAGAATCCATACCAACGTTTTTCTTCCTTTTAAAAAGAGTCTGCACATTATTCAAGTTTCAGAAAAATTACTTAATTATTCAAGGAAAAAAATGTATCTCCCATGAAGTTATAAATGGGTGGCAGCCCTCTCAGGAGGCCTACTTTTGAAGACCAAGGTCTTTGCATAAGATAAAAAAGTGTGTTTGATGTTGCCCCACCAACTGTGTTCTGCAAGTTAGTGATCCGGACTATTGCCAACCACCTGCTCATTTTTCATGAGAAATCCTGTCCTTGATCCTGTATCCTTCACTTCTCCACCCAAGTATCTCTTTTCTTCCATTCATCAGTCTCTAGGGCCACTTTCTTCCAGATGCTGCAAACCTCCACCCAGATGAATCAGCTAAGCATATGGTAGTTTCAACATTATATCCACTTAAAAAAATCTTCCCAACATCTCCCATATCTGGGCCTGCATGAGCCCCATGTTCTTGGGACCTAATTGGGCAGTCATATCAATTAGAAGCCTTTTCTCCCATGTGTCTGATGCTATTGCAGATGGTGACAATGGTACCAGAATCCAGGCCTGTCATGCATCACCTTATCCAATCCACACAACATCAAAAAAAGGAGGTGAGCATGATCATCCACACACCAGGCATCAGGACACTCAGTCTTTCAAGAGTAATGTGGTTTGCCTTTGACCATGGAGTGGGAATGTGGTGGAGAGGAGTGTAAGTCTGTCTATTTCAAAAGAATAGTTCTTTTATGTTACATTGCTTCCCTTGCAACTCCGTTCCAGAATCACCTGACTCCTGAAATCCAGAAATATTTTTGTGTGAAAAGATAAATCTATGACTCCAATCAAACCCTATTTTTTTCTGTTCTATCCTCAGAGAAAATGGCAAGTCATTGTATAAAAACTCATTTCAAACTCAAATGTCTTTAATGAATGGCTCCCTGTCTTCTAGAATACATAATTAAACTTTATTTAGCATTTCTTCCAAGTTAGCTTTTTTTCTGATTATTATGGGAAATGCATTCCATTGTTTTGACCATTTTAAACCCATTGAAACATTTGAATGTATTATTTGAACCAAAACAATTACCCATGCCTGCACAGTTCAAAGTAATAGCCACTAACCACATTGACTCTTGATTACCTGTAATGTGGCTGGTCCAAATCAAAATTTGATGTTTGAAATACACACTGAATAGTGAAGACTTTGTATTAAAGAAGAATGCAAAACATCTCAGTTTTTTAATTGAATGTTTATAGAAACAATAATATTTTAGACATACTGGATTAAGCAAAATATATTATTAAAATTCATTTACCTGTTTCTTTTTGAATGTGGCTACCAGAAAAGTTGAAATTCTATATGTAACCCCCATATTTTCACTGGACAGCACTGGCCTTTGTAGTCGTAGTGATATCAGATCAACCAATCACATTTGAAGTTCATTGTTACACCTAGGGCGTATAATATCCTGCTCTGTAAGGCTGGAAAATGTCAACCCTTTTTATTTCTGGAACTACCTAACATTAGCTCTTTGCAAAATGACGTCCAGTGAGAACAGCATGCAGCTCTGGGGCAGGGGTCACTCCAGTTGCTTGGAAGTTCAGCCTGATGATCCAGCACTGGGGTTTGCTTACAACAGCACATTGTCTAAGTGAGACTCATGCTTTCTTCTGTACTGTGTATTTGTAGCAGCAATTATGGCTTCCAGAGTCAGGCACTTCCAGGCAGTTAGTAACCAGTTTGACAAAAGGTCCATCAGCTTTCTAGCCATTCATGAAATGGTAGGAAATGCCTTATCCCCAGGTCAATACTGCTTAGCTCAGTCATACTTTATGATTTAGAGAAAGAATGTTTTCCTCTTTATTATCGATATTATTGATTGGCAGTTCTTTGGGTGGCCCTGGTCATTTTCATTTGTCCCTCTTTGTTTTTAACTGCCAAGGGGGTGACATCATCTTTCCTTTCACGATATGAACATTACTGCCATGTTGAAAGCCCAGGTCAAGGAGATCCACTGTCAGATATTGGACCTCACCTCTACATTATTGTTGTAAAGTGACTCACAGGGGAAAGGAAGTTTAGAGGAGCATGGAGGCCCATGTTGTAAACTCTACAAATCACCAGGCTGATAAACTACCATCTTTACCACCAGCCACAGCACTCCCATTAGGCTCACCGAGAAGAGTAGGTATGACTAATTCTTTCCTTTACCCGCCAAAAATAAATTGCAGCACCAAGCTGGACTGAGACACAGGCTTTTCCAGGAAGAAGAGTTGAGTTGGAGCCTAAGACATAGGAAACATTCTGTAAAGGAGCCAGGCAGCCTGAGCAGAGGGAATGGCTGCACAAGCTTCCAGACCATGTCTTTCCATGAAAGTGGCTGCTGCCGTGATTTGTAGGATATGGTGGCATTTGTGGAATTCTAGAAACCATTAAATATGCATCATCCCTTTCAAAGAGTCATTCATTAGTTCATACACGTCCTTCAAAGGCCTTCACAAATTGTTCATATTTAAGGATCCTTACGGATATTGCCCAAATCCGTATATCTAAAACTCACAGCAGCTATGTGCAAATATTTTGTTTACATCTGATTCATTGAGTTTCAACTACATAACTCGATGCAAGCTATGCCCACAACATCGCAGGTAGCAGAAAGAACTCGGGTGTTGAGGTCAGACACAGATGGGAGTTTCCATCTTAATGTTTCATTTGGTGTTTTGGATTTTTCTTCTGTAAAATTGGGGGATTATTTTGTATTTTGAAGGATAAAATTTGTACTGGACTTACTACAGTGCTAAAGCCTGGTGGATAGTATTATGGTGATTGGGGTTAGCCCATGGTGGAATCAAAATCTTTTGTTTACTTTTGATTTGAAACAATATGTGTAATGTGGTTGGTATAGTGACTTATATTTATGTGGCATTCAGTAATTGGTTCCTTTTACTGTTATTATTGTTGTTCTTATCTAATCTTGACATGTTGGGATGATGTAGTCTAATTTAGCATCCAAGATCCAGTTTGAAAAAAATCACTATTAGGATGATGAAGATTTCATTAAAGTAGAACTTCTTGATGCCCCTCAGTTAATGCTTCAGCTCCTTTTTGTCCAGCCCATTGCAATGGGACAGACGCCTGCCTTTTGGTTAGGCTGTGGTGGAGGACAGAGATGAGAAGGGCACATTCTGAGTAAAATCCCTTGGATGTAAATCCTGTGTCTATCGCTTATGTGTTGTTTGACCCTGGATAAAAAATACTTAAATTCTCTGCACCTCAGATTTCTCACCTATGAAGCAGAAGACCCATATTCATTTCTTTGCCTCTCCTTTCATTTAAATGGAACAATGTTTTTCATGACTCAGCCCAGCGTTGAGCACATAGTACAAGCAGGTGGTAGGTGTAATACAAAGCAAAGCAAAACAAATAAGAGACCACTAGTAACAGAATTTCTTTGAAGTCACAGCTGTTAGCTCAGAGCTAAGATTGCTCAAGCTGTAAATCCTGAGGAATTCTCCTAAACTTGGAGTGAAATAGCAGGTAGGGGCTGACCGTGGTGAGGTACTGAGCAAGACAAGACACAGTCTGAGCAAAAGTGAGTATGCAGACGTCTATTAGAACACAAGGCTAAATCCAAAGTAGAACCAGCAGGAAAGAACAAAGAGGGGAGAAGCGGGAGCTAGGAAATGCCTCCAAAGGCCAGACTGAATTTGTGTGGACAGTGTCTCACTGTGGCCAGAGGTCTCTGGGAGTATCTCTAGCCTCCCTAAAGCCCAGGCGGCTGAATACAGGGCCCTGGCACTGAAGTAGGCAGTAATTTCCCCTTGTTTTAAATGCCTTGCACAGGCCTTCACTCTCTTGGATGCATCTTTTCCCTGAGGCCAACAAGCTTGACTACTGGCTCTTCTTAACAAAACATCGTGCCACTAGGAAGATTTTTTAAATGAGCATATTTCTTAAGCCACCAAGATGGTTCAGTAGCTGTGAGGTCCCTCAGGGACTATATAGAACAGGGACATGTCTGAGTCCAGTTTGAGGTACCTAAGATCAGGCATCAGTGATTTTCCTCAAAGGACAGGGTCAATTTGCTCCTTCGGCTCACTTGCACTATCCCTGCGAATCTGGCCACACTGCTTCCTACTGATCTCAAATATTCCAGTTTTTAATTAATTCCAGGCCAGCCAATGTGACTGCCCCATCTGCACAATGCATCTGTGCCAATTCAAAGTCTGAAGCCGATGAACTAATATAGCCAACTGAAGACCTGTTGAAGGAGGCAATTGGAACCACACTGGGGCTGGAAAATTTGCCTGGACTGCTTGCCAGCACCCCAGCACTTTCCAAGCCATGCCTCAACCCACAGGCTGTTATGAAAAGACAGCTGAATTCCATACTCTGCCCCCACCTCTTTAGAAGTCAAGGGACAATTAAAATGTGGGATGCAAACACCCCATAACCTGGGGGATGTGCCCCTTGATCAATAACATCCTCGGCTGAGCACATGTTAGCAGAGGTGCTTGCCAAACTTCAGCAGGGCCAGCAGAATGGAGGGCAAAAAACCAATGCAGGTGTAGTTCCTTTCCAATATGCAGCCTCATTTGCCCCTGAAATACTGAGCCAAGTCTTTTGAGTCCACACCTCCATTGTACTTTCTGCACCTGTGTTTGATAACTTCAGGGATTTTAGGTTCCATTATTGTCTCTTAATAGTACTCCTTTCCCCTTCTTAACTATAAGGTGGAAACACACTTATAATACAGTACAATAAAATGAAATAAAATATAATAATATAATAATACATATACATCACTTGAGTTTGAATTAATACCTTTAAATCCAGTGTGTTACTTCATTTTGCATTTTCACACAAAACAAAGGTTTAAATCATAATCTCAGAAATAATATTTGCAAGGTAAAATTTCTCATTTCAGCAGGGATTGTGTTGGTAGAGTTGAATTCAGGCCTTTTAAGGAGTGTGATGGCTGCTAAATTTTCTCATTTTAAGTTCCCTCTGAGAAACATACTTTAAATTAATACGTTCTTTAACTTATTCAGTATGTATTTGCTGAGTGCCTACTATGTTCTAGGCTAAAGCCACTTTTCAGCAGTGACCAGTAAAAACTGGTAAGAATCTCTGCCTCATGGAACTTACATTTCATGATATCATTTATCTTCTACTTATTTTATTTCCCAAAAATGAAAATGAAGGCTCCCCAAATATTTACAATTCTCAAATGATTATTGCTAGCTAATTGTCATGATTTCTCTTAACTTTAAACTTAAACTTATAAACTGTGTGGGTGGCTGTGTCCCAAGACAGATACCTCAGAGTTCATTCTCATTTTTCACAGGGGAAACTGCTCTGGACCTGCACCCATGCCTTCCTCTAACTCACTGACCAGCCCCACCGTGGGATTCATAATGGCTGGCTAGCACTTTTCATACTGGGATCCTAAAATTCCTACCTAGAACTTGTACAGACTCTCTTGAGATAGTAGGAAAAAGCACAGTCATTTTCATTGAACTGGATAAAACCAGCAATCACAAGATGACTTGTTGCTAATCTTTCTCGGGGTGTGGGGATAAAATAAAAACTCTTTGTGCCCCAGGAGCATCAGTGTGAAAACAGCAAAGTCTGAAACCCAGTAGGCAGTTTTCCTTTTACAAGCTACTCCCTGTCCTGTTGGATTGTTCCTGAAAGTTGCCCAGTTTCACCTCTTAGGGTTTCTTACAACAATCCTCTTCTCCATTTGAAGCCACAGAGTCTCTTTCCCCAGTGTGTGACCAAATCCCTTTGTTGCGACTCACTGAATAGCTTCTTCCAACCCCTGAATGACTGCTTTCTAAAAAGGGTACCACCAAGGTGGAAAGTATTCGTCAGAGTATCAGGTAGGGCCATGCAGAGATTGGCCAGATTCACCTGGACTGAGAAGTAAAGGGAACAAAAGAAAATCTGGAAGGGCAGCCTGCCCTTTGCATTGGCTTCACCTACTTGGAATTAGGCAGACTTACCGCTGACCTGCGGTGTTGATGAGGCTTGCCAGTTAAAACTAAACACATTTTACAGTGGCAGTCAGCCAAAAACATAAATTCTGCCCAAAAATAAATACTGCAAAAGGTCTGCCTAGTTTCAAAACAGCTATGCCAACTCCACGACACATAGTACGTGAGGTGTGATTTTGCAGAGACACTGGAGGGTCTGTGGATGGCAATGGCAAGGGGTCTGTGGATGACAGTGATAAGGCCACCAGTACTCTAGATTTGGAGAAGGGTCTAGCAATTTTTCTGAACCTCCTATGCAATCATAAACTCAGGGTGTGGGGGGAATGACCAAAAGAAGGCCTATTAGATTTGGTGATAGACCTGCAGAATATAGCATCTTGAAAGAAAATTTCTGAAAAGTCCCAGAGAAATGAGGGGGAATAAATTGTGAGGAGAGAAGGGAGTGTCACTCCTTAAAATATTTGAGGTTACAAGTAAAGGCAGATTATAAGGTTCTAAGACGGTTTAGCTTAAGGAAATGAGGACTGTTGTTTTCTTTTCTATTTTAAAATTAGATGAGACCTAAGAATATCTTGGCAACTGACTTGTGGATTCTAAATCCCACATAAGAATGTTGCTGTGACATTTGGGGACAACATGGATATATTCAATGATTTTGGAATGTGAGTGGCTGTAAATAAAAGGGATACACTGCCTAAGGGTAAATATAAGTGCATATTTTACTGCTTTTGTTTAACAAACATTTTGAGAGCTTTCTAGGTGCTGGGATCTGAGAATAAAACAATGAACTGTTCTCTCCAAGAACTTAAAATTTCATGAGTGATTTAGACAAGTAAGAGGCAATTATGAAACAGTGGGAGAAGGGCCATCAGGTGGACAAACAAACAGCCTTTTGGGTATTAAGAGAGCATCTTACTCAATCTTTGGGGAATGGGCCAAAGACATTAAAGGGTTTTCTTGAAGGATCTGAGAGACAATTAGGAGGTAATTCTGTGACAGGAAAGGGAAGGACAGTATTCCAAGTAGAGGAAATGGCACCTGCTTAGAGAGGTCATAGCAGGGTTTTTTTTGGATAAGAAAATATTTGAGCAGAGACCTGGAGGAGGTGAAGGAGGCAGCAATCGCAATCACGAGGGGCCATGTCAGGAGAAAGAAGCTGAGAATGGAATATCTGATGTGTACAGGGAACAAGGAGGAAGCCAGTATGGTCACAGTTGACATGTTCATCTCCCAAAGTTTATTCTTATTTCTAGAGTCTCCTTTGGACCATGTTTTCTTCTATCAGTTTCTTGAAGATTTGCCCAGATTGTCTTACTGCCTCATGGTCTTTATGGTGCATGAACTTATCACAGTTGGAGTTCTTCTTCAATTCCAGATTTGAATTTAGTCTTCTTGCTCATATTAGTGTATGGTCTTGAGTTAAGTTCTTGATGAGGCATTATTTTGAGCCCAGCTTCAGCCATTTCTCTCTCACAGAGGATATGGGTCTCCCCCTTGCCTCTCTGTGCCAATCCCCCTGTAATACCAACCTTTATTTGTAATTCTGCTCTGACGAAGAAGGAGGTATTGACAATGGACGTAATGTCAATACAATGGTATTGACTCCTGCTTAACTCCAAATGGCCTGGAGGAGTCTATTCTAGTTCTCACCAACCTGAAAAGATCCTTCTGGATATCACTGCTGTTTGGTAAATATCATGATGATCACATTTCTGGAAAATATAACTTGGAACCGCTGGGCAATCCCTGAAACCTTATGCTCTGCTCCATACAGTCTGTTTCAACTTCTTTCCAGGAACTCATGACATTGAAGTTTAAACAGGCCTGTGGTTGAAATCCTCTAAATTTTGACAGCTTCATCCAAATGTAAGATTTAAAGGTGATCTGGATCAAAGAGGATGGTGTAAAAGGAAAAGTTTAAGAATTCAGCTGATTCTTTCTTACTTCCTTATGATATGTTCCCTATTAAAATTTGCGGGAAAGCACAAGCAAAGGCGCAGAAATGGCAAATGAACTTGAGAATTCTCTGTGGCATCACTGTATTGGAATATTTTCTCTCTTAGAAGAGTAAAGTTGATGTGACAGGATGGCCTAACCCAGGAGCTGTTGTCCAGTTTCCAAAAACTGGAAATTGTCTGCATTCACTTCATCTTAAAAAACTTTAGAAACACACTTTCATATTTTAACATGCCAAATAGATCGATATGAAATAAACATAGTGTTCATTTCACCCATCTGGATGCAAAGTCCATGTTCTCCAAGGGCAATAACATACAACCTGCTAGATTTCCTACTGATGTGCAATCAACACGTATGATGTTTTCATTTTTGTCTTCCACCTAAAGAAGATGAGAATATAAGCACTGTTATATCCCCCTCCTTACAGATGCACTTCTTTCCCCTCTCCCATCATTTCCATTCTCCCAGTATAAGCATTCGCTCTGAAATTAATATGACTATGGGTACTAGTTAATGTTTCAAGCTAAGCCCTGTAGCGTGCTATGATTATGTTACTTTTCTTCTATGAAATTTTGTTTTGGAGTTTTGTGTGTATGTTGTTTACTTAGGTTATTGTGTGTCTGTTAGTAATTCTTCTTCCAAACATTTTGACAGATATGTAAAACATATTTCCATGTAGTCAGACACACCAGGTAATCTATGTTTCCTATCTTTCATATGTTACTTCTAGAACTCTGTCCTTTTGCTCCAGTTTGGACTCACTAGGCACACAGCTGTTTGGTTATCTATCATCATGTAACAAACAGTACCAAACTCGGTGGTTTAAAACAACAGCCATTTTGTCACCTCTCATGGTTCTCTGGGTTGTTTAGATGAGCAGTATTGACTAGATATCCAGACCACTGAGACTCTCTGCCTCACATGTAACCTCAAGTCTTCTGTGCAAGGTTAGCTTGAGCCTCCTCAAGGAATGGCAGTCTCAGGGAAGTTAGGCTATTTTTTTTTGTTTGGCTTTCCCCAGAATTCAAAAGCCAAAGATACGGAAACTTCCTAACTCGAGGACCTGAAAGTCCCAGAATGTGATTTCTTCTCACTTCTATTGGCCAAGGCAATCACAGGGCCTGCTTGGATCGAAGGTGAAAAGAAATCGAGGCATGAAAATCAGACTTCCACGTGGGAGAATGGAGACTCTAACTTCTCCTCACACAGGTTTTCATCCAGTTCTTTTGGCTTGGACCAGTCCACACCTTTTTCAAAGGCACCCAGTACCTCAAACCCAGGATCCCTCCAAGGTTCAATGGCCTAAACTGGCATGTTTGGTTTTAGCATCCCTCCATGCAAACTGAACTTAGGCTTCCCCTGCTCGGCCAGGCCAGATGCTAGTTTTCCAAACTCTACAGTTGGCATCTCTGGTCTTCTGGTCTGGAGGAAGTAGAGATAAGTCCAAAGTAAGAAACTGTTTTCTGAAGCAGCCAACCTAGGCTCTTGCCCCACCCCCACCCCACACTTTTGTTTATGTCCCAGATACATAAAGTTAGAAGAAGAAGAAGTTAAGAATCAAAGGCCTGAAGATGAAGTCAGGAAGAGATTGGGGCTCGAAGAACAAGTTTGTAGCCTCCTTTGGGCCTTGCCATTCTTGTAAACCACTTCTGCAGAAGGATAGCAACAGACGGCCTTTAAAAAAGGCATGCTGGAACAAATGCCTTTTGTTACACCAAGAAGGCTAAGTGGTAGTTTTTGGTGATTTTTACTCTGTAGACCGGTAGAGAAATGTTGGATAAATATCTCCTCATCAGATGAAATTGTAAAGAGTGTCTTTCTCACTATAGCCTCCTGCCTAAGCAAGGAGAACACCATACCAGCCAAGGAAAGACAGGACAGGCCTATTTCAAGGGTGAGCCAGGAGGGAATCTGTGCCCAGACGATTTTTCCATGTGTGTGTGTCTGTGCATGTGTCTGCATGTGCACTCATACCCATGCATGTTAATTCCAATTCACATAGACTGTTCTATTGTATAAAAGAGATGGAAAGTCTCCCAGTTCACTTACGAAAATCACAAAACTCTACTATCCAAAACCGACAAAATCCGAAAAATGAAATATAAAGACTGATTTTACATGGGACTACAAACTCAAAAATATTTAGTAAAATGCCAACATTCAACAAAATATCTGTGGGCAACCATGTTTGATTCCATGAATTCAAATACTTTTAAGGACGCTTATCACTGTTAATATATATATTAATATGTCATGTGAGAAGAGACATTTGAACAAATTCACATCCAATCTTCTTTTATCTTTTTTTTTTTAAAGCACATTTTAAACCAGAAATAGCAGCCTCTTCTCACACGATAAAGAACACAGTACATGGAATGTTAATAAATATCAAAAAGAGGAAGTATTCTGTGGAAAACTGGACTTGAGGAACATTGTTTAAACATTGTTTAAATAACAAGTGAAAAGAAAAGAAAACAGAAGTCTTTATTGCAGAGCATCTCAGAGGCTTTTATGCATTATGAGCCTTCAGAAAGCTATTTCATACACAGTTTCACCATTCATCCCTTCTCTCCCAACATGCTTTGGGACTCATTGCTCTTGTGACAAAAATAGCCATTCCCAATGCTATAAATTAACAATATTTTGGAAGATACAGCCAATATGCCATGAACAATCATGCAGTTATAAATATTATAAAGAACAGCGATAATTTAGCAATTATTGAAAATGACTTGTGCTCTTAGTAATTCTAAGACAATGAACTATGTAACTATGTCAACTATATGTACTAGAAAAACATTCCCTTTTGTGGTAGCAGAAATAACAGGAACAATTTCATCACAATCTGTGCAGGATATAAAGACACAATATAAACTTACCAAGAGACACAGAAGACCTGAAGGAATAACAGTGTGTTACTGGATAGGAATGGTACACAGATGTTAGTTTTCCAAAATTAATTTCAGGTTTAATACCACAAAAGTCACAATATTATTTATGTGGAGGTTATAGTAGGAGGGAAAAGGTTTGACAATACATTTCTAAAGAGCATCTGGAAAAATAAATACTGGAGTATTGCCAAAATCATGAAAAGGGCAAGGAGAATAGATTTTCCTATCAGATATAAATGTATCTTTTAAAGCTACCCTAATTAAAGAGAATGGTTCTAATGAAGGAACAAATGGGCAGAAAATGAAATTGAATTTATAGTATAAAAACAGGCTTTTTGAAGGCAAACAGTTGTGAATATTTCTTTAATAATAAACCTATCACAAGTAATTGAGAAAAAAGGAAAAACTATTCCATAAACTCTTCTGTGGCAACTGATTAACTTTTGGAAAAGAATAATATCATTGCCCTTTCTCACACCCCAAACTAAACTGTGCATGTATAGGGCAGATTGAATAGTTGGATCTAAAAGAAATGGAAGAAAATAGAGACAAAGGTATTATCTGATCTTGGGGTGAGAAGGTCTTTCTAATCATTATCTCGAGGAAGGCAACAAACAAAATAACTGATGGCCTTGTGGACATGAAGAGGGAAAACATTTGTCAATCAACTTCTTAAAATTAAAAGGAAAAAATTTTAAACTTTGGAAAAAATGTGAGCAATCTGAAAAGTGCTTATCAAAATCAATGATATAAAAAGTACAAAGGCCCTATATATGAGCTAATTCATGAACAATTCACAAAGGAGGAAATACAAATTGTTTATAAATGTACATAAAATCGAGCTCAGCTCAGTGATTATCAAAGAAATGTATATTTAAAACATAGCAATATGTCACATACACTGACAAATTGCAAAGATTTTTGAAAAATGCTTAATATTTCTAATGGCTCAATTATAAATATGTACTTAGCACTTCTGGTGAGAGTGTAAACTGGTATGGTTATCCCAGAAATTAATTTAGTGATATATATTCAGAGACTTGAAACAGTTTGTAGTGTTTGACCTGGTATTTCTCATTTCAAGATTGTAGCAGTAAGAAGTAATCAGAAATACAGATGAAGAAATTATGCTTGAAAATCTCCATCACAATATTATTTATTAAAAAACAGAGGGAACAGTAATTTCTCCAAAAATGAGAAATGCCCAAATATATTGTAATGGGACCAAATGTTGAAACAATACCAAAATTTAAAAAAAAAATTTTTTTTATTTAATTCCCCTCTCCCAAATGGTTCTCTCATCTTTTTTTGTTTAAGATTTATTTATTTATTTCTCTTCCCTTCCCCGCCCCCCACCCCAGTTGTCTGTTCTCTGTGTCTATTTGCTGCATCGTCTTCTTTGTCCGCTTCTGTTGTTGTCAGCGGCACGGGATCTGTATTTCTCTTTGTTGCATCATCTTGTTGTGTCAGTTCTCCGTGTGTGTGGCGCCATTCCTGGGCAGGCTGCACTTTCTTTCACGTTGGGCAGCTCTCCTTATGGGGCGCACTCCTTGTGTGGGGTCCCTTACACAGGGGACACCCCTGCGTGGCAGGGCACTCCTTGCACACATCAGCACTGCGCATGGGCCAGCTCCTCCACACCAATACCAAAATTAAAATTCAAAATTTTAAAGAATATTTAATAGCTTTGGAAAGAATCATGTTAACATATTGCATAAAGAGGCAGGATACAAATGTATATGTAGAGGATAATTCTAAGTCATCCTCAAAGAAAAGAGGGTGGAAAAAAATAACAATGTTGATATGATTACCAATGTGTGATTGTGAATAATTGTTTAAATATTTGAAATAATTTTCAACATTGAAACATTCTCTAAAATGCACTTTAATTATTAGGCAATCCCAGTAAATTCTATTTTACAAGTTGGGTTGTTTGAATGAACGAATAAATTCCTCCCTGGTAGTTTTAGTCCATGTCTAGAGAGAAGCTGAGGATTCTACACAGTTGTGTTTCTGACACCACCTTGTCATTAGCCTAGATGCTAAGTACTGGGATAAGGAGAGGACTGTACCCATTCAATTGTTAAGAGGGAAAAGCAGAGTGGCTCTAGGAAACTTTATAAAACTAGAAAAAGTACATAAAACAAGTTCGGTAAACTGTAAAGCCTAGATCACATTTCTTTTCTGAGACAAAGACTGAAAACATAGAAAACATACATTTCACCAATCTAGATGATCTTATGATGATGCTTCCATCATGAGTTTTCATTTCTCTCTGCAACTGGTTAGTAAGAATTTGCTTACCTGCTCAAAAACACCACTTTTCATCACTTGATACTTACATCTCTTATTTTTCTTTCATAGTTCAATATTTTATTGAACTCTAGTGTTGATTTCTGGTTGGTTGTGCTTTATTCGTTAAAAACAGTCACTGCATTAACTGAAACCATTATGAAAGGAGATGTATGTGCTATTATTGTTAATGAAATTGTTTACGTTTCTGGCAGAAACACGCAATGATGATCATATTGGAACCGTTCCCTTCTGAAATTAAAAAAAAAACATTTTTAGCCATATAACACCTGTTAATGGAGAAAAAGACTCGAGATGTAGATTTTTTTTTTTTCTTGGAAAGGCAGGTATCTTCAGTTTCTCTAACAAGCCCCAGTCTTGGCTTTTTTACAGTACAGAAGACATCCAAAATCTAACAGATCATTGACATATTCTCTCACACCAAGCTCTCTCTGATCCCACCCACCTCCTTTCAAATCCACCATTCCAGTAGAAGTCTCAGTTGAATAATCTGCAGGCCAGAATTTCTTTCGGGATCTTTCCAGGGTTACATATGTGTGTTTTTCTTTATAGCAGTCCTAATCAAAACACAAAAAAATAAACAAACAAAAAAGAAAAAAAACACCCAATTTGTTCAAATAGCATACAACAGTACTTCGGAAGAGAGTTTTAGGTGATCTACAAGATGAAACAAAAAAAAATCCCACGTGATTTGAAGGCTCTAAAGGAAGCAAAGGTGTCTTGAAGAATTTCTGAGTTTTAGGGAGTAGGCTGGTATGCCTCACTTTATTTGGCACATTTGTTGGTGGAGCTGCCAGTGAGGCAGAGAGCCCCCCTCGTGGACATGTGTGCCGAAGCACAAAGACCTCTGTCGCTTTGCTCCTGGTGAACAGGAAGCATCACATCTCTAGCAAATGAAAGCCTAGAACATAACCCAGTCTCTCTGCTTGAAAGCTGGTGATCCTTCGGTTATTTGCCCCAGTTTCCGTTCTTGAGCCCGCGGCACCATCAGAGGGCGCTCTGCCCTCCTTGGAGAGGCAGGCAGTCAGACCCCGGAGGGAAGCTGAATCCAGCTGTTCAAGTACTTGCTTTCAAGTTGCCAGATGCGAATTGGGCATCCAGGGAAGTCTCTTCACGACTCTAAAACTTCAAAGGCACATGGATGGTGTTTTATTATCAGCTTCCATCTTTCTACTTTGGATAATCCCCTCCACATAAAAGAGAATGCTACAAATTTTTGTAAATTAATTATAGTAATCCAGGTCTTAAGGATTCCAACCAATGTTGTGTGTGTGTGTGTGTATGTGTGTGTGTAGCTTTCTGATTATGAAGTCCAGACTTTTACAGAGGTTACTCTCGAGCATCTGTGCATGATAATGCCATAGGCTAATTTAAAGGTCTGAGAGTTGTAACTGGTAACATTTGTATATTTATGTTTTAGTATCTATAAAATAACCATTGGAGTGGCTGCTATCAAACAAACTTTTTTTTTGTTCGATTAGTTTTTTCTGTTTGATTATTATTGTGTAAAAATTTTTATCAACGTTAAGATCTATAACTTAAATGAAAAATACCAAGCATTTTGATCTGTATAAGCTATTTGTGTGCGCCCATGTATGTATATATGTATGTGTGCATTTTTCTTTTTTTCCCCTCAAATAGGACTTATCTTTCAATATCCATTCTTATAAATCACCACATATGCCATATAACCCAGATGATGGGTTTGTTTGTTTTTTTTCTCATCTCCACTGCTGTCTTGCAAAAGACTAGTTATTGTCCAAAGAACCCATGGGTTAAAATGACACTGCTATTTATTAATAGTATTATAGTTTGAGTGTAGCAGCCACACTTATTTTCTTCAAGTCAGTGGGTTGTGTCCCAGTGTTATCAGGGAGGGGACAGTGATATTCATGAAACCACGGGCACCTCACTGTCACTTCTGAATGGCTTACCCTCCTCTTGTGGACAGCTCTCCTTGTGGTCAACCATGGGGCATTCCTGGCTAATTGGTATTTCCTGGACTTACAAGGTACAGTACTGTATTACCTGAGCTTAACATATAAACACCCTAAATTCTCTAGCACAGATTGCAGTGTGTCTTAAATTTGTGTTTTAAAATGGAAATTAATTGGTGGTGCCAGGACACACTCTTTGAGGTCAAAGTTGACAGGACAGGAGAAGCATGTTCAGTCCAATCGACTTTCCAGCTGAGCGTAGATTCCACCCTTGCAGGCCAAAGTCAGCAGAATTGGGACTCATAAACAGGAGGCCTGGAACAGGCCGCTCAAGCTCAGGCAACTGAAATCTGGCAGACTCTGACCAGCCATTCAAATAGGTCCCAAAACACATCTGTGGAAGTGAAGGATCTAACAGAGCCAGTCAAAACCAGCAGTGGGGGTTAGATAGGAAAGGCTGAAAATTGCCTTCTTGGCACAAGAAATGAGCCATCAACATGTGTTAAATGCCCACTATGGGCCAGGCAGAGGGGAGAGGTGGATATGAGCCATAGATCGTGCCTTTAGAAAGCTTAAATCTAAGTGCTTTGCAGGACACGGGAAGCCGGGGGGCCTCCATATCTCTGAGACCTTGGTGTCATTCTGATCCTCTTTGACATCATTTCCTCATCAATATGATGAGCTTTATAGGCTTAATTGCTGGTCACACTATATCCAGTAATAACTTGCAAACCCCAAGCTTTCATCATGCTTCATAATTGTTGGAGGTTTCTAAGGGAATGCTCAAAATAAAAGGGACAAGAAGAAAGATGGTTACAATTTGAACTGTTTGAATTAGAAAGGAATTAAAGAATTTAGAAATTAGCTTAGAACTGCAATAATAATAGCAATGACAATAGACTGAAATGACCCTTAAACGAGGAAAGGAGAAGAGACAGAGGGACTTAAAATATGTCCTCAAGTCTAACACTTTAGAGAGACACGGCAGGGTAGGAAGGTAGATTTCAGTGGTGTGTGGGAGCCATAAGAGCAAATGGGTAAATTTTTAGGAATTTTGCAACCCGGAAGTTAAACATAACCATTATTAAACCATAAAATATATAAACTTACAGTTAAATAAATTATATTGAAACAAAAATAATAAATGCTCAAAGTTCATCCTTTACTTTTTTCGCTACAGTTTACCCTTACGTATGCTCATGAGTTTATTTGTGCCTGTCTCACTTGTATGCTGGAAATATCACATAATGGGTGATACTCTGCATCTCTTTACACTCTGTTTTTGGTGACCTCAGATTGGTAGTTTAAAAATCAGTAAAGTCAATCAACCATGGACAGTGGCAAAAGTTACAAATCAGAGTTCTATTTATTATTTTATTGATTGTCTAGAATTAGGAAAATTATGATATAGAAAGTATTTACAATGTAAATGAAACTTAAAATGTGTCAAGTCTGTGGCATTGTAACATTGTGAACAGCACAAAAAATGAAGGAAATTTTTCCAGTATTCTTTTTTTTTTTTTAAATTTTTTTATTTTTTATTGACTTTGTAATAATATTACATTAAAAATATATATGTGAGGTCCCATTCAACCCCACCCCCCCACCCCCCCTCTCCCCCCCCCCCAACAACACTGGTTCCCATCATCATGACACATCCATTGGATTTGGTAAGTACATCTTTGGGCACCTCTGCACCTCATATACATTGGTTCACATCATGGCCCATACTCTCCTCTATTCCATCAAGTGGGCCCTGTGAGGATTTACAATGTCCGGTGATTACCTCTGAAGCACCATCCAGGGCAGCTCCATGTCCCGAAGACGCCTCCACCTCTCATCTCTTCCTGCCTTTCCCCATACCCTTTGTCCATTATGTCCACTTTTCCCAATCCAATGCCACCTCTTCTATGTGGACATTGGATTGGTTGTGTCCATTGCACCTCTATGTCAAGATTTTCCAGTATTCTTAAACAATATCTGATTTATCAAAAGAATGAGTGAGATCTTGTTTATTTCACTTTTGTCTTACTCATTAAAGTAAAAGAAAATATCAACTAATATTTGTGTTGAAATTATACTCATTCATCAATCGCTTCTGTAGGTTGGCTATGGCTACAAGGGTTCAGGAAATAGCAGAAACATCTGTAAGAATCTATCAGCTCTGTGCAAAATGCAAAAATGTGCATTACATTTTATCATTATTTAAAAATTGTTTGATAAATTCATAATAGAATTTAAATGACCACGTTTTTATCAACTGATACACTATTTT
Organism: Dasypus novemcinctus; assembly: GCF_030445035.2. NCBI lineage: Eukaryota > Metazoa > Chordata > Mammalia > Cingulata > Dasypodidae > Dasypus > Dasypus novemcinctus. Next base: position 163,616,076 of record NC_080675.1, read on the forward strand.
TATCTATAAATGGCAATCACTCTTTTCTTCCATATTGCAATAGAAGTTTATGTCTATGGTTTTTTCACATTTAGGGACTATTTTTCTTAAATTCCTTTTTGACCTTGAGAGTGGTACTAAGATTCAAGTACACTTGACTTCCATAATCTACAATAATGTCTTTGTTCTCATTAGCATCTTTACAGTTGAGAATATATTTGAGACATATGAAAGATTCCCAGGGTTGTCTGTATTTCTTACTTCCTTGTAAAAAATGAATTATATATTGATGGGAGTAAGCATTCTTTTAAAATTCAGCTATGAGCTTTGGCAAAGAGAGCCTTGGGGCCAGCCTGATATTCCTCAGGGCTGTGCCCATTTTACATCAACCATTTGAAAATTCTGCCTGTTTTAGTCTCTCAGCTGCTAAAACAAATACCCTAAAATAGCTTAAACAATGGCAATTTATTGGCTTATATTTTGAGGTTCGTGGAGTTTCAAAATTGAGTCATCAACAAGGTAATGCTTTCTCCTTGAAGGCTGTGGCATTCTGGGGCCGGCTGCCTGTGATCCTTGGCCCTGGGTGATTCTGTCACATGGCAACATTTTCTTTCTCTTCAGGGTCTTGTTGATTTCCTGTGTCTGGTTGTTACCTGAGCATCTCTTCCTGTGTTCAATTTCCTTTACTTAAACAGACTTCAGCCATAGCATTTTAGGGCCCATTCTCATTGAGTTTGGGCACACCTTAACTAATAACACCTTCAACGGTTCGATTTACAAATGGTTGATACCCACAGGACCAAAAGTTGGGACATGAACATGCCTTTTTGGGGGACACGATTCAATCCCCAACACTGCCCTACACTGAATTCACATATACTGAGACAAAAGCAAATGTCTTCTGTCCTACACTTCATGACTGATATAGTTTTTTTGATGTAGATTCTGAAACAGATCCTAATTTCAGAAATTATTAAAAGCAAATAAGAAAAACAAGTGTTTTAATACTGGCACAAAATATTATATTTCTTAAGGTGTATTCTTTCTTCAATTTACTTGCTCTAAGAACCATGCCATCTGGGATCTCTCAAAATGAATCTAGAGCATTCTGAATAGCTCAAGGAGCCTTCTCTAATCGGCATCTGCTAGGTAAGGCTATCAGGGAAAGGGGATTACCGGCGGGACTTTTGGAAGGATGAAAGAATCTTTACTGATTCTTTTGGAAAATGATATGCTTATTCTGCAAAAGTTCTGGACACCATGGCTATAGAAATTTGGCATTATTTATGAATTCCAAAAATAGATACAGGACTATGTTTGTAAACTGGTCTGTTCCTCTGGGTGTATTAGATTATATTATCTTCAGAGGTTTCACTTTTCCTTGATAAAACAATGATTAAGGCTTTGATTGGGTCACATCAGTAGGACATTGAATCCCTGCCCCCTTGGTACGTAGAGACTTACAGAGAAAATGATGTAGCAGAGGAAGTAGTTGAAGTTTTAATGCTGGAGTCCTGGGAAGTAAGTACACAGAGAAGCAGACCCATGAGAAAAGGAAGAAGGCTCCATTACACATGAATGAGGCCCAAGGAAGAGAGACGAGCTGTTTGCCTAACGTTTGCAGCTAGCCATGTGGAGAGAGCAGAGCAGCTGAACCCAGAGAGAAATGAGCCCCAGGAGAGAGACGAGACCAATCCCAGCCTGCAGCTGATATTGGAAGAAGCTGGGACCGCAAAGACTTAAGAGGAAGAAGAAGCCTGAACCCCGACAGATGTTGGCAGCCAACTTGCTCCAACATGGAGCAACAGACTTTGGTGTGTAGACTTCATGAATTGTCTCAGTCAATCAAGGTAATGCCATCCTTGGTTCTGGAAACAAAGCCTAGGCCATCATTGGATGACTACAAGGTGGTGCAGTCAATTAAATGCTCAGGAACACTGCTGGGAGTTGTGGAGTATCTGCAATCTCTTTCCTTTTATTGATGGTGTGATTCAAGGATGAAGCTGGAACTTAAAGATGGTAAGAATTGAGACATTCAAAGAGGAGCTAGAACTCTGACGAGAACATGCTTGAGCCAGATGTTTTAGTTACATAAGCCAATACATTCCCTTTAATATTTAAACTAGTTTGAACTTTTTGCTTTCTCATACAACGTGAACATCTTAACTGGTACTCAACAAGATGTGACACTGGGGTTTGGGAAAGTGTGTCAGTAACTCAGTCTTGTGAGGAAGAGTTCACATTTGCCTGGCCCTGTACTCTGTGATTATTTCTCCTTCCAGGACCATTCTGGTTTCTGGCCATCTCTCAGCCTCTTCACCGTGAAGATATGAGTAACGTTCTCTACTTCCAACATTCCTCTCCTATTGTAAATTCTTGCCCCAACACTGCACAGTTCCTGTACCTACTGTCCAAATAATCATTCAATTTCCCTTTGGAGTAGGAGGGAAAAAATAGGAGGCAATAGGTGAGCTGCATTAGCCAGATGTATTTTTTGACAATTAACAGAAACATCTAAGCAATTCAGATCCAGCCCTTTCCTGTTAAAGAACACTGGCTGATGATATATATTAGTTTTATTTCTCACATGTGTTTCTAATAATAATGATGATATGATAACCTCTAAAAGTCGATAGCAAACAGAAAAATGCTAGTACTTACCAGGATTTTTTTCCCTAACCCTAGAGAATGCATTTTTGGAGCCACCTGGAGTCAATCCCCACCGTCAAAACCTCACTGTTCTGAGTATTTCTCAGCTGAGGACATTTCCGTTACTGAACAGAAAATTTTTCACTTAAAAAAAAAAAAAAAAGAAACAATGGCAATGAAAACATGCCCTGGAAGGCTTCACTCTGAATTGAAATCCCAGTAGCAGAAATACTCCGTTTTCATGAGACATTTCCCTCCAATGGTTACTATGCCATCTTAAATTGTTCAATGTCCACTTCCATATTTTAGTGTTCTTTGCATGGCTAAGTGATTTTGTCAGCTGTTGGACAGCTGGAGAAAGTGGCTGTGTTCAGACAGAAGTTGTGACTATTGATGGAGTTGAAGTGCAGGTCTTCAAAAAGAGTGGGTTGCCCTTCTGCCATTGTCTTAGAAGAAGACAAGGAGACCTTGAATGCAACTCTCCAAACTCTACCAGGACTCTATCCCTGGGCACTCCCCAAGCCCCACATTGGAGTCCATCACTGCCCTCTGGCTTACTTGCTCAGCTTGGGCATCTGTGACTTAGCCTACCCTCTTACATAGTCGATCGGCGTTGATGTACAGCCTGGACCCAATTGGTAGCCACCTTGCAGTTTGCATTCTGATCTCTGTCTCTTAGCTTTTATCTTTGGAAGTCAAACTTCTATAGAATAACAATAACTTAGATCAGCTTTCAATATCGACCTATTGTGTGTGTGTGTTTTACACACATTGTAGAAAATGACAACTAAGGGAAAATACCCCAAATTCCACATTCCATAGACAATAGGTATTAACATTTGAGGTATATTTTTCCATATTCTTGGCCTATATTTAACTATATTTCTAGCACATACATATATATAAATACAGCGATATATAAATGATAAATAGCCAGATAAAAATATGTTCTAAAATTACATAATGTGGATATATTTTCTAACATAATATATAAGTGATTGTACCATGCATATAGTTTTATGAACTACTTTTTTCATTTACCACAACTGAATTTCCTTTTCAATAAATATACATCTACTTCATTATTATTAATAGCTATTCGGTAGTCAGTTATTCCATAATTACCTACCCACAAAAACTGGACATTTTACATGACCTCAGGTTTATTATGAAAATTTTGTCAATTTAACAAGAGTATGGATTTATTGTCTGGGGTGCATTCTTAGATGTGGATTTTCCACGGGATTTTAAAAAAGAATGCTTCTGTAATTGTTAAGCTGCCATTTGCCTGTTACTTTTTTTTTTTAACTTGAAATAAAGTTTAAAACAAAGAAGTGGAATTTCCATGGAAAAAGAATATGGATAGTTTTACTAGCTTTTGATGCATGTCCATGTTTTACTCTGGAAAAGTTGCATAAATGTATGCTTCTACTATAGTATATGAGTAACAAGCTTTGACTATAGGTGAATGTTAGACTAGGGTCTATGATTGGAGAATGATGTCCTTTTACTTCACTATTCACCCTCTTTACTAGTGGTCCTTATCAGTAACCTGACCTGAAGTAAGTCACTACACTGGATGTAAAAATAGAAATATTGGTATTGTCAAGGGCCTGGAATCCTTAGTGAAATGACATAATTGACACTTCATGACTGTGGACTTAAAGAAATAAGATGCTAAATTCATAATGTATTTGTAGAGAAAAAGAACACACCAGCAAAAGCTAAAAATAATATTTATAGCACGTAATTTATTTCCTTATACTACAGACACAGAATTTATATCTAATATATTTGGATAATCCTCATATAGGTAAGCCTAGCCTACATTTCCTCTTAGTTTCCAGACCTAATTTCTCTCCTAGTGCAGGTTATATCTGCCTTAATCTGTATCATTATGCAACCCAGTCCCTTAAAATTCCAATTTCCAAAGTAACTATTCTTCCCAACTTTCCCATATCCATTATATGTACCACAAATTCTCCAGTTTCCCAGACCCAATATGCCTGAGCTGTTTTTGTTGTTGTTGTTGTTTGTTTTTTTTTAACACATCCAAAACATTGCTGAGTCGTTCTCATATCCCTGCCTTTGTTTCTACAAATCAAAATCTGGGTTGCATACCCTTCTCTGACCACTAGATAACTGCTGATCTCCTTGCTACCTGTGTTATTTCCAGTTCTCATTCACTTGCTATTTTGTGACTAATTAATCTTTCCAAGTCATGACTCTGACTCAGCTACGCCCTGTAGCAAATGCTGTAAATGACTCCTGACTGCTTACTGGATTAAACCCAAATGTCCTGGTCTGGCATTGCCTGCTTGTATTCTTTTGTCCAATCCAACTTTCCAAAGATGTTATACTCCCTTCCACTTCTCCTTTTCACACATACTCCAGTCTAGCTGGCCTGCTTCATTACTGTGTTCTAAATGTGATCCAGATTTTTTCCAGATTTGCTTAATTTATCCTGGCCACCCCCCCACCCAGGGTAATTCTCCTGCCCAGCTCCTTATCCCACGTCTTCACTATCTACTCTGCCTTTACTATTTCTTTAATGTTCCAGCACAAAAGAGAGAAGAGACTGTGCAAGACTGAACTATGCACCTCAACAAATGCATGGCATGCTCTTAATCTTATTCTGTATTCATGTGGGCATCAACCCCTTTATAAATAGGACCCCTTGAAGTCTTATTTTTGGTTAAAAACGTCGACCAACTGAATGAATGGGTGAGTCTTAATCCAAATTAATCCTTACAAAGTGTTCTGAGAGTCATGGAAATGAGAAAAGAAAGGATATGTGTCAGCAAGCAGAGATGCAAGCCAAGGAACCCAGAATTGTGGTGAGCCAGTAACAGAAAGCTTTCAACCCCTGGAGAAAACAAGCCTCTCAGGCTCTGGAATCATGAGAAAATAATTTCTAGTTGTTTAAACCAACCCAGTGTGTGGTATTTGTCACAGCAGCCTGGCAAACTAAGACAGAGGCCTTCTTCGGCTGGTGAATTTTCACAGGAGCTTTTTTAGTCCTCTGAGTATTAACAGGTATTTTTCTTATTCCTATGGCTAGTCTCTTCAGTTGCTTATAAGCAGGAGCTATGACTGATTCTTCTTTGACTCTCCTGCAGTTACCCAATGCTTAGAGTCGAGCAGTTTTGCTAAAATACCTGCTGGGTGGAACGACTAGATGAGGAATTCAGTAGATCAGGACATGTTAAAACCTGTTTAATATATTTTTAGAAGCTTTTAAAATGACTTTCCTTCCCAACTGATGAAACTAAAGTCACATTATGTCCTCCAAGTTATGTGACATATTGTACATTTTAAAAAATTCCATAGTTATGGAAGTGACAATGGGTTTCACACAAGATAGGTTAACTCTATACTGGGAACTTTTTATTCCATGTGGTTGTTTTTCAGAGGCTGGTACTATAATTAGGAAATCCTCAGTTATTCCCTACAGTGATTGACAAACTTATTCAACAATGGATCTACCAACTAGCTAGCATCTTCACCTTAGCTGAGCTTTGGTTTTTCTAAAAGAGAGAGAAAAAAACATCCTTCGAAATTCCATTTATGTATTTGTTTTCTCTAGGACACATTTTTTTTTGAAACCTGTAATAATTTAGCTTTCTTAACTCGCATATCCCCAGTTGGATGGACCTAGGAAGAAAAGTGATTCCACTACTGATCAAACCATTCTACCCCAATCCAGTCCATATAGAGAAAAGGGACAAAAGAAAACTGAAACAGTCAGAGCTTTTTTTCTTTAGGTTCCATATTTTTTGCCAATTTTTAAGAAACTTAAAAATTATTATTTTCTAGTAAGTTCAACACTACTAATCAGTAGAGTAGAGCTGGATTGATCCATTTTTTACAGCAGTGTAGATACATAGCTCGTGTGAGACTCGCAAGTCCTCTGATAGTCAAGCCTCAGAATATCTCTCCAATTTTATTTCTTGGTAAAAGAATCCAGGCATACAATTCCAGGCTAGGATATTTGGTTTAATACAGTAAACGTCAGGAGTCATTGACAGCATTTTGTACAGGGGGAGGAGGAGTAGCTGAGTCAGTCATTCCTTAGACTGTTTAATTAAGCATAAAGTAGGGAACATGAGGCCTCTGTTAAAGGAAGATGGACATACAGTCATGCCTTCCCTGCTCTGTTCCATTTGCCTGGAATGCCGTTCCAGTGGTCTAAATCCTAGTCATCTTTCAAAGTCTGTAGTAAATGCATGAAATCTTTCCAAGTCATTTTATTTCAAATGAAATGGGACACAGCATTCCCCTTTCAGACATTCTTTAGCACAAATTTTCCGAGCCATCCGTGAGGCATTCAATTTGCTATTGCTTTGCAATATATCATTGTCATATATTATCATTTAATGTTTTTTAATGCATGTCATTTGTTTCTTCACTTAGATTATACATTTCTTGAGACCTGTCATTATACCGTACCCTGCTTTGGATCCAACTGAGAACTCTACATTGTTTTGTATTTACTGTAGATATGCTATCAGCATTTGGCAAATATTAGTAATACGTTTGAAGTTAAGTTTGGAAAAGATGGTTAATCATTTACCTCTTGCTCCCCCCAGTGATGTCCAAAATATAACATCTAATGGTACATTCTTGTTTCATCCTGTGGTCATCTTATAACTACCAGATGGGGCTCAGACAACAAATTCAGCTGTAAGAAAGAAATAATGATCATAATTATAATAGCCTAAGTATATCACTCTCTTATTATGTGCCTAGAGCTGTGAAAGACATTCTACCAATTATCTCATCTAATTGGCACAACAACTGTGTGGGATAATTGTTGTCATTTTCCAGTTTTTAACACAAGTGACTTTTTCCTCTTGTTTCAGATTAGGCAGTCCGAAGCATGTGAGCAGATATATTGGGACTCTTGAGGACTTGGGCTCGTTCAGCTGATGTGCTTTATCCCTAATTCTTATTCCATGTCTTAATCAGGAATGTGTGCTTCTGATAAACTGGTGTGTATAGTAGGCAGTGCTTACTAAGTTTGAAAAGTATTGAACAACTTCATGTGCTAAAAGGGACAAAAGCATGGACAAAGCATCATTCAAATGGCCAATGTATGGTCAAATTTCCAAAAAAACGTAACTATTGTATAATAGGTCTTATTTGGTATTACTTTGCCTATTTATAGGCTTGATTAAAAAACTAGTTGTTTATATCCTTTAAAAATAATTTTTACTTTTTAAATGCCCAATTTTCCAATTAGCGATCTATTAATTTAGCTCTAATGGGTAATGTCCCAATAAAGAACTAATAACAAATTGAAATGCACGATTTAATTTGCAATGAAATGATTTGCAAAGTATATGTGTTACCAATTGAATTAAAATGAAAGCAGTGTCAATTAAAGAGAGAAAAGAGACTGTGTAATGTTAAAATTAGCATGGATTCCATATCTTACAGAAAGAAGAATTACAAGGAAATTTTGTAAATAATGAAAAAACATAAATAAACAATACCTTTCAATTTTACATTTACCTTCTTGGAGGTAAATAATGCAGGTGACCTTACATGAATAATGGTAGATTTTCAAAATAAATAGATTTTGAAATTGTGCTTTTGTCCCCAGCTGGAGGCACCAAATTTTTGGAAAAACAACACTTAAAAGTCTCCTTTTTTCCCCCTGAGAATACATTATCATTAACAAGAGGCATCTGGCTCCTCTGGTTCCCATTAACATTGAGAGAAAAGATCTATCTTAGGAATTAGGGTTTAAGTTGAATTTTAGGCCAGGAGAATTAGCCATTGCTTTGGCCTCAGAGGCATTTATGTTCATGCTAATTGTGAGCAGGGATCAGCTCTGTCTCTCTGCCCCATCCCCCTCTCATTAGATGATTGCAAAATAAATTACATAACGTGAACTGTTTCTCCCAGAACTGTATTTAAGATCAGTAAGCCATATGTACATGAACGCCCGTGCACGTATGTGTGTGTATGTAAGAGAGAAAAAGCAAGAGAGAGAAATAAAGCCCTAGGAAATAACCTGTTATGTTGTCATTCGTGGCAGGTATTCCATCTACTATAAGACAGAAATCAGGTCTTGCAACTTCTCCATGGACTTTTAAGGAATTTCCCCGGGTGCTTAGAAATGCAGTCAAAAAAATAAATGGTTTCTCATTTAAAAAATAAAATGGAATTTGATGGGCTGAATGAGAAGTATAGAGGGAGAGGTGGGCAAAATTGCCTTTGACAGCAGAAAGATGAAACCTGAGTGGAAGCACAGGTGTTTAGTACCTAGAGCCCTGAAGTCTTCGTGGACAGAACTAGATTTAAAGCCTATCTCTGCCAATAACTTGCTGTGTGACCTTGGAAAATTATTTAACCTTTCTGAGTCTCCTTTTCCTCAACTGTAAATTAATGCCATTTATTTCACAGGGCTGTGGAGAGGATGAAATTAAATGGGAACTTCCCTTTGAAATGCCTGATCAGAATGCCCAAACCCCTAATATGATGGTATGCTCTCATGACTTGTTTCCCCTTTTTTTTTTTGGTTTCTTTCAGCTTACCTTGAGAAGGTCCCTGTCTGTCACCTGCTTTACATATCTGTACATAACTATATTATCACATAACAGCAGATCCTGATTAGTGTAAATGAAATACGATTTTTTAAAAAGTTAGAAGGTTCAGTTCAGCATAGGCTAAGAAAAAAATTCCTTATTCACCAACAATGCTGCCTCTGAAACAGATGGGAGCCAAATATGTCCACCTTGTAGAGGTGTTTGGTTCCCTTTGTTGCCAAAGAAGTGAGGTCAAGTTTGAGCAACAATTTCTGTTTTATTGTAAGCCCAGATTAGAAAGCACCTATGTGTGTGCATATATGTATATGCCCCCTTCTCCCTTATTTTCCTCTCTTCCTTTCCTAACTCTCAACCTTTTCCCCCACAATAAAGAAAAAAGAATGAGAAGTGGATTGTAGAATATGTTAACCGTGTTTCACCTTTTAGTGAAATTAGTACATCACTCAGTTGGGGGAAACTGAGAAAATAGGCCTCTCACATGACAACCTTGATTATGAAACTGAAGTCTTGACAAAGTTTGTCATTTATTTTAAACCAAGACTCACTATCATTTATCTAATGTAAAAACACTGGACTCTAGGAATTCCTGTTAAAATACAGACCGCGAGTCTCCTTATCACCACTATTAATTAGTTTTGTTCTGAGAATTCTGGACAACCCAGAGGCTGAACCACCTGAAATTGATTTTATGGCTCAATAATGGGCAGATACCAGCTCTTTCTCATGGTTCCATCTACAACATGTCAGAATGTTGTCCGAGGGATAATTCTAAGGACACTCAAGCTGCATACCTTAGGAGTAAGTAGATAATTGGGGGCAAAAAGAGAATTTCACTGTGATACTCAAAACTTACTGATTTTTTTTCTCTTTTCATGAAATTTTGCTGAAGTAGTTTAGATTATACAGTGAACTGGAACTTTAAGGGGAAAAGTGAAGGAAAAAGTAAATGACTTCCCAAACAGGAGGGCTCAGGCTGGTTATTGGCTAGCATATAAGGTCGATGAGGGTACAGCTTTTTATTCACTCTGCCCCATTGTGTAGAACTAATCCTGCCCAATTATAGGTGCCTTGTAAATATTTGTTAACCAAGTTGTTAAATGAATGGACTCAGGGTCTGAAATGCCCTAGTCATATAAATGCTGTTATTATATTTTATGGGCATTTGCGTCCAGGAAGTTCAAAACTCCTCACTTATTTGATATCACCTATACCAAACCCTGTCATTAAAAATGCAAAGTTCCACTTTCTCTACTACTAGATGAGTAATTGGGAGAAAGTGGTTTAACCTCCCCATGTATGACTCTCAAGTCTCAAGTGGAAATAAGAGCATACCCTTAAACCACTCTGCTATGATTTTGTACCTCATACAGGGGTGGACATAAAAATCTAATTCCTTCTACGATGTTACATTTGCACTTCTTCAACCAAAACCGCCAAACTGCAACCTCATTTTATTTCCTTACACAATCTTTCAACCTCAAACACAAAAGACAGTCTCTTGCAGTGCTTCTCTAATGCAGTGGAAGATGTGGGAAGATGAAGGAATCCTGGTTTCCTGTGAGGCCATGTGCAGGTATACGGGTAATGGGATAAAAGCTGCAATTTGCCAAGCATCTGCTCTCTGCATGGTGGCGGGGTGCATCAGGTGGGATGAGAGAATGGTACGGAGTTCATGGAGCAGTTGGAGAAAACAGGCTGTGAAGGTGGCAGGGTGGAACCAAGAACAGTCTTGGCTAGCAGGCTAAGGAGCTTAGACATAATTGTCAGAGCAGTCGGAGAGTCCCAGGACGACCCCTAGGAGCACCCTGGAGGGGCTGAATGGGTTGAGGGGTATGGGGCTGGGGTAGTCAACTGGTAAAATGTTAAGAAAATGACTTCTTTCAGACTGCAGGGCAGAGAGGTCCCACCGGGGCCAGAGACTGGAGACGCCCATATATGAGGCTGTTTTATCATCTAGATGGGGGGCAAGAGTGAACAGAGACCCTAAAAGGGAAGGGACCTATCAGGAAAGAAGCAGAGGAGGAGTTGCAAGGGCAGAGTCTGAGGAGTTAAAGGTAGGGGGGATTGCAAGCAAGGAGGGCAAAGGGTATTTCCCAAAGATGGCCACAACAGCCATCCCACAGCTTCTTCGGCAATGCGACCTGAAGCCCGCCTGCCACCCCTCCATTGAAAGATGTTGAAGTGCCCTCCCCTGGACTCTGTGCTGACTTGTTTGCAAGAATAGAATGGGGCTTGGTCCCTCAGAAAACTTGCTCTCTCTGGATTCTTCTAGGACTCTACCACTATGCTACAAGAGGCCTAGCCACATGGAGAGACCACATAGACATGTCCCAGTTGAAAATTCCAGCTGACACTGGCCTTTGAGTCATTTGAGCCTAAGTTCCAAACATGGGAAGGAGGACGCTTCTGGATGGATTCCAGTCCCCAGTCATTCACGTGAACACAGTCATTGTTCATTCTCACCAGCTGAGGTCCCAGGCACTGTGGTAGAGTCAGGCTGCCCACTCTGCGCCCTGTTTATCTTCCTGACTCACTAAGCAGGGGGTGATTTGTTAGGCGAAACAGATAACAGTTATGGATAACTGCCTTACTCTAGAATTCCTCAGGGAGAAAGACTTAGGTGGCAATCTCCAAATAGCTCAAATTGCTCTCTTACCCCAGCTTGCTAGATATCAAAGGGTTTGCAAAATCTCTCTTGCAAATTGTTAATGCTCCTTTCCTTTCCCCAAGGATCACAGCAGATAAGGCAGAAACAAATGGGAAATGGCCTTAATTCCTCCTTAATGAGGAGGAATTCACTGATTCCAGAATTTATTTTGCTCTGAGAAACAAAGACATTGACATGGAGATACTAATTTCAAAGTTGATGGAGAGCTTCCTGGTTCTGTAAGAGAAATAGCTGAGACCCCTTGAGCAGTCTATCCAGCAGAAAGTGAGAATTAGACATCATGGCACTTAAATATTTTGAAATGTTAACTCTGGGATTTATTCCCTGAGATGTCTGTTTCTTGGTTTTGTAACCAACTGGTGATAAGACAGATTTTCTGGAGCTTCAGCCGTCCTAAACCTCAATACAGTCGGCCTACCTAGAAGAACCCCAATGAGGGTATGATTACATAATTAGAAACCTGGGGTAGGAGTCAAGGGTCCCTGAGAGAAAATAGTATCTACATCTTTAAACATGTGGGTGATAAATCAGACACTCCTGCCATAGAATGGAAATATATTTGCTATATTATGAATTCACGAGATTGCCTAGAATGGTTGAATTGGTGGAGAAGGATGAAATTGGCAGTATGGATAGAAATAGCTAAGTTTTATTCACTCTGAGGCTGCCAGACTCTTTCCAAATGGAATTAGCTGCTTCTCAGGCTGAAGGTCATGATAAAACTATAATTGATTAACACAAAGATTAGGTATAGGGAAAAATGATCCAAGTGAAAAGTGTTATTTTGGGTGAGAAGTAAAAGAAAGGTAAAGAAACAAGCTCTTTTAATGTCTTTAGAAGTTTGGGGGCAACTTTCCTGGCCCCATAGGTACCATATATCATCCTTCTTTGCCTTTTCCCTGTCTTTTTAATTGTTGTGTCCCTGATAAATTCCTGATGATTCAATTTAGGCTTTGCTCATTTATTCCTTCTGTGGGCATTTGTTGGGCACTAGTATAAACCAGATATCATGCTTGGTGCTTCGTATACCATTAGCCTAGTTCCTGCCTTCCAGGAGCTCCTTGTCTAATGGAAGGAACAGGTGTATACATAGATCATTGCAAGACCAGCATTAAGTCTGGGATTAGGAAATAGATGCTGTGGACGCATAAAAGAGAGGCCCTGAGCCCAGTCTACATGCCTCAAGGTTGGGTTTCCACAAGAAGTTCTGCTGGAATGTGCCCTGAAGAAGGAAGAGGATGGGCCCTGCAAGTTAGCCTTGGGGGGTGGGGGTGGGGTGGGGGGGTGGGGGCGGGGAAGCAAAAGGGAAGAGATAGAAACCTCTCTCCACATCAGAGGTCCCCAGGATCAAATCCCGGTAAATCCTAGAGGAGGAAAACGAGAAGAGGAGACAAAAAGAGAAATAGATGGATACAGACGATCACACAGCAAATGGACACAGACAGCCGAAACACACACACACACACACACACACACACACACACACAACAGGGCAGGGAGTAGAGAGTGGGGAAGGGAAGGAGAGGGGGATGGAAAGGGGGAAGGGGAGGGGAAGGGGGAAAAAAAAGGGAAGCGAGATCTCATTTTCAATGTGTAGGGATGCCCAGAAGGTGAGGGAGATGAGAGAATAGGGAATGTGCCTGGAAGCACACGCTGTGCTCTGAAGAAGCTGCCCAGTCTCCATCCTTCAGTCTACTCCAGCTGACCTCTCTCCTACCCCCTTTCACACTGTCAAGCACAGCACTGTGCTTGTTACTTGATCAGTTCGTCTCCCTGGCTGGGTGGACAGCCCCTTGAAGGAGGGGCTGTGCCACTGATTGGTGCATCCCTTGCACCTAGCTCAAGGCTGCACCCACTGGGGGTGTTTAAACGCTCCTGCTGATTTGCCTCCCTGGGAATTTATTGTCAATGCAGAAGCACAGTGTGAGGAGCACCAGCCCAGGCAGCTCTTCAATGAAATGACTTCCCAAACCTGATTTCCCACCCAAAGGTATCACTGGAATAAAATGTTGACTGTGATGGATGGTGGGTGCACCCTTGCAAAATCCATTGTGGAGACTGGCCACACAATGGGGAGGGAGGTTGGAACCAGTCAGACCAGAATGGAACCCCAGCAGGGTTCTAGTCCCTGCTGATTAAATGACCTGGGGCACATTCACCATCTCTGAATATTGTGGTTCATATCTGTAAAAGGGGAGGTGCAGTGACTAAAAGATCGTAGGCATGTTTTGTAGAGCTACCTGTGTCCCCGTGGCTCTCTCCTCCCCTTCACGTAAGACCGAAGGTCTTATGTGAAGAGATATATCAATTATTAATGCATCTCCTTGCTCATTGTTCTATGTACCACATTTTTAATACTGACTGTTAGACTCTTTCTATACATTCCATCCAGTCCTTTCAAAGCACTTCTGGGTAGGCCCTCCCCCTGGTTTTCTGGTGAGAGGACTGAGGGCAATTGTCCCAGGCCACACAGACGGGAAGGGGCCAACTTTGAATGGGAAACTGAGAAGCGAGTACACACAGTCTTTAAGTGCTGATTGCTAAATTTTCAGAAGTTCTATAAGCAGGTTGTGAAACACAGCCATTATTAAAAATTAAATTATATAATACACAATGAAATTTTAGTAAAAACAAGTTAAAAAATACTCAAAACTCCTCACTTCCTAATTATTTTACCCATTTTTACAATTACCTATGCCAGGGGTCAGCAAACTACAGCCTGCTTGCCAAGTCCGGCCCACTGTATGTGTTTGCGAAGAAAATTTTATTGGAACACAGACATGCCCATTCATTTAGGTACAGACATATCTTGGAGATATGGCAGTTTCAGTGCCAGACCACCGCAAAAAGCGAATATCAAAATAAAGCAAGTCACACAAATTTTTGGTTTCCCAGTGCATATTAAAGTTATGTTTACACCATACTGTGGTCCATTAAGTGTGAAATAGTGTTATATGACTAAAAAACAATGTATAGACTTTAAAATATGACACAGAAACACAAAATGAGAACATGCTGTTGGAAAAATGGTGCTGAAAGACTTTCTCAATGCAGGGTTGCCATAAACCTTCAATTTGTATAAATAAATAAATAAATAAACAATATCTGCAGTGTTCAATAAAATAAGATAGGTCTGTGTTGTCTATAGCTGCTCTCCCACTATAACAGCAGATTTGAAAAGTTGTGACAGATCACAGGCATGTTTACTATCTGGCTCTTTATGAAAATTTTGACCAATCCCTGACTCTGCTCTGGAAGTTATATGTATATTTTATCTGTACAGTGCAAACTCTATATAACATGCATTTCTTCCCAGTTACGTGCTCAGTAACAACACATTGGTAGCTACAATAACAGCTCCATTGGTAGCTGGGATATTTACACCATGGAAATTGGCAAACACTACACATTAGATTTTTGTGGGGACTTTTTGTTTTGTTTTGTTCATTGTTTTCAGAGAGCCAATTGTTGGTTATTTACTAGCATACAGGTCTTTTAAGTCTGTATTCTCCAGTACTGTCCAGGGTTCAATTAGAGAAGAAGAAACACTGTGGATTTACCACACACATACAGATTTAACCTTATACATTCTGGAAGCTTCTTACCTAATCTTTGTAAGGCTGTTTGTCTTGTGTCAGATGTTGGATTTTAAAGTCCACAGGGAATGTAGTCAAAGCCTGGACAAGAAAGAACCCACAAGCATGAACTGGGGCTCACAAGGATGGATGGAAACTCAAGTCAATCCCTGCTGCCTCTGACCTCAGTGTGGGTGCCCTGCAGAAGCTGGGTCCTTCATCATGGAACCAAACACAAAAATCCAGCCCAGGAGTCAAAAAATCGAAAGAAACCCATGGAAGGTGGAGCAGTTCCAGTCCTAGTCATTGTCCCATCCTGATAAGATGAGCTAGCAGATCAACAACAACATGCAAAGCTAAGACACAGGTGCTGCTTCATTTTCTCCCTCCAGGTTCTCTTGTGACCCACACTAAATGGAAATATACAGGAAGAAGAACTCTGGGAAAGAGAAGACTGGCTAAGTTGGCATACCACAAATCCACCACACCTGCTCTGTTTGAAAAACTTCAATTCAGGAGAAGGAAAGTCCATCATGGCTATGCTTAGAGGTTGGAGCTGGATGAATATTACTCCTAATCCTGATCCATATACGTGTAAAAGAAAACCCATTCAATAATAATATTTACTTCCTTGATTTCCAATTGTCCAAGTTTAAATATATGTCAAAAGGGAAACACATGGTTTTCATTATTTACCAATAGCAATTACCAGCCTTCTAAGCAGTCAGCTGATCATTTGCAGAATTTCTTTATTCTGTCCCATTGAAAAAGTGAAAAAGTCACTCCACAATAGCAGCTCATAGATCCTAGGATGACTTAGTAAATTCAGCATGCAGATTCCTTCCCACTAGTGTGTTTAATTATTGATGATGGTGAGATGATCACCATTTTTGCAATGAAACATACAAGATTTTAGAACACCAATGGATCTTGCGGTCACCCCTCGGGCTGAAGTGTGGTTTGCTGGCCTGGCAGGGGAGCAGCCGCGGTAGGCCTAGTTCCAAGCCGCTGCCCCCATAATAGGGTGGCTGGTCGGACTCACCGCCACCCCTGAAGGGAGCTCGGCATGGGCACAGTGTGCCCTCGGGTCTCCCCTTCTTGGCAGCCATGTTTCCGCGGCTGACCCTCCTCCCGGATAGCGCCACACGATGCCTTATGAGGCAACACCCTTCTTCTTCTTTCTCCCTGCGCAGGCGCAGGGCAGAAAATTCCAGTCTGCCCTTCCCCCCCCCCACAGCAGCAACAGCCAGGCGCAAGGCGGGAAACTCAAGTCTGCCCTCTACCCCAGCAACAGCAGCCACCAATCCCTAAACCCTGCCACTTCCCCCAGCAACAGCAACAGCCAATCCCTAACCACCACCCCTCCCCCTTCCAGTACCTCCCACCGACCTTTCTCCCCAGTAACTGCTTGCGGCAACCAATCAGAACATGGCATAAGCTTCGACCAATCAGCCTTCCCCAGCCCCTATAAAACTGTAGCCACTTCCTCAATGAAGTTGGACCTGCATGTTTA
This sequence comes from Dasypus novemcinctus, assembly GCF_030445035.2. Classification (NCBI taxonomy): domain Eukaryota; kingdom Metazoa; phylum Chordata; class Mammalia; order Cingulata; family Dasypodidae; genus Dasypus; species Dasypus novemcinctus. The sequence goes on from NC_080675.1 coordinate 163,633,014, forward strand.
CCTCGTCTCCGTGGTAGTTCTTCTGCCGTGCGCCCTCCAGTCCTGAGAGCCCCCGACAAGGGCCTGGCCTCCCTTGTCCCCAGTTCATCGCCTGCTTCTCCGGGCGACCCCTTCGTTGCCGGCTTCGCCAGGTGACCCCGTCAGCCAAACCGCGCAACCCTTGTGAGACCAACCCCTCATCTGCTGCCGGACCGACCCCTCGTCCCAAGCCGGACCGACCCCTCGTCCTCAGCCAGACCCCACCGCCACCGACAGAGCAAGCCGCAGCAGATCTGGTAAAGATTTACTGTCCAGAAATATATCTCTGAGAGGTACATGTGTTTGGACATAATGATTTCCTGAACAATGGAGGCATTCTGGGTGCAGGTGGGTTTCTCTATTTATGAGGGTGGTGTTTCACTGAGCTGTGCATGTTGCTTCACGCAGAGTGACCAATATGACAAGTTGTTCAATGGCCCAATTCCAGTGTACACAGGGTTTATGATTTCCATTCTAGCCTGAGATCACCAAGCAATCAGATTGGGGGTTGCAGACAGCAACAGCAGAAGAAACCAGAGGATAAGTACCTGTAGGTGCCAGGTGCTTGTATGTACCATCTCTCTTAGTCAACCTAATGTAGTCATTAGGAGAATGGTGTCTGCTGCCTGGAGCCTAACCCAAGTCCAGTGCTTATTTGCCAGTGTTACCTTGGTCAAGGTATTGGAATGTGTCGTGCCTCAGTTTTCCCAGCTGTACAATAGTACCTAGTGCAGAAAGCTGTTGGAATATCAAATAAGATACCACACTCATAGTCCTTAGAATAACTCAAGGTGTTTTGGGCCATTATGGTTTGGTCCTCTTCACAATGTGGGGTCAGAGAGCATCTGAGAACTGTGCAAGAACCTGAAAAGAGATCAAAGACTCATCTAAGTTTACTAAATGCAGTGGTCCAGATTCAAACTCAGTCTCTGACACTGAAAACCATGCCTTTCCCAATAGATTCTGCAGGGTCTCAAATTATTGACCACCCAAGGAGTTCCAGGCACTTTGCTGGGCCAAGTTTAATTGGAGACTGGGCTTTTGGTATGGAAACAGCTGGGGATTAGAGAGAGGAGCTTCATTTGAACTACAGTGAGTACAGAGGTTTCCTCCCCCTTTAATCCTAGGAAGAAGACTTTGTGTTAAATTTGAAAAGCACATAGGAGCTATCAAATAATGTTGAGCAGTAGATCGACATGGTTTAATCTGCCTTAACCTGTAGGAATGTGCATCCTATTCAAGCAGCAGGTGGTTGTTTGGGTGACTAATCAAATAGCCATCTGTAGGAAAGTTCCAGCTGTTTCCTATGTAACCTATCAGTTCCTCAGGCTGGAACTCAGTTAAGCAATGTATGCTTCTATTGGTGGCATTGTAGTCCATGTAAGTACCAATTATGGTCTCTGGAGCACATCACGCTATGTCGGTCCAAATTCGTGTCTTATCAGAAATCATTCTAGACCACTGTATTAGTCAGGGTTCTCTAGGGAAACAGAATCAACAGGCAATATCTGTCAATAGTATGAGATTTTATGAGTCTCTCATGTGACCGTGGGGATACACAAGTCCAGGTTCCATGGGGATGCAAACCAGGGGCTCTGATGAAAGTCCAATGAAGGCCCTTGATGAGTTGGCTGTCCAAAGATGAGCTGGGAAATGCTCTCCAAGTGCTGAAATCACTTCCCCTTTTAAGGCATTCAACTGATTGGATAAAGCATCACTCATTGCTCAAGGCAATCTCCCTGATTGATGTAGATATAATCAGCCTTCTATGCAGTAAACTCGCTGATGACTAAAGTCCATAAATGTCCGTGTGCTATAATTATAATTAGCTTGACCAAACAACTGGGCACAATTACCTGGCTGAGTTAACACATTAGCCTTACCATCACAACCACCATATTAAATTTTCTTTTTCCTAACCGTCACTCTCAATCTTTTTACTCTGATTTATTGTATATGTAGCCCTTATATAGTACATATTTACTTGCTTATGAATTACCCCTTTACATGGAATACAGGGCAGACCCTTTGCCCTGTTCAGCACTGTAGCCCTTGCACCTAGAGTGGTGCCTGCCTCATAGTACATACTGTTTGTTGTATAAAAGAACAGAGAAACATGAAGGGACAAATAAAATGGATGTTTCCTACCCCTGTGCTTTTCCATAGCCTAGTCTCTCTGATATGAAAGCCATTCTCACTCTTGTCTTCCTTGGGAACTCTAATTAATGCAACAAAATTTATCTCAATCACCAACTTCCTTGATTGAAGCTAGGGTGAAACACTCTGCCCCTGCTGTATTTTCAACTTGTGCTTACAGTTATCACAAATGAGCTGCTATTTAAAAAGTTGTCTCACATCCAGACCCTCTGGCTGAGATGGAGCTTGTTGGTCTTTGTGCCTTTCATGGGGCCTGGCACAGGCTTGCATGGGCATCTGGGTAGATGGTTGTTGGCTTGAAACTTGTGCGCCCAGAAGAGTCTTACGGAACCTCACCTATGAGGGACACAGCAGCAGTGCAGCTTGTCCAGGATCTCTATAATCAGGAATGCAGAGCCCTGGCCTCACAAGACAGAATCTGCTGTCCTGTCACTCATGGACCCTGGCCTCAGGGATCTGCTGCTCTGCTGCCAAAGAATCACAGAGCACAGATGTTAATGATGGTCTGTTTGCCTTTGGTTAAGCAAATTCTGGGAACTTGCATACAAAATCAGCCCAGGAGTACAGCTTCTGACAGCCTGCCAGGTCTGTCCATTAGCCGCCTGTATAATCCCTCCCAGGTTTTGAAAACGTCAAAGGAAGCCTGGATGTTGCAAAAGAATTCCCAGTGCAAAATAATTTGTGTGCCAGAAAAGTCTTTTCTCTCTTCCAGTTAGGCCAATCTTCTTATTTTTATTTTTATATTTTCAAATTTTATTTTTTTAGGAGGTACCAGGAATTGAACCTGGGACTTCATACATGAGAAGCAGGCAACTCAACTGCTGAGCTACTCCTACTTCCCTTATTTGTATTTTATGTTGTGTGTAGAGAGCAGATTTAATAACTAGGACAAATGAGTTTGCATATAAAAGATCAAGCTGACCTAATGGATAAATGGTAATTGTGGAGTTGAATTAAGGAGAGGGATATGGGGTGGGGGGGGGGGGGGAGGGGGAAAATTGTTAAAGGATGTACCCTTCAACTTTGAGGATGATTCTGACCAGAGATAAAAAATCCACCTGAACCCTGGGGATCTAGCTTGTATTGAATTTTTCCAAGATCAACACTTTGGTGGGACTTTTAAAGAAACCCACAGTCCTACCTATACATTCACGCACAGAGACCCACACATCTCCCATCCACCATAGTTGTCGCCACTTACTTTCTTTCATCCTTGCCTTCCTGCTTTCCCCAAAAATGAGGTGTATATTCTTGTAGCAGAAACTGTAAGCTGGACATTTTCTTGCAAAAAATAAACCAGTAGGACATAATCCAAAAATATCATCTCTCAGCATGAGCTGGAATCACTAGTTGCAAGCTGCTACTTCCAGTATCTAGTTGGGAAAAGTACATCTGGCAGGAACTATTTGAGGAAAATTTGCCAAAAGCAGCCAACATTGCAAGAATAGAGGTCTTCAAAAAAAAATACTAGTTCTCCTTCAAATACAAAGGGTGAACAAAAAGCATTTCAGGCAGACAGAATGGGGGAAAAGTCCCATTTTTCTTTTGCTTTCTGTTCCTTGTGAGAATCAGACGGAGCACAAAACCATGAAAACACTAAGCCCAGCTGCAGGGGCAGTAAGGCAATTTATTAGGGAGATGACATTTCTAATGAGAAACACTTGCTGGAGGAGAACAAAAGGGCCTGTTTGGGCAGAAAGATGCTCTTGAATCCCTTCTGAAGTGGATGAAAAAGTAATTTCATTTACACGTCATACCCGGAGCAGCAGAATTTCCTCCGCTCCAGATGTTGTCTGGTACAGATGTTGAACAAATGGAACCAATGTCCTGAGAATTTTAAAAAAAAAGGGAACTCAAGGGAATTTTATGAGTTCGGTGGCCAAGAAAATCATTAACAAATAATGAGCTTAAGAAAGAAACACTGAGGTTGGCAATAAGTTGCTGATCAGACAAAACTATTCATAATCATCTGGAAATGAATTGGGAGATCTGTTTTCAGCTTAGGAAAATGGAAACCGTGGGTGTTGCTGCTGTATTTTGGACATCTTCATTGGCTTTCTGAAAATGATTTCGTGAATATTGTGTTGGTTGGATTCCCAAAAGGATTAAAACTGATATATTTATAGTTAGAAACTTGAAAATAGAAAACACAAAGATTATTACCTTAGAATAATAATTCAAAGACTTTCACATAAAGGGCAGCACCACCATTTCAGCCTGAATTCCCCTCTGGAGAGTGAACCACTCAAAGCTTCCTCCATCCTGGACTGACCAACACATGCAGATTTAGGCAGACGAATGCCACGACAGCATTGTGGAACAAGAAGAGCAAAACTCAGACATTTCTCAGAGAAGGTTGCAAGGGCTGAATTAAAACAGGCTGCAGTGCTTCCCAGAGAGCCACGGGGAATTCTTCGTGGGCTTTGCCAAGATAGCAACTCCCTTCTCAGCTCTCTCAGAGGCCTATAACAGAGGCTTTGGAAGACCATGCATGGCAGGAAGGTGTTTCAGGTCAGGATCTAAAGACCAACTATATGTGAAAAATTTAGACCAAAAAAAGTCTCTTTTTCAAGTACGTAGGTCTCTAGTTATAGATGGGGATTCAGCAGGGAGGGCTCATGTTAGAAAATTTAACAATGGTTTGGGGACACAGACTATGGGGCACCCATAGGAAGAAGTTTCTAGTACCCATGGCAGTTTCTAGTACCCATGCAGTTTCTAGTACCCATGGGCTCAAAGGTCCCCTAAATGTCTCACCAACCACCTGCATAACAGGACTTCAAACCCCTTGACGTCATCATTACCACTGTCACTGCCATCATTGTTGCAGCAACTACATTTTTATCAGCATTTGCCACTGATGTCTGGATTATGGCTATGCATGATCACTCATCCTCATCAACTGGCAAAGCAAAGGCTGTTATCCGTCCCTGCACTTTAGGGATGAGAAACCAATGTCCAGAGAGGTTAGGTAAACTGTCCCAGCTAGTGGGAGGGGAGGTGTCTCTGGGACCCTTCTCCCCCTCTTGGTCCTCAGCTGTTACTATGCTGCCTATGCATACATGTGGGGGGTCACATTTAGAACATTTAGGCCTTGTAATGGTAAGATTCAGGAACTGGGAGTTGCAGAATGCAGGCCAGTATTAAGTGGCAGGAGTGCTGTTGCACCATAGAGCAATTCTCTCTGGTGTCGGGAAGCTGTTTTAAAGTAAACCTCTCTAAGCAGTAAATCATCTTCCATTTCTTAAGCAGATGGGTGATAAACAAAGTCAGTGAAATAATGCCCCTATAGATATTAACCTAGCAGCTGAAACGTGTGCAAAGGATGTTTAATCTGTCAATGAGATTGAGTCGGAATGCAGCAAGCCAAGGCCAAAGCTCTTTATTATTCTGCATCAGGACAGTTTTAGCTGCTGTGTGTTTGCTGACATTGTCTACCTGGCATTGGCTCACTAATGAGGCAGAAAATGACAAGGATCAAGACCAATTAACACTCCCTGCAGATGTTTATTGCTATCTGTAGTGAAGACAGCATCCGAAGAGTTCCCAGCAGCCATTTCCTTTTACAAGCAAAAAGGTGGCTCTTCCACTGCAGAAATCAGATTGGCCTTCAGCCAGCAAGGGTGGTAGTGCTTTCAAGGACAAAGGATAATGAGGGTTTTATTTTATCTTCTATCAAATGAATTTTAATCAGAGTTTTTGAATAAAGGAAATTGGCCAAAAAATACAATTTCACCGATCTCCATGTAACTAGCTCTTATGACTGGGACCAGGGGTTAGTTTTGCCGACCCTAAATCTGAAAGATCATTTCAAAATAGAAAGGATGAGCTATAGTAAATGAATGGCTCCTAGCTATCGACGACATGCTAAAATGTGTCAAATGCTATGCTATCCACACTATGCGGTTCCCGTCCCCTTTTTTTGTTACTCAGGGACAGCTCTATAGAATAGTCGTTATTGTTTTTCCTTTGAATGCATTAGGAAATTGAGGGTCAGACAAAGATAATTTGTTCAAGGTCACACAGCTAGTTAGAAATGGAGCTAGATTCATATCCAAGTCTATCTGTATCGAAAGCTAACACACTCTAACACTTTGTAAAAAAGTTAAGACTCTACGTATTTAAAAATCTCCAAAAAGACAATTACTACCCAAGGAGAGAAACTGAACAGCAAAGGCTAAGAAAATGAGTTTCAGAATGAAAATAGAGATGTTTAGAGAAAGTGATGCTAAATTTTGGATATATAACAGAAAAATCACTGAAAATAGCTCAAGCAAGAAATGGGGAGGAATCAGGGCTATTTTATAGTACCAAAAAGCTGGAAGTGCCTCTGACCTTCAAAAGGGGTGTTGTTGGACATAGAAAACCACCAACATCGTCTGTCATCCTCTCTTTCCTTTGTCACCTGGTCTCATCCTTATTCCTTTCTGCATGTCTGTCCATTCTCACTCCCTTTCCAGACCAGTTTCAACCATGTGGCTGCCCAACAGCTCCCAGTATAGCATGTTCTCTTTCTAAACAACCAGACCACACTCTCCAAAATCACAGCAAGGCAATTAGAATCTCCCAGAAGAAAACTTGATTGGCTCTGTTTGAGTTCAGTGCTTATGATAGCCTGCCGCCCTTTCCCAACTCTAACCATCTTCTAGACCCATAAATCTGGTGGCCAAGGCACATTCTTCCAAGATGGGGGTGCATTATAGAGAATAACAGTATCTCACACTCATGGAAGTCTTTCCTATGAATTTGAACTAGTATATTGTCTTGTTTGAATTGAAGCCCCTAATGGTTAAGAGTTTGGAATTAGAGTCATACTGAATATCCAGTTCTACTTCCTCCAGAGTTTCTCAGCTTTTACTATCTTTACTTACTATGTTTCTCAAGAATATATTATTTATGGGAAATTTATATAGCATTAACATTTCAAGGTTTAATCTTTTTTTTTCAGGTTCAAACCAGGGATTGAACCCAGGATCTTGTACATGGGAAGCAGGCGCTCAACCAACTGAGCTATACTTGCTCCCCTAAAATAAATCCCCCTAAGGTTTATTTTACACTTACCTGTGAGAGGCTTCTCTCTCTGATCCTGAGCCACCATCTTTTCACCCCTTCTGTGGCAACATACAGAAATGTATGGTTTTAGAATCAGACTTTTCTGGATTTGAATCCCATGTTTACCTTGGTTGAGTTATTTAATTTTTCTCAGCCAATGAAATGAGAAAATAATACTTCCTTTATGATATTTTTGAGATTTAAATTTTATGGAATGTATCAAGCACTTAGCTCATGTTTAATGCACGGTGCATATTCAGTTTTTTTCTTTCTCTTAACCCAGTCCTTTCCCAGAATAATTTGTTTGTGAGGTCTCAGGCTTGCATATCTCTCTTCCAAATTAGTCCAATGACTAATTTGTGATACCTAAGATTGCAATTGTCAATTTTTCAACTGGGGGGTATTTCATATTTTAGGAACTTGCTCTTTTGCATAGGAATTAGGATGGGGATATATATATATATATCCCAAATCTCAAATTGCCAGCAAAACTAACCACCCTATAACTAAAATTTTGACACAAGATCTGTTGCTTTTCATGAAAGAGTAGTGCAATTGTAGAACACCTCCCAAAAGGAATTTTCATAGGAAATTTGTATGTATTTGTCATGGGATATTAAGGATAGGTAGTTTGGACAGGAAAAAAATTGTGAGACTTTTGAAATGGGTCAACATAATAAGAATGAATGTTCTGTCTAGTTCAGCCATCCAGGTTATCTCTGCCTTTCATTGTCTTTAAACTATGGCAATGAAAGTAATTATCACCCATAGAAATACAAATCACCTGTGTCTGGGGGAATGCAATTGATTATTTTGCCCCTTGGATAGACCACTCATTTTTCATCATTTTGTGAATTCATTTTGATGTGGGCTACGGGTGGGAGGCTCTTTATCTCTTCGGAGATAACCTTAACCTAAGCTGTCTGTCCTGACTTGTGGGTGTGGGATGGTGAGAGGCTGCAGCCCTGCCCTTGGTAACCATGGCAACGACTCCAGTCCCAGGAAACAGTTTATCAGTGCAAACTCTATAAACTTTAAATATTCAGGGAAAATGCAAACCAAATGTGCTAAAAGCTTATCTAGAATGTATGAAGTCCATGCTAAAGTTTACCTAGGATGTGGAAGATATATGCTAATTCAAGCCTATTGAGAATTGAAACAAAACGACCATTTGGCCTTTCCTCTCTGTATAAAAGGGACTCAAAAATCTTGTTCGGGGCTCGGGTTAGAAACAGAAAGCTCCCGAGTCCGGCTGGCCATCAATAAATCATTTTTCCTTCTCAAAATCATTCCTGAGTCCTGGCCTTTCTATACGCAAATAATTGAACTTCACTCAAATTCTACAACAATTTCAGAATTCTAGTTCTCTCTGTATTTCTCTGATCTTCAAATTCTCCTTCGAACTGATTGTAATATCTTACCTGTGCCCTCATTAATTAATGAGTTAATAAAGTCTTTGATACGTGTTCATTTTATAGCTGGATGAGAGTCATGATTATGTCATCTTTTTAAAAATTATCCTTTAATATTTTAAAAACAATTTGCTCTTCTGGCTTTGACTGGGGAAAATGAGAGAAAGAGAAGTGTCTTTTTATCAGGATCTTGACTCTAAAGAGGGAGAAAGAGAACAGATTGCAATTTTTCATTTCTTAACTTCCAACAAGAATGGAAAGTAAAAACCTTGGGGAAAAGCTCAAGTTGGATCTTTTGGTGTATAATGAACCTGCCTAAAATCAAGAAAGGAAAGGGATCATATAGTTAAAATCCAAGAGGACATCATGAATTTTTAAATGTTTCAGTTTTACATATCTTTAAAAACAAAGTGTAGAGAATTTACTTTTTAAATCAAGGATTTGTTCCCTCCCACCTTCCAGGCCCTAGATCATTTTCTTGTGGTCTCCCTCTGGGCCATAGTCTTAAAAATAAATGTATTAGTGGAGGACATCTGCTTGAGGCAGAGCAGAAGGGACCAATATGGCTTCTTCAAATGGGGCAAGAAGCCAGGCTTGTCGTCCATCTTTCCATTTTCCATGGTGTCTCTCTTGCTCAATGATATGCAGCTTATGGAATTGTTTGGGAGAAATGAGACCCAGGGGAGAGCAAAGGAAATTCAACATTGTAAATTCAGAGATACCCCTGGTCTTTCCAACCAATCAGAGCAAGGTAAACAGGGTCACATTGAGAGCACAAAAATCTGCCTGGAAAATCCAGTATATTTCCAGAAATCTAGTTTGCAAGCAAAAGATTCATAGATGAAAAACTAATCATTCAGCAATATAGTAACTGATAGTTAATATAATGGAATAAATTTAATTTGTTAGTATTAAAGAGAATTTGTAATGGAAAAGATAGGGAATGGAAAAAGATAAGGGAATGTAAATATAAAATGATTAATAAATAAATATATGCAAAGAAAGATTTTTATGCTTTTGTTTATGCAATGGCAGTGGTATTCTAAGATGTGATATTAATAACAGAAGTCCTGTATTATATCACTCATTTCTATTCATTATTTCCTATTAAATCCAATATGCTAAAACATCTTTAATATAATAGATGGTCTGTGAAAACACATGTAGTATTCTTAGGGAATTCTTTGTAGAAGGCTACAATTCCCTTTATAGAAACTACCATTCACATCCATTTGTTAATTAAAAATATAGAATTAAAATAAAGCTCCTGTATTTTAAAAACAATGGGATTTTCAGCCATTCAACAGTAAAAAGAAATTTATTGAGGTTTTTATAATATGGAGGGCAATGCACAGAAGCACTGAAAGGATGTGAGAAAACTAAAGGGTAAACAATTAATAGGGATAACATTGATAGGACAGTGTAGGCTAGTGAACTGGGAGTTTAGATAGTTACATTTTTTGAGGGCAATCTGAGAATATAGATGAAAAATCTTAAAGGTTTATATAGTATTTGCACCAACAATTTTCACTTATTAGAATTTATCCTGAGGAAATAATTATGGATATGTCCAAGGACTTAGCAAGAGATTGTTTAAAACAATTTAGTTTATAATAGAAATCAACAAAGGAAAATAGCCCAAAGGGATTAGATTAGCACATCATCATGCATCTGTCTCATAAATCCTAACCATCCATTAGAACTATGCTTTAAAAAAATAATGAAATAGAAGCAAAACACTAGGCAAAAAAAAAAAAAGTTTCATATGTATTTTAACTGAGAAAAAACAAATAGGTATCTATAAACACAAACATAGATATAAATATAAATATTTAGCCTTCCCCCCAGCGTGGGACATGACACCCGGGGATGAGCCTCCCTGGCACCGAGGGACCACTATCAACTACCAACTGATGATGCAACTGGAAAATGACCTTAAATGGAAGGTTCAATGCGGATCAGCAGAATATCCCTGTCTACATAAAATAACATGACTTTAAAATGCTGTTTGACCTAAAGTAAGGGGGAAATGGAAAGGAGAAATGAGTTTATATGGCTACGAGTTTCTAAAAAAGAGTCTGGAGGCTGGCAGAAGGATTGCCCTCATGCACAACTGAGCAGAGTCAGAGAGACAGATAAAGCAGATGCAACCCCCAGATATTGGTTCCTTTGAGGGCTAAAGAGACCCATGGGAGGTCATGGCCGATGGGGTTAACTACCAGGTCAGATGGCCCCTCTTTGGAAATGGTGTTTATGTGTGATGAATCTGGACTCAGATGGGATCTTCCTCCATAAGACTTTCATGCTAATGTGCTGGAGGTGCAGTTAATGTTGGGGTTTAAGATATATTTAGGGGATTTGAATCTCTGGACTGACAATGTGATAGCCAGGTCCTGAGCCTCAACAGACTCCAGCACCTACAATCTGATTTATTGGACTTACCACACTCAGCTAAGATGAAGTTGAAGAAGGACAACCACCACACCATGGAGCCTAGAGTGATTACAGCTAAAAGTGGGAGGACTGCATCCAGCATCCATGTGGAATCTGAGCCTCCTCTTGACATAGAGATGCAATGGACACAATCAATCCAATGTCCACATAGAAGAGGTGGCATTGGATTGGGAAAAGTGGACATGGTGGCTGATGGGTATGGGGAAAGGCAGGAAGAGATGAGAGGTGGAGGCATCTTTGGGACATGGAGCTGCCCTGGATGGCGCTTCAGAGGCAATCACTGGACATTGTAAATCCTCACAGGGCCCACTGGATGGAATGGAGGAGAGTATGGGCCATGATGTGGACCATTGACTATGAGGTGCAGAGGTGCCCAAAGATGTACTTACCAAATCCAATGGATATGTCATGATGATGGGAATGAGTGTTGCTGGTGGGGGGAGAGGTGGGGTGGGGGGGGTGGGGTTGAATGGGACCTCACATATATATTTTTAATGTAATATTATTACAAAGTCAATAAAAATAAAAATTAAAAAAAAATAAATATAAATATTTATATGGATAGATATACCAGATTATTGACTATATTGGACCCTGGGGTCAGGAAAATAGATGTTTCTTTAATGTTTTTTCGTGTGTGTGTGTGTGTGTGTGTATCATTTTTTAAAATTTCTATAATAAATAGGCATTATTTACAACAATATAAAAGAATGGCATTTTGGTATTTTCATTTATTTTTAAAGAAAAAGAACTGCAACAAATCTTCATAAATGCCTACAATTATACCAAGTGTTTAATATCCATTATTAAAGTTGAACTTTATGTCTTATTTCATGTGTGCAGGGTTTGCCCCCTTTTGTAAATAGGGTTTTATCTATTTCTCCTTTTATACTGCATGCACTCACCTTGCAACTGAAGCCTGCATAAGAAAAATGCAAATAAAGTGCTTTTTTGCTGTCTTTTCATATTTTTGATCATCATCCTTATGTAAGCCAATGATATCCAGCATTTGTTTAAAGTCTTACCTTCTCTTTTTTCCTCAAAGAACCTTATAACCTCTACCTTCTCCTTACTCTTGACTAAAAACATTGCATCCTATGTCCCTTAGAGATAAGGAACAACTGGAAAGGAACTTCTACACATCTTTTTCTATTATACCATCCTTCCACACACTCCAGCCTCAGCTAAAACAAATACCATACCATAGGTTTGCTTAAGCAATGGGATTTTACTGACTTGTGGTTTTGAAGTTAGGAGAAGTCCAAAATCGAGCAGAAGATATTTTCTCCCTAAAGACTGTGGTTTTCTGTGCTGGTTGCTGGCAGTCCTTGGATATTTGGCTTTTCTGTCACTTAGCAATGTCCTCTCCTTTCTTTCTGCGTTCCCTTGACTTCCAGCTCCTGCTTTTCCATGTGGCTTTCTCTCTTAAGACCTTTGGTAATAGGATAAGACTCATTCGAATTCATTTGGTCTCGCCTTAACTAAAAGTAACATCTTCAAAAGATCCTATTTACAGTGAGTTCACATCCACAGGAAGAGATTAAGACTGTGTTTTTTTCTGGGGTACATAACTCAAGCTACCAAGCATCACTTGTCCAGAATGATTTCACTCACCTCCTAACTGGTCATCAGGATTCGTCCCTTTCTGCAGTCTAACCTTGTCACAGCATCAGGAGCCACTACCAAAATGTTTCTGTTCAGAATCATTCTCAGCTTCCCAACAGTATCCTCCCCTTTACCTCAGTCATCTCAACTCTGACAAGGCCTGCATCCTAGTTACATGGCCGTCTTACTGCTCCTAAAGATTGTCGGGCTTGCTCTAAACTCTGGGACTTTCCCTTATTACCGCCTCTCCACCCAGACCTCCATGGGCCTTGCTCCTAACCTCTTACCGGGTCTTTCCCCAAATGTCACCTTCAGCGTGGGGCTTTCCTTCACCACCCTATTTTCAATCAAAATACCCATCCATCTTGGCACTTCTTATTGTGCTTTATGCTTCTTTTCCTTATAGTGCTTATACCACCTACTGCTATATTTTTCTATTCTTTTTTCACTTTTTATTATAGCAATGCATATGCAATTCAATATTTCCCATTTAACCACTTTCGGGGGTGCAATTCAATGATAGTATTTACATTCACCATATTGGGCTACCATCACCAACATCTATTACCCCAACTTCTTTCATCACAGAAACGGCACCCATTGAGCAATAACTCCCCATTTCCTTCATCTCCTGACCTCTGGCAACCTGTTATCTATACCCCATCTCTATGAATTTACTTGTTCTGAGTATAGCGTGCCATATTTTCCTTACCTTTTGTTGTCTGTCTCCTCCTGCTAGAATGAAAGATCAGGCAGGGCAGGAACTTCTGTTTTTTTATTCACCACTTCTGCGTTATTTAGCAGTGTCAAAAGATTGTTTGGCACAGTGTTTTCACTTAATAAATATTTGTTAAATGAATAAATGGGTGCATGGAAAAGTAAATATATAGATAACTTGTAACTGTTTATGTTTTTTTGAAGATGTTCTGGGAGGGAGAAGGAGCTAGGATGGGCTCTTAAAGATATAATGATAGGTTTTTAAACAACATTCTTAACCATATTATTTTTTTAAAGTTTGATGCTTGAATTGTATGAATATAAGACTGATTAAAAAATATATATAAATAAGAAAAGAGGTCTCTTTGTCAATCTTCCCATCCAGCAAGATTGCCTGAATTTTGCTAGATTGCATAAGTGCTTCACCTGGTTTACTGTTTATTTTCTCAAATGCTTTGTACTTTCTAGTCCTCTTCCACTATAATTTCTCTGAAGTCTTTAGCCATCCCATGTCACATTTGCTCTGCTGTTCTTTCTCAGTATCTGCTGTACAAAATATTTCTTCTGGGACACCATTAGGATTTTTATGGGGCTGCCTCATGTTTAAGACTCAATTGGGATTGTTTTTCTATTCCTACTTGCTCATGCAGCTTGCTACTACAGCTGACTCAAAAGCCCACCAACGCTGTTCCAGTGGATTCAGTAGGAACATTTTTTCCATGAAGTACCAGAAAGTTTAGACGAGTAAAACAATTCAATGAAGATCATATCTGGACAACTAAAAGGGAATGGAAAACCAGAATTTATTCAGTCCCTACAGTGTGCCTGGAGCTGCCCCAGGGACTTTTGCATAGAACATCTTACACTGCCATAGCTTCACTATAGTTCTGGTCTCTGAAATTACTTTCACCTCCAGCCTGTACCTAAATGATTCCCGCTCCTTCTTCAGAAGTTAGTCATTGTCATTTCCTTCAAGAGGACACCACTCTCCCTCAGTCCAGTTTAGTTCTTATCCACCTAAAGAAGCCTAGTTTTAATTTTTAATTATATTCTTGATGTGACTTAACTTTTGCATTTTTGCATTTTTCACTATGTGCGCCTTGAAGCCCTTATCATTCTCTCCCCAATGCCTATCGTCATGATTTGCTCAATAAATCACTGAATGAATGAATTGTTTTCTATTTATCACTTTTTTGATCCTCAAGAAAAATCCAGAATACCTCACAGTAGATAATCTTGATTTACGAAGGGTCAGCAAAACATACTTTTTTTTATCTGAAAGAAATATTAAAGCTAATGTTGAAGTAAAGAGCAATCTTTTCTCTATTCACTAAGCATGGATGTCAACAATGAATCTAGTAGCACGCAGTGCTCAAAGTAGGTGTTCTCTATGTAGACTGAAATCCTATTAGGTTGACTGAGTTTTCAGTTCCATAACTAAAATACCTTTCTCATCTGAGAAAGGAAAAGAGCCAAAATATAAACATGAAGATAAATCACCTATGAAAATGTGGAGTGTTATTTATACTTCTCTGTGGATAACAAAAGCATCTCTCTGTACAGCACCCAGCAATATAAGTAGGTTATAACCACGTGCTTGTGGAGAAGTTGAAAAAGTGTCTGATAAGCAGAATCTCTATGGGGTGAGGTTCAGGGAAGATCATGGACCTCAAAAGGAACCTCAGCAAAATGACGGTGTATTCATAAAACAACAAACATCTGTGGCACACGTGAACACACACAATCATGCCATTTTTTAGGCTGTCACATGATATTCAACATTCTTGGTATTCTAGGTGGCCTCAGGTGACAATTAACAGGAGGAGAAAAAGAAGGACCAGATAAAGGAAATAGAGAAGTGGAAGGAATAGAACACACCAATTAGATAATACATTTCCCTTCCATAAAATTCAGACTTACACAGACACAGAAAAAGACAGACAGACACACACAGTCTCATTTGTTTTCCAGTATCCTTGGATTGAAAGAAAGGAAGGGAGGGGTTACCTTCTTTATTGCATGGATATAGAAATTGAGAAAGGGAAGCACTAAATCAACCCATAAAATGTCAATACCTTTGGCAAGGCTAATTCCTAAATCCCAGACTAGCAGATTTTCTCTAAATATGAGTGTTGAATCTCAAATTTTCACTGAAAAGGATCCCCACTACTTCCCCCATGCAGTTGTACTGGCAGGTTCACCAGGGCTTTTTCTCCTGTTTTGGGAGCTTTGGCAAATGATTAAAGGATTAAATTGGGTCAGATTCCAAATTTGTAATGTTATCTCTATTTTAAAATTGACAAATGTTGGTTCAAATTTCTGAATCAGAAAAAAAAGTAAAAAACACCAGAAATACACAAGAAAGTTTAAAAAAAAAAAAAGGTCCTTTGTTCCTCAATATCCTTGGTGGATTCAGAAGTTTCCTGGATGCTGAAAATGCTTACCATGTGCTGGGAAGCTTTGCATCGTACTTATGTTGACTTCACATCATAGGAACTGCTATTTTCTTTATAAACAGAGACTTTAATTGATTACCCAATGTTTCATCATATATATATATATATATATATATATATATATATATATATATTTTTAAATGTATTTTTTATTTTAAAAAGATACGTAGATTTATTTTAAAAAGATACACACAAAATGTTACCTTAAAACATATAGGAGATTCTCATATGCCCCATTCCCCACACCAATATATATATTTTTAAGATTTATTTTATTTATTTATTCCCCCCACCCTGAGTTATCTGCACTTGCTCTCTTCTCTGTGTCCATTCACTGTGTACTTGTCTTCTCTTTAAGAGATATTGGAAACTGAACCCAGGACCTCCAAAGTGAGAGAGAGGTGCCCAATTGCTTGAGCCACCTCAACTCCCTGCTTTGTTGCATCTCTCACTGTCACTCTTCTTTGTGTCTCCTTGCTGCATCATCCTGTTGCATCAGCCCACCACACCTGCCGATTGCACCAGCTCACTGCCTTGCTTGTCCTCTCCAGGAGGCATCCGGAACTGAACCCAGGACCTCCCATGTGGTAGGTAGAAGCTCAATCACTTGAGCCACATCACTTTCCCTCAATTAATATTAAACAACCCCAGAGATCGTTTACTGTGAAGCTAATGGAGTTTAAGTTTCTGCACCCCCTCACTTGCACCAGCACTCTCTGAACCCCTGGAAGGGATCCTAGCAAAGTGCTCACAAGCAATAATTCATAAAGCAGAAGAGGTAAATATTGAACAGAATGAAAGAATATGCTCTTGAATTGCGTGATGATCTAATGAATGAAGAGGAGTAAATCATCTGAACACACTGGAAAAAAGTTTATATTTTATATGTGTCAAAGGGACATCAATAAATATAACACAAAGCTCATAATGTACCACTAAACATATATATCCATGACCAGCCAGCTAATGAAAGTGTCAAGGAATATTTGATATGAATGGTAGAAAAAGAAAACTTGAAATTCTCTGAAATCTTACATGTAATATAAAAAGAATCCTGATATAGGTTTTTCAAAAATGAAAACAACTCTGAAATCTTACATGAATATCCAATAATGAATTGCTGCGGCTGAAACTTTTCTAAACTCTGAATTATAAAAACAACTTTGAACATGCATACTTGAGGAAAAAGGGAAATATCTTTTTATTATCTCACAAAATGGTTGTAATAGGAAAAGGCAATGAAAGATTATATAGCCAAAATATGTAGAAAAATGGATTGGAGGCTAGGCAGATAATTAAATATTATATTATTTTTCTAAATGTTCTGATATCTGTGATATGTGTCAGCTTTAATCTTTTTAAAATTTTATTTTCTCATTCTAAATAAACCTTCATTTGGGACCATAACAGCATTGCACAAAAATCTAATGGTTTCTGTCTTTAACAGACCATCTTAAAGGGTCTTAGGTTTTCTCTGAACAACACTGAGTGGGAGATGAACTTATGTTTGGTTTCAGTGATTCCTTTAAACATCCTATAGTGTGGTTTATCAGGGAGAAGAAAATTGAATCTTCCTGATTTCCATCAGGATTTTTATACCTCTGTCTTACTTGCCTATTTTTGTTCTTGACTTTGATCCTGAATTCCCACTAGGTTTCTGGTCTCCATTCCACTCACCATTCACTTTGGCACCTCCCATCTAACACCAGGGTTGCTGCTATTTCCCCACAATCTGAATTCACCATGCCACGCCTAGCCAATTTAAGGCAGAGGGTTACTTTCCCTAAGCTCAATTTCAAGTGCTTAACACTTGAAACGCAAAATCTTGGTCCGTGCTATTCCAAAGGTTCAGGTGACAAATCCCCAGTGCCCTCATTTAAATGGGTCTTTGTAAACTTAGAAAAACCCTGATTTGCAGCACCAGCAGATCCAGGGCACACCTGGGCAGTCTTCTAGAGAATGTGCGAGTGATCATTTCATCATAGTGTGTTGTATCAGTGGTGGGGATACCCACATAATGAGTGAGAAGGAGTTGGTATCCTATCCTGGGGAGGCCAGATATGCTCTCAAACAGAGGGGAGGGTGGCTCTCAAGAGCATGGGTGGTTCCTAATAGGGGAGGACAGATTAGTGTGTCAAGGCCTCAGTGTTGTCGCAAGTATCTGTGAATCATGTCCTTCAAGGAGTGAAGCCTGGTGGTCACATGTGTCCTGAGGGGAGGGGGAGAGAGGAATAGAATAGACAGAAGAGTAGGTATTTAAGGGCCAATGAAAGTGTTCTGCATGATCCTGCTATGATGGATACAGGCAGTGTTAAATTTCATCAAAAATTTATAAAAGTGTATGGTCTAAAAGGTAAGCTATAATGTAAACTATTAACCACGGTTAGTAGCTATGTTTGAATATTTGTATATCAGTTCTAACAAAGGTACCATCCACATGTAAAAAGGTTATTAATAGGGGCAGGGGGGAAAGGGAAAGGATGTCGGGTATATGGGAGTCCTTATATTCTGTATGTGACTTTAAAGTGATCTAAAACTTCTTTGAAGACAAAATGAAAAAAAATAAGACTGGGGAAGAAATGGAAGAAAATGCCACTGTGTGTTCAGGACAACAGATATTACGGTGATGAAAGTCAAAACATCAAAAAATATTTTTTAAAAATATTTTTAACTTTCTTTTAGTTTTAGTTTTTCTAAATTATTATGTATTTTGTCTCTTATGTTTAAGCCTATTATTATTATTCATTTTCTTATTAATTATATTTGGTGATATTCTTGGCTTCAGTTTTGAAGAAGTTTTGGATCACAGAAGGTTTACAGCTATGACAGGGGAGGATCATTGGTGTATGGTGTCAGTGATGGAAGGAAGGAAGTTCACCCAGGCATACATATATGTTCAAATGTTCATGGGGCATTGCCACAGTGAGTAGGGATTCACACAACAACCAAAAGAATATTGAATTCCCAACATGGGGAGCTCTGCCACATTCTCTGATGGGATAGCAACAATCACCCAAGTACAGGAGCAATGACTAGTGAAGAAGGATGGTCCGTTGATGGCCCTTGATATTGATGACTATGCTTATGAGCCTTTGCTCTTGAAATTGCAACTTAGCCTAGTGTTGTAGGGAGCATAAGAGTTACCTCCTGAGACCCTCCTTGTTGCTCAAATGTGGTCACTCTCTAACCCAAACTCAGCATATAAATGCATTACCTTCCCCCCAGTGTGGGACATGACTCCTGGGGATTTGCCTCCCTGGTACCAAGGGATTACTATCAAGCACCAGTTGGTGATGCAACCGGGAAAAGACCTTGAGTAAAAGGAGGAAAAAGGAAAGGCAAATGAGTTTATATGGCTTAGAGACTTCAAAGTGAGTCAGGAGGTCATCCAGAGATAACACTTATGCATGTCTCAGCAGGATCTCCTAGACAGCCAAAGTAGATACTACCCCAAATGCTGGGGCTCCTGAGGGCTCTGGAGAAATCCAGGTCCTATGGTCATGGCAGATAGCTCTGAAATTTGGTGCCTTGCCAGTGGGCCCTACTTTGGAGTTTGTGCTCCCGAGTGTGACAGAGTTGGACGCAAATATGACTTCTCTACACATGCCCCTTCTGTTCCTTTTATTTGAACCTATGTAGTGCTGGAGCTGTTAGGTGTATGTCTAAGAGACTTGAATCTCTGGGTGTCCTTGTGCCAGCTGGGCCCTGAGCCTCAGCGGAGTTGCACCACCTACTCTTCAGTTCATTGGACTCACCCAGGACAACTAACAAGGAGGGGAAGATGGACAACGACCACACCTAGGAAACAAGAGAGTACAACTGCAAGCAAAAGAGTCCCATCTATCAGCCATATTTGATCGAAGCCCCCTCTCAATTAGAGATGGTGTGGGCATCACCATCCCAGAATCCTTAGGACTGGGCAATAAAATATGAACTAGAGTAGACTTACTGGTATTCTACTGTAGACTTATTGTGATTCTAGCAATGGAAGAAATTTTATCATTGATGTGGAGACAGAGGCCACTGGAGGTGCTGAAGTCAGGGAGAGGGAAAAAGAGGTGTAATATGGGGGGATTTTCAGGACTTGGAATTGTCCTGAGTGCCATTGCAATGACAGATACAGGCCATTATATATCTGGACATAACAGACAGAATTAAGTGGGAGAGAGTGTACACAACAAGGTAAATTATAATCCATACTTAGTGGCAATGCTCCAAAATGTATTCATCAATTGCAATGAATGTATGATACTAATGAAAGAAGTTGTTATTGTGGAGAAAAGTGAGAGGCGTTGGGAGTGGGACATATGGGAATCCCTTATATTTTTTATGTAACATTTTATGTAATCTAAGTATCTTTTAAAAATAAAAATATATTTTTTAAAAAGATAAAGATACATACATATATATATATATAAAGAGATAGCAGGAAGAGATATTCATTCAGAAGATAACAAATGAGTCAACATCCCATTCCTCAGATTTCTTTGGTAATCTCAATTTGGTTATGACTACTAGTGTGGTAATGGGACATCCAGCCCCCAGACTTTGTCTCCTCCCCAAAATCTGGCTATGAGTTGACCCCACTACCCTACACTCCCTTCTCAGAGACTGGAGGAGCAACTGACAACATGATGGACCAGAGCAATAGAAACACAGCCAGACTTTTGGAGCTGTGGGACTATAAGAGAACTGGATGAGTCCATCAGGGTCAGGGCCTAAAGATATATGTCATCCCACCACTGGAGCTCTGGCTGTGATTTTCCTTTTGAGACTGCACTCTGGAGTTTGAAAAAACTGTGAGAGGAGAGACAGTTGCTTGAAAAGTCTTGAGAGTCTTCCAGTCCATGGCCAGGCTTGTCCTTTCAGCTGACACACATTATTCCTACTCTATGAAATACCCCTTCAGTTAAAGTCATAAATCTCCTGTTGTTTAAGGAATCATCCTTTGGATTTCTGCCTTTGCTTTCAACAAACTTATATGAGGAAAATTGAATCCACATGGCCTGGACAGAAGGAAATAGGCTAAATAATTAGGCAGGGATCCTTGCTTTTAGCAGCCAACCTAAAGATAGGAAAGGAAGCTTATACTTTGGACTAGACGCTCTTTTGTTTGTGGAGGATCCTGAAGACCCAAAGATTGCCTGTCTTTCCTTTCTGTGCCTCTTTCTCAGTTCTTGACCAATCTACTTTCCAAAGGCACTGGTCCCAATTTTAATTGTCCCAAGACCTTATTCTCAGTTGGTAAATACTTCTTCCCAACTGTTTACCACTCAAGGTGTAATATGTGTGTCCCCCATATATAGTATGTGTGTGGGGGCTATTGCAAATCGAAAAGCATTTTGAATAATAGGTAAATAGAAAATGTAAATATATATGAATATGCATTCTTAACCAGAGACACCTTTTTAAAAAAGTTTAATCAGTTTTATTGATATATATTAATAAAGCATAAAATCTATCCAATGTGTACAATCATAGTATTTGGTATAATCATATGGTTGTTGCATTCATTAATTCAATCACCATTAGAGTGTTTTCATTATTCCAATATTAATAGTAATAATAAACTAAAAAACAAACAAAACTGTACCCCTCAATATTCACCTCTCAATCTCTCTAAGCTTCCCCTAAAATACATAGCTGCTATTTCATTTCCATATCTCTAATTTATTTTGTACATTCATAATTTGCTTTTCTTAAGCATTTTTTTCAATTTTATTGATACATATTAATAAAGCATAAATCCATCCAAAGAATACAATCAATAGTATTCGGTGTAATTACATGTTTGTGCATTCATCACCCAATCACTCCCAGAGCACTTCATTATTCCAATAAATAATAAAAACAAACAAAACTTATCATTCTCAATCTCTCTATGCCTCACCTGACATATAAGGCTGCTATTCTCTTTCCTTTTCTCTTGTATCTATATAGTATGTAGAAACAGTTATATATGCAATATCCCCCATATTCGTGTTTTACATGAGGTTTTACTATCTTGTACAGGTCCATGTTACAGTTTTTAGCTTTTCTTATACTAATATACATGACCTTGGATTCTCCTTTTCCAAATACTGTCCTACACCAATGTAATAGATCTGCTAGTTACAAACACCATGATATGTTTTAACCATTTCTATTTATTTCCAAAGATTTACAAACAACATTTTTAATAATTCTGCACAGATTAACCCTCAGCTTTCCATTCTTTACCCTCCTTCTAGTTTCTGGTGACCTATATTCTAATTATTAACTTCATGAATTTACACAATAAATTTAATTCATAATAGCACAATCATACAGTATTTGTCCTTTTGTGTCTTGCTTGTTTTACCTAACATAATGTCCTCCAGGTTCATCCATGTTGTTATATGCTTCATGACTTCATTTCTTCTTAGTGAGGCATAATATTCCATTGTGTGTATACACCACAATTTGTTTATCCATTCATCAGTTGATGGACACCTGAGTTGTTTCAAACTTTTGGCAATGGTGAATAAGGCTGCTATGAACATCAGTGTGCAGATGTCTGTTCATGTCACTGCTCTCAGGTCTTCTGGGTACATACCTACTAGTGATATTGCTGGGTCACATGGCAAGTCTGTATTCAACTTCCTTAGGAAGTCCTCCATGGTGGCTGAACCATTCTACATTCCCACCAACAGTGAAAAAGCATTCCTATCTCTCTAATATTTACAGTTTTCTGATTTTTTAATAGCGGTCAGACTAATAGGTGCAAAAAGATATCTCATTGTTTGATTTACATTTCCCTAATTGCTAGTGATATTGAACCTTTTTTCATATGTTTCTTCACCATTTGTATTTCTACTTTGGACGATTGTCTTTTGCACATTTTTAAATTGGCTAGTTTGTCTTTTTATTGTTGAGTTGTATGATCTTTTCTTATATCATAGATATTAAATCCTTATTAGATATGTGATTGCCAAATATTTTCTCGCATTGAGTTGGCTGCCTTTTCAACCTTTTGACAAAGTCCTTTGAGGTGAAAAAGTTTAATTTTGAGGAAGTCTCATGTATCTATTTTTTTTATAGCGTGGGTGCTTATAGTGTTGTTGTTATAGTTGCTTATAGTGTGCATGAAAGGTTTAAGAAACTACTGCTTACCATAAGATATTGAAGATGTTTTCCTACTTTTCCTTCTAGGAGTTTTACACTGTTGCTTTCATATTTAGGTTCTTGATCCATTTTGAGTTAATTTTTGTATAAGGTATGAGACAGGGATCTTCTTTATTTCTTTTGGATATGGATATCCAGTTTCCCAGTACCATTTTTTAAATAGATTGTTCTGGCCCAGCTGGAAGCATTTGACTGCCTCATCAAAAATTATTTGACTGTAGATGTGAGGGTCTGTTTCTGAGTTCTTGATTTGGTTCCACTGGTCAATGTGTCTGTCTTTATGCTAGTACCATGCTGTTCTAACCACTGTACCTAGGTAATGTGTTTTAATGTCCAGAAGTAAGAGTCCTCCAACTTCATTTTTCATATCTTTTTGGCTATTTGAGGAACTTACCCTTATAAATAATTTTGATAATTGGTTTTTCCACTACTGCAAAAATGACTGGTGGGATTTTCATTGGGATTCCATTGAATCTGTAAATCAATTTTGGTAGAATCGATATCTTAATGATATTTAGTCCTCCAATCCATGAACACAGAATGTCCTTCCATTTCTTAAACTCTTCTTCAGTTTTTTTTAAACAATGTTTTGTAGAATTCTGAATACAGGTCCTTATGTCCTTGGTTAAGTTTATTACTAAATATTTGATTGTTTTATTTGCTATTGTAAACAGATTTTTTTAAAAATTTCCTCTTTAGGTTGCAATCAGTAGTGTATAGAAACATTATTGATTTTCTGTACTAATCTTGTATCCTGCCACTTTGCTGAACTTGTCTATTAGTTCGAGTAACTTCATCATGGTTTTTCAGGAGATTCTAGATATAGTATCATATCACCAGGAAATAATGAAATGTTTACTTCTTCCTTTCCTATTTGGGTGCCTTTTACTTAATTATCTAACCTAATTGCTCTAGCTAGAACCTCTAGTTCAATACTGAATAACAATGTTGACAGTGGGCATCCTTGCTCGTTCCTGATTTCAGTGGGAAAGCTTTTACTATTTCACTGTTGAGAACATTGTTAGCTATAGATTTTTCATATAGGCACTTTAACATATTGTGAAAACTTCCTTTTATTCCTATCTTTTGGAGTGCTTTAATCATGCAAGAGTGCTGTATTTTGCCAAACGTTTTTTCTGCATCAGTTGAGAGGGTCATGTGATTTTTCTTCAATTTATCAATGTGATTTATTACACTAATTGGTTTTGTTGTGTTGTACCACCCTTGCATACCTGGGATAAAACCCACTTGATTGTTGTGCATAATTCTTTTAACGTACTTTTGGATTCAGTTTACAAGTAGTTTCTTGAGGATTTTTGCATGTATATTCATTAGAGATGTTGGTCTATAGTTTTCTTTGTAGTTTATTTATCTGGTTTTGGTATTAGGGTGATGTTGGTTTCATAGAATGAGTTTGGTAGCCTGTTCAATATTTGGAAGAGCTTGAGCAAGATTGGTATTAGATTGTCTTTGAATGATTGGCAAAATTCACCTGTGAATCCATCTGGTCTAGTTCTTTTCATCTTTGGGAGGTTTTGACGACAGTTTCAATCTCTTCACTTGTAATTGTTTTGTTGAGGTCTTATATTTCTCCTAAGGTCAGTGTAGGTGGTTTGTATGTTTCTAGGAATTTTTTCTTCTTCTCCACATTGTCTAGTTTTTTGGCATACAGTTGTTCTTAGTGTCCTCTTATGATCATTCTTATTTCTGCAGGGTCAGTGGTAATGTTCCCCCACCTCATTTCTGATTTTACTTATTGGTGTCTTCTCTCTTTTTTTCTTTGTCAGTCTAGCTAAGGATTTGTCAATTTTGTTGATCTTCTCGAAGAACCAAATTTTGGTTTTATTGATTCTCTCTATTGTTTTTTTGCTCTCAATTTCATTTATTTCTGCTCTGATCTTTACTATTTCTTTCCTTTGGCTTATTTTGGGATTAGTTTGCTCTTCTCTTCCAGTTTCTCCAGGTGTGCAGCTAGATCTTCAATTATGGCTCTTTCTTTTTTTTCAGTGTAAGCACTGAGGGCTATAAATCTCCCTCTCAGCACTGCCTTTGCTGTGTCCCATATGGTCTATCTTAGAGAAGGATCCATGAGCACTTGAAAAGAAAGTATATCCTGCTGTTTTGGGGTGCAATGCTCTACAGATGTCTATTAGATCTAGTTCATTTATCATATTTTTCAAGCTCTATTTTTCTTTATTAATCCTTTGTCCAGATGTTCTATTCAGTACTGAGAGTGGTGTATTCAAGCTTTCAGCTATTATTGTAGAGACATCTATTTCTCCTTTCAGTTTTGCCAGTGTGTGCCTCGTGTATATTGGGGCATTTAGGTTAGATGTATAAATATTTAATATAGCCATTTCTGGTGGCAGACTTGGCCCAGTGGTTAGGGCGTTTGTCTACCACATGGGAGGTCCGTGGTTCAAACCCCGGGCCTCCTTGACCCATGTGGAGCTGGCCCATGCACAGTGCTGATGCGTGCAAGGAGTGCCCTGCCATACAGGGGTGTCCCCTGCATAGGGGAGCCCCACGTGCAAGGAGTGCAGCCCGTAAGGAGAGCTGCCCAGCGTGAAAGAAAGTGCAGCCTGCCTAGGAATGATGCCACACACATGGAGAGCTGACACAACAAGATAATACAACAAAAGGAAACACAGATTCCCATGCCACTGACAACAACAGAAGCGGACAAAGAAAACGCAGCAAATAGACACAGAGAACAGACAAATGGGGGGGGGAGAAAGGGAGAGAAATAAATAAATAAATAAATCTTAAATATATATATATAGTCATTTCTTCTTGGTGATTTCCCCTTTTGTTAGTATATAATGACCTTCTTCATCCCTTATAACAGTTTTGCATTTGAAGTCTATTTTATCTGATATTAGTATCACTACTCCAACTCATTTTTGGTTATTATTTGCATGGAATACGTTTTTTCAATCTTTCACTTCTAATCTGGTTGTGTTCTTACATCTGAGGTGGGTCTCTTGTAGACAACCTATAGACAGCTCATATTTTCTAAATCCATTTTATCAGTCTATGTCTTTTGATTGGGTAGTTCATTCCATTAACATACAGTGTTATTACTGTAAAGGCATTACTTACTTGATCTACTTTGTCCATCTCTTTGTTGTCATTTTGTTCTATTGTCTGTCTTTTTACCCTTTAGTTTACCCTTCCCAATAATCTACATTTCTAAAGTCTTCTCCAAGTCTCTCTGCCTTGTTTTCTCTTTTCAGGCTGCAGCACCCCCTTTAGTATCTCTTGTTAATCTGGTCTTTTGGTAATATTCTATCAGTTTTTGTTAGTTAATGAAGACTTTGAACGCACCCTCGCTTTTTTTAAAAAGATTTATTTATTTATTTATTTATTTTTTATTTCTCTTCCCCTCCCCCCCACAAGTTGCCTGCTCTCTGTGTCCATTTGCTGTGTGTTCTTCTGTGACTGCTTCTATCCTTATCAGCAGCACAGGGAATCTGTGTTTCTTTTTGTTGAATCATCTTGTGCGTCAGCTCTCCGAGTGTGCAGCACCATTCTTGGGCAGGCTGCACTTTCGCACTTGGCAGCTCTCCTTACGGGACGCACTCCTTGTGCATGGGGGATGCCCCTGCATGGCACGGCACTCCTTGTGTGCATCAGCACTGTGCATGGGCCAGCTCCACACAGGTCAAGGAGGCCTGGGGTTTGAACTGTGGACCTCCCATGTGGCAGACAGACGCCCTATCCATTGGGCCAAGTCTGCTTCCCTCACCTTCATTTTTGAGGGACAGTTTTGGCTGATACAGTAATTGCTGACAGTTTGACCGACAGTTTTTCTCTTTCAGTACCTTAAATACATTACACCATTTTCTTCTCATCTCCATGTTTTTTTATGTGAGGTTGGCACTCAGTCTTATCTAGATTTTCCATGTATGTGATGCTTTGCTTTTCTCTTGTTTCTTTCAGAATCCTCTCTTTATCTCTGATATCTTTCATTCTGAATAGTAGGTGTCTCAGGGTAGGTCTATTCAGATTTATTCTGTTTGGGGTGCATTGTCCTTCTTGGATATCTATATCTACGTCCTTCATAAGAGTTAGGAAGTTTTTTTCATTATTTCCTCAAATATTCTTTCTGCCCATTTTCCATTCTTTTCTCCTTCTGGGACACCAATAATGCAAATATTTGTGTGTTTGACATTGCCATTCAATTCCCTGGGACTCAGTTCCATTTTTTCCATTCTCTTTTCTTTCTGTTCTCCTGTATTTTCCATTTCAGATGGTCTGTCTTTGAAATCACTAATTCTGTCTTCAAGCAATTCAAGTCTGCTCTTATGTGCCTCTAAAGTATTTTTAACCTCATCCATTGTGTCTTTCATTCCCATAACTTTTTCTTTGCAGGCTTTCAAATTGTTCTCCCATTGTCTTCTTAGTACCCTTTATTTCTTTAGTTA
The DNA here is from genome assembly GCF_030445035.2 of Dasypus novemcinctus. Lineage (NCBI taxonomy): Eukaryota > Metazoa > Chordata > Mammalia > Cingulata > Dasypodidae > Dasypus > Dasypus novemcinctus. The sequence continues at coordinate 163,660,455 of NC_080675.1, forward strand.
TATTTTCTTTAAATTCTTTGAAGTGCTTTAAAAGAGTTTTGTGATTGTCACTAATTAATTGTTATTAAATCCTTATCTCTTAAGGATATTTGATTTGTTATTTTGGCTGGGCCATCTCTTCCAATGTTTTACTATGGCTTGTGATTTTTTGCTGATATCTGTGCATCTGATGAATTTATTCTGATAGCCAATTTCTCTTGACTGGTTTTTCACAGCTCTTCTTTGATATTTGGTTCAACTTATTTTAAGACTTTAAAATTGCCTGGCTTAAATTTTTGAAATAGGGCCAGGAACTCATTGGTGGGGCACAGATTTTCTCCCAGTGGCTGGATACAGAGGCTCAGAGACCAGTTTTTGTCCATTCATTTTCCAGACTAGGCAGAGGATGGCACTCATCAGCACACCTTCCCACAGAGGTGTTTGTTTTGTCTTTCTTTACTCCAGTGTTGAAGATCTGAATCAGAGACTCAAAGTGGGCTCTGCTGGCCAAATTCACTGAAAAAAAAGCACCCCAATCTCACCTCCCTTTTCCCCTGAAATAGCTGACAGGGAGATAGATGTCTGTTCCCCTCTCAGTTGGCTGCAGTGAGCCAGGGATTTTATCACAACTTAATATCTTGGGTGTGGGGTAAGGGAAAATCTTCCTGGCAACCGTTGGCACTTGGTAACTCAAAAATATCATTTCAGCTTCTTTTCCTCTCTGTCCTTCACTCTCCTGGGAGTCGAGAGACACCTTTTTAAAAGTTCCATAAATTATATGCTATATACAACTTATTTTCCTCACTTGTAAGTTCAGTCTGCCTTTGGACTGCCATTAAATATTGAGTTCAGAGGAGCGGATGTGGCTCAAATAGTTGAGCACCCACCTCCCACATGGGAGGTCTCAAGTTCAGTTCCCTGTACCTCCTAAAGAAGATAAGCAGACAATGAGTAGACACAATGAGCAGAGACAATGATCAGACAACAAACAGACACAGGAAGCAGACAATGAACAGACATAAGAGGGAGCTATCTCGGGGAGGGGTAATATTGATTCCAATTTTCCCTCTTCCAGCAGTACAGTGTAGTGGTTAAGTGTACGGCATCTACACTGTGACCTTCTGGGTCTTCTACCACTCACTGATTTTTGGACATATACTTAACCTCATGAAGCCTAGGTTTCCTTGCCTATAAAATTGACATCATAATAGTACTTTAATAGTTTCCTCTAAGGCCTTAAGATAATTCATATGCCACAACAATCATGTGCCAACTAGGGGTAGTCATTGCTCTATAACTACTGTTACTCTTATTCTTACCACTGAATAGGCTTGAATTGCATGCCAACAGGGGAGTAATCCTTCACTCCCTAGGACTATCTGGTGGGAATTAGGTAGCGATGAATCCACTCTCCTCCTTGCTCCCTGTCGACTCCCTCAGGGGTCCTTTGTATCGTTTTTAACGATGCAGCTTCTGAAGCCTGTGGGAGAACATGGAGATGACAATTAGTTCAGAGCAAAGTGCTGATTTTACTGACAGTCTACACAGAAAAGAAAAACACTTATTAACAGTGTAAACACGGAGCTGAGACTCAGTTAAAAGAGTCTGCAAATACCTATTCCCAAAGCAAGACAGATTAATTATTAAAAGAGCAGGGAAATTTGGATATTTGCCTCTTCATCATTCAGTTCCTTTTTTTTTTTTCTTAACTGGTTGTAAACCAGGTTATGTCAGAATAATTCTAAGAGGCAGTTGAGTACAAGTAACAACTGACTTCAACTACTTATCTGAGCGGTGGAAGGCTTAAAACTAACCTTTCCATGAATCCATTCCCCATCTTAAAATGAGGATAATATTTATACTTACCAACTAACTTGCTGTATGATTACATGGACAAGCACTTAAAACATTTTCTTTAAGAATTCCAAAAGTATAGCTGTCATTCCCCACCTTGTTCTTGTCCAACCAATTCATTAGGGTTTTAGTTTTTAATAGTTTAAAACTTAAAGGACAGCTGCAAAAATACTGAAAACCCCATCAGAGAACTCCAACATACCCCCCTAAATACCCAGATCTACCAATTTTAATATTTTACTACCTTTGCCCTATCTATCTATTTATCTATCATCCTCTAAACATTTGAGAGCAGGTTGCACACATCATACTCCTTGATACATACTATCCCATGTACATTTCCTACAAACATGTGTATTCAATTTTGTAATAGCCTTAAGTGCAGTTAATAAATTAAAGAAGGTTAATGTTTCTATAAAGCTTACTTTATGTATTACAATATTTTATACTCCAATAATGTCCTTTTGAGACTTTTCCCCTCTATTCTTTGATGCTATCCAGTATAATGTGTTGCATTTAATTGTAATTTTCTCTTTAGTTTGTCTTACCTTCCTTTTCTTAAATTGAGAAAACACATATAAATCACACATATTCCCATCCCAACCCTTCCTAAGAATACCATTCAGTGGGCTTATTCATACCCCCAATGTTTCAGTGCCTGTACCATCGTCCATTACTTGAACTTTACCTTCACCTCAAACAAATGCCACACTCGTTTTGAGTGAATGCCTCATTGCCTCTGCCCCCCATCCCTGGTAACTTGTACTCTACTTTCTGTCTCTAAGAGTTTGCATGTTCTCTGGTATTTTCTTTGTGGTTACCATAAGACTTAAATTTAACACCCTAAATCTATGACAATCGCTTTTGCTTTGATACCAACTTAACAACTTCAATAGCACACATGAACTATGTTCCTGTATACTTCCGTCAACTCATTTTAATGAGGGTATTGTCACAAAATACATATTTCTACATTAAGAGTCCAAAACCATTGATTTATCATTACATTTTATGTCTTTTTCTTTTAGATCTTGTAGGAGGTAAAAAGTAGAGTTATGAAACAAAACTAAAGTAGTACTGGTATTTATATTTAACCATAGCATTACCTTTACCAGGGATCTTTATTTTTTCATATAGCTTCAGTCAATTGTCTAGTGTCTTTTCCTTTCAACATGCAGAAATCACTTTAGCAATTCTTGTAGGGTCAGTCTAGTGGTGATGAAGTCCCTCAGCTTTTTTTCTTTCTTAGAGAAGTTGAGGGTTTACAGTACAATCCCAGATAAAATACAAGATTCCCATATATCACCGCACCACTAACACCTTGCATTGGTGTGAAATATTTGTCACAATTGATGATAGCATTTTTTAATGATTACACTATTAACTGAAGGCAGTGGTTTAACTTAAGTTTGTGTAGTGTACTTCCATGGATTTAAAAAAAGATGATTACATATAAGTATCAGTGCAGTTAATTGTGTTCACAATATTGTGCTGCCATCACCACCATCCATTACCAAAAATTTTCCATCATTTCCAGTAGGAACACTGTACATTTTAAGGTTTAAATTCCCATTCTCTATCCCCTCTACTCCACCATGGTAACTTATATTCTAGTTTCTGACACTATGAGTTTGCTTATTCTGTTTCAAAACCGTGAGATCATGCAATTTTTGTCCTTTTGTGTCTGGCTGATTTTACTCAACATCAAGTCTTCAAGGTTCACCCAGGTTTTCACATGTAACAGGATGACATTCTTTTTACAGTTAAATAATATTCCATTGTATATATATGCCATATTTTATATATCCATTCATCAGTTGATGGACACTTGAGTTGCTTCCATCTTTTGGCAGTTGTGAATAATGCTGCTATGAACATCGATGTGCAAATATCTGAGTCCCTGATTTCAATTCTTTTGGGTACATATCTAGTAGTGGGATTGCTAGGTCATATGGTAGTTCTATACTTAGTTTTCTGAGGATCCACCAAACTGTCTTCCATAGTGGCTGATCCATTTTGCAATCCCATCAGTTGGGAATAAATATTTCTATTTCCCCACATCCTTTCCAACATTTATTTTCCTTATTTTTGTTAATAGCAGCCGTTCTAATGGGTATCAAATGGTGTATCATTGCAGTTTTGATTTTCATTTCCCTGAATGCTAATGAGGTTGAGCATCTTTTCATGTGCTTTCTGGGCAATTGTATATCTTCTTTGAAGAGATGTCTGTTCAATTCTTTTGCTCATTTTAAAATTGGGTTGTCTTTTTGTTGTTGAGTTGTTGTTTTTTAAAATACGTTTTCTGAATATTTACCACTTATAGGACATATGTTTTCCAAATATTTTCCCCCATTGAGTAGGCTGTCATTTCATGTACATGATACAGTCCCTTGAGATGCAAAAGGTTTTAATTCTAATGAGGTCTCATTTATTTATTTTTTCTTTTGTTCCTTATACTTTGGGTGCAAAGTCTAAGAAACCATACCTAATACAAAGTCCTGAAGAGGCTTCTCTATGTTTTCTTCTTGGTAGTATTACTGTGGTTCTTATACTTAAGCCTGATCCATTCTGAGTTGATTTTTTAGATGAGTGTGAGGTAGGGATCTACCGTCATTTGTTTTGCATATGGGCATTTGCAACTTTTGTTGCAATTTCAACATTTGTTGAAAACCCTATTAATTTCAAATTCAGTGGACTTGGAAATTTTGTCTAATGTCAGTTAGCCATAAATGTGAAGCTTCCCTTATGAAATCTCAATTTGATTCCTTGGTTTACATGTTTGTTCTTGTGCTAGTACCATGATGTTTAAGATTTCTATGGCTTTGTAATCAGTAAGTGTGACTCCTCTAACTTTGTTCCTTTTCGAGATAGCTTTGGTTATTGGGGGCTTCTTACTCTTCCACATAATTCTGATGATTAACTTTTCAATTTCTGTAAAGAAGCCTGCTTGAATTTTGACTGGAATTGCATTGAAACTGTAAATCACTTTGGGCAGAATTGACATCTCAGTAATAGTTGGTTTTCAACCCATGAACACAGAATAACCTTCCATTTATTTAGGTCTTCTTTGATTTATTTTGGCAGTGTTGCGTAGTTTTCTACATCAGGGCATGTAAGCACAAGCCCTTTACATTCATGGTTAGATTTATTCCTACACATTTGATTTTTAAAAGTTTCTATTATAATGGAATTTTATTCTTGATTTCTTCTTCAGATTGATCATTATAAGTATATAGAAACACTATTCATTTTGGGGTGTTGATTTTGGAACCGACACTTTGCTGAATTCATTTATTAGCTTGTAGCTTTGCTATGGATTTTTTTCTGGTTTTGAGGTTAAGTCTCGGCTATGAGATTTGTTCCTTCTTACTATAAGCATCTAGAGCTATAAATTTCCCTTTCACCACTGCCTTTGCTGCATCCCATAAGTTTGGGCATATTTTGTTTTCATTTTCATTTGCCTCAAGGTTTTATTCTAATTTCCAATGCTATTTCTTCTTTTATTCACTGGTTGTTTATGAGTACTTTGTTTCATTTCCAGCTATCTGTGAATTTTCCAAATCTCCCTCTGTTATTAATTCCTAGTTTCATTCCATTGTGGTCAGAGAAAATACATTGTATGGTTTCAATAGTTTTGAATTTATTGAGACTTAACCTGTGACCTAACATTTAATCTATCCTGAATAATCCCTGTGCACTAGAGAAGAATGTGTACTCTGCTGATATTCAGTGAATTGTTCTATATATGTTTGCTGATTTTTGTAGGTTTAAATAATCATTTAAGTGTTCTGTTTCCTTATTTATCTTCTATCTAAATGTTCTTTCCATTATTGAAAGAGGTATATTAAAGTCTTCTACTACTAATGTAGAATTACCTATTTCTCCCTTCAAGTCTGTCAAATCTGATATACATTACTTGATATATTTTTGTCTCTGCTTTTAGGTACATTAATTGTTTTATTTGATGCCAACTTAACTTCAATTGTATACACACTTTTTGTACTTTTTTCAAATTATATCTTTGTACATTCTATGTCCAAAAAACATAGATTTATCATTAATTTTTTCTTTTTTTTTTTTTGAGGTATTGGGGCCAGGGATTGAACCTTGGACCCTGGATGTGGGAAGCTGGTACTTAACCACTGAACCACATCAGCTCCCCTGAGTTAGTTTTTTCATTAGTTTGTTGTTTGTTTGTTTTTAGGAGGCACTTGAAACAGAACCCAGGACCTCACACATGGGAAGCAGGTACTCACTGCTTGAGCCACATCCACTCCTTATCATTACTTTTAATGAATTTTCATTTTAGCATCTGTAGTAAGTAAGAAGTGGAATTACATACCAAAAAATACAATATAATAGTACAGACGTTTATAATTACCCTTATGGTTACCTTTACTGGAGGTTTTTATTTCCTTATTCTGCTTTGATCTACCATCTAGTGTCCTTCCCTTTAGGTCTGAAAACTCCTTTTAGCATTGTTTGTGGGGCAGGTCTAGTGGTAATGAATTCCCTCAACTTTTATTTATTTGGGAATGTTTTACTCTCTTCTTCATTTTTGAATAAAAGTCTACAATTTTTGGCTGGCAATTGTTTTCTCTCAGAAGTATTTTATGCTACTCCCTGCTGTTCTCAATGGTTTGTGATATGAAATTGACATTTAAACTAATTGAGACTCCCTTGTACATTACACTTTGCTTTTCTCTTACAACTTTTACAACACTTTTCTTATTTTTGCTTTTGGCAATTTGGCAATTATGTGCTTCTATTTATTTCTCTTCAAGTTTATCCTGTTTGGTATTCATTAGGCTTCTTGGATATGCATATTCATGTCTTTTGCTAAGTTTGTGAAGTTTTCTGTTATTATATTTTAGAATATTAAGTCTATCCCTTTCTCTCTTTCTTCTCCTTCTGGGATAACCATAATGTGTATATTGGTACACTTGATGGTGTCCTGGAGGTCTCTTAGGTTATTTTTGCTTTTTCTGATTATTTTTTCTTTTTACTCCTCAGCCTGACTCATTTCACATGTTTTGTATTCAAGTTCACTGATTCTTCTGCCAGCTCCAATCTGCTGTTGAAACCCTGTTAGGAATTTTTTTTTTCATTTCTGTTATTGTAATCTTCAACTCCAGTAGTTCTGTTAGATTCCTTTTTCTATCTCTTCACTGAGATGGTTACATTGCCCATTAATTTTTTTCCTGATATCCTTTACTTCTTTATATTTTCCTTCATCTCCTTGAGCATCCTGAAGATCATTCTTTAAAATGCCTTTGTCTGCTATGTCTGCACTTTGTTTTTTTTTCATTAACGTGTTTGGCATTTTTATCCTCTTCCTTTGGATAGGCCATCATTTCCTGTTTCTTTGTTTGTCTTGTAATCTTTTGTTATACACTGTACATTTTAAAATGTTGTTTCTGGTATTTAGTCCCTGAGCTGTCTGTTTCTGCAGCTTGTATGCAGATAGTGATACGACAGATTATCTTCAGTAAAAGGAGCTAACAAAAGAAATATTTTTAAAAATCGAAGCAAAAATTAAAAAAAAAACTTTCACATTCTTCTCAAAATGACTTTGTGTTTGTCCCTGATCTTCTTCAGATTTCAGCCCCTTATCAAAAAAGTCAGCCCAAGGTGAACTCAAAGTGTAAGTTCCTCCCTGTCTTTCCAAACCACTGTGTTGATCTGGACTTGTGCTTGCTAGTGGCTTTAGGAGTCCCCCCATTTACAAGAACTGTAATGCCCCCTTTACTCCCTAGGAAGCAGAACTTCTCTGTCTCTGGTGCTTCACTGCAGGACTGAAACCAAGTAAGCCTTTGACCCAGGTCTTCTGACTCAATAGTTTTTTAACTTCTTTAGCTGTCCCAAGCTGCTTTTGACTGGAAACGAATTCTGAGAAGGGTTGAGATGAGTTGAAAAAGTTTCCTAGGTAAATCTTTTCCAACAGGAAGGAGACTAGGGACCCACAAAGGAAGTGGCTGGATGACTCCACATTACTCTGGAGAAGCGTTGACGGAGGGTCCACCACAGGTTCCAGGAGTTTCTCCTATAGTTCTCCGGAGCTACATTTTCTTGATTCAGCACTTGCCCAGTAAATACAGCCCTTTAAGCCTTTTCCATTGTTTTAAGGGAGGTCACTGTCTTTAAGTCTCCTCTGCCAATTTGTCTAAGGCAGTTGGCACAAAGGCCAACTCCAGCAATCTGAAATAGCTGATCTAAATTAGTAACCAGAGATCAGACCACACACTTCCAGATTTTGGGGAGCTAGGTCTTTTTATCCACCCTGGCACCAGAAAGCTGCATGAGGAACAGGGGTTGAAGACCTCGCTGCTGCCTGCCACCAGCCTGGCTGATGGTCATGGTAGTTGCTGCATGGAGAGTGAAATTCACCAATATTTAATGTGATTTACCAACCTCTTCCTCCTACTCTTCCCTGGATGCTGCACAATGTTCTACTAGACTCTAGGGTTTCAGAACAGTTGATTCAGACAGCTCCTGTTTGTTTCATAGATGTTCTGGTGGAGGGACTGATTCTTGAAACTTCATATTGCACCACCTTCCCACAGATTTCTCTCATTAGTTTATTTATTTATTTATTTATTTTATCATACTCTGTAATAATTCTAAAGGGAAAATAGGTCACCAAGTTTCTTTTCCAAAATCTCACCTAGAGAGTGAATATGAAACCTAAGTGTTACCAACTCATGATAGGAATTAACACATCTTATTCTGGGCATAGATTGAAAGTATCTCTTCCATTCTCAGCCCCCCATTTCTACTATCTGTCCAACTGCTTACATAGGGGACTGCTTCTCTCAGACAAACGGATGCAATGGTATACTGGAGTTAAAATTACTTTTCATGGCTGGAAGAACAAAGTGTAATCAGTCAGATGATCTTTGGAAATATTATGGGTGGAGAGTCTACTTCTCTAATATATATTTATATTTCAAAACTTAAAATTGGTATAAAGAGTTTAAAAGTGCCTCAATAACTAGGATAAACTTTATTTAATCATTGCAATTTATATGGTATTGTATCATTAATTCTTGCATTTTGTGACCAATTGGTTTTAAATTCATGATTCTAGCACAGGCAAATTGACTATTGTTTCTACTGGAAAACAAATATAGCTGGATTGACTAGATGTGACAGATGGACTCTATTAAATTTACAAGTCTAAGTTAAACTGGTTAGTTACATGGGAAGTCTTAATAACTTGAATCCTAAATGTACTTTCATCAACCAGGGCTCAAAAGGAATTTAGAACATAAATTGTCTTAAAGAACCATCATCTGAATCACAATGGGCTTGTGCATTGGTGCATGAAAACATTTATTCCACACAGGCTTCCCACTGACAAAATGTATTATTTCAATCATCTTGATTCTCCAGTTTCCTAATTGCCCCTCCTCTTACTGGCAGAGTTTGGGAAGAGCTGTGGTCTGACTGGCAAGTGTTCCATAGGGCCAGGGTTAGGGCCAAATTTTATCATACTTTTCACAAGCTCCCTAAAGGCAGGGACTGTGACCTATTTACCTATTTGGGTATCACAGGCCTAGAGACATATCTAAATGATTTGATGCAGAAAAGTTATAGAGAGTAGAGGTATGAATGCCAGTGGACAAGCCATTATTTTTATTGTGCAAATTATTGTTTTTTTTCTTTCATTGTTGGTATAAGGACATCTTTGTATAAAACACGCAGGATATACCAAATCCAATCTGTATGAAATAAATACAAGTCAAATTCTCTTAAGACATTTCTTGAAAATGTTGATATGTTTATCTAATATAAGACTATTTCTGCTTCTTATTATAGTCAATCTATAAGCTTTTGTGAATGTGAGGTAGACGGGGGACTCAGAGTAATTTCAGGCAGAACAAATATTTTTGTGGTACTTTCTGGCTTGGACTGGATAAGGTTATTCTAATTTGACATGGGAAAGTTTTTGTGAAAGTGTCAACTGTAATACAAGTCCATGGCTGAGTGAGATTCCCATTTGTAGGAAAGAGACATAAGGAGGAAGTTATAAGTCATGCAGGAAGTTGAGTTAATTGATTATATTCATATGGAGCAGGGTAAGAATTAAATTTATTTTGAAAACTTCAGAATTTAATGATAGTCAAGAGACTGAATATTCAGCTGTTAACTTTCCATTATGACTTTTTAAATTCTTATTATGTACAAATGTTATTTTATCCCAAAATTATTTTCTCTCCATTTTCTAACAGAAACATGGGTTTTTCATGGACTCGTGGGATCGTTATTTTTTGGATGCATGAAGCAAGGTGAGAGAAAGAGGAGTATGATTTACTTCTCTTCACTTCCTATTCCCATTTCCAAACCACTGAACCATATGGTATTTCCCTTTGTCAGCATCTGAGTATTGGCAATTACACTATTGCTAAATATTTTCTGCTTTTGTTTACAATGAGGAAATATTTCTTCCAGATAAATAAACTGTCTCTTCATGCCATCATCTACCTTCTTATCAAGTTTTTGGATCCAACACCATATTTAAAAATACATAGAATCCTTTTACTTAATTATTCTGTCATTCTGTCACACCAATTTTTTCCCACCCATTTCTAAACATGTACTATACACATTGGATATGTAGGTCTGTTCTCTATCCTGAAAACATACAAACTTACCCATGCTTTGACACCTCTTCTCAACACTGTTTCATTTTGCTCTTCTCTTTTCTGACTAGCCAAATTCTTCTATTCGTCAATGAAAGTATCAAGCCCTGCTTCTTCGGTAATATACTTCCGCTTTACCTGAAAAAGCTCTAATGTCCTAATTTTATTATTCTCTAAATTCCAGCATGTCAACACAGAGACCCATCAGCCAAGAGTGCAAATTTCACTGGCTCATGGTGTTTAAGCACAACCTCTGACTAGTCATTGACTGGACATTAAGATAGCACGAGGAAGCCAGGGCCATAAAGAAACAGGCAAGCAAATAAATAAGTAAATAATTAAATGGAGAAGAACAGCAGTGGCTATACAATATGGGTGAGACAGAATTCACATATTTAGTCCACACAAAACAGCAATAACTCTTAGAGAAAAAGAGTAAGAATCTAGGATGACACATTATATCACCTAAAACATCTCTAATTCAATTACAAATTATAAAACACACAAAGAAAATGGCAAGTGAAGCCACCTGAATGGGGGATAAACTTTCAACAGAAACTGACTCTGAATGTCCCCAGATACTAGACTTATCAAAGATTTCAAAACAGTGATTTTAAATATGTTTAAGGAACTAAAAGAAACTATGTTTAAAGAATTAGAAGAAAGTATGATGAGAATGACTTAGTGGAAAGGAGGGTAAAGAAAAAGGAGATGTAGTGGAGCAAAGTTTCTGTATTTTACCTGAATTTGCATGCAAATTACAATAGCTGTAATGAAAAAGTAGAAAGAATTGACAAAAAAATTGAGATGGAAAAAGAATCAGTAAACTTGAAGACTGGCTAATAAAAAAGTACCCAATATAAAGAACAGAGAGAAAAAAGAGTGAAGAAAAATAAACATAGACTTAGAAACCTAAAGGTCAGCGTCAAGCATGACAATTTGCATGGCATTGTATAACTAGAAGGAGAGGAGAGAAGGAAAGAGAAGAAAAAAATTGTTTGAAGGAGTAATAAATAAAAACTATCCTACTTTGATAAAAATGATTAATATATAGATCCACGCAGCACAATGATCAGAAGCAGGATAAACACAAAAGAGCAAAACTGAGACACAACATAACAAAACTATTAAAAGATAAACAAAAAATCTTGAAAGCAGTGAGAGAAAAGTAAATCATATATAGGGGGACAAAAACATGCTTACAGCTGACTTCTCAATAAAAATAATGAAAGCCAAAATGTGGTACAACAGCATCTTCAAAACTGAAAGAAAAATAATGAATTTCAATCAAGAATGTTAAACCAGAAAAGCTCTTTTAAAAAAAAATGAAGGTGAAATAAAGACATTCCAGAAAAACTAAGAGAGAATTCACTGTTAGGAGACCTGCCTAACAAAACACACTAAAGGAAATCCCCAGTCTTAAAGGAAGGGATCCTAGAAAGAATTTTGTATCCATAGGATGAAATGAAGAGTGACAAAAATGGTAAATATGTGGATAAATATACAAGAATTGATATACATATACATATACACATACATATTTCTTATTTCTTTCTTAAATTCTTCAAAAGACATAAGATTGTATTAAACAACAATTATAACACTGCATGTTGGTTTAGAACATATATAAACATAATACATATGACAATAATGTGGAGGAAAAGGAGACCTAGTGGAAAAAATTATCTGTAATTTTATCAGAAATAAGTTAGCATATTTTAAAGTATATTGTGATATACTAAGAAAATAACTAAAATATCGTTAAACCAGGAGTCAAGTTAGACTTGAAATGGTGCACTAAAATATTTATTTAACATAAAGAAAGGCATTAACAAGAAATAGAAGAACAGAAAAGACATGGGACAAATAGGAAAAAAATAGAAAAATGGAAGATGTGAATTCAACCATGTTAATAATCACAATAAGTGTGTTAAAACCTCTAGCTGACTGGATAAGGCCCACTCACATTAAGGAGGGCAATCTCCTTTACTGGAGGCCCAAATGATTGTAGATGCCAACCCCATCTATGAAATAACTCTAGAAGAGCTAAGCCAGTATTTGACCAAACAATCAGACAATATAACTCAACCAAGTTGACACATAAAATTAGCCATCACAGGGGATAAATCTTAAATTATTATTTGTATTAAAAGAAACTAGGCACAAAAGACCACATATTTTATATTTCTCTTTTATGGAAATATCAATAAAATGCTAATTTATACAGACCAAAAGCAGAGAAGTAGCTGCCTGTGGTTGTGGAGGGGAGTACAGAAGGACTACAAACAGACCTAAAGGAATATTTTGAGATCATGGAATGGTTTTAAAACTGGATTATGGTGATGATTGTAAAACTCTATACATTTAAAAAAAATCATTGAATTGTACTCTTACAATGAGTGATTTTATATTATGAAATTATACTGCATAAAACTATTAAAATATATGACAAAGATGCTGTTCTGCTGGGCCAGAACAGTCTATTTAACCAATGGGAGAACTGGATATCCATAGACAAAAGAAAGAAAGAGGACCCTTATTGAACACCTTAAACAAAAATAAACTCAACATGGATCAAGGACCTAAATATTAAAGTGACAACCATAAATCTCCTAGAAGAAAATGTAGGAAAACCTCTTCAAGGTCTTGTGGTAGGTGGTAGTTTCTTAAGCCTTATACTCAAAGCACGAAAAACAAAAGAAAAAATAGACAAATGGGGCTTCCTCAAAATTAAACTTTTGCACCTCAAAGGACTTTGTCAAAAGGGTGAAAAGGCAGCCAACTCAATGGGAGATAATATTTGGCAATCACATATCTATTAAGGGTTTACTATACATCATATATAAAGAGATCATAAAATTCAATAATAAAAAGACAAACAACCCTATTTTAAAATGGGCAAAAGACTTGAATAGACATGTATCCGAAGAAGAAATACAAATGGAAAAAAAGACCACATGAAAAACTGTTCAGCATCACTAGAGATTAGGAAAATGCAGATCAAAGGTACAATGAGTTATCATTTCACACCTATTAGAATGGCCACCATGAAGAAGACAGAAAACTACAAGTGTTGGAGAGGACATACAGAGATAGGAACACTTATTCACTGTTGGTGGGAATATTGAATGGTACAGCCACTGTGGAGGACTGTTTGGCAGTTCCTAAGGAAATTGAATACAGACTAGCCAAGTGACCCAACCAAAAAAAAAAACATTACTAGGTATAAATCCAGAAGAACAGTGACATGAGCAGACATCTCATGATGTTCATAGTGGTATATTCACAACTGCCAAAAGATGGAAACAACCTAGGTGTCCATTGACTGAGAGATCAATAAACAAATTGTGGTATATACACATGAAGGAATATTATGCAGCAGTAAGAAGAAATGAAGTCGTGGAGCCTATGACAACATGGATGAAACTGGAAGACATTATGTTGAGTGAAGCAAGCCAGACACAAAAGGACAAATACCATATGAGTATGCTATTACGAATGAAATATATTGTGTAAACTCATGGAGTTAATAATCAGAATATAGGTTACCAGAAACTAGAATGAGTATAGGGAATGGAAAGCTGATGGTTAATCTGTACAGCATTGGTAAAAGGGTTGTTTGTAAATCTTTGGAAATGAATAGAAATGGTGAAAGGATATCATAGTGTTCGTAACCAGCAGATCAATTATATAGGTGTGGCAGTGGTTGAAAGGGAAAGTCTAAGGACATGTATATTACTAGAAGGCTAAAAATAAAGTAACATTGGATTATATAACATAGTGAAACCTATGTGAAATATGAATTGGGTAATATTGAATATATGACTGTTTTTACAAAATACAAATAAAATACAAAAATACAAATTAATTAGAAAAATGGAAATAGAATAGCAGCTATATATGGCAGGGGAAGCACAGAGAGATTGAAAGGTTATGAGCTTTTTTGTTTGTTTGTTTTTCTTCTTATTATTGGAATAATGAAAATGCTCTACTAATGAATGTATAACTATGTGACTGTACCAAATACTCTTGTTGTACACTTTGAATGGATTTATTCTTTTTTTTTTTTTTTTAAGGAAGGGTTACCTGTTTATTTATTTATTTATTTTTTTTGGATTTGGTAAGTACATCTTTGGGCACCTCTGCACCTCATATACATTGGTTCACATCATAGCCCATACTCTCCTCCATTCCATCCAGTGGGCCCTGTGAGGATTTACAATGTCCGGTGATTGCCTCTGAAGTACCACCCAGGGCAGCTCCATGTCCCAAAGACGCCTCCACCTCTCATCTCTTCCTGCCTTTCCCCATACCCTTCGTCCACTATGTCCACTTTTCCCATTCCAATGCCACCTCTTCTATGTGGACATTGGATTGGTTGTGTCCATTGCACCTCTATGTCAAGAGGAGGGTCAGATTCCACCTGGATGCTGGATGCAATCCTCCCATTTTCAGTTGTAATCACTCTAGGCTCCATGGTGTGGTGGTTGTCCTTCTTCAACTCCATCTTAGCTGAGTGTGGTAAGTCCAATAAATCAGATTGTAGGTGCTGGAGTCTGTTGAGGCTCAGGATCTGGCTATCACATTATCAGTCCAGAGATTCAAATCCCCTAAATATATCTTAAATCCCAACATTAACTGCACCTCCAGCACATTGGCATGAAAGTCTTATGAAGGGAGATCCCATCTGAGTCCAGATTCATCACACATAAACACCATTTCCAAAGAGGGGCCATCTGCCCTGGTAGTTAACCCCATCGGCCATGACCATAACTCCCATGGGTCTCTTTAGCCCTCAAAGGAACCAATATCTGGGGGTTGTATCTGCTTTATCTGTCTCTCTGACTCTGCTCAGTTGTGCATGAGGGCAAACCTTCTGCCAGCCTCCAGACTCTTTTTTAGAAACTCGTAGCCATATAAACTCATTTCTCCTTTCCATTTCCCCCTTACTTTAGGTTAAACAGCATTTTAAAGTCATGGTATTTTATGTAGACATGGATATTCTGCTGATCCGCATTGAACCTTCCGTATAAGGTCATTTTCCAGTTGCATCGGATTTATTCTTTATTAATATGTATCAACAGAATTGATTTGTTTACCAAAAAAAAGCTGCTATTCTGTTTTTTTCCCCCATTGCAACCCTTCAGGAGGTACATGATGTCAGTTTATTTCATTATTATGTTTGCTCATCTGCTTCCATGATTCCTCCATAGTAAATAATAAATAATATGTGAAGTGATTTTTTTTTAAAGATTTATTTTTATTTTATTTAATTCCCCTCCCCTCCCCTCCCCTCCCCTCCCCTCCCCTCCCCCAGTTGTCTGTTTTCTGTGTCTTTTTGCTGCGTCTTGTTTCTTTGTCCGCTTCTGTTGTTGTCAGTGGCACGGGAAGTGTGAGTGGCGCCATTCCTCGGCAGGCTGCTCCCTCCTTCGTGCTGGGCGGCTCTCCTTATGGGGCGCACTCCTTGCGCGTGGGGCTCCCCTACACGGGGAACACCCCTGCATGGCACGGCACTCCTTGCGCGCATCAGCACTGCGCATGGGCCAGCTGCACATGGGTCAAGGAGGCCCGGGGCTTGAACCGCGGACCTCCCATGTGGTAGACGGACGCCCTAACCACTGGGCCAAAGTCCGTTTCCCATGAAGTGATATTTTAATACCGCATGAATACCCTGTTCCCAACAAATGGTTGTTACCTGATTTATGATTTCTTCTTCTACTTTCTATTCTACTGTCAACCAGAGCTCATTACCTCATTCTATATTTTTCCATATCGCCATGGACACATTTAACTTGTTCTACTTAACTCTTCTACATAAGTTGTAATAATCCATCTCATCATTATTCTATTTAATGTTCATATTGCCACCTAGAGTGCCTTCAAGTCTTTGAGAACTTCATTGCCTAACAGCATGGTGAGGTGTTTCAGGCTCACACTGTACTTTTCCAGATCCAGTCCTGCACTTAGACATTTCTCAGAGAATCCCTAGTTGTTATTGGTGGCTAATAATAGTGTTTACAATAAAAAAACCATTATCTTCTACTCTCCCCTCCACCCAAGTGGAATCCCAAAGAGTGCTGAGTTCATAATAAATATTTCCAGTAAACAATGGTACAATTAAATCATATTCTAAATATGTAAATATCTGGGGATACTTGAGAATCTAGTGATGGATGGGGGGGTGAACAAAGAGTGGCAAGAGGGGAGGACTTATACTCTAGCTGTCATAACTTCATTTGGTACCATATGTAGGTCAACTACATAGTTAGAGTCACTCTCTCCAATGGTAAAAAACATAATAATAATTACCTGTTTCTTAAGAATTCTAGGAAAATTAATTTATTAATGCCTTGAAAGAAATTTGAAGATCAAAAGTTCTATGAATATGGTAATTTTATTACCTTAAATGGTTCTCTTGCTCCAGACTGAAACTATGGTGGGTAAGTCAGAGTCATTATGAAACTACGTCAGATTCATGACCACTACAGAAGGAATATACAACAAGCAGGAGAGCACTAGTGGTTCTTGATATACAAAATCTAGAGCCCATGAGATTTGAACCAATATCCTCCAGCTATGAGTAAAGTCCTGGGGTTGGTCCCATTTTCTGATTCAGTTTCTCTCTTTTGCTCTCTATTATTACTTCAGAACTTGTAAAAATCTCCTTCAGAGGGAAGAAAATAGAAGTGTGTAAAAGAAGTAATTGTTGAAGAGAAGTTGGCATAGGCATGAAACCTGGCTTCGGACTCCTGCCTGCTACTAAAGAGGCCTGACAGGTGAGGTGAGTCACCTCTCTGTGACCCTGGCTACTGGTCACACCAGAAGCGGCAATGCTGGACTTCTGGCTGCACAGGTTATTGGTGATCTCTGAAGAAATACAGAGACTATAGTAGGCCAGGCTGTAATGAAGGGGTGAGGAAGAGTGAGGGCTGGAAAGTGTGAACTATAGCGGGTGAGCTGCTGCAACCCGCCACAGGTGGGACTTCAGTTTTCAACTGCCTGTGGATTCATGACATAGATAAGTAATGGCGTGGGGGCTATTGGAAGTCTTGGTAGATTGTTTACAAAGAGGACGGCAGCAATTTTTCTATCCCTGTGTGCATGCCGCTTTTGCAAAGTGATCTTACCACCCCTCCCCTAAAGAGACGAAGTCTTCTTTCCCCTTCCATGAATCTGGGCTCACTTTGGCACTTTCCATGAATCCTGCTTTAACCAAGAAATATGTTACAGGTGATTTTGGGTGACCTCTGAGCCTCCACCTCCAGCCACCTTGCAGTTTCTGTTCTCATTTGCTGAACACTGAAACATCCATGCTGTGAACAAATCCAGGAGGAAAGACCACATGAGCAAAGAGACCCAGATGTTCCAGCCAGTCCAGCCTCCTTGGGGGGCTGAGCGTGCCAGCGAATCAGTGAGCACTGGAAAGACTAGCAGAGGAACTGCCCAGCCAACCCACAGACTCACTGGGGAGGTAGAAGTAGAAAACTGAGATGGAGGGTATCAAATAAAAACTTTATTTGAGCACTAAGTGTGAGCCAGGCACTCACCCAAGCCCTTTCAATGTAATAATTCATGGAATCCTCTTAACAACCTATTGATGAGTACCATGCTTACTTGTATTTCACAAATGAGAAAACTGAGTCACACAGGGCTTAACAAATTGCCAGTTAAGTGGTGGAGCCAGAATCCAAACCCTACAGTTTGTGCCTCCAAAGCCTGTATTTTAATCCTTATGAAACACTACACTGAGTGGGCATTTTCTCAATGACCTGTGGGCCACCCCTGTGGTCTCTGAATTTTATAGGTGGAATCAAGTATGCAGAGCAGTGACCTCTCAGTAATTACAATCTGGTTGGCAGTTCCGGGTCAAAAGGAACCACTCAGTCTCCTTTCAGAATACTGTGGAACTATTGGTTTGTTGTAGAACTTTGAAAGACCATGATAAACCTGAGTGGCCATTCTTGATACTTCCTTCAGTTTGAGAGGTCATGGAGTTAAAGGGTGCAGAAGTGCACATCTGGGATAGAAACGAGGATGGAGCTTTGCATCTCCCAAAGTGCTTGCCTGAGATTTCAGAACAAGCTGCTTTAAGGCAAGAGAGCTGGTGGGTGGGGGACAGCCACACATTTTTCCAATGTACAGACCAAATACGGATTCAAGGCTGTAACGTGATCAGATCTGACAACAGTACAAATGAAGTGCCAAAAGCAATTACCTTTTATACACCGGCAGATAAACAATCATCCGCCCTCAGGATGAGATCCAGGCGTTCAAGAAACAGAGATACTAAAAGAAACATGGCACTGAAGTGTCAAATCTGGATAATGAGCTTCTTTCTTAGGACAGTAATAAAAGGGCTCCTTATGAAGAATGAAAAATAAGCATTGTGTGGGGATAATCGCAATGTGTAATATCTCACTCTTCATTGAACTATCCATGAGCATTACCTTATACACAGGGGAAAACATCTGATTATGGAATTTTCTTGGAGTGCAATGCAAAGAAGCTAAATTTAAAGACTGACTTATTTGGATAAATTTCCATCATTTGTTGATTGAAATTAATTCCCAAGAGGCATTTTTATGTCCTCTGTGATTTTTCTTATTTTAAACTTAACAAAGTTTTTGCATTGGATGCAATCTAAACTTCTCAACGAATTTTCCTCATTGTGTATTGTAAACTCTCATCATTAATGGTAATACTTTGAAGGTAGAAAACAACTCTGAAGATGGGACTTGAAGAGTTCAGCAAAAAATAGATGCATCAGTAAGAATATTTCCAGTCTGTTACATATATTGTGATTCTCTACAATAGGAACAAGGGAATATTCTAGATTCTTTATTCTATATTTTATGTGGCAGTGACTCCAGCTGTTCCTTAAGCCTCTTTGAAAATACAGGTGCCAGCGTGAAAACTATGGGAAGTGGATAAAAATAATATCAGCTGAAGTGCTAATTTATTATACATTGAGCAATATGGTACTCTTTCACAGGTCTCAGAACAACCCGAAGAGGTAGGTATATTTTGCATTTTAGAAGAAAGACGCTCAGATAACAAGAAGTGCTAGCGCTAAATATTTCCTGATAATAAGTATCAGAGCAGGTACCACTTTGACTCCAATGTCCTAACACTCCTAGGAAATGTCTCTGAAACTGAATTCTTTGGCTTCATCCTCAATACCCACAATCCAGTATTAGCTCAAACAGTTCCACAAATCTCAAGCCCTCCTTTTTCATTTCTCCCCTCAAGTTACCATAAGCGTCTGTTATCGCCCAGCCCTATTCTGTCATTTGAGCCCATTTTTAAAAGGGAAGGGGGTCCAGTAGCAAAATTAGTTCACTATCTCAATAGATGTAGAATTGTAGTTATTTCCATATGTTGAGGAACTGGCATGCTACTTATGACTCCAATTCTTTCACTTGTATTAGTTCTTTTAACATTTTTTACTGAGCACCTATTATATGCAGTGCTGTGTTTTGCATTAGGCAATCAACAATAAATAAGAAGTAAATGGTACCTGCTTTAAACAAAAAAAATCATAGAGACATAAATGGAGCTATAGATTTGTAGTAAGTCCTGCAAAAGAGAAATCTATAGAACTGTACCGTTCAATATACCATTAGACAACGATGCCTATTTGAATTAAAATTAAATAAAAGTAAATAAAATTTGAAACTCTTCTATCACCTTTTACATATTTTACTTGCTCAATAGCCACTTGTGGCTAGTGGCTATCATATTGGGCAACATAGATATGATTTCCATCACATTTCCATCACTGTAGGAAGTTCGGTTGGACTGCTCTGTTATAAAATCTTCATTTTTATATTCCTCTTCCGTACGTTTTCTTCACAAAACTTGTAAAAAAGTACCAGTTTCTTATCTATTTCATTACCTGGGTTTGTGTGTGTGTGTTTATTTCTCTAAAATGTAAACCCAATGAGGGCAGGACTTTGTTCTGTTCGTCACTTTTCCCCCAGAGCACAGCACAGATTCGGCACTCAACGAATTTATCGAATACATGAACTAACGAATTAATCTGGAAACACTTCCATTTTCTCTGTTATGAATTAACTGGAGGAAAATGTTTTGGGAGAGGACGAGCATTCTAGGAAGAGAAAAGAGGTCACATGAAGGCCCAGATATCCCACTGAGGAGCAGAAAGTTATCTTATGTGCTTAGAGTTTCCCGAAGAGTGAGAAAATGAGGAAAACCATGTTGTGAGATAAACATGCGAGATGGTGGGGCCTGATCATCGTTGGGCTTTGTGGATAGTGGTCTTTCTCCTGACGTCAAGAGTTGTAGTCTTCTCTATTTCTGCTCTGTTGGTCCAATCTGCACAATATGGCTTCAATCTTAGTTCCCATGCCTAGAATTTTAATTCCTCAGATTACTGGAGGCTGTCTTTCAACTTTGGCTGACTTGACAGGCTGGTTGCCCTCTCTCACTTTGTTAGATGTCTCCAGCTCTCACTGGCTCTGTAATACCTGAAGAGAGCAATGCTCCTTTGGTGCCTAGATGTCCACCAGTTTGGACTTCCCCTTTTTCTAATTACCAACACCTGCTTTGCTTTTAGTTTGTTCATTGGATATTTAGCTCCCCATGACAGTCAGTCCCTAACTCTTGTCCTACTCACATCATCCCCTCTCACACCTGTTTCCAGGCTGTAAATTTTGCTACGA
Source organism: Dasypus novemcinctus (assembly GCF_030445035.2). NCBI lineage: Eukaryota > Metazoa > Chordata > Mammalia > Cingulata > Dasypodidae > Dasypus > Dasypus novemcinctus. Next base: position 163,681,612 of record NC_080675.1, read on the forward strand.
TCCCAGCATGCCTGGCTCCTGAGCTTAATTGAGCTCTGGACTTCCTGAGTGACCACTTCCGTGCTTCCCAATGGCACAGATGTACCTCAGACACGTCTTGTTATGGGAGCACATGAGCTGAACCTTCTGTGCTACACTTTGTTCACCTCTTCAGGGTTAAATGATATGTCTCTGCTCTAGAGAAGCCCAAAGGAGAAATCAGAGAATGGAAATTAATATGATGCTTAAAGAGATAGCCCCTGGTGCCTGACGATCACTGAATAATGCTGATTTTAGCTGGCATGGACTGTGTAATACTGATTTCCTTGGCATTTTTGGTGATTTGGATACTTGGCATAAGATTTAGGAAAACAGTTTGGAAATATAGAAAGCTGGCAGCAAAGATAGATATAGTTATAGATATGGAAATATGATTATAGATATTTTTAGAAATAGACATACTCATGATGTTCCTATCTTCTTTTCCCTCCTTTTGCCCATTCATCTTTCCTCTACTCTGACCCCCCTCTTGGGTGCCTTAGGCTGGTCAGCTCCTGAGCTTCTGTGAGATGGAGACAAGATGATAGCTGGACTTAGAAAGGCCAGGAAGTTACTAGCAAGAAAGGAGGGAATGATAACATAGGATTCCCTGGAATGATCTGGATGGGAAATAGGGAGGAGGATTGGAGTGGGGAGAAGAGAGGCACTTAAGGGTTGGGGTGGGAATATGTGCACATGAGAGGGGGTAGGAATAGAGACATTTACAAAAAGAGGATACGTTTTGCTGTTTATTAAGAATATTTTAAAAATAATGCAATGAACCTTTCTATGTCCTTCAGTTATTTTTCTATGCTGGGCTGGTATGTTTTGGATGAGGCACTGTGCTGAGATGGAGTCATAAAACAAACTTAAATATATGTATTTAAGACATTCAGCTAATTCACCCAGATAATTTAAAAAAAGAGAAGTTATGTGCTCAAAAATATCTATCCGAGTGTTATTGATAACACCACAAATTGGAGACAACGATGTTGCCACTAAATAGGAAAAAGGTCAGTAAATTATGGCTCTTAACTGGTTAGAAATAGCAACAATAACACTACATATATATGTTTTATTGAGCATCTATTATGTCCTTTTTTCTAAACACTTTGCATATAATAATACATTTTGTGTTCCGTTACCCTGTAAAGCAGATACCTCCTACTGCCTTTTTACAAATGTGGACATTGAGGCACACACTTGACCGAGGTCTCAAAGCTGGTGGGTTGCAAGGCTGGCATTCCAACTCAGGCAGTCTTTTTCTGAGGGGGTGCTTTTATTCACTGTGCCACACTGCTCGTAACATTGTACGTGATGAACCTTAAGCAATAAAATGAGGGGAAAATCACTTATGGCAAGTTATGTGCAAATGCAGAACTAAAATTTTATGAAGTGTTCTAATCACGGATGCTTATGAATATATGTGCATCTGAACAAGGTCTGGAAAGGAGTCTTGCGGTGCTGGGTCTATGGCTGCTCTGCTTTGAACTTTCATAATATTATAATACGATTTTTATAAATAAAAGCAAAAAACCAGGGTAATTAAGTAAATGCTAATTTAAAAGCCTATTGCAATCATTTGCACTTCCTCCATATGCTTAATTTCATATATTTATTTGAACAGTTTTTTCTTGCTACTTAGCCCTTTTAAAAATTTGTCACATACATCTTCTTCAGTAGGATTTTTCAAGATGGTAATTAAAACCACATATAAACATATGGTTATGTCTAGTTACATAATTAATGTTAATATATGGCATGTAATCATCATCTAATTTGAATTATATAGCATGTGGTGACATAATTATAACATGCAATGATGAGGAGTGCCTTATTTAATACTGGTAAGATGACTGCAGTTTGAACTGGATGATTCTTAAATTACAATTTCCTCATTGCTTTAAGAGTCCCTCAGGGACATGGACAGACTGAGTTATGCCTATTGTTATGAGGAAGGAAAAAAAGATTTAAGTCCATAAAAAAATAAGGGGACGTGAAATGTGACATTTGTTGTATTAATCAGACGGAAAAGAAATTAGCCAAAAGTGATTTTTAGACCATTTGTTAAATAAATACTTTCAAGCTGAGACAACCATTATGGTTCAGCTCATCGGTCTACAGAGTCTCCATAGTCGTGGTGGAATGGGGTGCAGAATGAAACCCCTTCTCTCAGGACCCTCATAACTACTCTTCTGGGGCAGCATCCTGAACCATGTCCTTTACAGAGAGCTCTGCTTCTGGAAAGGGCAAAAGATGACATCTCCCAACTTGAGCACTCACTGAAGGGAGGGACGGGATCTCCTCTGTGCTCTGGAGAAAGTGATGAAAGTTCTTGAGGCTCTGGTTAATGACAGGAAGCGTGTAAGTGGGCAAAGTATCAGGTATCAAGAAATGAGTCTGGGAGTAATAAAACCAATTAGGGAAGGGAAAATGCAAGCTAAACATGGAAGTGTCCCCTTAAGCTGACCTGTTTCAAGATGTGCACTAGCCTGCCAAGGAGAAGGATCTCAGCCGCCCAGATGTAATCACTGAAAACTCCACAGATTTAGATATTGGAAATGAGATGGAGCATGGCCTGCTTAATGGAAAGTAGCTCCAGAGCACGGAGGTCATGAAATAATTTTGTTTTGCTCTGATTCCTTAAAACCTCAAGCACTGCTTCGGCATTGGGGCCTGGAGCTTTTGGAATGGTTACTGTCTGTTTTTAAATTGTTTTTGCTGTGTTTTCATTTCTTACTTTAAATGAACTGTGAGGAACTCCTTTGGGAACCTGTGGTTCTTGTAGAGCCCATTTAGAAACCAGAGCTGAGAGCTTCTTTGCCTCTGCACAGGGTACCATTCCTCCCCTCAGTCAGGGTGGTGAGGTGCACCCAGTGTCTCCAGGACTGCCTGGCTTTGTCCCTGACCTTCTCTGTGACAGCACATGTGTCCCTTTATCCCTCTAGTTTTTTGGTTTTCATTTTTTCTTTCATATCAAATGAAGGCGTCAACTAGGCCAGCTCAAAGCAACCTTGGAATAATAATAGGCTTTTTCTGTTAGAAACAGCTATGATTCAAATGCTTCACTGAGCATTATTGGAAAGGTCTGACAGCAGGTGTCAGCAGCCTTATCTTCAGCCTCTGACTTTGTTCAGCTCCTCATAACAGCATTCACTCAACTTATAGGTTTAGACCAAACTAGAACCAACTCCGAACTTGAAAAATGAAGTGGAATGTGACTTACGGCCATGCTGAAGTATGTCATGATCTCATATCCAGGTGAATCAGTCTCAGTGTGGGGGCTCCTATGGGTCCAAACCCACCCATGACCGAACTCACATGAGGGAATACAATTACTTTTCATTTTCTCCTTTGGGCAGATACCTCTAAGTGTGGCCACTGCCCACCAGAGATGCTCCTTTAGGTCCTTGTGGGTTAGAAGGAGCCACTACAGAATTCTCTCACATTCCTGAGCATCATCCAGACTCTTCTGTGAGCCCAGGCAAAGTAGAAAGGGGCTAGCCATCCAGTTTCCTTCGGGTGCAAGGACTGAAGGAGCAGGAACTCTAGGTGTCCTGGTCAGCTATTCCTTGCAGTGTCCAACATGAAGATGGTGCTCTCCATAAGCAGGGCTGAACTGGAAAAGAGAAAGAATAGGGGAGGTATGGAATGGTAGAAGGTCTCCAGGTCCTGCCAGCCCTAGGTTAGTGCTGCCCCAACTGCTATCCCAGATAAGCCTCCACTTGCAGAAGAAGCTGACTCCAATTCCTCCTGGCTTGTTCAGGGAATTCCAATAGGCCTTTCACAGGTTCTGCGCAACTCAACCTCCCTGGAAATCATTCCCTCTTCTCCTGATTTTGTCACCAGCATCTTGGGGAACACTCGGGATGCAAACCTAAAGCAAGCTTCTCTGGCTCATGTGTTAAGGGGTCATGATTTCTTCCCACTTTTGCTCCACCCTGCAGAGCTAGGAGGAATTCTCACCCTTCTGGCTCTCTGTCCCAGTGTCCTCTGACTGTTGAATCGCTGAAGTGCCACAAATGTGGTATATTGTCTAACAGATGTGCAAACCAGCAGTGGCTTGGACACTCAGTTCTTGAGTCAGATTGTAGCCATGCCCCACTTTTGTGTATTTGTCATAGTCTTCCATTACAAACCTTCCTATCCAGCCAGTCATGTACTTAAATGTAGGGGCTCAGGTTGGAAAACAAGCCAAGATGCACACATTTTCCTTCAGATGCAATGCCTCTCTGTTAGTTGAGTACAATGTCTTCAAAACCAGCTCCATGCATGGTGCCTCAAGCAGGAATACCCTACTGGGCTGCCCGGGTTTCCTCTACATACAATGAAGAAAGTGGGAAAGTTCCGCAGGAATGGGGCTATGGGTGGATTCTGGGCCTCCAAGCACAAGGATTAAAACAAATGACAGAACTGATCCCCTACATTGTACAGGATGCTATGTACAGGATGCTAAAATGGATGTTTTGACCAGGTCCAAGTAAACTGGAACTAATTTCACAACTTGTGGGTCCTTTCACCAGAGTCCGCAGACCCATTTTGAGGATATAGAAGAATTAAAAGAGTTAGAGGGAGAGAATTTTGAGAAGAGGATTCCTGGAGAAAGCTGTTGGTTCCTCCTCCAAACCCCCCTACCCAGAGGCCAAATCCACGATGGGATTGAGGCGGTTGTCTCCTTAGCTAAACTGTCAGCGATTTCAACAGGTCGCTTGGAGATTGATGTGGGCTGTGGCTGTGAGTGCACGAGGAGGTGAAAAAGAAAGAAGGACCCAGGTGCTGGAAGAGCAATGTAACATTTTTTCTTAATTAAAAAAAATCGTTAAAGAAGTTGTTGGTAGGAAGCAGGTCCAGCTCAGTGGTTGAGCAGCTTTTTCCCATGTATGAGGTCCCAGGTTCAATCCACGGTACCACCTAAAAAAAACAAAAAGAAGTTGTTGTGGGTTTACAGAACAATCATATATAAAATACAAGATTCCCAGATACCACTCTTTTATTAACACCTTGCATTAGGTTGACTAATTTCTGAAGAAAACAATATTTGCTACTTAAAGTGACCTGCGTGTCTGCCCCTTACCTAAGAATCAGTAGAAAATCCACAGGCCTGCCAAAGCAGTAGAAGACAATGATTAAGTAGATAGGTCAATTAAATTCACCCTATCTTTATGTGTGTCTAGCTAGGTAGCTAGCTAGCTAGGTATCTAGCTATCATCTAGCTATCTGTCTGCCTCTCTATCTACTCTCTACCTAGAGATATTTCCTGTTGGTTCTTTTTCTCTGGAGAACCCTGACTGATTTACTCCCTCCCCATATCACATGAATAAGTGAATGGAGGAAGGACAGGATTTAAATTCTGCCCCTGCCATAGTTCTTAGAAAAATTCTTTACCTTTTTAACCCTCAGTTTATCCATTTGTCAGAGATTCCAATACCAGCTTTGTAGGGTTATCATGAGGACAAAATGAATCAAATCATCAAAGCAGCTGACAAAATATCTGGCTTATAGAAGTTAGGCAGCCAATAAATGCAAACTCTGTTTCTTTTTTATTATAAAGAGGGAAAAGGAATTTTAGCATAAAATCTGAACGTAGGAAACTTTTAGGACTAAAATTTTGTTAGACAGCAGTTCAGCACCATTGCCTTCTTAGAGTTAACAGAAGCTGGGAGGTCATTATTTAGGAAGCATTCAGTTGGGCCAAATAAGATTGAACATATGAATGAGAACATGAGTAGGCATGGACATGAATTGAAAGCCCAACCCTGAGAACCAAAAAGATTCTTGTCTTCAAAAGCTTCCCAGTCAGAGAAGAAGACTATTTTAGGACTTTGTTTAAAATCTGATAATGATAGCTCCAAGTTTATAGTGCACTTACTGTTTGCCAGACATTGTTCCAAGCATTTTCCCGGAATTATTCACAGGTGTCCTTATTTCTCCTTTTCCTCCACCTTCACAGATGAAGAAACTAAAGCACAGATTAGTCTGGTCACTTGCCCAGGACTATGCAGTTACTTCGTTGCAGAAGCAGGTTTTCAATTGAGATAAGCCTGTGCTCTAATCTGCTACTGTACACACCTGCCTTCCGAGTTGTACCAAGCAAGACTGTCTCCTTGTCATGTGCCAAATGAACGGTCCTTAGGAAATTGTCTAGCAGTGACAATCACGTTTTGGGAACAGCTGCTGAATAGCAACTGGGTCAGCCCGACAGCTGCTTCCTGATCTAATGGCCTCCATTTCTAAGAGCTCGGTTACAAATCTATTACGTGGATGGAATTGGAAAGTAAGGCTATGCTTCTTCTAGATCCAGGCAGTTACCTTGAAGATAAAAAATATTCAACTATGTATTGCTGCCATAAATTACTTGGGGGCAGTACTGTGAAGGGCTGAGGATGTTGCCAAGCAGAAATCTGTTAATGCAGTCAAAATGCTCCCAGCACAGCACAGCCTATCTCCTATCTGTTCATTGATTATTTTTCTATAAAACAAGTAAAAAATATTTAAACAATTTTAAAAAGAAGCAAAATATTACTCCCTAAATATATATATGTGTGTTTGTATGTGTGTAATATATTTATTTATAGCCAAATGCCGGAAACTGTGCCCCAATACTTGTGCTTACAATCAGAATAGCAAAATTTGCAATGTGGCTGTTTTAATGTAATTTAGGTCCTTTGTGTAACAAGGAAATAAAATGTTTTCACATCAACCTATGATAAGTCATGTTTCATTGTAGTATTAAAAAATAGCATCTGTGAGTTACATGCCTCATTTGAAAAGGTTAAATTGTTGGCTGGCAATCTGAAGACATTTGTTGTTTCTGATTGTTGATCAGAACTTTTTGTTTTAACCCTCTGCTTTATTGGTTCTGACTTTAATCAGTCCAATTCTAATATCATTGACTATCACAATTGTTCCCTAATATACTTTTCATTTTTCATTTTTGTTTGGTTATTTTGATGATGACAAATACTTCCAAAGGCTTTTATTCCCTACACTATTGGTAATGTTTTTACTGTATAATTTTGGCTGCGCACATATAAATAATGATGTGTATTCATTCACTGATTCATTCATAACACATATTTATTAAGCTTCTAAACAGCAGTGTTAACTACAGAGGATGAAATGGTGAGCAAAATGGACACATCCCCCGTTGTAATGGAACCTGTAGTCTGGAATGAAGGTTGGCGAGCGTTCTCTGTAAAGGGCCAGATAGTAAATATTTTAGGTTTTGCGAGCCAGATGATCACTATCATGACTCAATTGTGTCGTCATAATGCAAAAGCAAAACTACATGCTTCATAAACAAGGGAGCACGACTGTATTCCACCAAAACTTTGTTTACAAAAATAAGCAATAGGCTAGATTTGGCCTGCAGGTTACAGTTTGCCAGTTCCTGGTCTACAGGGAAACTACAGGGAAACTAAATAATCTGTCTGATAACTTGACAGTTTGTCAGACAGTTATCAGACAGATTATTTATAGTTTAAGTTTGTACATTGTAAAAGTACAATTGTGATAGGAAGATGGATTAGATCTTCAGGGGAAGATGAGCTAAACCACAGCTAATTCTACCTAGATGAGAAGGTCAGAGGAATCCTTCCTGGGAGAGGGACAATTGACCCAAGAGCTGAATGATGAGTTGATGTTAATTTGGTGAAGAGCAGGGGAAGAGACTTCCATACAGAGGGACAGCATATGCAGATGCCTCATAATAAATAGGTGTTTTAGTTTTAAAGTCCGAGAAGGTCACAGCATGTGGGATGAAGAAAACATGAGGGAGTGTGGTGCAAGATGGGGCTAAGAGGAGAGCAGAGCTTTTCAGACAAGGGAAACAATGGCAAGGTAAAAATGGCTTATAACTCAGGGCTTCCACTTGTAAATATGGACTGTGAGCCCAAAGCTCTTGTGGTTGTCCTCAGACCAAGGCAAGGCTATGTGTTTCTGTCACATGTCTCCTCAAAGTGTGAACTTGGCTTTCATCAACCCTACCACTGTGAAGGCAGTGTGAGTTGGCACAGGGCTGGGGATGTTGTGGGATAATGGAGAAGTCCTAGGAGAGCAATAAGACAACTCAGCTGGAGTCTTAGCTTCTGCTATGTCATCTCCATGAAGCCATGAATATTCACGATGCTAGAAAATGTAGGGATCATGCGACTCTGTAGTTTTCACAGTTTGTTTTGAGGAGTCCCAGAGTTCTGAAAAGGTACTTTGGAGGGTTTGGCCAGATAAAGAGGGATATAGTGGACTGCCAGGGCTTCAAACCAAGCTGCTCCATCATTATCTGAAAATCTAGATGAATCCTGGATAAGATTTCATCTTAGAGAGTTCTTCTGAGTAAGGAAAAAAGTTTGAAATCTGCTGTCCCATTGATGCCTACATCTTTGGGTAGGAAAATTGAGGCCCTGTAAGGGTGGGCAATTTGCTCATCAAGAACGGACACTTCATGGCCGATGGGTTTACTACCAGGGCAGATGGCCCTTCTCTGGAAATGGTGTTTATGTGTGATGAATCTGGACTCAGATGGGATCTCCCTTCATAAGACTTTCATACTAATCTGCTGGAGGTGCAGTTAACGTTGGGGTTTAAGATATAGTTAGGGGATTTGAATCTCTGGACTGATAATGTGATAGCCAGATCCTGAGCCTCAACAGACTCCAGCACCTACAATCTGATTTATTGGACTTACCACACTCAGCTAAGATGGAGTTGAAGAAGGACAATCACCACACCATGGAGCCTAGAGTGATTACAACTGAAAATGGGAGGATGGCAGCCAGCATCCATGTGGAATCTGAGCCTCCTCTCGACATAGAGGTGCAATGGACACAACCAATCCAATGTCCACATAGAAGAGGTGGCATTGGATTGGGAAAAGTGGACATGGTGGACGATGGGTATGGGGAAGGGCAGGAAGAGATGAGAGGTGGGGGCGTATTTGGGACGTGGAGCTGCCCTGGATGGCGCCTCGGGGGTGATCACCGGACATCGTGGATCCTCACAGGGCTCACTGGATGGAATGGAGGAGAGTATGGGCCATGATGTGGACCATTGTCTATGAGGTGCAGAGGTGCCCAAAGATGTACTTACCAAATCCAATGGATGTGTCATGATGATGGGAACGAGTGTTGTTGGGGGGGGAGAGGGGGGGTGGGGGGGGTGGGGTTGAATGGGACCTCACATATATATTTTTAATGTAATATTATTACAAAGTCAATAAAAAAAAAAAAAAAAAAAAAAAAGAACGGACACTTAGGTTGCTCTTCTGTCTCTGCCTGGGCTATTATTGATCCTGTAGCTTGGCCTGGCCAACACTTCTCCAAGCATCAATTTCCTCATGTGAAAGTGATTGTTTTAATATATGTCACCAAAGGGGTTGGGGATGGAGGCACAAAGTACTTTGAAGCTGCTAGATCTGGTAACAAAGTATGATAAACTACAAATGGATGTCAATTGAATATAGGTGCTATGAAAGACTTAGGAGTCTCACCAAATCCTAGTACCAGTACAAGAAAAGAGGATCAGAGATGTATGGAGATCCAGAAGTCCGCCCAGAATATAAGTGTTAGGGTATAATCCAGGGTTAGAAGTGGTAGCATAGTGAAAAAGCAAGGGAAGCAGACCCATGGAAGCAGACCAGAGGCTGGGGAGATTTTTTTAGACATCCTTTGGTTGCAGTGGAATCTCTAAGAGAAGTCTGGGTTCTGCCTCATGGGCTTCTACTGACTGGGCCAACATTGTGCACTGTTCTCTTAAATAGGTATGGATCCACACACCTTCCTTTTCACGGGGCTGTGATACCACCCAAGAACATCGACTGGGCAAATTTAATAACTTTCCAACCACAAATCCTAATTGGGAAACAGAAATGGGAATGTCCTATAGTAACTAATTCAACTTTTGTTTCATACCTCTTACTCTCTAGCTTGGCTCTAGGGTTCAATGTTCAAAATCAAGAAATCATATCATTTTAAAGTAGGATCAATTCTACTCAAATCAAGAGGGTTCCATTTTTTATCTCTCTCCTCTCTCCATTGCTTTTCGTGCCACCCCACATTATAGGTGGCATTCTCATCATGATTCTTCTCATGCTTCCTTTGGTTTAGTATATCCCTTCCAGATTCTTGCCTTGCCCTGCACAGGTTTGTAAAGTCTTGCCTCTACTGGTTAATGCTAACGTCAAGTAGAGTCTGGTGAATAAAGGTGCAACCTCTCAGTTCCGGAGGTTGAACTTAGTTGTATTAAACCTGGGTTAATCCAATTTGGAAAGGTACTAAATCTCAGTGCAGTTCCCTCTGTCCCAGTCTTTTGACATCTATTGGCAGATGTCTCATTGAACAAGGAGCAAACAGCTCTGACTGCAAAAATGCTCTAAAGGGGATTTTCAAAGCCTTTTCCACCAGGCACTGTCTGAAAACAGTGATCATTAAAGCCTCACAGCTGGCCCAAGGATTTTAACCATTGACACATTTGAGTGTATTCTGCTTTTTTGGCCAATCTTCAACTGAGCATATGGGAGAGAGACAGAAGATGTCCTGTCTTTAAAACCCCTGTCTATGTGAGCTCATAAAGTCCCATGTCCCTGTGTCAGGCTGAGATTCTGCATTTCAGCATTACTGTTGGCATCAAGTCAGAGTCAAGTCCCTGCAGCTGGTCTTTGAATGTGCTGAGTTCTTCTCTCTTGGTCAGGGAATTGGACTGGATCAACATGAACTGTTATTTGGATTCTTGCAAAGCAGTGTGAATAAAATATCTCCTGAATTTTATGTGGGTCAGTTACACATTTATCCATTACTACTCCTTTCACCAAAAAAAGGGCAAAAAAAACACACCTTATTTGTTTGAGTTTCAAAGGAATCATCCATGAATCTTGTGGGTACCCTTTTTTTAATTTATGAGGCTAATTTTAAATATTAAAGCTGTAGAGTGAGAAGAATAAAGACCCAGTTCAAAGAAAAGAAAAGGCATAAATAATGCACACTACAGTCTGTGAATGTGAAAAGTGAAATGAGTAAGTGAGGATAAAGAAGCAAATTTGGAAATTGTTCTTTAAAGTAAGAAACTTCTAATGGCTGCAGAAATGAGTATGCCAGAGACCAAAAACTTGGATTTATTTACTAATTATATAGGAAACCATCATTTTCTAACAGCATCAAACTCTAATATGATGTCTTAGCATTCATATTCCATCACCCCAGGAAAAATTTTGGTGTGCTGCTTTAGAATACAACAAGGTATTACATGGAAGAAATGACAATTTTCAAGGAATCTGGTAATACTTCATAGTCAAGATGCAGCATGGCACAGCCCCAAAAATACTGAATGAATGAAAAATATATATAATTACCATTAAAAAAAATAGGTACAGTGCACTAAGAAATTTGTATACATTCTTAAAACCTTATGACACATAGTGATCTTCTTTACATAGAAAAGAATACTAAGGGAACATGATGTGTTGGAGTTAATTTTTACTAGCCAAAATAACTGATTTTTATTTTTGAGAATTTGAAGAGCAGTTGTTAAACACAGCCATTATTTTTAAAAGAACATAAACTTGCCACTAAATTAATTGTAACAAAAAGGCAACAAATATTCAAAATTCAATTTCTAAATATTTTTATTAATATTTATGCTCTTGAGGCTACCTACAGCTATTGTAGCTATATGATGTAAAGACTGTAGATTGGTGTGCTTCTGAGTGCCAACTCCACAATCTGTGAACTCACTTCGTAGTCTGACAGAACATAGTGGAAATTTCTAATAAATGCATGTTACACGTTTTATATCAGTAAAATTTATAATAAACTTTCGTGTATGAGTACTTGACTTTTTTCCTCTTAGAAAGCCTGTTATTAAATAATGGCACAAAATAAATAAAGCTCAGAGGGACTATCTTACCCAAGGTCACATCCTAAGTGAGTGTTAGGGACCAAAGGTGGGGATAAAGAATAACATCCATCAGAGTACATGAGAAGCCCTAGGTTCCAGGAGCTCGTGGTCTCCTCATTGGCTCTCTAATGTCTTTCTTTTGAGACCTCACCTCCATTTTCTATGTAGTCTCTTGTTTTTGTCTTTTTCTGGAAGTTACCGAGAAGAGTTTGTCTAATATAACACATCCCACCTCAACATTGTCTCTTCTTTGGTAGATTCTATAAGTAAATTTTCACAAGTCTCACCAAATCATGTGTATATGGGTCTTTCACCACGGATGGCTCCCAGAACCACCATTGTCATTCCTCTGCCCCTTTTGCTTTCCTATGAAGCTTAACAAATCACAGACACATTGTTCAAATAAATTGTTCTCTTGACCTTTTTAAAACAGCACTTCCCGTCAAAATATGTTCTGCTAGTAATTCCCTGATGTAGGAGCTAGTGACTAGATAGGTGGGTATTCATTTTCATCAGCAGTTTCTTCCTTACCATATAATAGCAATAAAATAAAGATAAGAGCTTATATTTTTACAGAACTTTAAGCTTTATTATATACTTTACTGCCACTATATCTTTTGATCCTCATAATAATGGTGAAATATGTAGGCTAGATCTCAGTTAACCTAAGAGGAAATTGAGCCTCGGGAAGATTAAAGGATGTATCCCCAGTTATTGCCCTATTGCATTAAAACCTAGGTCTTATTTTCCTCCTTCTATCGACTTTTCACAGCACTGCACAACTTGTAGTGGAAACGTGAACAAAATTCCTAAAGTTTGTTTAGGAAAGCAAGGCAATAAAAAAAAGATTATGGAGTTCAAATAAATTGAGCAGCAAAAATCCATTCATTCCCTTACCAGAGAAACAGAAGTGTTAGAAAAGACAAAAAAAGCATCAAAGATAGAAGTCTGATCTTTCCAAATACTTTTTCTAATAGAATTAAAGATTTCCGCTAACTGTGAAAAATCCTATCAATTCTTGACATAAATTCACAGCATGAAAGGGCTGATTCTTTAGTGTTAGAATGAGGAGAGTAGAAAGTCATTGACAAGGTGATGACTATTAGCTCACATTTACAAGCAGTTACCATTTCCCAATATATTACCAAGTGTTTTGGGTTCATCATACATTAAATCCTCAAAAAAACTCTATGGGGTAAGCACAATTATCACCCCACTGTAGATGAGGAAACTGAGTCAGACAGATTAATTAAATTGCCAAAGATCATTCAGGTAGCATGCCTCAAAACTTAGATTTGATCCCAGGTTTGTCTGACTCCAGAAACTGTACTCTTAACCCCCACGCTATACTAGAAATAAAGTGAATTGATCTTTGCTCATCCATCTTGCTGCATTTTACAACTTCTTCTTCTGTTAGGAAAGACTATGATTAAGAAGAAATTATATAACTCTATCAGCATCATTAGCCCAGGCTTGAGCACTAAGTCATCAGTATGGAGTTTGGATATTGGGGTCATCTCAGAATAAGGGAGGATCTCCATCTCTGACATTGATCAGTGGTATTACTTTGGGCAAATAGCACCAGTCTGAGCCATAGTTCCTTCAAGATGATATATATGCACTTTTGAGGGATTCACTAAGGTTAAAAGTATTAAATTACTTAGTACTGGACCATAGGAGGTGCTTAATAAATGCAATTTCACCTTTACACATTTGGTTTTGCATCATAGAGATGCATACCCCAGGAAGGCTCAGGCCAAATATCTTAGGTAACAAGCGTATTCTGAGCAGGATAAATATTTGATATTTGATAGGGAACTGCACAGAAAAGAAGAGTACACACCCTATGGCCTTCTGTATTCTGCAATTCATGAGCAAGAAAAATAGCATCACATGGGTTGCATGTGTAGTCAACCGGAGGCAAAATTACGCATATAGTTTCGTTTCTCCCTCTAAGACTTCAATGATCTGATGCTCCATAGAGCCCTCCACATCTATGATTCCTGATGCTTATTCAAACAAAATACTTTCCACAGTGATTTCTTCTTTCCAAGAGGAGTATTCCTCTATTTCATTTCCTCGAGAGTGCTCTTGTCTTCTTTCTGTGGGAGAACTAAATTAATCCATCCTGATAGGAAGGGGAGATTAATTTGAATGTAATAGGTTGAAATACAGGCCATCACTCTGTCTCACCTAGATTATTGCTTCATTTTCTTACCTGGTCTATCCACCTCTAACCTCATCCCACTTTAGTTTGGTCTTCATGGTGATCTTTCTAAAATTCAAACATCATTTGTGCCCTTCCACAGCTAATATACCTTCATTGGCAGTCTTCAAGATGAAGTCCAAACCATGTAGAAAACCTCCGTCATCCTTAAATCTCTATACCTGACCAATATTCTAACCTCATCTCTTGCCATTTCAATCACATCTACGATACTCTCTATTTGTACTGAATTACATGCGGTTTTATTAATTTGTTAATTTGAGTTTTTAAGTCTTTACACGTGTTTTTCAGTCTGCCCTCCCTGCTCCATTCTTTAAGACCCAAATTGAGTGTCACCCAGTTCTGAATATCCTTAGGCTGAAAGGCAGGCACTATCTTTAATACTTCTTCACACACTTAACTCTAGCACAGTTCCTACTGGAAAATGTTCTGTTTATTAGTTATCTTCCTCTCCCCCAATTTCAGGACATTCTGGACAACAAGATTATGCCTTTCTTTCTCTGTGTTCTCAGCATGTCTTGCAGGAGTCACTTGGTAAATGTTTATTAAATGAATGAATTTTACATATTCATATGTAATAAATTCATTTATAAACATGCAAAGTCACAGCTATATCCCTAGCCATCTCTGTAATTTTAAAGCAGCGATCTGCAAATAGCAACTGAATAGTAAAAAATGACAGTCCCAGCTTTGCTACATAGAAGCTATGAGAATCTGGACAAACCAATGAACTTTTCTCACTCTCAGAGTCTTCACCTGCAAAATGGATTATTGCTTCCATTCTACTTTTAGAGTAGAAGATGATTTGATATAACTATAAGGTAGACTCTGTCATACTTGAGTCAAATTCCCTTTTAGGATTTACTTCACCAATTGCCCGCAATGCTGGCAGCAGAAAGCCCTTAGCTCTAAGTTTCTTACAAGGAAAGACTTGATGAAGATTATTCCATATTTCCAGGAATGGACTAATCCAATGACTAATTAATGTGAGGATATGAAGACCCTGTCTCTTTGCTCAGACTTGGTACAGCTCTAAAGGGTCATCCCATCATCAGAACTTCCCAATGGGTCTGTGGTCTCCATTGAAACCACTCCATAGCTCAGCATCGCCCCTGCCCAATCCTGCTTTTTTCCCCCCTCCTAAATGTGCTGATCCCAAGAGCAGTCCCTAATAAATCTGTATACTAATCTGCTAATCTCCTTCTCAGAGTCTGCTCCCAGAGAACACAAGCTGAGACAGGTAATCTGATAAAAACACAGGAGATTCCCAAGTGCTAAACACATTTAAGACATCTTATTATCATATCATATTACTAAAAAACAGATTTCAGAAAGTACTTGCATTGTTCTCTTAATGTTTGTATTCATGACATAGTAGCAAAAATCTATTAAACATACAACAAAACCTAGCATAAGATTTGGGTTGGAAGGAGCATAGGGAAAGGGATCAAGGACCTGAGGTTCAAGTTCTCACTCTCCAGTCATAGGAAAAGGCCCCATCCTCTCTCCATGCCTCACATATAAAGTGAGGGATATCTACTTCTCAAGTTTCCCCACTCTAATGCATTGATAGATCTACAAATGATGCATTTAAGTTTAAAGAAAGGAATTTAAGTTCATATAGGTCCACTGCGTTGGATTGTAAAGTTGTTCCCTTTCGAGGTGCAGACCCAAGGATGAAGGAGACTGGAATCCAACGTGGAAGATTAGGAGTATGTCTATGCATATCAAGGGACTCCTTGTAATTAGTCCATGCAGAGGGTCCACCTTTTGGCAAGTTACAATTTCAGTGCTGAACCTAAATTCAGAAGAGACAGCATGGCTCATATTTTTGAAAGGTATTTACAATGATGAAGTCAAGATCTTTTTGTCAAAAAAAAAGCATATGTAAGGCACTTTCATCCATTATATCTAACCCTAGTATCAACCCAAGGGTTCCTATAAATCAAGAAAATGAGGTTCAGAGAGGGTAAGAAAATACCCCATGTTATACAGCTCATCAGTGTCAAAACTAAGATTTGGTACAGGGGGATTGTGTAGCCTATACTGCATCCATCAAAATATGCCTTTTCCCAGTCCCAGTTCTCAGATCTGATGAGTTGCTTTATGACTTCAACAGGTCACTGAAGTCTAAATCCTTGAGGATAGAAGCTGGGGGTACAAAACTTTGGGTTCATTTTGAGGTGAGTCCACTTCCAGTCACACATACATTCATCAAGTCTTTACATGAAGAAATAGGAAATAGACAACTTTATTTGTATAGAAGAAAGGGACAGTAATTGTGTGACCATTTCAGATAAACATCAATGCCATCTGCTACCACCTCAAAATAAGGAGAGGAAAAAGGAAAGAAGATGGAGATGGAGAAGTATGGGAATGGAAGAGAGAAAAGATGGGGGAGAAGGAGACAGAAAAGGGAAAGAAGGAGAAGAGAGAGAATAAGGAAGAGAAGAAGAGGAGGAGGGGGAGATGGAAGAGGGAGCAGTGTCAGGAACAACATTAAGGCATTTATTTAGATTAATGAACCAAACTGTGAATCCAGAATCTAGCACTTCAGTCCCTTTCTCTCCCTCCCACCCTCCCTTGCTCCCTCCTTGACACCCTCCTTCTTCTCTTCCCTTCTCTCCTCACTCCCCCCTTTTTCCTCCCCTCCCCTCCCCTTCTCTCCCCTTCCTTCCCCTCCTCTCCCCTCCCCTCTCTTCCCCTTTCTTCTCTCTCTCATGGGGTAGTGTACCCAATAATCTGAAAACATCTTATGAAATTAACTGGTTTAGGCACACCACCAACTTCTCCGTCTCTTGGTTCCTGTTTCTGCCTATGCCCATGGGGCTGGGGAGTGGGGGAGTTCTGAGAATTGCTAATTTTTTAAGGTTGTTGAAGAGGACGAACCATGCTGATGACCCACACTCTTTTACATATATTTCAGGGAGGGCTAGAGGTCTGCTTTGGTTGAATTCTGTTACACACATCCTCTGCTCTAGGAACGCTATTTGTAGAAGCAGGCAAAAAGCTCCAGGAGAGACAGCCTTTGTTGGAGAGCTGGGAATAACACCAGAAGAGTTGTTTTCACCGCATCTCTGACTCATGCTTCCTGCCCAGGCTGGAATCAAATGTTGCCAAGATAGCTGTGAGAAAGAAAAAAAAAAAGGAAGAAAAATCCAACTTTTCAAGAGTAAACTTCTACATTTGAAAGAGAGTTAATCAAGTAGTTGGATTTGGACAAAGATTCAGGTTCCTGTGCAGTAAAAGCACCTTGGCTGCCCAGCACCACCAGCAGGTCAGTGCCTAATGCCAGAGCGCCCAGGGGTGGGGCCACCTGCTCAGACTGGGTGGGTCTGAGGCGGGGTCTAGGGCCCTACTCACCTCTGGAAGCTCACCCAGGCATCTGACAACAACAGAACAGCCAGGATGGGGCAGAGGGAAATCCAAACATGTCTAGCTTTATTTTGTATTTTTTAAGGTGGTAAAAAGTCAATTTTTATAGTATTTATTATTTGCATTGATTATAGAAGCAGTGTATGATGATAGTAGAAATGTGAAAAAGTCAATAAAGTATTCATGGAAACAAACATTTAGAGCATTACCATCCAGAAATAGCTACTATCAAGATGATGTACTTTAATCTAGATGAGGGAACTGATACTCTTGTTCTCTGCTATGTATGGACAAATGTATATATACAAATGACCTCTTATATAATCTTTTTATTCAACTTTTATACTTTATATCAGATTATTAAAATTACTTGTAAATGTTATCTTTAAAAGTCCTTCATTTGTGTAATTTTTCCACAAATATTTCCTCATATAATATGATGATGATAATGATGATGGTGATGATGAAGTCAATGATAACATTTAACACTAAGTGCTTACTATGTGACACGAAGTTCTCTTCTAAGTGCTTTGTGTGTATGTGCTAATGTAATATTCACGACAAATATATGGGAGCTAGGATTATTATTCTCATTTATTGATGGGGAGACTGAGGCACAGAATGGTGAAATGACTTGCCTAATGTCACAGGAAGATAGGGGTTGAATTAGGGCTTAACTAAATGATCCAATTAAAGAGCTTTCACTCACAATGTATACCTTATCTATGTTTCTATATAACCATGCTTCTGAAACAGAGATATATATTTTATTATATTATAATTGTCTTCCTACTCAAATACTTTTTGGGGCTAGCATTCATCCGACAATCATTAAAGTCCTACACTATGCTAGATCCTATTTTAATTATTGGGAGACTATGAAGTTCGATGTGACACAGCTCTGATACACTCATTAATTTGCTGAAGAACTATTTATTGACTACAAATGGGGGCCTTATTCTACATTCTAGAGATAGAAAAGGGAATGAAATGGAAAATGTCCTTGTTTCGAGGCACTTATGTTCTTATCAGCCAGACAAAATAAAAATATAATATCGTCTATATTAAATACTATAATGCCAATTTGCGACTAGATCTGTGGAGACACAGAGCAGGAGGCAGCACTGGAGAGGAGCAGGTGCTGCTCTGGGTGGGTGCTGAGGATGGCCTCGCAGGTTAGAGGCATTTAAACAGAAATGTAGAGGAGAGGGTGCAATGCCTGTGGCTACCTGAAAAAGAGCATTCTGTATCATGCTACAATCCAGCGAGGGGTATAGATGCAGACATCAATGAGGATTCCAGATAGAAGAAAGAGTGAGAGCAAAGTCATGTAAGCAAGACTATAGTATCACCCATGGCACAGCATAAGAGCAAGCTATCAAATGTGGAAGGCAGGGAAAAGGCTGTGGGTGCAGGAAACATGGGAGATAAATGGCCAGAAGTTTGATGAACCTGAATGCCGGAGAATGGCTTAATGCCATAAGAAGCTGGTCTGTGATCTCTCCCATCTCCAGAATTCTGTAATCAATTGTTAACTGTTTTAATTGATCTCAGTTCAAAACTTCATAAGTCTTGGCCGTCAGGAAACCCACACCAAAAAGGAAGGCGTTGGTGACCAACATTCTAATGAAACACAAGCAAATGTTAGTGTTTGCTGTTGAACTCTTGAAGGGACAATGAAAGGGTCCTTATCATATTCCACACAGTCGAAACTTCTTAAACAACCTCTTTAGAATCTCTATCTCCCCCATAACTCACACCACAGAACCGCAGCTCTAGTCTCCTCCCTCCCTCCCACTGTTCCACGGTACACCCCTCAGGTCACAGAGCCCCCCACTCCTTTCATCTTCTGGGCTGTACCCTTTTATATTCAATATCATTCTAAGTGACTGGACCAGCAATGCAGGGCATTTTCTGCTTCAGAAGTATAAACTTCTCTCTCTTGTTTTTTGTTTTTTTGTTTTTTTTCCCTTAGAGGAGATTCTCTCTTATGGAAAAATAAAATTCTTCCCCTAAGGAAAAAAATACATTGGTCTTTCCCAATTTTGTGCATTCACAGGACCCTTTGCTCATGGCACCATCTGAAACATTCAGTTCCTCGAGCATCTTGAACCAAAGATTCTAAATCTAGCTTCTCAAGAACTGCCACAGTTTCCCTCTTCCCTGGAGTTGAACTTCTGAAGACTAGATGACTCCTTTTCCTTGTACTATGATCCCAATAGCCTGGCAGTTGTGAATGGGCATTCTTTGCCCCATTCTAGAGGAACTATTTAATTAAAGGAGCTGCTGACAACTATACTTGAGATCTCCAATCCCTGGTGAAAGCCTGAAATATTACTCACATAATCCTGCTTAACATGGTCTGCCTCATCATACTGTTGCATTCAAAAGAAATAAAATAAACTAAAAGAAATGAAGTCAACTAAGTTTTTATTTTTGAAAGTGTAAAATGGGTCTTTTACTGCAGGGCTCTCGTTTATAAGCTGAGACAGGCAATTACACTGTATAACACACAGCAAAATGTTTTGTGAGACTTCTCTCCCTCTCAAAATGTAGCAGCTCCTTTCATCTCTCCTTTCCCTGACAACTGCCGTTGTGTTCTTTCTTTTCTTCCTTTTAAACACAACACTGATTATGCCTCTCCCCCCCAATTTCCACTACCCTGTGTCCCTAACTAGTCTCCTTGGAGCTGAAAGTTCACTGGGATTTAGTGTCTGCAGCCTGCTCTGAAGGCTTCTTTCAAAAGGGAGAGAATTCCATTCAATTCTGCTAAAGAATTTTCTTTGTTTAACTGCATAGTAATTAGTGTCAACATTTTAAAAAAATCAACAGCATAAGTGCAAAGCCACAGTTATCTGTGATGATATTAACTAAACAGAATGAGTTAGGAATTATAGTAACATTTTAACTTCCTATTTTTAAAGGCAAAGCCCAGCAAGCAAAGATCAGTGGTACAGGAGAAGTGGTCAGAAGTCCTGAGGCCTTTCTCTGGCACCGAACCAACGCTCTCCCAAGAGCCTAAGGTTTCATTCTCAGCCCTTTAAATTGACTTGAGACCCAAACAGTTTATGGGCCTTCTGCCTCATTTTTGTGTCTCCTCAAAGAAACTAATTTTCCCCCAAACACAAAATAAATGTATTAGCTTAATTTTCTGATCATAAAAGAAATGCAGGCTCATTATGAACAGCTCAAAATATATAAAACTCTAAAGAAGTAATAAAAAAAATAATGCTACCTCCAAGAGATGACCACTGCTAATATTTTGGAACACTCCATTCTAGATTATTTAGGCGCATGTGGACGTGTCAATATTAAAACTTTCTTTTTTACCTTAAACGTCTATCCATATTAATAAATATGTCATTATCATATTTATTTATTCTCTTCACTACTGGGCGACTAGATTCTCCTAACTCTTCAGGGATAGCAACTAAAATAAGGAAACTCCAGCCTCAGACCCCAGTAGAAGGAAGATATTTCTCCCAAGTTCTGCCAAGAAACTGAGCAGGCTGCTGGGACTGGGAATGGGGTAGGGGTGGGGAGTCAGCAGCACACTGTGCGAACATCTGTCCTGCTGTGATTTTGGCATCAGGGGCATCCAGGCCAGCCCATTCCTCAAGATATGTTGTGGATGGGGTCAAGCCTCAAGCACCAGCTTTTTTTTTTTTTTTTTAAAGATTTATTTATTTAATTCCCCCTCTCTCCCGGTTGTCTGTTCTCTGTGTCTATTTGCTGCGTCTTGTTTCTTTGTCCGCTTCTGTTGTCATCAGCGGCATGGGAAGTGTGGGCGGCGCCGTTCCTTGGCATGCTGCAGTTTCTTTCGCGCTGGGCGGCTCTCCTTACAGGTGCACTCCTTGCACGTGGGGCTTCCCTACGCGGGGGACACCCCTGCATGGGGTGGCACTCCTTGCGCGCATCAGCACTGCACATGGGCCAGCTCCACACGGGTCAAGGAGGCCTGGGGTTTGAACCGCGGACCTCCCATGTGGTAGATGGACGCCCTAACCACTGGGCCAAGTCCGTTTCCCTAGCTCTTAAATGCATGTACTTGTTGGCCTGGTTCTTGTCTTTCTTTCCTCATTGGATATAAGCTCCATGAGCAGGACTTCAGCTCAGTCACAGCCTTACCAGCAGGACTTAGAACACAGCTGGTACATGATGGCAACTAGTGTTAGTTACCCATTTATTGTTTGCAAAGCACCATTTGACACTGCATGCAGGTATTACCTTAAAGGATCCTCACAACAAACCTATGAAGTAGATATTATAATTAGAGTCATTTTACAGATGAGTAAATTTAGGCACAAAGTGATGATATAACTTGCCCCACACTTCACAGAGTGGAGGACGCAGGATCTAAGCAGAGGCTGATTCCTGAGCCCATACTGCTTTCCACTGAAATGCATTCAGTAAATACTTTAAGTGCAAGAATGAATGCATTCACATTTAGAGAGACTCAAAATGGTCAAAAATAGTATGAAAAAGCACATCATTTATATTCAGAGGAATGCAAATCAAAACAAGAATCAAATTAACAGATTAAATTAATCAGATCTTAATAGCTAAAAATAATGGATGCTGTCAAGAATGCAGTCCACTAGGCATTCTCAATGTATTGAATGTAGGAATATATTTTGCAAACATTTTTTGGTAAGTCTATTAGCCAGGGTTCTCCAAGGAAATGGAAACAACAAGAAATATATATGTAAATATTATGAGATTTATTATAGGAACTGGCTCAGATGACCGTAGGGATTGGCAAGTTCAAATTCTGTAGGGCAGGCCACAAGTTGGGAACACCAGTAAAGGTTCAAGTGAATTCCCAAGGAGAAGCTGGCTGACTGAAGTAGAGACAGAAATTCTTTCTGTTTGCTGCATTCATCAGTCCTCCCTTTAAGACTTTCAACCGATTGGACCTCATAATCTCTTTATGTTGACACATGAACTTAGCCATCACAGTAAGCAATCTCCAGCAAAAGAAAAAAATTTACTTGGTAAAAGATAACACTATACAATGTCAAAACTCAAAAGCCAGATCGATAAAAAAAATCTGTCGCAGTTATTTAACTTCCAAATGTTAATTAATTTATTTTATGAAGAGTGCCAAAAATTTTGGACTCTAAGAAGTCCTTAGGTACTGTGGTTCTTCACTCACAGACAAGTAGGCCTACTAGCTGGTAGAAGATTCATTTTACTTGCTTGTCCATACTGTACCAATTTTTGATATATATAATTTTTTAATGTTTAGAGAATCAAATATACTTGCAATATCCTTTGTGATGTCTAACATTATTGTCTTCTTCAGAAAATAGCTTTCAACCAAAATGAATATACTCTTACTTAAAGTTTCCTCTAATAATTTTATTGAGTTTAATAAGTTTACTACATTTGGAATTTTTCAAGTTATAAATAAAGAGAATTGTCTTATTTTTTACATAGCTTATCATGCCAGCATTAGTTAGTAACAGACCATTCTTTTGACCAGTGAAATGAAACACAATTTTATACTCTGGTATAACCTTGGATATACTTCAAGAGATTCTATTTTGTTCCACAAATGGGTGTGCCAGTTCTTGAGCCCGTATTCTTTCCAGTGATTCTGGCAGTGATTTGCTGGTAAATGTTTAACAGTCCACTCTGAGGGCAGGTAGCCCTGATTTCCCCTTGTGTGAATACTGCCGCCATGGTCAACGTCAAGCTCTCTAAACAGTGTTGCTGAATTTGAAGTTTGGAAGGGGAGCTCACTATCAGCTCCCCTGAGCTGTTTCCAGTCACCTTTAGCAAACCCTTGGTTTACAGTCACTTTTTAATAAGTGTTTACACCTTCTAAAGCAACTCCTCTTCGAGCATTTTTCCTAATTTTTTCTTAATCACTTTCAGAAATTACCTTTCAATATTAATTTTTATTTTATTTTATTTTTTTAAAGATTTATTTATTTATTTATTTCTCTCCCCTCCCGCCCCTCACCCTGGTTGCCTGTTCTCTGTGTCTATTTGCTGCATCTTGTTTCTTTGTCCACTTCTGTTGTTGTCAGTGGCACGGGAATCTGTGTCTCTTTTTGTTGCGTCATCTTCTAGTGTCAGCTCTCCGTGTGGGTGGTGCCATTCTTAGGCAGGCTGCACATTCTTTCACGCTGGGTGGCTCTCCTTCTGGGGTGCACTCCTTGCACGTGGGCCTCCCCTACGCAGGGGGCACCCCTGCGTGGCAGGGCACTCCTTGCGCACATCAGCACTGCGCATGGACCAGCTCCACACGGGTCAAGGAGGCCCGGGGTTTGAACCGCAGACCTCCCATGTGGTAGATGGACGCCCTAACCACTGGGCCAAGTTCGTTTCCCAATATTAATTTTTAAATAATGGTATTGTCCCCAGTCTATGACAAACAGAAACAATGGATTTCTGATTGTAATAGCATTGCATTTACAAATCAGTTTATGAAGAATTATTATTTTTAGACTATTGAGCCTCCTCATCCATTTGCATGGCATTCTCTCTATTTTGGGGGGTTTGATTTTAAGATAAGTTTAACAGTCAGCCAAAGGGGTGCTGATGCAAAATACCAGAAATTGGTTGGTTTTTATAAAGCGCATTTATTTGAGGTAGGAGCTTAGAGATACCAGGCTATAAAGCGTAAGTTACTTCCCTCACCAAACTATTTTCATGTGTTGGAGCAAGATAGCTGCCGACATTTGTGAGGATTCAGGCTTCCTGGGTGCCTCTGGCTCAGCTCCTGTTTTCTCCACAAGGTCAGCTGTAGACTAGGAGGCTCTCTAGATTTTACCTCTCTGCACAAGGTCAGCTGTAGATTATCAGGTGAACAGCTCTGTCTCTCTCCCTGGGGTTTCTGCATGTCTAAGGAGCTGTCTCTATTTCTCTGTGTTCTGCTCCTCGTTCAGGTCCTTTCTTCCTGGGGCTTGCTTCTTTTTCCTCTGCATGCTTATTTCCTGGGGTTTCAGCTTATGATTTTATCATCAAACTCCAACATCAAAACTCCAACATCAGAAACCCCCAACTCTGTCTTTGCCGTGCTTTTTATCTGTGAGTCCCCACCTACCAAGGAGTGGGGACTCAATGCCCTAATGACGTGGCCCAGTCAAAGCCCCAGTCATAACTCAATCACTCCCAGGTACAGACCAGATCACAAATATAATCCAATATCTATTTTTGGAATTCATAACCATATCAAACTGCTACAATAAGCAATAAAATTTTTCTGGCATTCTTCATAGTAACACAGTTTCCTGTTAAATTTATTTCTTTGAATTTTATAATGTTTAGATTTTAACTATTTCAGAGTTGATTTTGACATTTCAATTTTCCTTCCATTTCCTCTAAAGCTGCACTATGTAATATAATAGACACTAGCCATATGTGGCTATGTAATTTGAATGAAATAAAGTCAAATAACATTAAAATAAAATTTCATTTTTATTTGTGAATAATCTTGGGTTTTGTTTTGTTTTTTTATCATTTTCAGGTTGACTTATCCTATAATTGTATTAAATATACCTAGGAGTGAGAATGTTTAACTTTTTGAAGAATTGCCTGTTTATTAACTTTTTGAGTAGTTTTATTTATCTTTTTTTCCCCTTTGTTTACCTTTTTGATGTCATATCCAAGAAACCATTGCCTAATTCAAGGCCATGAATGTTTATTCCTATATTTTCTTCTAAGAGTTCTGTTCTTTAGCTCTTGCATTAAGGTCTATGGTCAACTTGAGTTATTTTTTAAACATGATGTGAGGTAGGGGTCCAACTTCTTTCTCTTGGACGTGATTAATCAGTTCTCCCAGAATCATTTATTGAAAAGACTATTCTTTTCCCATTGAACTGTC
Organism: Dasypus novemcinctus; assembly: GCF_030445035.2. Taxonomy (NCBI): domain Eukaryota; kingdom Metazoa; phylum Chordata; class Mammalia; order Cingulata; family Dasypodidae; genus Dasypus; species Dasypus novemcinctus. The sequence continues at coordinate 163,706,952 of NC_080675.1, forward strand.
TTTGTACTGTCATTGAAAATTAATTGATCATAAAAGTAAGGGTTTTTTCTGGACCCTGATTATTTTCTATTTTTTCTAATTAAATTTTTTATTTTTAAAGAAGCTTCAGATTACATAGATGTTATATAAAAAATATAAGGGATTCTCATATGTTCCACTCCCTCCTCCTCCCACACTTTCCCATATCAACAACATCCCTCATTAGTGTGGTACATTTGTTACAATTGATGAATACATTTTGAAGCATTGCTACTAACCAGTTTACATTATAATTTGCACTCCATCTTGCACAATTTTGTAGGTTATGACAAATATACAAGGGCCTGAATCCATCACTGCAGAGGAATTGTAGGACAAATCCAATGTCCCAAAAATGGTCAATATTACACCTATTCTTCCCTCTCCTATCCCACAGAGCCTCTGGTAGCCCCTGCCTTTATATCAATAAGAGTTCTTCCATTGCTAGAATAATAAATCTATTGTAGAATAATAAGGTCTACTTTAGCCCATTGTTCGTTCCCCAATATTGAGGATTTTGAGATGGTGATACCCACTATGCTTCTAATTGAGAGAGAGCTTAGATCCTATGGGACTGATGGATAGAACTAACTATCTTGCTTGCTGTTGCAGACACTCTCTGTTCCTTGGGATGGGTGTTGTCCATCTTCACCTCCTTTTTAGTTGCCCTGGGTGAGTCCAAGGAACTGGAGAGGAGGTATTGCAACTCTGCTGAGATTCAGGGCCCAACTGGCATATGGATGGATCAAAGATTTAAGTTTCTGGAACATGTATTTTTTTTCAAAGATGGTGCTAATTATAGGTTTAAATAAAAGGGGCAGAAGAGCCATGTTAAGAGAATCTAGAAATGAGTCTTACTATTACATTGGGGAGCATAAATTTCAAAGTAAGACACATTGATGTATGCCAAATCCCTGAGCTGTTTGCCTTGCTGTTTCTCGGTGTTTCTAGAGCTCTCAGGAGCACCTGCTATTTGAAGCACTGTTTTACTGTGGTAGTCAGTGAGATCCTGCTGAGATGTAAATAAGCGTAACCTCCGGAACGACCTCCCAACTCACTTTGAAATCTCTTAGCCATCATTTGTATTTACCATTTCCCCCTTTAGGCCAAGGTCTTTTTCCAGATGCATTGCTGGTTGGCACTTGGTATTAATCCCTCAGTGCTAGGGAGGCTCATTCCTGGGAGTCATGCCCCATATTGGGGGTAGGCAGTGCATTTATATGCTCAGTTTGGCTTAAAGGGAGGCCATACTTGAGCAACAAGGAGGCTTTCAGAAGGTGACTCTTAGGCAATTTATAATACTAGGGTAAGTTTCAATTTCACAAGGAAATGTTCATCAGTACAATCATCAACATCAAGAGCCTGGCATAATGGTCTGTCTTTCTTCACTAGGCACTACCCTTGCACTCAGGGGATTCTCGCTGTCCTATTAGAGAATGTAGCAGAACTCCCCAGGATGGTGAATATTCTTTCAGTTATTTTGTGGATCTCCACCCACCAAGACAATGCCCCATGAATACTTAAACATATTCATATGCCTTGTAGGCATGCCCCAGGTGAACCCCTTCTCATGCATCCATCAGTCAGTGGTTATTTTCTTTTGATCTTTGTTTCTAGCCTCCTGCCAGTGTCACTTTGTCCTGATTACTGTAGCTTTGTGGTAAGTTTTGAAATTGAGAAGTATGAGTGCCCCAACATTGTTCTTTTTCAAGACTGTTTTTACTATTCAAGGTTCCCTGCATTTCATATGAATTTTGGAATCACTTTATCAATTTCTACAAAGAAGTCAGCTGGAATTCTGATTGGGATAGCTTTGAAACTGTAGCTCCATTTATGGAATACTACCATCTTAACCATATTAAGTTTTCTAATTTATGAACATGGGATGTCCTTCAATTTATTTAGATTTTCTTTACCTTCTTTTCACAATATTTCATACTTTTCAGTGTACAAGTTTGCATTTAAAAAACTTTATTCTTAAGTATGTTATTCTTTTCAGTGTAATTATATATGGAATTATTTTCTTAAATTTATTTTTGGATTGTTCATTGCTAGTGCATAGAAATAAAATTGATTTTTATATATTGATCTTTTATACAACAACCTTCCTGAACTCATCATTAGTTCTGATAGTAGTTTTTGTGTGTGTGTGTGTGTGTGTGTGTGTGTGTGAATTCCTTAGGATTTTCTAATATACAGGCCATGACATCTGCAAATAGAGATAGTTTTACTCCTTCCTTTCCAGTCTGGATGTCTTGCCCCCAAAAAAAGGTTTTTGTAAATTTTCCTGGCTTGTACCTCTAGTATAAGGCTGAGTAGAGGTAGCAAGCATATTCTGTTTCTGATCATAGGAGGAAAACATCCACTCTTTCAACATTAATATAATGTTAGTTGTGGGTTTTTTTGTATATCACTTTTATCATGTTGAAGAAACTCCCTTCTATTCCTAATTAGTTGAGTGCTTTTAATCATGAAAGTTCTCAAATGTCCTTTATACATCAATTCAGATAACCATGTGGATTTTATTTTGCTTTGGTCTATTAATGCATTATAACATTAATTTTTTTGTGCAGCCAAATTTGCATTCCTGGGATATATTCAATTGACCATTTTAAAAAATTATGTTGGATTCATTTTGCCAGTATTTTATGGAAAATTTTTGCATCATATTCATAAGAAATGTTGGTCTGTAGTTTCTTTTTCTTGTGATGTCTATGTCTGGTTTGGGAATTATATGTGTCATAGAATGAGATGAGAAAAGTTCCCACTTCTTTTATTTTTTGCAAGAATTTGTGAAGGACTGGTGTTTATTATTCTTTGGAGGAATTTTATTTTTGGTATTATTTCCATCTCTTCACTTACAGGTCTATTTGGATTTGCTATTTTTTCCTTGAGTCAATTTTGATATTTTGTGTCTTTCTAGAAATTTGTGCATTTCATCTAGGATATCTATTTTGTTGGCACAAAAATGTTCATAGAACGCTCTTGCAACCTGGATTATTCCATAAGGTTGATAGTAATGCCCCTTATTTCATTCCAGAATTTATTAATTTGATTTTTCTCTATTTCTTGGTCAGTGTAATGAAAGATTTACCAATTTTGCTGAACCAAAAAAAGAACCAACTTTTGGTTTTGTTGATTTTCTGTATTGGTTTTATATTCATTATTTCATTAATTTTCATTCTAGTTTATATTACTTACTTCCTTTGCTTCCTTTTGGTTTAGTTTCCTCTCTTCTTTTTCTTGCATTTTATAAAGGTGGAAGGTGAGGTCATTGTTTTGAGATCATTCTTTTTAAATATAAATGTATCACTCCTAAACTTTAATAGGTTTCTGGTTTCTAAACTACTTTAAGCAATTGGTGTATAATCCTAATCCTTTCCTGGTAGTGCCAGGATTTGAACTCCAGAGCTTTGGTACTTAAGGGACACTTGATATAAAAATCTTATATACAGAATCTTATTTTAGATTTTTAAATGTATTGCTTAAAAAGTCTTTTTTCACTTTGCTTTTAACTGAAATGAAAATGGCTCCATTTCTGATTTCTTTTGTGTCCTAAAAGTAAAAGAAAAATGTGTATCCCGAGGAGGATGCTACACCAGAATTTGTAAACACTGAGTTTTCTTATTGGTTAGTTCTTGTAGTAGTTTGATATTGTTTATGAATTTCAAAAATAGATGATGAATTATGTTTGTTAACTGGTCTGTTCCTCTGGGCATATTAGATTATATAGGATTTAGATGTTTCAATTTTACTTGATTAAATAATGATTAAGGCTTTGATTGGGGCACAGCTAAGGGAGACGGGAGATTGGAGTTTTAATGCTGATGCCCCAGGAAGTAAATACATAGAGAAGCAGATAAGTGAGGAAAGAGAGAAGGTTCCATTAGATGCAGAAGTGGCCCCCAGAAGAGACGCGCTGTTCACCTGATGGTTTACGGTTGGCCTCAAGGAGAGAGCAGAGCAGCTGAGCCTAGAGAGAAACATGTCTCAGGAGAGAGACGAGACTTGTCCTAGCATGCAGCTGATATTGGAAGAAGCTGGAACCACAGAGCCCTAAGAGGAAACCTGAACCCTTGCAGGCATCAGCAGTCATCTTGCTCCAACACGTGGCAGCAGACTTTGGTAAGTGTAGTAACTTACGTTTTATGGCCTGGTCACTATAAGCTTCTACCTCAACTAAATACCCTTTATAAAAGCCAACAGATTTCTGGCATTTTGTATCAGCACCCCTTTTGGCTGACTAATACAGCTCTCAACCTTTCTTCTCTTTCTCCATATTTCCCTTTGTGTTTGCCCACATTTTCCAAACATGTTTGTAGATGTCTTCTCTATTTTGAAGAGACTTTATTTCTTTTCATACCTCTTAACTTCCTAAACATAAGAAAATCTTTAAACAAATCTATAAAATGATTTCATGTTCATGAATTCTGCCATTCTAATTTTCTTGAAACATTTGGGACAATACTTGATCCTGTCATGCCTCCAGTTCCCTCATTTAATCTGATACACAGAGAGCTTTTGAACACCTGCTATATGCCATTTACTCTAGCAAGAGAACATTTGTTTCAAACGCACATATTTTCATGCAGAAGAGCTTGGCAAGAGCTAATCTAGCTGTTTGCAATGCTTTTGTCGTTGTAGAAATACCACTTTTTCTCAGCCTAAAAGTATATTGGAAAAGTCTGACCCAAAATCTAAAAATCAAAGGTGTCTTGATCTTCCCTAAAATCTCTCCCTTCTTTAGAAATCTGAACACTTCACAATCCAAAAGTTGCTGGATCACTTTGAGGTGATAGCATTCCAGTTCAACGGCAAGGGTAAATTTGACCCAAAGAAAAAAAGTGAGTTGTTGGGATCAGTAACTACAAATCTGTATATAACTACTAGAGATTAGCCCTGGAACGCACTTCATGGGGGTCTTCCTGCAGGTCAGGTGTGGTGACTAAACAGCAAATGACCTGAAGAGGGGCTGTGTAAGCATCATTCTCAAGCTACAACATTCTGCGATCCATCTGTGTTGATAAATAAAGGGTTTCTTTGGGTAAAAGGAAGATTTCTCCCTTTGTTAAAATGCGTTATTTGGGAATTATTAATTTATTAGCCCCCCCTCCCCAGAAAACTCATAAAAGATAATGTGATCCATGTGGTCTGGTGAGGAGAGAAATTGTCAAGTATTAAGCCATGTACCTAATGCCTTTGTAGCAAGGCAGAGAGATATTACTGAAATATTGAGTGAAGATTCTTTAGGTCATGAATGGGTTAAATAGTTATTACCACTTTGAAAGTAAGAATAAGGAAAATCAGGGAAGCATAAAAATATGAAATATCCCAAGAAAGAAAAGTTCATTTAGTCTATATTTTAGATTTTTAATGAAGTTACATTTAGGAGTCAGGAATCACCAATTTGTTTCTAGTAATGAATATTGTTGACTAAAGAGTGAAAGCAATCTTGATCAATGTGGTGAAGAAGGAACTTCTGAGACAGTATGTTTCAATGAAGAAATCCCCAAATATTTTTAATCAAGCTGTAGCAGTTTAATATTACTTATGAATCTCTCAAAAAGAGAAGAATTATGTTCATAATCTGGTCTGTTCCTCTGGGTGTGGTACCCTTTGATTGTATTGAATTCAAGGTCTTTAAGTTTACTTGATTAAAGATTAGGGCTTTGGTTTGACCATGTCGGTAGGGTGTGACTCAGTGTGAGTCCCTGCCCTTTTGGTGGGCTGAAATTAATGGACCACAAAACAAGAAGAAGAGAGAGAGAGCTTTGTCAGTTTTGATCCTGGAGCCCTGGGGAGGGATGAGCCATTCGCCTGATAGTTTGTAGCTGAAGAGAACAGAGCAGCTGAGAGGCTGATAAGGCCTGGAAAGAAAGGAGCACCATGCCAGACTGATTTAGGAAGCCCTAAGAGACAAGCCCTATGCCAGCCTTCAGCTGAGATTGGAAGAAGCTGGGCCCATGGAGCCTAAAGAGGAAGAAGGAAGGAGAGACCAGGCAGAGGCCGCCTGCCATCTTGCTTCAACATGTGGCAGCTGACTTCAGTCAGCAGCCTTGAGTTGGACTCTTTAGGTCCTTGTAACTTTAAGTTTTTACCCCAAATAAATACCCTTTATAGAAGCCAACAGATTTCTGGTATTTTGCATCAGCACCTCCTTGGCTGACTAACACACAAATCTTTAAATGCAGCATTTCATTAAAACTATTCTAATAAATATCTTTATCACTTATATTTCAAATGCGCCTTTTTAAGAAACGTCAAGATGTTAAGCATAGTTTTAAATTGACACTAGCACTTTAGTATTCAGCTCTGATCTTCCTTGGGAGCAGCTTCTAAGGAAGCCAGATTATCTATGTGAATAAGCCTATCAACCTCAGACCCATGGCCTTTGCTACACTTAGATATTTGTCGCTCTGGGATCAATTTTTTTAATGGATTTTATGACCTTTCAACAACGTGAATTCTCATCTGTTGTTAATCATCATGCAGATTAATGTGTACTTTTGACTTCAGCAACTTTTTATCATCTATGTGAAAAACAATACAAGGGAAAGGAGAGTGTCAAGGACAAAGAACATGGCAGATATTGAGAAAGAGGAGATCTGTGAATTTTTACTAACTAAAAAAATAATGCTCCAAATGTCATTTTTGGCTATTTTCTCTTTGTACAAGAAATAGTATAATAAAATAGGCAGACACTTTTTTGTGCCAGTATTTGTGACAGCCTCATACCACCACTGAATAATGGATATAGGCAAAATTCCTAAGAACTCACATGCGCTTACTGAATTCTACTCTCCTTGCTAAGCCTCTTATATAATCAAAATGGGACAATACTTGGTTGGTTAATTTAAAAATTGAAATTAAAATGAGAAATCATAATGATATGTACATGTCTTAGAGAATTCATTTAATTAATATATTTTAACATAAACTCATATGAAAAATCATTTCATATACAGCTAGAGTCTTTGTGTGTGTGCATGTGTGTATATACTATAGATGGGCCTCCTGAGTGGATATCTCTGTCATCATTTTTGTATAAATCAAATTCAGGTTAAGATTTGGAATTTTGGTAACTTTAAATGATGTCTTTGAATTTAAACCTGAAAGAGACTTATCTGAGTACAGAATTGTTCTTGATTGCTAATTTTTCCACTATTTTTCCTCTCATTTAATAACATTTTTAAATGAATTGCCTTTGTCAAGTTTTCTCAAAGCTTTTAACTTACTCTCAAAGAAACCGCTTTCTTTCAATAACCATATTTCATCAATTTGCATAATTATTTAAATCATGTAATTAAAATAACAATACACCCCACACAAACAAACTTGGAAGGAAAAGAAAACCAAAAATACCTCTTCGTGTGAAAAGAATTACAGGCAGGTTACAGTATACGCTTTTAGAAAGTAAGGATTCAGAGAACTGTGGACATCCATGAATGGAGGGTCAATTTGGTGAGGTGGTTAAATTAAGGTCATTTAAGAAAAGTTTCTATCATATTTAATATAATCCCTAACAAGAAGCTTTAAAATGCAGCCAGTGAGGCAAACTGTACAAGACAATATGGCCTTCTTCTCTCTGTGTCACTGTGTCTCTCCTTTTGTAAAGAAACTTGTTACTGAATTAAGGACCCACCTTAGTCCAGTATAGTCTCAACTCAATCCTTAACTAATTACTGCTATAAAGACGCTAGGTACAAATAAGTTTACAGACTGGGGTTCCGAGTGGACACGAAATTTGAGGAATTCTATCCAACTCTCTACAGTGGGAATGTATGCTATGAAAACAAAAACAAAAATTAATTTTTAAAAATAGAATACTGTTCAATATAGCATTAAGTTCAAAATATGGTCCTGATTTTTAAAAAGAACTTAATGTGTATATGCACAACTCCATACATAAAGATGATAGATAGATAGATATATATATATAGATAGATAGGTAGGTAGGTAGGTAGATAGATAGATAGATAGATAGATAGATAGATAGATAGAGCTATAGCTATCTATTTACACATAGAACACTATATTAGCAATAGTTATCCCAAAGTGGTAGGGTTACTATTGGCTTTATATTTCCCTTTTACTTTTTTATTTATTAAAGCAGTTTTATTCATATACCATACCCTTTACATTTTTTTAGTTTCACAAATTTTCTGTTAAAACATATGCTACTTTGGTAATCTGAAAAAAAGGGAAGGACATAATAAATGTAAAAATAGACCCAAAATCCTTGAAATTGATAAGTAATGCTAAATTACTGAAGAATTCGTCATATAACCATTATGCACATGCCTCCCCTCTTTTAGTTTTTCTTGGTTTCAGTACAAAACTTGAGCAGTATCATGGAGCAGTAAAATAATTGACAATAAAAATAACATTAGCTAATTAAAAAAAGTTAATTTATTGAAATATATCACCCACACACAAACATACATAAACAATAAGTGCATAGTAATAGTTGTGAACTTACAAAACAAACATATATAACATCATACAGGACTCTCATAACTCACCCAACCACCAACACCTTATATTGTTGTTAAACTTTTTAAACTAATAATTAAAGAGCATTGTCAAAGCATTACTACTAACCAAAGTATTTTCCCCCAACCCTCCCTATTATAATTATCTTTATGTTATTTATATATGAACATCCATAAACAATTAAGTGTATTGTAAAAGTTGTGAACTTACAAAGCAAGCATGCATAACATCATACAGGGGTTCCATACATTGACCCTCCACCAACATCTTGCATTATCGTGAGATGTTTGTTACAAATTACGAAAGAATATTGTCAAAATCTCAATACTTAATTATAGTCCTTACCTTGCATTTGGAGTGTTTTTCCCCTAACACACCTTATTATTTTTTAAATATATTTTTTAATGGCAGAAGTTGTAAACTTATAAAAACAATCATGCCCATATGCAGAATTCCCAAGCAATAACTCCTCTGTCAACACACCACACTGTGGTGTAACATTTGTTACAGATAAGATAATATCATCTGATTATTACCATGTCCATAGTGTACATTTGGCTCACATTTTTCATACTGCCCCATTATCAACACAGTACATCTTTGGCATAGATGCAAGAATATTACATTATTACTGCTAACCACAGTCTATAGGTCATTCCAGTTGTATCTTTCCCACGTGTCCCCAACAACCTGCAGTAGTGATATACATTAGTTCTAGCTCACGAAGGACACTCTTGCATCTGTACCATCAACCACAATTCTTATCCACCTCTTGGTTTACTGTGCTATTCAGTTCTGAGATTATTTTCTAGGAGTCTGTCAATTGGCATTTATATCCCTAGACTACCAGTTTCAGCCACATCCCTATTTATAAACTAGCTATTACTATTTTTACCATCCATTCTATACATTTCTACACTTTTACAGTAAAGCTAATAAAAACTTCTACATACATTAAATATCAGTAGTCCATCTCAGTCCTTCTCTTATCACCATTAAGAATCCACCATCTACCACCAGGTCTTGAAAATATTTTCCTACAATTTCTTCTAGAAGTTTTATGGTTTTTGCTTTTATTTTTAGGTTTTTGATCCATTTTGAGTTAATTTTTGGATAAGGTGTGAGACAGAGGTCCTCTTTCCTTTTTTCACTACAGATATCCAGTTCTTTCAGCACCATTTTGCTGAATGGACCATTCTGTGTGGGTTTGACAGACTAGTCAAAAATCACTTGACCATACATGCGAGGGTCTGTTTCTGAGCCATCAGTTTGGTTCCATTGATCTATGTGTCTGTCTTTATGCCAGTACCACGCTGTTTTTACCACTATAGCTTGGTGGAATGATTTAAAGTCCGGAGATGAGGGTCTGCTTTTCCTTTTATGATGTTTCTGGCTATTCAGGACCCCTTACCCTTCCAAATAAATTTACTAATTGTGTTTTCAATTTTTTTTTAATGCTCGTCCAATTTTTATCAGGGTTGCATTGAATCTGTATATCAATTAGAGTAGAATTGACATCTTAATGATACTTAGTCTTCTAATCCATGAGCATGGAATGTTCTTCCAGTTATTTAGGCCTTTTTAAATGTCTTTTAACATTGGGTTGCAGTTTTCTGAATACAAGTGCTTTATATCATTGGTTAAGTTTATTTCTGACTGCTTTTTTATTGGCAATATTTTATTTTCACCACTCTTTGACAATTTTAGTTATTTTTATTGATATAATATTCATTTCTAGACTCTCTTTCAGGACTCTCTCTCCTGTCTTTTCTTTTCAGGCTCTAGCACACCATTTAATATTTCCTGAAAATCTGGTCTCTTGCATACATATTCTCTCAGTTTCTGTTTATCTATGAATATTCTAATCTTGCCCTCATTTTTGAAAGACAGTCTTGTGGGATATAAAATTCTTGGCTGGAAGTTTTTATCTTGTATGGTTTCTGGTGAGAAATCAGCACTTAATCTTATCGGGTATCCCTTATATGTTATGCATTGCTTTTCTCTTGCTGCTCTCAGAATTCTCTCTTTGTCTTTGACATTTGACCTTCTAATTAGTATGTGTCTCGGAAGTGGTCTATTCAGACTTTTTTCAGATGGGAGTACGTTGTGCTTCCTGGACATGGATATCCATGTCCTTCATTACGCTTGGGAAATTTTCTAACATTATTTCTTTAAATATTCCTTCTGCCCCTTTTCCCTTCTCTTCTCTTTCTGGGACACCCATGACATGTATGTTTGCACATCTCTGGCTGTCATTTAGTTCCCTGAGACCTTGTTCACTTTTTTCCATTCTTTTCTTCATCTGTTCTTTTGTATGTTCACTTTCACAGGCCATTTCTTCAAGTGCACCAATCCTTTCTTCTGCCTCCTCAAATCTGCTATTATATGATTCCAGTGTTTTTAAAATTTCATTTATTATGCTTCTCATTCCCGTAAGATCTCCTATTTTTCTATGCATGCTTTCAAATTCCTCTCTGTGGTCATCCAGTGTCTTCTTAATATCCTTAATCTCTTTAGCCATCTCACTGAATTTATTAAGATTTGTTTGAACATCTAGGATTAGTTGTCTCAATGCCTTTATGTCACCTGGAGGCTTATCTTGTTCCTTTAACTGGGCCATAGCTTCCTGTTTCTTGGTGTGGATTATAATTTTTTGTTGGTGTCTTGGCATCTGGATTACTAGAGTATTTATTCTGGGTGCAGTTTTTTTTCTTTAGTTTAGGGCTTCCTACCGTTTCTCCCTTGCTGGTTGTGCAGTAGAAGCCAAGAGTATAATTGGTGCTATAAACTATGGAGGCTCAAGCTGCCCTCATTGCCCCAGGGACAGATGAAGCTTCTCCCAACTTTCTCCTTTCTGAGAGGTAGGGACAGAGTCACAGGTGTGTGGAATAATCCAAGTCATGCAGGCCTACACTGTAGTTGCTCAGATAGCCTGATGAAGCCTCATGCTCTTTTCTTCCCTGCCTGGGGCATGGATGGAGCTGCAGGTCTGGGCAGCAATCCATGCAGTGCAGGTCCAGGTCCAGGATGACTGCAGTTGCTCCAGTAGACTTTTATTTTTTAAAGATTTATTTTATTTATTTCTCTCCCCTTCCTGCCCCTGCCCAGTTGTCTGTTCTCTGTGTCCATTTGCTGCATGTTCTTCTTTGCCCGCTTCTGTTGTTGTCAGTGGCATGGGAATCTGTGTTTCCTTTGGTTGTGTCATCTTGTTGTATCAGCTCTCCATGTGTACGGTGCCATTCCTGGGCAGGCTGTACTTTCTTTCGCGCTGGACGGCTCTCCTTATGGGGCGCACTCCTTGTGTGTGGGGCTCCACTATGCGGGGGGCACCCCTGCATGGCACGGCACTCCTTGCGCACATCAGCACTGTGCATGGGCCAGCTCCACATGGGTTGAGGAGGCCCGTGGTTTGAACTGCAGACCTCCCATGTGGTAGATGGTCGCCCTAACCACTGTGCCAAGTCCTCTTCCCAACATTAGCTAATTTTACAAGCACTCCTGTGTCTAGCATCCCACTAAACACTTCATATATTGTAGGTATTATAATTATTCCCAATTTATAGATAAAGTAATTGAGGCCCAGGAAGGTTAAGTAACTCAGCCCAGAGCTCCTGAATAAATGAAATCCAAATGTACATTTCTTCCAGGTCCAGAGCATTTCTGAGGGAGGTTAGTAAATGTCTATGAATGTTGCTCAGTCCATGATTCCTCCTGACCATATTTGGAAGCTCTTTAACAGCTATAGGAACAGGGACTGAACAACTAGTATTTATTAGGTAGTGCACTAGTGACTTTTATCCACTCTTTCTTTAAACTTTGCAACAATCCCGTATGTTAGAAATCATTACCAGTTTACAGTTATGCTATCGACCCAGAAGTCAAGGATTTGGCTCAAGTCTTTATTAGTCGCAGATACCAGATGTAACCTAGATTTTATGCCTTATACACTCAGTCTTCAAATATTTAGTTACTGTTCACTTTGTGCCAAGGCCTCTAAGGTCAGTCCGTGGAGTAGGTAAGGGGGGATGTGTTCTTGGTCACCTTACTTATTATTTAAATATGATAATCAGATGCAGGAAAACAAATGTCACAAGGCGGTGCTTTTATAAATTCTAGCTTATTCAATTCAGTTATCTGTCTCTTCTGACATTTCAAGACTTTCCATGAATCTTTGGTAAACAGAGAAAATAAATTATCTGGTACAGGGAGTGAATTTAGAATACAGGGAAAAGCATCTCCAGAAGGCTGTGTAAGATATTTTGGAACCCGCACCTTTGTAGTTCAAAAGTCAGAGTCAGTCTATGCAGCCTCAGCAATCATTTTACCATTTTTCCACATTACAAAGATGGACTTTAAATGATTTCTCTTGGTCAGATTGCCATTTCCCACACATGCCAGCACTTTGCTATATTTTGTAAGACTCATCCAATTTTTATTGGAATAACCAGTTTCACTGCCTCTGTAAGTTGACATTTCCATCCATATCTTGGGATTTCCCTTACCCCTGACATTTAGGTGACCCTTTGGTAAGAAGAATATATAAATAAAGCAATGATTTAGAGCCTTAATCCAGGAAGGAAGAGGAAATACTGGAGTAAATGTCATTACCTTTAGCTTAAAAAGTGTTAGACTGACTTTAATTTTGCACAGTCCTGTGGTTTTCAAAATGCCTTCCTGTGCTTTGAAAAAACGGAGAAAAAAGCATTGAGAATCTGCCAAGTGCCAGGCAGTGTGTGAGGGGCTGACTCTGTTCACACTCCTTCACCAACCCACCCTCACCTCCCCCACAGCTCAAATTAGAAAAATCCCCTAATCTGTGAGGAGGACAGATTAGAGTGGGGAAAAGGCTGGAGCAGGGAAATTGGGTAGGAACCTGTTGCAGTATAACTGGTGGTAAATTATGATGACCTGCATCCTTATGGTAGCAGAAAAATTAAATATAAGGAACAGATCCAAGAAGTCTTTAGGAGGTAGAACTAACAGCAGATGGTGATTATTTGTATTTCTGGAAGGAACTTTGGGTGAGAGACAGGGAAAAATCAAGGATAAATCTCAGTTTTGTTTGGTTTTGTTTTAGTATCTGCAAATGGACAGAAAATTGTGCACTCGTGGTAATCTTTGAACTTAATTTTGAGTTGCCTGAAGGATAGTCAAGGGAAGGTACTTAGTTGGTAGTTGGATTCCAGTTCAGAGGAGAAATTGTGCTGAAACACAAATTTGTAAGCAATTAAGATATAATGGCAGAGTGTGGGTCACCCAAAGATAGCAGAGATAGTAATTGTAGAGAGAGATCAGAAGAGATGTCAGTGCGTATAATAGTGCCTGGTACCCAGTTGTTATTTTAAAAATGCATGAAATAATTAGCCAGTAAAAGGATGGAGAAATATAACTCTTGCTACTGAACAGATAGATGTATAAATCAGTAATGATCATTTCATGTGCTATAAAGTACTATGGAAATAAGATTAAATGTCTCCTACAGTAATTAAATTGTACAATAAATACTATAGTATAGAAGAAGTTAGTTTTCTTGTTTTAATCATGATACATTTGAAGCCAAGAAGGGTTCTTTTGTCCAAGGCTGCAAGGGTGCAATTCATATAGAACAAAGACTAAAACTGGAGATTTGGGGTATTGAATGAGGAGTTATTGAAATACAGATTTTGTTTATTAATTTGAAATTGTGGGATCCAAAAGAGGTTGGGGGGTAGAGGAGGGAGAACTTGGTTGTTGGATTATGATGCAAAAGAAGAAAAGTCTGAGGGCAGTTTTGGAAATTGAAACCATCTGCAGAAGTGGAAGACTTCAGTACATTAGTCCTTTCTTTCTTACTTGGAGCCTGCAATGGCCCCTACCAAACCACCCTCCCCCCTCCCGCTCACCGCCACCACTGAGGTCCCAGAAGGAACTCCTCTCCTACAGGATGTATGAGCCCTGGGTCATTCTCCTCTCGGTGATTACATAGCATGATTGGTATTAATCAGCCTGTTCCCCCAAATGCTTGACCTAAAATTCCTTTCAGATATTCAGGTTGTTGATGGAAATATTGTTTGGAATTTAAAATGCATAGCAAATTGAGGCCCCTTTGCTCTCTTAAATTAGAAAGCCTCTCCAGGGTGGTTTGAATCCTCCAAGTTGCATTAACACGTTGGGAAGGCAAAAACTCTTAATGAAAGTAATGATTCTTTTTTCATCCATCAACCCAAAACTCATTCCCCCAGATTTCTTTTACTTGCATATGTGTGTGCCTCCCTCCATCTACTTCAAAAAAAATGTCAGATTAGGTGGATGGGGAGGAGCAATACATACCTTAGTCCAATTAATCAACTGCCCAGGGACCTATACGGGGTTAGGTTACTAGGAGTTTTAAAACATATTTCTATTCTGTTCCAAGTGGACATTCATTTTTATAGGGAGTGAGAGGGTCCAATGTTTCCATTCCAATGACTCTCAGTGGGAAGTCACTACATTTCCAGGAGAGAGGAAAAGGTTTCCCTTTCAGGAAACATAAGGAAGGGAATCACAAGTAAAATTTCCAATTCATGGTGTTTTCACAACAAAGTACTGCCTAGGGAAGAGAATCTTTAAAATGAAGCTCTATTATTGACACTGTTCTATCGGTCCTGGCAAAGAGAGAAGGAGCTTAGATTTGGGGGAACTAATCTCAATTTTTCAGAACTAATCGCCAGATCTTTACCTAGGCATCCTAGCTATGGAGGCATTTCTTGAGAACATCCCATCCCCCTTTTATCTAAATCTTGGTGCAACAAGAGAGTCTCTGATTTATTATTTCACCTCCTGGGTTGACCTACTCACTAAGAGAGGGGTTCCCTTGAGCAGATGATTCAGGCCATTTGTGGGAATAGACATAACTTCCTGTTGTGGGAAACTGGCTTACCTGTTCCCTATGTGTTGCTTCCTGTTATTGTAAATGTTACCTTATTGTAGATGTTGCAGATGCTTCCTGCTTCCCGTTATTGTAGATGATGTTGCAGTTCTGATAGCAAACAGCTGATTGCTAGTTTCTAAATAAATACTATGTGGACATAGGTATTTATTAGGGTTGAGGTTCTCAGTTTCAGAAGCTGTGATTTCCTTGGTCCCATCTTTATTTCCTCTCTTGTGTCTTTCTTTCTGTCCTTTTGTTTCTTCAGTTCTGCATTGCCTTCCCTTTGCTGAGCTGGTCTCAGCAACTCTGCAACTCCCAGTGTAAATTAATGTGTGACACATCGGATTTCTTAATGACTGTTGTGTTTTGGTTCATGTCAGTAAGTTCTCCTGAGCCTAATAAACATAGGGTGATCTGGTAAAAGTGAGTTTCTGAACCACTAGTTCAGAGAGCCAAACCCTGGCCGTTGGGTCTTGGGTCTTGGGCTCAGAGCAGCAGAATCTCCTGGGACAAAGACCACAGGCTTCAGAACTGGGCAGTGGATTGAGCTTTCCATTCTCTGCTTGGTAGAAAGTTATTTAATCACACTTATTCTGAACTTCCTCATGTGAAAAATGGGAATAATAATATTAGTACTGAAAGCTCCAAATAAAGTTAGAGATACTCTATATGAACTATCTGGCTCACAGTAAGTACTATTAATATTTCAATTACAATATGATTATTTAATCTATCTTGGAACATCTCTGCTCAAAGTCCCTGCTTGGTGGCCAAACTGTGTCTCTTTCTTTGACATCCCTTCAGCCAGAACTGAAGTCTAATAATGTACCTTCTCTTTCCTAAAGGTGTCGACCTGCTCCCCAAAGGCCACAGAAACACGCCCCAGGTTTAGGAATGCACACGATCCCCCACCCAATCTGTTGGAGGGTCCTCTGGGTGTTTTGGTGTCATCGTATTTTACACAGGAAAGCAAATGTGTGGGAAAGCATCTGGCAGAAAGCAGATGGACTGCAAGATGGACTGTAGCCATGTTTTCTTCTCTGAATTATCACTGGCTCCTCTCAGCTAACCTCTTACAGTTTGTCAGCTAAAAGAAACTTCAGTTAAAAACTCTGTTTGGATCAAATAAAATGACTTTCTTTGATTAAGGGTCTCCTGAACCTGGACTTGAAGAGTTCAGTATGTTTGGAAACTCTTTTAGGCTCTTTAAGGACCTGAAATTTCCATGCAGAAGAGTCCTGATGAACCAAATGGAGAGTTTCAACAGGGAAACATTAGTAGTTTTATAGGGAGTGTGCTGCCTCTTTTCTGATATCCATTTCCCTCAGACCATACAACTCACTCTGAGGGAAGATAAACTGGCAGGTGGTATATTTCCTCATGTATACCTATTGATTGTCAGTTCTGTTATATATCTTCTGGACACCATCATATTAACAAACCTGTTAGGAGTGAAGGGATGCCCAGAGCAAACATTAAAGAGTGATTAGCTATGTGAGTTTTATTTAATTACTTTTTCCTTAGATACTGAAGAAACACAGAGCTCTGTCAAACTCATAAGGCTGCTGATGTGCTCACATAATGTCACAAGGCTATGACAGAAAAGTGGCAGCACATTGCAGAAACATTCTTTGTGTTTAAGAATCCATAGCTAATAAAGTCGTCACACTCAAGATGTTTTGTTTTGTTTTCCTTTTCTTTTTTCAATCAGGGAAAGCTTTATTGAAATGATAAAAACAAAAAAACAAAACTGGGGCCCATGAATATATGTTACTGCATGTGTAATCTAAGTTGCCTTCATTTATTTCTAGAAACGTAACTAAACTTTTCAGAAGTCAGTCATTCAAGGTCTTCAGAAGAAGAGAGTGATAAAAAGTAGAAAGTCTGCTTTCCCAAATCCCTAACTACAAGTTCCCAGAAATGAATGGGTCGTGAACACAGCTTTGGTCCATCTTTCATCTGTTCCAGGGTGAAGAGCAGGGACGCAGGAGTCAGACTGCTGGAGTTGGAGCCCGAGGCTGCCATTTATTACAGCAGGGTTGGCACAAGTTTACTTAGACTCTTCAGTGCTTTATTTCCTTCAGCTGTAAAATGGTGCTGCCGCTGCTAATACTACTCCTGCGACCCTCTATTTAAAGTGTTGTCGTGAAAAGTTACTGTATGTAAAGCACTTGGAACAGTGCCTGGCACTTAGTAAGCCCACCATAACTATTCCTCTTCCTCCAAGTGATTAGTAGATACACTCCAATGAATGGAGGTGGAGGTAGATGGTGATCACCATTTAAAAATATCTGTGGAATCTTAATTAGCTTTACTTCTCCTTGGAAATCAGCCATATTCATCCCCTAATATGTTGAAGGGTAGGGGACATCTATGTTCTTATATTTTGTTCAATATTCACCAAAACCCAGGAAGTCACGTCATATCATCCCCATTTGACAGTTGAACATCAAAGTTAAGTAAATTACCTTGTCTAATGTAACAGCATCAGCAAGGGTTGGATCTGGATTTCAGACCTAAACTTGTCTGTCTGAAAAACACAGGCTCTTTTTACTCTCTACCCTTTATTTCAGCCTCTGTCAACTTTCCATGGAAGATTTTATGCTTTCTCTTTTTCACTCAGAAAAGAAAATTGCAACTCAGAGAAATTACATAACTTGCATTTGATCAGTGGACTAATAAATACAGGTTCTAAGATTGAAACCCAGCTTTGACACTAAAAACCATGATTTTTCCACTCCTATTATAAAGTTGTCCCTGTAATCTTATGGATCTGTCAAAAAAAACCAAACCTACAAAGAAATAGAATTAAACTAATCTAAAAAGAGAAGTGGTAGCTATTAGCTGTGAAAAATGAGTCAAAAGGCCTGGCAAAAGGGCACAGACTAGGGAAAGGAGAATGGGGCTCAGTGTGACATGTCAGATATAAGGTAGAAATTGCCATGGTTTTCTATTAAGGTGAGGTAAAATTGTACCTTAGACCAGGAAAGTTTGATACATTTCAGGTAATTCCATTTAAATGCTGTATTTTCATTAACAGCTGCTACAATTGACAGAGCCAACTGGAAGAGAGAACTATTCACACTAATGCCTGGTTTTCAAGAATTTTCTCCATGGCAGCTTGTGGAAATAGGAACCCCAAGACTGAGTCTGAGGTTTTTCCCACTGCTTAATCAGCTATCTCCACCTCTGCAATGTCTATCATTGCTGCGATTTCAAGGATTACTTCTCTGCAGATAACTCTCCAAATCAGAATTTGCAAGTGGAGCCTGTCTTCTCAATGCCAGCTCTGATCACTGCTCATTTCTGCCGAGAGAGATGACCATTCTCTCAAAGTCACTTATTCCATACTGATTTCACAGCCTTTCTCATCACCCAACTCTTTCAGATTGCCTGGGGAGCATCACCGTCCCAGCCCTCAGGCTTGAGGCCCCGGGTTGTCTTGCTTGTCCACTTGCTGCCTTTTTCATTTCCAAGGCCCCGATTCCTGGTAGGTGTCCATCACCTCATGCCTGAAGTAATGCAACAGCACTATAACCAATTCTCCCTTTGCACATTTTCCTGTCTCCAGGCTGTCTGGTGAGCAAGGGCCATATTTAGTCTTTCTAGAGGAGGAGTATGTAACTGTCTCCTCCCTGGTTACACACCTGATGGATTCCACAGCCTTCAAAATAAAATCCAGACCCCTTAACCTGGCATTTAAGACTGTTAAATGGTTTGCTGCTACCTTATCTCCATTACCTTCTCTCTAAATACGTCCTTTAAAAAAAAGTTCTAATGATCAATCTCCAAACATGCTAGTTACCCCCGTGCCTTTCTACCGATTTCCTCCATGGAATGATTGCTTCTCTTCATCCCTCTTTACGGAGGTCCTCCTTGCTCTTGAGTTGCCTCATCTATGAAGTTTCATGTCACTCAAGCTCTAAATCAGTCTCTCCATCCTCCCAACCCTAGCATTTTCTCTTATTGGTTCTACTTCTTTGACACTTTACCCTACTCTCTTGCACGACTGAACAGGCTTGTTTAATGAGTATATCCTTCTTCCCCCAAATGGATAATAAGTCTTTTGAGAACAAATCTGTTGATAAACCTCTTTCCATCCTTGGCAACAAGCTCAATGTCATGTATATTTTATTATGAGTTTTATAAATGCTCATTTATAATATGTTTCAATCAAATTTTCATAATTTATCAATACATATATATAGTATAGTAAGGTTCTCTAAAGAAACAGAATCCATGGGCTATACTTTGGATATACTTTTATATGTATATGTGTATGTGCATGTATATACATATTTGTATTTAGGCAAGTATGCATTTATTAATTATAAGAAATTTGCTCACACAATTACGAGAGATTATAAGTTGGAACTCCCTGAGACAGGCTGCTGGAAACTGAGATAAAGGTGATGCTGAATTCTTAAGTCCCAATTCCCCAGAGGAAGATGGGTGACTGAAAATTCTGGCAAGAGCCAATGCTGAAGTTGAGTCAGAAATTCTTCTATCCTCAAAAATCCTTAGTTCTGGCTATTAAGATCTCTAATTGATTGGATGAGGAGACACATTGCTGAAGGCAATCTCGTATGCTGATTGGAGAAGTAATCAACTGATTATAGATGCAAAACCCATCTAAAAAAACACCAGCACAACAACATATAGTCCAGTGCTTGACAAAACAACTGAATACCATAACCTATCCAGGTTGACACATGAAACTAACCATCATAATGAGCCCAATTAGTGTCTTGTAAAAAGGAAAAAAGAAGCCATAGCCTAATTAAAACTTTTTTGACCTATAGCCAGAGGTCGAAAGCAATTGGAATTGCATAGGCACCAGCCAGTCACAATGCAGGTACCTGTAAATAACAGGCACAGCATATCTGGAGCATTCTGCCCCCATACAGCCTCCCCTAACAGCCCGCTCCATGGCAAACACTTGACACGAAAAGGACTTGACTTTCCATAATTTATTGCCCTTGGATAACCTTGATATGGTCCATCATTTTAAAAATGAGTATATCCACAATCCCTGATGTGGGAAGGATGTTATTTGTGGAATTTGGGCATTTTTTTTATGGTTTTCTTCTTTTCTAATTAGAAAATAAAGACATGTTTGGTGCAGGAAAATCTCTAACATGCAAAGTTCAAAGAAACAATCCTATTTATCACTATCCATGATCTGTCTTCCTAGAGGGAATCATTGTACATTTTGATGTTTATCCTTCTAGTTTTATACAGGTCAGAATAAAATGTTTTTTGTGTGGATTTTTGCTTTTTATTCAGAAATAAATCGTGAACATCTTCTCAAGACAATATTCTTCAACAGTCTGTTTTCAGTGGCTGCATGGATCATAACTGATTTACTTTGGCACCTACTTTTGATCTTTTAGGTTGTATTTAAACTGCATTTGCACTGAGGACAGGCTAAGCAGCCGGGCCAGGGTTATGGTCAGTGAAGTCCTCCACCTTCTTTCTTTCTTCATTCTTTCCCATTTCCACACAAGCATCTAGACTTTGGATTTTTCTGTGTTTCGCTCCTGGATTGTAAAACCTTGCAAGGCAAGGACAAATCTGCCCTAGTGTTGTTCCCAGGACTTGCTTCACAACAGGTAGCTGAGAGTACCCCAATGTCTCTTTCACCTTATGCCCAGGCTTTCCCACACAGAACTTTCTGTGATCAACTGTCTTTCCCTTATGTCCTCCAGTAATGATATTTATGTGCTAGAAGTATTAACTATTATATATTATCTCCTTTAATCCTCATAGCCCTAGGAGGCAATTATTATTATACTCCCATTCTCTCATTGTCCTTCCCTCTAAACTTCTTGGAAAGCATTTGGACATTGGTCTGGAGAGAAGCAGGAGACGATGAGTTTGAGGCTAGGCCAGAAAGATGTCTGCCTTTGAAGCTTTTTCACCGGATGTGCTGACAAGGAAAACCCCTTTTTAGACAAATATTGGCACTTTGCATTGGTCCAGTTTCCGGTGCAGGCCTGGCCTCTTCAGGTTCTGGAAGATTTTGGCGAAGGTAAGGAGAACCTATTATTTCTTCTCTGGGATCATGATGAGCAATTGTAAATTGCTTTTGACAAGTTTAAACAGGTCAGAGGAGCTTTTCTGAGATTTGGGGGAGTTCTTTTTTTTTTTTTTTCTGTTTTTTAAACTGTATATCATCATCTTCACAACCTTCCTTTTAGGGTTCTGTTCTGCTAGTCTACAACATATTGCCATGTTCTGACAAGGTAATCTGAGTAGAACTGAAAGCTGGCTTGTGAGTTCTGATATAGCTTTGACAGATATTCTGAGAAGAGGATTCCAAGATGCCCCAAAGTAGGGTTGCCAGATAAAGTACAAGCTTCCCATTAAATATGAATTTCAAATTCATACTTTTTTTAGTATAAGTATGTCCCAGGAAACTTATAGGTCCTTTGTCCAATATAAGTTGGAACACACTCATATTAAAAAAAAAATTTGTTGTTTATCTGAAATTCACATTTATTGGGCATTATGCATTTTTATGTGTTACATCTGGCCACCTTATCCAAATATTTATGATTAAGTGCACAGGTGAAAACTCCAAATGTGGAATGTGAGCCAATATTGACTGCCTGCTATGTCAATATAATTTTATTTAATCCTTTCAGCAATATTATGATAGTCATAATCATTGCTATTTCAGAGAAAAAAAAATGAGCCTCAGAAAGTTTAAGAACCTGACTCCAATTCATACAACCAGTGACTGGAGAAGCATTGAATTAAAGACAGATCACTTGACTCCAAACTCCACGGTCATTCCAACTCACCTGACAGGGTTTAAAATATGTTGGGAATGTAGTGCACCCTCTCATTTTTATGCAGCCGGCGAATACCTAGAAGGCTGACCTCAGGTGCTTTGGGCATGCATCTGAGGTTCAGCCTATAATTACAGTGCCTGGCGGGAGATGCAGACACAAGCATCAGCAGACCAATTAAGCAACTGTATTAATTATCAGGTTCTCCAAAGAGGCTGCTCTGAAAAGCCCAGTAGTTCATGAATAGATCCGAAAACAGGCATTATCTCTTCTGGTGGTAAAGAGAGAGGGACGAAGGCGCAAGATAAAAGGAAGTAGTGGATGGTGGACGATGCCACCAAGGGGCCCCTTGGCAGGACTGGCAGCAAAGAGCAGCCCCACCTGTAAGGGGTGCCTAGGAGAGCCATGCAGGGTCTTAACACCCTCCTTAGAGGCAGTGAAATCCATCCTCTGAGACTTTGCTGGCACTTCTCCCAAAACAGAAGAGGCAACGGTTCTGTTGTGCTATGTTTTGTTTGGTCCCACTCACCTCATCAATGGGCCTATTTAAAAAGAGGAATTTATTGCCTTTTCCAAATGTGGTAAAATTGGCTCAGATTCAGGGCTGCTTTCCTCTCCTAATGAAGAAGTATCCTTCTAGCTAACACAGGAGCACAAAATACCTGATCAGAGAGAAAGTAATTCAGACATCTGCTGGTTGACTTGACCTCTGCAGCATTACAAATTTTAAATTATAAATGTCAAGTAATTTAAATTTAAATTTATAATGATAAATTAAACGGTATTACAAATTTTAAGCTATGGCTAAAGCAACCCCAAATTGTACACTATCTTCACTCCACTTATCACATTAAGCATAGAGCCTGGTAAATACACTATGATGGTAAAGGCTATTCCTGATCTTATTTCTCTGGTTTACCTTCCTCAGGTTATGGAGGTTGACTCTGAAAACATTTTAAACAGGAAATAGCTTGCCAGTTAGTTACAAGATAATTTATCTGGCAACCTTTAGATTGGATGTTGGCTCTTATGATACAGCTGGCAAAATCAACAGACATAGGGAGCACTAATAATCTTCCAGGCCTTACTTTCAGCCCCTTTTTTCCATCTCTTTGGATCCTTTTTGCAGATCAAGGGTCAACAAACTACACCCCAAAGGTAGAATTTGACCTCAGCTCTGTTTTTGCACAGTTCACAAGCTACAAATGTTTTTTACATTTTTTTTCAGTGTTGCTAAAAGAGGAGGCAGGAGAAGGAGGAGAGGAAGGGGAAGAAAGGAAGGAGAAAATGAAAGTATGGAGAAAGAAAGAAGTAGAAGAATGTGACAGAATACACAAGTAACCAGTAAAGTAAAAAATATTCATGATGTATTGACAGAGTGGAATTCCTGGCAAACTTAAAGCCTGGTATGATGATGCAAAGAGAAACTGATAATTACAGAACAAGTTTGCTAATCCCTGCTCTAGACCATACCAGGGTTAGAAATGAGCAAACTAAGTATTCTCAATATTGGTGCTGCTTGCACACTGTTGATGCAATGTCAGATTTACCCAAGTATGCAAATGCTTACTAACAGAAGTCACATGGATATGTCTGATGTAGAAACAGTTGACAAATAGCTGTAAAGACCCTCTGTGATTAGCTCATGGGAGGCTCATGGTGCTATAGAAAGTGGCCTAGAGTCTTCCACTTGGCTCTGGGAGTTTCTACATCTAACAGGTCCAGCAGCTACTAGGTACAAGTGTGACACCATCTAGGTACCCCATTTAATGGGCCCTAGTTTCTGCATCTGTAAAATGAAAGTGGTAGATGGAATGAATCCGAAAGTCTGTATGAGTCAATAATTCTATAAGAGAGAAAGTGATTCCTAACGACTGCATAGCTGCAGGTGGGTGAATACCTTACTAGAGAGGGCAACACAGGGAGCAGGAGTGAAAGACAAGGGCAAGGAGGGGAGCCAGTAAGAGGATGGCAGATGGAAGTGGCACCCCCTAAATGTTCAGTCTTGTGAAACTGCCCTCTGAGAAGCCATCAGCCAAGTCCCAGATAGCACATCTGGGGGAAGAAAGGGCAAAGCTCATGTATTGATAACCCTGTCATCTCCCACTGGAGGACTCACCCCGGTGCACTTCTGGCTTCTAAATGCATCTGCACTGAGTGGGGTCTCCAATATCCAAATCCTTGGTGTCAAAACGGCATCCCCGGGATAGGGAGCTAGAGGAACGTTGTAAGCATGTCAGGGTGAGGTCTACTTGTGCCTGCGTGATGACAGGTGGAGCCCACTGGAGGCTGGTCACCAGAGAGATGGCGGCGCAAGGGACAGGAGGTGCCCGAAATCATCAAAATGGTACAAAGGATGTATTAATAGAGTGCAATTCCTGGCAAACTTAGAGCCTGGCATGACGATGCAATGAGAACCTACTAATAATAAAAATGATAACACCGTCAATGTTTATTGAGAATTTACTATGGGCCAACAACTGGCGCTAAGCCCTCTGTATCAGCGCTTCTCAAACTGTGGTCAAGGGCTCGTTCCGTTGTTTTTTCCCAGTACTTTTGTAAAATACAATAAAAAATGACCCCATAGAAATAAATGAAATAAAAAAACCAAAGCCATGCAAAAAAAAATGGATACAATGCACATAAAATTACTCTGCCAAATTGCTTTAAAAGTTCCAAGCGCTCTCAAATTCTGTACATATTTTGTCACGGACTGCTACAAAGCAGGCTGCCGATGGCACACGTCTGCAGACTATACTCCATGGGTGCCTCCCTCCTTGTGTAATACATCATTTGACTTCACAACTACCCTGTGGGTAAATGCTGTGATTATTCCCATTTTACAGGTGAGAAAACAGAAGGTTGGCCAAGTTAAATAATTTATCTAAGCTCTCCCAGCTTGTCAGGAGTGAAGGCAGGGCAGCCCGACTCCAAACCCCCGCTGTGAACCACCCTTCCCTCCCCGCCTCCTCCAACTATTAAAGGAAGGAGAATGAGTTCCAATTAATGGGCTAAGCTAATGGTTACATGCTAAAGGGACTCCTTTGATTTTTCACTTTTCCCACTAGGTACTCATATTTTTATTTAGAATGCATACTTGGCACTTGGCTTTTTGTTTTCCTGGACGAGTACTTGGGAACCTTCCTTAGGCTGCGGAGTACCCTGGAATCGGCTGGTTCTGGCGATGATGTGGGCTGGCCCTCAGAATTTATTTTAACGTGGTATTAAGTCCATCATCACCACAAATTGTTACTTACTAGGCAATTACCCGGGGCGGTTTACAACAAAGACCCACTTGACAGAACTTACGCTTCACTAGGAGGCAGGAGGCAGAAACAGGAATTAGCTTCTCTTGGTGCAGGTGGGGAGGCTGTCTAGTCGCTAACGCCTGGGAAGGCCGCCCATCAGCAGTGCCCTCATCTTCGTGCCGCACAGCCAGCGCCGGGAACCATGGCAGGGCGACGCTCCTGAGACCTCCTGGTATAGAATGTCAGGAGTTGGGGCAGCAGTGTGAAAACAAAGGATTACCACTTCCCGTGTGGGATTCTTGTTCCATTACTCCCCGTGATAATATTCACCAGCAGAAAAATTAAGAGGTTTGGACGTAGGCTTGGTGAGTCCCTGGAGGATGATCCGTGCACAACAAAATGTTCTCCCTTGCATGCTCAACTGGTGCTCTTTGTCTCCCTCACTCTTTTGTTCTGTTTTTGTTTTTGTTTTTTTTCCTTCACAATTCAGAGCCTCTGGCCTTTTCAAAGTGTATAAATTTATCCTGCAAATAAAATGCCTGAGCTTGTAACATATATTTGCTGGGAAGTTGTCATCTCTTTAGCAGAACAATTCTTAATTTTTCCAACCACCCTTACCAAATTCTTTTGAGGAGTGAAGAAGATGATCTGACTCAGTGTGGGGAAATGAAGACCATTAGCCGGATGAGAAGGGGCAACATTTTTCTGGTGGCTTGGCAGGGATTCATGAACTCAGGGCTACGTTCGAGGCAAAGGGGGGTAACCACGCAGAACTGATATCCTCCACCCTGTCCCTGATTTGCACGATGTTCACGTTGGCAGCGACATGTTGCTGAGGTCTTACTGTGATCAGACATGTAAGAGTTTTGCATAAAGCATCACCTGTGGGACAGAAGAGAGGCCCTGAGATGCTTCAGATAGATGACTAGCCTCCCTAATGTAGTGATAGAGTAATCAAACTCATTTCAGTAGGGGTAGGTGATATGTAAAATAAGCATTAGGAAATTGGAAAAGGTCTTTAAGACATGGTGAAGTCAAAACTGATTAAGATTATGGTCTCTGGAGTCAGTTTATTTGGGTTGAAATTCCAGTTCCAACCACCATTAGCTGTGTGACCTTAGGAAATTACTTAACCTCTCTGAGTCTTCCTTTTCACAGCTATAAAATGAGGAAATGGAAGTTTCTGAAGATAAAGTGAATTAATCAGTGTAAAGTATAATATTTAAAACAATGCTTGGCTCATTGTACTTACTGAATACAAATTAACTAATAGCCACTTGTCAAAGTATTAGTGAAGAACTGTAGAGCAGTTGGGGACTCTTGATTTTATATGTTCTACTCTCCTTGCATTCCTGGAAGAATGTGTACCTGATCATTAAGTATTAATTTTTTTTTTTTTTTTGAGCTACCGGGGATTGAACCCAGCACCTTGTACATGAGGAGGAAGGCACTCAACTACTGAGCTCCATCCACTCTCCAATGAGATTGGTCTTTTCATGTTTGTTTTGTTTTTGTTTTTAGAACATACTGGGGATTGAACCCCAGACCTTGTACGTGGGAAGCAGGCACTCAACCACTTGAGTTACATCCACTCCTGGTTATTAATCTTAAATGCACTGCTGGTTTCTGTTTGTTAATAGTTTACATAGAATTCATGCATTAAGAAAGTCGGTGTTTCATGGGTTTTTATGCGTTAACTTTAACAGTCTTTGGGAATAAAAAATAATTCATTTCATAAGAAGTATTTGGAAGTTTTCTCTCTTTACCTATGCTACAGAGCAGTTTAGGCAGGTTTATTTTATTTACTCTTTAAAGGTTGGTGGGATTCCCCTAGTGTTTTTTCTTCCTCCCCCAAGAGTAATTCTTTGACAACATTTATCTGGTTCTTCTATGGAAAGCAGGTTTTACATGTTTTACAGTCCTTCTGGAGTAAGTTTTAGTAATTTCATTTTAAAATTTCCATTGCGTCAAGTTTTTCAAATTTATTTGTATAAACTTTAGTAATATCATTTTTATGATTCATTAACTTCTCTCACTTCTGGTTTTATTTCCCACATATTATTTTTATTTTATATAGTTATATTTTCATTCTCTTTATCTTGATTGGTTACTAAGTAGATAATCTATTTTACTCTTTTTTATTTATCCCCACCAATTCAGCTTGTGCAAAGCCTATAAGTTTTTTTCTGAGGACTGCTTAGGTCTATCCCACATGCTGTTTTGATTTTTTATAATTTCCTAGATAGGTTGAGATTGTACACTATATATTTTTTGGTACCAAGAATTTATTAAAAGATAATGTATACATTTCCAGGTCAGGTTTTTTTGTGTGTATTTCCTGATGATATTTAATAGGTCTCTTGAAACATAATGACATAATGTGGTCTGACTATTTATTATTTTGAATTTACTGTGGTTAACTTGGTGACTTCATATATATAGTTCTTTTTTTGTGTTCATGATGTGTTGGTAAAAACTGTTCTTTCTCTTATGAAATCTGATAATTATCATTCAGTTCTACTTTTGGAATTAAGATATTCTATGCTTTTGCTTAATTTTTGTCCACTTGAAAGGTCATGGAACAATAGAGAAGAATTCAATTATCTTAATATTCCTCTGTTTCTTTAGATAGTCATTATAAGTAGTTTGTTATAAGCAATTATAAATATTCTCTCACCTTACCATCAGCAAATTTTATTATCTTTCTTGTGCTTACATCGTATACCTAAATACACTTAAATATATCTATTACTTGTTCTATCATTTTTAAATAATGTAATTTCTAGCACAGCTATTGTTGACAAAACAATCAGTAAAATTTCTCTCTCTCTCTCATGCACACACACATAAACACATACAAATGCACCTTCTTTTCCTCTTCTATCCACAATTTGTGTTTGTTGGAGCATTTCTACTCTGTCAGGGCAGAAGACATGTATTCTATTTATTCTTTCCCTCTCATCCCCATCTCTGTTTTAGTATTACTTTTCCACTCAAATATATTGAACATACTGGCCACTTGCAACTGTTTTCTTCTCACCTCTTAAGTCATTTCTTGGTTCCCTAAAGCTTGTTTTCTGTTAGCTTCCTCAAGAAGGGCTCATGGATAAAAATATTTTCCAAGATTTTCCATATTAAAAATTCTCTGTGAACTTTATACATAAAGAAAGTTTAGCTAGATATGAAATCCTTTATGATTTTATAGTTGTTGTTCCAGAGCTTTCTATCAAAAAATCTTATTTATGATAAATCTGAGGTCAGTTTGATTTTTTTCCCCTCTAGTAAGTGACTTGTGATCTTTTTGCCTTGTTTACCAAAAAACTGTTCCTTTTCTGAGAAGATCAGTAATGTCACTGGAATATATCACAGTATTAATTAACCACTCAGGGTGTGTTTCCCTGGTACAGGGTGTGTTCTTTTGATATGCAGATTCATGCCATTTCTATATCAGAAAGTATTTGTGAATTATGTATTTAAATATTTGGTTTATTTCATAGTTTGACTTTTTTCTTCAGGGACTTAAATTATACATATTTTGGATATCCTCTGTGTTGTATAGTCTTATTATTTTTTTAAACAATTCAATTTTTTATTTCTATTTTATTTGCTTTCTCATTTTCACAGTCTACATTTTTACTGTGACTTCCTCTGTGTTTACCCTATTTTATGTGCCTTTCAACTTTGTCTTGATTTTGGTAAAAGTTTTATTTCTTCCATTTACTTTATTCCTGAATTTTGCCTGCTCACATTTCATATCCTCCTGCTAAACTTACAATATCTTCCCTGATTCTTGGAATTTTTGCTTCATGTTCTTCCTTCCAGATTTTAAAATTTAAGTCAAACTTAGTTGGTCACAGTGTTTATTCCATGACAAGGGGTGTGTGTCCACATGTGTGGTGTGTGCACGTGTATGTGTTTGGTCTGTCATTGATGTTGTTTCTCTTTTCCTTTTTTATGTTCCCCTCTAAATCTTTGTAGCAATGCTATGCTAGTTCCTTTAAATTATTCATCATGGAATAAATTGTATTTTGCAAGACAAGTTACCTTTAAGAATTTCTTATAGGAGGGAGCCAGGATAGCAGGTCTTCATAATTAGAAGGCCCTCCTCTTTGAATTATGAACTTCCAGCAAATATGGCTGACCCGTGTGAGTCTTTGAGTACCCGTGCCTCCTTGGCTTCTTCTTTTTTTTTTTAATTTTTTTTTATTCTGCTGGTCCAAGTTGACCCTTTTATTCAATGTCATTTTCTAGTTACATCATCAGCTGGTACTTGGTAGTAATCCCTCAGCTCCAGAGAGGCTCATCCCCGGGAGTCATGTCCCACGCTGGGGGGAAGACAATGCATTTACATTCTGAGTTTGGCTTCGAGACTGTCCTTGGCTTCTTTGCATCAAATTGGTTCCATGAAAACTTCAGCACCTGCCCAACTTACTCAGTTCCTATATGTAATATTGCAAACAAGCAATGCAGGGTTTATACCTCAGAGTTTGCCCTTCCTTTAACAAGGATGTCAGTGCTGCTACTTTCTAGATCCATTGCTGCCGAGGTCTCTCACCACAACCTCTCCCTTTATTTTTTCAATCTGCCACACTGTCTTGGCCTCTGCTGCATATCAGCTGCTTTTCACAGCCCTTAGAAGTATTTTGAGGTCTAGGAATTATATGTTTCTCCTAGTTTCACTGAATATAGTGTATGAATTGCATGTTCGTTTTTTAATTTTTGTGGCTTTCAGAGGATTTCCAGGAGGAGAATGGTAACTTTCTGAGCCATGTTGATGCTGGAAGTTCATACTTTGAATTTCTTATACTCTTAAAATTCTAATAAGATCCTAGCTGTTGGCTAGGAAACAGTTGGCATTCTATAAATGTTTGGTGAGGAGCTGAATAAAGCTGAAGAGTTTCAGGTAAACTAAAGAACTGAAGAATTACTAAAATAATACAGCAATGTTTACTGTGTCTATAATTTATGGAATTTTCCTGATAATTATAAAGACAAACACATCATAAAGTATATTGGAATGTAAAAAAAGTTGAATCCTGAGACATTCTCCATTTTTTAAATCCTTCTTTTAAATCTTGAATTTCTTGGAAAATATATAAATAAGATATTTTCTTTCACTTTTCTTTCATCTTCAATTTTGTTGGAACAAAATGAAGGCCCTTACTTTCAACTCAAATAATTGAAAACTTTATCAGTTTGGCAGTTAGAGATTGAAATAGGAAGCTATCAAACAAGGTCCTTTGCAAGGTCTGTCTAATGGCTTAATGTTTATTTCTTTGACCTTATATTCTTTCTACAAGAAAAAATATTGGAAGATTAAGTACAAATAGTCATTGGTTAACATGCTATACTTCATCATGCTGCTAATTAACACAAATATTCACTCCCAGAAGTGAGATCATTACTTTCTCTTGGTTGTAAATGAGAGGTTCTTTGTGATAAAGAAAAAGCCCAGGTGTTTGGCTTCAAACAGAAATTACCACCCAGGCATATATCCTAATAACAAACTATTTTGGCTGAAAATCTAAGAAAGAGAAAGGGAACTTTCTCATTCTTGCTATTTTTCATGAAACTTCTCAGAAATAATTACTACTGAATAAATAATTATCTATTGCTACATAAAAAAAAACACCCCAAAACTTAGCAGTGTAAAATAACAAATATTTATTATTTCATATGGTTTCTGAGGGTCAGGAATCTGGGAGCAGGGCAGTTCTGACTCCAGGTTTCTTCTGATGTTTCAGTCGAGCTCACACCTGGGACTGCAGGCTTGGGAAGAACTGGCTGGGGCTGGAGGACTAGGGTTCAACGTTACTCACATGGCTGTTGGCAGGAGGCCTCAGCTTATCATCATGTAGGTTTCTCCACAGGACTGCTCACCACATGGCAGCAAGTTTCTCCCAAAGCCCGTGATAAGGAGAGGGGGTGTGGGAGAGCCATCACTTCTACCACATTCTATTAAGTCACACAGACCAACTCTGGTCCCGTGTGTGAAAGGGCTACACAAAAGTATGGATCAGGAGACAGGGACCAAGGGAGGCCATCATAGAGGACAGTTAACACAAAATATTAAACTTATTATAGGGACTGCACAGGTATATGGGGTACATAGTATTTATGATATGTGAACAGAGCCATTTATTCAGTTTTTCAGTTATTCAGGCTCATGATCAATACAACATGTATTCAACATCTACTATGCCCCAGGTTCTCGGCTATACTCTAGGGATTCTAAAGTAAATAAGATATGACTTCATGCTGACATTCTGGCAGGGAAGAGAAATATGTAAGTAAATAGACAATGATGTTCCGCTCTAGGATAAAAGAGGCTTCAACCAAGTACTATATGGGTATTGTAGGGAGAGGGATTGGTTTTGCTTAGAGAATGGACAGAATAGTTGAGTAACTGCTACTAGAGTTGACCTTCAAAGCCAAGCAGGAGTTGGGTAGGAAAGAAAGAGGAATTAGCATTTCAGAAGGAGGGAATAGAGTGTGTGAGATTGTATTTTACAAAGATGGACATAATAATATCTCTCATCCTATTGCACTTCTGTAATGGGACCTTGTCATTTGTTCATCAAGAGACAGTTTCAATATCCCCACACCCTTGAAGATGAAAGGCTCTTGGGCTGCTTTCACCACGAGACTATGACAGAAATGTGGCCATGTCACTTTCTGTTGTCATAGATTTTAACTAGCATGGCAGTTTCTACTCCCTGCCTCTTGGAATTCATCCCTCATGTAAAAAAGTGAAACTTCCTTTACATCATCTTGCTGTGGGAAATTAAGTGAAGAAACTCTGGAGAATGAGCAGCTAATGAAGAGAGAGATGCCAAGGAGCTCTGAGGTATTAAACTTGTGCATGAAGTTGCCATCTTGGAAGAAGATTCGTCCATTCCAGAAGATGCAAAATAGATCAGAAATGACCACCACCCAAGTCATTCCTATATTCCTGACCCATAAAATTTTGAGGAAAATAAAAAATGGTTGCTTTTAGTCACTGCATGTTGGGTAATCATCTGTGCTGCAAGAGATAACCAAATAAATGAGCATATTCCATTACATATCCTGTAAACCATTTAATGAACCTAGCTACTAAATTGCAGAGTGGGGCAGGAAAGCATAAATTTGACACAGAATCCAAATTATAAAATGTTTGCTGGGCCCTGTTAATTGCTTTTTTCGGAAATGGTGGGCATTTAAAGTGACATGATTAGATTTGCGATTAGAGATAGCCATATGGCAGCAATGTGGAAGATGAATGGTGGAGGGGAGAGACTAGAGAAAGGCAGAAACATACATATTTCCTCTTGAAACTGACCATACAACAATGATAAAGGCTGAACTATGGAAGTATCATGGCAATGAGCAGGAAGAAGTTAGATGATAATGTTTATAGAAGGCTCTAGAATGTGTTGCCATTATCCAACCCAGCAAACGAGAGACTGAGCAGGTATGTTGGAGGAGGGGTTATTAATGAGTCTGTTTTTGGATATTCTGAATTTGAGGAACCTATGAAATTTTTAGTGACTGAAGTCAATCCTAGAAAAGTGATTGTACTGTACTTTCGCTAAACCATAATTTTCGCCTTTCTCTCACACTTCCTAATTAATTTTAATAGAGGGCAGCAATCCAAGAGATGTTGGTTGCTACTGAGTTTCTGCTAACAGATGCATGCAGATTCTCATATTGTAACAGTCCTAACATCCCACCAACCCACTTTTCCATTTGGTATTTTTATTATCAGTGATTACAGGCATAAGATCCACGTAATGACTGGGTTACAGTTTCTGCTAGACAAATTATGTACATAATTATAGGCACATGTTCACTGTGATATTGAAGCATCTGATGCTTCTATAGAGAAGATAATTGCCAACCTTTGCACTGTAATTAAGTCTAAATGGGAATTCTAATCATTTTCCAAATGAGCAAACAGTAAGCCAGTCTTGATTGGCTGTGTCATGGCAGCAGATGAAATGGATTTGCTGCACAGTTTAATTAGTCATCTATGAATGTCACAACCCTCAGAAAACCTGACATTAGATCTAAGTATTAGAGCTAATTAGCAAGGCATTGTTGAAACTCTATATGATTTTTATTTGGCTTATTTTGGGGAGCCTAGCTTCTTGTAGTTCCTCATTCTCTCCCTGCATCTTTCTACTCAGTGATTCCTATCAAGTAATTTGATTTTTTTCTACCCCTTAATTCCAATACAGTCATCAGGGAGTATAAGGAGGAAAAATTTAGACTGAGACTGAAATGGATTCAAATCCTACCTACTTATATCCTTACAGTGAAAAGTTGGCCTATTTACTTAACCTCTCAACTTTAGTCATTCATCTATAAAATTTATTTAATAATACTCAGCCTCTTGGCTTATTCTGGAAATTGAAATATAAAGTAACTAGCATATACTTTTCACAGGACAGTTACTAAAATATATTGGTTTCTTTCTCTTTCCTACTTTGATAGCTAATGGGATAATGATCATGTTGGCCTACTTCCTTTCTGATTAGTATAATTATATTCTGGCAGTGCTTGGTACACTTTGCAAGTGTTCTCTGTTCTTAACTTTGAATTACAACTTGAGGCAACTAGCATATTTCTTTCATCCAAGTCTCCTACAAGGGTTCAGAATTGATGCATGCTCCCTTGAACTGAAGAAATACATTAAGCACCCAACAATAATACTTTGTAAAGTCATGGCTCCATGAGTTCTCTCCTACTTCTTTATAATAAATAGGATGGGTACTAGGTGTGTGTTTGGTCAAAGAATATTTAAGTAGACTTTGCTGTTGTTTCATGCTTAAATCTAATACAGTTTAGCAAAAATGAAGAGGAGTACCTGCTTATTACAAATGGGAGCTTTCAATCCCAAGAGGGAAACCAGAAAGAACCATTGTCTCCTCGGATCCACACCCCAAAACACACACCCTCTCTGGATGTCATGACTTAGTCAATGGCATCACCATCCATCCAACCTGCCTTGGTAGAAAACCCAGTCACCTTTGACTCATTCTTGACTCCTCATTTCTCTTCCCTTCAATGCTTATAGCTTGTCAGTAGACAAAGCATGTTGACTTCTGTAGCAGTTAGCAGTCTGATATGGTTATGAATTCCAAAAGTAGATATTGGATTATCTGGTCTGTACCTGGGCATGATTAAGTTGTGATTAGGGCTTTGATTGGGTCATGTCATTAGGGCATTGAATCCCCTTCCCTTGGTGAGTTAGGACTCACCAATAAAAGACATGGCAAAGGAGAGAGTTGAGGGTTCTTAATGGTGGAGTTTTGATGTTGGGATTTGATGCTGAAGCCTTAAACTGGAGCCCCAGGAAGTAAGCTCACAGAGGAAAAAGAAGCCAGCCACAGGAAGAGAGGAACCCTGAGCCCAGGAAGAAGCAAGCCCTGGGAAGAGAGGAACCCTGAACCCAGGGAGAAGCAAGACCCCGGAAGGGAGGAAACCAGGAAGCCTGAACCCTTGCAGACGTCAGCAGCCATCTTGCTCCAACATATGAAAAAAGACTTTGGTGAGGGAAGTAACTTATGCTTTATGGCCTGGTATCTGTAAGCTCTTATCCCAAATAAACACCTTTTATAAAAACCAACCAATTTCTAATATTTTGTATCAGCACCTTTGGCTGACTAATACAACTTCTCTGAGGAATGATCTTCTAAATCTAGTTCTTCCTTTGCCTAGAGTTACCCACCACCCCTCACCAACTTCACCACTTAACTTGTTCTCCTGCCCACAATCTCTTACTCCTCTTACCTACCCACCACATTGTGGCCAGAGTCATTCTTCTAAAAATCTTCTTTAAAGTGCTTTGGTTCCCCATGGTGGAAATAAACAATACTTCTGTACAGGATGACTATCCCTCCCAAACTCTTCAAAGCTTTCGAGGCCAAGATCAGTCACCTACTCCATCCTATACTCCAGCCACTCTGAACTTCATGGCCGTTTCCTCATTTTCTTTTGGCTTTTCTCAAATTTCTACAACTAGTATTTATTAGTTAAGATATCAGAAAAAAAAAAAGAAAGAAAGAATAAGTAATATTAAAAACCAAGTGATAAAAGATACTCTGGTTAAGATTTCCCTTGTTGGATTCATTGGCTCTATTGGCATTCAAGGACTGACCAGATTTTTTTCTAATGAAGTTTGGGTAACCCTGTCACTCTAATCCTGATCTCATTATAAAAGCTGTAATAGAAAGGGACAGGGACATGCCATGCCAGGTTATTCACTAAAGGAAGTACGGATCCCCAAATAAGCCCAGCCATTAGATATCTTGCAATTAGACAACAGAGGAAAGGATATTTTCTAACTAATGGTTTTGTCAACCTTCCTTCACCTAGACTGATTTAATTATCTCCTTTCTGGTCTCCATCTTCTTGTCTCTTAAAAAGAGCCTCACACTGCTGCCTGAATATGAAAGAGAGATTTTTCTTGTTCATTCTGGAGTATGTTTTCCAAACTATTTTATTAAATAACCTATTGTGGGATTTTCCAAACATGCAGACAAACTGGAAGACCTTTATAGTGAACTTCATATACTCATCTCTTAGAATCTACCACTACCATTTTTACACTAGCTCTCTCTGTATATCCATCCCTCTACCCAAACATCAATGCACCTCATTTTTGTTGCATTTCCAAGTAATTCATAGATGTCAGTAGTTTTTGCTCTAATTTCTTCAGCATACATATCATTAGCTACAGTTCCAAATTCTTTTGATGAGAACCTTAGGTACAAGGAAGTACACAAATCTTAACTGTACATTTGCTGACATTTACACACATCTTTGAAACCCAAACCTTCATCAAGGTATAGAACATTAAGATGACTCCAGAAAGGTATTCTGTGTTTCTTCCCTGTCAAACCCTACATCCACCCTTCAGAGGCAACAAATTTTCTGATATTTTCTGATATTGTCCCATTAGTTTTTCCCACTCTAGAACCATATAGTCTACACTCTTCTTTTCACTCAATATAATGTTTTGAGGTCTACCCATGTTGTAGTATCATAATTCCTTCTTGCCGGAAGAACTAATAAAATTTAAAATTTCTGTGGCTTAATAGAATGAAAATACATTTAACATTTATATCACTTTCAACATGAGTATTCCTGGTTCAAAGTCACCTTTCCTGGAGGTGATGAGCTGGTGACCTTGGGCTTCTGTGATCTATTATAGCGTCTTTAGGCGGCGGACTTGGCCCAGTGGTTAGGGTGTCCGTCTACCACATGGGAGGTCCGCGGTTCAAACCCTGGGCCTCCTTGACCCATGTGGAGCTGGCCCATGAGCAGCGCTGATGCGCACAAGGAGTGCCCTGCCACGCAGAGGTGTCACCCTGTAAGGAGAGCCGCCCAGCGTGAAAGAAAGTGCAGCCTGCCCAGGAATGG
This sequence comes from Dasypus novemcinctus, assembly GCF_030445035.2. Taxonomy (NCBI): domain Eukaryota; kingdom Metazoa; phylum Chordata; class Mammalia; order Cingulata; family Dasypodidae; genus Dasypus; species Dasypus novemcinctus. The sequence continues at coordinate 163,743,800 of NC_080675.1, forward strand.
TGCTGCACACACGGAGAGCTGACTCAACAAGATGACGCAACAAAAAGAAACACAGATTCCCATGCCGCGGACAAAGAAGACGCAGCAAATAGACACAGAGAATAGACAACCAGGGTGGGCGGGGAGGGGAAGAAGGGGAGAGAAATAAATAAATAAATCTTAAAAAAAAAAAAAAATATATATATATAGCATCGTTAATGTTTTATTATCTCCCCATCCAGCAGCTAATTCAGAGAGGGCAAAGAGGGCAGAAAATAACTTCTGCTGCTTACAATCCCCAGTCCAGGAGTGGGACATATCACTTCTGCACACATGCCATTGGTGAGGGCAGGTCATGTGGTCATATATGTGTGCAAATGGAAACAAAAAATTTAGGCCCTAGCTAGGCAGTCTCGTTCTTGTAGATACTCCATACAATGGCAGGACTGTGCACTGTTGATGGAAAATCTAGTTCTCTCTGCCACAATGTCGGGCTTCACTCCCATCACCTTCCCTTCATACCAGGCCTTTTACTGGGTGCTCCTGTAAGAGGGTAAGAAGCGCAAACCCTACAAATCAATGCAGTTGTGCTCACAGATTCTGTACCTCTTAGATCCTGGAGTCAAGTTCTATCTACTCTATGGCAGTGACCTTACAAACTTGCCTTGTCAATGACTGGCCTGCTACTTCTATGGGCTTCAGGTTGCTCTGAAGGCTGTTTATTACTTTGCATTTTCTTCTTTATTTCTTCCTTATTCAGATCTTTCTCATCTCTGCTAATCTGTTTATATGATGGCAATGAGAAATAATTTGCCTGGTTAAGGGTCTGCCTTGTACCCAGAAGCCATATTCAAGCAAAATTATTGAAAATACAGAAACACTTGACTAGGAAAATCTTCCAATCTTCCACTTAACTTTCTGTTTATTTGTTTTTGTTTTGACCAAGCAATGGATAGCAAGACTCCTACTTATGTACTAAGGGAACTACTATGTGCCTGTCCCTTTGCTGGTGATTAATCTTCAAGTAACATTGTAAGATATATATTATTAATATTGTTCTAGGATATAGGAGACTAAGTTCCAGAGAGATGTGCCCAAGGATACAGAATTACACAGTTATCTGGAATTTGAATCCAGATTATCCACAGGTTTATGCCTGGAATGGATTTTAAAGATTATGTGTCTAATTCTTTCATTTCACAGATAAGAAAATGAAAGTCAAGAGCATTTGAATAACTTATCTAGAGTCAAAGAGCTGGAAAGTGGCAGAATTAAACAGAAAGTCTATGGCTTCTAAATTTCCATTATGTTGCTCCAGTATATCTTTTTTGTTTTGTTTTGTTTTCTTTGTTTTTGATTGTCCTATGCTGTCTATAACAGGCAGAGAATGCAAATTTTATTTTAAAAAATATTTCCAGTCCCTTCACTGATGACTGAGTTACTTGTTTTATACATTTAAATTATTTTAAGACTTGATAATAATATTTAGCTCCAAGTCTAGCCCAGAAATGAAAATTTACAAAATTGTCTTAGGAACACATATATTTCTACCTACTAGTATAAGACTTGATAATAATATTTAGCTCCAAGTCTAGCCCAGAAATGAAAATTTAGAAAATTGTCTTAGGAACACATATATTTCTACCTACTAGTACACTTACAAATCATACAAAAGTATATCTTCATTTTAAAATAAAGTCTTTGAAAATGAAACCAGTTGATCAAATTTTTACCAAGATATTACAAGACATACTTTTTGCAAAAAAAAATAAAATAAAATAATTAAAGTAGAAATAACACTTTCAACTTAGTTTTCCAATGCCTTAAAAATCACATCAATTCTACAAATCACTATTTCTGAGGCTAGAACTATTATTTTTCCCCTCCCATATCTAATATGCTTATTTAAAAAAAAACAAAAAACATCAGAGCTCTAAAAACAATAAAAGGAGTTCTTAAATTTTAAACTATTTTCTAAATATAAAGGAAAAAAATTCAAATAATATTTTATATCTCTATTTGTTTACATTGCTTTAAAATTATTTTAAATGGAAGAACTAGTTGACATATCATACCTATACCTTAGAAACATTATTTGACATTAACATCTACATTAATGGCTATTTCACAGTCTACTTAAATAAATTTTCTAGTATACACCAACTGTCTAAAAAAAAAGCAAATCTAAAATGCTAATCTGTTTGGTCAGAGCCGACATTTATTATTTATTATTACTGCCTTTGAAAATACATTGACTTTTTTTTCTATTTCTTTTTTTTTGTCTTTATTTTTCTAATATTACATTCAAAAAACATGAGGTCCCTACACACACTCCCACCCCCCCACTCTACCTCTCCCCCCACAACAACAATCCCCTCCATTATCACAAAACATCTACTGCATCCGGTGAACACATCTCCGAGCACCGCTGCACCCCATGGTCAACGGTCCACACCATAGCCCACACCCTCCCACATTCCACCCAGTGGGCCATGGGAGGACACATAACGTCCGGCAACTGTCCCTGCAGCACCACCCAGGACAACTCCAAGTCCTGAGAATGCCCCCACATCTCATTTCCTCCCCCCACTCCCCACCCCCAGCAGCCACCACGGCCACCCTCTCCACACCAATGCCATATCCATTGACTTTTAAAAAAAAGACAAAAAAAAAAAAAAACGCACACATGTAAATCTCCCATTATACCTGCTAATAACATTTGAATAATACCTGAAAATTCTTCATTTACTGTTGAGTCTCTCTTCATAAGTTCATATGTTGTAAAAGCCATGCTTGAGAGAGAAGGCAGCAAATGTAATTAAGAGATACACCACCATTTAATCCTTTTCGAATTCCATGGTGTCCATAGACATCCTTCATTGTCTCCCACATAGTAAGACACTTTTCAATTTCTGGGTAGGAAACCGTCTGTGCTATTGCTCCGGAAACACCACCACAAAGTAAGCTAATGTGAGTTTTCAAAACTAAGACATTAGGATTGTCTGATGAAGGTGTGCCAAGAAGGGTAGAGCATGGTAAAGTCCATCACTCTTTAAGGTACCAAAAGTGAAACATGAAACACCTGCACCTGGAGCCGTCCCTAATATAGTAGGCATCAGGACTCCATAAAATCCAAGGAAACCACCTTCCTTTGCATAAATTGTTTTGAATGTGTGAATTATTCCTGAATAAGTGTGTTTCCCTTTCACCTGGAATGCTAGGCGAGTTCTAACCAGGTCAAGAGGGTAAGTGCAGATAACTGCCCTTATACCCCAAACAGTGATGGTGACAGTTCTCCTCTTCCCCCATTTGACAACTACAATCCCATATAAAGAGCAGAATATCTTTACCTGCCTTGGATCCAGCCATTAATCTGTGTACATGACCAGAAACTCCCAGCTTTGTAGTGGTTAACATTTTATAATGTTCAAATGCTATAAACTGAATTGCACTGTAGGGAAAGATTCTAATCATCATTGCACCATTTCCTTTACACAATCCAAGGTAGCCTTCCTTTTGGGGAACGGCATTTAGGAAAATGATTGTAATGGCGATTGCGAGCTTGTAATAAAACCTTTACTCGATCCAAAGGAACAACTGTTGCTTTGGCACAGCATCCAGCAATACCTCAGGTCGGAAAGGAGCGCAGCCAGTACACTCCCTGGCGGGCGGTGGGCCCTTTGCTCTCCCATCCACAGCAAGGGCTGCCGCAGCCCCTGCCATCAGGGCCAGGCTAAATTGGTAGCTTCACTCCCCAAGTTACAAATGAAAGGCCAAGTCCATTTCCAGAGCCGGCGGTGACAGGGGCCGACCACAGCGCTTGCGGCGCCCAACAACACTGCCTGTATTATTTCTTTTTACATTAAAATATCATTGAGGGGAGCAGATGGTGTTCAAGTGGTGGAGTGCCTGCTTCCCACAGGGGAGGTCCTCGTTTGGTCCCCAGTGCCTCCTAAACAAGAACAACAAAAACAACAAACAGATGGAAAATCCAACTCCGGAGAGCTGTGTGGTTCAGTGGTTGAGCGTTGGCTTCCCAGATAGGAGGTCCTGGGTTCAACCCCCAGTCCCAGTACCTGGTGACCCCTACACTAGGTGTGAACTGATTCCGGGCTGACAGTTACCAGTGGGGCAGGCTTCATTTGGAGGTTGCTTATCACAATACTCTCAGCTTCTGTTTGAATGTTGATGTTGTGCTAACCAGCTATCTTCCTAAAATGATCAAACCATACTTTGCCTTCATGAAATACTCTTATGACATCTTCCCATAAGCTGTATCATTTCTTATGACATCTAGCAAAAACCTGTATAGTTTTTAGGGGGGCTTTGATGAAATTATTCCCTGGTTCAATGGTGTGGATTCACTAGAAGTGATGACATTTGTGCAACTGGAAGTTTTTCTGCCTCAAGTATCAGCCTCTCCCATTTTCTTATTAACTTTGCTTAAATCAGGTTGCTTCGGCAGTAGCAACTGGGCAGAATTGAACGGCTATAAATATGCTTACTTCATTACTGTGGATATTTTGTTTCCTCTAATAAAGGGGATAAACCAATTGGAGGTTAGGGGTCTCTTACCTACTGAAAATGAAATGGAAAAACATTGCTGCCCAGAAAATAAAATATTGCTTGAAAGTGACTTGGAAAATTGCTTTTGTGTGCTCCTGTCTGAGGTCCTGGCAAATACCCTGCTGCAGAGCCCTTAAGTACACACCTGGGAAGACCTGTATGTAAGTGGGTACATTTAAAAGCAGAAGAGAAATATATTTGAGTCCTAGAGAACAATGAAGTACAATCCCATGAGCCAGGCAGCAAAGCACTTCAGGGAGATCACACTTGCTGGAATGATATGCAATTTGTGGGAAGCCACTAATTGCAACTTATATAAAGTGGCTTTAAATCCTTCCAGAGGAGTACCCTACTTCATTCAAAATGAGTCATTTAAAAACGGCAAAGCAGCCAAAAGCTCTTGCCTGGGGAAAATGGCATTCTCATGTCCTTCTGGTAGAGTTGGTCTAACTGCTTATATTGATAATTGGGCTTAAGTGTCCTGTGCAGGTGGAGACATTGGCCAATGTAAAATGTACTTAAAAAAGGAAAGCTACCGTTTGCCAGAGGACTGTCTAATTTCAGGCCACAAGTCTACAGTTAGAGTATACCTGTAGTGGGAAGGCTCTGCTACATGTCTGTTCAAAAAAGAAAAGGAAAATAACTAAAAAAAATCAGTGCCACTGTCCGTACTAACCAGAATACTGCTTACTTAGGTTAGGATGATAAATAGAGTTGCCGTTTATTGAGAACACATGATGTACCCAGCACTAGCAGTGTGCCCCTTCCAGCGTCCTGGCTGACCCCTGCATTTTCCTTATAACCATCATGGGTGTCTTGGAGTTTTTCACATCTTTACTCAGCTGTACAGTCCACTCTCACCCTCTTCTCCCAAACCCTCATCTTCCAGTCCTCAACCAAATATCCAGTAAAAGGTGAAAAGCCATGAGTCAAGGTTTGCCTGTCTTGGCAGTTGAACCTTTCCCCGACCTTGTATATTATGAGAATTCTGTTTCATGGCCCCTAAACTTTGTAGATATTGCATTGCACATTCCAATAGCACACTTCACTTCTTCTCTCATAACAGTCAGCACTATTGTACTTGCTTATAAGATATTTTCCTCCTGCTATGCCCGAAGGCCCGGGAGGAGCCAAAGAACTTGATTGTCTTGTCCACATCTCACCTCTTGGTTCAATTCCTGAACATGTTCAAAAATATTTGTTGAATGAATGAATCATTAGTGAATTCCCATGTCAGTCCTTGAAGGTAGATATTATCATTCTCAGTTTATATATGAGAACTCTGAGGAAGATTAGAGAGGTAATTTCTCTAAGATCCCTAATGTAATAAACAACAGAGCTGGCTTTTAAATCCAAAATTTTACTCTAAAATCAATGTTTTTAACTCCTGACTTACATTGCCTTATGCTTTAAAAAGAATTCATACTACAGGAACTTAAGATGTAAAAGTGAAAACAGTTCAAACATAAATGCGAGTAAGTATAAGTGAAATTTCCATATATATACTGACGATTAGTTGGTGGCAGGAATTTTGATGTGTGTAAGTTGCATATGCTGCTTGGGTGTCTCATGGGAATTATCTCAGGAAGCAGCAGTTCCTGAAGACATTTCATGGCTCCCTAAAATAAGGTGAGAGACTGGGGATGAAGGGAAGCCAAAGTTGTTTTCCTACCCGGGCACCAAGTTTGAAACCAGTGGGAGTGATTTTATCCATCAAGGCAGAACTGAAATAAACCGTGTCTTAATTTGCCACAGGGCTGCCGATGCAAAGTATCAGAAATGAGTTGGTTTTTGTAATGAGAATTTTATTTAGGGTAAAAGCTTATAATTCCAAGGTTGTGAAATGTCCAAATCAAGCAGAGATGCTTTCTCACCAAAGTCAGCTACTGGTGATCGTGGGGTCCTGGCACATTGGCAAAGCAAGACGGCAGCTGGTCTCTGCTGAGGTCCCTGCCTTCCCCTCCAAAATCTGTCCTTTCCTGGAGCTCAGCTATATGCTGTCAGGCATATGGCTTGTATCCTCAGCGTTGAGCTGCTCTTGGGGTCAGCCTCTTGGGAACTTTGTGCTTAAATCTTGGCTGCTAGCCATCTTCACGTCCTCTCTCTCACATGGCATGATAAAAAATGGCAGCTTCCTTTTTCTCTGTGTGTCTCTTTCTCTGTGTCTCCCTTTATATAAGGCTCCAGTAACAGGGAAGAGGGTGGATGCTTAACCTGAGTCACGTGTAACATACATAGTCTAATCAAAGTGATCTTATCAAGTAATATAATAAAAGCTCCCTTAACTTAATTTAGTGCAATCAAAGGGTCCCAAAACCACAGGAATGGATTAGTTTAAGAACATATGCAGCTTGGGGGCTTGCAGGGCGGAGGGTGTGTGGACATCGATTTGGAGAGAGAATGGTGGAGGTGGTACTTGCTAAAGGTAGAATTTCGGGTTACAAGTACAGAGGTGGGAAGCTGTGGGCTGGCGGGACCCTTCCCCCTGACCCTTGGTTGTGCGGTGGCATTCCTGGGCCCCATGATGCCCGGATGTGTGGTCCCCAGGTCCGTGTCCCCCGAGCCCCCACAGCCCGTGTTCCATAGACCTACGTGCCCTGGGTCTGCAGAGTCCCGGACTTCCCTTACCCAAGTCTAGCGCTCCCAAAGGTCCGGGATTGCCTTAGCCCTCCACTTTTGGACTGACTCCGTGGGTGGGAGGGATTCGGTGGGGGGTTCGGTAGGGGGGCCTAGCTAGTGTGGGTTCGAATTTCTGGTGTTTCCCCGCCCCCCATTTTCTTTTCTTTTTTTGCGCATGAAGGAGCATACGGCTGGCTTGGGGAGAGTCTGGGAAGAGAGGAGTGGCAAATTTGCTGAGCAAGACTGATTCACCTAAATACCCTGGGATAGGAAACTTGGCCTGGGAGAAGGTGGAGTCAGAAAATCAGCAAGTCCTCTCATAGCACACCTAAAGGAGAGGGACTGTAGGAGGGGCTTTCCAAGCTTCCAATAGCATACTTGGGGTTCCTGGTAAGGTGTGAGTGCTCTCTCCCTGGAAATTAAGAGTCATTGTCTTCTGTGTGGAGCTGGTTCAACAAGGACCCACTTGACTCTGCTACCAGACCTCTCGGGCAGCTTTCCTGCTGCCTGGGAGGGAGGGAAGTGAGGAAGGGAGAAAAGGAGGAATGTCAGATACGTAAGCGTTTTATTTAACTACAAACAGGATTCCTTGCTTGAAATTTTCCATAGTATTGGGTTCGTTTTTCCTTCTTCTTTATCCCCCCAAGGCCCTTTTTTCTTTCTTTCTCTTTTTTTTTTCCTTACTTACTTCCCCACTCCCTTTTTTTTCCTCTTTCTTTCTTTCTCTGCTTTCTTATTCTTCTTACATTAAGTCCTGCAGGGAGAGCTTCACATTTGCTATATTCCTCATCCTCCATTTACTCTTTTCTATGTGTATTGATTTTGGCCACCAACTCTATTCCCTTTCCTCTACATCTTTCTATCCTCCATCATTGATTGTTTCTCTTACATTACACCTCTCTTTGTTTGCCCCCCTATTTTTTGACTTTTTATTTCTAATACCTTTGTTCTGTTTTCTGCCTTACATTCACTCTTTATATTATTGTCCTCTCTTTTCTCTTTCCCTCTATCCTGAACACACAGGCCTTTTAATTCACACTGTATTCCTCCCCATATTCAGATTTTTACCTTCTCTACTTATCTTACTGTTATAACTCTACATACCTTACAAGAGTCTAATATCCATTCTCCTATATCTCATATGGTTCCTCTGTTAATATTTACTATCAATACTACTATTATTCATTTTCTTATTCCTTTTGCTTTCTCTGGCCCTAATATTTTCCTTTACGTGAACTTAGCCAATTACAGGGAAATAGAATAAGAAGAACAAAGTGACAAAGAGAAGACTTAACACACATGCAAAAACAACAACTAATTAAACTCCAAACTAGACAAAGAAGCTAAGCAACTGACTAAACCCATCAAGATAAAATGATGACCAGAGAGCAACAAAAAACTACAAACCAAACCAATAATCAGGAAAACATGCCCCAATCCAATGAACAAACTAAAAAACAGGAAGAGGAGCAGAACATCAAAGAAGTAATTAAAGATCTCAAAACATATATTAGGGACCAATTTGATGATGTGAAGGAAGAGAGAATATGAAGAAAACAATTGGAGAGAATACAGAAGAAATTGCAATCATACACAAAAAGATAACAGATGTGATGGTGATGAACAGCACAATTCAAGAAATAAAATATACACTCTCAGCAAATAACAGCAGACTCGAAAATGCAGAGAAGAGATTCAGTGATGTGGAAGACAGTACATCTGAAATCAAACAGATAGTAGAACTGGTCAATAAAAAGAAAAAATCCAGCAGGGGCTTAGGGACCTGAATGACAATGCAAAATGCACAAACATATGTATTACAGGCATCCCAGAAGGAGAAGAGAAGGGAAAGGGGACAAGAAGTGGTGCTGGAGGAAATAATGGCTGAAAACGTCCCAAACCTATTGAGGGAGATGGATGTACATGTCCAGGAAGCACAATGCACCCCAAACAGCATAATCCCAGCAGACCTACCCCAAGATGTATACTTGTCAAGTTATCCAATGCTCAAGACAAAGAGAAAATACTAAAAGCAGCAAAAGAAGAGAACCATCACAACAAAGGAGGCTCCATAAGATTCAGTGCTGATTTCTCATCTGAAACCATGGAGGCAAGAAGACAGTGCTATGACATAGTCAAGGTACTAAAAGAAAAAAATTTCCAACCGAGAATACTCTGTCCAGCAAAGTTAGCATTCAAAAATGATGGAGAGTTCAAAATATTCACAGATAAACAAACTAAGAGAGTATGCCAATAAGAATCCTGCCCTTCAAGAAATACTACAGGGAGTTCTGCAGGAAGAAAGAAAAAAACAAGACAGACAGAGTTGGAGGAGAGCGTAAGAGCAACTAAAAAGACAAAAACAGAAAAAGGAAATCAAACAGAATAGGACAAACACAAATCCAAAGAAAATATGGCTAATATAAGTAATTCCTTGAAAGTAATAGCACTGAATGTCAGTAGATTAAACTCACCTGTCAAGAGAATCAGACTGGAAAACTGGATAAGGAAATATGACCCATCTATATGCTGTCTGCAAGAAACACATCTTAGACCCAGAGATTCAAGAAGGTTGACAGTGAATGGCTGGAAAAAAATCTTACAAGCAAACAATAACCAAAAAAGGGCAGGAGTAGCTATATTAATATCAGACAAAATAGACTTTAAATGCAAAAGAATTGTGAGAGACAAAGACAGACACTACATATTAGTGAAAGGGATAATCTTTCAAGAAGAAAGAGCAATCATAAACATTTATGCTCCTAACAAGGGTGCCTCCAAATATGTGAGGCAAACACTGGAAAAACTAAATGAAGGAATAGATGCCTCTACAATTATAGTGGGGGACTTTAATACACCACTATCAACTTTGGACAGAACATCTCAAAAGAGAATCAATAAAGAAACAAAGATTTTGAACAATATATTAGAGGAGTTGGACCTAACTGACATATACAGAACATTACACACAAATGCAGCAGGATATACATTCTTCTCAAGTGCACATGGATCATTCTCCAATATAGACCACATGCTAGGACACAGAGAAAGTCTCAATGAATTCAGAAATATAGAAATCATACAAAATAATTTCTCTGACCACAGTGGAATGAAGCTGGCAATCTGCAAGGGGCAGAGACCCAGATTTGGCACCAAGATTTGGAAGTTAAACAACACACTCTTAGAAAAACAGTGGGTCAAGGAGGAAATCTCAAAAGAAATTAATAACTACCTTGAAACTAATGAAAATGATAATACAACATATCCAAACTTATGGGATGCAGCAAAAGCAGTACTGAGAGGGAAATTTATAGTCATAAATTCATACATCAAAAAAGAAGAAAGAGCTAAAGTTGAAAAACTAAATGCACACTTGGAGGAATTAGTTAAAAAACAACAAACTAACCCCAAAGGAAGAAGAAAGAAAGAAATAACAAAGATCAGAGCAGAACTAAATGAAATAGAAAGTAAGAAATCACTTGAAAAAAATAAATAAAACCAAGAACTGGTTCTTTGAGAAAATCAATAAAATTGACAAACCCTTAGCTAGGTTAACAAAGAAAAAAAGAGAGAAGATGCAAATACACAAAATAAGAAATGAGAAAGAAGCTATCACCACTGACCCCACAGAAATAAAGACTATCATAAAAGGATATATTCCAACAAAAATGACAATTCAGAGGAAATGGACAAATTCCTAGAAACACATAGGCAGCCTACATTGACAAAAGAAGGTGTTGATGATCTCAACAAATCAACCACAAGTAAAGAGATGGAATCAGTCATTAAAAACCTCCCAACTAAAAAGAGCCCTGGGCCAGACAGCTTCACATGTGAATTCTACAAAACATTCTTGAAAGAACTAACACCAATCTTGCTTAAACTCTTCCAAAAAATTGAAACAGAAGGAACATTTCCTAACTGATTCTATGATGCCAACATTACTCTAGTATCAAAGCCAAACAAAGACACCACAAGAAAGGAAAATTACAGACCAATCTCTCTAATGAGTCTTCACGTGAAAATCCTTAACAAAATACTTGCTAATCATATTCATCAACACATTAAACAAATTATACACCATGACCAAGTGGGATTCATTCCTGGTATGCAAGGATGGTTCAACATAAGAAAATCAATTAATGTAATACACCACATAAACAGACTGAAGGAAAAAAATCACATGATCATATCTATAGATGCAGAAAAAGCATTTGACAAAATACAGCACACTTTCTTGATAAAAACACTGCAAAAGATCAGAATAGAAGGAAACTTTCTCAACACGATAAAGAGTATATATGAAAATCCCACAGTAACATCATTTACAATGGTGAAATCCTCAAATCTTTCCCTCTAAGACCAGGAACAAGACAAAGATGCCCACTATCATCCCTCCTATTTAATATAGTCTTAGAAGTACTTGCTCGAGCACTGAGGCAAGAGCCAGACATAAAAGGCATCCAAATTGTAAAGGAAGACATAAAAATTTCACTATTTGCAGATGATATGATCCTATATATAGAAAACCCTGAGAAGTCTACAACAAAGCTTCTAGAACTTATAAATGTGTTCAGTAAAGTCACAGGTTACAAGATAAATGCACAAAAATCAGTAGCATTTCTGTACATCAATAATGAGCAATCTGAGTAGGAAATCAGGAGTCAAATATCATTCACAATAGTAAAATAAAAAATCAAATACCTAGGGATAAATTTAAGTAAAGACATAAAAGACTTTTACACAGAAAACTACACAACACTGTTCAAGGAAATCAAAGAAGACTTAAATAAATGGAAGAATATTCCCTGTTCATGGATAGGAAGACTAAATATTGTTAAGATGTCTAGCCTACCAAAACTGATCTACAGATTCAATGCAATCCCAATAAAAATCAACACAGCATTCTTTAAGGAACTAGAAAAACTAACTATGAAATTTATTTGTAAAGGAAAGAGGCCCCGAATAGCCAAAGACATATTGAAAAAGAAAAATGAAATTGGAGGAATCACACTACCTGATTTCAAAACATACTATAAAGCTACAGTAGTGAAAACAGCATGGTATTGGCACATGAATAGACAAACTGACCAATGGAATCGAATTGAAAGTTCTGATATAGAACCTCATATATATAGCCATATAATATTCGATAAAGCCACCAAACCCTCTCAACTGGGAGAGAATGGCCTATTCAACTAATGGTGCCTGGAGAACTGGATATCCATATGTAAAAGAATGAAAGAGGATTACCAACTTATACCTTTTATAAAAATCAACTCAAGATGGATCAAAGACCTAAATATAGGATCCAAGACAATAAAGACCTTGGAAAGCAAAGGAGGGAAGCATCTACAGGACCTTGTAATAGGAAACGGCTTCATGAACTTCACACCAAAAGCATGAGCAGCTAAAGAACAAATAGATAACTGGGACTTCCTCAAAATTAAAGCCTTCTGTACCTCAAAGTAGTTTATCAAGAAAGTGAAAAGAGAGCCTACACAATGGGAGAAAATATTTGGTAACCATACATCTGAAAGGAGACTTATATCTTGCATATATAAAGAACTCCTATATCTTGAAAATAAAAGACAAACAGCCCATTTAAAAAATCGGAAAAAGATTTGAACAAATACTTCTCCAAAGATGATATACAAAAGGCTGAAAAACACATGAAGAAATGCTCAAAATCCCTAGCTATTAGGGAAATGCAAATCAAAGCAGCAATGAGATACCATCTTACTCACATAAGACTGGCAGCTATCAAAAAATCAGAAGACTACAACTGTTGGAGAAGATGTGAAGGAATGGGAACACTCATCCACTGCTGGTGGGAATGCAGAAGGATCCAGCCATTCTGGAGGAAAGTTTGGTGGTTTCTCAAAAACCTAGCTACAGATTTGCCATATGACCCAGCAATTCCACTGTTGGGTATAGACCCAGAAGATCTGAAAACAAGGACACAAAGTGATATATGCATAGCAATGTTCATAGCAGCATTATTCATTATTGCCAAAAGTTGGAATCAACCCAAATGCCCATCAACAGATGAATGGATAAATAAAATTTGGTATATACATACAATGGAATACTACTCAGCTATAAGAACAAATACAGTACAAACACATGTGATAACATGAATGAATCTTGAGAACCTTATGTTGAGTGAAGCAACCCAGGCATTGAAGGACAAATACTACATGACCTTTCTGATATGAAATAAGTACACCAGCTGTCTCAGAGAGCTAGAGACTGGATGATAAACTTTAAGGTAGTTGGAGGGCAGAGGAAGGTTGTGAGCTGACACCCACTTGGGTGAAATCTATGATAACCTGGAGGTAAGTATTTGTACAGGAAAGGGATAAAATGGGGGCATAGGGGTAACTTAGGGTGGGGCTGCATGGGCTTTAGGAGCGCTAGGGATGGGAGGATGGGTCAGATTGACCAAGAAATTGGGAGAGGGTGAGGGGAACATTTGATTATGGGAGACTGTCAGGTATGTGGTTGAAATTGTGGTACAGAGAAAACTCTTTAGAGAATGTAATATGGAAAGTTGCCTGTTTGGGATGCTTGGGGAGGGGGACATCTGACACAGGGTAAGCTTCTGGGGAGTGTATGAATGCTCATTTTGTCATAGTGGATTATATCATTGGATGGAGACCCATACAATGAGAGTGAAGGTATACCCATATCCTGGGGAGGACTGATGTTCTCAAACAGAGGGAATTGTATCTCTTGAGAGAATTGGTGGCTCCCAATGGGTTAGGGCAGTCAAGTATGTGAAGCTCTCAACATTTTTGCAGGTATCTCTGAATATGGTCCCTCAAGTAATGAAGATTGATTGTCATGGTGGGCCCTGAGGGAAGGGGGAAAGAGGTGTTGAATACATGAAATCAGGGTAACTGTGGGGCAATGGAAGTGTTCCACAAGATCATGCCATGATGGATATAGGTCATGTTAAATTACACCAAAAATGTATAAAAGTCTATAGACTAAAATGTAAACCATAATGTAAAACATAAGATAACTAAAAATTAGAAAATTGTATAGTCTAAAATATAAACCATAATGTAAACCCAAATGGAACCATGTTTGAAAACTATCATTTCAATATCTGTACATTAGCTGCAACAATATTAATATGAACATGTAAAAAGATCACTGTTGGGGAAGGGACAAAGTGTTTGATGTTGGATATGTGGGAGTACCATATATTGTATATGTGTATTACTTTGACCTAAAACGTATGTCAAGAGAAACTTAATAATCAGGAAAAAATAAAAGAAAGAAAGGAGGTAGACACTGAGGAAGAAATGGAAGAAATTGCCTTGCCACTGTACATACAGGACAAAATGAAAGGCAGAATGTCAAAAACAAAGCTTTTTCATTTTTTCATTTCTTTGATACCCCAATTTATTTTTCCTTTATTTAATTTTTCTAAATTTCTATGTATTCTATATCTAACCTTTAAACCTATCACTATATTCCATTTTTCTATTAAGGGAACCTGGCAATATATTGGGCTTCCTTTTTGAAGAAGTTTTGGACTACAGAGAGGTTCAACTATGGCGAGGGAGGAGCACTTCTGTGGGGGTGTCATTGGTGGGCTGCACACGGTTGGGAGGGAGTTCTCCAGGGCATGTCATAGAAAGGTTTGGATATATTCATAGTGGTTTCATTTGGAAATGACAGCTGAGAGAGTGCTGAATTCTTGACCAGGAGAACTCTATCACATTCCCCAATGGAACAACAACAATCCCCCAACTGCAATAGCAAAGACCAATAAAGATGGATGGTCCAACAAGGAGCCCTTGATACTGATGGCTCCGATTACGAGCCTATGTGCCTGAAATGTGAACTAGGCCTATAGCTGTGGGGTGCCTAAGAGTTACCTCCTGAGAGCCTCCATGTTGCTCAAATGTGGTCACTCTGTAAGCCAAACTCAGCATATAGATGCATTGCCTTCCCCCCAGCATGGGACATGACTCCCAGGGATGAGCCTCACTGGCACCAAGGGATTACTACCAAGCACCAGCTGATGATGTAACTACAAAAAGACCATGAACAAAGAGGTCAACTCAGACCAGCAGAATATCTCAACCTACGTGTAATATCAGGTGTTAAAAACTGCTTTTTGACTTTGGATAAAAAGGGGGAAATGGAAAGGACAAGTGAGTTTATATGGCTAAGAGTCTCCAAAAAAAGAGTCAGGAGGTCATCAGGAGTGATGCTTATGTTTGCCTCAGCAGGGTACCAGAGACAGCCAAGGTAGATGGATACCCAGGTGCTGGTTCTCCTGAAGGCTGCAGTGACCCACAGGTTCTATGGTCATGGCAGATGGCTCTGGAGTTCAGGGCCATGTCAGTTGGCCCTACTTTGGAGTTTCTGTTCCTGAGTGTTATGGAGTTGGGACTCAGATATAACCTTTGTACACATGCCTCTTCTCTCACTTTTACCGGACCTGTGGTTGGCATTTGGGTTGGTGTATACTCAGGAGACCTGAATCTCTGAACTGTCCATGTGACAGCCAGGCCCTGGGTCTCAGCAGACTTGGAGCTCCTACCCTCTGGTTTCTTAGACTTACCCTAGCCAGCTGACAGGGAGGTGAAGAGGGTCAATCACCACACCAGGGAGTCAAGAGAGCCTACAGCTGCAAGCAGGAGAATTGCATCCATCATCCATGTGGAATCTAAATTCCCTCTTGATGTAGAGGGGGATTGGACATAGCCATCCCAGGTCCACAAGATGGAGGAATAGAGTATGAATTAGAATGGATTTACTGGTGCTCTGCTGGGGAACTATTATGATTAGTAAGGGAAGAAATTGTAGTAGTGATGTGGAGAGGGTGGCCACAGTGACTGCTGATGGTCGGGAGAGGGAAGAAGAGATATGGTGTGGGGGTATTTTCAGAATTTGGAGTTGTCCTAGGTGGTGCTTCAGGGATGGATGCTGGACATTGTGTGTCCTGTTGTGGCCCACTGGGTGGACTTCGGGAGAGTGTGGACTACAATGTGGACCACTGCCCATTTGGTGCAGCAGTGATCCAGAATGTATTCACCGGGTGCAGTGGATATGCCACAATGACGGAAGAGTTTGTTGATGTGGGAGGGGTGGTGTGGTGGGGTGAGGGGTATATGGGGACCTCATATTTTTTGAATGTATCATTTAAAAGAAAATAAAGAAGAAGAAAAAAAGAACATATACATTTTTTTCTGGGATTCTCAAAATTCAGTGTCACAGACCACAGAGGGATTTCTGATGGACAATTCCATAATCTCTTTCTGCACCTTTTTTAGTTCAGGCTGTTGCGGTTTCAACCAGAGGCAATAAAAACTATAACCTTTCCTAAAGATAGGAAATACTTTGCAAGATACATTTTTGGTGATTTCATCAGAATGTAAAGTCTGACTAATTTTTTATAAATATGCAGAATGCCTGAGTAAAGCCCAAAATCCATTGAATGATTTTGAGAAGGCAGATGTTGCAAATTTCCATAGTAGGGTGCTCATGAGCAGATCACGTGGAGATGGGAGCCCACAGCAGCAGAGAGGGCTCCAGAGACTTTGTGGGAGAGTTTCATGGCATCAGAAGGGTTATGATTTTCCAGGGAATTAAAAGTGACAGAAATCATTCAAATGACATCTTCTGACAGTCCACTATGCTACCAATTTCATTTAAAACAATAAATAAATCTTAATTTGAAGCTCAGTGGTAAGCAAGCAATTAAGTGGGAAATTGCAGCTGCTCAAGAAGTTAATTTATTAGATTTCTAGATCAGAGCTTAAGCCAAAAGAAGTGCAAAATTCTGTAAAGATCAACCAGGTTCTTCATGACAATATAGCCTTGACTCATTTAGAAATGAACCCCCAAATGCAATGTGGCACATGTGTGATATGCCACAGTGGTAGCTTGAGCAACTGCAAACAGTGGACTCCAGGGGGAATCTGTTGAGCAAAAGATAAGGATGGTGGAAGAAGAAATTGGCAAAGCTGGGAAGAATGGGACAAAGTTACAGAGGAACATAAACTTCATGGCCAGAAAGTAATTTTATCCATTTATTAAATAAACACACATGACACATTTTTATAAGTCTGTTTTGGGAACAGTGCTAAATCTTAGGAATATGAAAAATAATTGTATAAGATAATATATTGTTTCTCTTCTTGACAATCTCTCGGTTTAGAGAAGGATCCAGACACAAGAAGAGATATTTACCTTACCACCGAGGCAATACCAAGATGTCATAGGTGCCCAGTGCAGAGAGAGCTACCAACCCACAAACTGGAGAATTTCTAAAGGAGTTATGCAAGCAAAGTGACCCTTGAGGAATATTATTCTTAATGTCAGTTATATAATAAATTGGAATAGGCAAGGCTGAAGGGAGAAAAATCTCCAGAATGCTCATTCAGGTTCCAATGAGGTACGGTTTAAAGAAATAATATTTGACATTAGAAATGGACTTCATGAATATTCAAGGAGAAATATGATTTCCCACCCACTCCATTGCACTAATAGTTTCTTAACACAGAACCAGAGATAACCAAATCTACAGTTCTCTGTCTCACCTTTCACGAGAGCTCCCATTACATATAGCATATATTTATAAATATTTATTGATTTAATTCATCAAACCACCCTCATTCAACAATTATGTGTTAATCATTTAATACATTCCAGGAACTAAGCTAAGAAATATTAGGAAAAAATGAATACTATAAGGATCCCATCCAATAGGAACCACTAGTTGAATGGCTTTTTTGTTGTTGTTGTTTGTTTTTAATCAGTCTAAAGACTTGGTGTCATTTACCCAAAGCCTGGTGCTATCAAATATCATTTACCATGGGATCATGTTGGGAAGTAACATGATGAAGTGGAAAGAGCCTGCTTTACCTAGACCGTCGTTCTCACACTCGAGCGTATATAGAATCACCTTGAGGGCTTTTTGAAACAGGGATTGCAGATCCCACCCCAGAGTTTCTAATTTAGTAATTCTGGCGTGGAGGCTGAGAATTTGTAATCCTAACAATTTCCCTGGGCATGCTGATGCTGCTGAGAACCTGTGAAGACATTTCTTCTTTCCCATTACTCTAGCTCTAAGAAGCTATCTGCTCTTTTCAAAACTAGTAACACCAGAAGTTGAATTTTTTATGTTTTAATTCTCTGCTTAATATATGGCCTTTTCTCTGCTTAGAACTGACCCTGTTATATTTCTTTGGAATTTCTTTCTTGCTAAGAGGTAAGTATTCACTAAGTAGTAGTTGATGTATGAAGTGTTAAGGTCTCCAGACCCAGATTAAGAGAGGCAGCCCTTAAGTTGAGGGTGGGCAAGTTCAAGAGCAAACTCTCATGAGGCACTCACCAGATAAGTGCTCTGCGTTATGTCTTGGACATAAGTGGCCTAGGGAAGAAGACAGCCTTTATCCAAGGGTTTGGGCCCCAAAAGCTCAAAGAAAGAACTCCCATGTGTAAACTGTAACAAAATACATTGATCAGCACAATTTCCTGAAGGTCATTTGGCTTAAAAAAATAGCAGCTTAGGCTCATTTTAAGTGGGGGTGGGGGTTCTACATGTCTCACTAGATACAATGAAGCTCACTCTACTCAAATTATGAGGGAAATCGATCTCTCTTTAAACATGTGTCTGAGCATGGGAGGTCCGCAATTCAAACCCTGGGCCTCCTTGACCTGTGTGAAGCTGGCCCATGCGCAGTGCTGATGCGCGCAAGGAGTACCGTGCCACGCAGGGGTGTCCCCTGCGTAGGGGAGCCCCACGCGCAAGTAGTGCGCCCTGTAAGGAGAGCCGCCCAGCGCGAAAGAAAGTGCAGCCTGCCCAGGAATGGCACCGCACACACGGAGAGCTGATGCAACAAAAAGAAACACAGATTGCCGTGCTGCTGACAACAGCAGAAACGGACAAAGAAGACGCAGCAAATAGACACAGAGAACAGACAACCAGGGTAGGAGGGGAAGGGGAGATAAATAAATAAACAAATCTTAAAACAAACAAACAAACAAACAAACAAAACACGTGTCTGAGGACACTGCTGCAAGCTGGAAGACCCGAGGCACCATGAGAGCAGACAGGTTTCATTTGGGCAAGCTCTGAGGAAGCGGAGAAAGATCTGGGAGAACTTTGCATGAGCAGGATTTCTACTTTGAGAGAATGAGAATGGACTGATTCTTATCCGACTTATTCATCTCAAGCCCAAAGCTTGGCACATAAGAAGAGTCCATAAATACTTTGAATGTGAATTATTGTAGAGAAAAAAGAGCCAAGATTTGTTGGATTTTACTCATGATCCTGCAATTCATTTTGGTCTCAAAACATTCCATAGTCAAAAGGCTATAATCTTGGCTATCCATATATACTTCTCTTAATTTTCCATAATAAGTCCTTAGCAAGTGTAAAGTTGTTGAAAAGTGAACATGCAGTGTCCTGTAGAGGAAATATATTATATAAGAAATTTTTTCCAAGATGCTTGGTGATTCTAAACACCATCAGACCTATCTGTAAAACCTTGCTTTTCCAGATGGTAAATGAAAGGTTTTACAAGCACTTCTTTTTCCAGTGTTGAAGAGCTTTAATTTTTTTCATTTTATAAAATGCTGATATTCCAGCAACTCAAAATAGTGCAACATGAAAACTTGCTGGTCTGCTTTTTGTTAGGATAAAGAAAACAACTTGTTTGGCACAAGTCATTGATTTTCCAGCTAAATGAGCAATAAAGGTTCTGAACTTTTAGAGAAGTACCAAATCAAAACTCAGTAGATCCTACACACTCAGCCCAGAGGCCAGAAATATTTATAACATGCAGTTCTTAATGACCAGATGGAAAGGTGAAGGAAGCTACTGATTATTTCTGTATTTTGCAGCCTATAGATAAAGGCATCAACACCGAAGCAATGGTGAAAAAAACATTTAAATTTTTGACTAAAATGTATTTGTCTATAACATAGGAGCCCCAAACTAGCTGCTTCAAATACTTTATTTTATAATAATAACTACTACTACAACAACTACTTTTGGAATATTAGTATTTTTCTCTATCTTGGGCATTATGCTAAGACATTTACTTGAATTAACTAATTTTCTTCTACCACAAGTCTAAAATATGTTCTAAAACCCCCATTTCACAGAGAGAGAAAACTAAGGATTTGAGAGGATAATCAGCTTCCCCAAGTGAATAAAAACCGACATGGGATCAAAACTCAAATCTGTCTAACTACAAAATCGGTACCCAGGCACAAGATCCTAACTTTTAAAGAGACTCCTATATAAAACATAAAGACATGCTATAGGGTTACATCCCAGGAGTCAAAGAACAAACACTATCTTAGTTTGCCACAGGGCTGCTGATGCTAAGTACCAGGAATAAGTTGACTTTTATATGGGAATTTTATTTAGGGTAAAAGTTATGAAATATCCAGATGAAAGCACTAATAGAGAAACTTTCTCACCAAAATCAGCTACTGGTGGTCTTGGTGTCCTTCCACAAAGTGAAACAAGATGGCCGTCAATCTCTGCCAAGGTCCCTGCCTTCCCCTCAAGGGTCACCATCTCCCAGAGTTCACCTGTGGATGATCAAGCATATAGTAGGGCTTGTTTTCTCAGCCTCGAGCTGCTCCGTGGGCCTAGGCTCTTGGGGCCTCTTTCCATGCTTCTGTGCTCTGCTGACTCCAGACCCTGGAACCTCTTTCAGCCTCTCCAGGTTTCTCAGTTTTTCTACAGTCCTCTCTCTCATATGGCAGGATAAAAATAGTAGCTTCCTTTATCTCTGTGTGTCTTGCTCTGTGTCTCCATTTATATAAAGGCCCAGGAAGAGGGTGGAGACCCAACCTGAGTCATGCCTCACTGACATAGTTCAATCAAAAGCCCTCTAACCAAGTGATACAATCAGGGCTCCTTAACAGAATCTAATGCAATCAAAGGGTCTCACACACAAAGGAATGGATTAATTTAAAAACATAATCTCCTTCTGGGATTCATCAAATTCAAAACTGTTACATATAATATTTCTAATTATTTATTTAAATTTATATTTTTATATTCTTCTTTTCAAACCCAACAGCCCACTTTGATCCTTCCATGACTCTGGATAAATGGTTCAATAACATACTTTAGGGAAATACAAAAATAAAAACTGTAGTCACTTTTAAACATCCAAACATGACTTATTTTTGTTATTAATGTGTCCAGTGAAATGACCAAAATCCAAACTTATTTCACCACTGAAACTTCTTTCAACCACCAAGGTTTCACCCATTCAGGTTTGTGGATCCTGAGACATATACAACTTGGGGATAGGGCTTATTTACAAAAACAGCTAAAAAATTAGATCCAAAAGTGACTATTTATTTAGGACAAGAAAAGAATAACAACAAATTATTACTTCCTTGAAGAATCAGTACCTTTTCCTTTCTGAAATCTCTTTACGTAATTTAATAGGAACTCTTTTACACAATGTCTTCTTGATTGGACATAAGGCTATTTCTCAATTTAACCCTCTGTCTCTGGTCCACCCATGTGCTAAAACCTCAGGCATCTCAAGACACATCTCATACTAGTTATCATGACCTTCATCTCAGTTCTTGCACTTCTCACCTTCCCTCCACAAACCAAAGCGGGGAAAAATAAAGACATGGGAAGAAGTCTTTTCTTAAAACAGACTCTGGCCATATCAAGTACTAAATGTTAGGGAAAAAAACAAATAATTACATAATAATTCATATCTGGAAACTGACTCCTTACCATAAATACTGCAAATTTTAAAAAATAGCAATCCTGAAGGCAAAAGAGATCCAAACCGACAGCAAATATTTATGATGTTTCCTTGAAAGATCACCTCCATCAAAGTAGAGACAAATCCATATGTATTGCTCAAGATTTCAAATGTGTGAGTGGAAGATCAAAGCTATGAGAAAAGTAACATCTCAGCGTAGTGTGTATGTAATCCGTCATTTTCAAACCAGTTACTTCATAACATCTGCTGATATCTATACACAATAACTACAATTATTAATTTTTATATCAATGCCTATTAACTCTAATTCTTACAACAAATCAACAAGATGGACATAGTTTTACCTATCTTGCAGATGAGGAAATTGAACTTCGTCCAGTATAAAGTGTCCACTGTATGTCAAACAGCTGTAGGTGAACACTATGTTCAAATACTGACCATGCCAACTCCAGACAAAGGTCATTTATTTCGAAGCATCTATGTGTCAGGTAGTATGTTAGGTGCTGAAGGTATGGTGAACAAGACATAGTGTGTCACTGAATTCTGGGGGCATACATAAAAATGGGAGAGAGAGATAAAAGACACAACTGTATTTTTTTAAAATTTTAATTAAAAATTGTTAGGTGTTCTGACATATACAAGTGTTTGGGAAAAATAATCATAGCAACTATTTAATCAACACTCATTGCAAACAACAAGAATTAAGCAAAAAACTGAGAAGATAGTTATAGATGGTCCAATATCTTACAAGATAGTAAGGAATTACTAACCCACACATGCAAAAAAAAGAAAACTGAGAACCAAGAAACACACATGAAAATGGGTGCTGTTTTTTCACAATTTGCGTTCCCACTGTTCCATTAAGTTGTCCAAAGCAAAGTTTGAAAATCAGTTTTCCTTTTATTGGGTTTAGGAGGCAAGGGGGTCAGAAATCACAAGATGGAGATTCTGACATGACCTAGTAACTCAGGAATACGTAAGGCAAAGTGATCAAGAGGAGAAGGAAGAGGAGGGAGCCAGTCCTTAGGAGGAATGATAGCCAGGGCTCAAAACACATAGATCTGCCAGTAAGCCTCCAGCCTTGAATTTGTTTTAAGGTGTACCTGAGCTAGTACTTAACCCAGAAACCTGGATCAAACTCCTTTCTGAAGGAATAGATTTATTAAATTTTATTCAACATATTTCTACAATTAATTTTTCTAGTTTTACTAATAATTTTATTTAAATAAGATACAGGTACTTCTATACGGAAAAAATAGAAAACAAAAGCTCCACATTTCCTTGGGTAAAGCCATGTTGTAAGGTAACCTGAATACTGTTCAGTGCCATGGTTATAATTAAACAGTACAACTCTATACAAAGATGTTTAAAATTTTTAAAAATTTCTACAACTATATGTTTCACAACAACTTCTGTGAAATTTACATGGCAAAGCATAAGCTTTAACACATTTGATTCAAAACTTCAATATATGCTAAGAACAAATGTACAACACAAATAAAATTCAATTTCCCATGAGGAAAAAAAAGCACTTTACTATAAATATCATACATCAGAGTTCATCAATGAAAGAGCACATTCAGTCCATCTTTCTGAAATTGATATTGATTCTATTTACATCTTATTTGGACAAAAGTAGACATAAGATCAACACATTATATAAAGCTAAACTAGGTACCAGAAGTTAAATGAACTCATATTTATCTTATGGAGATAGCATTTTTCTCCCTTTAACCATAATCTACAAAATATAGTCTTCTCATCACATCTGAGATTATTAGGGTTAAAGGTATATGCTGCTGAAAAGATTACTTAAAAGGCTTCCTTGTGAAAATGACAAAAGTAAACTGATTCCTTTTCTCCATGGCATTCTCGTACAATATAATACTGACTAATTTAAGAGAGCCAGAATGCACCTTCAGGAAAGAATATTAATGTAAACATTGGTGGGAAGAAGAGAATCACGATCATGATAAAATAATACAAAGAAGGCACAAACACAAACATACACACACATCAATTTTTCTTTTAAAAAATCAGTGCTACTGCTTTCTTCTCTATCATCTTACAAACAACTTCCTTAGGAAAAAAAAACAGAATGAAAACCTAGGAATGACTGAAAGGAACTGAAATGCTATTGTAAATGTAGGCACCTTGCTTTGCTAATTAAAAAAACAAAACAATACTACCTTTATTGACCTGAAAGCATTGCAATAAAATTACAAAAGCTTCCTTTTGCACTTGGATATGCTCTCTGTGCTGCAGAAAACTATATCATTCACTAACCAAACAGGAATATCTAGGACTCTTTCTATACTTTTTAAAGAACTTAAGTCAAGTCTGCAAGTTCAAGGCTATTTACTTGGGTTTATACTCTACTTGACATATTCAAAAATCTTTGCATGATAGCACTATGAAAGGCTTATATGCGAATAGCTTTTATAAGCTCCAACTAGCCTGCTTACTAACATTACATTAATTCTGAGACCTGTGTATTCTCAGTCTATATGTGACTAGAGTTCATGCACCTAAACTGCCTGAGGAAACAAAACTCAAAAGTGTGTCATTTTTTAACCTGCAAATTAAAGAAATTCCAAAAGAGAAACTAAACATTGATTTGCCTTTAGCTTAAACAGTAATGATTAATTTTCACATGAAATGACTAGCACAGAGTCAGAGATAAACAAGTTAGAAAGGGGACAAAGATACTGAGAGCAAAAGGAGAAAAACAGATGAGAAGCTGTCCCTCAAAATATTTAGATGTTGAGTTACTAGTCTGTAAGTGATCTTACTATATTTCAAAAAGACAAGATTGAAAATATCAAAGAGAATGTGAAACTATAAAATATACTATAGTAACATAAAAAGACTGAAACAAAGCTTGTAGGCCTAAAATACATTAACCAAAATCATTCTCTTAAAGGATATGTTTAGATTAGACATAGCTATAAAGGAAATTTTGAAATTAAAATATAAATTAGAGGAAATCACCCAGAATATAGCAGAAAAAGGAGAAAAAGATACTAAATACAGACAAGTATGAAGAGATATAGTAGAAATAGAAGGATTTAACTTTCCTTAAAAATTGACGTCCCAGAAGAGTAGACAAAAATCAATGAGGTACCATTTGGAGAGATAATGGCTGAGGGTTTTCCTTAACAAAACAAAGACGTCTATCCTCAGATTCAAAAAACTCAATGACACTTAAATATGATAAATAAAAATAATAAATAATTACCTAGATACATCAGAATGAAACTGCTGAATATCAAGTCAAAGAGAAAATCTTAAGAGGAGCAGAGATTTTTTAAAAAGACAGAATACTTTTATTGAACATTTAGAATTGCGACTGACATCTCCAAAGTAATACAGCCAGGCAGAAGACAGTGGGCTGATATGGATCCAAAAGAAAATAATTGCTAACTTAGAACACTATATACAGGAAAATATCCTACAAAAATGATATAAAGATATTCTCAGAGACAAAACAAAAATATAAGTGCAGCAGACTGAACTAGACAAAACCAAAGAAGTACCTCAGGAATTTAAAAGGAAAAACAATCCTGTTAAAAGATATGAGATGATAGGAGATGATAATCAAAGAAAGATAAAGTTAGGGTAAATCTAATTGAAATTTTATCAGCATGAAATAACGATATGTTGGTATGTTTGCGATTATATTTTACATATTCTGAATACTAACAAGGATATCATTTTTTTCTTATGTTTATCAACATTCATGATGCTCTTCTGATAAATGTCTGCTCATAACTTTTGCCCAGTTTTTAATTCAATATTTGTCTTTTTGTGATTTATTATTTATTTTACATGTTTTAAAAGTATGTTCTCCCTATTTTTGTCTTGCTTTCACTTATTTTGTGCGTTGATGAAAAGAGATGTTATTTTCACAAAGTCATATTTATCAGTCTTTTCCTTTATATTTAAAACTTTTACTTTGACATTTAAGTAATCTTTTCATCTAAATGTTTAAAAAGTAAGATTTTTTGTTGACTTGGAATAAGACATTAGAGAGAAGAATTGGGGAAGAATTCTAGTTTTCCAGCTTGGATAAGTGGATGGCTGTTAATTCCATCCACTGAGAGAGAGTATACTGGGAGCAGTCTGGGTTCTCTAAAGGGAAGGGGAGGAAGATTATAAATTTAGTCTTGGTCATGTTTGGCTTGAGATGCCTTTGATTGTTACATGGTTGATAGATATAGCAAGTGGCAACCCTGTTATATGGATCTGGAACTCATAGAAGATATTAAGGATGAAGATATTATTTATGAAATATTTATATGGCAGTGGTAATTAAAATCATAGGTGTGGATGAGGATACCCAGGAAGAGAGAGAGTAGGATTTCTCAGCTAGGGGCAAATTTGGCACTGTCTGGAAATAGTTTTGGTTGTCATAGCTGTGGGGGGAGGATGCTACAGGCATCTAGTGGGTAGAGTCCAAGAATGCTGCTAAATATCTAACAAGGATGCACAGGACGGCCCCCTACAACAAAGAATCATCCAGGCAAAAATGTCAATTGTGCCAAGTCTGAAAAACTCTGAGATAGTGAGAAGAGAGACTAAGGCAAGTTTTGCATAGTATTTGGTGACAGTACAGAAGAAAGGAAACTTTCAAACAATACGAAAAAGGAGTAGTTAATGATTTAGGAGTGAAACCAAAAGTATGATGTTATGGTAGTTGTTTCACTGAGGTATCTACAGAGAAACAGAAACCAGGGGAGCTAACAGGGACGTGAGGAGGGCCAACTATACCAGAGAACCAAGAGAATCTGCAACTGCAAGGAGGAGAAGTCCATCCATCAGCCATGTGGGATCTAAGCCCCCTCTCTATTTAGAGGTGGAGTGGACATCACTATCCCAGGGTCCTCTGGATGGAGGAATATAATATGGATTAGAGTGGATTTACTGGTATTCTACTATAGAATTATTGTGACTCTAGCAATGGAAGAAACTGTGTCTTTGATGTGGAAATAGTGACTACGGGAGTAGCTGAAGGCAGGGAGAGTGAAGAAGAGGTGTGATATGGAGACATTTTCGGAATTTGGAGTTGTCCTGAATGGTATTGCAGGGACAGATGGAGGACATTAAATATCCTGCCATAACCCACTGAATGGACTGGGAGAGAGTGTAAACTACAATGTAAACTGTAATCCATGCTGTGAAGCAGTGCTCCAAAATGTACTCATCAAATGCAATGAATGTGCCACACTATTGAAAGAGGTTGTTCATGTGGGAGGGGGGTGGGGGCATGGGGAGTGGGGGTATAAGGGAACCTCTTATATTTTTTAATGTAACACTTTGTGTGATCTGTGTATCTTTTAAAAAGATAATAAAAAAGTGAAAAAATATATAATAATATATATTATATATTTTATATTAATAATATATATTATATAAAATATACTAATATATATTTTATATTTTAGAAGAATATATATAAAGAGATTTATTACTGAATAACATATATTAAGAGAGTTTTTTAAAGGAATTGGCTTATATGATGGTAGGGGCTGGCAAGTTCAAGATCTTCAGGCAGGCTGGCATGTTGGCAATTCCACAAAGGGGGATTAAGTCTTGAGTTCAAAATCCATAGGGGAGGCCAGCAGACTGGAAACTCAAGAGGAGTAGATGGTGTAACCTTGAAACAGAATTTCTTTTTCTCTCTGGAACCCTCAGTTCTTTGCTCTTAAAACCTCCAACTGATTGAATGATGCCTACCCAAATTCCAGAGAATGACCTCTTTTATTTAAGGTCAGCATATTTTAGAGGCTAATCCCATCTACAAAACACTTACACAACAACATCTAGGCCCATGTTATAATGTTAACTGAACATTACAACCTAGCAAGTTGACACATAAAATTAACCATCAAAGATTCCAAGGACAGAGAATGATCAATTGTGTAAAATGCTACAGTGAGTTCATTTAAGTTGAGGAAAACAAAATTTAAGGTAGACAGGCATAGTGTTAATGAAGGTTTTTGGTGGCATTACCAAGAGCTGTTTTGTTAGAATGATGAAGGCAAAGAAGGAGATGTCAGTTTAGAATGTGTCGAAGAATTAGTAGGAGATAATGGAATGAAGTTCGTAAGAATTGCCAGCTCTTGCAAGGTATCCAAGTCATGAATGGAAGAAATAAGATGTGGTGTGGAGCGAGAGGGTTTTTTTTCTTTTTGAAGAGAGAGATTTAAGAATAGTTAAGAGCCAAAGGAGCTGATACACATGAAGGATAGACAGGTACAAGAGAAACTTTGTTAGTGCCTGGAGGCAGAAGATGTGTGAGAACTGAAGGCCCAGAAAGAGAGGATGGCTTTAGGTAGGCAGAGGAACAGCTTTGCCTATATAACAGGCGAGAACAAAGGTAGGTTGTATTTAAATATAGGTGGGTGTGTAGGTATAGGATCAAGACTTCTAACTAACTGATTTTAGTTTTACTCTGAAGTAGGAGGCAAGTCCAGCTGCTCAGAATTGGGGAAGGAGTGACGGGTGAGATTGTGCAGAGGGGAGATGGTTTGTAATATGCACTGTGTTTAGTAGAAGAGTCAACTGATTAGAGAAATACAAGATCAACCATCTCTCTTCTTACTTCAGTCTCTGCCCCTCCATCCTTCCCTGCTCTCATTCTGTTTCATCTCTCAGTCTACCAAGCTGGAGTAAAAATATCTAATACCCAGGTGATGCCTGATTTATTTCTTAAATACCCAGTATAATGGATGTCCATCACACAAAGGACATAGCTCCACAGAGGACATTTGGGTAGAATATTTTTTCTCTGACATTGCTATGTTAGAATCAGTTTTTCACTCTCACTTTCTAACATCATATGGTAATTAGAAATATGATCAAATAAATTTTACCTAAACTCGTTATTTAAGGCTATTACTACTCCATTAATGGCCTGGAATGAATAAGAATGTATTTTATAAAACTTCTTTGCTCCTTTCTATTCCTCAGCTGCCAGCGATATTCCTGTGGTCCCCATAGAATGGTCGGCAGAGCAGAGGCAGACGCACCTCAGTTCTGATTCCTTTCATTCTCATCTGTGTGGATGACATTTGAGGCACTAAACTCCCTGAACATCTGTTGACTCATCCACTAAATGAATATAAGCATAACTGTCTTTCACAGACACTGTGAGGTTTAACTATTTATATCGAGAGAGGCAGAGAGAGAGAAATCATAACACCTGGTTCAGGTTTGTTGTCCAGGTATTATTATTCGTAGTGACCCCTTTAACTCTTAAAATTCTCCAGTTTTAAACAGCAAATTATATGGTCACCCCTTAGGGCCAGTGATGTGCTTATAAATGTTTACTAACCATCTCTCCAAGGAGATAAAAAACAGATTTGCAGAGTTTGTCAATTTCCATAGTATGAATACTACCACTATCAACCGTTCAAAGTTATCAATGAGTTTAAAAATGGACTCCGTAAAATTCTTGAAAATTTAACAATGGACCCCTGTGAGTCAGTAAGAGCTATGGAAACATTAACTCCAGAGTTTGAAAATCAAGTATTTTTTCATTCTTCTGTTACCTTCCCTGCATGATGTTGAGATCTTTGGGGAATAAAAGAGATTTCTAGCATGGTCCCCAATCTCAAGGAACAAATGTAAGTTAAAATGAATCACAGGACAATATAAAATAGCCAAAACAAACTTCAAAATGTGTGGACTTTGGAAGTCTTGAAAGGAGAAAGAGTTCAGGGTATCCTAAAGGCATAGGGGCAAGAATCCTGATGGAAGGAGTAGAACATAACTTGGAGCAATCATATTTGGACAACTAGAGAAAAGCAGGCCACAAGAGATGCTCCTCAGATGAACAGATTCTTCAATATAGCAGGTCTTCTTCAAACTTGATTACCATTACCTTCCTTGAAGGAATGGTTCATTGAAAGATAGACTCCTGCAACTTCTCAGAATGCAAGATACTGCACACACGTCCTGCTCAGACAATTGACAGCTCACAAATTAATACTCAGTAGTAGATAAGTGAGCACAGACTGTTTGGCAACCATCCCCTAAAAGGAATCAGCATCACATTCCTTTGAATTTCTGGTTCTTTGTAACAACAGAAAAGTAATGTTAGGGAACCTAGTACTACGAAGTGTTTTGTGGTAGCAAATGGATTTCTCTTAGCTGTATATGTTGTTATTTTGCAATTTATTTATTTCAGCAAACCCGTGTTGCCCTCAGTACAGCAAACCCTATTACAAGAGCAAGAGCTTGGACATCAGGCAGAATGAATAATAATCACTTCCAACTAATTTGAATTGAGTCTTTGTATCTATGGGGGCATTGCACCAAATGGAAAATAAGGCTCTTAAGGCTGAGTCATGTGTCCATGACCACACAGTGGCAGATCCAGCATTCAAATAGTCTGACTCCAAATTATGTCCCTTGACTACAGTTCTAACTTCTCAACTTGGTTCCAGACACCAACATTGGGACCTTTGGCAAGTACATCCTTGGAGTTTCAGCCTTTTCATCTGCACAGTGGAGACAACAAGACCTTCTTGAATGGCTCTGGGGATTAAGTGACATAATATCCCCAAAACTCCTAGTCCATTTATTTGTGCACAAATATTCACTGAGCATCTAATTTTCATCCAACTTTCTTTTCCTTAACTGATCAGACACCCTCATGCCTGCTAATGCCATCAAAGAATGGCATTAAACCTAGTGTCCCAAGAAAAAAGAGGGCTGCTTTGAGAATTTTTTGCTTTGATTTTATTTTACCTCAGGGAGTAGAAATAATGACTGCCAATTATAGCAACAACAAATAGAGAATTTGGTATAAATTTCCTATGAGCTTATATTTCTGTCATATTCTCATACTTTTAAGATTTATTCCCAGCAAGTGGGCTTTGAAACTTCATAAGCCGTTTAGATCTTTACTCATCAAGGAAGTCTAAAGAATATTCCTCACCAGAATTTCATCATTTATTTTAAGACTACATTGCTAATTTGTCTACTCTGGGATATAGAAAAAAGAGAAGCCCCAATTCTTTTTTCCTTTCAGAACAGCTGGGTCCCTAAGCCACTGGCAGCTGCTTTACAAATTGCACAGCCATTAAGTCATTATTTCTCCATCATAAGTGCAGCTGGGAAAAAGCCTCCTTTCCTCGGGAATACAAGCACCACTTCCTCATACCTCTTCCTCCACCTGCCCTCACACAGGCCAGGCCCATGGAAGCACAGAATTGATTTTCTTTTAATTAAAGACTGGTTAAGAATTTTGATAGCTGTTTATTTTTTAACAGTCCTTAAAGACTAGAAAGGAATGACTTAGGGTTATGAGAAGCTAGATCTCATAACAACGTGAAATATTATCTAGGTGACTTCTTTTGTTGGTAAGGAAGTGAAGTGCAGAGAAGTGGTTTGTTCGCGGTCATACCTAACAAGTGACAATACTCAGTCTTGGATTCAGATCTTATAAATCAGCTTTCACTTCTGTTCTCTATTGGGATCTGACCTTGGGCCTGGGGCCATGCTATGCTCTTTGCTCATAATCATAGGGATGTGGGTTTCCTACAGATCTAGTATTCAGCAGAGATGGTGGTGCCTGCCTATTTAAAGTGCTGAGGAAACATCCCACTCCATTCATTTTCACTCACCGGGCTTGGCTTCGTTCTTTCAAACATTGCCTTGTGTCCAGTATCACCATACATGTATAGATCCATTCCTACATAAATTGGGGGGGAAATGCACACCAAAATACTAACAAGAAAGGAAAACCATCAAAAGGAATTATAAAAGGAAAGAGACAAAAAGAGGGAGCTGAGAAATTCCAAGCAATGACCACAAAGGAATGGGGAAATAAAACCAGAAACGGAAGAGACATGTGGGCAGAGTCAGGCAATCAGAAAGCATAAAAAGAGATATGGAGCAAACAGTAGCAAACTGGTGATTGTATTAATCAACATTTGTTGAGCACTTACGTTGTGTCAGGCCCTGTGCTTTGTGTGATTTATTTGCAGGATCTCAGGTAAGCTGCACAACTACTCAATGAAATACATACTCTTATTTTATTTTCATTTTGTACTATGCAAATGAGGCTTAAGCAGGCTTTGTAGGCACGGTCATATGACTGTTATTACATTGAAATACTTCCATAGCAGTGGTAAATTTGCTACTCTCATCCTCCTAAGTGCTTTCCTACTGTCCTTGCTGGTCCAGGTCCTACTCTGGGAATCCCCACAGTTCAATCCAATGGGGATGGCTGGCACAGCAGTTACCTTCAGTCTCTGCTCCTGGACGATGGCTACCATGTGTTTGAATAATTTGGCATATTTTGACAATCACCCCTGATTGTAAGTTTAGTCCATGGCTACTAAGTGGTGAGCTAGGATTTGAACCCCAGGCAGACAGATTACTGACAAAAATAAAGGCCAGATGGAATGGGTTGTAGAAAACCACGGAAATGTCGAACTGATATATTTTAAAAAAACAACAAAAAAACCCCACACACAACTTTAAGATAGTCATTTGATGAGTGATGTAAAAAATGAAGGGGACAGAGAGGAGCCAGGCACAGCCTAGAAAATAAACAACCAATGAGAAGAAAAGAGGTAGATTCCAGGCTTTTTCCAGTCACATCAGTGAGTGTGCCCCACGTGGAGATGGGCGGGCTCCCCTTTGTGCTCTCAGTAGTCTCGCGAGGATTTCAGAATGATTGCCCATGCTGTGGAGAAAGTCCATGGCAGAGACCATGGACTTTCCAGTATCCACTACGATACTGGAAAAAGGAGCAATTGAGAAGAAAATGCAAATACAGCAGGAGATATACTTAAATTAAAGAAAACAGCAATAAGAAATGGAGTTAGAAAATGTAAAGCCTTTGTTAGTTACAGCACCAAACAATTTACATACTTCCCATGAGCCCTTATATCTGGGTCTTTAAGTAAGAAAGACATTAGGCAGACCTAATAATGAAAATCTATATAGCATAATTTGCAACCTGCTGGCTATGTTATGCCAAGTGCATGTTAAACAAGGCATTCTTCAACCTAATTGCATGCAATTTCTCCCAGGTCTAATTGTGTTATGAAAACACCTCTTTCTATCTCATTCGTGCACACCCATATCATTTTGCTTTTCTCCTAAAGCACAGCAGTAAAACAAAACAAACCGATGACTTTTTATTTTGCCAGGTACCCAGGAACCCTGAATGGAAGCATAATGGGGATTGACAAGTCCTTTTGTTTCATTTGCCCCCAGGTCAGATGTTAGGACTGCTTCCTTGTTAACCAGGTTGGGACTGTAAATAAAAGCAACCTGTCACACGGAAATAGATGTTTAAACCCGTGGTTCCAACCAAGGGCAATTTTCCATGGGGGTGGGGGGGCATTTGCCAATGCCTGGTGACATTTTTGGTTGTTACACTAGGGGAGGGGTGCTACTGGCATGCAGTGGGAAGCCAGAGTTGCTGATAAATATCCTCCAAAGCACAGTACAGCCCCCACCCCCTCAACAAAGAAATATTCTTCCCCAAATGTCAATAGTACCAAGATTGAGAAACCCTGATCTAAGGGAATATTAAAAGCCAATTGGTTAAACTCATCCATCACCACATATTCATTGTGCCCATTGTGCACAAAAAGTCAAAGCTTTTTCTTTAAAAATAGCACCGGTTCGGGTAAAGTAAATACACATTGTGGTTTCTTTTCCATGGGAGCCATAGCTGCCTTCCAAAGGTGCCTTTGTCAGGTGAATGCCATGCCTAGAAATTATGGTTGTCTCCTCCACTTGGATGAGTGAGAATGATCAGTGCATAAACAGGGTCTTGAGGACTGGCCAGGGCAAGCACAGCCTATTCGAGAACAGAAGGAGTCACAGAAGTACTGGCAACAAAGTTCTCAGAGAGCACCAGGGAGAACAAGTTGATATCGCAAATGTAAAAGGGTAGGACCGCCCAGAGATGGGTGGCAAGACCAAGAATCCTGAGAGTGATGAAACCAGAATATAATGAGGACAGTCAGCAGCAAGAAAATGTTTTGGGATGGCTGGGAACCATATATGTTATGTGTGTGTGTGTATATACATATAGTGATTTAGATGCAATATATTATATTTACATGTAATATATATTTAAATGTAATATATATGTATAGATAGTTGATATTCATATTTAATTACCTTTGCCTCTGTGTTCATCCAAGACCAACCATTACCAAACTTTAAGGACTTAGAGTTATTCTAATTAATTTGATTTGTAAAAGAAAAATTAAGTGTTCATGGATTGTGCCTTTTCTTATTGCTGCCCTCCGCACAGTCCCTGGACTGCTTTCTCTCCCAGGTACCAGTGAGTGGTCTCTATGTTCTGACCAGTGCTTTTCAAACTTTAACGTGAATGCAGATCATCTGAGGATGTTATCAAACTGAAGCTTCGGATTCAGTTGGTCTGGAGAGACGTCTGGGAGTCTGCATTTCCAGCAGACTCGCAGGGGGTGGGGATGCTGCTGTCCCCTAGACCAAAGTTTTTTTACAAAGCTAAACTTTTTTTTTTAAAGTTAAAATATGACTCTTAACAACTATAAAATGAAGATTTTATTTATCATTAACTAATGAGGGAACAAGTAAGATGCAAGAAGATCAAAGCATTAAAAAAATAAATACATGTACAAGCAATTGGGCATGCTGAAATAGATGTACATATTGGTGTAAAACTAGTAAATAGGCATTATAGCCAAATTCTACCGTACAAAAATTTGTACAGCTAGGACAAGATCATTTGCATTAGTTTATGCTTTCTACAATGTACAGATTTAGAAAACAGCCCAAACACAATGAAAAGGCATTAGGACCCTAAAAAAGTGAGGTAACACGAAAGCATGAGCTGAACAAGACACTTAGTAGTTATTGTTTTGCCTATTTTTTAAAATGTTTCATAATTTTTAACAATGGAAGTAACAGAAAAAACATCCACAGCAAATTGCAAAATAATATATTGATACTGCACCCAAACAAGTTCTCCCCCCTTATTTCCTACTGGGGATTGAATCGTGTCCCCCACAAAAGATATGCTCAGTTTCCAACTTCTGGTTCTGTGCTGTGGGTGTGAACCCATTTGTAAATAGGACTTTTGAAGATTCATTAGTTAACGTGTGCCCAGACTGAAGGAGGTTGGGCCTTAATCCAATATTATGTCCTTACAAGCAAAGAAAATTGGACAAGGAGGGAGAAGCCATGGAGCAGACAGAACTGGAAGTCAACAGAGCCCAAGAAAGAAAAGGCATGACTCTGCCATGAGCATGTCATGGGACAGAAACACCAAGGACCAAGGTTTGCTGGCAGCCAATCCAAGAATGCCACCGTCTTTGGGGAGAAAGTATCACCATTCTGATGCCTCGGTTTTGAACTTCTCTTACTCTCAAAACCGTGAGGCAAAAAATTCCCGTTGTTTTAAGCCAACCCATTGTACGGTAATTTTTTAGCAGCCAGGAAACTAAAACATCTCCTAAGTGCTATCATGCATCAATAACCAGAAAACTTAATTCTACCCCATTCCCAAATATGCAGTGCACATGCCTCCTTTGTTCCACCAATTTTTCCATTCCCCACCCACATGATGTTGTCCCTTTCATTCTCCTAAACTTCCTCAAATTCTATCTTGGGGGAAACGGACTTTGGCCCAGTGGTTAGGGCGTCCGTCTACCATATGGGAGGTCCGCGGTTCAAACCCCAGGCCTCCTTGACCCGTGTGGAGCTGGCCATGCGCAGTGCTGATGCGCGCAAGGAGTGCCGTGCCACGCAAGGGTGTCCCCCGCGTGGGGGAGCCCCACGCGCAAGGAGTGCGCCCGTGAGGAAAGCCGCCCAGCGTGAAAAGAAAGAGCAGCCTGCCCAGGAATGGCGCCGCCCACACTTCCCGTGCCGCTGACGACAACAGGAGCGGACAAAGAAACAAGACGCAGCAAATAGACACCAAGAACAGACAACCAGGGGAGGGGGGGAATTAAATAAATAAATAAAAAATCTTAAAAAAAAAAAAAAATTCTATCTTGGGAGGTTTGTCTCAAATATCATCTCCTCATTGACTAATAATAATGATGATGAGCATGACCATTGATCTATCATTTAGCTCTTCACATAACCATTTCATTTATCTTTACAACCACTGTTGGGGATTGAATCATGCCCCCCACAAGACATGTTCAATTCCTATCCTCTGTCCTGTGTGTGTGAACTCATTTGTAAATAGGATTCTCAAAGGTCCTATTAAGATGAGGCCAAGTGTAATCAGGGTGGGCCTTAATCCAATACAACAGCAGTCCTTAGAAGCAAAGAAATTGGACATGGAAGTAGAAAGAACAGAAGAATACAAAAGGAGGCAGATCACCATGTGACAGAGGCAGAGATGCATTGAAAGCAAGCCACAACAAGAATGTTCCAGACCTAGGAGAAAGCATAGCTCTGCCAGTACCTCAAGTTTGGACTTCTAGCCTCTAAAACTACACAACAAAAAATTCCATTGTTTAAGCTGACTCATATGTGGTATTTTGTTATGGCAGCCCTGACAAACTGAAACAATGACTGTGAAAGGTAATTTATTATTATTCCTGTTTCACAGATGAGAAAACAAAGCTGAGCATTTAACTAATTTTCTTGAAGTCACAAAGCTATTAAGGGGTGGCAAATGTTCCACTACCAAGAAATAGAAGTCCTTACTTCCCTTGAACCTATAGCACTTTATCCACAGCACTCATTTTGCTTATTATCATATACTATATATAGCTCTTTGTTTCCTGGCTCACCCATTTTATCTTCTTTGTATTTCCTTTAAAACACTTCCCACATCTGCCTTGCATTAAAGTTACCTGCGTGTCTACTCCTCACTAAGAGACAGATTTCACACTCTGTACACCTCTGTGTCCTGACTCAGGGTAAGCATTTACTGAATGCACCTCAAATGTGAGCTTTAAATGAAAATATAAATACAAATAAATAACAATATATATACAAATGTCATTACATTCTCTTTTAATACATAATTCTCAGAAAACTAACATGTAGACATGCAATAATATTCTCTCCAAAATTTATTTCCAAGGGGAATTGGAAAAACAAACCAGAAATTCTAAGACACAATTCTGCAGGAAATGCTTTTTCAACACACTGATTTAACAGAAAAATTATGCAGAGTTTTTGAGACAGGTGCATCTATGACAATGTGGTCAATATAATGAGCTCAAATAAATTTGATTTGATCTTCTGCTTAAACTCCCCTGCCTGAGTTCCCTGGGTGCTTAGAGGCTCACAGCATCCTGGACTAGAGAACAATCTCATAAATTAAGTGAAAGTATATAAACTTTAATCAGAATCTTCTCCAAAACTCCCTCTCTGTTTGATCTTGTGAAACAGCCAGCCAGGAATGGGAGACATCAAGTTCATGTTGGATTTGAATCCCTGTCCTTTCATTTTCAAGGAGTCGTAGACTCTCTCTATGTTATATAAGTCCTCAAGCCTGAATCCTCATTTATTAAACAGAAATGATGTTGCTTACCTGCTGTGACTACTTAAGGTACTAAGTGAAGTTTTCACCTATTTGCATTTATGTGTGTGCCACAATACTCACACAAAACAGCTACCAAAAAGGAAAATTTCATTCCATTCCTCCCCCAGGCTGCTTCCAAGATCCACATTGCCTGGTGGTAGGGGAGGTAAAATTCTCAACAGCAAATAATAGTCAAAATAAATGAAGTGAGAATTGTGGGAAGATGAATCAGGCAGGCAGGGTTCAACTCTCTAACAAAAACAATGGAGGAAGAGCCAAAAGCTGTCCAAGGGACCTGCTTTGGGGGTCAGCAGACCAGGACAGTGCTTCACAACTCCCAGGAGGGTGAGGAACAGAGAGACAAGGAAACTGAAACAAACCTAAGTTACCAAAACTCCATGGGGACCAGAAAGGGCTCCCCTTCCCAAAGATACTAAGCTGGGGTAAAGCCCCTGGATCATTGCATCTGAGGCATCATCCATCCTGTCAGCTGTTTCAAGGGAAAGGGAGTTGAGGAGATTTTCTTCAGTGAATTAGAACCAGCAGAGCCTGCTGTGAATCTTGGTGCTGGCCAGATCAAAACACAGGGAAACACTAAAAAAAAAAATAAAACCTCTGAGAAAAAGTGTGGCAACAAGCACCACCTGCTGGCCAGTATGGAAACTACATGGACAAAAACTACTTTTGGTTCTCTCTGCACTCTAACTCATGAGAAAAAAATCTGCATGCCATTACTGAGACCCTGGCATGATTTTTAAAGATTTAGAGTAAGTTGAACCTAATATCAAAGATCTGTGGAAAAAAACTGAAACACAATAGCCGAGAGAGAGAGATTAGCCATCAGAGTAAATTTACCAACATATTCAGATGCAAAGACATCAGCAAAAAATTACAAGCCATACTAGGAAAGAGGAAGAGACAGCCCAATGAAAGGAACAAATCAAATATCGGGAGGAGATACAGGATTTAATACAATTAAACAATGATAATCACACAGCAATCCTAAATCAATTTAACGAATTGAAAGAAACTATTACTAAAGAGAAAAGGATATTAAGAAGACACTGGGTGACCCTAAAGAACAATTTGAAAGTCTTCAAATAAAAGTAAGATATTTTATGGGAATGAAAGATGGAATAGATGAGATAAAAAAAAATACATTAGAGGCACATAAGAGCAGATTTGAATTGCTCAAAGACAGAATTAATGATTTAGAGACAGAACATCTGAACTAGAAAAGACAGGAGACCAGAAAGAGAAGAGCATGGAAAAAACAGGACAGTGTCTCAGGGAATTGAATGGCAATGCAAAATGTACAAACATACACATTGTCAGTATCACAGAAGAAGGAGAGAATAGAAAAGGGCAAAAAGAATATTTAAGGAAATAATGACTGAAAACTTTCTAACCCTTATGAAAGACATAAATATTAATATCCAAGAAGGACAACATGCCCCCAATGAATAAATCTAAATAGACCTACCCCAAGTCACCTACTATTCAGAACAATAAATATCAGAGATAAAGAGAGGATTCTGCGAGCAGCAAGAGAGAAGCAAGGCATCACATACAATGGAACCTGAAAAGTGCCATCCTCCCATCAGAAACCATGGAGAAGAGAAGAAAGTGGAATGGTGTTTATGAGGTACTGAAAAACAAAACTCCCAGTTGAAATTCTGTATCCAGCAGTGCTGTCCTAAGATGATGGTGAGTTCAAAGTCTTCACAGTCAAACAAAAACTGATAGAATATGTTACCAGAGACCAGAATTACAAGAGATACTAAAGGAAGTGCTGCAGCCTGAAAAGAAAAAACAAGGGTGAGAAACATAGAGAACAGTGTAGAGATGAAGATTATTAGGAAGAGTAAATTAAAGGGTAAAAAGACACAATAGTATAATATGACAACAGAAAGCCAAAGGAAAAAATGGATGAAGTAATGCCTTTACTGTTAATAACGTTGAATGTTAATGGTTTGAATTCTCCAATCAAAGACATTGACTGATGGAACGGACAAAAAGATATGAGCGCCAAAGGATGTCTACTAGAAACTCACCTCAGATGTAAGGACACAACCAGGTTAAAAGTGAAAGGTTGGAAAAATATATTCCATGCAATAGTAACCAAAAAAAAAAAAAAGAGCTGGAGTAGCAGTACTAATATTGAACAAAATAGATTTTAAATGCAAAGCTGTCAAAGGAATGAGGAAGGTCATGATATATTAATAAAAGGGACAATTCACCAAGAAAAAAAAAACTGTACTAAATATTTATGCTCCTAACCTGTTTGCCCCAAGATACATGAGGCACACACTGGCAAAGCACAAGGGAGAAATAGATGGCTCTACAACAATAGTTGGAGACTTTAATACACCACTCTCAATATTGGATAGAACATCTGAACAGAAGATAGAGAGCTAGAACAATATGATAAATGAACTAAACCTAACAGACTTCTATAAAGCATTGCACCCCAAAACAGCAGGATATACATTCTTTTCAAGTGCACATGGATCCTTCTCCAAAATAACCATATATTGGGTCATGAGACAAGACTCAATAAATTTTAAAAGATTGAAATTATACAAAACACTTTATCTGATCGTACCAGAATGAAGCTGGAAATCAAAAATTGATAGGAAAAGGAAAAATTGATAAATTTATTGCGATTCAACAACACACTCTTAAAGAATTACTGGGTCAAAGAGGAAATTGCAAGTGAATTCGGCAAATGTCTTGAGACAAATGAAAATGAGGACACAATGTATCAAAATCTATTGGACACTGCAAAGGCAGTGCTGAGAGGGAAATTTATAACCCTCAATGCTTACTTTAAAAAAGAAGACCTAAAATTGAAACTGTTACTGCACACTTGGAGGAACTAGAAAAAGAACAGCAAACTAATCCCACATTGAATAAAAGGAAAGAAATAGTAAAGATCAGAGAAGAAATAAATGAAATTAAGAACAACAACAAAAATAAGAAGCAACAAAATCAAAATTGGTTCTTTGAGAAGATCAACAAAATCAGCAAGCCCTTAGCTAGAATGACAAAGAAAAAAAGAGAAAAAATGCAAACATATAAAATCAGAAATGAGAGGAGTGAGTTACCACTGACATCACAGGAAAAATGGAGATCATAAGAGGATACTATGAACAACTGTATACCAAAAAAACTAGACAATGTAGAAAAATTGATCAAATTCCTACACACACACGAACCACTTACATTGACCCTGGAAGAAACAGAAGACCCCAACAAACAAATCACAAGTGAAGAAATTGAAACAGAAGATGAAAAGACTGGGACCAGATGGCTTCACAGGTGAATTCTACCAATCATTCAAACACAATCTAATACCAGTCTTGCTCAAACACTTCCAAAATGTTGAACAGGTAATTATGCTACTGAACTCATTCTATGAAGCCAACATTGTCCTAATACCAGAACCAGATAAAGACATTATGAGAAAAGAAAATTACAGACCAATATCGCTAATGAATATGAATGCAAAAATACTCAACAAAATATTTGCGACTTTATCCAAAAGCACATTAAAAGAATTATACACCATGATCAAGTGGGTTTTGTCTCAGGTATGCAAGGGTGGTTCTACACAAGACAATCAATTAGTATAATAAACCACATTGATAAATTGATGAAGAAAAATTACACGATATTCTCGATTGATGCAGAAAAGGCATTTGACAAAGTACAACACTCTTTCTTGATAAAAAACACTCCAAAAGATAAGAATAGAAGGAAGCTTTCTCAATATGGTAAAGTGCATATATGAAAAATCTGTAGCTAGTATTGTACTAAGCAGTGCAAGCCTGAAAGCTTTCCCAATGAGATCAGGAACAAGACAAGGATTCTCACTGTCCCCACTGTTATTCAATAATGTGCTAGAGGTTCTAGCTAGAGCAATTAGGCTAGAGAAAGAAATAAAAGGCATGCAAACAGGAAAAGAGGAAATAAAACTTTCACTAATCACTGATGATATTATCCTAAATCTAGAATCTCCTGAAAAATTCACAACCAAGCTACTAGAATTAATAGAGTAGTTCAGCAAAATGCAAAATGCAGGTTCCAAGATGAATACTCAAAAACCAATAGCATTTCTATACACCACTGATGTGCAATCTGAGGAGGTAATCATAAAAAAAATTCCATTTATAATAGCAACTAAAACAATCAAATATTTAGGAATAAACTTAACCAAAGATATAAAGAGCCTGTATTCAGAAAACTACAAAGTATTGCTAAAAGAAACTAAAGAAGACAAATGGAAGGACATTCTGTGTTCATGGATTGGAAGAATAAATATCATTAAGATGACAATTCTACCCATATTGATTTACAGACCCACTATGATCCCAATAAAAACCCCAACAGCCTTTTTTGGCAGAAGTGGAAAAAATCAATTACCACATTTATTTGGAAGGATATGAGGTCACGAATAGCAGAAAAGATCCTAAAAAGAACAAGTTGAAAGACTTTCACTTCTATTCATTAAAGCATATTACTTAGCTACAGTGGTAAAAACAGCATGGTGCTGGCATAAAGACAGACATAATGAGCAATGGAATCTAATCAAGAACTCAGAAATAGATCTTCGCATCTACAGTCAAGTGATTTTTGACAAGGTCATTAAGTCCACCCAGGAGGGCCAAAACAGTCTATTCAACAAATGGTGCTGGGAGAACTGGATAGCCATATCCAAAAGAAAGAAAGAGGACTCCTATCTCATACCTTATGCAAATATTAACTCAAAATGGATCAAGGATCTAAATATAAAAGCAACAACCATAAAACTCCCAGAAGAAAATGTAGGAAAATATCTTGAAGATCTTGTGGAAGGTGGTAGTTTCTTAAATGTTATACCCAAAGTACAAGCAACAAAAGAAAAAAATATATAAATGGGACCACCTCAAAATTAAACTTTTTTTTTGCCTCAAAGGGCTTTGTCAAAATGGTGAAAAGGCAGCCAACTCAATGGGAGAAAATATTTGGCAATCACATATCCAATAGGGATTTAATATCATAATATATAAAGAGAGGTGACAACTCAACAATAAAGACAACCCGATTAAAAAATGAGCAAAAGGCTTAAAAAGACAATTGTCCAAAGAAGAAATACAAATGAGAAGAAACACATGTAACAGTGTTCAATATCACTAGTGATTAGGGAAATGCAAATCAAAACAACAATGAGATATCATTTCACACTTATTAGACTGGCCCCTATTAAAAAGTTTGAAAACT
This sequence comes from Dasypus novemcinctus, assembly GCF_030445035.2. Lineage (NCBI taxonomy): Eukaryota > Metazoa > Chordata > Mammalia > Cingulata > Dasypodidae > Dasypus > Dasypus novemcinctus. Next base: position 163,786,475 of record NC_080675.1, read on the forward strand.
ATAAATGTTGGAGAGTATATGGAGAGATAAGAACACTTATTCACTGTTTGTGGGAATGTAGAATGATACAGCCACTGTGAAAACTCTTTGGCAGTTCCTAAGGAAGTTGTGTATAGACTTGCCATGGGACCTGTCAATACCATTGCTAGATTTATAGTCAGAAGAACTGAGAGCAGTGACACAGACATCTGCACACCGATTTTCATAGTGGCATTATTCACAATAGCCAAAAGTTTGAAACAACCCTGGTGTCCATCAACTGAAAAATGGATAAACAAATTGTGGTGTATGCACATGATGGAATATTATGCAGCAGTAAGAAGAAATGAAGTCATGAAGCATACGACAACATGGATGAGCCTGGAGGACATTATGTTGAGTGAAGCAAGTCAGACACAAAAGGACAAATACTGTATGATTGTTCTATTATAAACTAAATATACTGTGAAAACTCATGGAGTTAATAATTAGAATAGAAGGAGGGAAGAGAATGGAAAGCTGATGGCTAATCTGTGCAGAATTATTTAAAAGGTTGCTTGTAAATCTTTGGAAGTGAATGGAAATGGTGAGAGCACATTGTGTTTTTTGTGACTAGCAAAGTGATTATATGGGTATGATGGTGGTTGAAAGGGAAAACCTGTGGACGTTTAGATTACTAAAAGAAAAGCTAAAAAAATGTAACATGGGACTGTATAGCATAGGGAAACCTCCTGTAAACTATGAATATAGATGATATTGCATATATAAGACTGATTTTACAAAACATAAATACAGAGACAATCAGCAAGATGGCAGCAGAGTAAGAAGTTCCTAGAGTCAGCTCATGTTACAGGGCAGTTAGTAATCACCCAGAGCTATTTAAAGCACTTGTTTGGGGGCTCCAGGAGACCAGAAGACCATTCTGCAATATCCTTGAAAGAACGAAAGGAGGAGACTGCCCATCAGCAGAGAAGATTCGTGACAGGAGCACTCCACACCCTGGAGGCCAGTGCCCATCCTTCACTGGTGGCACAAGCTGCCTCGGGGGCTATTCCATGGCTGGAACTAAAAGCTTCACTTCCCAAAAACAGGAGAAGAAGAGAAAGTTGGGCACCAATGGCAGCTACTGATTAGTAAATTCAGCAGGCTAAAGTATAACCCTAAGAACAGCCAAAGTATGAACCCGTCCAAATCAGAAAGAGGTCAATAAACATCTTAACTCCACCTGGGTACAAGGGGAAGTGGGGTGGCCTAAAAATCACAGTGCTAGTAGGGACCAGTTTTTTTCCACCCAGATCAGATTTCAGTTTTAGCCTAAGCCCCATCCCCAACTTGAGCAGGGAGCAAGCTGGGGGAGCCTGCACTAGCCTCTCCAAGAAAATACAGGCCACGCTCAGAGGCCAGTGATCATCATACTCTGGCAGAACAAGCCACCTCAGGAGCTATTCTGTGGCTGGAATTGGAAGCTCCATTTCCCAAAAACAGGGAGGGAAGAGATGGTTGGGCACTGACATCAGCTACTGATTAGTAAATCCAGCAGGCTAAAATATAACCCTAAGAACAGCTAAAGTCTGAAACTGCCCAAGTCAGAAAAAGCTTGGTAGCTGCCATCTTGAGTCTGCCCCTGGAATGTGGGGAAGCAGGGCTGACTGAAAATCACAGTGAAGGTCGGGACCGGCTTCTTTCACACAGATTGGCCTGCAGCCCTAGCTGAGACTTCAGCACCATCTCTAGTGAGGAAGAAGCTGGCAGGCCCTGCACCAACCTCTCTGGGTATCTGAAGGTACATTTGGCTGGCACAGACTGAATAGTCAGAAGTCTACCAGGGCAACTACATTCATTTTATACCAGCACAGCATAGATTGCTACCCACACTTGCATCTCCATCCCTGCCCCTGGCAAGGATGAAAGGGGCATGAATCTTCATCAGTCTCTCTGGACAACTACAGTCTAGGCCTGCACAGCTTGGATTATTACACATGACTCAGTCCCTACCCCTGGCAAAGAAGTAAGTTGGGAGATGTTTCATTGGTCCCAGGGCTAATGAAAGCAACTTGAGCCTCCACAGTTTACAGCACCAACTACATCCATGGCTCCTACCATTCCACTAGCAAGGGAAAAAGGGCAAGAAAGCCCTAAACTGAAAAGAGAATCTGCACCCAGAATAAATACATCTAGTAAGCCAGATGCCAAGACTCCAAGAAAAAATTACAATCCACACCAAGAAATAGGAAAATATAGCCCAGTTAAAGGAAGAAGATAAGCCCCCAGATGACATTGGGGTTGAAACAACTAATCATAGATGTTCAAACGAATCCCCTTAATAAATTCAGTGAGATAGCTAAAGAGATTAAGGATATTAAGAAGACATTGGATGAGCACAAAGAAAAAATTGAAAGCATATATAGAAAAGTAGCAGATCCTATGGGAATGAAAGGTGCAATAAATGAAATTAAAAATACAATGGAATCATATAATAGCGAATTTGAGGAGGCAGAAGAAAGGATTCATGAGCTTAAAGAAATGGCCTCTGAAAACAAACATACAAAAGAACAGATGAAGAAAAGAATGAAAAAATTGAACAAGGTCTCAGGGAACTAAATGACAGCAAGAGGAGTGCAAATATACATATTGTGGGTGTCCCAGAAGGAGAAGGGAAAAGGGGCAGAAGGAATATTTAAAGAAATAATGGTAGAAAATTTCCCAACCTTATTGAAGGACAATAGATATCCATGTCCAAGAAGTGCAACATACTCCTATATGAATAAATCTGAACAGACCAACTCCGAGACACAAAATAATTAAAATGTCAAACACCAAAGAAAAGAGAGAATTCTGAGAGCAGCAAGAGAAAAGCAATGGACAACATACAATAAGATTAAGTTCTGATTTCACACCAGAAACCATGGAGGCAAGAAGGCAGTGGTATGATATATTTAAGATACTGCAAGAGAAAAACTTCCATCCAAGAATCTTTTTTTTCTCTTTATTTTTTTTTAAATGTTACATTAAAAAAATATGAGGTCCCTCACTCCACTCCTCCCACATCAACAACCTCTTTCATCATCATGGGACATTCATTGCATTTGGTGAATGCAGTTTGGAGCACTGCTGCCCCACATGGATAATGGTTTACATTGTAGTTTACACACTCCCCCAATCCACCCAGTGGGCCATGGCAGGACATACAATGTCCAGCATCTGTTCCTGCAGTACCACTGAGGACAGCTCCAAGTCCTAAAATGCCCCCACATCATATCTCTTCTTCCCTCTCCCTACTCTCAGCAGCTACTGTGGCCACTTTCTCCACATCAATGCTACAATTTCTTCCATTACTAATCACAATAGTTCCATAATGGAATATCAGTAAGTCCACTCTAATCCAGCTCCAGGAAGAGAGGAACTCTGAGCCCAGGAAGAAGCAAGCTCTGGGAAGAAAGGACACTTGAACCCAGAGAGAAGCAAGACCCTGGAAGGGAGGAACTCAGGAAGCCTGAACCCTCATAGCTGTCAGCAGCCCTCTTGCTCCAACACATGAAAATAGACTTTGGTGAGGGAAGTAACTTATGCTTTATGGCCTGATACCTGTAAGCCTCTACCCCAAATAAATATCCTTTATAAAAACCATGGTCTTTTACATTGGCACCCCTTTGGTAGACTAATACAGGTTGGTTGGTTGGTTTTTGTTTTTTTAGTAGTATTAGTATTGGAATAATGAAAATGGTTGGAGTGATGAATGCATAACTATGTGGTTATACCACATACCATTAATTGTACAGTTTAGATGGAATTATGCTTTTTTGATATGTATCAAATTGATATGTATAAAATTGGTTTAAAAAAAAAGATGCTTTTCTTTAATCCTCCCAGTCCCATTTGAGACCAGTTAGCAAATGAATCACTTGCGGCTTTCTGAAAGTGATAAAAGAATAGAATTTATATTTTCAAATTATCTTTGACTGTCATCCTATAGGAATATGGAAGCACTTGAAAATATTTTTCCTAACATTATTTTAAATAAAAAGAATTTAGACAGTGGCTTGTGGGTTAAGACTGAGGGGTGTATAAAAATAAAAATACACAGGTTTCTGTACAAATACAAACTGCTGGATCATTTATTTAGTTACAAGTAAGCTCCATATGTTCCTTTGACTCTACCAGATGGAAAATAGTGGAGATATTTTCCAATATAAGGTATTTTGATGTGAGATAAATTCTACATATCTAGTCAGTATGTGAATACTTTTGACTACTATCAAAATTAGTAAACTCTTTGAGCTATCACCTGTTCAATTCCCACACCCGCCCCCACAGTAGAACAAGTGGAAGTGGTGGCATACATTTCAACATTCAAAATGTAGTCCTGAGAATCCTCTGTGATCTCATGTAATTTTATCCTACTTCTGACTTTCCCAAACACTGAAATTGCAGCTAATTTTTTCACTTTCGTTTGTGCCGTACCCTTCAACTTGATACGCAGAACCATTTTCCCAGCTGTACCTATGGTCCAGCTGCATAGCAACTGTGGGCTCCACCCCAGCTACAATGATTTAGTTGGCTTCCAGTAACCAACCATTCAAAGGAGACTTGACCATTGGCCCTGGCCTTGCCCCGACAGGCTAAAATGGACTATTGGGTCCTGACACTGTCAGGAAAATTCATACACTCATGGCACGGCTCCATCTTGGGGAGCAATGGTATGGTGAAAATATTAACACTTAACTTTCACATGTACCTGGATCTTCATATATGGCCCAAATATGAAAGGAGGTCTTTCTGCTATTACATGTATTAAAGTCAAATTTCATTTTAAGAATATAAATTCATTAATTGTAGTACTGTCTTAATAATTTTGTGAATTTTTTTTAACATCGCTCAGTCTTTAACTACAAACACTTCCCTCTGAAAAGCAAATAAGCATATTCTAACAATGTGAAAATATATACAGTTTTATTGTCTAGGCAAAAAGTCAGGGATGGAGATGGGAAGAGAAGATTGGGAAAGATACATAGAAGGAAAAAGAAATCCATTGCTCACCTAATATGTGATGCCAGTAACTGCGTATTTTACCTAGTTTAATCTCAAAGTATTTCTATGGGGTAGGTGTAAGTATTTCTGTTTTCTGGATGAGAAATTAAGATTCAGTGTGGTTAATTATTTCTTCAAAGTTCAGACTTCCAGAAATAGAACAAGGATTGGAATCAGTTTCACCCAGCATTGCACTTGAGTCTACTTGTACCAGCTTGTAAAAACAGACTGATAGGGAAGTGGATTTGGTTCAAATGATAGAGCATCCACCCATCACATGGGAGGTCCAGGGTTCAAACCCAGGGCCTCCTGACCCGTGTGGTGAGCTGGCCCATGCACAGTGCTGATGTGTGCAAGGAGTGCTGTGCCACGCAGGGGTGTCCCCCATATAGGGAAGCCCCATGCGCAGGGAGTGTACCCCATAAGGAGAGCCACCCCATGCAAAAAAAAGTGCAGCCTACCCAGGAGTGGCACCGCACACATGGAGAGCTGACCCAGCAAGATGATGCAACAAAAAGAGACCCAGATTCCTGGTGCTGCTGACAAGAATGCAAGCAGACAGAAGAACACACAGCAAATGGACACAGAGAGCAGACAACTAGGTGGGGCAGGGGGAAGGGGAGAGAAATAAATAAATAAATAAATAAATAAATAAATAAATAAATAAATAAATAAATAAATAAATCTTTATAAAAATCAAATTGATAAATCTTCAGGAATTTTGTAAGCAGTTATTAAACGGTTGGTAGCTTGGTATTAGCCATGATAGACGTATTTATACCATAGACATCAGAAATTGCTACAAATTAGGGCTTACCCCTTCTGTATTAGCATAGCATTGGTTCCATCTGACTTTAAAATTGTGCTTTCCCCACAGCCTTGAGCTGCTCTCAACAGAAAATTCAAAAATATAGAAATAGAGCTCAGTAGAAATTCCACAGAATTTAATTCACTTTTTTTTCTATTTTATGAAGTTATTTGAATATCTTAATTTCAGAATTGGAAATACTGACATCTAATATGATATATTTAAGGTAGTTTGTTCATATGATTTCTGAGCTTGCCAGAATTTCTTCCAACAAAATGAAAATAAGAGAAACATCCCAAGAGATGGAAGATGATGGGTTGATACATTTTCAGTTGATTAGTATAGTAAGTGAATTTGCCTGGTTGAAACAAAGTATTCACAGATTTTCCATGTTCTAAAGTGTCATTGCAAAAATACAATTTCTTTAAATATCTAAATTCAGACTTTATTGCGTACCTTCAATTAACCTCAGGCCATGATAAAAGATGCTTATTAATGTTTTTGTTTTAGAAAAAAATAAGGACCATAGGTTACTGTAATGGATTTGACATACAAGGGATTATATAATTATATATGTGTGTTTGTGTATGGACATGTATGTGTGTGTATAAATATATATTAATATATATATAAATGTAAATATGTGAAGTTGGCAAGGATTTGAGGTCCATTTATGATGAATAATCCTAGAGCCTTATCAAAACACGTAGTTCAAGGACTCTCAACAATCTCCTATTGGGTGGTTCATATTCTTTTCAAAGTAAAAACATTGGCAGATATTTGTCTTTTTCTTCTCCAAACTTATAAATTTGGTTTTCCTTGAACCCCCTGCTCTGAAGAACAGTGTCTTCAGGTGCAAAGGAGCCACCCTCTTCTTCACCACCCTCTATATATAACCAGATGTCTACTGCTGTCCCTTCTATCTTCAAAGTATTTAAAGAATGTATCCCTTCTTCACCATCAATTTGGCCATTTATTCTTTTATTAATGCAGATTTATTGAACGTGTGCTATCTGTAACTGCTCTTCAAGGGACTTGGTGTGAACGTGACATTTGAACAAGGACTTGAAGGAGATAACAGAGTTCACTATGCAGGTACCTAGAGGAAAAACATTCAAGACCAAATTCATAGCTGGTTCACAGACCTAAGGAAGGAGTGTCCTTGCATTGTCTTGCATGTGGGAGGAACAGCAAATGTACCACTGTGTATGAAGTGACGGATGGGTAGTAGGAGATAAAATGGAGAAGTAGTGGACCAGGTGACAGTGGGTTCTGTTGGCCATTGTGAGGACTGTGCCTTTTTAACATGAGGGAGATGGAAGTTACTGAAGGACTGTGATATGATTTGAAATAAGAGGGAACCAAGAAAGAAGAGGAATACAAATTCAGAGACTTGTGTGGTAACAGACAAGAGGCAAAGTACTTTCAGTCAGGCCTGGTGTCGGTCAGAAGTTATTTGGGTTGTTTAAATTTATGCCTTCATCCTTGTACTACTGCATATTGCTCCCAAACCATTTCTTCTCTCCAGTTCCACACACCATTCACGGAGATCCTTCTTGATGTTTTCTGTCTTATCTATCCAAAACCATAGTTCTTATCCCACTTCACCTTTGCCGTAGCATTCCTAGAGTTCCCTAAAATGAAGACCAGCCTCTTTACAGAGTCCTCCAACGTGGCATCACATTAGGAGACCCTGCTTCTCTCAGGACAACAAACCATGGTTTCATTGTTCCAGTGGTCTATGCCTCTGGGCACTCCCAGGTCTCTCTTGAGGTTGTCCTCACCATGCCACGCACACACATTTCTCCCTGTCTTCACCTTGAAAATCTCTGATTCTCTGCAAAACACCACTCAAATATTGCCAGCTTTTATTTTGGTCAACCAGACATAGAACTTACGTGTAATTATTTCTAAATTTATATGGAAATACTCTTATTTTTTTCCACTGCAAACTGGACACAGTGTAAGAGCACAAAATATGCCTTGTTCATCCTCCCATATCCTGGTATAGGAGCTAATCTATTACCATGCTTTCAATAAAAGATAACAAATCATCATGATACAGTTTTCCATGCTTTGAGCTCTGTGCAGAGGTTACACTGCAGGGAGATAAGGAACTGATTGACCCATGTGACTCACAATCTAATAAAGAAGAAACCAGAAATGACTAAAATTGTTGAAAACTTTGGTCTAGAAACACCAAAGCCAGTGATTTAGAAATTATTGCAGGTGACCTACAAGTAAGAATTTAATAATTTCTTTGGGATATTGGGTCTCCCATACGATGTAATCAGATTATAGGCAAATCAAAAAACAAATGAGAAAAGGTAAGCTACTGCAAAAACAAAATGTGGCCTCCAAGTGTAATACTGTTATTAGCATATCTGTCTTCTGTGTGTGCCTTGGTTTTGGCACTGCTGTAGAAAACTATTCCTTTATATGCCATTTCCCTATTCTAATATCATTTTTTTTGTCAAGACAATAAAACACCAACAGTGTAATGCTTTGTGTGTTCAGAATATTGTGCTCAAGATACTTACATTTTTCAATAGTCTACAATTTTGTCTTTCTGATACTCATTGGTTTGCAACTTTTGGAGCCTGTAGACAAAAAGGAGAGCTGTGAATTATTCTTTCCAAGGAACACTGGAGAAGTAGGAACAGTAGAGGTACTGTTTCAAATTGGCAAGAAAAGCATTCAGTATATGTGTCTGAAATAACTCTCAAGCAATTTAGAGTCAAGCAAAATTAAATTTTTACCTCACACCAATTGATGATGGATCACATAAATAAAAAATATAAGACCATACATGACTGAAAGTAATGTAAGTGAAATTTTTATAAATTTAAGGGGTTACAGGTCTGGCTATATAGGATACCTAACACAGATTTAGAAATCAAACTATCTAAGTCTGTGAATATGTAAATTAAAGATGTCTTATGCAAAATGCCACTACAATATAAAATGCAAAGGGCATAACTGGAGGCAGGAGATCTTATGAGTGAGATGATGGAGGAGGAATTAGATTTGAGTGGGTGGAAGTATCAGAGGGAAGAAGCCAAATGGTGAGTAAGAGCACAGAAAGTTTTTTAAGAAGTTTGGTTGTCCAGGGAGGGAGAGAGTAATAGAATGGTCTTTGGAGGAAGATGTGGAGTGTGGAAATTTTCTTTTAAAAGGAAAGTCTTAATAATGTTTAAAAGCCAACTGGGAGGACCACCTGAGAGGCTGGGGACCATATAACCAGACCTAATGGAACCGCTTCAGTCCTCCTCTTAACCTAACCAAAGACATTTAGAATTTTCACCACTTTCCTTCTGGAAACACCGTCCCTATTTCACTATGATCCTCCACCTTCGCTTTCTCAGGAGCTTCGTCAGGCTCGTGCTCCTTATCTACCCTGATGGGGTTCCTTACAGCTGTGTCTGAGGCCCCATCTTTACTCACCACCCCCCTCCTGAGGCAAACTTATCCGCACCACTTAAATGCCCGTAATTCCCAAATTTATATCTTCCATCTGAAATCTCTTCTCTGAATTCCAGACCAATGTATCCAACTAGCCATTCAAAATCCAAATTGGAGACCTATAAGCACACTGATCTTACCATGTCCAAGTCCAGGACCAAACTTCACATCTCTCCTGATGCCAATCCAGCCATTTCCTCATATTATTTCTGTGAAAGGTACTGGAATCTGTTCAATTACACAGTCCAGAAAGCCAGAAATAATCCTTGTCATTTTTATCTCCCTCACCTCTGATACCCCATTCATCACCAAGTGCTGTTGATTTTGTCTCCCAAATAATCTTAAAGCCCTGCTATCTCCATCTTCACTGCCAATAACCTCATTAAAGCTATCAGCTGCTATTGCCTGAATTGTTGATAATTTTAGCTGATATAGCCTCCAAGCTACTGTACATCTGTCATTGCTCTAATAATAATGACAAAGTCTTCCAGGTAGCCCTGAATGATTTGCAACATGCGTCTTTCTGCATTGTTCTCTGACTTCACTCTCCAAGTTGCTCTGTCTTAAACCACACTGATCTAATTTCAGTTCTGAAATATACCATAATCCCTCCAGGCATGGGGCTTTTCGTCTGCTGAACTTTCAGTCTGGAATGCTCTCTCCCCACTCCACCCTTCTAGCCTGGCCACCTCCTGGCACCCATCACATCTCAGGTGTGAGATCCTACCTCTCCACCACTTCACATCATGAGTTGAAGTAAGGTTCCTAGGTGATGTGCTCACCAAGGTCAGTATTTCTTTCCTCTGAGGCATTTGCCTCAGTCTCTTATTATTCAACTATTGGTGTGAGCATTTAAATATCTGATTTGTGCTACACTTCCCTACTTGTCTATGACTATCATGAGAGGAAGCGCCATGCATTTTTTTTCTAGCAAATATATCCCAGACACAGAGTACAGTATATAGAACAAAATAGCTTCGTAAATGATGTATGCATTAATAAAGGAAAAATGAATAAATAATGAACTAACCAGTAGTATGACCTTAGGCAAACTGCCTAAAACCTCTGTTTTAATTATTTTTATTTGTGAAAAAATAAGAAAAAATACACGTGAAAGCTCTTTATAAGCACAATTTAACTTGAACAGACATATGCTGATGGGTTGTCACCCAGCCCTTCCTCTCCATGAAGTCCATTTGACAAGCTCCAAACAACTCTTGTCAGTTCACAATTGCAAGCTACAGCCTCTCCAAGATGGCCCCACTGCTACCATCCCACAATGATAGTTTTTTAGGTTTAAGGTTTAATGTGGTATTGAGACCTATGAATATCTGTTTGAAATGACTGTTTCTAATTTTTTTTTCAGTGTTAGAGTAAGCAGACTTCACAAATTTAAACTCCTGTTCAACCAGAAGATCTTATTCCAAAAGGCAGTTTATTTCCATGTCAGGCTGTGGAGCAGACAGAAATGAACGTTCAAGGCAGAGGCCACGGGTTTGAGTACTCACACCCTGGTAACCTTGCCTGCCTGACAATTATTTAAGGAAAAGGATCTAGTGTTTTACCCAAGGACTGTGATGCTTTGAGGATTCAATCCATGTCCTTCCTTTTTAGCTCTGAGCCACATCTAAACAAAGTTATGGGGTCTCAAAATAGCCAGGGAGGCCTAGAGATTTTAGGAGACACTTCAGAAGAATATATCAGGCCAGGAAAGAAGTCGACACAATGGAAAAGGTGCACGTTTTTCACAAACATCTGGTTTAAGACAAGGACTCAGATGTTAGTCTGGAGTTTAGGGTCTGGGAGGCCACCCCTGCCCACCCATTGGTTAGAGGCCGCCCAGCCCACTAACTATGGGAATTACATGGTGGCTTCTCCAGCATCCAGCTACGTGACTCCAAATCTGCAAATAATTGGAAATGTAAAATCCCTCCACCCTAGTTTACACAGCAAACATGTAGCATTTAATTAGCAATAAAAGAAAGGGACATTGAGCAAATTTCTGCTGTTTGGTCAAGTTCATCAGTTCATTTAAATCATCATAAAACAAGATAGGGTTTTGTAAGGAAGAGGGCAGCTTCTAGAGTGTAGAGGCTGCTCTTAAAGTTTAAATAGCTTTTTATTGGGTTAAGAAAGAAATACTAAAAAAGATAATTTTGAATACCATAATTAAGAACTCAGGGAAGCAGACTTGGCCCAATGGATAGGGCATCTGCCTACCACATGGGAGGTCCGTGGTTCAAACCCCGGGCCTCCTTGACCCATGTGGAGCTGGCCCATGCGCAGTGCTGATGCACGCAAAGAGTGCTGTGCCACACAGGGGTGTCCCCCGTGTAGGGGAGCCCCACATGCAAGGAGTGCGCCCCATAAGGAGAGCCGCCTAGCAGGAAACAAAGTGCAGCCTGCCCAGGAATGGTGCCACACACATGGAGAGCCGACACAGCAAGATGAAGCAACAGAAAGAAACACAGATTCCTGGTGCCGCTGATAAGGATAGAAGTGGTCACAGAAGAACACACAGTGAGTGGACACAGAGAGCAGACAACTGAGGCGGGGGAAGGGGGAAGAGAAATAAATATTTTAAAAAAAGATTTATATCACCTATTGTCATTTTTAAATGTTAGAGTAATAATTATGTGACTATAAAATTCAGGTGATCACTGTAAATTTCTTGCATTTTCTTGAATTAAAATTATACTCATTTATCAGCACCTGTTTATCAACCTATCCATCCAACTAATACTACTTTTTTTTCTATCTTTTCTTACAAAAAGTGGATAGTCAACTTTTTAAAATGTCTTATGGGAATTATCAAACCTGACACCAAAGTTAAGGGAGCAGGGCAATGAAATCTTATGTACCCATCAGAGAACTTCAGCATTTATCAAGACTGTGCAAATCTCCTTTCATCCATCCTGCTGACTTTTTCTCTTCTGCATCATTTTCAAAAAATGATGGGCATTATATTGTCCCACCCTTAAACAATTCAATAAGCATACAAGGTCTGTAGGTCACAAGGAAGACATTTAAAGAGGTGTCAACCTTAAAGAGGTGTCAGCGGGCTCCAATGCAGGTGCGGCGGGCACCAGAACAAGCTCGACTCAGGCTCTGCTGGAAAGACGTTTACTCCCACAGAGGAGACACCAAGCCAGGTCACTTCACTAGTGGGCGTCGGTTCCCCAGAGCCAGCAGGTCTCCATCGGGGTCCTTGTAGGGACTGGTTTTAGGCACAGCCCCCCTCTTGTGTCCTTGTGCTGCCGCATTGGAGGAACCCCGCTCCCTCCCTGCCAGGGACAGAGAGACCACCAGGGTGTGAGCGGGAAGTCGTGAACCACGCCCTCCAGAGTCAGGCTGTCTCCAGTGCAAGTTTCCACGTGCTCTGGACGAGAGGGGAAGGAATGCACCGGCATCTCCTGATCTAGAAGGGGATTGTTTTACCCTGCCAGGCTGACACTCACCTGGCCCCGAGCACAGGGTGTATTTGTGGACCCCAGAGAAAGGCAGCAGTATGTGCTAGGTCAGCCCCCTACCACAAGTACTTTAAAAAAAAAAGTGTCATAATCATAACTTAAAAAATTAAAATAATTCTTAAATATCATTTGATTCCCAGTCATATTCGAATTCTCCAGATTAACCTCAAAGATACCTTTTTACAATGGGCTGGACCAGATCAAGGTTAGAACCAAGTCAATGGTATTCAATTGTTGTGCCTCTTTCATTTTCTTGAAATTTTGTCATGAAATTTCTGAAACATGGAGAAAATTTGAAAGAATTCTACAGTGAACACCCATATACCTATCACCTGATTCAACAATTAGCTTTTTACTAAACTGCTGTTTACCATAACCTCTAACCATTCATGAATCCATCTTTTTCATATGCATTTCAAAGTTAGTTAAGGCATCAGTACCCTCTTTCTTTCCAAATATTTCAATATGCACCCACTCTCACACCTGCTCTCTTGGTCACAAAACCCCATCTTTTTTTTTTTTTTTTTTTTTTCCTATTTGAATTCAATATTTGCTTACAGTTCTTTTTTTAATTTTGAGAAATATTTGCATATAATGAAACACACACATCTAAGGTATTAATAAAATGCACAACTCAAAAGTAAAAAATTAATTCTGACAAATGTGATACAAATCCCCAGCAATATAGAGAATTCTTTAATCACGCCAGAAAATTTCCTTTTGTCCCCTATATCAAACCAATTCCCACCCTCAACCCTAGCAGCAACCATTGTTCTGGTATTTTCCTCCTAGAAGTCTTTTGATCATATTTAGCCTGTCCTATTGGGCAGCAGTTTTAGGCAGTGCCACATTAGCTATTCCATGATAGTTTCCCACCAATTGTTTTTCTAATGATTTTAGTATCATAGGGATCTCAGAAAGGTGATTGTCTTATACTGTCATTCATAATACATAACTAGAATTCTTCTATAAAGCCTCCCTCAGCAACCATTTGGTCACCTGGAAAAGAGTTTCTCAATGAAAAAAAAAGATAAATACTATTCTTCCCCATTATTTATTGAATTGTAAAACAATGATTTGGAGCCCTAAACCCTCTAATGGTGGCCAATGAAGTTTGTTTTGTGTTTGTTTTTTTTTTTACTTTTATAAAGAGTATTTATTTGGGGGAGAAGCTTACAACCACAAGGCCCTAAAGAGTCCAACTCAAGGTACCATATAAGGTACTTTCACTCCCAAAGTCATTGGACATGTGTGAAGCAAGATGGCAGGTGATTTCTGTGAAGGGAAGATTTTTAATATCACTAAGAAAGCATAATTTTTAAAAATATGTAGTTTACTATTTGTTGTGATGCTCAAATTTTATGTACCATCTTAGTCTGGTAGAAAACTTTTTAGTTAACTCCTGTGTCCTTTTTAACTTTTGTCGGCCTCCTAGAGGTTACCAATTTCATAGATTTTTTCAAAGAATCAGCTTTTGTTGTATTGATTTTTTCTATATTTTTCCTTTTTACAGCTTCATCAATTTCTGTTCTTAATTATTTTCTTCTTTCTTCTTACTTTGGGTTATTATATCTTTTTAAAAAGTTTTTTGAGGTAGAAACACAGATTTTTTATTTTAGACCTTTTCTTTTTTCTAATGTAAGCGTGTAATGATATAAATTACTCTCAATACTGCTTTAGCTACTGTCATGTATTTTAATATTTTCAATTTCATTCAGTTTTATGTATTTTAAAATTTCTTTTGTTATTTTCATTTTATACAAGAATTTAGAAGTGTAATTTAAAAAAATTTTTTTCCATGTATTTAGAGATTTTCCTGTTATCTTTCTGTTACTGATTTCTAGTTTGATTCCATTATGGTCAAATAACATACTTTGTATGATTTCAATTTTTATAATACCATTGAACTTTGTTATATTCCCTAGGATATTTTGGTGAAAGCTTCAAGTGCAATACATTTTAAAAAGTGTATTCCACAATTTTGGGTGGAGAGTTCTGTAAATGTCAGTTAGACCCCATCGTTTAACTGTGCAGTTTAGATCTTCTATATCCTTGCTGATTTTGTCTAGTAGTTTTATCATTTGCTGAGAGAAGTTGAAGTCCCCAGCTATTCTCCTTTTAGCTCTACCCAATCTTCCTTCATGCACTTTGAGACTCTTGTTTGGTGTGCATACATTTAGGATCAGTATGTCTTCCTAGAGGACTGATCCTTTTATCATCATGCAAGGTCCCATGTTCTCTTTCTTAATTTCCTTTACTTTATCAAATATTAATATAGCATTCCTTTTTTGGTTAGTATTTGTATAGTATATCTTTTTCCATTCTCTTACTTTAAACCTACCTATGTTGTTGATTTGAAGTGACCTTCTTATAAGCAGTATACAGTTGGTAATGGTTTCCTTTATCAATTATGCCAAAATCTGTCTTTTGAAAAATTTGCATTTAGAACATGCATATTTAAGGTAATTAGTCATGTTAGCATTGTCTGTTATTTTATTACTCATCTTCTGTTTGTTTTGTTTCTTCTAATTCTCATCCTCAATTTTTCCCTTGCCTTTCTGTTGATTACTTGATCATATTTTTAAATTCCATCATGCTTTATTTATAGTGTTTTGGCACGTATTTCTTTATATAGTTTTCACAGTGATTACTCTGGGTATTACAATATATATACATGATTTATAGCAACCTACTGACATACTTCAAGTACACAACTAAACTATACCTAAACATGTCATATTTAAACAGCCAAAACCAAAGTCAAAGTTAATGCCTCAAAAGAAAACAGAGGGGGAAATAAAAATCATCTTACCTATAGAGGAACAAGGATGAAATTACATTGGATTTCTTATCATAACCCAAGTAAATAAGAAGAAAGTGGAATAAAATATTTAAAGTGTTGAAAGTAAAATAAACAAACAAAAAACACTCTAGCTTAGAATTCCAGTGAAATTATTATTCTAAAGTGAGAGAGAAATAAATAACTTCTCAAACAAACTAAAACTGCAGGAAGCTATTACAAGCAGAGCTGAAAGAAATGTTAAAATAAAATTTTCAGAGAGAAGGAAAATGACATAGATTGGAAACTTGGATCAATATAAAGAAAGGGAGAGATTGGAGGAGGTATAAATAAAGGTAAAATAAAACATTTTATTTTTATGATTCTTAATTGACCTAATAACAATGTGTTGAATGATTATAACACATGGATAAGTGAAAGGAAAAATAGCAGTGTCATAAGGGATGGGAGAGGAATTGGGAAAAACGTGTTGCAAGGTATCTGTACTTTACATGAAGCAGTTTATTGTTATTTAGAAGTGGACTTTGATTAGTTAAAATGTATATTGTAGGGGAGCAGATGTAGCCGAAGTTATTGAGTGCCTGCTTTCCATGTTACAAGGTCACAAGTTGGATCCCCAGTACCTCCTAAAACAAACAAACAAACAAATGAAAAACCAACTCTCGTTGGAGAGCAGATGTGGCTCAGTGATTGAGTGCCTGCTTCCTCTGTATGAGGTCCTGGGTTCAATCTCCAGTACCTTCTGAAAAAAAAGTATATTGCAAACTCTAGTGCAAACATTTTTATTTGTTTATTTTTAGGAGGTACCAGGGATTGAAAGTGGGATCTCGTATATACAAAGCAGGCACTTAACCACTGAGTTACACTGGCTACACAAAGAAAACATTTATTTTTTTAGGCTAATAAAAAAAATTAATTGGAAATGGGGGTAAAGAATAGAGCTTGCTGAGAAATGAGAATGAAGGATGGAAATATGCACTGAGATTTAATGCGGGCTCCTCTAGGCAAAGAAAGTGAGTTCTGGCTTGTGTGGTTACCTTTTAAACTATTATGCTATTAGCATTAGCAAGGGGAGAGGCCCCAGCTGTTATTGGTTACCCCATCAATGGTGGGGCCAATGGTAAAGTCTGTTTGGAATATCTGGGGCCTCCCCTCAGCCCAGGAAAGGGCCTGAACTGAGTCTTCAAGGTCAAGGTCTTGGCAATGTCCTGAGGCCATGTTGTCTGTTGGCAGCACGTCTTCTCTTGTCCCTGTACTATTCTGCCTCAACTCCCCCCTCAGAGAGTCCACACCCTTATTCTTAAAGGGGTGCTGAGGGCCAATGGTCATTCTGTAGTTACTTCTTGCCAGTTAGGACAGTAGTCCTTGCCTGACAGGGCACAAATCTCTTTGGGTATTCTATTGTGGTTGAGGGAAGATGGGTCTGGCACCCTGGTTGGAACTGGATGAAATCCCTGCATAACTTAGAAGGCATCGATTCTGTAAGAAATAAACTTAATTAGAAATTTGAAGATACATGGTCCTATTAAAAGGACAAAGAAGGTGGTAGTAGGTGGGCCCAAAAAGAGGGCCAGCCATGATATACTAGACTATGAGAGTGAGAAAGGCCAGGTGCCTTCAGAGGCTGTATCTTCCCAAAGTTGATGGGAAATGGCATTCATCCTTGAGTTCTTTTATGCTGTTGGTTAATTCTAGGAAGAGATTGTGGTAGACCTGCTGGGTTTGGGTATATACTGCCAACCCTAATTCACCCAGCTGTGGTTATGCTTAGGACAACTAGGAGAGGTATGAAGAGAGGCACTGCCCTAGACAAAAACTTACAAAGAGAGTAGGCAACAATAAGACAAGCATATGGCAACCAAAATAAGGACAGTACTTAAGAGAGTCATTCCTTTGTCTTATAGGCATGTTCATTAACTAATTGATGAATTAAATTTACTAAGAGTTTTAAATGTTCAATATCGCTCTGCATATTATCTAGAATAGAAAAGATATCATCATAATCATCAGGCATATAGGCACAGTACTTAATCCTAATCAATGCACAAGTTCCTCTTTGAGCTGCAATTAATAGATTTAAGCTCCAAGTTTGCAAAAATACCATACATGCTATCTGTCCATGGGAGCAGGACATAATGACAATTGTGCTTGTTTAATTCTACTCACAGTACTCTGGTAACTGTTGCTCCACTTGATATGCCCTTCACGTAGCCAGCATGATGCAGCACAGTTGACCTTAGAGAGAGACTAGGAAGGTAAGGTTCTCCTGTTTCATAGCCTGGTACAAAGTGACCTTCAGCACTATGAAACAAAGCCAGTGTGTGTGCAATGTCCATTGTACATCTGGCCATATCAAGCCATTGCCAGCTGCTGCAGGAGTCTGAAACTGCAACGTACTCTCCATCCACTCCAGGAGCATATTCATTTATATTGTTTTTGGGCTTAGTGACCAACCTAGCCAATAACTCAAATGAAGAGACAACATGCAGTGTACTAAAGGCCTGGTTTGAATGTACAAGAGAGTTTTATGATATTGAAATCTATCTCTTTTGATCTTTATACGCTTTCTAAACACTTCAATGCAATGTATAGCATATCAAATGAACCTAACTTTTTAGTACTTTGCTTTCTACTTCTATACCTTCACAATAATGATGTTAATTAGCAGGTATTTTACTTCAGTGGTACAGGACAAACCACTTTCTCAATTTTTTAATGAAAACTGAAGATTCCCAATGGAATCAAGATTATCTTTCCTTACCACCATTTTAACATGCAGCTTGATGTGGCTTCTGACAGGTTTCTCTGTTATGAAATTACTTTTTGCTATTAATATCAATTTTGGTTTCTAATTAATAATGGCTTCCTGGAATTAGCCATTCTAATGCCTCAGTTTAGAAAATGCTTTCACAAACTTCTTATAACTAGAAGCTACTTTACCTTTAAACAAGCTTATTAAATTATAATCAGCAACCAACAAAATTTACTTTATCCATAAGAGAGGGCAGATTACATTTCCTTCTTTAACTTAATTTCATTTTCATCACCTTAAAGATTTAATACATATGCTAATTTATTTAAATGGTAGTCTATAACCCTAAGGAGATTATACCCAAGCTAAAAAAAAATTGAAACCATTACAGTTTATACAAGGAATATTCTTTTTCCTTCCTTTACAGGATGCTAAAACCTCTTTTCTTTAATAAAACTCTAAAACTGTGAATAATCTTAAAATCATACTGACTACTGGGTTCTGGAATACATTATAATTGCTTAATTTGTTTTAATTATAATTTAGAAAAGATTTTTCCATAGCTTTCAAGGACTTTTTCTTTACTTACTGAAATTCGGTAATAGGATTATTAACCTCCCTTATTTTAAGGCTGGTTTAAACTGGGGAATTACAAAGCAAACTGATTCTTAATTACCTGGCCTATAAAATAGAGTTTTAATCTGCCACACCTAGCCCCTCCCTCAGAGCTTTTGCAGAGAAAGGCCTGGAGGCTGGGTAGGTCAAAGAACTAGGGGGATGAGGAATCTTTTCCCCTTTCCCATTAGTTTCTATATTCAGATTTCTGTATGAGATTTCCATCCTGCTTAGCCTAATTTTGGCTCTAGAATTATGCATTCACAGATATAACCACATATTTAATTTTTAACACTTTGAATAGCGCTCTTTTAATAATTTTCATTTGTTAATTTGATAGTACCATCTTGATGAAAGAAAGTACACACTGAGCAAACAGGCAAACACAAATAGAGTCAGATGTAAACATACAACTCACTGATGTTACTTACAATTTGCATTCTTTTACAAAATAAGTTTAACTGTAAAATAACATTTTAAAGATTTCTTTGAAGGCTATATCTAATTAATCTGATTTGCAATGTGACCATGCAGTTTTGCACAAGAATTTTGTTCCTTGTAATTATTGGCTTATAACCAAATTGTCCTCAATGCTTTAAAATACAATTTTCCTTTACTTCGGAACTTTGCTTACTTCCCATTTTGACTTTGGCAGACCTTGGATGAAAAACACTAATTCCAATATATTCTCAAGAGGTCTTTGAAGTCTCAGGGAAACATGTTTTTTTCTCATGACTTGCTGCTTTTAAGAACATTAACACTCAAGGTGGGAGGCCCCGCCCTCTCCAGTCCTCAGCTGCTGGCGAGGACATCCAACCCTGAGGGTTGAGAATTCCACCAGGCAGCAAACACCTGGAGTCATGAGAGAAAGCAAGGTCACTAATGCCAGTCCAAGGACAGGAGATAGGGGTGTCTGAGGTTTGCTTTCCTCTGAGCCATAGGCAGCAGACATTGTCCTGAAATAACAATAAGCAAAGGCAAAGGGTAAGGCTAGACCTGAAGTAACCATAAACAAAGGCAGACTCAGTTTATAATTACCATCACAATAGCTAAAGTCTAAGGGGAAGGAGAAGCTTGAGAACTAAAGCAAGGGTGTGGCTACACCTGGAGTAACCATAAACAAAGGTAACCTTAGTTCAGAATTATCATCACAAATGTAGGTTCTAGGCTAAATCCACCCAGTTATAGCAATTTCAGAGGTTGTCCTGCGGTTTTATATTATAAAGGAATCTATATAATGATATTAACTCTTAAAATTTCTAGTAGGTTTCCACTTAAAAACAATTTGGACACTTCCATTTATTAAGTAAGTAACTAAAAACAATTTTATTAGTAACAAATTTGCCATGTTTTCTACTTTTCCAACAGTTGAATTAATTCCACTTGTCATTTCTTTTATATATCAAATTCAAGTGCAAGGCAGTATAGACATTTAAGACTCACTTTTAGGTTACCTTTTCCTGTTATCCAATTTGTACCAGGCAAACCTCAATCGGATTTACAAGTTCCTAGGCACAAGTGTTGTAGAATTTGAGAGAAGTTCAATTATTTGACTATAAAGAGGCCAGGACTCAGGAATGATTTTGAGAAGGAAAAATGGTTTATTGACGGCTGGCCAGACTCGGGAGCTTTCCGTTTGAATCCCGAGCCCTGAACAAGATTTTCAAACATCTTTTACACAGAGAGGAAAGGCCAAATGGTCCCTTTGTTTCAGTTCTCAATAGGCTTCAATTAGCATATATATCTTCCACATCTTAGGTAAGCTTTTAGCATGGACTCCAGATATTCTAGATAAGCTTTTAGCATATTTGGTTTTTGCATTTCCCCTAAATACTTAAAAGTTTATAGCCCTTGCATTGTTAAACTGTTTCCTGGGACTGGAGCCTGTTGCCATTGTCCCTAAGGGCAGGACTGCAGGCTCTTACCGTTCCACACTCACAGCCTTCAGCTTAGGTTATCTTTGAAGAGACAAAGAGCCTTCCACCCATAGCCCACATCATTCCCCCCTTTTGCCAAAGTTTAACTTGCTAAGCTTTGGCATAATTATTGTTGGAGCTATGAGGTGGACGGCTGTTTGTTGCTTTGATTGATTATTTATCAGTCTTTAGTACAACATCCAGGACTGTTTTTAGAAGTTTAGAACTTTTCATTCTGGACAGCAGAATCTTGGGCAGGGTCCTCCTGCAGTTATTCTGCTGCCACTGGCACTCACGTGGATTTCCAGTCAGGTTCCAGATCCATCTATTACTTTTATTTTACTCTTAAAGAGTTTACACCTTTAATATAAAAGGGGTGTTGAAGGGAGACGATCTCTTTTCTGTCCTGCTGGCCGTGGGCTGTAGTCATTGCCTAATAACGTGTAAAACTCTTATTAATTTATTTTAACCGGAGGAAGATGGATCTGGCATTCTGTACGAAGTTGGATGAAGTTTTCATATGGTTAATAAGATGTTCACTCTGAAAGAAACAAACTTAATTAAAAATTTGGAATACCCGTTTTTAAAAGAGGACATTGGATTACAGAGGTAGACAAGACAAGGTTAGGTGCCTATAAAGATGGCACTCCTTCTTAAAAGCTGGTGGGAACAGCATATATATTCTTTTTTTTTTTTTTAAGTTATTTATCTTTAGAGAAAAATTGCAACAGACACTTAGCTTTGTCTGAAGACACATTCCAAGCTGTTCAATGATTGGCACTCATTCACTCTGTCAGATGCTCCTGGTCAACTGGCACTCCTTGGGCAATTGGCTTCACTCAGGATTAGAACACTAAGTTGGAAATTCTCTTGGTTTTCACCTGTGGAGTGATTAGAACTACAGAATAAAGGTTTTTTTTTTACACCTTGGTTTTAATTGTACAATTTCTAACAATTTTGACTTGTTCAATAGGTGACTCAACATCAGCAAGCAAGCCTCACCTTTGCTACACAGCAGAGTACAGTAGAATATAGAAGTTGACTGAGACTGGCTGAGACTGCCACCTTATTCTATAGGCATGTTATTAACTGTTTAGAAAATGATTTTACCAGGAAATTAACATGTCTAATATACTTCTGCACTTGATCCAAAATAGAAAAGATAACAATACAATTATTAGGCATGTATTTAGTACAGGATATTCAGAGTTGCAATTATTAGTTTTGAGTTTCAGGTTTGTAATACCTTACATGTTATCTCTCCATGAGAGCAGGCCATAATGCCAATTGTGTTTAAGTTTCACTTACAGTATCCTGGTATCATGGCTCCACTTAGCATGTTCTTCAATGCAGTGAGCAAGTTGTAGCATCCTTCATCTTAGAGAGATTTTCCAGTATTCTACTAGCCTGGTGCATAGTGCTCTCTGGCACTATGGAACAGTGCCAGTCTGGAGGCGATATCCATTGTACACTTGGCTGTACCAAGTCATTATTGGCTGCTGCAGGAGCTTGAAACTGCAATATAGTTTCCATCGACTTCAGGAGCAGAACCAGAGACTGATATAGCACATATTTTAATTGAGGGGTCAGTGACCAGCCTAGCCAATAACTCACATGGAGAGGCCACCTGTAATGTATTCAAGGCCTGGTTTGAATGCACAAGAGTTTGACAATGTTAAAGTTTATTCCTTGTTTTTATATATATTTTAAACAACTTAACGCAACACATATATCAAATGACTGTTTACTTACACACTTTTACTATGAAGATAACAGTAGGTACTTTACTTTAGTAATAGAGGAAAAATATTATTTTTCATTGTTAGAATGAAAACAGAGTATTTCCAATAGAATCAAGACAACTTTTTATTACCATTTACTTAAATGTGTACTTTGCAGTGGCCTTCAGACAGGTTTATTATCATGAAGTTATTTCTGGTACCAATACCAATCTAAGTTTTTTTAGTTAACAATGACTTCTACAACTAGAACTATTTAAACATTTTCAGTTTGGAAGATATTTTACAAACTCCTTATAATTGACAATAACCACATTGACTAGCCACCTCATGTTTAAATAAACTTACTAAATTACAATTACCAATGAAAGAAATTTACTCTTTATTTAAGAGAGCATATCTACAATCTTTTTCCTTTAGCCTAATTTCACCAATGTGAACTTACAATTTTCATTACTGTAAAGATTTTGTACATATAATGTTAATTTAGTTTATAAATTAACTATGGGAGATTACACTCAAGTTAAATAAAATTGAAACCATAATATTTTATGCAAGGAATGTTCTCTTTTTCCTTTACAGGAAGCTAAAAACTTCTTTTCTTTGTTTAAGTTATGAAAATTAATAGTTTAAAAGCATACTGACTACCAGGTTTTAAAACACATTACACAATTTTTTTTTTTTAATCATAACCCAGGAAAGATCTCTCCATAGTTTTTATGGACTTTCCTTTACTTACTGAAATTTGTTAATAGAGCCACTAATTACCTTTATTTTGTTGGAAAGAAATCTTCTGAAAGAAAATAAGGCTCACCAGATCGTGGAGAAGAATTTATTCTCAATCTTGCAAGAAGGTGCGCAGAGCCAGATATGGCTGGTGCCCCGAACAAAGAAAAATGACACAATTTATACCCCTAAGCCTAGCATGCAAGCTCTTCCTCTGTTTTTCCATAGATTGGATACTTCAGAAATTACAGCTTATCTGAGATCTAATCTTCCCATGCAAAAGTTTGTGATTTAACTGCTTCCTCTATCACATTCCAACCATTTTAGTTTTTATCTGCTCCCCTTTGTCAAATAAGGAATAGAATTTAGTGCTGAAATGGCATCGAATTAGCTCCTTCTTGGGCATCCTTCCACTGCCCATAGGACTGGCCTAAACTGGTCTCCTTCACTGCTGTCCAACCTGGGAGTGGGAGACTGAGGCAGCAGGCAGCCAGGTTACACCAATCAACAATTTTTTCCTTATGTGAAAATTAACCTAATCTTTGTTTTTTTTTTTTTTTTTTTTTTATTTTATGGCTGACAAAAGGTTTAAACTGGGAAATTACAGGGCAAACTGATTCTTAATTCCCTAGCCTAGCAGATAGGTTTAATCTGCCACACCTAGTCTTGCCTTTAAAACTCTTGCAAAGAGGAGGCCCTTTCCCAATTGTTTCTATAATCAGATTTCTATGACTTTTTCATCCTGCTTAGTTTAATTTGGGCTTTAAGAATATTTACAAATATAACTGCATATTTAATTTTTAACAATTTGAATAGACCTCTTTTAAGAATTTTTATTTGTTAATTTGATATTATCCTGATGTCTGAAGACATACACTGAGCATTTTTTTAAAAATGGGCAGACACAAAGAGTTAGACACAAACACAACTCATTGATATTACTTATAATTTGCATTAATTTATATACTGTTTAGCTTAATTAATTAGGGGTCCAGAAATACATATTACTTATATAACTGCATATTTAACCTCAACAATTTGAGCAAATAGGCAGATATAAATAGTTTGAGACAAAAACATAACTTTAATTACTTTAAACTTCTAATCTTTACAAAACAAGTGTGACTGCAAACATTTCAAAGACTCCTGAAACTTTCCTTAATTTGCACTATGACCATGCAGTTTACCACAAGAATTTTCCTTCTTACTTAATGGATTGTAATAACCAAAATGTTCTCAATGCTTTAGCACCATTTTGTTTTAGAACTTTATATTTTACTTTGAAATTAGCAGAATTTTGGATAAGCAACAAGATTAATTTTATATATATTTACTGAGGCTATTTGAAGCCTCAGGGAGACAGACTGGTTTCTCTCATGAATTGCCACTCTTAGGAACACTGACCGTCAAGGCAGGAGACTTCTCCCCCTCCACACCCCTTTTTGATTCTGGAGATAATAAAACTCCAGTGGTCATTTAACCTTATTCCATCAGGCAGCAATTTATTTAGTTTACACTTGAATTCATGAGAGAAAGGGTTACTAATACCAGGAGAGGAGACAGTGATGTCCCAGCTCTTCTCTGGCCTATAGGGGCAGAAGCTATTATGAAATAACCATAGGTGAAGGCAAGGGGTGAGGTTAGCCTTGAAGTAACCATAAACTAAGGAAAGGTGAAGTTTAGAGTTTACACTTAATAATTTCAAGCTAAATTCATCCAGCTATAATTTCAGTTATTACCTTTCCACTGTTTTATAATATAAATGCATTTATAAATGATTTTAACGATAGTCATCTTCTGTTTCCTTAACAATAAAAACACATTCCATATATCCCACATACTAAGTTACCAGGCAAACTTCTTACAACATATAATTGCCGTTAATACTAAACAAGCTTGTTAAAATAATGAACTTTTCTTCACTTTAAATACTTAATAGCATGTAATACCAGAAACAGTTTCCTTGGAAGCAAGTTGGCAGGGGAGGCTGGCTGCCAAATAAATTTGTTATAAAATTACCTTTTATTATTATTATTATCAATTCAGTTTTTGTTTAATAATGACTTTCTGCAATTTGCCATTTAAATACCTTAATTTAAACAATGGTTTGTAAAACCTTTATAATTATTTATACCTTTAAGACAAATTTTACCTTCACAGAACACATTCTCTTACTTAAAGTTACTACAATACCTTCTAAGAACCTGGGCAGAATGCAAGGAGGGAACGTTACTGCATTTATTCTGATTCTGCTTTTCACCCCCTTCACTTCCCCCCCCTTCCAGGCAGTCGGGTGCACAACAAACAGGAATGTGGCTTATGAATAGAAGGGTGGACTCACTGGAAAGGGGCCAGCTGCTCCCCCCTTTCCAGCTTTCAGCCAAAATGGGCAGACAGAACCTACCCAAATTTGGCAACTCTCCCGGGGACCCAGCCACCCTGACTGGGACATCCCCAACAAACTTGGGTGCATGGCGCGGACACAGATGGCCTCCAAGCCCCGGCAAAGGGCCAGACCAGAGACAAGACAGCAGAGCATGCACAAACATCTAGACTCTGCAAACATCCAGACTCCTCAGCTTTTGCCCCAGAATCATTTCACCCCCTTGCCAATGGCAAGGGAGGGCTCCAGCTCAGCTGTAATTCTACTTTACATAAGGACACAACTCCAACACTAGCATTGAGCTGACACAGACAGAAGCACAAAGGTCACTAATCTGACCCACAAATCTGACCCACAAGTTTATATATTTATTTTCACCATGGCTGCCCCCACAGCCATCACAAACCTCAGAACACTTAACATTTGGTATAAAGCGAATTCATTCACAAATTAGCACCAACAAAAGATTTCAGCTAGACTTTTTCCACTGTTTAAACTTTACACCCAGACCAAGCTCCACCAGAAAAGCCGATCCATTTTCCTGTAACCAAGTTTTGTTTTCCTTAATCTAGACCAATTTCCAGGACATTAGGACTTGAACCTATAAATAGCCCTTCCTATTAAAATTGAGACTCCACTCCTTTAGTGGATATAAGACCAGTACCAGATTCTAACATGCAGTTAGACAAACCCAAAACACCAGGGCTTTTCCCCAGTTTTTCTCCTTTTCCCAAGCCTAGAGAGAACGGCTTCCCCCCAACTTTCTGGGGCTACTAGGGTTCTCTCGGGAGGTGATCAGCCTCCCCTTCCTAGCAATTAAAGCTAGGGCCTTCCAGACTCTGCTCACCCGGGGAGTCTTTCCTTCTTCCATGTTCGGAGTTCTTTTTTGTTCCCAGAATCTTTCTCTTCAGACCTTCCATTGCCCTCGATTTTTGTCGGGAAGATTCTGGTGGAGCCCACATCTTTTCTGGATTAAATTTAATCCAGGGGCTCCCAGATTTGGGGTTCACCCGAGTCCTCCCGGCTTCCTTGGGGATTTGGAAGGGGCAGCAAAATGCTACCGTCTCTGGCCTTCGGTTGTTGTTCCGGCGGAGTCGCCAAAAATGTTGTAGAATTTGAGAGAAGTTCAATTATTTGAGTATAGAGAGGCCAGGACTCAGGAATGATTTTGAGAAGGAACAATGGTTTATTGACAGCCGGCCGGACTCGGGAGCTTTCCGTTTGAATCCCGAGCCCTGAACAAGATTTTCAAACGTCTTTTATACAGAGAGGAAAGGCCAAATGGTCCCTTTGTTTCAGTTCTCAATAGGCTTCAATTAGCATATATATCTTCCACATCTTAGGTAAGCTTTTAGCTTGGACTCCAGATATTCTAAATAAGCTTTTAGCATATTTTGTTTTTGCATTTCCCCTAAATACTTAAAGTTTATAGCCCTTGCATTGTTAAACTGTTTCCTGGGACTGGAGCCTGTTGCCATTGTCCCTAAGGGCAGAACTGCAGCCTCTTACTGTTCCACACCCACAGCCTTCAGCTTAGGTTATCTCTGAAGAGACAAAGAGCCTTCCACCCATAGCCCACATCACAAGCAGACTAACGAAGTTAAAGCAAGCAGAGATTAGAAGAGAAAAGAGATTTTACACACTTAGATAAAGACTCAAGTTTAGAGTCACCTAGACACAAAGCTCCCAGTGTCTGCCTGCGGAGAAACTTCGGGCAGGACCCTCTAGCTTAGTTCCTCCAGGAAAATCCCTGGACAGCTGCTAAGCTTAGAGCTAAGGGTTGCAGAGAAGCCCTGTCCCCAGTGAGACACAAATTGGGGCTGCATCATCCCATTAGTTACCTCCCACAAGGGGTAAAACTCTGCAAGCCTTTTTCACTGGAAGGATTGGAATGTTATAATGGAATAGTGAGGGAGATAGGAAAGTCAGGAACCTTTAAATCTTAACTGATGGCACATGAGGAGGTTCCTTATTCTACATGGGAGAGGTTTAGTAAATGGAGTGCATTTCCTCATCCCTTTAAGGAGACATGACTACATGATCTCTGGCCCTCAGATCTGTCTATCTTTTCTTTCTCTTACACAGTTTAACTGGAATTCAGGGTCCCATACAGAGCCCACTCGCAGCCATACTGTGGCCATGTTACCGGATTTTGACTAGGTTCTTGACAATGGTGCAGAAATGAATTTCAAGAGCATGTCAGGTGAGTTAGGTCAGGAATTTATTCAGGTAAAGAGGGACGAGAAATGGGAGAAAGTAACAGATCAGGGGTCCCAGGTACAAAGGAAGGGGTTGAAAAGTGAAAAAGCAGGCTGATTTATAGGCTACAATTTCCCATTATAGATTATAAATCCCCAGCTTTACTTGTGTGGCCACATGGAAGAGGGAAAACAATGAGAGTGGTGCACAGAGGGCAGGAACAGGGGTTCACTGGCGAGAGAGCACACAGAGAGAACTGAGGCCCTGTGCCTGCCTTTTTGAACTGCTAACTATCCCACTCCTTTGCTAATGGCAGGGGAGGAGTTCCAGCTGTTTACCATTTTGATTGATTATCTTTCCCATCAGTCTCCCATGAGGGCCCAATGATAAAGTCCTTGGGGAATATCCCGGGCTTCTCTTTCCTTCTGGAGGAAGTCTTCTGAGTGGCAGAATCTTGGGAAGGGTCTTCCAGCAGCCATCTTGGAGTTTTTGAGGTCCATGTGGACTTCTTGACAGGTTCCAGATCCATCTATTGATTCCCTATCTTACTAGCCTGCTTCAGCCACATGGTGTAGCAGGAAAAGATTAGCCTCTTTCTTTCTAGAATATCAGTAGGCAGGTTGTCCCAGTTTCTTCGAGGGCACCCCAATAGGGTGTCTCCTGGAACGTTGGAAGAGCCACCCCTTATCCTAGGGGAGGATAACACATGCTAGTTAGTCTGGGGGCATCCCACTGCCAGACCTGACTGAACAGATTGTTCACCAAGCCAGCATCCTGGAAATTGGGGAGGCTTGCTCACTGTCCCCACATTCCAGGGATCAGAAGCCTTATGTCTCTGGGCATGTCCAGAGCTTTAGAGGTCTTGGAGGCATCTGGGTCCATCTCCCCGACTGAACACTCAAGCCTAGGAAAGGGGTTGGCTAGGCACCTTTCCTTTGCCTACTTTGCAGAAGTCTTAGGAGTTAGCCATGAGGGAGTTCAACTCACGGTGACTCCCAGGGTCTGAGTTTTGCAATTAGAAGTGCATTTTAAAAACTAGAGACTAACGGTCCTTTGACTGCCAGCAACCAACCTCAGCCCCATCCCACCCCCGCCCTAGGCAATCTCAAGGTCTTCCCAGGATGGAGAAGGAGCAAAGCCTCAGGACACTACTGAGGGCGGGGCTCATGCCTCCCTAACAAATGCATTTTTAGTTTCTAAGTCCTCCCTAACAAATGCACTTTTAGTATCTAAGGCATTCTAAAGCATCTCACAGACTCAAAATGAGGATAGCAGTAGTTGGAAGATTAAAGACACTCCTAATTCAAACTAGTTAAAAGTCATTCTGAACTCCCAGCGGACTGGTGGACTGCTGCTCAATTTAGGCAACATGCCCAGTCAGGTCTCAAGGACAGTTTGACCTGCCACCCAGAAATTCCTTGGATCCACACAAGGTGGGGGGCTCACCCCTACTACCTCCAAAGAGGGAGCCAGACGTCTGGACAGACTGAGTTTGTGTCCTGTAGTAGTCTATCCAGAACCCCCTTTAAAATGACAGAACCAAAAGCATGCACAGAGAGGCCATAATTAAAACTCACCAGTCCCCAGCACGAGTCCGGGGCACCACTCGCCTTTCTATCTCTTGGCAATGGCTCGCCAAATGAACCAGGGAATTGTTGGATTCCACTAGGTTCTTGGCTATGTTTCATAAAAGAATTTAAGAACATGCCAGTTTAGTTCAGCCAGTAAAAATAATTTTTGGGAAACGGGAGGGAAGAACAGAGCTTGCTGAGAAATGGGAGAGAAGGGCAGAAATATGCGCTGAGATTTGATGTGGGCTCCTCTAGGCAAAGAACCCAAATAAAACATTTTTAAAGAGAAGTCTATTTGAAATTCTAAGAGGAGATAAAAGTGAATACTATAAAATGCTCAATTGAAACCAAAGAAGGCAGAAAATGGGGAGTAAAATAATAAATGAAACAAATTTAATGAATAGAAAACAGTCACAAATATGGTAGATATTAATCCAACTATATCAATAATCTCTTTAAATGTGAATGATCTAAGTACACCAGTTAAGAAATATTTTCAGAATGAATAAAAATATAAGACTCAACCAACTACATGCTGTCTATAAGAAAAACAAACTTTAAAGATAAGACATAAGTTAAATGTAAAGGAATTGAGAAAGATATAGCATGCTTAGCAAAAGAAAGTTGGAGTAGCTATATTTATCTCAGACAAAGCAGACTCCAGTACAAGGAAGATTATCAGGGAGAGGGCAGGATATTTGTAATGACAAAGAGATCAGTTCTCTAAGAAGACATAATAATGCTTACTGTGTATGCACCTGACAGCAGAGCATCAAAATGCATGAGTTAAAAATGAACAGAACTGGGAGGAGAAATAGACAAAGCCACTATTATAGAAGGACACGTCAACAATCTTTTCAACACTGATAGTATCAAATAACCAGAAAATTAGTAAAGATCCAGTTGACTGAACAGCACTATCAATCAAATTTAGCTGAATCTAACAATAGCAGAACACATATTCTTCTCAACCTTGCATAGAACAGTCACCAAGATAGACCACTTCTAGGCCATAAAGTATACTTAGAGAATTTGAAAGAATAGAAATCATACTAGGTAGGTTTTCAGACTTCGATGGCATTAAACTTGAAATTGAAAACAAAGACATAGTTGGAAAATATCTAAATACTTGGAAATTAAACAACACATATTTAAATCATACAAAAGTCGAAGGAGATGCCCTAAGAGAAATTTTAAATTATTTTGAACTAAATAGAGATGAATATACAACTTACCAAGATTAGGGCTATGCATCAAAAGTCTTGCTAAGAGGGAAATGCATAGGATTTTATGTGTATGCTAGAACAGAAGATCTAAAATCACTAATCTGATAAACCAGAGGAAGAAATACAATTTAATCCTAAAGCAAGTAGAGCAAAAGAAATAATAAAATTTAGAGCAGAAATCAATGGAATTGAAAATGGGAAAAAAATAGAGAAAATCAATGAAAGCCAGTTCTTGAAAAGACCAGTAATCTTGCTTATGCTTAATGTGGAGAGCTTTGTCCCAAACCTTCTGTTTTCATTGTATATGAGTCCTGTTGGACTTTCCCTATGAGCAATAGTCTGAAGGCAGGGTATGGGAATCCATAGGTGGATTCCTACTACATTTTTTTTTTATCCCTCCCCCCCCTTGCAGCTTGCTTGCTGTCTTGCTCTCTGTGTCTATTTGCTGTGCATTCTTCTTTGTGTCTGTATTTTTAATTATTCTCCCCCCCCCCACCCTTGCAGCTTGCTTGTTGTCTGCTCTCTGTGTCCATTTGCTGTGTGCTCTTCTGTGTTTTTATTTGTTTCCCTTTTTGTTGCGTCACCTTGCTGAGTGGCCTTTCCACAGCGCTTGTGGGCTGGGTGGCTTGTGGGGTGCAGGCAAGCCTGCCTTCACAAGTAGGCCCTGGAACGTGAACCCAGGGCCTCCCATATGGTAGACGGGAGCCCAACTGATTGAGCCACAGCTGCTTCCCCCTATAGATTTTTGTTAATTGTTCTGTTCCAGTGGTCACATGCTCTTTTGGGGATTGGCCCCTTACCTGTGTGGGATTATCTTGAAGCTTCAGATAGTTCTGTCAATTTCTGAAGCTTTTAAGCCATTGCTTCCATCAGAGGTTCAGCTCAGGTTTTTCTCACCCATCTAAACTTTCTCCAGGAAGCAGACTGGCCTGTTGGTATTGGCCCATAACTTCACCCAGGGGTAAGATTTTATATTCATTTCCCTATCTCCTGCTGCCCCCCAATTTATGTTATTTATTTTATCTTTTATAATCTAAGTCTTATGTATTGTCAGGAATAATTAGCTCTGGGTGTTTGTGACTTTCCTTCTGCTGATTTCTTTTTAGCTTGAAGAAATCAAAATCGCCAACACCCAAGGTTGTTCCAACTTTAAGAAGGTCTTGGAGTAGAGGTAGAGTTGGGAGATTTTACTTTAGTGAATATTGTTGGTCTCATCATCTTCTTATCTCCAAACTGGAGCAGCAACAAATTTTGTTTATAGCACTGTGCTTATGTTGAGTGTTTTTGGGAGTTGTAAAGTTGGGAGCTACCTGATGTGGACCTGTGCATTCTTGGAACCCTTGTTTCCCGTTAAGAGGTCACAAAGCCGACCTCCATCAACCTTTCCTTTCTTTGATTGTGGTTGGTTTATTTTTGCTCTGTTTTAAAAACCTGCTTAATGCACAAATCGTAGGTCTTGTAGGAAGTAAGGTTTTGAGAATTTCCTTCTCTCTGAACCCCTAACCCATTAGTTTAGGAACTTGATTGACATTATAAAATTTCATCCTCTATTTGTGAGCCATATAGGGCTAAATAGTACATGCCAAGTGCTATTTAATCTTGGCACAAATCACTTAGATAGGTGAAAAAGGCTAAGGAAGACATCCACTATTCACACAGTCAGTGAACAAGGAATCAAACCTAGGGCTATGTGCCTTTATTTAACTATTTTTTCTACCTATGAGGGTCCTCTTCCTAATGTAAGTGCTATGGACACTGGACTGAAATGAGACCGGGAATCCACTCAGGTCATATCTGTTGAGGCTCTGCCAAGTCTGACCGTGAAGAAATATAGTCTATCCACTCCACTCACCAGAGGACATTTAAGGATCATCCAATGTCCAAAAAGCAGCTCTCTGGGAAAATAATCGAAAATGAAAAGGATTGAGGCAGTTTCAATATTGATATGACTGGCAGTTGAAGGAATGGGTAATGAGGTTCTTGAGGGAATCACTAGCAGTTAAAACTGACTGCCTTTAGTAGCCATCCCAATATTCAGAATAATAGCTGTGAGTTGTTTGTGATTCCAAGCACACATTGGCCTCAAGTGTTCTTCCCTTGGTGAAAGATGACAAAGATGATAGAGGAGAGCAACTTGAAAAGTATGGAATTTATGTGGCCAGCCAAAACTTCAGCTCACATTGGGTAATTTTCAGCCTGGCACTGCAAAACTGTCACTTTTACAGCTTGCAGATTCTAGATCTTCTGTTGGGAAGAAGGGCTGGGCTTTGGACAAGTGAAGTGTTATTCGCCCAGAGGGTAAAACTCACTGACGGAGGAGTTTCCCCTCACTGCTCCGGTCAGGGGGAGTGCTGTTTTCCAGCCACACCCCTTGTTGTCTCTGGATTTCAGGAGAGAACACTCTGCGCTAGTCACCAAGACAAGTCAGTGCTAAGAGTTGAAATAAAGCCAGAAACTGTGGAATTAACGCTAATCCCTCAGTTTGAATGGTTGTTCATGCAAAATTTAGTGTTGACTCAACAGATAAGCACCAACATGTTCCTTAAGGGGGTTGGGGGAGAGCGGAAAGAAGGACAGAATCAAACACTGCAAAAATCTTTGGAGTGTTTCTTCTTTTCAACAGAATATCTATGTATAAATGATATAAGTAAAACAATTCTCCCAAACAAGTATTTTAAAATTCCAAAAAGTTTAATTCCATTAGGCGGACATATTGAAATGAAAAGTGCTTCTCTCTGGGAGGTGCATATACAATTTTACTTTTAATTTGCAGTTTTCAAGTTTTGTGCAATGTAATTATATAGAGGATGGTGAAAGCGAAGGATTGTGTTGAGAAGAGAATAAGTTCACTTCCAAAGTCACCATGCTTTACTGCACAATTCTATCTTAAAGTGCCACAGCTAGACATGCATTGGTATATTTTCCAGAGACCTTTTGGTTGACAAGACCCAAATTAAACTGTAAATGCATACACTGGAAGGGGGATTTGCTCTTTGACTTTTATAATAAGCAGGAAAACAAGGCCTTAAGCAAATGGGAGAGAATTTAATACCAGGGAAAAGTAGGAAAAAACAATGCCAGAGAAGGGATATCGGGAACGGTGTTTGATTCCAGCATCCATTCTGGCCTAGAAGTCAAAACCCAGTATGGGAGTTTCACCTCCTTGCCTGGGATTGGTTCTGGAACGCGTCTCTAATCCAATACTGGCCTGTGAGGTTGGAGACTACTAGCTTGAAATAAGGTCAACGCCTAGGACAACACAACAGATTCTTAAAGAAACCTGGATGATATCAGAATAGCACTGACTCAACAGCCAAGCATGCATATGTCTTCCTATTGTGTGAAATCATACCTGTAATCATGGGTTGAGCCAATCTGAGGTGTGCTTTCTGTTACTTGCTGTCCAAAGTACCTTAACTACTTGGGTGCCAAAGCACACCTCCCTCATCACAGTTTTTACCTAAGGTAGAATTTACTTTGTAATCCTGTCATAAGTGCTTTTGTGTGTGTGTAAAAAGTAAGGCATTGCTTCCTATATCTAGATAAATTGTTCCCTAATAGTTAAACATTTGTTATTCTTAATATAGCACATGCCAATTATAAAATTCTGCTTCTTTATTTCCTTAGGAGGGTACAACGAACATTGTAAAACCTAATAATAAAGTTACTCATTGCCTGGAGCTGAAAGATTATGTACTTAAACCACACATTAGCATGGTAATTTATTTTGACCAATTTAATCCGACATTAAACAAATAGAACATTAAGGGTTAAGTTGAAGTTCATTCTTCCCTGACCCATTTCTGTTTTCTTTCCCAAAGCACCTTGAACTAATACTTTTAAAATATTTTAATACACATATATGTCCCCATTGATAAATATGGTATCACTTTGTTTATTTTTTTCTTTTTGCTGCATAGAACCTCTTTATATATTCTGGATACTAATCCTCAGTCTGCTATGTGTGTGAAAATACGTTCTTCTAGCTTATAGCTGTCTTTTAAGTTTGATTATTTACACTGTTTTTCCTCTCTCCCTCCTGTCCCTCTTCCTTTTTTCCTTACATTCTTCCTCACTTTCTTCACCTCTTTCTTCCTCTCCTTTTTAAAATCTTTCTTTCTTTTTCTTTTCCAGTGATATGTCTTTATTTCAAGTTGTTAAACTTACTTATCTTTTAATTTGAGGTTTAGGTTCTTTTGGTCTTGTCTAAGAAATTCTTTCTACCTCAAAATCATATACATACTTTTTCACTTTTTCCTATAATTTTTCATTTGAGATTTTCATGTGTGTATATGTGTGTGTGTATTTTAAAATGTCTTTTAAAAGTCTTTTAACTATGATTTTATTGTTTATTTCTCATATTCCTGAATTGTGGTCAGAGCATATAATGTATATGATACTGATTCTTTTGGTTTATCAAAATTTCCTTTCTGTCCTAATATTGGGTCAATATATACAAGTTACAAAAAGACTTGAATATGATTTCTATTTGTTGGCCAAGATATATGTGTATATTTTTATATATATTATACTAATATACGTATTTTATATAACATACATTTTACATAATATCTTACACATGTATCTGTTAAATATATTATTACATAATAAATACTATGTACAACATATTTTATAAGGAATACATATGTGTGTATTTACATATTACATATATTTACATTTATATCTGTGCATGCACATACATGTATATTCAAACAATTGTAAAAATATTGTCCAAATTTTCTATTTTCCTACAAATTTTTGTCTAGTTCATATGTAATTTTCTGAGAGGTGTGAACTGAAATGTTCAAATATTCATTTGAGACTGTGGATCTCAGCTATATTTTTAGATGAATGATATTTCATGATTTCTAACTCTTTGGGAAGAATTGTTATTGTAATCCTATGATATATCCCTATTTATAGTTCTTAAAGCCCCATACCTTAAATTCAATTTTCTCTCATACCAATATCACTGCATTAGTTTTCTTTTTTAAAAAATTTATATAAATATACTACTCATACATAAACATACATAAACAATAAGTGTGTAATAGTTGTGAACTTACAAAACAAACATATATAACATTATACAAACATATATAACATCTCACCCTACCACCAATAACTTGCATTGCTTTTAAACTTTTTAAACTAATGATTGAAGAGCATTGTCAAAATTTTACTACTAAACAAAATAATTTTCCCCTAACCAATCTGATTGTTATTATCTTTATATCATTTATATATGAACATACATAAACAAGTAAGTGAATAGTAAAAGTTGTGAACTTACAAAGCAAACATGCACAACATCATAGAGGGGTCCCATATATCAACCATCCACCAACACCTTGCATTGTCATGAGACGTTTGTTACAAACTATGAAAGAACACTGTCAAAATCTTACTACTAATCATAGTCCTTATCTTACATTTGGTGCGTTTTTCCCCCAACCCACCCTATTATTATTTTTTAAATATATTGTTTTATGACAGAACTTGTAAACTTATAAAAAAAATCATGCACATGTGCAGAATTCCCAAACAACACCCCTCCATCAACACACCACAGTATGGTGTGACATTTGCTACAGATAAAATAATATCATCTCATCGTTACCACATGCACAGTGTACATTTGGCACACATTCTCCATACCACTTCAGTATCAACACAGTACATCTTTTACATAGATGCAAGAATATTTTATTATTACTACTAACCACAGTCCATAGGTTACTCCAGCTGTATTTTTCCCATGCTTCTCTACATTCTCATCACCCTGAAGTAGTGATATACATTTGTTCTAGCTAACAAAGGACAGTCTTGCATCTGTACCATCAACCACAATTCTCACCCACCTCTTGTTTTACTGTGCTATCCAGTTCCTAGATTATTCTCAAGCATTCTGTCAATTGGCATTTACATAACTAGACTACCATTTTCAGTCACATCCCCATTTATAAACTAGCTGTTACTCACTGTGTGTTACCATTCATTCTATACATTTCCACAATTGTACAGTAAAGCTAATTAAAACTTCTACATACATTAAACATCAGTAGTCCACTCAGTCCTTCTCTAATTTCCTTTAAGAATCCACCAACTACCACCAGGTCCTGAAGATATTTTCCAATAATTTCTTCTAGAAGTTTTATGGTTCTTGTTTTTAGTTTTAGTTTTTTGATCCATTTTGAGTTAATTTTTGGAAAAGGTGTGAGATAGGGGTCCTCTTTCCTTCTTTCAGCTATGGATGTCCAATTTTTTCAGCACCATTTGTTGAATGGATTGTTCTGCCTGAGCTGTGTGAGTTTGACAGGCTAGTCAAAAATCATTTGACCATATCTGTGAGGGTCTGTTTCTTGACCATAAATTTGGTTCCATTGGTCTATTGTATCTGTCTTTAGGCCAGTACCATGCTGTTTTTACCACTATAGGTAGGTATTATGATTTAAAGTCTGGAGATGAGAATTCACTTTTCCATTTTATGATGTTTCTGGCTACTCAGGACTCCTTACTCTTCCAAATAAATTTAATGATCATGTTCTCAATTTTTTCTTTAATGCTGGTGTTATTTTTATCAGGATTGCATTAAATCTGTATATCAATTTGAGTCAAATTGACATCTTCATGATATGTAGTCTACCAATCCATGAGCATGGAATGTTCTTCCAGTTATTTAGGGGGTTAGGGTTTTTTAATTTGTTTTAACACTGAGTTTTCTGAATACAAGTGCTTTACAGCATTGGTTAAGTTTATTCCTATTTGAGTTTTATTTGTCATATTTTATTTTCATCGCTCTTTTGACACTTTAGTAACTTTTACTGATATAATCTTCATTTCTAGACTCTCTTCCAGGCCCCTCTCTCCCGTCTTTTCTTTTTAGGCTCTAGCACACCCTTTAGCATTTCCTGAAATTCTGGTCTCTTGCTTTGAAATTCTCTCAGTTTCTGTTTATCTGTGAATATTCTAATTTTGCCCTCATTTTTGAAAGACGGTCTTGCTGGATATAAGATTCTTGGCTGGAAGTTTTTCTCTCGTAGTATCGTAAATGTATCAGAACACTGTCTTCTTGCCTCCATGGTTCTGGTGAGAAATCAGCACTTAATCTTATTGGATATCCCTTATATGTTATGCATTGCTTTTCTCTTGCTGCTCTCAGAATTCTCTCTTTGTCTTTGGCCTTGGATGTTCTGATGAGTATGTGTCTCAGAGTTGGTCTATTTGGATTTTTTTGAATGGGAGTACACTGTGCTCCTTGGACAGGGATATCTATGTCCTTCAATAGGTTTGGGAAATTTTCTACCATTATTTCTTTAAACATTCCTTCTGCCCCTTTTCCCTTCTCTTCTCTTTCTGGGACACCCATGACATGTAAGTTTGCACACCTTTTGCTGTCATTTAGTTCCCTGAGACTTTGTTCAATTTTTTCCATTCTTTTCTTCATCTGTTCTTTTGTATGTCCACTTTCAGAGGCCATTTCTTCAAGCTCACCAATCCTTTCTTTTGCCTCCTCAAATCTGCTATTATATGATTCCAATGTTTTTTTAAAATTTCATTGATTGCACCTTTCATTCCCATAAGATCTGCTATTTTTCTATGTGTGCTTTCAAATTCTTCTTTGTGCTCATCCAATGTCTTCTTAATATCCTTAATCTCTTTATCCATCTCATTGAATTTATTAAGGAGATTTGTTGGAACATCTATAATTAGTTGTCTCAACTCTTTTATGTCATCTGGAGGTTTATCTTGTTCCTTTAACTGGGCCATAGCTTCCTGTTTCTTGGTGTGGATTGTAATTTTTTTTGGTGTCTTCGCATCTGGCTTACTAGAGTTTTTATTCTGAGTACAGTTTTTCTCTTTAGTTTAGGGCTTCCTATCATTTCTCCCTTGCTGGTTGTGTAGTAGGAGCCAAGTATATAGTTGGTGTGGTAAGATGCGGAAGCTTAAGCTGCCCTCATTGCACCAGGGACCAGTGAAGCTTCTTCCAACTTTCTCCTTTGCCAGGGATAGGGACAGAGTCACAGCTATGTGGAATAATCCACATGCAGGCCTAGACTGTAGTTGCCCAGAGAGACTGATGAAGCTTCACTTCCCTTTCTCCCCTGCCTGGGGCAGAGATGGAGCTGCAGGTATGGGCAGCAATGTATGCAGTGCAGGTCCAAGATGACCACAGTTTTCCTGGTAGACATCTCATTTTCAGTCTACGGCAACCAACGTTACCTGCAGTTACCTATATAGGCTGGTGCAGGGCTCCTCAGCCTCCTCCCTGCCAGAGGCAGGGCTGAAGCCTAGGACGGCTGCAGGTTGATCTTCATGAAAGAAACTGGTTCCTGCCGACACTGAGAGTTTCAGTCAGGCCAGCTTCCCCTCGCGCTGCAGTGGAGTCAAAATGGCACCTACAGGCCTCTTTCTGACTCAGGCTGGTTCACAACCCCCTGTTCCCAGGGTTATCTCTTAGCCAGCCAAATCTACCAATCAGTAGCCAAAATCAGCAACCAACCATCTCCTTCTCCCTGTTTCTGGGAAATGGAGCCTCCAATTCCTGTCACAGAGGTGCTCCTGGGGCAGCTTGTGCCACCAGAGCTGGGCAATAACTGGCCTCCATGACTTGGTTAATAATCTCCCTTGAGAGGCTGGTGCAGGTCCCCACAGCTTCCTCCCTGCTGGAGGTGGCACTGGGGCCTAGGCTAGACCTGCAATATGATCTGGATGGGAAGAAGATGGTCTCCACCAGCACTGGGATTTTCAGTCTGCCCCGCTTCCCCTTGTGCCAGATGTAGAGTTAAGATGGCAGCCCCTGGCCTCTTTCTGACGTTAGCTGTTCTCAGGATTATATTGTAGCCCACTGAATTTTCTCATCAGTAGCTGAAACTGGTGCCCAACCATCTCTTCCTCCCCTGTTTTGAGGAAGTGGAGCTTTTGATTCCAGCCGCAGAACAGCTCCCAAGGCAGCCTGTGCCTCCACTGGAGGGTGGGCACTGGCCTCTGTGGCGTGGAGCACTCTACATATGAGTCTTCTCAGCAGATGAGCAGTCTCCTCCTTCTACTCCTTCAAAGACATTGCAGGATGTTCTTCTGGTCTCCTGGAGCCCCCAAACAGGTGCCTCAGCTAGCTCCAGAGAGTTCTGGGTGTTTGCTAACTACCCTGTAGCAGGAACTGACCCTAGGAGCACCTTACTCTGCCACCATCCTGCTGGTTGTCCTCCGTTTTCTTTTGATTAGTGTTTGTTTAATGACCCGACCCGCAGATCAGTCGAACTGAGACCTGAGGGAGGGAGTGGGAATGAAAAAGGGACAAGAGACACAAAGAATGGAGGCAAGACAGGATTCTGATCAAGCCTCGTTTATTGAGGGTCAGTCAGGGGTTCTTATAGCCAGGGATGAAGGAGGTGGTACATACTGACAACACATGTGTCAGTAAATGATTGGTTAACTAGATTTTGATTCTCGTGCCACACGCACGTGCAGATGGTTATTTGGCAATGTCCGCGGAAAGACTTTTGTGCTCTTTAGGGAATGCCCAATTGGAGCCCCGGGGAGTGGCGTAAGAATAGAAACTTAATTGAAAGTTAACCTGGTTAGTATCTAAAGATAGCGCTTAGCAACAAGATGGCCAATACAACACCTGTGCCAGAGGCAGCTTCCCACAGTTTAACATATTTTTTCTACCACCATATTTCCAATCTGTCTATATTATTTTGCTTTAAGTGTGCTTCTTGTCATCAATATTGATTTAATTCAGGCCTTACCCCTTGTATTACTCAGCCAAAGGGGTCCTGATACAAAATAGCAGAAATCTGATGGCTTTTATAAAGGGTATTTATTTGGGGTAGGACCTTAACAGATACCAGGCCATAAAGCATAATTTACTTCCCTCACCGAAGTCTATTTTCATGTGTTAGAGCAAGATGGCTGCTAATGGCTTCGAGGGTTCAGGCTTCCTGGGTTCCTCCCTTCCAGAGTCTTGCTTTTCTCTGGGTTCAGGATTCTTTTCTTCCCAGGGCTTGCTTCTTCCTGGGCTCAGGGTTTCTCTCTTCTTGGGGCTTGCTTCAGTTTCCTCTGTGAGTTTACTTCCTGGGGCTCCAGCTTAAGGCTTCAGCATCAAACTCCAAAATCAAGAATCCAACATCAAAAACCCTCAACTCTGTCCTTCGTCATGCCTTATATCTGTGAGTCCCCACTCACCAAGGGGTGGAGACTCAACACCCTAATGACATGGCCCAATCGAAGCCCTAATCATAACTTAATCATGCCCAGGTACAGACCAGACTACAAACATAATCCAATATCTATTTTTGGAATTCATAACCATATCAAACTGCTACAACCATTT
Source organism: Dasypus novemcinctus (assembly GCF_030445035.2). Taxonomy (NCBI): domain Eukaryota; kingdom Metazoa; phylum Chordata; class Mammalia; order Cingulata; family Dasypodidae; genus Dasypus; species Dasypus novemcinctus. The sequence continues at coordinate 163,827,485 of NC_080675.1, forward strand.
TCCATATTATTGTTCACAAGTATTTTAGTCCCACCTTGTTTTATTCCCTTCAAAAGTCATTATTATTTTCCATAGACAATCAGTTTTAGTCCAGGTCTAACAAGTCATTTTTTTCATTAATGTACTGTATGTATTATTCTTTCCTCTCATGTTGAATTTCCTCCTGGCAAAGTATATTTTCTGATATTCAGCATTTCATTATCTTAAAATATCATTTTGCTCATCCTGTTGAAAACTGATGTTTTGTAAGTTTTGTAATTCTTAGTTGATAGCTATTGATCTTCAACTTTTGTTTGCTATATTGATCCACTGAATGTGAGTTGCATCAGCATCCCTAGCAAGCAGTTTTGAATTTGCCTCAGCCCTGTGGTTTTCATTAATTCAGGGGTTTTTGTTTTAATTTTTTTGGCTTAGGGTCATTATACCACATGAGTAGCCTGACTTCAGAACTCACACCTACTTATGGTGTTGGCCTGGTGACTCTCTTTCCACCCTGAGCCTTAGGAGACTGGCAAGTGTCTTTGCCAAGGACAGGCATCCTTGCCTTAGGCAGCCAGGGGGACCCCACCCCCAGCCATTTGCCTGGCACCCTACCCTGGTTTTCCCATCAGCCCAAATCCTTCAGTTCCCATGTACCATAGACTCTGTGATGCTTCTCAATTTCTTGCACCTGGGAATTACTTTTTTTAAAATTTTGAACTTATCTATGCAATTAATTTTTTTATGTTATAATTTTTAGCTTTCCCATGTGTTTGAAATAGGAAAGGGGATTTCCCATGACAGTCTAGCTTGTCTAATTGACCACAAGTCCCTTCAGCATTCCCCTTATTAGCCTGTCAGTCTGCTAGAATGCCTCTAATTGGGGCAAATCCAAACAGCAGTAGAATGGGAGAGACCCTGAGAACTGGTTAGGTGACTATGACCATCACACTCACTGAAGAACAGAGACATAAAAAGGTCAGATCTACCTACGGCTGAATTGCTTACCCTGAGAGGGACTCTCGGCCACCACTAGGGAGCATGGAGAGGAAGCCCTCATCAGCTGTGTCCTCCAGGCATTTCCCACCTCACTCAGGTGGAGCTTGTGGAATAACTGTGACCTCCTCTCCTCCTTGTTTCAGTGACAAGTCAAACTGTGGGATAAAGTACATGTATCACGATTTGCCCTTTCAATCACTGAGAACTTTTAGTTTCCTGCAAACGTGTGCTCTCTTACACCATATGTCTTTTCATGTGCTTGTTCTTCCTCCCAACTACCCTTGTCCTCTCGAAAGTTTGCACATATGGGCTCATGCAACCTTGGGATCATCACACTAGTTAAACCTTTCTGTCTTTCCTGTACCCCATCAAGGAAGTGATTAATAGCCCTTTTCTTCTATAGCACCTTTACCTCTACTACTGAGCTCATTGCAGGTTATTAAAGGTTTTCCTATATTCATAGCTGAACTGTAAGTTCTTAAAGGAAGGGAATATGTCCTTCTTGGTTTTTGTCCCAGGCAGCTGTCAAGGTGTCAAGTGCAAGGCTGATGCTCACTAAAGGGTAGGTAAAGTAACTATGTCTACATGAGCAAAGATGTCTATTTCCTTTGGGATCTCCACCTGGCCAACTTTTCCAACACAGGTGCCTGGATCTCTGCTCCCATTCTCAGGGCAGAAACCAAGCCCTGACCCTCAGCTAGTCAGCTAATGGCCCCAATCCTGTCAAAACTGCCCCTGGACTCTGCCAGGGAAAGTAGCCCATCAAGTGATCTATTATTCATGGATATCTCAGCTTGAGCTTGGGCTGCATCTACTCCTGGGGTTCAGGCTTATCGTGGTATGTCAGGTGATTGGAGAAGTAGCCCAAGATAAACTTATGTAAGGGGAATGAGCAAACTCTTCTAAATAGAAGAAGCAGCCATGGACAGAAGTTCTCATATTTACCCAAAGCACAAATACACAGAGATTGCCTTGATTCATTCAGTACTTTTTTTCAATTGCCTCCCACATATTTAAGAATAGGGCCTGCAAATGCAGAGGTAGCAGTGACTAAGGCAGATGGGAGTCCTGGGTCAGGAGGCCCATCTGGTGTCACTGGAAATACATTAAAGAAATACAAATTCTATGCCCAGATCTCATCAAACGTGACTACAAAATATGCCATGCAACCTTTAATATTCAAAATAAAACAACTTGGAACCTTCCACTTAAATAGATTTCCTATAATCTAGAATGTCCCATTGTTCCTGTTAGTATCTCTATGTCCTGTGGACACCTTGAATTCACTCTTCTGGCCTCTGGAAATGTGAGAGAATAAATTATTTTTATTAAGCCACCAAGTTTGCTGTAATTTTTGATAGCAGTCTTGCGAGGCTAAGACAATCCCCAAACCAGATGCAACTGGGCAGTCCAAAGGTGATGTTCATTCCTTGTCACTGAGCAGTCATAGTTGACACTCATCACCCAGTTTCCACTCTGGTTTCTTTGAGTTCAAAGGAAAAGCCCATCACCATCAGTAATGAGTCATCCATATATTCTCAGCTTTTCATGGAGACAGGGTCTCAATTAAGACAGCTCTGAGTGGTCATTCATTCCCTTCAGACTCAGCCTCATGTTCCCCATCATGCCCCGGTGGCCAGGTCAGGATCACAGCCTTGTCAGGTGCCCTGAACTAGACAGCCCTCCAATAGTCTAACCCCTTCTGGAATGTCATGCCCACACTCATGGGGAATTTTGCCTCCAGGCCCTCACTTCAATTTCTCAGAGCCTCAAAAAAGTGATCTGTGTCTTGAGCTCACTGGGTCAGAAGGCCATAGTCCTGCCATTTAAAGTGGTCCCACCTTTCCCTGCCATCTCTAACTTCCCTAAATTAATGGGCATAGAGATTGGGGGGACAGAAATCCATTGGCCAGCACACCCTGGCCCCAGGAGAGTAGGTGGATACCTGCTTTATATTTATGAAACCAAATAACTCATTCCATTGATTTTCCAAAACAAAGATTAGGTCTCCAGCTCTAAGGAGTTTTAACTGACACTGCTGCAGTTAAGAAAATGTGCCACAGAGAACCCTGTAACTGGACACAAGGAGCAGGAGGACCAAACTTAGTCAAAGAAGTCAGGGAACTTGTTTCTAAGCAAATGTCAAACATTCTCTGGGAATACCCCTGATCACTTGGGAAGGACATTGAGAGGGCCCGGAGGACCTGCGTTAGGTGTGTGTATGTGTGTGTGCACGTGTGTGCAGGGATGTCTTTTTTTTTTTTTTTATTGATTTTGTAAAAATATTACATTAAAAAAATATGAGGTCCCATTCGACCCCACCACCCCCACAGCACCCCTCCCCCCCCCCCCCCCCCAGCAACACTCATTTCCATCATCATGACACATCCATTGCATTTGGTAAGTACATCTCTGGGTATCTCTGCACCTCATGGTCATTGGTCCACATCATGGCCCACACTCTCCCCCATTCCATCCAGTGAGCCCTGGGAGGATTTACAATGTCCGGTGATTGCCCCTGAAGCACCATCCAGGGCAACTCCAAGTCCCAAAGGCGCCTCCACATCTCATCTCTTCCTGCCATTCCCCATACCCAACAGCCACCATGTCCACTTTTCCCACTCCATTGCCACCTTTTCTCTGAGGTCCTTGGATTGGTTGTGTCCGTTGCACCTCTATGTCAAGAGGAGGCTCAGATTCCACATGGTTACTGGATGCAATCCTCCTGCTTTCAGTTGTAGGCACTCTAGGCTCCATGGTGTGGTGGTTGCCCTTCTCCAACTCCATTTTAGCTGAGTGAGGTGAGTCCAATAATTCAGATTGTAGGAGCTGGAGTCTGTTGAGGCTCAGGGCCTGGCTATCATATTGTCAGTAAAAAGATTCAATCCCCTAAATATATCTTAAACCCCAACACCAACTACAATTCCAGTAAAGTAGCATGATAGTCTTATGAAAAGAGATCCCCTCTGGGTCCAGTTTCATCACTCAGAAACACCAGCTCCATAGAAGGGCCATCTGACATGGCAGTGAACCCTATCTGCCATGACCGTAGAACCCGTGGGTCCCTTTAGCCCTCAAAGGAACCAATACCTGGGGATTGTATCTACTTTATCTGTCTCTTAGACTCTGCTCAGTTGTGCATAAGGGAAATCCTTCTGACAGCCTCCAGACTTTTTTTTTTTTTAGAGACTCATAGCCATATAAACTCATTTCTCCTTTCTATTTCCCCCTTACATTAGGTCAAACAGCATTTTAAAGTCATATTATTCTATGTAGACAGGGATATTCTACTGATCCGCATCGAACCTTCAATTCAAGGTCATTTTCCAGTTGCATTATCAGTTGTTAGTTGATAGTGATCCCTCGGTGCCAGGGAGGCTCATCCCCGGGTGTCATGTCCCACGCTGGGGGGAAGGCATTGCATTTAGATGCTGAGTTAGGCTTCGAGACTGGCCACATTTGAGTAACATGAAGGCTGTCAGGAGGAAATTCCCAGGCACAGTGCTGCTCTAGGCCTTGTTCTTATTTCAGGCCTATAGGCTCACAAGCATAGTCATTAGTATCAGGGGCTTACTGTTGGACCTTCATTCCTTCTCGGTCCTTGCCGCTGCACTTGGGGGACTGCCGCTGCTCCCCTAGGGACCACGGCACAGCACCTGCAGGGGTGTCTTATTACATAATAGTACAGGGAGGACTGGAGAAATCTGGGCTACATATTCATTCCTTCAACCAAATATTAACTGAGGACTTAATGTCATAGGCACTTACCAGTGGTTAAAGGACAAGTACATATCCCCATGTGCATAATTAGAACTAGTCAATAATTTGAACCTATATGTGATATTGAATATAGCAGGTGTTATGATGATAAAGTTTCCGGAGGGGACAGTGTGAGCAAGAGAAAGGGAATTGGAAAATTCTATGGGAAAATGACATTCAGCATTTTCAATGGGGATAATATTGCCCCCAAGGGGGCAAAAATTGGTTCATGGTATAGGGGATGGGGCACAAAAAAATCTTGAATACTACAATGGTTTGTGGCCCTCCAAAAGGCTGCAGAAAACAAACAGATAATATTCAAGTATTAACATTTCACAGAGGGGAGCAGATGTAACTCAAGTGGTTGAGCACCTGTTTCCCATGTATGATGAGGTCCTGGGTTCAATTTCTGGTACCTCCTAAAAATTTTTTTTCACAGAGGTGTTGGCAATTAGGGGTAAAAGGTCTTAAAAGGCTCGCAGGGGGACAAAAATAATGAATAAAAAGATTGGGCAACACTGCACTAGATGAATCTTTAAGAAGGTTCTTCCCCCAACAATGTGGAAGAAGAGGGTAGAGAAAATTGTGCAAACACACACACCAAGGAGTGAAATGGAATGGCACTATTGGGATGGGGAGAAAGAGCATTCTCCATACCAACTGGTATAACTGGGGAACCAAGTTCAAGGAGGTAGCAGCAAATAAATTTGGGTAGCAAAAAGGCCTGATTCCAATCTAGCCTCTCATAACATCTGGAACTGCTGTGTTTGATCCAAGACCAAGACAGGTGCCAACAACAACAACCGACATTTGCCTAGAAGTCCTGCTGGCCAAGGCCTTGCCCTGGGCTCTGGCCACTTTGACACTGATATCGGCTGGTCCAGGTCACTGCTAGCAAAGGGCTTTCGGATCTGTCACAGTTAGTTCACAATTTTCCTTGTCTTTGGAACAGCCTGTCTCCCTCCTGCCTCCTCTCCAGGCATTAGCAGCAAGCCTAATGACGAGTGTGACCAACAATCTCAGTTTGCCCCCAGGACATGGGATTTTCAAAGCTAAAATCAGGACAGCCTTAAACTAACCAGTATGGCTGGTCATCCTACTTAGGGTGTAGGTTATGCCATTTTGACCTTCTAGGTACAGCTAATTGTCAACAGAGCATCTCTCCCCTCATATTCCTACTATTTAGGTACTTGCAGTACTTGCTGTACTGCTGTTTAGAGCAGTGGTTCTCAGCCTTGACTGGATTTTATAATTACTTGGAGAACTTTTAAGAATCCTGTTGCTTAGGTCATACTCTAGAACAATTAAATCAAAAATCTTTCAGAGTAGAACCAGGCATCCTTATTTTCTAAAAGCTTCCCAGGTGATTCCAATGTACAGTCAAGGTATTTCTTAGAGCAATAGTAGAGAGTAACTATTAGAGTAAGGAAACCGTCACTTTGAATTGATTATCATTTGGAAGGACTGTAGTTTTTTAACCTTGATGGTTTAACACAGATGCCTCAATCTAAGGGTCATCTAAGGGTGCCTTGGCCAGTTAATATTTTGGAAATTTGAACCATTAAATAAAGAGTGAAAATCAAACTGAAATTCAGTTTAGAGACACTTTTTTCTAGTATTCAGCTGCCTCTGATTTTTGTCTGTATATGTTCCATTTTGGCAGGTCAGAACAAAATGGCATGGGCCAGTTTGCAGCATGAGAAGAAGATCTCAGATTTAAAATCAGCCAGAAACACTTAGAGCTAATGGTTCACTGCTGTTAGTAGTCAGTTTACCCCTCTGAAGCCTGTGTGAGTAATCTCAAATAATTCCCATCAATAAGCTTCACTGCAGTACAGCTCAAATCCTCTTGGGGGATGCTGTCACTGTTTGGAAGGGTTACCCATCCATCTGAACGGTCAGCATGCATGGAGTTGCTTGCTAACATGTGAAAGAAATAAAAAGGAATTAGTTTGCAGCTGAATTACAGATTCCCACAAAAGCAGTAACTGGGCATTGTTACATAGATCCGTTGAATATTCCTGGAACCTTTTCTAAAGTCAAGCTTGTTAGCATTTTTATTTTTGTTATCTTCCGAAGGCCTAAAGCAAATAAAGTAGAAGTGACCTTAGTCTCTGATAACTAGAAATATATCTGAAATGAATTTGAGTCTTTGATTTAAAGGGTTTAAGAAATGGTAGAACTTGTCTTCTTCTATGAAAAGGAAGAAAGACTGTATTGTAATGGAGATAATATTTTGAAAACCTTCAATCATTGCATTAAATCCTCAGATATTCCTAGTCCTAGTGCTCCTTTATTTTATGTAAACTAGTCAGGAGTACTCAAATGATACCCCATGAAGCTATGCATGAGGCTTCCTGGGCTGAGGAATAAGGATGGGAGCATTTCTGAGTAAACTGGAAGAAATAGGTAGAAAATCCACCCCTACTGATCATTGGATTTGAAAAAGAAGTAAGATGTAGGCAAACAAAGAGGTATATGGATCAAAATCCTGGAGGAAGTGGGAACTTGTTAGGGCACTTGGTATAGTTAAAGTACTTCCTTTCAGAGTCACTTTGTCATTTTCCATTCCATGTTCCAGTTAGCCTGTGAATTGTGGATTATAGGGAGAGGGACAGCTCCAAGTGACTATTTAAAGCCTTGGCTTATGTTCCTTTTGGCTTTTATGAGTGTTTGTTCTTGTGATAGAAGCCACATTGCTGATTATGCATCTTCATTAGAGCTGTATCCTGGGTGAGTCTCCATAGCCATTAGGGTAAGTCAAGAATTATGAGGAACTGACCAGTATAATGGCCTTTCTGTGCACACGGGATGTAGATAGCAACAGACAACAGAAGGAGGCTCTGACCAGCAGAGAAGGGATGTTGTCTTGGAGATCACCAGGCCCAGAGAGCAGCATAAAGGTCCCTACCCATAGGGCAAGGACATCTTTCCCATGAGGTCAGTTGAGCCCCTCCCTTCAGCTGAGGTCCTTTTTGTAAAGTAGTGGAAATGGGGAAATTTAATAGACCACCATGATCTGAAGAAGACAGGGCTATCAGAATGAGACTGTTAACGCCAGAAGAGGCTTAGACACATTAATTATCAAGTGATTACCTCTGACTGTCACCACCCTCAACCCCTTATCACTCAGGACTCAGTGATTTTTGAGAAAATTGAACAGTTATGAGAAATAAAGGATACACCTGTAACATTAGCAGGGTAATATGTATTCCCACCTCTCACTTTGAGCAAGTCACTCATGTATTTATTCATAAATACCCTGCTCCAGGAACCGTGGTGGACATGAATGTCTCTAGCTAGGGCTGAAGGAAGTGCTATCACCACTTCCTTCCATCTCCACTTTGTCTTTCACTTAAGTCAGTACCTATCAGGTGTCTCACCCCTTCTCGACTTCACGGTATTTTAAAACTTTCAGAGTAATTACAATATTTACTTCATTCTTGTTGTCAAGGATTAAATAAAATAATGGACATAACTATAGGTAAGACAAAAGATGGTTCTAGTGAGATCACTTTTCACCTAGAGGAAAAAAAGAACAACCAGAAAACAAACATCTGTATGTAACCTATATGTCAGAATTTTCCCTCTTCAAGAATCACTTTCCTTACACACATTTGGGGAAGAAGACTGCTTAATTTCTTCTTCCTACTCTGCTTGGCTGCTGTTCTTCCACACTGTGGGCTTCTAAACCTTCTATACCTTGCCCTTTATCTTTCTCATGAACCATCACTCCTTCTACTCTGGGAAGCCCTTGGGTCCTTGTCTCTTAAATCCTTTCCCACCAGTGCCTCTAAAGCAAAAGTGTATGTGCCTTACATAATTTATTGCAGTTCAGTAATAACTAGAAACATTGAGGGGACACGCAAGAATTTTATAAGAAGTCTGTGTTCATCCCCTCAAACATGGGCATTGCTTCTCTGTCTTGAGATCCACCCTTCCTATCCTAACAAAACCATATTCTTCTGAATTTCACTGTAAGAATTCTTACCCTATTTAGACAAGGTCAACCTCCTATCCTGAGAAATTTTTTCCCTAGTACCCACTTAACTTTCCCCCAGTTAGAGAATCTGGGGCTATTACTTTTCCAAAATATATTTCCTCTATGGTGAATTATTCAGCTTAGTTTTAGCCACAAGGGCAGCGAGCTGGCCATGACAAAGACTTAGCACTCCAAATCTTGCTGAATCTTCCAGAAAAGTTTCGATGTTCTAAGGCTAACAAGTCTCCACTACTATAATGTGGGCCTGTAGCATCTTCTTGCCTTCTTGCCTTCCTTCTGGCTCCTCTCTTTAATTTTTAATAAAATCCACACACACACACACACACACACAATTCCTCTTGCACATTCCTGGGAAAAACACGAACATACACAATAATACACAAAGACACAGTGATATGCACAGGCACAACTATTCAGGTACAGATAGGCACACACCCATCTTCAATGCTTAGAGGGAACTTCAAGTAATAGGATGTTGTGGTGATATGGAGCTATGTTCCCCAGAAAAAAACATGTTCCTAAACATAATCCATTCCTGTGGGTGTGAACTCGTTGTCAATAGGACCTTTTGATGCGTTACTTCAGTTAGGGGGTGTAGCCCAACCAAATCAGGATGGATTTTAATCTTATGACTGAAGACCTTATAGGAATGAAAGAGAAGAGAGAAAGCCACAGGGAACAGCCAGAAGCTAAAAGTCAATGGAACCTGGAAGAGAAGGGAAAAGCCAGGAGAGGCCGCCACATGCACTGCCATGGGACATAAAAGCAAGGACCAAGTAACGCTGACAGCCTGAGCCCCAGAAATGACTCAGAATGCTGGGAGAAAGCTTCATCTAAATGGCACCTTGGTTTTGGACTTCTCCTAACCTCAAAACTGTGAGCCGATATATTCCTGTTGTTTTAAGCCAACCCTTTGTATGGTATTTACTTTAGCAGCCAGGAAACAAAAACAGATGTAAAGGATACAAAAGACATTTACTTCCATAGTAGCAGCAAGAAAAACAGCATGATAAGTAATCGCAGTTGTGTTTAGGACTGTCAAAGAGAAGGGGGATTAAAGGAAACCAAGGAAGAGTACATTCTTAGGCAAAAAAAGAAGACACAGTAATTTCTATATCTGGGGTCATAAGTCTGTTGTATCTTAGCCAAAAATAAAATGCATCCCAAATATCTACCAAAGGCAGAATGTAAAAACACATTTTAGTAGTCATACAAAGGAATATTGTTCAGCAATGAAAAGCAAAGAATTGATGCATGTGATGATATGGATGAATCTCAGGATTGTAATGTTAAATGAAAGAATCCAGACAGAAAATCATTTACTATATTATATTCCACTTTCTGAAATTTAGGAATGGACAAAATACATTTGTGTTGATTGAAATCTGAATGTGGTTGCCTGTGCAACATGGGGATGGACTGGAAGGAGGCTGAGGGAAGGTTCTGGAGTGATAGAAATGTTTTCTATCTTTGTTTGGGATGTTATCTTACACAAGTGTAACCATTTGTCAAAATGCATCAATATGTACTTAAGATCTGCAGATGTCACTGTATGTCAATTTAACCTCAGTTAAATACACACAAACAATATGCAAAACCATATGCTTAATTTTTTCACATTTCACAGAGAATAAATTATACCTCAATTTAAAAAATATTTAAAAATCCACTACTGTTCGTTAGATTTATAATACCCTCTAAATTAAGTGGAAGATATTCTCCATTATACCAGTGTAATGTTGTGAAAGACCCATTACAAGCACTTATCAGACTCATCTAAACACACACTTGCACAACTTCTGTTATGATATCCATCCTGGCGTTTCTACTGACCACATCCCCTTGTTCCAGTGGCACCATCCCACAAGCTTAGATAGGGGAAAGGCTGCTGCCATCAGGGGAATTTCTTTCCAACTTGGCTGGAATATGGTATCCAGTTGTTTGGTCAAGCAAGAAGTGGCGTTATGGTTACTATGATGGTATTTCATGGATTTAAATCATCAGTCAGCTGATTGCATCTATGGTTAATTACATCTACAATAAACAAAAGAGATTGCCTTCAGCAGTGAGAGAAATCCCATGCAATTAGTCCAAGGCCTTCAAGACAGAACTGATTATGTTAGCAGTCAGACAGAAGAGTTTCTGTCTGTTCTTCAGCCAACCATCTTTTCCTGGAGAACTCACTGAAACCTGTATTGGAGGTTCAACTTGGGCCTGCCCTACAGAATTCAGTCTTGCCAAGTCCCACATTTGTGTGAGGCAATTATTAAAAAAAAATTTTTTTTTCTGTCTGGGATAAAGTGTCAGGGTCTCTATCATACAATACTATCTTCAGGCACTTCCCTAAGTGTCCATGTCTGCTCATGACAACAACTCAGTTTTGTTTTGTTTTATCATATTCTTCATTTTTATTTATTTTTTCTTATTCCTCCCCCCCCCCCCCCCCCACTCCATTGTCTGCTCTCTGTGTCCATTTGCTGTGTGTTCTTCTGTGTCTGTTGTACTCTCATTAGGTGGCTCCAGGAACCCATCCTGGGACCTTCTGGAGTGGGAGAGAGGGGATCATTCTCCTGTGCCACCTCAGCTCCCTAGTTTGCTGCATTTCATATTGTCTCTTCTCTGTGTTTCTTTTTTGTTGAGTCATTTTGCTGCATCAACTTTCCATGCAGGCAGCACCATTCCTGGGCAGTCTGCTTTGCTGCGGTCACTCCTTGCACGGAGGGCAGCCCCGTGCGAGGTGACCCTCTTGGCACACGGCAGCACTCCATGTGGGCCAGCTCACCACACGGGCCCAGGAGGCCCTGGGTATTGAACCCTGGACCTCCTATATGGTAGGTTGAGCTCTATCTGTTGATTCATATCCACTTCCCATAGCAACTCAGTTTTAAAGACTAGAGGAAGCCAAAACCAGATTTTCACTACTCTTCAGACTCAATTAAGAGCTGAGTCCCCCATACTCCTGCTTCCTTAGTAGAGAGACAAGATTATCAAAATCTCCGATAAACCAAGGACATCCCCATGGTCTGTAAAACACTTTAAGCCTGATACAAATAATGAAGTTAATGGCACTGATCACCACAACTCTGATTCTTGTCTGCTGCAGCATTCTGGAGGTCAGACCTGGGAATGCCATGCACAGGAGGCTGAGAGAAGTCTTTGAGTGCCCTCTGTGCCTGACTGTACAGGAGGGTCAGAGCTCCTATGTCTAACAGGTACACCATTTCCTATGCTCAAGGTAGCCTATAAATGTCATAACTCTCCTCTAAATCCAGGGACAAGAATGCACTTTGGTTTCAGGTACCCAAACAAAGAGTTCATGGAATTCAACCTGGCCTGAAGGGTTTGAAAGAATAGCAGCCAGACTATGGTGAGGAGTCAGACAGGAGGTGAGGAGAGAGGTTTGCTGGGATGATTTTGTGTTTTTTTCTCACTTGTCTGAGAAGTTTTCCAGAGGTGACTATTTCTCTCTTGCCCTGAACATAGAAAGGCATAAATATTAGCCCAGGAAATGCTACAGCCTTTGTGCTAAGCTTGAGATTGAAGTTGATACATTAAGAGGGCACAGCAAGAGAAGTACAGAGAAAGAGGACCAGAACCACAGAATTTTGTCCATCTTGGAGCTTCTCCTCCCATGAACCTCCAATCATGGAGACAATAAAGTCCGTCATTTTTTACATAACTCTGATTTGGGTTTTTGCTTACTAGCAGCCAATTATTACCTGATATTGTGCTGAATATTTATCTGTTGAAATCATGTAGAGGTGTTTTCCCATAAATTCACAGTTACTTGTTGGATAATGATGCATTGTGTTTGTCATAAGATACTATTAAGATGCTTTCCAATATAGGTCCCAATGGAAGGTATTTTCACTCCAACATATTTAACAAGAATAACTTTGTGTCCAGGGCACACTCAAGAAAGAATGTGAGAGTTACTTCCTAAGTAGGTTATATGCAATAAGGGCTTTGCTGATGACTTTGCCAGAATTACTTAAAACTATATTGGGGACATCTAATTTTTAATTACAGTGTTCTTGGAAATCCCTTGCATGCTACATAGATTGGTCATCTGCTGACTGGAATCACATGGTTTGTCTTCCAGTAACATTTGTTCTTACAAATCCTGTGAGGATGAGGATGGCAGAGGGTATCAGGAAAACTCATCACTTTGCTGCACGTGCAAGTTATCCCAGGCACCCCAACTGTAGGGCCCGGTTTTCACAGCATGAGTTCACTTCCCTTAATCATACTTAATGCTCCGCAAAAATAATGTGGAGGAAGCATACATTGTGTACTTAAAGATAGACCATCTGGTTTCCTTCCCTGCCAAGAGAGGAATTCCTTATTAAAATGAAAGCCCCAGGTCATCTTAGGAAGCAGAAAGCTAAGATAAATGTCTTTCCTTTACTTCCCTCCAGCCCCACCCCACCCCCGACCCCAAAGCATATGTCTAAAATGTTTCCCATGGCCACTCAGTGGAACAGGTGGATACACTTAACTCTCACACACAGCCCATTAACCAAATGCAAACTCACAATCTGGGATTCCTTAACAAAAAGGCAGTACATCTGATGAAACAATAGGAACAAAAGCTGGAGTAGCCCAGTGGCTAGCCCAGCAAACAGCCTGTGGAATCCTGTAGGGCAAGAAACTGGTCTTATTCATCCTCGTTTCTCTAAGCCTAGCTCTGCCAGGCAGGGAGTAGGCAGAGCAAATATTTGTCAAATGCCTAAATATACAAAGAACCAGACCTTTCGTGTGAAATAATGTGTTAGGCTGGTGTCTTCAACCCGGCTGCACATTTAAATCACTTAAGTTGCTACTAAAGGATCACAGTCCCTGGGACTCTCCATAACAACAATTAAGCCAAAACCAAAACCTCCGCAGATGATTCTGGTGCACAGTTTGACTTAAGGACCACTGTGTTCAGATGTAGTTTGTCAACATTTGAAATAACCATCTGCATAGTTACCTTCACGCAAGATGTTTAAAAATTATGATTTTTGTAGTCTATCCCCCTTCTAGCCCAGGGAAAATTTTTTGAGTACAGAATAGAATTAATCCTCAATTTAAATTAAAATTTGATATTGACTATAGAAGTCTAAGATATTATTTTGAAGTTTAAGGATTTTTTCTTCAGATGGCTTCCATAAATCTGGATTTTAGCAAAATTCAAGAATGCTATGAAAAAAAAATTGATTCTCAACCCCTCAAACTCAACCAAACCTCAAGCAGAGGATATTTAATGAAAATTGTTTTTTTGGATTTCCAGTCCAGGAATGCTGACACTACAAGACTTCGTAGATCTTCAAATTGTTGGTTTTCATCCACCCTGAAAACTACTCTTTTTATAAGAACTCAGCAAACAAGTGTTGATTTATTACACAATTATAAGCATTCCTATCAACAAGGTCTTCTTGTCCTTTTCCCTGAAAATAAAACTTGACTCCTGGTAGTCCAAGCAGTGCTCTAAGCCACACCTATGAACCAGAATCTGCATTTTTAACAAGATGCCCTGGTGATACTGATACGTGTGCACACGAAGTCAGACCTCTCACCATCTCAGGACTCTGCAGCTATAATTCTGTGCAAAAGGAGGAACTGTGGCCATATGAATCACTTGGAACTCAGCAAAAGCTGTGCTTCTCAATTGAGGCGCTTAAAATAAGAAATCTGTGACTTTAGATCATTTGCCTTCAGACCAGGCTTTCTGGCAAAGCTTGCAATCCTTTAAATATTTCACGTCTCTGTTTGGAGAAACACACATCTTTTTTCCATTTTGCGTTTGGCTCACAAGTGACTACCCTGTGTCATGTTGTGTGAAGGTCTGGTGTTGACACATAGACCTGGCATATGGATCCATGCTCTCATCTGGGCCGTAGCTGACAGTCACTCTTGCTCTGAATCGAGTGGAAGGGAGAATGCCACTAACCATTGAGAAGGAAGACAAATGAAGGTGTGCGCAGAACTGACAAGGCTTTGCCTGGAAACATTTCCCCCTCTTTTCTATACTGTGGATGCAGCTCCTTTAAACAACCATAAATTTCCAGGATAGTAACATATTAGCCAACCAACCTATTCTGCCCTTTCCACCTTTCAAAACTCACTTTATGAGAGGAATCAGAATTGTCCCTTCAGCACTCACAATTTTCCCAACCCACCCCCAAAAGTCTATCACACAATAATTTTTAATAGCTCCCCCACTCTTCCAAAATGTATTCTTCATTCAGCTATAGAATATCAACTGCCAAAGTGGTATTAATTTTTAAGGTTTTCTAAGGATGGATTGCTCTGAGCTATGGATATGAGCCTAATATCAAAACATAATATTAGGAAGTTTCTATATTGCAAAGAAAGGATAAACTCATCCTGAAAATTTCACAGCAGAACTTGCTTGAGTTTTAATTAGTCATTTCTGAGTAGGTAACTGTCCAGATATTTGGGAGTCTACTCCATCAACAGTGCAGCATGCAACAGAGAAGAGAATTAGACAGTATGTTGAAATCTACTATACACAGATGCCCCACCACCCAAAAGAATAAATCTTTGCATTATTAAGTCAAAACCTCTATAATTAGAATGTTTCTGGTGGAACATTAGTCAAGACAGTCCATTTTTTCCCCTTCCATGCTTATAATATATACCAGTGAGTATTTTAGGGAAGGACTAAATAATTTAATGTCTACCAGGTTTCTAGAATACATCTAGGCATATAGTAGATGGTCAATACATGTAGACCCCACCCCCTTCTCAAACAGAGGATTAAGGAGAACTTCATGAAGGAGGTGGCATTTGAAACAGAACCTTGAAAGAAAGAAAGATCGTCATAGTTGAAGAATTTGGAGCAGGAGGGATTTCCTTACTGAGACAAGAATAAGCAAGTCTGCAGAAGTATGAAAGTAAGCAGAGATCAGGAGGAAGTATGTGTCTGAATGTTGATATATTTACAAATATAGTGAGAAATGAACTTGGTAAGAATGACTGGATGTAATTTGCAAGGAAAATGAATCTTACTGAAGCATTCCTGAATTGTAAATATCAAACTATATAATAGGATTATAAATATATATATATTTTTTTACATTCTAACAATGTATGGAATATCCCAAGTCATTTTTTTTCCTTTATACATTTGGATTTGGAGATTTCTATTTGCTTATGAAAATGAAAACCACTACTTAGGGTTGAGCAAGCCTCTTCTGAAAAGATTTGACAATGACCACCATTTCATCATAAGGCTGTTTTTCACAAAGCTTGTTCTAGTGGGGATATTTGATAGAACCTTATGGAACTGGCCTAGAGCACAGAAAATGTTTAATAATTTATTTTCCCATCCTGTTCTACCTGTCCTATTATCAATTGGCTGATCATCTTTGAGTAAATCTAATAAAAAACCTCTAAACTTCATTTGAAGAAAAAAAGGATTATAATCCCTACTTCATATGAATAATGAGAGGATAACAATATTAGCTGAAATATATGAAAGGGCCAAATCTAGCATCTGGCCACAGAGGGTGGGCAGACAATTGAAAGCTGATTGGCTTGAGTGCTTATTATCTGTGATTTACAGGTTTAAGCAATGGTGCTCCTAACGGACCCACTACACAAAATCACAGTTTTTCTTTAAGGATTCCATCAAGATATGTAAGTTTTTGCTCTTTTTGGTGACAGGTCTCCTTTATAAACCCATTCTGTCTAATCTAACCCAGAGAAATAAAATGATGTGAAAATGAGCAAATTTTACAAACATCCCTTCATTCTGTTGGGAAGACTTGTGCCCTTCACCTGTTTTCTCCTCTGTAAGATGTGGAGTTTAATCAAGAGGGTGACCAAATGCCCTTCCAGCTCTGATTCTTTGGTCCACATTTTATGGTGGACCAGGTATATACAATGAAGCCCAAATAGCTATATTCATGCTCCTTTTCTGCTTCAGTATATATGTATTTTCGTAATTCTTTTGTCATTGGAAAAATATATTTTACTTTACCTTTAAAGTTTTCATTGTAGGTAAAGATCACAAAAGACTTGTGAGGCATTCCATTTGTTATATAAAGAAATGAAGACTTAGAAAGGTTAAGTAGTTTGCCCAAGGCCATACAGGAAATGAGCAAGAAAATAGGAATGTAGATGCAGATATTCTAACTAAAAGTCTTTCATTTTTACCAGGTGTCCTGAAACTCACGGTTCTGGGACCATTTTTTCATGAGTTTTTTATAGTTTTTTAAAAAATTGGATGAGGTCAGTTTGTTTGTTTTTAAATTTTCCTCCTGTTACAACTATCACTTCTTATTACTATTAGTATGTTTACCTCTAACATCCCCTCCCTGTATTTAATCTTCTCATTTTTAATCTGCTGTGCTTTAAAAACTACAAAACACAGATTGTTAGAAATGTTTGAAGAGCAACTCTTCTCAGAGGAAGAAGCTAGGGTTTCTCCTAGGCAGACCATACAGACACAGACTTCTTCAAAACTTTTTTGAGATGCCCCAGAGGTCTATTGTCAATTCTTGGTGCTCAGAGTAAATTAGACTAACAGGTGGGAAAATTCTTGCTAGATGAGATATTGTTGCAAAATTATTGGACCCACCTTATTTGTTTTTGTTGGTTTTATAATTGCTGTTTCTCCTCCCTCAAAACTAGACTGTGAACTCAAGAACAGAACATGCATATTAATCACATCTTTCTCTCTAGTGTCCAGCATAGAGACTGTAGCCATTTGTTCTTTCATTAGTCATTTATTTATTCAATGTACATATTTTGAGCATCTGCTAAATGCCAGGCACTAGGCCAGATATGGAGATACCAGAATTAAAAAAAACCTCAGATCCTGACCTCAAATTGCTGAATTTAGAAGGGCCATGGATAAGAAAATCAGCAACTATAATGAAACAGTCAAGATGTTGTTGATGTGGGAGGAGTGGGATGAGGGGGGTGGGAGGTATATGGGAACCTCTTACATTTTTTGAATGTAACGTTTTTTGTGATCTATGTATCTTCAAAAAATACAGTTAAAAAATTGATGGGGGTGGGGGGTGAGGAGTGAGGTATATGGAACCTCTTATGTTTTTTAATGTAACATTTTGTGTGATCTAGTAACTATAAAAGAAGATAATTTGAAAAAAGAGATACATTCAAGGGCACTGGGAACTTAGAGAGAGGACTGCTGATATTTTACCAAGGAAGTCTTGCCTCTTTTATTAGAAGTAGGTGGTTTCCAGGAATACAATGCCAGGGAAAATATTCCGGATAAATGAGCATCAAATGGAAAGACAGGAAGACATCAGGGATGAAGGCTGGCCTGATTGAGAGCTGCAATTTTAAGTTGACAGTGTTAGAGCCGGAACTAGAGTGTTAGAGTGTAAATTCAGGGAAACTGGCTCTCTGAAATAAAAAGTCCTGATTTATAGTGTTTGCTGATATCTGTGGTCTTCCTTGCTTCATTGTCCATTTCAATCTATCCATTGTTCATTTCATTCTACCCATTGTTAGACAACTTCCTTGCAAAATTCCAGAATATTCAACAATTACTTCTTGAGAGCAGCTCCAGCACACTATTGAAAAAGCGTCAATCTCTCCACTAATTTGCAAAACAAAGTTACCTACACTTGCTATCCAACAATCTATGGGATGTCCAATGACCCACCCTGGTTTATATTCCTGCTTTTCCCCAACCCCACCATCAACCCTCACTTCTAAACTTACATGTTTGTTGACAAACACTGATTCTGAATTTTCAATGTATTCTCTCAACTTTTCTCTTCCTCTGCTCCACAGGATCCCACAATGAAGAAATTAAATCCTCTTCCTTGTTTTCTCCAAAAAGTACATTCACAATACTTATAAGTACAGAGATGTTGATTGAAGATTTGGGGTTCATATTTTAGGGAATCAAATGGGATTTCCTATATAGGACTGGATATCTGACCTTGCTCTTTACAAGTCTGCCATCCTCTGTGGTGAAAGTGTTGGGCACATTTCTCTGCAGTCTCCAGCCAGTCCTTTGTCCAGCTCCTTCAGTTGTCTCTGAAGACCTGTCTTCCCTGGTCCCCTGTGCTCAGTTTCCCTGAGAAGTCCCATTTCCCCCACTTTAGCAAATAAAGCATTTTACCTCCCTATCTCCTCTGTTCCTGAGGACCTACATTTGCATACCCAAGAGGCTTAATTGTGAAATAAGCTAATTAATGTTTGTTGGTTTATTTTTTTCTTCTGTTGGGCCTTACTCTCCAGTAATACAGAAGCAAAGGTTTGAAAACGGAATCTTCCCTTTCTTGTACTTCCACCAGTCACCAGTCTCTGTACACCAAAGATATTTTTTTAAAAAGAAAGCAATTTCCAACTGATAAGAATGATACCACACTTCAGAAGCTGCAACAGTCCATTGAACTTTCAAGCAATAATTTCTCAGTTTCTTTTTTAGGAGGTACTGGGGATTGAACCAGGACCTCATGCCTGGGAAGCAGGCCCTAAACCACTGAGTTCCACCAGTTCCACTCAAGCAACAGTTTCTTAATCTTTGCTACAGAGCTAAGCTTAATCATGATAAAACTACAAAGAAAAAGGCATTAAATGATAGAATGAGTGGATTTGTAAGCATATCATAGGCTGATTAATATTTGTTAAATGCGTTACCTATTGTTAGCTGACCATGGTTAGTAGCAATGCTTCAATAATTGTAAATCAGTTGAAACTTATGTCCCATACACATGTAAAATGTTACTAATTAGGGGAGAGAGGAAGAGTAGGAGGGGTTTGGGTATTTGAGAGTCTCCTATATTTTCTATGTGACTTTTCTGTAACCTAAAACTTCTTTGAATATAAAGAAAAAAAGAAAAAAAAGATGCTGAGGGACCATATGGAAGGAAGTGTCACTGTACATAAAATATAAGTGATGAAAGACACAATGAAAATTTTTACTTCTATTTGTTATTTCATTTGTTTTTTATTATTATTGTACTGTATTGTTTATTATTATTACTATTTTATTTTCTTACTTTTATTTATTTTTTTACTTTTTTGGGGGGAATTTTTGATTGCAGAAGAGTCTCACTGTGGCAGGGGAGGATCACTGGTGTGAGGTGTTGCAGATGGGGGGACGTGTAAGGAGGCAGGCACCTGGGGCATGCCTCTATGGCATATGAGTATGTTCAAGTGGTCATGGGGCATTGTCTCAGGGGGTCAAGACCCACACAATAACCAAAAGAGTATCGAATTCCCATCCTGGGAAGTCCTGCTACGTTGTCTAATAGAGCCGCAAGAATCACCTGATATGTGGACAGTACATAGTGAAGGAGGACAGACCATTGCTCCAAGCCCTTGATAGTTAAGGTTATACTTACAGACTTTTTCTTGTGAAATTGTAACTTAGCCTAGTATTAAATATTGCCTGAAAGTTACCTCCTGAAAGCCTCCATGTTGCTCCAATGTGGCCTTTCTAAGCCAATCTCAGCATGTAAATGTACTACCTTCCCTCCACTTGGAACATGACTCCCGAGTATGAACCTTGCTGGCACCAAGGGATTATTGCCAATCACTGACTAGAGATGATCTGGAAAAAGACTTTGACCAAAAGGGGAAAATATTAAATACAAATGAGTTTTTATGGTTAAGAGATTTCAAAGTAAGTTGGGAGGTTATTCCAGAGGTTATGCTTATCATGTCTCAGCAGGATCTCAATAACTGCCACAGTAAACACACAGCAGGACTCCTGAGGGCTCTGTAGTGTCTAATGACATCTAGTCACTATAGGCCGGGAAGAAAACCTCAGGAATTCAGCACCCTGTCAGTGTGCTTTACCTTGGAGTATATGCTCCCAACATAACAGAGTTAAACTCATTTATAATTTCATTTATAATTTCCCAACACATGACTCTTCTGCCCCTTTTATTTGAACCTATAATTAGCACTATGCTTGTTAAATATATGTCCTCAAGTCTTCGGTCTCTTCATATGCCAACTGAGCGCTGAATCTCAGCAGAGGCGCAGCACCTACTCACCAGTTCATCGGACTCACCCAGGAAAACTAAAAAAAGGATAATAATGCACAATGCCCGTCCCAGGAATTGGAGAGTGTTTGCAACTGCAAGCAATACAGTTTCATCCTTCTGCCCCATGGGATCTAAGCTCCCTCTCAATTGGAGACAGGGTGAGTATCACCATCCCAGAACCCTCAAAACTGAGGCATGAACAAATATAAGAGGGGAAAGCAACTATGGACTAAGGTAGACTTATTTGGCAATGGAAGAGCATGTGTCATTGATACAAAGGCAGTGGCTACCAGAGGTTCTGAGGGAAGAACAGATGCAACATGGGGGCATTTTTTGAGACATTGGAATTGTCTTGCATGGCATTGCAATGATGGTTGCAGGTCATTATACATTTTGTCAAAACCTATAAAATTGTGTAGGGCAAAGTGTAAACTATAATATAAACTATAGTCCTTGGTTAGTAAAATACTTCAATATGTGTTCATCAATTATAACAAATGCCCCACACTCAAAAAAAAAGAAAAAAAGATGGGGACTTGATTGGGCAAAAAGAGCGTGATATAGTAGAAAGAACTTAGTTTAAAAGTCTTCAAAATAGTGACCATAGCTTTACCTAATAAACCATTGCTCCAGAGTTAGAAGAATGGATTTGTTTCTCCATGAACTTCTCACACTTAGCAAATCCAAAGAATAAGATGAATTCCAAACAAAATTAAACGTGTGGCAGGGGAGTTCTCCTAACATGTAGCTCAGGACCTGACCTCAGTACTGGGGGACATTTACAGAGCTCTTCTGAGAAGGAAGCTTAGAGACTAGGCCTGATGTGCTTTGGGGACGCACACGCTTAGGCCATGTCAGATGTTCGCACACTTAGGCATGAGTGTGTGCATACATATTTGTACACACACACAGAGCACACTGAAAAATATAATCAGGTTCTCATAATGTGCTTTGCTTGGCTGCTGGAGCCTTAGAGGAGAGCCAGGACTCACGTCAGATCAAATGGCTTTTCCGCCAGCCCGAGAAGCAATCCTTTCTAAATTAAATGCCAGGTGTGAAACAGGTTTTCTTCTTCATGCTCGTCTACTGTGAATAAACAGAAATTCCTGTGCAAGTGTGAGATAATCCATACATAATTCATCCCGGGGCTTCGTTTTCCAGATGTGCAGCCACTAGCAGCGATTCTCAGATCTCCTGCAGACCTTTATTTCTTTGAGACACACTATTCTGAACCGAGATGCCGGCTCTGCCCCCACCTCTGCACTGCCCACCCGCCTTCCCCCAGCAGTCTCCCTCATCTGCCTTGCCTTCCTCTAGCCCTGCAGCCCAAGCCCAAGCCCCTCTGTGTGTTGCTGTCTGGGATCCTCTACTCTTTGGCTTATGTTGTCTTTTCATACTTCACTTTTTATACTTCAAGGTTTAAGTTGAATCTACCTTTATACAGGAAATGCCTCTTGTTCAAGGTGGAGGATTTATGGTTTCCTCTTGCTTGCCTGTGGAAGTGTTCTTCCAAGATTGGGAAGGAACTTCTGGAGTTTTTTAGATTAGTATTTTTTACTGTGAAGAAAAGAGCTATAGAAATGGCTCTTCCCCTGTCCCTTTTTTGCTGCCTACCATGTGCCAGGTACGGCTAAGCACTTTACCTGTGTCATACATGGGGAGTCTTCCAGGAAGACAAATGTCAGAGCTGTTCAGCACTCTATCAACCTCTCTAGTGACTGTGCTTTTGAGAGTAAGTGAAATACGGACTCTGCCGAAGGCTCTAGGGTTTCTATTGGCACCCCAGTACTCCTTGCTGTGTGATTTTAGGTAAGTTACCTAATCTGTCTGTATTTGTTTTTCTTTATCTGTGACATAGAGTTGGAGGGTTGTTATGACAGTCAAAAAAAAACCACCTATAGTGTTTCGAATGGTGTCTGACACAGAGTAAATGCATAATAAGTGTTCTCTATTGTTATTTTATCCTATTTACTCTGCACTGAAGGTTATTATTTTAATCCTTATTTTTAGAGATAAGAACACTGATGTTTGGACTAACCCATGCCTGAAGCTAGTAGCTCATGGAGCTCAGTTAAATTCATAGACAGTATGTTTGAATTCAAATCCTATGACCTTCATGCTTGTCTTTAATATTGCCCTTTTTCTCTCTGATTTTATCTCCTGTAAGTCATTCTTGAAATCCCAGATTATTTCCAAGTTGGCAAATAAAACCACAATAACAAATATAATCACCTTCAGAGTATAAAATTTACCACTGCAGTATTCTTGCTCGTGAGGATGGGTGTGTTGGCATTATTCTAGTGTCTTGGCAATTTAAATGATATTTTATTTATTTTGATAAAACATTACCACACCTTTCCAAAGCAAGGCCAATCCTGGTAAAATTAAATTGTCAACCTGACTACATTGTGCATGATTGTACCTGGATATTACGAATGCCATTTCAAAGGGACACTGGTTGACTACAATTTTGTTCCATTTGTTATATTGATGAGATTAATAGAAATCAATTTGGTGTTATTCTCTCCATGGCCATTTCTAATCTTTAACTTCCCCTTCCCCTAATGACCAGGAATGACCTTTGCATTCCAAATTCCATGCCATTTGTTTCAGATTTACCCTTTGGTTTTCTGAATCATTCCATGGAAAGATTTTACTTACAGAATGCCTGTGAAAAACCCAGGGGGTCACCTACCATCACTCTGCCTCACTGGTTTCACTTTAACTTGAGGACCCTGAGCCTCCTATGGCTGTGAAACCCTCCCAGGGTTCTGACTGCTGCATTAATAGGGTCTATCAGCAATAGTTTATGCCAAAAAAATAAATCCAGATGAGTCTCTGAATAGTCACAACAATCCTATGAAATTTAGATTATTCCCATGTTATTAATTAGTAAATAGAAGTCTGGAGACCTTCGGTGTGCTGCCAATTAGCCACAGCTACCCTGTGGCAGATGGGACCCAGCCCCAGGCCCTTTCCACTCCCTCCTTCCCAAGAGAATTGCTCACTGAGGTCGTGCGTTTAAGGTGGGTTTAATCATTTTACAAAAGGACCCAGGGTTCAGTTTTGTTCATATCCGACTGAGAATTTCAAAACTTGCAAAGAATAGAGGAAGGGAACCTGCTTTCTTTTATTTTGCAGGTGGAATGGAAGGCTGAGTCTGGCCACAGGGAATAAGGTGGGGTAGTGCCCAGTCTAGAGCGCGCTCTTATTCTTCTTGATATGAAGCTATGCTGACAAGTGCACTCTGCCTCATAAACCACGCAGCAGCAGTAAGCCCCACCATGCTGGGAGGTTCCGTGGCCTTTGGGAAAACTGAAAGGCAGAAAGACCTTGAGATCTAGCGCCAGGTGCACTGACACCCCATACGACTGCTGCCAAGTTGAGGGCCCCTTGGAGTTCCGCCGGTGACTCCGGGAGAAAGTGTGAGTAACACCACTTACCTGCAAGAATCTGTTTGAGAATTAAGTGAAATAATATATAAAATGTTTGCCATAAGGTGAGCACTCATATTTCTAATTTCTTTCTCCTGCGACTTGCCTGGATCCCTAAAGATGCTGTCTGCAGAGGTATCAGTTTTGACCTTCTGATAAAGGCCTCCAGACCACCATCTTGCCCTAGCCATGACTATTCATCAACACTGTTCTTTCGTCAGAACAGAAGTCCCTTCTGAGAAATGCTCCATTGAGTACTCTAATCTTGTAATTTTTTTAGAAGATCTTTAAGTTACAGAAATTGTGGGTTTAGAGAACAGTTATGCATAAAATGCAGAATTCCCATATGCCATCATCCTATTATTAACATCATGGATTGGTATGGAACATTTGTTACAATTAACTGATGATAGTACATATTTACAATTTTACTATTAACTCTAGCCCATGGTTTAACTTAAGGTTCACTGTTTGTGTAGATTCTTCCATGGCTCATTTTGTGATTTGAATGTAATTTTCTTAAACAGGATTGGACCAAGGATGGACACTAACTATATCAGAGTACTTCCTTTGGATATGGAACTTGGGATCACAAAAAGCAAATTTCCAACTGTTGCTGTTGATGAAGGAGGGGAAGAAATGCAGCTGTTGAGACTGTGTTTGCTGCCATGTTGGAGAAGCAGAGACCAAACCCAGAGAGAGACTCCCTGAGGCCGGATGCCTCCTGGCCTTTAAACTGAACCTTCCCAATGCCTCAGGCTCTAGCCTAACCCCAGACCCAACATCATCTAGTTCAAGTTTGGTTGCATTTGACCTACAACCCAAGAATTCTTGAAACCATATTCTCCCCGAAGATTTAAGGTGAGCTAAGTTATTCTCAAGTTAGCAAATGGAAACACAAGCTCAGAGGGGCTGAGTGATGAATGGAGGTTAAAAAAAGGTGGTCCGAGGCAGAGCTAGGATTCCTACGGGGATTTTTCAAGGCTGAAGCCTGAACTGTCTTCATTCATACTTGGGAACCCCACTTTTCTCTAAGAGGGCCCAGCCACTGGTCTCACTTGAAATCCTGTCTCCCAGGGGCTCCATCCTGCCTGAGAGTCACCCCTTTCTGCATCTGCTGGCCAGCCTGAACTGTGCTCACCGAGCAGTTAGAGAGCATCTGGCCCCAGCCTCTCTCTAACTGCTACTCAGCACTTTGAACTTCAAGTCTTTTCTGAGAATGTGGGAGGGTTTTCCTTTTCTTATGTGCTGCCCTCTATGTCGGAAGCTTCTTGAGGACAGGGAGTTTCACTTCCTCATTTTGCTTCCCTGGGTCTGGCCTGTATGTAACTATGGCAGTTTGGTTTTATTTATAAATTCCAAAAATAGATATTGGATTGTGTTTGTAAACTGGTCTGTTCCACTGGGCATATTAGATTGTATTAGATTCAGAGGTTTCACTTTTACTTTATTAAATCAAGATTAGGGCTTTTATTTGACCACATCATTAGGGAGACTCAGTTTGAGTCACTGCCTTTCCCAACTTATGGGGCTATGTAAACAGATGCTCAATCAAAGACAGGAAAGAAAATACATGGAGAAGGAGAACGCAGAGAGTTTAGTTTTGGATGCTAGAGCCCCAGGGAGAGAGCTGAGCCATTCATCTGAGAGTTTGCAGCTGAAGAGACCAGAGTCCTGACCAACTGAGAAAGCCCAGAAAGAAACAAGCCCCAGGGAGAGAGATGAGCCTTATGCTAGCCTATAGCTGAGTTCAGAAGAAGTTGAGATCATGGAGCCTTAAGAGGAAGAGGAAGCCTGAACCCTTGCAGATGTCGGCAGCCGTCTTGCTCCAACATGTCGCAACAGACTTTGGGAAGGGAAGTAACTTACTCTTTATGCCCTTGTTACTGTAAGCTTCTACCCCAAATAAATACTCTTTATAAAAGTCAAAAGATTTCTGGTATTTTGCATCTGTAAGCCTTTGACTGACTAATGCAACAACCACGCAGTAAGTTTATTGAATGAGAACATGCAAGGCTGGCAGATAACGGGCTGTGGGATTGAAGGAGGGGAAAGCGATGCCACCCCAATTCCAAGCAGTAAGGTATGAGGGCTAGAAAGACTGCCAAGGGTGATACACTGTGGTCTTCCTGTACACTCCACCACCCCCACCCCCTTTGGCTTAAAGTTACCACAATGTCTCCAAATTCAGGGTAGTCAGGACAGGCAAGCCTATCTCAATGTCAAATTTCTATTCTCCCCCCCCAAAATGCATTTGTGACATTTTTTTCTTCTTTGTTTCTCTCCTGCTCTACTCCATGTAGAAAATTTGGATGAAAATAAGAGTGGATTTACAAACCACCCAATCTAATGTATAGTTCCAGTATTTGAAACACAAGTCTAGGTCTTGGAAAAGGCATATAAAAGTGCAGGTGTGTCAAGTGTCCATTGTGCACCAGTTGACTTTCTAAAACCAATTAAAAGGCATTTTATGATCTGACATGAAAATTCTTGAGTATCATGGATGTACTAAAACACCCAATGACAAGCAGAGGTCCTCCAATCTTAGGACTCGAAGCTCTTCACTAGAGGACAGAGTCAAAGCCATCAGTGTTGTTCCACTTTACAGGGACATTGCCTTTTACTGGTTGGAGGGAGGCTCCCCAGGTAATGTGGCAGGAGAAGGATTCCCTTTGGAAGTGCAGTGCCTCCCCTCCATGCACAAGCCTCCATGTTTGGCATGACCTCTTGGGACTTGCTTGAATGTGTGACCTCAAGACAGACTCTCTGTATCTCAAATGCAGCTCATTTGTCACTTCTATATTAATATTGTCTACAACACAAAACTGCAAGGGGAGAAAACCTAAGAAAGTAGGATGGGGGAGGAGTGACAAGACTAACTACACCCAGGTGGCTTCTTGTTGAAAAGGTACCCCTCGAGGAAAATTTTAGATAGAAATCTATACCCTGTCATCAAAGTGAACATAAATCATTTTGTAATTAATTTGGAGAGCTGAGAAGAAACATTAACTATTGATTCCAATTAGCTTTGGGGTCTAAATTATTTGTTTCCTTACTTGAAAATTCCTCAGCTAATGGCTAGAAGGGGGAAAGAACAATTCTATGAACTCACAGGATGGAATAATAGCTGTAGCTCAGAAGATTCCTTATCTGATTTTGCAAGTGTTTTTCTGACTACCAACTCTGTCAATGTTATTCCTTTATGAAGTACAAAAAGGTCCAGGGATTTTAGGTCATGTTGGAGCAAGAGTCTTAGCCAAAGGTAACCATTTTAAAAGTCATTGAGAATTTAGTAGGTTTTGCTATAGATAGAAAATTAGCACGTGAGTATTAGTGATCACTGCATTAGATGTTTATGTAGCATCCATTCTTACTTTCTTAGCTCTAAAAGAAATAATTCTGGGCTAAATGTTGTGGCAACTGGTTTTGACTGTGGGGTCCTTAGTTTGTCCCCTTGGTTTTAGGTGTGAAGTTTTCCCTGCTCTCGGAGGCCCCTGCAGTTTTATTCACCCATGCCTTAAGCCTGACATCTACCTCGGTGCGTGTCTTCAAAAGGTTTTTATTTATATCTACAAGCACACTCATTTTTCCTATACTTAATTAAGGGAGAAATGGGTACTCTTAGAATTTCTAATGCTGACATATTAAATTCAAGAGCCACAAACAGAAAACTGGAACAAAGAGGTTTCATATATCTAAATAAAGAGATTGAATGAATGGGCAAATAAGTAAATGGATAAATAAGTAAAAAAAACCTCTGAGGAACAAGATGTCAGAGACATTCCTGCAACATTGGGGGAAACACTTCATGGCACTCAAGGGAAGACCCAAGAGTTGGGGAGAGAGAGACTGGGTTCCAAAGTCAGTGTTCTGGTTTCTACTGCAGAATTCAAGCACAGCAGCCTTTCTTAGTGGGTAGGTTTTGAGTAGAGACAAGGAGATTTCCAGAGAAGACACAGTATCACCTCCAATAGTGTGCTCAGAGGAAACCTGACAATGGTCAAGGGAGTTTCTTGCATCTGTGGGCTGGCAGAGACACGGGAATCTGCTTGTTTCACTGTAGTCCACAGATTCACCCAGTTCCTGGGACCCTAAGACAGCCACAGAAGGGCTAAGCAGCTTATGGACCTGAAGAGGCTAGGGTTGGTCTTGAGACGACCACAGAGCATGGAGACCTTGCGATCAGAGCAAGAATGTCTGTCATCAGCAGGGTTTACCTGCATGACACCAGCTACACAACAGTAAATAGAGCCAACGTAGAGGTTGAGGACCAGAAACAAAGTGGGAATAAAATGCCTGAGCTTGAGTCCAGAAAGCTCAAATCTACTTTCTGATAGCCAGGAAAGTGGGGCAGGAAAACAGTCAGAAGAAACTCTGGAAGAGTGAGAATTTATTACATGTGACCCAAAAGAGAACTGGACAGTAGCTTGTGTTCATAGTATTTTTAATTTTCTGAAGAATCGGCACATCAGAATAAACCAGAATGGGACAGAACAAGTTTGTCTTACTCAAGAGAGTATGCTCAGAGCTCAAGGAGGAGGTTGAGTTTACAGACGGGAGGATTTGCTGGGAAGGCCATGAAGCTTAACCCATAGGCCCTCACTGTTGCAGGCACTGCCACATCCCTCTGCCATATACTGTGCTTATAATTTTGTATTCTTTTTTCTGAAGTAGTAGTGCCTCACAAAATCAGGATTTGCCTCCAAGACCAGACATAGAAATTAAAGAAATTTATTATTTTTTTTAATATCTGAGTTTCAGTGTGTGCCTTGGGACTCCCACTTCCTCTCTAAAACATTTCATTGAATTAAGAATTTCAAGTTTGTCTTGGTTACCACTCCAAGGGCTTCATGTAGGCAGACACTGTTATTTGTCAATATATTCCCCTGTGCTTTGTGCAGTACACAATTCTTGATACTTAATAGAAGCGCGCATGAATTCTAAACAAACTTGTAGGAAGGAGAAAATTCCTTGGGCCGAGCAGTCACGAATGGCTTCTTGGAAGAGAAAGGATTAAATCCGCTTTGATGTGGGCATTCAGATACCTGAAAAGCAGCATAGAACATATCAGGTGCAGGAAGTGACAAATTCGAGAGGCATTGTATAAACTGACTGGCCACCATGGAAGGTTCAAGAAGCCAAAGCACTACAGTCAACATCAACAGGTTCTAAGTATGTTCCCTTCATGATGATAAAGTATGCTCTTCATGATATATTCTGGAGCTTCTTGTGGTTAGAAAGGAGATTGAGCCAAAGAATAATTCACAGTACACGTAATCTCCACTATCCCCTTGAATAGAGACTTTTTATTTTTTATTTTTTTTAAAGATTTATTCATTTATTTATTTCTCTCCCCTCCCCCCCCCCCCACTCCACCCCACCCCAGTTGTCAGTTCTCTGTGTCTATTTGCTGTGTTTTCTTTGTCCGCTTCTGTTGTTGTCAGCAGCACAGGACCCTGTGTTTCTTTTTGTTGCATCATCTTGTTGTTTCAGCTCTCTGTGTGCGGCACCATTCCTGGGCAGGCTGCACTTTCTTTCGCGCTGTGCGGCTCTCCTTACGGGGCGCACTCCTTGCTCGTGGGGCTCCCCTAAGCGGTGACACCCCTACGTGGCAGGGCACTCCTTGCGCGCATCAGCACTGTGCATGGGCCAGCTCCACACGGGTCAAGGAGGCCCGGGGTTTGAACCGCGGACCTCCCGTGTGGTAGATGGACGCCCTAACCACTGGGCCAAGTCCACCGCCTTGATTAGAGACTTAAGACAACCGAGAAGTCTTTAATTCCTCTCTAGATCTCTCTTTGTGTGGGTCAACCAGCTTTTAAGAAAAATTTTCAACGACTTTCCCTTTGAAGAAAAATTAAAAAGACAAATGCAGAAATACCTAGAAATCTTTATTCAAAAGGGGACTTTCTTTTGTTAAGGGGAAAAAATGGCAGGGTATGCAATAGCAAATATCCAGGTGACTGGTGTATGTTTTTCTTTCAAGTTATAAAACAGCTGAAAACCTAAAAGGATATTTTATATCTCATTTACATTAAAATGTTTACTTTTGCTGACTGACAGACAGCATGCTGGGGGGATTCATCGGCAGGCACAAGAGGATTCCTCAGCTCCTGTGCAACCAGCAGATGGAAGGAAGTCGAGACCCCAGGGCATTGCCACAAGCTGGGAGCGCAGCTGTGCCAGGGACTCCTTCCAAATGCAGAGTCCAGCAGTCTACTAACATGTGTGCCCCTCTCCACAGCAACACAATCTTATTTATTACTTCACATCATCTAAGGAAACAAAAATAAAACGGAGTAATGTCCTTCAGGCAAATTTTCTCAAAAAGCAATAAGGACTGAGCATGGTGCTCAAACTTCTTGTACATACCTGGGCTAACAACTGAGAACGGCATAAATCTTTGGAGATTTCGAAGGCATCACTTGCACACCTCAGTAGAGTGTGCTTAAGGAAATTTTCTTGTCTGAGATAAGAAAATGCTGCCAGTAGTGGAAATGGAGAAAAAAATGTGTGCGGAGCTGAATTAAAAGTTTACATGCCATATCTAAAATGCATGCAAGACTTTTCCTCCAAGAGATTCAAGGCAATCATTTTTATACCATGGAAATAAAAACAGACTTTTTTGTGCTTCCAACTTCAGTAACCATTTTATATGCCACAGTGAGGAAAAACAAACAACACTTTGTACTCTGAGATGAACCAAAAATAATGGGGTCATCGTGACTGCTTCTAGACCCCAAAATAATGAACTCTTGAATATATCCCATTAACTTGAACTTAATCATTGGGTAAGAAAGTTGATGATTTTTCCTCATGAATAGACTAATATAAATTTAATATTGTTGGGATTTTTTTTCTTTAAATACTTGTGTTGTTTTTCTTTAAAAAAAAAATTGTGATAAAAGATTTCAGTTTTTCCAAAGACTTTTTTTCAGTGCATACACTGAAAAGAAATTTTAATGTTTCTGGTTTTTTTCAATAGTTATTCCTGTAGGTTCCATTGAGATAAAATCCACCTGAGTCCAACTAATAATAAATTATCCTCTTTCTTATCAAAATGTAAATAAATACATCTAATTTGTAGATATAAGGAAGCACCAAAGCTCATTTAATTAGGTTTGACAAATTCACTATTAAGGAATAAGAAATATGCTTTGTAAATGAAAATTATAGCTACAAAGTTCTCCCAGGAAAAAGTGCCTGATACCAGCTCCATGTTTATGAAAATTTCTCCTTACAGGTGGTAAAGAATGTCATTTCCTAGCATGCCAGGAAATTTAACAAATATGGGGATCCCAGAGAAAAGAGGACACCTAACAGTTACAGGTAGTATAGCTGCAACCTAGCACAGGCAAATGAGATGGTTCTTGGTTCCTAATTTCAGTAGAGCTGAGAAGGACAGAAAAATAATCTAGACACATAAAAGTAAATTACAAACCCAGGGCCTTTTTAAGGCATGCAGACCAAAACATATATTTTAAGCCTTAATATCATACGGCCCTAGTTTTGCTAATGACACAAAAATAAAGTATTAATCAAGATTTCTTGTTTAAACATATGTAAATAAACTATTATTTAAAATACAATATCAAATTAATTATATGGAATCAGAAAATTTCTAAGCAACTTATGGGGTCATATCCATATCTTAAGGGTAGGAAATTGACTACAAGAAGGGACTATAAAAGCGAAATATGATATTTGTACTTTTTCCAATAGGACTAAGTATTTCATTAATATCAGTAAGACAAAAATAATACTTAGTACTTGAGATAAAGGAAACATAACAGGGTCACCCTGATTTCATCTTTGTCCCAAATAAGATCTTGACCATTTCCTGAAAGTGTGAACTCCTTTTCAAAGCCATTTTTATAAGTGATATTTGCTCTACTGATATCTGAAGATGAATTGAGGTTTGTGATTATGATAATAATGTGAGAAAGCTCCTGCTTTTCACCTTGAACTGAGAAACCTTGCTACTTTTGTTTTATTCTTTAGATTTCTTATTGCATTTTTTAAAAATTTGGTTAGCCAATCCTTCTGAAGCCTGACTCCCTCATGCTCATTTCCTTCATTAATATTTTAGTCTTTTGATGATAAACAATTATAAGTAGAGTATTCCTATGTTACTGTTTAAATGGAATCCCACTAATTATCCACTGTTTATAATAGTTACCTAAAATAATGTCAGATTGGACATTTATTTTCACAATGAAAAACCTTTGTCTTTCTAATTAAAAAACTCATGCTTGTGCATTTTTTAAAATTAGAGAACAAACAATTATAAAGAAAATATCTTTAACCCAGTGAACAGTTTGATATAGTTATGAATTCCAAAAATAGATATTGGATTATGTTTGTAAATTGGTCTGCACCTGGGCATGGTTAAATTATGATTAGGGCTTTGACTAGGTCATGCCAGTAGGGTGTTGATTCCCCAAGAGGTGGGGACTCACAGATAAAAGACATGGTAAAAGAAAGAGTTGGAGGCTTTTTGATGCTGGACTTTTGATGTTGGAATTTGATGCTGAAGTCTTAAGCTGGAGCTCTGGGAAGTAAGCACACAGAGGGAAGAGAAGCAAGCTCCAGGAAGAGAGGAACCCTGAGCCCAGAGAGAAGCAAGACCTGGGAAGAGAGGAACCCAGAAAGCCTGAACCCTGGTAGACGTCGGCAGCAATTTTGCTCCAACGCTTGGAAATAGACTTTGGTGAGGAAAGTAAACTATGCTTTATGGCCTGGTACGTGTAAGAGCCTACCCCAAATAAATACCCTTTATAAAAACCAACCAATTTCTGGTATTTTGCATCAGCACCCCTTTGACTGACTAATACACCCAGCAACCAGAAAAACATACACACAATTTTACAATCCATATTGGTATATATTTGTTTATGTTGTGTTCAAAATTTTACTGTAATAAAGTAATCGTTATTAATTCTCATGCATCTGAAACTTTGCTCCCACTCTATTATTTTATTAAGATAAATTTCTAAAAATAGAATTACTGAGACAGTAGTCACAGAATTAAGGCACTTGAAACATGCTGTCAAATTGTCCTGCATGAAGGTTATATCAATTTACAAAATTGGTGAAGTACTGATTTCACACTATCTTCCCCAGTCTGGGTATTTGCAATATAAATTCTTTCCCAATCACATGGAATCTGTCTAAATTATGTTAATATTTGATTGAATTGAAGGGAAAAATTTTAGGTTTAGTTTATTTTATGCCTATTATTGGAATTTAACATAAATAAGATTTCATACATTTGCAATGTCGGCAACTGAAACTCTTGACTCTTACATATGCAAGACTTTAATATTCAGATATCTTTACAGAAATTCCAGCACATTTACAAATAAGCACTTTAAGGCAGTGTGATTATCATTGAAGGAAACAATTATTTTTTGGAAATGGAAGGTTTGATCTAAAGCACGTGTGTGAATTTGCGAGTCATTCTTTCCTACTGCACTTAAGGGTTATTTGGTTTTCCCTCTAACATATATTTGACCATAAATACACTACATGCATGCATGTATAAATATACAAATCATTGTCATGGTGACACCAAGTCAATCCTGACTTTTGATTCTCTACGGATTTAGCTTTGAGGTTGGAATCCATATTTGTGCTAAAGGTCATGTGAGTTATGGAATCGAGTAATAAATATTAACTCAATTTCCTGGCTGCCTCTCTTGTACTAAAGACCTGTTGATAACTGGTGAACACAGGGCATCTTGGTGCTCTAGTATTTCAGTAAGGCGTGGACGGAGTTCACTCGCCCTGCGCTAACAGGCACAAACCTCTTTAAAATGAACCAGATGTGGAGTTGCTCGGAGGGGGCTGGGCGGCAGGGGCTACGCAAGCAGGTTCTCAGATCACGCGAAGGGGCCAATTAATTTCCTCACAGCACTATGCAAACGACCGTAAATACCAGAAACCTGGTGGACTTTCTTCCTCTGTAATGTTATGTTCACACGTTTTATGAAATACGGCCTTAATAAAAAACAGGACAGCGTGACAGCAGAGTTCAGCGAGGCCATCTGCGTAGCACACAGGCTATTCAACTTCCACCTTAGGAATTAGCGTGGTCCGCGCTGCAGAAGGTGGGGGCCCGTTAGTGAATGCTCCCGTGGGAAGCGCAGAAGGATGAAGAGCTCATGGGATCCCCGTTTCTCTACCTACCGGTACTGTGGTTTTAACTTTTTCAAAGTCCCAACAGTGGTTTCCCAAAAATGCAAATTAAGTCGCACATTAAAAGGTGATAAAAATCCCTGAGACACCCACCAGTCTTGCCCTGAGGAGTTAGATAAAAGTAGTCACACTTGATTTACAGATGCTTCAAGCTGATGAGGAGCAAAATTGCTGCAACTTTAGTTAAACAGATTCCTAGTTTGAGGAAAATAGGGCATTATGCTCCTAATTGATAGGATACATACACATTAAGAAAATGTTTTTTTCTTCTTTTTCCTCATCTTTTTACTTTTATATTGTCCCCGTTTTATTTTTTCTATGTAGATAGGTTTGGGTAAGGACTAAATTATTTCCTTCTAGGTTTTGGCAAAGCTCTTGCTTTCTGCAAGACATCAGTAAATATGGTTTCTTGCCTTTGAAGATAGCGTCCTTCCCTGCTTCCAATCTAGAGGGATCAAGAGTCCCTTGGACAGCATACACACACATGCACACACGCACACAAATCTACTTAGTCCCTCATCTTTAATTGACATTGACTTTGAAAGCACTGGACAGTGTTGTTCACTATTATACATGCCACAAAATCATGAGATAAACTGCATAAGATTTTTGAAATTGGGCCGCCTACACCCCACTGCCAAGGTTAAACTGTTCAGCCCGAAGCCCAAGCCCCTTCAAGATGGAACCCCACAGAGCTATCCATGCCTGACCCTCCTCACCTGGTGGATCGTGCACCTCCGTCGCCCACACTTGCACACAACCTTCATTCTGGAAAGCCTTTGCCTCTCTCTGCCAGGACACTGCTGGGAAACTCAGCCTTCTCAAGAGTACCAGAGTTTATCTCCAATTGCACACTCCATGATACTAAAGAATCTCCCCAAATCTGAATCTGCTCTTGCCTTCTTTGGGGCATTGCCTTGGGACACCAGCCCACGCATGTTCCTGTCCTGCCTTCCTCTCCAGGTTCACTTCCTGCTCCTCTGAAGCTCCAGACCTCCAGGGCTGCTGAAATACTTCATATCCTCTGGATATGTGACCTGGTTAGAGATTTCTGAATTTCTACATGGGAGATGGCACCACCCCCCATCCTTTGTGTGGAGGGGAGTTCTTGATTATCTTCCTATACTAGCCCCAAGACTCACTTGGCCTCTCCTTGTTGAGTTGACTGGGTTTCCACTGGCCTTGGCCTCTCCCCTGTTACATGGTATACTCTTGTTTGTATATTTCTATTACCTTCTGGAAAGTGCTCTCTGCAAGGACAGACCCTGACTTATGCATGTTTGTTTTTCCAGCACCAAGAAAAATACTTACCAAAATGATCTGGGTAAGATTTCTTTAATACCTCCTACCTAAATTAAACTTTCCCTTTTCTAGGCTCCTAGGGGTCATTTTGGCATCCTCAATATTCTTCTTACTAGTGTGATTTATATTACAGTTTATTGTGTACATGTTGGTTGAGAGAACTGTAAACTCCTTTCTATAAGGTTTAGCATAATGCCTTGCATCCGATACGTGCTCACCTATAAAATGATGAATAAAAATAGTGAGTACTATGTCAAACCATTGGGGATTTTTTATATATTTTTAATTTATTTTTAAAAGATACTTAGATTACATTAAATGTTACATTAAAAAAATTAAGGGATTCTCATATGCCCCACTCATCACACCTCCCACCCTTCCCCACATTAACAACTTCTTTCACTAGTGTGGTACATTCCTTGCAATTGATGACCACATTTTGGAACACTGCCACTAATCATGGATTATAGTTTACATTGTAGTTTACACTCTCTTCCACACAATTCTGTAGGTTATGGCCATATATAGAATGATCCGTATCTGTCATTGCAATGTCACTTAGGACAATTCCAAGTCCTGAAATTGCCCCTTTATTACACCTCTTTTCCCTCTCCCTGACTTTAGCACCTCCAGTGGCCACTATCTCCACATCAGTGATATAATTTCTTCCATTGCTAGAATCACAATAAGTCTATAGTAGAATACCAGTCAGCCCACTCTAGTCCATATTTTATTCCCCAATCCTAAAGATTCTGGGATGGTGATGCCCACTCCACCTCTAATTGAGAGGGGGCTTCAGTCCCATATGGTTGATGGATGGGACTCTCTTGCTTGCATTTGTAGACTTTCTTGGTTCCTTGGTGTGGTGATTGTCCATCCTCACTTCCTTATTAATTGTCCTGGGTGAGTCCGATGAACTGGAAAGTAGGTGTTATAACTCTGCTGATGCTCAGGGCCCAGCTGGCACGTGGGTAATCCAGAGATTCAGGTCTCTTGGATGTACACCTACCAACTCCAGCACCAACTATAGGTTCAAATAAAGGCAAAGAAGCAGCATGTGTAGAGAAGTCATATCTGAGTCCAACTCTGCCGCACCAGGGAGCATAAATTCCAAAGTAGGGCTCACTGGCAAGGCACCAACCACGAGAGCTATCTGCCATGACCATAGGACCTGGGCGTCTCCAGAGCCCTCAGGAGCCCCATTGTTTGGGGTAGTGTCTACTTTAGCTGTCTATGAGATCATGCTGAGATATACATAAGGATTACCTCCGGGAAGACCTCCCAACTCACTTTGAAGTCTCTTAGCCATATAAACTCATTTGTCTTTACCTTTTCCCCCTTTCATTTAAGGTCTTTTTCTAGTTGCTTTGCTTGTTGGTGTTTGGTAGTAGTCCCTTGGTGCCAGGGAGGCTCCTCCCCAGGAGTCATGTCCCACACTGGGGAGAAGGTAATGCATTTAATATGCTGAGTTTATCTCAGAGAGAGGCCACATTTGAGCAATAGGGAGGCTCTCAGGATGTAACTCTTAGGTACCTTACAACACTAGGCTATGTTGCAACTTCAAGGACAAAGGCTCATAAGAATAGTGTAAATATCAAGGGCCCATCAAAGGATACTAGTCATTGCCCTTGTACTCGGGTGATTGTTGCTGTTCCATTAGAGAATGTGGCAGAGTTCCCTCAGATAGGAATTCAATATTCTTTCAGCTGTTGTGTGAATCTCTACCCACTGTGGCAATGCCCCATTAACACTTGAACACATTTATATACCTTATATGTATGCCCAGATGAACTTCCTCCCGTGTATCCCCCATCACTAACACCCCATACCAATGCTCCTCCCCTGGATAGTTGTAATCCTTCTGTGTCCAAAACTTCTTCAAAAATGAAACCCAGAATATCACCAAATACCATTATTAGGATAATTAAATAAAATGATAGGTTTAAACATAAGAAATAAAATATATAATAATTTAGAAAAACTGAAACTAAAATAAAGTAAAAAAAATTGAGATACTAAAAAATAATGAAAAATATTTTTTTAAATTTTGACGTTTTGCTTTTCATCACTGTAATACCTGTCATTCTATATGTACCCTGGGGATTTCTTCCCCAGCGTCTTACTTTTTTTCTTCATTTTGTATTCAGAAAAGTTTTAGGTCAAAGCAAAGTCACATGCTGAATATAGGAGACTCCCATACACCCAGCATCCTCTCCCCTTTTCCTCCCCTTGTATCAGTAACCTTTTTACATGTGAATGTTACATTTGCCACAACTGGTGTACAAATGTTGATACATAGCTATCAACCATGGTCAATGGTTCACATTATGGTTTACACTTTAGACCATATACTTTTATAAAAATTTTGATAAAATTTAACATGTCCTGTATCCATCATTGAAAGATCACGCAGAACACTTACATTGCCCTCTAAATACCCCTTCTTTCATCTATTCTATTCTTCTCTCCTCCTCCCCTTGGGGCCCACGGTGACCACTCGGCTTCACTCCTTGAAGAACAAAATTCATAGATACTTGCAACAATGCTGAGGGCTTGCCACACTAGTCTGTCCTTCCCTATTAGGAACCATCCATGGTCTCAAGA
Source organism: Dasypus novemcinctus (assembly GCF_030445035.2). NCBI lineage: Eukaryota > Metazoa > Chordata > Mammalia > Cingulata > Dasypodidae > Dasypus > Dasypus novemcinctus. The sequence continues at coordinate 163,865,746 of NC_080675.1, forward strand.
GACACCCTCCCCTCTGATTGAGAGCATACCAGGCTTCCCCAGGATGGTAATCTAACTCCTTCTTGTTCCAAAATAATCACTTGCACATTCTCTAGAAGATTGCCCCAGGGGCGCCCTATCCCAAATGCCCCCCTCAACACCTTAAACCAGTAACCCTTCCTTGTCATATTGTCAAGAGAGCTTTCTCAACATTGTAGTTTCAACCACGTACCCACCAGTCCGCATTGTTCACTTGCTCCCTCCCCCAGCCCTCCCCCAGCCCTCCCCCAACCCATCCTGCCAACCCAGCCCCCTGTCAGCTTGCACTTTCCAACCCAATGTATCCCGACACCCTTGTCATATCCCTTCACTGCACAACTACTCACTTCTACCTTATCATAGATTTTGCCAATATGGGCATTGACTTACAACCTTCTCCCTTTCTATTTCTTATAAACTTATGTTCCAGACTCTAGCTCTCTGCATTGGCTAGATTCGCTTAATTCATATCAGAGAGGTCAGGTAATATTTGTCTTTAAATGCCTGGTTTGTTTCACTTAACATAAAGTCCTCAAGATACATCCATGTTTTCTCATGTCCTAATACTGTATTCCTTCTTACAGTTGAGTAATATTCCATGGTATGTATATACCACATTTTGTTTATCCATTCATCCATTGATGGGCATTGGGTTGATTCCAACTTTTGGCAATAGTGAATAATGCCACTGTGAACATCGTTGTGCATGTATCTCTTCATGTCTTTACTTTCAGTTCTTCTGGGTATATACCCAGCAGTGGAATTGCTGAAACCATCGGTTTTTGTACTAGTGTGATAAGGTGTGAGAGAACAAGTTTTGCAACATGTTAACTTCTTTTATAAATTCTCTTCATTATTATTGTATTAATATCATTCTCCTAGAAATTAATAGGAAATTGTGTTTTTTTTACTAAACAGAGAAACTGAGACTAAATGTCATTATTTATTCATTAAAAACACATTTTTTGAGCCTAGGGAAATAGCAGTGAATTATTCAGGCAAAGTTCTGACCTTGCAGAGCTGCTGGGACAGTGGGAGACTGGTTAGAAAACAAGGACATTATAATGCTGTGTATTAGTTTGATGAAAATAGACAAGAGGGGCATGGAACCTATAGAGTGGTTCAATCACCCCAGAAACTTGACAATTGGCACCTGTATTTTTAACAACTGCTCTGAGAGATTCTGTCCACCACACTGGAGCATAAGGCAATGAAGTATAGAAAGCATATTCAAGCTGAAGGGGTAGCAGAAGCCAGATCTCGGAGATCTATTTATGTTCATCGACAATCCTTCTGTTGAAGTCCAATGGGGGAGTGTTTTCTAATCAGACACATGCTGCCCTATATTTACGTTCATGCTCAAGATATTTCCTCCGCCTGAAACAGTCTGTCTCTTCCATCCGTCTCAGCCTATATGTAAGAATGCTATCTATGTACAAAATTTTGACATTTTGATTAGGAAAATAGAGATCAGCTATGCAGAGACAATTCATAAAGTATAACTGGGCCCTTAAATGAATGAAAAGATGCTCAATGTGACTCATAATAAGAGAAATACAAATTAAAACTGTGCTGAGATATCATTTCCCACCTACTAGATCATCAAAATTCCAAAAGTTTGACAACACACTCTATTTGTTGGCATAACTGGAGAAACAGGAACTCTCATACATGGCTGATGGGAATGCAACATGGACAGAAATTTGGCCATGTCTAGCAAAATTATGATAGCAAAATTTTTGAGACATTAACTCTTTGGCCCAGTAATTCTAATTCTGGGAATATATCACAAAAATACACTGGCAAAATAGGAAAGGAGATATGCACATTGTTATTCATGGAAGCATATTTGTAACCACAGAAGACTGGGACTTTCTCCCAAAATATTCAACAATAGGCTACAATAAACCATATACAATCAGAAATGGAGTACTGTGCAGTCATGAAAAGGAATGAGAGCTGTCAATATACCCTCAGATAAAAATAAATTTAAATGGAAAAACAAGGTGAAGAGTTACAGCATGACACTATTCATCTAAGAAAGGGACTAATAAAATCAACACACAATCTATTTTCTTACATTAACATAAATCATAAATGTTTTCTAATAGGAAACATAAGACACATGTTTCCTTATGTTAACACAAAAAGTTTCTTACAGTGTTTATTATATTGAATATAAAATAATGAGAAGATAAACAACAAATTAATGGAAGGTAGAAAAATGGATGAAGGGAGTAGGGAAAGAAGCTAAACTTCTCCAAATAAGCTTTGTTTTGTAGACCTGAATTTGGAGTCATTTCATATTTTGTACAATTACAAAAGTTGAAACCAATGCTGTGAATCAACTTGGTAGTACAGTCCCTTTTATAAAATCTTGATTATTTGACTATTCACTCCTACTTGGAAATTCCCTAAAAACTGAAAAAAATATATATATATCTCATATGTCTTAAGCTGTTTTCAGGAAACATTATTGGTGACAGTGTTTATATTGTAATTCTGAGACTGTAGTACTTGCCTCTTTGGATAAAATAGTGAGTAATTATGATGGTTTCTTTCAGAACTGGGATTTTCTCTTTGAGAACTAAGATTTTCAGCATGAGCAAATGTTGGCATGTAGATGAGGTTAAGAAGAGTGTTTGTAGTTCTGAATTTGATCTCATGAAGTCTCTTATTTTAAAAACATTTCTTAGCTCTGTTCACTGGGAAGGCCTAGAAAACCATGTCCAACCCAGTAGCAAGAATACCACTCTCTCTTCAATGTGACCTCTAAATATGAAACCAGTGTCCTTGGACAATTGGTTGATTAAGAATAACAAAACCTAAGGGGGGTACTCATACACATAAAACAGTATTAGGAAGAAAAAAAGGACCTAACTAGAGATAGGAGAGAGATATTTAAAATAGCCCAATAAGGTATTCTGTACAATGGTATGCCAATAGTTGTATGCCAATATTTTAGGAAATTGTAATTTACCAAACTTGACTCTAGTTAAAGAACTGGAATAGATGAAAAAGAAAAACAAAATAAGAAGTGTTAATATATACCATAATACATAGATTACTATATTAACCTATACCTGGTACGATTATGGGTGATTTTTATGTTTATTTTGCATAGAAGTGCTTTTTAATTCTTTCTCTCTATATATATGTATATATAAAATGTTAAAATATTACAAGTCATTTTATAAAGACCCATTTTTAGATTTAATTTTGCTCCTTGTCTTTCCTTAACCTACATTCAGAAATTCAACTGCATCAAAAGGACTACTGATAAGTTTGCTTCCCTTCATGCAGCAGGCCCTGGCTCTCTGCCTGTCACATCCTGACAGCACATTAATTGTCTCTGCCTCCCTCTTACCGGTCTCCCTCCTCAGACCCCTTCCCTCCAGCGCTTCTGTCCTTCCCAAACCTGCAGAAGGCAGACTGTCACACCTGTGCTCTTCATTACTTGTATGGCCTTAGCCCAACTGCTCACTTGTCCAAACGCAATTTCCTCATTTTCAAAAAAGGGACTAAAACCTATAGTGAAGGTTAAAGATGGGGTATTCTGTAAAGGAACTCTCACCCTTCCTGGGATAAAGTAGACACTGACTACACTCCATGTTGGGCATTGAATCAAACCCAAGTCCTAATCCCCAGTCTCGTGGAGTGAAAACAGTTTTAAGCGGGACCTTTGGAGTTATTACTTAAGGTGTGGACTCCTTTGTGGACAGGATCCTCAAAGGTCCTATCTAAGTGAGGCAAAATTGAATCCGGGTAGACCTTAGTTCATATGACTGGTGTCCTTATAAGCAGAGAAAATTTGCTGCAGTCAGTAGAAGCCAGAAGTAAGAGAAGCTAGAGAGCATGATTGCCATGTGATGGAGGACTGCCAGCACACAGCAGCTACAGACTTTGGAGAAAGCATGGGTAGTGATACTTTCATATTGGGTTTCTAGCCTCCAAATCAATGAGCCAAGAACATCTTGTTGGTTAAGCCTTCCAATATGTGCTATTTGTCGCAGCAAAATTGGCAAACTAAGACACTGTCGTTAACTGCATACTTAGCTTGAAAGAGGGCACACGACAGCATTTCGTGTAGCCACTCTGGCCAATCATCAGCCGCGGGAAGTGTCCCTGACACAAAAGTAAGAGGACATACCCTTTCTTATCACAAAGGGAAACTCCTTTTCATACCTTTGTGTACTAGTTATGCATGGAGCATCACCCCAATGAATGTGTGTGTGTTTTCTGCATACATAGATCTGAGCACCATACTCTACCTCACCTAAGGTGGCTTCTGCACTTTGTCCTCAGCTTTTGTCCTAGGCAGAGGGAAAAATCTGAGTCCAATGATAACCAAAATTTACTTACACTAGAAACATTGGACCCCACTGCAATATCAGCAACAATAAAACAGCAAAAACGGGCCATCCCAATGTATGCCATCTCTCTGGAACCCCAGCCCATCTGAGTCTGGTGACAGAGTGTGATAAAAAATTGACAGCATACTCCCTGGTTATGACTGCTCAGAGAAAACATCCCCTTCATAATAATCTTATTAGGGGAAGAAAGTAGTTTTTACCTCTTCTTTGTGTGGAGCAATTTATTTTTTTATTTTTTTATTTTTTTCCACTTACCAGTTTTTCTTTTCTTTTTTTTTTTTTTTGGTTATTCACTTTATTTTTTTTTTTTAATTTTTTAATTTTTTTATTGACTTTGTAATAATATTACATTAAAAATATATATGTGAGGTCCCATTCAACTCCACCCCCCCACCCCCCCTCTTCCCCCCCCCCCCCCCCAACAACACTCGTTCCCATCATCATGACACATCCATTGGATTTGGTAAGTACATCTTTGGGCACCTCTGCACCTCATATACATTGGTTCACATCATGGCCCATAGTCTCCTCTATTCCATCATGTAGGCCCTGTGAGGATTTACAATGTCCGGTGATTACCTCTGAAGCACCATCCAGGGCAGCTCCATGTCCCTAAGACGCCTCCACCTCTCATCTCTTCCTGCCTTTCCCCATACCCTTTGTCCATTATGTCCACTTTTCCCAATCCAATGCCACCTCTTCTATGTGGACACTGGATTGGTTGTGTCCATTGCACCTTTATGTCAAGAGGAGGCTCAGATTCCACCTGGATGCTGGATGCAATCCTCCCATTTTCAGTTGTAATCACTCTAGGCTCCATGGAGCAATTTATTTTTATGTGTAGTAAAAGGAAATAAATTTTTCTGAAATGGTTCCCTGGTGGATCAGGGTCCATGGAGCTCATTCTACATTTATAGATAAGCAAAAGGTCGATTGAATGTTATGTCTTTTAGAGTACAGCATGGTTAGATGCTGCACAGCAGGGCAGGATGGAGGGAGCTAGTTGGCTAATTCAGCTGTTCTGTTAGTCACCTTTAGAGAGTGGTTTGAGTGGAGATTTCTGTGCCTGATGCTGTCAGGGGAAACATCTATCAGTCACATCTCACCAGGCATTTGTTTTGCTGATAGGATTTTAAAACACATTATGAGAATAGAATGTGTTGATTTGGTCACTAAGGAAAATATACAGATAATTTATCAAGCATGTGTTTGACAGGTTCCAAATGAGTGGTATATGTTTAGCTGATTGATAAGTTATTCCTAGATTCCTGAGGCCACTTGTGACATTTCATTAAAATATAAAAGCAGAAACTTGGCTGGAGATAATGGAAAGAATGGGGGTCTAGAGAGCATTCTAGGAGAAATTGAGGGTCTTCTGAAAGCTCAGTTTCTCTGCAGACACAAAGAACATAAAACAATCAGCTCTCCACTTGAGAGCAGGTGCTTTGATAGCCACATTTCTCATTCATCCAACAAATATTTAATTAGTAGATCCCATGCCCAAGTCTATATGCCATACCAGAGAGGAACCTGACTTAAAGTGCTTAATTTCTAATAGACACAGGAAGGAGGATTAATCCAGCAAGCACTGAGTGTCATTCGTATGCTAACCTGCTGGCTGTTCAGAGTTGAATAGGGAAAGAAGTTGGGAAGGACACCAATATTTAGTGAGCACCTGTGATGGTCCAGAAAATATATTCACACAAGGCTTTTTAATTTTATCCCTTTTTTTGGTTACTATTTGTATTTGCATGGAATATTTTTTTCCATACCTTTACTTTCAACCTATTTGTATCTTTAGATCTAATGCAAGTCTCTGGTAAATAGCATAGAGTGGATCATACTTCTTTCATCATTCTCTCTGGTGCTGCCTTTTGATTGGAGAGACTTATTTCTGCCATATTGTTAATTTTTTGTATGTGTTATACCTTTTTTGACCCTTCTTTTCTCCATAACTATCTTTTTTTGCTTAGATGATCTTTTTTAGTGAATATTTTAATTCAATTTTTAGATAATTTTTCTGCATCTCGTGGCAATTACATTTAAATCCTATCTCTATTACAATTTCATTTATATTGATACCCACTTAACTTCAGTAGCCTACACATGCTCTGCTTCTATAACCCTCCACTTCTCCCTTTTATGTTGTTTTTGTCACATATTCCATCTTTACATATAGTGTACCAATAAAATAGATTTAGGACTTTATTTATACATTTGTATTTTGAATAATGAAAAAAAAAACAGTTACAAACGAACAATGCATTAATACTGGAATTTATATTAATCCACATAGTTACCTATACTAGAGATCCTTATTTCTCCATATAGCTTCATGTATGCCCTAATGTCTTTTCTATTCAACCTGAAGGACTCCCATTAGCATTTCTTGTAGGGCAGGTCCAGAAGTAATGAATTCCTGCACCCTTTGTTTATCTGGAAATGTTTTAATTTCTCGCTCATTTTTGAAGGACATTTTTCATGATACAGTAATCTTGATTGACAGTTTGTTTTAAGATCCCCCCCCCCCCCAACACACACACACATTTTAAATATGTCCTACTGCTGCCTTCTGGTCTACATGCGTTCTGATGAGAAATTGAATGGTAAGACTATTAAGACTCCTTTATACATTATGCACTGGGTTTCCCTTGCTGTGGTCAAGATTTTCTCTTTGTCTTTGTGTTTTGAAAATTTGAGTATAACGTGTCTCAGTGTGGATCTCTTTGAGTTTAACTTGCTCAGAGTTTGTTGAGCTTCTTGGAGTTATATATTGATATCTTTTATCAGATTTAACAAGTTTTCAGTCATCACTTTTTCAAATATATTTTCTGCCCCTTACTCTCTCTCTTTTCCTTCTGGGATTCCTATGATGTTTATGCTGGTATACTTGATGGTGTTCCAAAATTACTCAGACTCTGTCCATTTTTCTTCATTCCTTTTTCTTCCAGCTCCACAGACTGAGTTATTTCAATTGTCTTATCTTCCTGCTTGCTTAGACTTTCTTCTTTAAATCTGCTGTTGATGACAAGTATTGAATTTTATATTTCATTACTGTACTTTTCAATAATTTCTATCTCATCATTGAAATTCTTGTCTTGTTCATAAATTGATTTCCTGACTTCTTTTTGTTCCTTGTCCATATTTCCTTTGGTCCAATGATCCTATGTAAGAAAGTTGATTAAGATCTTTAACTCATAATTCTAGCAACTTTTATCCTCTGAGATAATGTCTATCAAATTATTTTTTCCTGTGACTGGGCAAACTTCATGGCTTTTGTATGTTTTATAACTTTTTGTTGATAACTGGACATTATGGGGATTATATTATGTCCACTCTGGGCATGTTCTCTCCCTGCCAAGGATTTCTTCTTTTTCTTTGTTGAGAGCTACAAATATCCATGTTTTAGTTTTCCTCAGGGATCCATCAGATAAAGAAGAGAAAGAGAGAGAGAAAGTAAGGAAGGGAGGGCAGGAAGCAGGGAGATAGAAACAGAGACAGAGGAAACACACCAGAGAAGACAAACAAGCAAAAAGCACTGCAACTGGAAGTCTGATGACCGGCCTATGTGAAGGTGGAAACCACACCTGCTGATAGGGCTAAAACTGAGGCAAGTGTCTGCACTGGTCCTTTAGGGATTCACCAAACCAAAAAAAGCAAAAAAAAAAAGGAAAGAAAACAAAACAAAACAAAGTGTACCCTGGCTCTCAAGGTCTCGTAGTAGATTCCAGCAGAAGACTAGAAGCCACTGCTGCTGAGAAAGCTGATTCCAAGGTTAGCATTTGTGCTGGTCCCTCAGAGATCTACCAGACTGACCTCAACTAGCAACTCTAACTTTTTAGAGAAACTAGTGAGAGCAAGCATTTCTCTCCCTATACCATATGCAGTCCTGCCTCAGCAAGGAATAAGGGAGCCAGTATATGGCCCTGGACTGACCACTTCCTTCTCTTGAAATTCTTTTTTCCCTTGGCCCCTGTGGTTGTTGCTTACTTCTTTGTGGTCTCCTCCCCTGCTTGTCCTGCCTCTTCACACTGGTGCTTTCCAGGCCTAGGTCACAGCCCTTGGACTCTCTGCCTAGCACACTGACTTTCTCAGCAACCTCAAGTACATCTCCATTCAGGTCTATTCCAGTGACCTCCAAACCATTCTTCATGCCTGACCTCTCATTCCCAACCTCCTGAGATGTCAGTTCAGATTTGTATTGCTCTGGGGAGACTTATTCTTTCCCATTCCTGTTTTCCCAGCATAATTCAAGTCCAAATTCTATCCCATTACAGTATCCCCTTAATACTCCTCTTTTTGGTTTGTTCTTAAAGCACATATTTATGGTGGTGAAACTGTTCACATGTACTTGCCTTAATAATCTGTGAAAATTTCTAGAAAGAAGCCCAGTCTGGTCTATATTTGCTTCCAGACTCTCAGTGAATGCTTACTTGTAGACGAACAATCCATCCTACACCCCCAATCTGTCCTGTATACAACTGTTGAATTCATCGTGCTAACATTCTACTAGGAAACTTGGCTACCCACTATAGGCAGAATAAAGCCTAAATTTCATAGCCTTGCATTTGAAGACACTCACAGTCTGTCCCTGGCTCAACTTCCTAACCCTGTTTCCCAGCACTCCCCCAAAAGGAACCCATTGTTTAGCACATTCTGCCACCCCATCATACCTTGGACTTTCTTACCTGCCTTCACTATATCTTCTCTTCCTCTCTTCCTAATTAAATCTCACTCATTTTCAAAGCAAAATTTAAATCCCACCTCATTCCCAAGTCTTTCTAGATTTCCTTAGACTTAGGTCATCACACTCTTTTCTGAATTCTTATGGCATTTAAGGTCCAAAACAGTCATGTCATTCCCCAACTGCCTTTTCCTCTGAAGCATCCTATATGACTCAAACTTTACCAGTGTGAGAGCCAGGCTGCTGGCCTACCTGGTACTTACATCTCCACTGAGCCCTATATTATCACCTCTCAGAATTTCCAAATAATAATTCTTCAAAATGCACATTTTCTTTCTTGCATGAGTCAGATCCTAATCATTACTCAACACACATGCACAATGCACATCAACTCAGATCGGGCAAGCCAAGCCTTTACAAGACTTCCTCCAAGGGGGCTATATCTTCAAAGCACATTCCTGCATGGACTAGCAAATGGGCTGGGTGTATGACATTTCCATGGTAGGTTCACATTAGGAACTGTGATTCAATAACAGTGTTTGATACTGGTAATGGGAGCAACTTGTTCTTTTTGAGCAAATTTTTAAAAATAGCTGTCTTGTAACCAGAAGGACTTGCTGAGTCAGTGCCTGGCCCACTTTCCATTTATGTCATCCCCCTTCACAGTAAAACTCATTCCATCCTTTTAATACATAATGGCCCAGATAGAAAATAAATGCTTTATGTTAGAATGTACTGCCTAGAGGATGGTACACTGACTTTATCAGGTTAATTAAACATCTACCTGGAGGGATTAAAGCCAAGTAGTGGCTGAAGCTTGAAACCCTACCCACCTGTTTCTGCACCTGAATGGCCAGCCTGAAAAGCGCCAAAGAAAGAAGGCTGTTATGAGAAGAGGTTGCATTACTTGCTAGTCCAGCTGGATAAATTTTCACGATGCTGAAAATCTTAAACCAAGCAAGACCTTGGGATCCTTGCAAGGCAAGAAAGGTGAATGGGAAGTTCCATTGGACTTTGCAAACTAATTGCTGCCCTGAATGCTGATACTGCATCAAACCTCCCCTTCTTACCTGTCTTAAAAAGAAATCCAGGGAGTTAAGAAAAAGGGTGGAATTTCAATCTCGAAAGCATTTGACTCTTTAGGCACTTGCACATTCCACCCTCCCCAAACAATTACCCTGTGTTTTACAGCCTGGTATTAGTGTTAGTATCAGTTTGCCCTTAAATCAAAGGCTTTCAAATACATATAAAATGCTGAATAATGCTAGTAAATTAGCCATACTGTTGGCCATGTTTCTCTGGCAGGGAGAAGACAGTTGTGGGACAAATGTTTGAATATTCCAGAGAGTCATAACACATGCAGTCTTCCCAGTTACATACCAGCCATCTCTATTTGATAGCATGTTTTTTGCCATAGCAAAGAAGTATCATCGGGACGCAGATGTGGCTCAAGTGATAAGGCCTCAGACTACCATATCGGACGACCATGGTTCCATCTCTGGGACCCCCTGGTGAAAAAGAAGAGAAAGCGTGCCTGTGTGGTGAGCCAGTGCCAGCATAAGGGCTCGCGTAGTGAGCCAAGTACCCATGTGAGTGCCTGTGTTGTGAGCCAGTGCCCACATGAGTGCCCACATGGTGAGCCAAGTGCCCGTGTGAGTGCCCATGTGGTGAGCTAGTGCCCACATGGTGAGCCAGTGCCCACGCAAGTGAGTCATGCAGCAAGATGATGATGCAACAGAAGAGAGACAAAGGGGAGAGTAAAAGTGAAGCGCAGTGGAGACCAGGAACTGAGGTGGCGCAATTTACAGGGAACCTCAGGATCAAATCCCTCTGAATCCTACAGGAGAAAGATAAGAAGAGAAGACAAAAAATAGAAATAGATACAGAAGATCACACAGCAAATGGACACAGACAGCAGAAAAACAGCAGGGTGGGGGCAGGGGAAAATACATAAATAAATCTTTTTTAAAAAAAGTATTGTCAAAGTAAGATTTTAATCCCAAAGAAACAATCTGCACATAAAACCCTAAAAGTTGGTCATCTCTTGGTTGAGGTAGAATATGAAAATTCTGGGAGTGAATTTTTGAGCACATATGCCATTCTACCTGCTGTGCCCTTAGGGGACTTAACATCCTTTATAATTGGGTTAATCCCCCTTGAGTCCACAGATTACTTGAGCTCAGGCAGTTTATCTAAAATATGACTATATTCTCTAGGTTAGCTTTACCTTATCAAAGTCCCTCAGTGCATGTGTGTGTATTAATATAAGATATATATAGATATATATATATATATATATGGCTATTTTATTATTATATTCTATTGGACTTGTAGAATTCCCATGCAATACCCCATCACTAACATACCACACCATTGTGGAACATTTATTATAGATTATGAGATAATATCATCAGACTATTGCCATTAACTATGGTCCATAGTGTACATTTGGCATATTTTTTCCATACTCCCCCATTATTAACACAATATACCTTGGCATTGATGCAAGAATATTAGAGTATTGCTGTTAACTATAGTCCATAAGTTACATTAATAGTATTTTCCCATGCTTCTCCACCTTCCCACCATCTTGCAATAGTGATATACATCCATTCTAGTTCACTGAAGGGCATTCTTGCATTTGTACTATTCCACAGTTCTCATCCACCTCTGGGTTCATTGTGTTAGTCCATTCCTATATTTTCCTCTAGCTTTCTTTCATTTGGGATTTACATACATAGACTACCCTTTTCAGCCACAATCCCATTTATTTGTTGGAAGGAAGGAAGGAAGGAAGGAAGGAAGGAAGGAAGGAAGGAAGGAAGGAAGGAAGGAAGGAAGGAAGGAAGGAAGGAAGGAAGGAAGGAAGGAAGGAAGGAAGGAAGGAAGGAAGGAAGGAAGGAAGGAAGGAAGGAAGGAAGGAAGGAAGGAAGGAAGGAAGGAAGGAAGGAAGGAAGGAAGGAAGGAAGGAAGGAAGGAAGGAAGGAAGGAAGGAAGGAAGGAAGGAAGGAAGGAAGGAAGGAAGGGAATTGAGTTAGCCAGGTGAGAACTGGGATTAGGGGCCTGTGACAGATTGAGTTATGCATCCCAATTTAGTCATGTTCTTACTCTTAATCCACATTCCTGTGAATGTGAACACTTTATAAATGGGACCTCTTAATTATATTATTCTTCATTAAGGTGTGGACCACCTGAATAGTGGTGGGCCTTGATCTGGGTTACTGGAGACCTTATTAAGAGAAAGCCATAGGTAGGATCCAGAAGCATGAAGCCAATGGGAAGCAGAAGAGAAATAAGAGGACATCACCATGTGATGGGAAAGCCAAGAAACCCAAGGGTTGCAATTTGCCAGCCCCAGAATACCACAGTCTTCAGGGAGAAAGCACAGCCTCACTGATGCCTTGATTTTGGAAATCTACCTTTTGAACCCATGCACCAATAAATATCCATTGCTTAATCCAAGCCATCGTGTGGTATTTGTGATGGCAGCACAAGCAAACTAAGACAAGGCCTCAGGTAGTGTATAATGGTTGTTCTTTTGTATTACTGAAGCACTGTGGCTATTAGCTTTTAGGAATACCTCAAAGAATTTAAAACAGGTTTCCCTAAATGTCTCTTAATATAAGAATCATTTACGATTTGGGATATATATTTGATTAAATCATGTAATTTGGTGGTTTATAGGTCAAAATCAATCACATGTCAGAAATTCCATAATGTTTACACTTTTCATTGAAAAGTTAAATTTTCACTTGCCCAGGACTCTCCCTCTCTGGAGACTGAGACTATAAATCTGGCATAGAACCCTGAAATTGATTCTTAGCATCAACGGAATTAGGGAAGTATCAGATTAGTACAGATATAAGAGTTCCTCTTTATGTTCAATGCAGATGGATTTCTAGGAAGTAGAAGATTTAGAGCAATGTTTTCTTACTGCAGTTTAAGAAGGGCAAGTGTCCTTTCCAGCACTAATTAAATGCTGCCAGGATACAGTGAATGCTGATGTGATCACTTACTATGGAAACTTGAACATCCTAAGTAGGCTCACTGAGCATCGATTTCTTTTCAGGACAATTGGCACCAGAGACCGCATAACAGAAGGCAGGGTAGTTGCAAGATGGATAATTCTGGCTCAGCACATGACATGCAGTGGGTACTCACACATGTCTCCAAGAAGGGCCCTGGGACTTGGGCTGCCCATTCTGATGGACTCCTGTGGCTCAACCAAGTTTGCTGACAGATGCTAGGGGGAGCTCATAGGAAGTGTCTTTGGGCCCAGCATTATCTCTCTTCCATCAGCCTAGTCCTCCTCTTCCCCTTTTCACACTCCTGCCCACCCTTGCTCCCCTTTCCTAATCTCAGCACTTGTCCTTTGGCTCCCACTATCTGTCTGCTCTCACCCTACCTGCAAACTCTGACTGCTGAAGTAGTTGAGATTCACCTTTTTAAAATAAAATATATATATATATATATATATATATATATATATATATATATTCACACCTTTATAGGAATATAGTTTTCATCATTTCCTTCCTGGCATCCTGCAAAATCTTGGATATTGGCCACCCAATATCCACTGGATATGAAGTCCACTGGACCAGGTGACCAAATCTCCATGTTGCCTGATTCTCCATCTCCTTGTTAAAAGGGGAGCATCTTCCATGGTCCGTGACTTTCCAAGGGGTGTGATCCCAAGGTAAATGTGAACCTGTCAGTTGGATGCCACCCCCTGGGAGGTCTCTGAATGTAAATAGGAGAGGGGAGAGAAAGGAACACTTCCAGGCTGTGATGGGGCATGGGTGGGTTTCAGGGGAAGAATGTTCCAGTAATAGCACCTCTTTGAGACCTATCAAGACTTAGCTGCTCCCTTAATACTCTCCCGGAAGGATCAGGCAGAGATGGCTGGGCTGGAGCCATTTTCTGGATCAATATCTTTGGTGTTCATTGTTACCGTTGTCATTATTATTCAAATCTCTACAGTAGCCAATGGATCTGTCTTTTCATCTTTTCACAAAGCCATATCATAAAGGCTTTGGAAAAATAATCTAAGCAGAAAATCTCAGAACACAATGGAGCTTCTGATTAGGGTCCTTGGTGAGACCCTGGGGACTAGACATTTTAGTGCTCTTTGCCTTGTTTTCCCCTCTAGTCAAGGCATAATAATAACTTCTTTTGAAGGATTATGAGATAACGTTGAAAATTCCTGGTTCCTAAAAGATAATCCTCTCCTATTCCTTTCCAATCTGGCATGTTTCCCACACTGCTTTGCCCTTCTGCCTGGCATTCTTTAATATACTCTTGCTACAATCACCAGTGAAAGGCTTTGTATATCCCTTCACATCTTCACTGTTCCTGTTCTGCCAGCCTCAACCCAATCATGCTGTTCGTCGTATTGACAAGTGTCACTCTTCCTGCCTGAAGCAGCAGCAGGGCCTCAGTCACAAGCTGCTGGCTAAGGTCCTTCTCCCCACCAGTGTAGCTCTCATCACATTCCCTAGCAAGGGGACCATAGACTTGGTGCTTCTGATTCCAATCCCCAAATCAGTCTCTGTGAAGTGTTTTTCCGGTATCTTACAATCTTTCCTCTGCTGGGGCTGAGGACACAAAACTTCCGCACTGGGGCAAAGATCATTTTGAGTCACAACTCTCAGCATGGCCATAAAATGCACCCTTGGTTGTGCCTTCATCTCCCCCAGAACAAGTTCCCCTGCACATCCAGCATGGTTTCTGGAAGGTTAGAGGGCAGGCTGTCCCTTATTTAGTAGCTTAAGGTTCTTTAGTACACCCCCCCCCCGCTTCCCAATGTCCACTCACAGTCCCTTCCCGGAAGCCTCTGACATCAGGCTGGCCGGGCTAGCATTCCCATGGTAATACCCAAGGCACTTGCTACCTGAAGATGGGGGCAATTAAATTTAATATTAAGATCTGTATTTTTAACTCCAATAAGCTATGCAATCGTGGTACTGTTTCTAACTGGAATTTTTTTTTCCTTTCAAATGACAAATAGCCCTATACTTTTCCAGGTTTGTAAGTCCAAATCTACATCCCACATCCACCTTTATGGACAGTTTAATAATAATTTAGGCAAATACCACCAAGTTTGGGCTCAGATGGATGAGGGTCCAAATCCTAGAAATGGGACTTTAGTGAAGCCCCTTGATTTCTCAGAGCCTCCATTTTCTCCTTTATCAAAAGATGAAATAATACCTAGCTCCCAGAGTTGTGGTAAGGCACAAGGGAGAAAGTGGTTACGAAGTGCTTTGCAACAGGCCTGGAACTTAGTAGATGTTGCATAAATGATGCTTGACGTATTTTTTATTTTCCAGCACTGAATTGAATGTGGTTCATATAATGTGAAAGGAGGTTGTTTTCACTTTAGCGTGTAAAATTTCAATATGGTCTGATAACATTTCATATAGCTTATTGAGAACTCAGTCAATAGTGGAATTATTCCCAGGTTGTGGCTATTGCACTAGGAAGCAATAATTAGTGACCATCACATTTGGCAGACATATAAAGAGGTAAGCATAGTTGCTAAACAAAATATAAAATATTAGAATCGAGTCCTGGTATTTTTTAAATCAGTGCACATGTGTGCACATTGCCAGCCTTCTTTAATTTCATCACATCTGTCTTTCTCGATTGCTCAGCTGTGACATATTCTCAAATATTATGTGATATTTAATTTCAAGAAAATTGTTTCACCATGGTAGCAAAATAACAACAAATGTAATGGAAAAGATATTAACTATAATTCCCTACTGCCTCGAGATGTATAAATGCCATCAATATTTATACAACTATAAGCAGAAAATCAAAGATATCTGAGTCTGAGGCAGAAAACATACATATAATGGGTCCCTCCTGATAGTGGGATTTTCCTTGTTAGTTTATAGGAACAGAGTCTTGGTTTTTCTCTAATACAGCATTTTCCCCATCATGTGGAAAAACTGCTCTCTAATCCAAATGAATTCCATTTTTTTCTCTTTAGATCAATTTTTTTTCCAATTTGCCTTCTTAAAATGAGAATGACTTTGGCCATATTATCATGGTATAGCAAATGTGGAAATATATGTTTTAAAAGGTGGGGGTGAGTTGAACCAAAGATTAAGGCATGTTACATGAGTATTCAGTTATAATGATAAAAGAAGAATCACCAGGTAAAAACTGGAGTTAACTTTTGCTGAGTTGTAATAAATCGGTAGGGTCTTTTTCCAATAACGCTAGCTATTTAGAATCCAGCCTAGCTGCCATAAAATTTTATCTTTGAAGTCACTGATAATGGGGGAAGTGTATCCTTTTGCTAATGTTGTATTAAACCATCACTGACATCTTAACCAGAGCCTCATGCTCTGACCCATTTGAGACACCTGCTTTGTGGGCTGCCTCAAAGTCACTTCTTTGCTTTCACTTAAGAGAGACAACAAACATGGGCTCCTCTCAACCTCTGAATCACATGACAACGTTCGTGCTGAAATGGAAGTCTCTGCTCTTTTTAATTCAGTTTAATTGATGGTCTGGAATATAGGTAAGTAACGATATCATGGCACATACTCAGTGGCAGCCTATCCCTCTACTTTTAAAAGTTTATTAGAGAAGTTACGAATTTACTGAACAATCATACATAAAATACAGGATTCCCAACTACCACCCTATTATTAACATTTGGTATAGGTATGGAACATTCGCTACAATTGATGACAGCACATTTTTATAATTGTATTATAGGGTTCACTGTTTGTGTGGTGCAGTTAAATGGACTTTTTAAAAAAATTCTGTCATCATATGCACAACCTAACATTTTCCCTTTTAACCATATCCAGACACATATCTCAGTGTTGTCAATTGGTCTGACAATGCTGTGCCACCCTCCCCAACATCCCTCCAGTTTTAACAATGGAGTAAGCCATCGAATGGGCAGCAACTACGTTTGGCTTTTTGCATATGCCTCTTCATTCCATCCTAGCAACAACTGCCCCATTTTACAACTGAAAAGGCTGAATCTTAGATATGCTTCAAGTGACTCGTGAAATGTGAAAGGGTTCAAACAGAGGCATGTGTATGGAACCCCGTTCTTTCTACTCCATCTTGTGGCCCCCCTCAGAATTACTGCAGTTCATGTCGTATGGATCACAGGCCCCTAAAACGGCTGTTAATGGTTTGTCTTCCCAGATGACATTCCAGGGAATCTACAGAGATAGCTTAAAAAAAACAAACAATCCTAGCTCTAGCAAAGAGATCGTATACAGAATGTTTTTATTTTGGAGAATGAAAACTACAATATGCTTTATCCTCCGTTCAGATCTGAGTTTATCTGTTTCACTGCCCTGTGTTTTTTCTTTCCTGTACAGTCTCTGAGCTTCGGGATCAGGATGTGGACTCTGCAGGCTCGGGTTTCCTAAAACAATATCTCCTCAGAGAAGAGGAATCACATCAAACGAGTCTTTTCAACTCAGAACTAGACCCTTGATTTCAGTAGTTTCCAAATCAAGAAAGAAGAAAACTGAAGACAAGGCAGACTTCTGCGGAAGGAGGGCAGAGGTCATCCCCAGAATCGCCAAGAGCTGAGTTAGCAAGCAGTGTTCATAAATGAGCACAATTATGTTGGCTCTCCTCTGCACAGCTGGACCATTCAGCCAAGTGCGTTACCACCACCAGATGTGCTGATTCCCCGGTGCAATGTGCAGCTCACAGTTTATCTGACACACTTGTATTTTTTTTCCAAGGGTCACCGCTCTCCCAGGTCAGCATTTTTCTCACTGCTCAGATCAACCAAGTGTGACGAACCAGTGTGTTGTCCAGGCTCTTCTCTCTCTCCCAAAGATGCTGTTCAATCAATACCAATTTCTAAACCTTTACAACATATACTAGTGCTTTCACTCTAGGCTAGCATGCTCCCAGCCTGGAGGCCTCGTGATGGTTAAACAACATCAAATGGACGTATTGAAAATGACATGTCACCATGAGACTACAAACTAGGAAATTGTCATCTTCCTTGACATACTTTAAGCCCAGGTAGGACAGGGTGGAGAAGGCTCACCATTTCATAGACCATTTTCCCACCTAGCTTTTCTCAGGCCCTCTAAATTATTTTTCAACAGCCAGGCTGTAAGATTATATATTTTTTTCAAAGCAGAAGGCACAGTAGAATATTGACCTGCAATTTTGAGGGGAACATAAAACGTCATTGCAGATAAATGAGAATCCCCCTGATGATGGAGTTCCACCCATAAACACCCCCAGGAAATGAAGATCGTGTAAATGTTAGCATCTCTGTGGTTAACTCATCAAAATAGCCAGAAATGTTGTACATTACACTTGCAACTAGTCCTAGTCACTGTCTTTTTATTGGAATTGCAAATAATCACATGTTCTCTTTTAAAAAGAAGCGAGGAACTCTTTATATCACTATATGTGATAATATCCCTTCTCATCAAATCTGGCTATTACAGTTACCTACAAACAAATGAAAAAAAAAAAAATAGGAGCAAATGCTGGGCATGGTTAAAGTCCAGGTAGGGCCGAATTTGGAAAACTTGGTGGTCCCCCTAATTAGACCAGAATCTCTGAAAATGATTCTCACCACATTCGTCCCCAATTATATCACTGTTCCAGAACAAGAACAAATGTAATGGGGTAAGTTTGGGGTAGAATTATGTGTAAAGTGACTGCATCTTATAAACTCAAATTCAGAACACATGTCCAGACAAATGTACTTCTGAGAACTGTAGGACAGAAAGGTTGAGTTCAGGACAAGAATGCACAGCTGCTGCAAGTTTTATGCATGGGAAACATTTCTTTGTGTTTTTGCCCCTTCAAAATATATGCATGCAAGCATGGTTGTATTTAGCTCTCTTTTGGTTGCAAGTGACTGAAACACATCTCCAAGTACTTAAAAAGAAGGGAACTTACACTTGACAGAGAAGTGCAGGAGTATGGATGCAGGTTCAGGGGTTCGGGCATTTGTACTACATCATCGTGCAGTTTCCCACCATTCCTTATGTCCACTTCCCCTACATTGGCTTTATTCTCAGGAACTCCTCTCCACACAGGTGGAAAAGTAGGCACTGGAAGTCACTAGCCTTCAGCCATCCAGAAGGAGGCCAGAGATTAGGAGCTGAGGACCTTGGCCAAGCTGGATCAAAGGAACTCCTGCCAATCCAAGTAACCACTGGTCAAATCTCTGACCTGTATCTGCCCCTGAAGCTGGGATTTGAGGGCAGCCACCCTCAAATCATATAGCTTGACCCAAGAGAGGAGTACTTCCCCAAGAAAAAGCAATGCTATTACTTGAAGTGGTGTTTTAGTTTGCTAAAAAGCTGCCAAAAGCAATACATCAGAAAAGGGTTGACTTTTAAATGGGGATTTATTGGGTTGCAAACATACAGTTCCAAGTCTGTGAAAGTGTCCAAATCAAGGCTTCATCAGGAAAGGCTGTCTCCCCAAAGACTGGCACATGGAGGCATCTTCTAGACTCTCCCTTCTCTTCTGCGTTTCATTGCTACATATTCTGGTTTCCTTTCTCCCAGTTTCTGTTGATTTCAGTTCCTTGGTTTCTCAGTTTTCTCTCTCTGATCCTGTGTTTTTTTCTCTATCAGCTTCCAGGGGTTTCTCTTTGTATCCATTTATAAAGGACTCCAGTAAGAGAATCAAGACCCACCCTGGGTCATGCTTCATGGAAGTGATCTAATCAAATGCCCCCCTAACTGAATACAATCAAAAGGGTTCATCTGCAATATGTTCACACCCATAGGAATAGATTAGTTCTAAGGACATGATCTTTTCTGGGGTGCATTCAGTCTCAAACCATCACAAGTGGGAAGAAAATCTGCTGTGTAGGTAACAAAAGGCAACTTATTACTTCTGCAACCTGTCTGTTTAAGCTACCTTATTCTATTGCATTGTATGCCTGGTATCTGAGTTTTGTGTGTTCTTCTAATTAAAGAATTTGTCATGTAAAAACACATGTGTCACAAACTCTTCAAAATTTATTAGGTTAGACCGTAATGGAAACTCTAAAATATTTTTTTGAAACCCACTCAATTAAATTTTTTGAATTTATGCTTTTTGCACCACATCATACAGCTTCCTATGTGAATATATACATATATATCTGTAAATAGATGTATATCTAGATATGCACACTCAGAAACTCATTATGGTGTTTATTATAAACCAATCTCCCCTCCCCACCCCTTCCTTCTAGGAGTGGGAATGCAGTCCTGAATCAGAGGGACCATCAGTTCCTTGCCTCTTGTAACTTGCTTTACTAGGCATGGGAAGTAGACGGAAAAACAAGTGAACACAGCAAATGTCCTCTAGTCCCAAGCGAGCCTGCTGGGGGCTGGGCCTCTTCCCCAGCTAGCCGGCACTGTGGGCTTTTAAAGGCAGTGGGCATCGCCTGTGTGCTCGCTCAAGGGAGAGCCCAATTCCTTGGTGACCTCTACCTCCCAGAGCCCCTGCTGTGCTCACAGCTCCTTTTCCTTCTGTCAGGGGAAGAAGCATCCGGGTTACAGACCCTGAGCTCTGGCCTTCTTTCCTCCATCCACGGCTCGCTCTTCCCTTCCTTCTTCTGAAAGCTGGTTCAACAACAACCAAAAAAAACCCAAACTTTAGTTTCTGATTTGTTATTTTATGGCCACCAAGCTACCCTTGGAATGAAATGTCTTTCTGTTGAAGAGATAAATCGTCCTGGCCGTGTTACTGTTGTGCATTATTGGTAGACGTTGATATTTTATACCTTGATTTTATTTTATTTTTAGGACTGAGCAGAAAATGTGACTGAATTTCACTATAATGTAAACGTCAAGACTTTTGTGCTTTTCCTATCTTGTTGATAACCGTCTCCCCCTATCTCACCCCAGTGTTAAAATGATGCCCCCACCCGTAGGGGGCACTGAGTAAATATTTGAAGGAAGAGTGAACTACAGAAAGTCCCAGTGATGACGTTGTGCCTTTCAGTCCTCATCCTTAGCCACTTATGATTATTGCCACTCTCTGTAGCTGATAGCATACAGCCCTAGCATCCATGCTCTTCTCCTTTTCTCTCACTCATTTAATAAAGCCAGACCACATTCCCTCCCCAGTGGCAGCTCTTTTGCACCCTCTCTGATTTGGGGTTTACAGAACTGCTGCCTCCGTTTCTTTTACTTAAAAACTTATGCAAATATAAACATATTCATGCATCTGGAGCTGTTTTTGAATTCAAACCTCCTTCCGTGTTTGTGCATAATGCCGTATATATATCTTCTAATGCCTCAGAATATGATTTTTGATGCTTTTATACCTCAACTCACTGTGTCATTACATTTTAATCTCTAGGAATGATTCAGAATCTCCCAACGAGGGAAAAAAAAAGGCACATAAAATGATATGAGCCTTAGACTCTTCTGAGGTTTGCTCTGCCGTGTATGATTAGCTCGTAACACCCACATCTTCATAGAAATGCAGCTAAGCCTTTATCAATTGCTTTTTCAGGTTTTGCAGTTCAAGCATAATCTCCCTGGAATGCTCTGAATCCTCTCCTCCACGTGACCTTGTAAGAAACCAGAATTTGCACACATTCACCATGAGAAGTGCTCAGCAACGTGTTTCAAAAGCTCAGGGTAGAAGTTTGCAGGGATCCAAAGGAGCTGGTGAGTTCAATCAAACCCTTCAAAATCTGGTGTTGTCCATGTGCCTTAACGATGAAGACATTTCAGTTATTTTACTTTTTAAAAAATTCTATTTGGCCTCTCACAAACAAGAGGAAAACCTTAAGACTTTTACTGTGTCAACTATCCTCCCTCTCTCTCCTGTCTTTCAGATCACAGTCCTGAGAGTCTGGTTACTTATCATTTTTATTCCCCAACTAACTCACTGGTGAAACAGGAATTACACTTACCTTGTAGAGATGTCGGGATTAAATGAAAGAATTCACATGAAAGAGCTTAGCGTGTAGTGAGCCTGCTCCTGGCACACAGTAAGCAGTCACTAAGTACAAGCCTTTGTAATTGGGATTGAACTCATGCCTCTTCTCACAGAAATAGCATGTGGAATTTGGGTTGAGGATGCAAGGAGGTTTTATATGGAAATTGGATGTGATTTAAAAATCTAAAAGTACTAATGTGGTGGTGAAAGAGTACTGGACTGGGAGTCAAGAGGTTTGGATTTAATTCTGACTCTGTGGCCAATTAATTTTGTGACTTGGGCTGAAAAAATATTTTCTGCCAGATACTAACGATTTTGAGTCCAATAAAACACTATCCATGTTCTCCAGACATTCACAGACTCGTAGAAGAGGAGGATATGTGAACACAGATATGAAATACTGCATGATCCACTCAATGAAACACTTACAGGAAAGTGAATAAGTCCTATTCTTAGAAGGGTCAAAGAAGGCTTCTCAGCGTTGATTTGAAGCAAGAATGGAAATTAACTGGTATGCATAGAACTGTAAGGGAAGAGTTAGACAGACATAAGTTAAAAACTCAAACCAGCACTTCATCGAAATAAGGAAAGCTATTTACTCACTTTGAACCTCAGTTTCCTCTTCTGTAAACAACCTGCTTTGTGGATTGTTAGAAGGATTAGAAATAGGACATGTAAAGCATCCAGCTGCGGTCGTTAATTGACATCCACATAGAAACCCAGTTGTGTGCTCCCTTCCCCTCTGAAAACCTTTTCAGCCCTCACACTCAAAGCCTCTGTGCATAAGAGCCAAAGGAATGCTATGCTGTCACCTCCTAGTGCAGTTTTAGAGGTTGCTATGAACTTTACTGGAATTGGAAATTTAATGTGGAAAGTTTCATGACTAGTTGTTGGTTCAGGTAGAGAGCCTGGGTGAATACACACATGGATATATTTCTAAATTTCACCAGCTTTCTTTTTAGGGCAAGGCAAAGTTTAGTCATGAGTTTTACCTTTTTCTTCCTTTTCTTTTTTTGTGGGAAATTATTCCTACTACCAAATTACAATCAATGCTATTCCCTATTTCCTGGTAGGCAAGACCTATCAGCCGGTGTTCTAAACCCAAAGACAGAACATCTCTCTCTAAAAAAATTCCAATACTCTCACCCCTGCCCAACCCAGGGGGACTCCCTTCCTTGGGTTGGGAAACTCAAATTCTAAACAATGGTCTTATTCACAAATTCATACCATTTGAAAACTTGACTACCTTGCAGAAATGAGCCCGTGGTTTCTCATCAGAGAACTGTAAAAGAGGAAGAGATCTCAGAGATTATTCGGTCCTTCCTATCCCTACAGATGAAGAAATCCAACTGGGAGAGGAAAGCCCTTTAAGGAGTCATTGTGACATGATCTCTGGCCCTCAGATGTGCCTGTTGCCCCCTCTCTTACAACAGATTTAACTGAAATTCAGCGTCCCAGACAGAGGCCGCTTTTGACCATACTCTAATTTGTACTGCAGCCATGTGGTGTGACAGGAAAAGAGTAGCCTCTTCCTTTTTAGACCATCAGTGGGCAGGTTGTCCCAGTTCCTGAGAAAACACTCCAAAGAGGAGTCTACTGGAATGCTGAAAAAGCTCTTATTATCCTAGGGGAGGGTAAGAGCATTCATCAGTCTGGGTGGCATCCCACTGCTAGACCTGACTGAAAGGATGGCTTACCAAGCCAGCGTCCTAGCGGCCAAGAGCCCTGCTTACTGTTCCCACATTCTCGGGTTGGGAGACTTATGTCTCTGGGCATCCCCAGAGCCTTAGAAGTCTTGGAAGATGTCTGAATCCAGTTCCCAGACTGAAGCTACCAAGCTAGGCTTTCCCTGCAGGAAAAGGACTGGCTAGGGACCTTTCTTTTGGTCTACTCTTGCAGAGATCTTAGAAAGTGGCTGTGAGAGAGAGCTCATTTTACGGTCACTTCCAGGGACTGAGTTTTGCAGTTAAAACCAGACATTAAGAGGCATATATAAAAGCCAGATATTGATTGTTCTGTGGCTTACAGGAAAACAGCCTTGGGGACCTCAGAGGTAATGGATTGAGAGGAACTCAAGGCCCAGGGTGAGAGTCTTGGGGCCTTGCTAATAAAACAAAAGAGGGCACAGACAGGCTGTAATTTAAAAACCTAGGTGCACCAGGCTTCACTAGGTATTGGGAAGGGATACGTGCCTCTGTGTCTCCTGCCATGGCTCAACAAATGTGTTAATGGAACACTCTTGGTTTCTAGGTTCTTGGCTATGTCACATAAAGGAATTTAGGGATATGCCATAGGGTAGGCAAGAGAGTAAAGAGTTTACAGAGAAATGAGAGGAAAGGAAAAAAAAAAAACACAACCCCAGACATGGGTGTGGGCATGCTAGAGAGTGAAACATGCCTCATTTCTTTCCTTTTTTTTTTTTTTTTATTTACTTTTATGAGGAACTGGGGATTGATCCTGGAACCTTGTACTTGAGAGGCAGGCACTCAACTACTGAGCACTGAGCTACATCTGCTCCCCCTCATTTCTTTTTTTTTTAAGATTTATGTATTTATTTTTTAAATTTCTCTCCCCTTCCCCCCCCCCCCCCCCCCCCGTTTGTCTGCTCTCTGTGTCCATTTGCTGTGTGTTCTTCTGTGTCTGCTTGCATTCTTGTCAGAGGCACCAGGAATCTCTGTCTTTTTGTTGCCTCACCTTGTTGTGTCAGCTCTCCTTGTGTGTGGCACCATTCCTGGGAAGGCTGCACTTTTTTTCACACTGGGTGGTTCTCTTTATGGGGCACACTCCTTGCGCGTGGGGCGTCCCTACGTGGGGGACACCCCTGTGTGGCACGGCACTCCCTGTGTGCTTCAGCACTGTGCATGGGCCAGCTCATCACACGGGTCAGGAAGCCTAGGGTTTGAACCTGGGACCTCCTGTGTGGTAAGAGGATGTCCTATCCTTTGGGCCAAATCCTCTTCTCCCTCATTTCTTTTTATCACGGAATAATATCCCATTGCATGGATATACCAAAGTTTGTTTATCCACTGAACTATTGATGGATATCTTGGTTGCTGCCAGTTTGAGGCAATTATGAATAAAGCTATTGTAGACATTCATATGCAGGTTTTGTTGTGGGTAAATACCAAGGAGCATAACTACTGAATTGTGTGGTAAGACTGCTAGATGTATAAGAAACGGCCAAATGGTCTTTGAATTATAACTATATCCTCACTAGCTTTGGGATTGTCAGTTTTGTTTTTCAAGCCATTATAATAGTTGCTCACTGTTGCTTTAATTTGCAATTCCTTGAAGATAAATGATGCTGTGCATATTTTCAAATGCATACTTGGCATCTGTATATCTTATTTGGTGAGGTGTCTGTTCAGATCTTTAGACAATTTTTAAATAGGATTGATTGATTTCTTATTGTTGAATGTTAAGCATCATTTATATCATTTGTACTGAAATCTTTCATAAGAGATGTGTTTTTCAATTGTTTTTTCCTAATCTATGGTCTGTCCTTTGACCCTTTTTACAGTGTATTTCAAAGAAGTTTTAATTTCAGTAAGTCCAACTTATCAATTTTTTCTTTCATGGGTGGTGACTTTGCTGATATATCACAAAACTTATCACCACCCAAGGTCTACTAGATTTTCTCCTGTGTTTTATTCTAGAAGTTTTATGGTTGACATTTAAATCTAAGTTTCACTTTGACTTAGTTTTTTTGAAAGGTGGAAGGTCTGCATCTGGGTCCATTTTGTTTGCATATAAATGTCCAGTTGTTCTAGCACAATTTGTTAAAAGACTACACTTCCCCCATTGAATTGCCTTTGTTCCTTCCTCAAAGATTAGCTGACTGCGTTTGCAGGGGTCTGTTTCTGGGCTACCTATTCCATTCTATGTATCTACATGTCTATTTCACCAACATCATGCTCTCTTGATTATTGTAGCTTTATAAGTCCTAGAATTGAGTAATGAGAGTCCTTCAATTTTGTTCTTCCTCAGTATTTTGTTGGTTATTCTAGATCTTTTGCCTTTCCATATAAATTGAAGAAACATTTTGTTTGTATCTATAAAAATAGCTTCCTCAGATGTTTACTGGAGTTATGTTGAATCTTTAGATCTATTTGGAAAGAATTCACCTCCTAACAATGTTGAGTCTTCCAATACATGAATATGGAATCCCTTTCCATTTATCTATATTTTCCAATTTCTTTCATCAGAATTTTGTAGTTTTTCCCAGTCTGTATTTTTTGTTTTGTGCAGTGCTATTTTAAATGCCATTGTTGTTTAGTACTTTAGTAAAACTTTTCATTATTGATATATAAGAAAAAAATTGACTTTGTATATTAACTTTGTAGTCTGCAATGTTGCTATGCTCACTTATTATTTCCTGGAGATTCTCTTATTGGTAGTTTGGGATTTTCTAATTATGTCATCTATGAAAAAAGACAGTTTTATTTTTTCCTTACTAGTCTGCATTAATTTCATTTTTTTCCTGGTTTTATTTCACTGACTATACCTTCCAACACACTGATGTGTAGGAATAGGGGGAGAGGACATCTTTTCCTTGTCATACCTTGTATACCATTACTGTCCTACCTCAGGGATATATTTATTCTCCAGCCCTATGTCACACTATTGTCCACAGGGAGCTTGATCGTCCCTTCCTCCCACAAGACATCACACTGGTTCATTATATTGATGATGTCATGTTGATAGGACCTAGTGAGCAAGAAGTAACAAAGACTCTTTACTTATTGATAAGGCATTTGCACACAAGAGGATGGGAGATAAATCCAACAAAAATGCAGGGACCTCACACCTAGGTGAAATTTCTAGTTGTCCAGTGGTGTGGGACATGTTGAGATATCCCTTCTAAAGTGAAGAATAAGCTGTTGCATCTGGCCCCTCCTATGACCAAAAAAGAGGTACAATGCTTAGTTGGTCTCTTAGAATTTTGGAGATAACACATTCCTCATTTGGGTGTGCTACTCTGGCCCATTTACCCAGTGACCAGAAGAGCTGCTAGTTTTGATTGAGGACCGAAACAAGAGGAGGCTCTGTGACAGGTCCAGGCTGCTGTGCAAGCTGACCTACAACTCGGGCCCTATGATCCAGCAGATTCAATGGTGCTGGAAGTTTCAGTGGCAAATAGAGATGCTGTCTGGAGCCTTTGGCAGGACCTTGTAGCTGAATCACAATGAAGACCCTTAGGATTTTAGAGCAAAGACCTGCCATCCTCTTCAGGTAACTACTCTCCTTTTGAGAAACAGCTTTTGGCCTACTACTGGGCCTTAGTAGAGACTGAACGCTTAACCATGGACCATCAAGTTACCATGAAACCTGAGTTACCTTTCACGAGCCAGGTATTGTCTGACACATCAGATCATAAAATTGGGCATACATAGCAGCACTCCATAATAAAGTGGAAGTGTATTGCATTAGTCAGGGTTCTCTAAGATGAGATATCTGTCAATAATATGCGCTTCTATAAGAGTCTCTCATGCAGCCATGGGGATGCACAAGTCCAGGTTCCACAGGCAGGCTGCAAACAGGAGCTGTAATGAAAGTCCAGTGAAGGTTCTTGACAAGTTCTGGGAGATGTTGGCTGTCCAAAGATGAGCTGGGAAATTTTCTCTCAATCCTGGAATCACTTCCCCTTTTAAGGGATTCAACCGATTGGGTTAAGTGTCATTCATTGCTGATGGCAATCTCCCTGATTGATGTAATTATAACCAGCTATCTAGAATTTACCACTACAGGGAAACGGACTTTGGCCCAGTGGTTAGGGCGTCCGTCTACCATATGGGAGGTCCGCGGTTCAAGCCCCGGGCCTCCTTGACCCGTGTGGAGCTGGCCCATGCGCAGCGCTGATGCACGCAAGGAGTGCCGTGCCACGCAAGGGTGTCCCCCGCGTGGGGGAGTCCCACGCGCAAGGAGTGCGCCCGTGAGGAGAGCCGCCCAGCGTGAAAAGAAAGAGCAGCCTGCCCAGGAATGGCGCCGCCCACACTTCCCGTGCCGCTGACGACAACAGAAGCGGACAAAGAAACAAGACGCAGCAAATAGACACCAAGAACAGACAACCAGGGGAGGGGGGGGAAATTAAATAAATAAATAAATCTTTAAAAAAAAAAAAGAATTTACCACTACAGTAAAGTCAATGGTGACTAAAGTCCATAAATGCTTTTGTATTACAGTTAGCCCAGTGCTTGTTTGACCAAACAACTGGGCACAATTACCTGTCTGAGTTGACGCAATAGCCTAACCATCACAGGTATATACAAGACAGGGCTCGAGCGAGTCCTGAAGGCACATCCATGGATTTACCAAATGTCTTATCTACTGCCATGGCATTCCGCACAGCATGGCTTCCTATCAAGGAACCCATTTCATAGCAAATAATATGTGGGAATGGGCATATGTCCATGGAATTACTGGAATTACTGGTCTTACCATGTTCCCCACCACCCTGAAGCAGCTGGATTAAGAAAATAGAGGAATGGCCTTTTAAAAAAAAAAAAATTATTTTTATTTATTTCTCCCCCCTCCCTCCATTGTCTGCTCTCTGTATCCATTCGCTGTGTGTTCTTCTATGTCTGCTTGTATTCTCATTAGGCAGCTCCAGGAACCTATCCTGGGACCTTCCAGATTGGGAGAGAGGTGATCTTCTCTTGCACACCTCAGCCTCCTGGTCTGCTGCATCTCTTATTCTCTCTACTGTGTCTCTTTTTGTTGTGTCATCTTGCTGTGCCAGCTCTCTGCATGGGCCTGCACTCCTGCATGGGGCAGCACTCTGTGTGAGCCAGCACTCCTCATGGGCCAGCTCACCATGCAGGCCAGCTTGCCTTCACCAGGAGGCCCTGGGTATTGAACCCTGAACCTCCTATATGGTAGACAGGAGCCCAATTGTTTGAGCCACATCTGCTTCCCTGGAATGGCCTTTGAAAGACACAATTATGGTGCCAAATAGATGACAATACCTTGCAGGGCTGGGGCAATGTTCTCCAGGAGTCTGTGTATGCTCTAAATCATCATCCAATCTATGGTGCTGTTTATCCCATAGCCAGGATTCATTGGTCCCAGAATCAAGGGGTAGAAATGGGAGTAGTGCCACTCACTATTACCCCTAGTAACCCTCTAGGAAAATTTTTGCTTCCTGTTCCTGCAACCTTAAGCTCCTCTGGTCTACAGCTTAGTCCCAAAAGGAGGAGTACTGCCACCAGGGAACACAACAATTATTCCATTGAACTGGAAGTTAGACTGCCACCTGGCCACTTTGGGGTCCTCTTACCTCTGAATCAGCAGGCAAAGAAGGGAAGTACTGTATTGGCTGGGACGATTGATCCTGATTATCAAGGGGAAATAGGACTGCATCTTTATAATGAGGGTAAGTAAGAGTTTGCCTGAAATACAGGAGATCCTCTAGGGTGTCTTAGTATTGCCATACCCTGTGATTAAAGTCAGTGGAAAATTGCAACAATCCAATCCAAGAAAGACTAACCATGGCCCAGAATCTTCAGGAATGAAAGTTTGGGTCACCCCACCAGGCAAAGAACCTCGGCCAGCTGAAGTACTTGCTAAGGGTAATAGGAACATGGAATAAGTAGTGGAAGAAGGTAGTGATAAATATGAACTTTGACCATGTGACCAGTTACAGAAATGAAGACTGTAATAGTCATGAATCTTTCTTCCTTGTTTCATTATGAGTTTGATTGTATATGTACTTAAAATGAATTTCTTTGTTTCTTCCCCAACCTTTTCCCTTATCATATGACAAGTTGTATTATTTTCATGTCATAATATTTAAGGATGCCAAGTTTAAGAGTGAATATTATCCAAGGCTTTCCACCGTAATCTATAGGGAATGAATGCATTTCCAGTTGTACACAAGAGATTTGGACATTGTTAGGCAGAAATATATATATATATATATGCATGTCTGTTATTGTTTTTACTTAGAGACTAAGTATAGTTTAAAGTAATGTGTATGGTTGTATGGTTGCCAGGACAAAGAGTAGAGTGATAGTTAGGCTAATGTGTCAACTCAGCCAGGTAATCGTACCCAGTTTTATGGTCAAGCAAGCACTGGGCTAATTTTAATACAAAGTCATTTATAGGCTTTAGTCATCAGTGAGTTTACTGCATAGATGGCTGATTACATCTACGATCAACCAGGGAGAGTGCCGTCAGCAATGAGTGACGCTTTATCCAACCAGTTAAATGCCTTAAAAGGGGAAGTAATTTCAGTTTTCAGAAAGAATTTCTCAGCTCGTTTTTGGACATCCAACATCTGGAAACTCATCAAGGACATTCATTGGACTTTCATCAGAGCCCCTGGTTTGCAGCCTGCCTGCGGAACCTGGACTTGTACATCCCCATGTTCACATGAAAGAATCTTATAAAATCTCTTACTATTTATAAATATTTCCTATTGGTTCTGTTCCCTAGAGAACCGTGAGTAATACAGGGCAAGTGACCAAGTTCTTTGCTGAGAGCCATTATCATGAAAGGGTGTTGAACTATATCAAATCCTTTTACTTCATAAATTGATGTGATTGTAGGATATTTTTTTCTTTAGTCTGTTGATGTGGTAGATTACACTGATTGATTTTCAAATATTAAGCTTGCCTTATAATATGGAATAAATTCTACTTGGTCTGATATATAATTCTTTTTTTACATTGCTAGATTCAATTTCCTAATTTTTATTGAGTATTTTTGCATCTATATTCATGAGATATATTGTACATTGTTTTCCTTTCTTGCAGTTATTTTATCTGATTTTGATATTAGGGCAATGACTCCTCATAGAATAAATAGGAAGTGTTCCCTCTACTCTATATTCTGGAAGAGATTGTGTAGATTATAATTTTCTCTGTAATTGTTGGGTGAACTCGCTGGGCCTTGTGATTTCTTTTTGAATGTTTATTAATTGTTAATTCAATTTCTTTAATAAATTCAGGCCAATTCAGATCATTTCTCCTTGTATGAGTGTTTGGATTTTGTATCTTTCAAAGAATTGGCCCATTTCATCTAGGTTGTCAAGCATATGGTCACAGAATTGTGCATTATAGTTTATTATCCATTTAAAATACATGTAAATCAGTATTGCCTGTTTCCTAAGGTCTAAATAACACCCAATGTTGAAACAAATAAACAATAGCTAAATGAGATTGGACGCTTGGCTTCTGGGTAGGGGATTTAGGAGACGTAACTATCCCTTGCCTTGTTTAGAAATTGGAGTTTTGTTTCTAGAAGGCAAGACCTATTTCATAATAAGTGCTGTTCTCAGTGTCTAATTCTTTCATAAGAAATTCAATAAATTTAACTAAATATTTGGATAAACTATTAAAACTAAATATCATCAGTGTTTTATATATTAGATTTTCTCTCTGAGAACATTTGACTTTATTTTTTAATGACCCATATATATTTTCCTTTTAAAATCCATTTTAATTCCATAGTACCATAAACAGTTTCTGATCATTTCATTTTCTGTGTAATAGAAATAGGAATATGATGCACTTGCCAATTTCTCCCAGACATGCTTGATTTACTCCTTAACTTCTCTGAAGCAACAAATACCTTCAGTAATTTTCTACATACTCATTTATTCATGACTGAAATTCCAATTTCATTTACAGGTTATTTCTATGGGTCAAGCAAATGACCTATTAGCATACCTACATAAATAAAGCCTCAGAGGGCAACTGGATATAATCAGTATTATATTACTTGAGCTGATGGAGAAAGTGTCTTAAAGATAGAATTGTGAACTTAAAGACAGAATTTTGAAGACTATGACATTTGAAGAGTGGAAGGGAAACAAAGAAAAATGATCAGAGACTGGGAGAAATGTGGAACACCATTAAGTGCACCAACATGCATTTAAAGGGAGTTACAGAAGATGAAAAGGGAGAAAGGAGTAGCAAAAATATTTGAAGAAACAGTGGCTGAAAATGCCAGTATCTGATGAAAAATATTCATCTACACAGTCAGTAAGCTCCATAATTTCAAGTAGTAAAAGCACAAAGAGATACAAACCTCGACACAACATGGTAAAAAATGATTAAAAAAAACAAAGGAAATCTCAAACAGAGCATGAGCAAAATGACTTGTCACATATAAGGGAACCCCAATAAGAGGAACAATTGACTTTTTATTAATAAACAATAGAGGCCAAAAGGCAGTGGGATGACAGACCCAAAGTGCTGAAAGAAATAAGCTGTCCACCAAAAATATGATAAAAACAAAAACTTTAAAAACAGTGAAGGCAAATGAACACATTCTAAGATACATGACAACAGAGAAAAGTCATTACTAGTAGATCAATCTTATAAGCAATACTAAAAGAAGGTCTTTAGGTTGATAGTACATGATGCCAGAGAGTAATTAAAATACAATTTTTTTTTAAAAAGTCACCAACTAAAGTAATTGTGGGGAAGCAGACTTAGCCTAATGGATATGGCCTCTGCCTACCACATGGGAGGTCTGCGGTTCAAACCTGGGCCTCCTTGACCCGTGTGGAGTTGGCCCATGTGCAGTGCTGATGCGCACAAGGAGTACCGTGCCACGCAGGAATGTCCCCATGTAGGGGAGCCCTACGTGCAAGGAGTGTGCCCCATAAAGAGAGCTGCCCAGAGCAAAGGAAAGTTCAGCCTGCCCAGGAATGGCGCCACACACACGGAAAGCTGACACAACAAAATGATGCAACAAAAAAAGAAACACAGATTCCTGTGCCGCTGACAACAACAGAAGTGGACCAAAGAAGAACACGCAGCAAATAGACACAGAGAACAGACAACTGGGGTGGGGGGGAAGGGGAAAGAAATTTAAAAAAAAAGAAGGTAGTTATAAATATGAACTATGATCACATGACCAGTTGCAGAAATCAAAACTGTAATGGTTATAAGCATCTTTTCCTCTTTTTGTTATGAATATGTTTGCATATATACATAAAGAAAATATCTTTGTTTTCTACCCTTAACTTATCCTCTTATATAACATAATTGTATTTAAGTTACTATCTATCAAAGGTGGGAGTGAATACCCCAAGTACTTGCATCTTCTTCTAGGGAAAATTTTAGTACATTTTCCATTGTATATAGGACACATGCATTATGTTAGGCAAACATATGACTATGTTATTTTCTTTATCTGAATATTAAGTATGGTTTACGGAGATACTTATGGGTGCTAAGTTGGTATAAGTTGGACTTTGAGGGTTAATTTCATGAGTCAACTTGGCTAGGTTGTTTGGACAATTAAGCACTGGTCTAATTTTTATTGTGAGTGTACTTTTGTGAATTTGCTTCTATAGTCAATTGGTTGCATCTATATCTAATTGCATCTACAATCACTTGTAGAGACTGCTCTCAAAAATGAGGGTATTCACCTCATTTTATCACGTTGAGGTATTAAAGCCAGGAGTGGGGATTTCAGAAGTTATAAGAAAGAATTTTTACCTCTTCTTCATAGATTTCAAAGTGAGTCAGAGGTCATTCCAGAGGTTACACCTTTGCATGTCTTAGGAGGATCTCACTGACTGCCACAGTAAACAGTGCCTCAAGCAGGGGGGTTCCTTAGGGCTCTAGAGACATCTGGACACTATAGGCAGGGAAGACAGCCCAAGGAATTCAGCACCTTGTCAGTAGGCCTTACCTTTGAATATATGATAACTTATCTCCCCAATGTATCAGAATTGGACTCATTTATAATTTTTCTACATGTGGTTTTATACTACTTTTATTTGAATCTATAATTAGCACTATACCCAATAACTGTATCCCAGAGGCAAATCTGGCTATTCATATGCTATTTGAGCCCTGAATCTCAGCAGAGTTACAACCAACACCTACCCTCTAATTCACCCAGGACAGCTAAAAAAAGGATGATGATGGACAAGACCCATTCCCAAAAACAGAGAGTATCTACAACTACAAGCAAGACAATTCAATTCATTTGCCCCATAGTATCTAAGCCCCCTGTCTTATGGAAGCAGAGTGGGAATCACCATCCAAAAATCTTCAAGATTGAAGAATGAACAAACATAAGGGGGAATGCAACTATGGACTAAAGTAAATATATTATCCTAGTAATGGAAGAACTTGTAATACTGATACAAAGGCAGTGGTCACCAGAAGTTTTGAGGGGAAGGAGAGGAAAGAAACGATGTAACAATGGACATTTTTGGGACATTGGAATTGTTCTGCATGACAGTGCAATGATGGATACAGGCCTTTATACATTTTGTCAAAACCTATAAAATAGTGCAGTGCAAAAGTGTAAAACATAATGTAAACTATGGACTATGGTTAGTAGCAATGCTTCTATCTATATGAACACATATTAATGTGTTCATCAATTGTAACAAATGTACCACACTACTGAAAGAGATTGTTAAAGGGGAAAAGTGTGGGAGGGGCAGGGGGTGAGGTATATGGGAATCACCAATATTTTTGATGTAACATTTATGTAATCTAAAGCTTCTTTAAAAAATAATAATAAAAGGAAAAAAGGAAAAGCAAATAAATAAATAAATAAATACATGTATCTTAAGTTCAACTGGAAATTTGAGTAAAGACAGGATCTTAGACTGTATTACATGGCTGTAAAAATTTTAAGTAAATTTATTAACAGATTTTGTAATAAAGCTTGTAAAAAGTGTCCTGTTTGGGGGAGATAAATGCTTAAATATATATGGATGAAGTACCATGCTATTATTAACATACTTTTGCAAAGTTTAGCAAAAAATTGTTTTAGATGGATAGTTATGACTATAAAAAGAAAAAAATTTGTATAGTAAAATGTTTACTGTTGTAATATAGAGCATGAGGGAATTCATTTGACTTTTTTTTTTCCAAATTGTGTATCAGGAAACTTTCACTTTTTATTAAGTGAAAACTTAAAAATATACCTCCAAATAACTCAGAAGAATCATAAAAGAAATTAGAAAAATACTTAGAATTGAATGATATTGAAAACAGTCCTGAAAGGGTAAGGGTTAGCCAGAATCATAATTGCCTGCAAACTGGCACCCTACAAGAGAGGTTGGTCTCTTGCAAAGCTTAAGGAAATGTTCAAAACCCAGTACTTTGGGCAAATCATCCTGGTCTTCCAGGGCTCAAATCCTAGCCCCCTGAGAATGACTGAGAAGAAGGTATGCTCACCCAGCCATGAACATGGAGGAGGCAGATTAGGGCAAAACAGGTCTTGTCACATAATATTATAATTGTGTTCCAGATCCTGAGCCTACCAGGGGTACAGTCAGTGCTTCCTTTTATATGGCCCTAGAGCCAGGGTTCCTCTCCTGGAATGTGACATTTGATCCTTCCAGATTGCTGTACACAGAGGGAGGTTGTCAGTCAGGGACCTGTACCACTGATTCTACTCTGTCCCCATGACTTTTCCCAAGTGAGCACAATTCCAGCAGGTCTGACATATGTTGTTGGTGATTAGTTGCATAACAAATATGCATTAAAATTACAGGATAGAGCTGAACTAATATTTAAAAGGAAATTTATAGCTTGAGAAAGTTGTATTAAAGTAAATCCTGAAAATTGATGATCTAGACAAACAAATGAAGAAATCTGGGGAAAGAAAAACAAAGTTAACAAAGAAGTAGACAAAAGGAAATAATTAAGATAAAAAATAAATTAATAAAAATAAAAATACACAATACAAAGAGAGTGGTATTAGTTCTTTGAGAAGAATAATAAAATACAGCAATCCTTCCAAGAGCAATAGGAAGGGGGAGTCAAAAATACAAAATTAAGAAGGAAAAAGAATAAAAATCATAGATTTGTGGAAATTACTAAGATAAAATATTTTTAAAACTCCATGCCAATAAACTTGACATCTTAATGGGTAAATCTCTTGAAAACTGTGATTTATCAAAATCACTTAAGAAGAAAAAAATTAAAAACAGAAATGATACTACAAATTTTCAATAAATTGAAGCATTAGTCACAGATTTTCCCACAAATACAATAACAGGCTGGATAATAATAGAGTTCTATCAAATGTTCAAGAGACAAATAATTTGAATACCATATGAAATTGCTCAGAAAGTTAAAAAAAATAAAAACTTTCTTTATCCTACAGTAACTGATAGAGAAGCAACATTTGGTAAAATTTGACAACCACTTATGACAAATCTTTTCACAATCAAAGAACAGAGGAGAATCTCTCTAACCTGATAAAGGAGATCCATAATAAATCTACAGTGAACATCTGAGGCAATGATGAAATTTAAAGCACTCCCTTTAAAATCAGAAATGAGATAAAAATGGCTGCTATTATCTTATATTCCACAGGATACTGAAGGTAGATAATGTAATAAGACAAAATAAAAAGAAACAAACATAAAGGATTAGAAAGTAAGAAACAATACCATCACTATTAGAAAAATATGATTACTTACATAGAAAAACTTCTACCAATAAATCTAAGTAGAAATTATTAGAGTTCATAGGAGAGTTGAGACAGATTGTTTACCATAAAATAAAATAAAAAGCTGCGTTTTTAATAGCAACAAATAATTAGAAAATTCAATTTTAGATAAAAGCAGCATTTATAAGAGCAACACAGAGTTGGATAATAAATCTAATATAGGATATGCAAGAACTTTTAAAAGAAAATTACAAAACTTTATTAAAGGACATTAAAGAAGGCTCAATAAACAGAGAGGTCAAACTCTCTGTAGTGAGTCTCAATACTCTAAATTCGTCAGTTCTCAATTGAATCCAATGCAATCCAATAGCTAACCCAATCTTTTTTTTTTTTTTCATGAATTTCAATAATTCTCAAGTTTACATTAGCAAGATATCACCAAAGGAGATGAATAAGATGGAGGAAATTGCCCTATCAGTTATCAAGACTTTTTATAAAAGCTATAAAATGAAAAAGAAAATGCATGATTTGTGCAGTAATGTACAAATCATCCAATGGAAAATAATAAAAAACCCCAAAACAGATACACAGATATGATATATGACACAGTGGAATTAAAGGGCAGCAGGAAAACAATAGACTATTCAGTAAGTGATGCTGGGATAATAAAATTATTCATAGAAAGAAATAAACTTGGACCCCTACATTATATCACAATTATGATAAAACTAGCCAGAGTTCTAAGCATTTAACATATAGTAATTCATTTTAAACTCAGAACTATGATATGATATTTTATTTTACTTACCTTCATAGATTTTCAAACCAAGGTGTAGAGAGGTTAAGTCATTTGCCCTACTTGAAATTTGTTCAGTTTGAAATTTGCTAAGTGATAAAGAGTTGGGATTCAAACTGAAATGGCCTGTTAAAAATCCTTGCTCTTAACCACTCTTCAGGCTGTTTTTGTTTTATTTTTATCAATTCTAGATAATTTAAGAACTTAACTGGAGAATCAAACTTTATATCTTCTAGAGAGAAAAATGGTAAAATATCTTCATGGTCCTTAGGTAGCAAGGAAGTTCTAAACAAGATGCCAAAAACACATTGTAAAGAAAAAGATGATGAATTCATCAGCAAGAAAGAACTTCAGTTCACCTCTAGAGAAATAAGATGAGCCACAAACTGGGAGATAATATATGCAACACTTATAAGCAACAAAGGATTAGTATTCAGAAATTTTTTTAAACTCCATGAAAAGGAATAAGGAAAAGAAAAACAATACCATCTCAATGAACAATGTATATAACAGACATTTCCTGGACATGCATTTCACAAAAGGCAAACCAAGATTTGGCAAAAAGCCAAAATTAGATTCCATTCCATGCCTACCAGATTGGCAAAATCCAAAGAGATGTAGACTATCAAATATTGGCAAGATGCCTATAACTGTGGGGTGCCTAAGAATTATCTCCTGAGAGCCTCCATGTTCCTCAAATATGGCCACTCTCTAAGCCAAACTCAGCATGTAGATGCATTGCCTTCCCCCCAGTGTGGGACAGGACTCCCAGGGATGAGCCTCCTTGGCACCAAGGGATTACTACCAAGCACCGCTGATGATGAAACTACAAAAAGACCATGAACAAAGAGGTCAACTCAGAGCGGCAGAATATCTCAGCCTACATGTAATATCAGGTGTTAAAAACTGCTTTTTGACTTTGGATAAAAAAAAATTGGCCCTACTTTGGAGTTTGTGTTCCTGAGTGTGATGGAATTGGACTCAGATATAACCTTTCTACACATTCCTCTTCTGCCACTTTAACCAGACCTGTGGTTGGTGTTTGGGTTTGTGTATACTCAGGAGACCTGAATCTCTGAACTGTCCATGTGATGGCCGCCAGGTCCTGGGCCTCAGCAGACTTGCAACCCCTACGCTCTGGTTTCTTGGACTTACCTTGGCCAGCTGACAGGGAGGTGAAGAGGGTCAACCACCACACCGGGGAGCCAAGAGTGCCTACAGCTGCAAGCAGGAGAATTGCAACCATCATCCATGTGGAATCTAAACTCCCTCTTGATGTAGAGGGGGATTGGACATAGCCATCCCAGGTCCACAAGATGGAGGAATAGAATATGGATTAGAGTGGACTTACTGGTGCTCTCCTGGGAAACTATTGTGATTAGTAAGGGAAGAAATTGTAGTAGTGATGTAGAGAGGGTGGCCACGGTGGCTGCTGGTGCTTGGGAGAGGGAAGAAGAGATATGGTGTGGGGGCATTTTCAGGATTTGGAGTTGTCATAGGTGGTGCTGCAGAGACGGATGCTGGATGTTGTGTGTCCTGTCATGGCCCACTGGCTGGACTGGAGGAGAGTGTGGACTACAATGTGGACCACTGTCCATGTGCTGCAGTGGTTTTCCAGAATGTATTTACCAGGTGCAATGGATGTGCCACAGTGATGGAAGGTTTGTTGATGTGGGAGGAGTGGTGTGGGTGGGGTGGGGGGTATATGGGGATCTCATATTTTTTTAATGTAACATTTAAAAGAAAATAAAGAAGAAAAAAAACAATGTAAGGTGTTGGTGGTAGGGTGAGTTATGAGAGTCATGTACGATGTTATATATGTTTGTTTTGTAAGTTCACAACTATTACTATACACTTATTGTTTATGTATGTTTATGTACGTTTATGTATGAGTGATATCCTTCAATAAATTAATTTAAAAATTAAAAAAAATATTGGCAAGACGTGGAACAACAGGAACTCTATACACTGCTAGTGGGAATATAACTTCAGCAAACTCCTTTAGATACCATTTGTATTGTCCAATAAAGGGAAGACACATATCTCTGTCCACACAATAATTCCACTCATAAACCATATACGAGAATGTTCCTGGCAGCACTATGAGTAATTGAAAATACTGAGAACAAAAATACAATTTTTTTCAAAAATGGGAAAGATATATAAATTTATATGTAATCATGCAACTAAATGCCATACAGCAGTGGAGATGAATGCATACAGCAACATGAACAGATCTTAAAAATTTGGTGTTCAATGAAAATTAAAACAAACATAGAACACACATAGCATGGTTTCATTTTTTAAAGATCAAAATCAGGTAAAACTAAGCAACGTTTTGCTTAGGGATACAAATCTATGTAGCAAAACCATAAAGGAAAGTGACTGAACAATGATCACAAAGATAAAATGGTGTTTACCTCTGTAAGGGAAGGAGAGCTATGGACTGGAGAGGGGCATGTGGACAGCAGAGGTTCTTATGATATTGTCTTTCTTAAATTCCATGATATGTACCAGTATGATGATTTTGTCATTATTCTCCAAACTGCATTCCTATATCATATATATACATATTTAAAATGAGTGATATTCATTTAAAATGGATGATTTATGTTGAAAGGATTTTTAAATTACAAAAGGAAAGTAAGGACTGAATCAATCAGATTTGGGAGGAGGCAAACGAAACTATTAAGATATTTTTAGTGCTGCCACATGTACTTGGGATCAGAGGAGATTATTCACATTTTGTTTCTTCACTTTTATATTTTTGGATGTTTTTAGCGATTCCGTATTAGATTTTAATTTAAAAATATGAATTAATGTTCTGCAGTGGAAATCTTTGTCTATGGTTAGGATAAATTTCTAAGAGTTTCAAGATAAAGTAAGTAAAATAAAACAAAACAAAATGTCAATGGGTAAATGGATAAACTATAATACGTCCATAAGGAATACTACTCAGCCATAAAAGAGGAAGGAGCTATTGATACATACAACTAAAGGGCATCTTGCTGCATGAAAGAAGTCAGTCTCAGAAGGTTACAAAGAGCAGATTCCACTTTTATGGCTTTGTCCAAAATACAAAACCGCAATGATGGAGAACAGATCATAAGTTCCCAGGGGAAAGAGGGGAAAAACTGAAAAACCCCCACCCTAAAAAGTCAATTTTACTGTAAAATTAAAAGAAAGGGAGAGAGAGAGGAAAAGTAAGGGAGAGAGACAGAAAGATACTGAGAGAGAGAGAGCAAAGGAAGGAGGAAGGAAGGGAGGAAGGAATTAAATCTCTAAATGCAGTGTAGTTCCTTGGATTTGATTATGGAACAGAAAATAGACAAGAGTAGAAAAACTGGAGAAATCTGAATAAAATCTGTAGTTTCACTCTAATAGTTGTGTACCAATGTTAATTCCTTAGCTTTAACCAAAGTACCAAGGTAATATAAGGTGTTAACATTAGAAAACACTGGGCGTACAGAAACTCTCTGTTGGCACTTTACTTTGGCAAATTTTCTGTAAATCCAAAATTATTCCAAAATAAGAAGTTCACTAAAGGAAAATCCAAGGAAAAGTGTAACTCATATCTGTATATTTGCTTATATAATCCATAGATGTCTCTAAAAGAATACACAAGAATTCTTTTAGAAACAATTAAAAAATGCTTCTGAGGAGGGAAGTGGGTCTCTAGAGGATAGGAGCGGAAAAGATTTTAATTGCACACATTTTACATTCTCCGTTTTGAATCATGTGAATGTATTAACTATATTAAAATGAAATAAAATATTTATTTTCAAATCCCAGGGGTGGAACTGTTGGCCAAAGGCTATGCATCCTTTATATTTAGATACCCACAGCCAAATTGTCCCAGAAGATTCTCGTGAACTAATAAGGAAATAGCCCCAGGCTCATTTGTGCTAGTTTTCCTTTAGTCCTCAATAACAGTTTAACAAATCATTATTAATTTTTCGTTGTTCCAATGCTTCTAGCAGTTTCTCGTCTGTGAAATCTGTACCATGCCCAGCCCGCCGCAGCGTTGTCACTGGTACTGAGGCTGGAGGGATGGAATTCTCCTGGGAAAGTCCCTCTTAGCTATGATTTGAGGACCCCAATGAGATTTCCCTATGATAAGATAGAGACCATCTGTCCCTCTACATGTCAGTTTGTCATTTGCCAGCAACACCCACAGAGAAAACAAAAATCACTGGTCCGCTTCTTGTTTCTATGGAAACAACTGACTCAGCACAAGCTCCTACGGACAGGATAGAGCACAGTGGGGGAGCCTGGACTTGTGGGTCCAAGTCCTTCTGCAGGAGGGAGGTGTTGTGTATTGAAATGATATGATCTTAAACCCCCAAAACTTGTAAACATGCCGACCACAAGCTAGAACGTAAGCAAATTGAAATGCAAACAAACATGTTTTAATAATAAGTGATAAGCAGACACTTGTGAGAAGAGGCGATATGGGCTGACTTAGTGCCAGTCAGACTGTCACTTCTCACACAAATGCAGTGAAGGTGCTGCTCTGGGGGCCTCGGGCTGAGGCAGATTGTCCTGCCATCAGACTGCCGGCTGCAATGCCCCTGCAGCTTTAGATTCTCCACGGATGCAGCGTTGGACCTGCTGCTTGAGCGCTGCTCCTTAAAGGTTTCCATCCACCTACAGTCCACACTAGCCTTTGGGCTTATGCATTTCACAGACTTTAATATCCTCCACCTTTGGATGTGCTGTGTGCCCTGACCTGGTTATTGTACATTAGTCATATTGGAAGCTGCAATTAAGCGAGCAACTCGATTGCACTCAGCCTTCAAAACTTTAGCTGTATGGAACCCGTTTTCAAATGCTAAGTTTACTTTCCATTTCAATCTACTTTTGGTTTGTTACAGCTACTACATTTATTTGACAGGGTGCGGGGGTCAGCTTTCTCTCATGCTGGGAAAATCATTTGATATCTCTAGTATCGATTCACATTTCACATTCATCTTAGAAAAAGAAGAGAGAAAAAAATCACTGGTAGTTATTTTTGAAAGTGATTTTATTATTCACTTATTTTTATTTTTTACAACATATTTTTTGTTATTTTTAAAAGATACATAGATTACATAAAATGTTACATTAAAAAATATATAAGGGATTCCCATATGCCCTACTCCCCACACTTCCCACTTTTCCTATATTAACAACTTCTTCCATTAGTGTGGTACATTCGTTGCAATTGATGAACAAATTTTGGAGCATTGCCACATAGCATGGATTATAGTTTACATTGTAGTCTACGCTCTTTCTCACTCCATTCTGTAGGTTATGGCAGGATATACAATGTCCTGTATCTGTCCTTACAATGTCATTCAGGACAATTCCAAGTGCCAAAAATGCTTTTGACAGAGCCATCCATATAGTTTCAAGTGCTAACAAGTGCCTAAATAGCCTTTAAATATCTTTTCCTTATCTGCAAAAGAGGAATATGAATGTGACATTTATTCTTTTGCTGCTTATAAAGCACCTCAGACTCTAGTACTTTTGGGGATTGCATTACATTTCTAATAATTTGCATTTTTATGTTTCACACTCCATAGGGTTGCTGCTCCTGGCTGAGCAGCATTGCAGTATTCCAGGGAAACACCTGGCTCTTCTGCCCCTTTTACTTAAACTTATAATTAGCACTATATTTGATAAATATATGTCCCAGAGCCTTAAATCTTTGATCTGTCCATGTACCAGTTGGGCCCTGAATCTCAGCAGAGTTGTAACACCTACTCTCCAACTCACTGGACTCACCCAGGACAACTAACAAGGAGATAATGATGGACAATGCCCATGCCAAGGAACAGAGAGTATCTCTAACTGCAAGCAAGATAGTTCCATCATCTGCCACATGGGATCTAAGCTCCCTCTCAATTAGAAGCAGAGTAGGCATCACCATCCCAAAATCCTAAAGACTGGAGAATGAACAGTGGGCTTATTACTCTACTAGAAAAAAGGAAAAGAAAAAAAAAAGGAAGAAAAGGACATTGTGTTCTTGGTTGCAAACAACAGAGATGGGCTCTAGTTACCTCAGGCTCAAAAATAATTAATGGAAGATGATTAGAAAGGCAGGGAGGCTAGCAAGACCAAGCTTGGAAAATGGGTAAGAAGGCTAGACATCACAGGCAGAGCCAAAGTCACATCAAAGGGGCAGTCTGGTTCAAATGACATCACCACCTCAGCTGACCTGGTCACTCAGTTCTGCCGGTGATGTTTCTCAACTCTTTTGCACTCTGGAGGAATCCTTCCCCATGAATCACTGCAAATGGATAGATCTTACCCAAGAGGTGCAGACAGAGCTTGAAAATGTATGTGTTGGTGGTGGGTACCTATGGGATCCATGTTCCACAATTCAGCCCTGTGAACACATTTACTTTATATGAGTTTCATTTTTTAAAGGAAATGTGTCCAGCATTTATTTAAATGGTAAATGATTCATGTAGCCTCATGGACTAAATCACAAAAACAAAGTGTAATAGCTTCAGCCAGACCTTCTGAGCTATGTACCTGAGTATGATGTTCCGATAGAGGAGCAAGGAAATGGGAAGATGGGGGAAGGAAGGAAAAAGAATAATCCTGAAGGAAAAGAAACAGAAACAGACAAGCTTCCCTTTCTTCTGCCCTTGCCTAAACGAACGAAGAGTTCAAAAGGAATAACTTTTTCCTTCACAAACTAAAAGGCAATTGTTCCTCCAAATTATTCAGAGCTCTCAAAATGAACAACATAATCTCCTATGACACTTTTCCTCGGAAGCACCCTTCCATGGGTGGCAAAGTCACTGGTTGGCAGCATGCATTATTCATCAGGTCTAGAAGGAGCCTAATCACCCATCCTGTTGTTAATGGCCTGTAATAGTTGCTTTTAACAAGAACATTCAGCAAGAGGGGAGTGAAAGGAGGGAGGAGAGAGCAAAGCAGTTTGGAGCTTACTTATTATGGCAGCTGTAAGCTGGTACTGGAAAGACAGCTTCTGGCATAATGCTCATGACAGAGCAGGTGTCCAGGTGTCTTGAAGAACTGGGGAGAGAACTAACCAACCCATGTGGGAGAAAATGAGAATGTGTCTGTAGTGACGCCCCATGGGAGGACAGGTGCAAAGACCACCCATGCACTGGGTGGAGACAGCCCAGCCTGCGTCTCACACTCTCTGCACACACGAACAGCCCTCCCTACTCTGCTTCTCTCTCCTTCTTGCCTCCCTCGAGCTCCCAAAGAGTAGGCTGTCTTTCCCTTTTCAGCTACCCCAGAACACCCAGAACCCCTGTCCCTTTACCATCTGATACAGAGGAAAGAGACCCAGGACTCCTCCTGAGCCAAGCCTGGACAGTCCATCTCAGAAAAGGTGCTTCTGAGCCTCGGTTTTCACTTTGGGC
The DNA here is from genome assembly GCF_030445035.2 of Dasypus novemcinctus. NCBI lineage: Eukaryota > Metazoa > Chordata > Mammalia > Cingulata > Dasypodidae > Dasypus > Dasypus novemcinctus. Next base: position 163,910,290 of record NC_080675.1, read on the forward strand.
CATGGAAATAATACTGTCAAGATGGTCATGAAAAATGAATGGAGAAAAGCAGGTAAAATTCTTACTTAGCTCCCAGAATACATACAGTTCTTAATAAATGTTAATATCTGTGACTATATCTTCTTAAACTAATCTATTCCTGGGGGTGTGAGATGCTTTTGACAGTAAGGCGTGAGCCAGCTTGGGTCTCCACCCTCTTGCTGGGTCTGATATAAATGGAGACACAGAGGGAAAGGAAGCTGCCATATTTGACCCTGTGTGTGCGATAAAGGACTTCAGGTTTGCTCAGCTGAGCCTGCCTTCCATAGAGGCTGAATTTGCTGAGGCCCAGGTAGAGATGAGCCACACATCTGATAGCTTGCAGATGAACTTGGGAAGAAAGTGGAGCAGCCGGGACTGAAAGAGGAGGTCCAGAAAGAGACAAGCCCTCTGTCTGTTGCCCACAGCTGAGCTTCTGGAGGGGAAGGTAGAGACCTGGGCAGAGACTGGAAGCCTTCATGCTTGCCAGGTGGCCAGACAACAGGACAAAAAGGAGCTGACTTTGGTGAGAAAGCACCTCTGATGGTGCCTTGATTTAGACATTTCATGGCCTTGGCACTGTAAGTTTTTACCCCAAATAAATCCCCTTTATGAAAGCCAATTATCATCGGCAGCTCTTTGGCAAACTAAAACAATATCCTTGCCCTTTCCCTCATCTGTAAGACAGGAACGACAGCACCTGTCTTGGAGGATTTCCACAAAGTCCAGAGGAGAGGATGTTCCAGAGAGAAACAAGGGGTTTTGTTTCATTAAGCTATTTTTCATAAGTCTAGAAATCTATTAAGAATAGCATTCTCAACATCTGTTTCTTTTTTTTTAATGGTTTATTTATTTTTCTCCCCCCCCAAGTTGTCTGTTCTCTGTGTCTATTTGCTGCGTCTTCTTTGTCCACTTCTGTTGTTGTCAGTGGCACAGGAATCTGTATTTCTTTTTGTTGCATCATCTTGTGTCAGCTCTCTGTTTGTGTGGCACCATTCTTGAGCAGGCTGCACTTCCTTTCACGCTGGGTGACTCTCCTTACAGGGCGCACTCCTTGCGCGTGGGGCTCCCCTATGTGGGGACACCTCTGCATGGCAGGGCACTCCTTGCGTGCATCAGACTGTGCATGGGTCAGCTACCCATGGGTCAAGGAGGCCCAGGGTTTGAACCGCGGACCTCCCATGTGGTAGGTGGATGCCCTAACCACTGGGCCAAGTCCGCATCCCTCGATATCTATGTTTCTATAACTGGAAACATCCGTGACCGGAAAAGCAGCATTAGCATGTGGCCTATAAAGCCCTGTTGAAAAATCAGAGCGTTTTCCCAGGCATTGACAGTTTGTAGGCATGAGGAGTTGTTTTAATGGAATACTTCACACCTCCCTAGTGTGTGGCTCCTGTTGCAGGGCCACTAACTCCTTGCACAGTTCCTCCATGTCATGTGTGTGATGTCCTCAAGATCGTTGCTATGCTCTCACAGATCCTTCATCTACGTTCTTCTGCTCCAGGTCTCTTGTCACTCCTGAAAACCCAGGATCTTCCTTGTGAAAACTGACCGTCCCCACTGCCCCCCCCCACCACCTCCTAAAGGCAACAACACAAGCAGCAGTTCCTCCCCTTTGGATCTCACCATACCAGAGACAAGCTAGCTGTCTTCCAGTAAGAAGGGAAAGTACCACCCTCTCACCTCTATGCTACACGGTCTCCTGGACCCAGATCGGGGCCTCTGTGTTTCAAGTTGCCCAGCGTCCCTTTGGAAAAGTGTTTTACCTTTGTCTCCTGCCTGCCAGTCCTCCCACAAAAGGGCTCGATCTAAGGAGATCTTCCTGTAAACAGGTGGTATCCAGTCCTCTCCACCTTCCTAGCACTACCTCTACCCACTCCACCTTGCACACGTGGGGAGATTCTTCCTCTATTATCCATTCTCACCTTCTTTGCTCTGAATATGTAATTCAAGTGAAGGGCCTCTCTCCTTCCATGCAACAAAGCTGGGGCATTTTAAACAGGGCAAACACTAGCTATTTAGCACTCCTTACTTACTATCGGTTTGACATAAAACTCCAGGCAGTGACTCCGCATCAGGTGACTGTCTTAACATGTCACATGGGGACAGTGTAGACCTGCGTATAGAAAGCCAATCTGGCTCCTTCAGATCCACATTTTCTCAGTGAAATCAAGCAAAAGCAGGCTTGGTGCCCACTTGGCTCAAAAGACTGCTATATCACAAGCCTGGTAACCAAAGTTAATTGGAGCTGAATGGTCCCTATGGAGATAAAAGCAAGGGAAATTCGGAAAGCAAAAATTATAGGATTCATTTCCATTTGCTTAATCACCACTCCTAGCTCCTTCGTGCATGAAAGTAATAGCTAGATGCCTCATTTTATTCAGGTCTCTATTTATAGTCACTGCTTTATCCTGCTCTTCCTTGCATTACATTTCTGTTCACAGTTTCTTCTTTTCTTGCAATACCAGCACTGTGATAAGGTCCTCTCTCTGGCATCTCCTTTCAAGGCTGCATCAGATCATTTAAATGAAGATTGCTCCATGAAATGAAGTTAGGACCTGTATTCTGCACATCTATTTTTCTCCAAACAATTCACATTTTGCTCTTTATGACACCCTCAGTTTCAGTAATTGGAGAATAAATGTTTGCTTTTAAAAAGAGAGAGCCTTAATCCAACTTTCAGAGAAAAAAAAATTGCCTCCGGAAAGCTTTTATAATAAAAATAATAGAATAACGGAGATCTTAGATGGGAAAGATAAATGTGCTTATTTAGCCCTCTCTTTGAGGCAAAATATATTTGGTTCCATCTGACTCTGAAATGTTGGGGCTTTTGTCCTTGGCCTACATAAACAATTTCTCAGTTTACTAGTGCATCTACACAGAAGAGTCAGTTTTTTTTAAATTTCAATTTTTTTTAATTGAAAGCAACATGGGTAGCAGGAGATAGTTGATACACTGAAAAATACAGCCCTAGGTTCAACTCCCACCTCTGCCAATGACTCCCTCTATATCCTCAGGGAAACTCCTTGACATCTGTTTTCTCATAATTCTGAAGGGGTGGTATTAATAATGCTGGGTGGTATTAATAATATCCACAGAGGGTATGGATATAGAGTGAATTTTCAATGGTTATTATGTTCTCTTCTAGCTATTGAGCCTAAGGAATTTGGGATAAATCTGGATGTCTGACTTTCAAGTTACTAAAGTCTTAGGCTAAACAACAGCTTTTGGGCCTATAAGATGTACTGAAAATAGGCTCCCTATAAAATGGGGATAAATAAGAATATCTTCCTTAAATTGTACTGTGGTAAAAATTAGGTTAAAAACGACAGCTTGATATCCATAAATAGCTGTTGGAATTAGATGAGATAAAACTTCCTGGACAGAACTTTTTAGGAGTAATGCTTCCATAACTTGTTGAGCTGTCTTTTGTCTGTTATTTTATTTTTTAAATTTGAAATAAATTTTGAATTTTAAAAATTGACAGCTTGTTATATAAAATTCATTAACCATTGGTCCAAACTCAATGGAAGGAATTCCAGCATGGAATCCAACGATCTGATCCAAATTTTGGCATCCTTAGGACAAGAGAGAAGACAGCATTCATGTCTCTTTAAAAAGAAAGGTGCATGGACTAAGAAAGCACTATATTACTTGTAATGAAATACAATTGGATTGAAACATTGTGATGGTTAGGCTAATGTGTCAACTCGGCCAGGTAATTGTGCGTGGTTGTTTGGTCAAGCAAGCGCTGGGCTAACTTTAATACGAGAGCATTTATGGACTTTAGTCACCATTGACCTTACTGCAGTGGTAAATCATAGCTGATTACAGTTACATCAATCAGGGAGATTGCCATCAGTAATGAGTGAGGCTTTATCCAATGAGTTGAATGCCTTAAAAGAGGAAGTGATTGCAGCATTGGGTGAGAATTTTTTCCCAGCTCATCTTTGGACAGCCAGTGTCTCCTAGAACTCATCAAGAACCTTCATTGGACTTTTATCAGAGCCCCTGGTTGCAAACTGCCTGCAGAACCTGGACTTGTGCATCCCTATGGTCAAGTGAGAGACTTATAAAATTGCATACTATTGATAGATATCTCTTGCTGATTCTGTTTCCCTAGAGAAGCCTAAACAATACAGCTTGGTACCCAGAGTGGTTCTAAGGAATGGAGTCTTTTTTTTTCAAAGATTTATTTTTTATTTATTTCTCTCCCCTTCCCCCCCCCCCAACTCCAACATTGTCTGCTCTCTGTGTCCATTTTTGCTGCATGTTCTTCTTTGTCCACTTCTGTTGTTGTCAGTGGCACCGGAATCTGTGTTTCTTTTTGTAGCATCATCTTGTGTGTCAGCTCTCTGTGTGTGCGGTGCCATTCCTGGGCAGGCTGCATTTTCTTTCGTGCTGGGCAGCTCTCCTTATAGGGTGCACTACTTGTGCATGGGGCTCCCCTACACAGGGACACCCCTGTATGGCACGGCACTCCTTGCGCGCACTTGGGTCAGCTCCACACGGGTCAAGGAGGCCTGGGGTTTGAACCACGGACATCCCATGTGGTAGATGGATGCCTTATCCACTGGGCCAAGTCCGCTTCCCAGGAATGGAGTCTTAAACACGGGGTGTCTCAGGTCATTCTGGGAGTTTTGCAATTGACTTTCTGCTCTAATTGGACTCAAGAGTATTGACAACTCCCTTTCCAATAATGAAGAGGCTGCTAACAGTCCATGGTGTGAGTTGGCAATCGGTATGCAATATATCATCACTGGATTCCCCTACTTCCTCGCTTAGAAGCAGCAAGGATCTGTGTGAGAGTGTTTCCAACTCCTTAACAGAGTTTTGTGGAGTCAAATGGTATAATGATGTTGGCTGGCTCCTCCTAGATACTCTGGATACTAGTACAAAAGAAAGAGATGAGTAAAGGCTTCAAATTTGAAACTTAAATGCTGCATGAAAGTTTCCATGTGTGTGCTGAAAGAAAATCTTGTCTCTTGTAGCCACAGACTCGAAATATCTGAGAACCAAACTCAGACTCTCATTGTACAAGTAGCAGAGTTACAAAGGAAACTAAAATCTCAACCCCACAGGGTTTCTGCAGTTAAAGTAAAGGCTTTGATTGGAAAAGAGTGGAATCTAGAGAATTGGGATGGAGACATATGGGATGATGATGATATTGATGGAGACATTGGAATCCTGAATTCTGCTGAGACTTTACCAGATAAGCCTGCCATGGCCTGCCCTGTCTAGGCCACACCTTGTCAACCTTGTATCATTGAGCCTCCGGCCTGCCCCAGGGTGTCTGGACCTCCTCCCAGCTCTGAGGCACATACCAGCCAAACTCCAGCATGCACTGCTGAGCTTCCAGTCTGCCCTGAGGAAAGTGCCTTTCAACCCCTGCCTGAAGAGATTAATCCTGTCTCACAAGAAGAAAATGCAAGAGAATGCCCTGAGGTCAGTAGCTTGCAAGGCATTTCCAATCCTTTTCTTTACCCACCCCTACCACCTCTCTTGTCTTTGAGACCTATTACTAGATTAACATCACAACAAGCCCCCAAAGGTGAAATACAAAGTGTGACCCATGAGGAAGTAAGGTATACTCAGAAAGAACTGCATGAGTTTTCCAACTTATATAGACAGAAATCAGGGGAATATGTGTGGGAATGGATATTAAGGATATGGGATAATGGTGGAAGGAATATAAAGTTGGATCAAGCTGAATTTATTTTTTTTATTTTTTATTTTTTTAGAGATTTATTTTTATTTATTTAATTCCCCTCCCCTCCCCCGGTTGTCTGTTTTCTGTGTCTTTTTGCTGCGTCTTGTTTCTTTGTCCGCTTCTGTTGTCGTCAGCGGCACGGGAAGTGTGGGCGGCGCCATTCCTCGGCAGGCTGCTCCCTCCTTCGCACTGGGCAGCTTTCCTTATGGGTGCACTCCTTGCGCGTGGGGCTCCCCTACGCGGGGGACACCCCTGTGTGGCACGGCACTCCTTGCGCGCATCAGCACTGCACATGGGCCAGCTCCACACGGGTCAAGGAGGCCCAGGGCTTGAACCGCGGGCCTCCCATGTGGTAGACGGACGCCCTAACCACTGGGCCAAAGTCCGTTTCCCAAGCTGAATTTATTGATATGGGTCCACTAAGCGGAAATTCTGGATTCAACACTGTAGCTTGAGGAGTTAGAGAGAGCTCTAACAGTTTGTTCCAGTCGCTAACTGACACATGGAACAAAAGATGGCTTAGCATGTCTGAGGTTGAGATGCCCGATTTGCTCTGGTATACAGTAGAAGAAGGAATTCAAAGGCTTAGGGAGACTGGAATGCTAGAATGGACTTACCATTTGAGAGGTACCCATCCACCCCAGCAATGTCCAGAGGACACACCTTTAACCAGGACTGCGAGGAATAAATTTGTAAAGCTAACTCCATCTTCCCTGAAGAGCTCTGTCATTGCTCTTCTCTGTAATCCATATATTACTATAGGGAGAGCTGTGATGAAATTAGAACATTATGGGACTGATCGGATGTCAGTCTAGTAAAAGTCAAAATTAGCAGTTAATCACCAAAGTCAAGATGGGTGTAGCTATTGTACTGAAAGGCAGATTCAAAAAAGTACTCAAAATAATCTGAGTTGTGTACGGCCTTGGCTAATATATCATGGGGTACCTGGCAGTGAAATAGATTGGCAATCTATGAAGCTTCTTCTGGATCTGTATAAACAGAAGAGTTCTAGGTCAAGTGAACAAAACCCTAACTCAAATTACAGACACAGAGAATCAGGGCCCTGTAATCAATTCCCAGACTGAGACAATTTATAGACCCAGAGCCCCTTGAATGAGGAAAAGGCAAGGTTTCCTTGGAGAAGGATCCTGTTAAACTGCCCAAAATTTATGTTGTTAATCTTCCTCCCGCCTTTCCCCAAGGAGATCTACAGCATTTTACCAGAGTAACTGTGTGCTGGGGAAAAGGAAATGATCAGATATTTTGGGAATTATTAGACACTGGCTCAGAAGTGGCATTAATTCTAGGAGACCCAAAATGTCACTGTGGTCCACCAGTCAGAGTAGGGGCTTATGGAGGTCAGGTGATTAATGGAGTTTTAGCTCAGTTGGTCCAGTGGGTCCCCACACACATTCTGTGGTTATTTCCCCAGTTCCAGAATGCATAATTGGAATAGACATACTCCGCACCTTGAATTCCCACATTGGATCCCTGACTTGTGTAGTGATGGCTATTATGGTTGGAAAGGCCAAGTGGAAGCCACTAGAACTACCCCTGCCTAGCAAAATAATAAATCAAAAGCAATACCAGATTCTGAAAGGGAATGCAGAAATTAGTCCCACTATTAAGGATTTGAAGGATGCAGGAGTTGTGATTCCCACCACAACCCCATTCAACTCTCCTATTTGGCCTGTACAGAAAATAAATGGACCTTGGAGGATGACAGTAGGTTATCATAAACTTAACCAGGTGGTGACTCCAATTACAGCTGCTGTCCCAGATGTGGTATCATTGCTTGAGCAAATCAACATGTCCCCTGGTACCTGGTATGCAACTGTTGATTTGGTGAATGCTTTTTCCTCAATTACTATTAGTAAGGAACACCAGAAACAGTTCGCTTTCAGTTGGCAAGGCCAGCAGTATACCTTTACTGTCCTGCCTCAAGGGTATATCAACTCTCCAGCTCTATGTCATAATATTGTCCACAGGGATCTTGATCATCTCTCCCTCCCACGAGACATCACACTGGTCCATTATATTGATGACATCATGTTGATAGGACCTAGTGAGCAAGAAGTAGCAAAGACTAGACTTATTAGTAAGACATTTGCATGAGAGAGTATGGGAGATAAATCCAACTAAAATACAAGGTCCTTCCACTTCAGTGAGTTTCTACGTGTCCAGTGGTGTGGGGCATGTTGAGATATCCCTTCTTATGACCAAAAAAGAGGCACAACGCTTAGCTGATCTCTTCGGATTTTGAATTCAACACATTCCTCATTTAGGTGTGCCACTTCGGCCTACTTACTGGATGATCAGAAAAACTGTTAGTTTTGATTAGAGACTGGAACAAGAAGAAGCTCTTTGTCAGGTCCAGGCTGCTGTGCAAGCTGACCTACCACTTGGGCCATATGATCCATCAGATCCAAATAGAGATGCTGTCTGAAGTCTTTGGCAGGCCCCTAGAGGAGAATCACAATGCAGAACCTTAGGATTTTGGAGCAAAACCCTGCCATCCTCTGTAGATAACTACTATCCTTTTGAGAAACAGCTTTTGGCCTACCTACTGGCCTTAGTAGAGACTGAACACATAACCATGGGCCACTGAATTACCATGAGACCTGAGTTGCCTATCATGAGCTGGGTACTGTCTGACCCATGAAACCATAAAGTTGGGTATGCACAGCAGCACTCTATAATAAAGTGGAAATGGTATATACAAGATAGGGCTTGAGCGGGTCCTGAAGGCACAAGAAAGTTACATGAGGAAGTCACCCAAATGCCCATTGTCACCCCCATTGCCATGTTACCTTGTCTTTCCCACTCCACAGCTTTGGCCTCTTGGGGAGTCCCTTACAATCAGTTGACCAAGGAAGAGAAAACTCGGGCCTGGTTTACAGATGGTTCTGCACGATATGCAGGTACTACCCAAAAGTGGACAGCTGCAGCACTGCAGGCCATTTCTGGGACATCCCTGAAAGACAGTGGTGAGGGCAATTCCTCCCAGTGGGCAGAACTTCGAGCAGTGCACCTGGTTGTTCATTTTGCTTGGAAGAAGAAATGGCCAGAGGTGCGTTTGTACACTGATTCATGGGTTGTTTCCAATAGTTTGGCTGGATGGTCAGGGAATTGGAAGGAACATGATTGGAAAATTGGTGACAAAGAGGTCTGAGGAAGAGGTATGTGAATAGACCTTTTTGAGTCAGCAAAAAACATGAAAATATTTGTGTCCCACATGAATGCTCACCAGAGGGTGACTTCAGCAGAAGAAGATGTTAATAATCAAGGGGATAAGATGACCCATTCTGTGGCTAATGCTCAGTCTCTTTCTCCAGCCACTCCTGTCATTGCCCAATGGGCTCATGAACAATAGTGGCCATGGAGGTAGGGGTGAAGGTTATACATGGGCTTAGCAACACAGACTTCCCCTTACCAAGGCTGACTTGGCTATAGCCACTGCTGAGTGCCCAATCTGCCAGCAGCAGAGACTCACACTCTGGCCCCAATATGGCATCATTCCTTGAGGTGACCAGCCTAGTACCTGGTGACAGGTTGATTACATTGGACCACTTCCACCATGGAATGGGCAGTGATTTGTTTTAACTGGAATAGACACATACTCTGGATATGAGTTTGCATTTCCTGCATACAGCGCTTCTACTGAAACTACCATCTCTGGATGTACTGAATGTCTTATCTACCACCATGGCTTTCCACACAGCATTGCTTCCCATCAAAGAACCCATTTCACAGCAAATGGTGTGCAGAAAAGGGCACATGCCCATGGAATTCACTGGTCTTACCCGATTTCCCATGACCCTTAAGCAGTTGGATTGAAAGAATGGTGTAACAGCCTTTTGAATACTCCATTACAGCGCCAACTAGGTGGCAATACCTTGCAGGGCTGGGGCAATGTTCTCCAGGAGTCTGTGTATGCTCTAAATCAGTGTCCACTCTATGGTGCTATTTCCCCCATAATGAGGATCCATGGGTCCAGGAATCAAGGGGTGGAAATTGGAGTGGAACCTCTCACTATTACCCCTAGTCACCCCCCAGGAAAATTTTTGCTTCCTGTCCCTGCAACCTCAAACTCTGCTGGTCTACAGGTTTTAGTCCCAAAAGGAGGAGTGCTGTCACCAGGGAACACAACAATGATTCCATTGAACTGGAAGTTAAAACTGCCACCTGGCTACTTTGGGCTCCTCTTACCTCTGAATCAACAGACAAAGAAGGGAATTACTGTACTGGCTGGGGTGATTGATACTGACTATCAAGAGGAAATAGGGCTGCATGTACATAATGGGGGTAAAGAATTTGCCTCGAATACAGGAGATACTCTAGGGCATCTCCTAGTACTGTTGTTTTATGATTAAAGTTAATGGGAAATTGAAACAACCCAATTCAAGAAGGACTAATAATGGCCCAGAATCTTCAGGAATTTAAGTTGGGTCACCCCACCAGGCCAAATGAACCATGGCCAAATGAAGTGCTTGCTGAGGGTAATGGAAACATGGAATGCGTAGTGGAAGAACGTAGTGATAAATATGAATTTTGACCATGTGACTAGTTATAGAAACAAGGACTGTAATAGTCAAGAATCTTTCTTCCTTGTTTCACTATGATGATGATTGTATATGTACACAAAATGAATTTGTCTTCTTTCCCAAACTTTTCCCTTATCATATAACAAGTTGTATCAGTTTCATGTCATAATATTTGAGGATGTCAAGTTTAAGAGTGAATATTGCCCAAGAACTTGTACCCTGTTCTGCACTGAATTAATGCATTTCTGGTTGAATGCAGGAGAGTTGAATATTGTTACACAGAAATATATATATGCTTGTTTTTACTTAGAGACTAAGTATGGTTTAAGGAAATGTGTATGGCTGCCAAGTTGATAAGGGGTGTACTGTGATGGTTAGGCTAATGTGTCAACTCAGCCAGGAAATTGTGCCCAGTTATTTGGTCAAGCAAGCACTGGGCTAACTTTAATACAAGAGCATTTATGAACTTTAGTCACTATTGACTTTACTGCAGTGGTAAATCATAGATAGCTGGTTACAATTACATCAATCAGGGAGATTGCCATCAGCAGTGAGTGAGGCTTTATCCAATCAGTTGAATGCCTTAAAAGGAGAAGTGGTGCCAGCATTGAGTGAGAATTTTCCAGCTTGTCTTTGGACAGCCAACGTCTCCTAGAACTCATCAAGAACCTTCACTGGACTTTCTTCAGAGCCCCTGGCTGCAGCCTACCTGAGGAACCTGGACTTGTGCATCCCTACAGTCATGTGAGAGACTTATAAAATTGCATACTATAGACAGATACCTCCTGTTGATTCTGTTTTCCTAGAGAACCCTGATTCATACAAACATGTTTGATAAAATCTTTTAATTTTATTGTTGGAGTAAATGGTGTTGATCACTACAGCAATATTATAATTTCATCCTACTCATAATGGCTCTCGCCCTTTCCTCTAAATCCCTTTTTCACCAATGACTGCTATTTGTTTTACTGTAACCCTGGAAAATGGGTCTTAACTTGTCTTCTAGCCAATGCAATGAAATTTTCTCTTGTGCTAGCATATTATTATTTATGATTTCTATTTTGCTTCTGCCATTTCTGAGAGGGATAGGTCCCTAATAAAGTAGGCTGAGTTGTATAGTCTGCAACTCATGAAGCTAAAGATTCTAGACCTGTTTGTCATCACAGGGGAAAGGCAAGATATCTGAGCTTTCATCTTGTGTAACTGAAGAAATTTATCTACAGCCAAAGGGTATACTTTAAAGTAAATTGACACATAAAATTACATAATTAAAAGAATGTGTGTTTGTGTGTGTGCTTGTGTACACATGTATGCTATGCCAGATCTTAAGGCAACAGCTAGCAATTCAACAGTGTAGCAGGCTGAATAATGGCCCCTAAGGATAGAAAATCCTAATCCCTGGAACCTAGAAATATTACCTTACTTGGAAAAAAAGGTCTTTGCATATGGAATTAATTAAAGCTTCTTGAGATGAATAAATTATCCTGGAATATTTTAGTGGGCCCTAAATGCCATCATATGTACCAATATAAAATGGAGGCAGAGGGAGATTTGACACACCCAGGGGAGAAGGTAATGTGAAGCTGCTGCAGAGAGAGATGTGCAAGGGCTGGCCTTTAAGATTGGAGTGATGTGGTCACAAGCCAAGGAATGCTAGCAGCTACCGGGAACTGGAAGAGGCAAGGGGCAGATTCTCCCCTAGAGCTTCTAGAGTGTATGCAGCCCTGTCAATACTTTGACTTGGGCCCCATGGTACTGATTTTGGACTTCTGGCCTCCAGAACTGTGAGAGAATAAATTTTTTTTTGTTTTATCTCACCAAGTTTGTAAAAATTGTTACACCAGCAGTAGGGAATAAATACAAGCATTTTTTTTTTTAGACTGCACTCTCTTCTTCACAGATATTACATTCTAGAAGATGACAAGAAATTAATAAGTGCTGACAATAACACATGATGGATGATCTAATGGAGAGGGGCAGGGCCCTTTGAGAGCATATTAGTAGGAACCTAATCTAGCACTGAAGGTCTGAGAGGACCATGTTGAGAAATATTTAAGACGTAACATTAGTAGCAGTTAGGTGAGAAGGGGCAGGGCAATCATAGAACTGGGTTTCACCCTGTATAAAAGCCAAGAGGCCAGGAGAGCATGCCACATTCTAGCCCTGAAAACAGATCAGAGGTATGAAGGATGGATTGCTAGGAATTGAGTTGGGAGGGCAGATAAAGAACCTATTATGCAAGAGATTGTAACCATGCCAAGAAACATAGGAATCATCTTAAAAGCAACAGTAAGTCACATGAGGTTTGTAAGTCAATGAATGACTGTCCAGGAAGGGAAGAAAGAGTGGGAAGAGGAAAAGGTGTGGGATAGAGACCAGAGAAAAACTCAGTGACCAGCACATGGGTCCAGCCAATGTGTCTGCCAAGCATCACCAAGGCAAGGGGCTCTACGCACCAGGCAACCTCTGCATGACTAAATAAATACCTAATACTAGGCTGGATCTTTTTTTTCAATTTCTACCTTTCAATTGCTTAATGTGAAAGTTTATTTCCTCTGACATAACCTTATTCCTGCTGACTCTTTCTTGAATAATCAAAGAATGTAGTTCTATCTTGCTTGAAAAATATCTTTTAATAAATTAAGGGCTGAAGTTTTCTAGGTTAAAGTTCAAAGAAGAATGAGGAGGAGGGAAAGGATGAGGAAAAGAAGGGAAAGGAAAAGGGAGGAGGATGAAAGAGGCAAAAGAAGGAGGAGGAGGAGGAGAGGGTAATTGAAAACACTTATAGATGATAACTACCATAGCATATGAGAAAACTTCTATAACCCATTGCAATTTAACTTAATATACTTATCATAGTTTGAAAAATAGCAGGTCTAAATAGAAAATAAACTGAATAGGAGCATTTAATACAACTACAGAATAATTTGAGTCAGAAGAAAAATAATTTTGACCTATGAAATAAAGAAATAGAGAAATTCAAAGATGAATTTGGATTGAAAGTCCTCAAAATATGGCTCTGTTTCTCACTTCTTTTTTTTTCTTCACGTAAGTGTCTCCATTGGCTGGTAGGAAAAGTAGGGTATCCTAAAGGACGTGTTTGCACAGTGCCTTGCAGACAAATTTATTTTTTCATTTAACCATGATAGGTATTGCAGAAATAAAAAGATGAACAGTAATTCATAACTACCTTCATTGTTCAAATATTAAGATATTGTACATTGGTGCAATAATATCCATGTTAACTAATGTGGCTGATATTTATTGAGTGCCAGTTACATGTTAGGTATTCTGTTTAGCCTTCAGGTTGTAGCAGTGAACGAAACACAAGATAGACAAGAACCCTGCCCTGAAGGAATTTACCTTCTAAACAAGTTACTTTAGGAGTAGGGAGAAGAGAATAGGTGCAAGGTAAATTGCATTGGAAGGTTCAGAAAGCAATATTTTCTACCAGGCCAAGGAAGTGATTGGAGAAATTAGAGAAGCCTCCTCAACCAAGGTGCCATGTGGCATGAGGTTTTACAGATGACAAGAAATTCACCAGCTATTGAGAATGGGAGGGGATGGAAGGTAGGTGAATAACAAAGCGATGATACTGAGATGAGAAAGGACCTGACATCTTCAGAAAATGTGGTATTGGCTGATGGAGCTAAAGCATTGGAGATGGAAGCCAGTGTCTTTAGAATGTTGAATGCCATGCAAAGAGATTCATCCATGTATTTCTAACCAATTGAAAATTGGCCAAAGTTTTTGGCCAGATTAATCTGCTAGTAGCCTTGGATAGCAGTGCACTCAGCATAATATAATCACTTAAATTAATCCAGTAAAAGCCATGCTCCGTCTCCATAGTGAGCAGTTAAAATCAATGAAATAGGTTTATTCTGTGACATGAGAGTCATTTTTTTCATTTTATTTTTTAATTATCTTTTTTAAAATTAATAGATCACACAAAATGTTACATTAAAAAACATAAGAGGTTCCCATATACCCCACTCCCCACCTCCACCCCATCATCTTTTTATTGTAATTTTTTTGAAACTACATAGATCACAAAAAAATGTTACATTAGAAAATATAAGAGGTTTAACTAAAAACTTCAGACAAATGATAGAGTTATACCAGAGCATGAGAAATATACTACATCCTTGCAGTTCTAACTGTAACACAGTAGAAAAGACAGAGAATTTCAGGCCAGTCTTGTTCAGACCTGGGAGGTCAACTTATATGAATCCTTTGGTCCTCCCTAGAACTCAAGGTTTCTACAATTGTGAGAAAATGAAGCACATTTGACGCCAAGCTAAAAATAGATTGCTGGTATAAAACCAAAACGATGAAAGGATTTTATTTCATATTTATATCCACCTTTCCACCTTTGTAACTTTTTTTTAAAAATTAACTTTTGCAATACTTTGGAATCAAGAAAAAACAAGATAACATATGTAGTTCACCAACAAATTATTTTGTCAGCTATCCAGCAACACAGGCATAAGTTCCTATAACATACTTGCTAACCTTTAATTAGCATGAATCATTTACCATTATTCTCAAAATAAAAGAAAAAAACATTGTTCTATATTTAAAAACAGACAATTAACTCTGTCACTGCTTTCTGGCAGAGCAAATAATGAATTTCTCTCTGAGCAGAATATTTATTTGGGAGTAATTTTATAGCACATGTAGCCATAATCGTATTCAAAATGATGAATTTCAAAGGCCAAGCCTTGTATGATAAAATCCCACTATATAATTTAGTGAGCAGAAGAATGGTTCGACCATCCTTGAATTTATAGACTCTTTGTGTATTAAGAGGCAGACATGAGCTCAGATGTTGCCAGTGATGAATAGGTATAGTGGAATGAACGGTAACTATTCATATAAGGCCAGGTCTCCTCAAATTATTCCATCTTTGGGTCAAGAAGTATGCAGACTATTGCAAATTCTCTCATCACCTTTTAAAAATGTAAACACTATTAGGTAGCAAAACCCATAGCTTAAAAAAAAGGAAGTTTCATGGCCTCTTACCCTTAGCAAGTAGACCTTCTAGTGGGATGATGTAATCCTGGGGACAAACTGGTTTTTAATATACTGTAGGTCAAACTATAAGCAGACTCAATAGAGGTCTAATGGTACAGGTTATAGGGAACATTTCACTATCCATGCTTGGTTCAAGGCTGGTGGTATGAGAAGCATAACTCTGGAGTTTGGGGCAAGAATGATAGCTGGCCACAAGCAACAGAACATGAAAACTATTTTAAATGCAAGGATACTGTCGTTGATTTTAGAAAGGGTTAATTCTATTCTTTCACATGCTGGAATGCCTGTTGTTTTTTGTGTGTTTTTTTTTTCCTTCATGGTAACAGCTCTAGGGACAGGATGAAAACAAAGAAATAACATAACAAGGCATCCAGATAAGCAGCTTATAAGGGAAAAAAAAAGTCAATAAATCAGTAGCTTTGCTAAGTCTACACAAGGTTAAATTGCAAAACAGATTGACTTTTCTCTGCTACATTGTCCAGATCAGACCTCATAGTGCAGAGCTTTGAGGAGGAACATTATTTTAAATCTCTAAAACAAATAAATAATCAGACCAAAAATGAAATCATCAAAGACCAAAATCAAATATCAAAGAATGGTCCCCCCAAATGATATTCAAAGAAACTTTTTCCTCTGTAATTTTATTACTTGGTAAAAAGAATCTATCCATAAGACTGAGGAGAGATTGGAGCTTGGACAAACACAAAGGGAAACAAAGGTAAGAAAATGAGAGGAAGAAAAAAGCGATGGCATTTATTGATCTTCAAAGTATGCATCAGCAGTTGCTCCAGGCATCCCACATTGTATCTCATTTCACACTTAAAACAGCTCTGTGAAATGGATATTTATATTTTAAAAAATAAGAAGACAAAGGGATAGCAAATTTGTGTAACTTGCACAACAACCCACAGGTAGCAAGTGATGGATTCAAACACAAGTGCATCTGATGGAAAGTCCTATTCAATTCCAGTGTTCCATGCCACTTCTCCTGTCACCTGTTCATATGATTTCTAATCCAGCTCTAATTCCATTATTCAAGATGTAATCAAGCATAGGGAGGGGGTAAGATGGTGGCAGTGTAAGGAACTCCGAGAGTCAGCTCATTCTACAAGGCAGTTAGTAATCAGTAGTAATCAGCCAGAGCTAGCCAAGTCACTTGTTTTTTGTTTTGTTTTGTTTTGTTTTTTAAGATTTATTTTATTTATTTCTCTCCCCTTCTCCCCATCCACTTACTGCATGTTCTTTTTTTGCTCCGCTTCTGTTGTTGTCAGCGGCACGGGAATCCGTGTTTCTTTTTGTTGTTGTCGTTGTTGCATCATCTTGCTGCGTCGACTCTCCATGTGTGCAGTGCCATTCCTGGGCAGGGTGCACTTTCTTTTGCATTGGGTGGCTCTCCTTACAGGGTGCACTCCTTGCATGTGGGGGTCCCCTATGCCAGGGACACCCCTGCGTGGCATGGCACTCCTTGTGCACATAAGCACTGTGCATGGGCCAGCTCCACACGGGTCAAGGAGGCCCAAGGTTTGAACCATGAACCTCCCGTGTGGTAGACAAACACCCTATCCACTGGGCCAAATCGACTTCCCAAGTCACTTGTTTTGGGGGCCCAGGAGAACAGAAGCATATCCTGCAACATTGTCCGAAAAATAAGAGGAGATTGCCCATCTGTAGTGATAATTCATGAGTACAGCACTCCACGCTTCAGAGGCTGGTGCCCATATTCCAATGGTGGGATAAGCTGCTTCAGGAGCTATTCTCTGGCTGGAGTTGGAAGCTCCATTTCCAAAAAATAGGGGAGGAAGAGATAGTTAGGCACTGATTTCAGCTACTGATTAGTAAATTCAACTGGCTAAAGTCCAATCCTAAGAATAGCTAAGTTGGAAAAGATGTCAGTACCCTCAATTTTAACTCTGCCGCCAGCATGAGAGGAAACAATACTCCCTGAAAAACCACAGAGTTAGTAGGGACTGACTTCTTTCCACCCAGGGTTGGATTGCAGACCTAGCCTGGCTCCAGCCCCATCTCTGTCAAGGAGGAAGCTGGGGGGGCTTGAAACAGCCTCTCCTGGCACCCCACATGGACTAGATTAGTGGAAAAACCTGTGGATACGTCACTGCCCCCAATAGGATAGGAGGGGGGCTCAACCTCTCAGAGCAACTGCAGGAACTTTTGACCTGCACAGACTAGAGTATTGGGCACTCCTGTGGATCCATCCCCACCCAAAACAGGGCAAAAGGGATAATGTTCAGTCAGCCTCTCCAGTCAACTGCAGCCACTTTCAGCCTACATGAACTAGGCCGTTGGATGCATCTCTGACTCCAGCCTCACCCCTGACAGGGCAGGAGGAGAGATAGTAAACCCTCAGCCTCCCAGGGCAATTGCAGTTGCTTTCAACCCAAATAGACTAGATTTCTAGGCACACCAGAGGCTCCATTCCCATCCCAGGCAGAGTCATCAATCTCCCTGGGCAACTACAGATGGTCTTGGCCTGCATGTCTTGGATTACTGCATATGGCTGCAGCTCCATCCCTACCCTGGCAGGGAAGAAAGGTGGGAGAAGTTTCATTGGTTCCTGGGGCAACATGGCAGCTTCAGCCTCCATGGCTTACAGTACCAACCTCATCCTCACCTCCTATTCCACAACCAGCAAGGAAGAAAGAGCAAGAAATTGATGAAAAAGAGCTGAAGATTTCAGAATGCCTAAACACAAGCCACTAAAAAGTTCCAAATTAAGTTGAACCAAGTATCAAAGAGAGGTTGTAGCACAAAACCAATCAAATAGAAAGTCTTAGACTAAAGAGAAAAACAGCCCAGAATAAATGCATCTAGTAAATCAGATGCTGGGACACCAACAAAAAATTAAAATCCATCCCAAGAAAGCAACAGGAGGATATGGCCCAGTCAAAGGAACAAACTAAGCCTCTAGATGACATAAGGGAATTGAGACAACTAATCATAGATGTTCTAGTAAATTTCCCTAGTAAATTCAATGGATGGATAAAGAGATTAAGGACATCAAGAAGACACTGGGTAAGCACAAAGTAGAATTTGAAGCACACATAGAAAAATAGCAGATCTTATGGCAATGACAGTCACAATAAAAATGAAATTAAATATACACCGGAGACATATAACAGCAGATTTGAAGAGACAGAAGAAAGGATAAGTGAGCTTGAAGACAGGGCCTCTGAAAGAGAACCGATAAAGAAAATAATGAAAAAAAATTGAGGAGGATTGCATGGAACTAAATGATGGTAAAAGACATACAAACTTACATGTCATGGGTGTCCCAGAAGGAGAAGGGAAGGGAAAAGGGGCAGAAGGAATATTTCAGGAAATAATCATAGAAAATTTCCCAACCCTATTGAGGGACATAGATATGCATTTCCAGGAAGCACAATGTACTTCCATCTGAATAAATCAATCCTAATCTGAAACACACACTAATCAATGTCAAATGCCAAAGATAAAGAGAGAATCCTGAAAGTAGCAAGAGAAAAGAGATTCATCACATACAAGGAATGCCCAATAACACTAAGTCTGATTTCTTATCAGAAACCATGGAAATAAGAAGGAAGTGATATGATATATTGTAGATGCTGCAAGAGAAAATCTGTAGGTCAAGAATCTTATATCCAACAAAATTGTCTTTCAAAAGTGAGAGTGAGTTTAGAATATTCACAGATAAAGAGAAACTGAGAAAGTTTGTAACAAAGAGACTGGCTTTGCAGGAAATACTAGAAGGAATGCTATAGCCTGAAAAGAAAAGACAGGAAAGAGAGGCTTGGAAAAGAGTCTAGAAATGAAGATTATATCATTAAAAGTAACTAAAAGTGTAAAAAGAGTGGTGAAAACAGGAATTGACAGATAAAACCTAAAAATCAAAATGGGTAATTATGGGAAGCAGATGTGACTTAAGCTATTGGGCTCCCACCTACCACAAGGGAAGGCCAGGTTCAGTTCCCAGTACCTCCTAAAAAGACCAGCACACAACAAACAGACACAGCAAATGCAAACAATGAGGGGGTGGAGAGAAATAAATAAAATAAATCTTTAAAAAAGAGGTGGAGTGGACATCACCATCCCAGGGTCTGCAGGATGGAGGAATAAAATATGGATTAGAGTGGACTTACTGGTATTCTACTACTATAGAACTATTGTGACTCTAACAATGGAAGAAACTATATCATTGATGCAGAGACAGTGGCCACGGGAGTTGCTGAGGGCAGGGAGAGGGAAAAAAGAAATGTGATTGGGGGCATTTGGGGAACTTGGAGTTGTCTTGAATGACACTACAGGGACAGATGCAGGGCATTATATATCCACTGAATTGACTGGCAGAGAGTGTAAACTACAATATAAACTATAATCCATGCTGTGTAGCAGTGCTCCAAAATGTATTCATCAAATGCAATGAATGTGCCACACTGATGAAGGAGGTTGTTGATGTGGGAAGACTGAGGGGTGTTGGGAGTGGGGTACATGGGAACCTCTTATATTTTTTAATGTAACATTTTGTGTGATCTATGTATCTTTTTTTAAAAAAGACCTTAAAAGTAAATAATTTTTTTAAAAAAAGTATCCAAGGAAATGCTCAGCTGAAAAAAAAGTGGTTGAAGTATAACAGAAACATTGGATGTTAATGGATTAAATTTACCAATCAAAAGACATGGGCTGGCATAATGGATAAGAAAATATGAGCCATCTAAATGCCGTCTACCACAAAACTCACTTTAGACTCAAGGATACAAATAGATTGAATGTGGAGAAAGTCTGAAAAAAGATATTCCACACATACAGTAACCAAAAAAAGCTAGAGTAGCTAAACTTATATTGGATGAAGTAGACTTTAAAATCAAAGCTGTTATTAGAGACAAGGAAGGTCATTATATACTAATAAAAGAGGCATGAAGGAAATAACAATCATAAATGCATACGCACCTAACCAGGAAGTCTCAAATTACATGAGGTAAACACTGGTAAAACTGAAGAAATATATGTCTCTATGTCTGTATAGTTGGAGAATTGAATACATACACCACTCTTATCATTGGATAGATGCTCTCAGCAGAGGATCAGTAAAGAAACAGAGAGCTTGAACAATATAAAAACAAACTAAACTTAGTGGACATATACAGAACATTATACCACCAAACAGCAGGATATACATTCTTCTCAAGTGCTCATGGATCTTTTTCCAGGATAGACCATATGTTGGATCACAAAGCAGATCTCAGTAAATTTAAGAGGATCAAAATTATATAAAGCACTTTCTCTGCTTACAATGAAATAAAGCTGGAATTCAACAATAAGAAGAAAAAGGGGAAATACACAAATGTATGGAGAATAAACAACACAGTCCTAAATAATCAGTGGGTCAAAGAAGAAACTGCAAGAAAAAAATCAATAAATATCACATGACAAGCAAAATTGAGAGCATAACACATCAGAATCTATGGGATGAAGCAAAAGCAGTGCTGAGAGAGAAATTTATAACCCTCATTGCTTACATTAAAAAAGAAGAAAGAGCTAAAATCAATGACTTAGCTACGTAACTGGAAGAATGAGAAAAGGAACAGTAAACTATGCCCAAAGCAAGCAGAAGAAATGAAATAACAAAGATCAGCACAGAAATAAATAAAATTGAGAGCAAGAATATAGAGAGAATTAACAAAACCAAAAGTTGGTTCTTCAAAAAGATCAACAAAATTGACAAACCCTTAGCTAGACTGACCAAAAAAAAAAGAGAGGCGATAGAAATAATTAAAATCAGAAATGAAAATGTGGGCATTATTCCTGTCCCCATAGAAACAAAAAAGATCACAAAAGGACACCATGAACAATTGTATTCCAACAAACTAAACAATGTAGATGAAATGGAAAAATTACTAGGAATATATGAACAACCTACACTGACCTAGAAGATATAGAAGACTTCGATAAGACAGTCACAGGTGAAGAGATTGAAACAGTCATCAAAAACCTCTCAAAGATTAAAAGCCCTCAAAGATTTAAAACCAATCTCACTCTTCCAAGAAATTCAACAGGAAGAAATGCTACCAAACTCATTCTGTGAAGCCAGTTTCACTCTAATACCCAAGCCAGACAAAGATATTATGAAAAAAGAAAATACAGACCCATTTCCCTAATGAATATGGATGCAAAAATCCTCAACAAAATACTCACTATTGAATCAAACAACCCAGTAAAAGAATTATTCATCAAGATCAAGTGGGTTTTATACTAGGCATGCAAGGGTGGTTCAACCCAAGAAAATCAATCAGATCTTCCACCATGTTAATAAATCAAAGAAGAAAAATTACATGATCACTTCAATTGATGTAGAAAAGGCATTTGACAAAATCCAGTATCCTTTCTTGATAAAAGCCCTCCAAACAATAGGAATCAAAGGAAACTTTCTCAACCTGATAAAGTACATATATGAAAAACCCATAGCAAACATTTTACTCAATGGTGAAAGATTGAAAGCTTTCCCATTGAGGTCAGTAACAAGACAAAGACACCCACTTTTACCACTGCTGTTCAATATAGTGCTAGAGGTTCTAGCTAGAAAAATCAGTCAAGAAAAACAAGTAAGTGCATCTAAATTGGAAAGGAAGAAGTAAAACTCTCACTTTTTATGAATGATATGATCCTATACTTAGAAAATCCTGGAAAGTCTACAACAAAGCCACTAGAGCTAATAAATGAATTCAAGAGAATGGCAGGATACACAATTAATATGCAAAAATCAGTGGGTGATTCTATACACTAGAAATGAGCAGTCTGAAGAGGAAGTCAGAAAAAAAAATCCATTTACAATAGTGACAAAAAGAATCAAATATTTAGGAATAATTTTAACCAAGTACATAAAACGCTTGTATTCAGAAAACTACATTATATTGCTAAATGAAATCATAGACCTAAATAAATGGAAAAACATTCTGTGTTCATGGGTGGGAAGACTAAACATCATTAAGATGTCAATTCTGCCTAAATTGATATACAGATTCAATGATACACAAATCCAATGCAATCCTGATAAAATTTCCAACAGCCTTTTTTTTTTTTTTGCAGCAATTGAAAACCCAATTACCAAATTTATTTGGAGGGTAAGGGGTCCTGAATAGCCAGAAACATCTTAAAAAAGAGCAGTTAGAATACTCTCACTGCTGGATTTTAAATCATTTTACCTAACTACAATGGTAAAAATAGCATGGTGGAGTGGATATGGCTCAAGCAGTTGAGCACCCACCTCCCACATGGTTCAGTTCCCAGTGTCTCCTAAAGAAGACAAACAAACAATGAGCAGACTTGAGCAAAAACAAAATGAGCAGGGAGCAGATGTGGCTGAAGCAGTTAAGCACCTGTCTCCCACATGGGAGGTCCTGGGATCAGTTCCTGGTGCCTCTTAAAGGAAAAACAAACAGACAATGAGCAGACAACAAGCAAAAAACAATGAGCAGACAACAAGCATGGATAGTGACCAGAGACAAGAAGCAAAAACAACAAGCAAACAGACGAGGGAGCCATCATGGGGGTGGAGGGGGTATGGGAATACCATGGTACTAGCATAATGATAGACATTGACCACCAGAACAGAACTGATGTTTCAGAAACAGACCCTCACATCTATGGTCAAGAGATTTTTGACAAGGCTATCAAACCGCTTTAGCTGGGGAAGAACAGTCTATTCAACTACTGGTTCTGGGAGAACTGGCTAGCCATATCTAAAAGAAAGAAAGAGACCCATACCTCACATCTTCCACCAAACACCTAAAGATAAAAGTGAGAACCATAAAATTCCTAGAAGAAAATGTACAGAAACATTTTCAAGACCTGGTGATAGGCGGCGGTTTCTTAAACCTTACACCAAAATCACAAGCAATGAAAGAAAAAATGGATAAATGGGACCTCCTCAAATTTAAACACTTTTGTGCTTTGAAGGACTTTGCCAAGAAGGTAAAAGGCAACCCACTCAATTGCAGAAAATATGCAGACACCACATATGCAATAAGGACTTGATTTCCATGCTATATTAAGAGATCATAGAACTCAACAACAACAGAGAAAGCAATTCAATTTAAAAATGGTCAAAAGACATTAGTAGACATTTCTCCCAAGACTAAATACAAACTGTGAATAAGCACATGAAAAAATATTCAATATCACTACTTATTAGGGAAATGTCAATCAAAATTACAATGAGATATCTCACACCTCATAGATTAGCCATTATTTAAAAAAATAAAACCAGTGCTGGAGAGGGTATGGAGAATAGGAACACTCCTTTGCTTTTGGTGGGAATGTAGAATGGTGTATCTTCCGTGGAAGATAGTTTGGCAGTTCCTCAGAGAGCAAAATATAGAAATGCCATATGATCCAGCAATCTCTCTACTATGAATATATCCAGAAGAACTGAAAACAATGACATGAACAGACATTTGCACTAGGAGTGCTTCATAGCAGCATTATTCATAATTGCCAAAAGGTGGAAATAACCCAAGTGTCCATCAACCAATGAGTGGATAAACAAAATGTAGTATATACAATTGATGGAATTCTATGTTGCTACAAGAAGAAATGAAATTGGGACACATATGGTAACATGGATGAACTCTGAGGACATTATGCTAAGTGAAATAAGTTGGACACAAATGGACAAATATTGTATGGTCTCACTAATATGAACTAAATGTGAAGACTAAACACATGGAGTTAAAACCTAAACTAGAGATAGGATGAGGATTGAGAAGGGGCCCTGATTCTTAATGTATGTAGAATTTTCTATTAGCTTGACTGTAAAAGTGTAGAAATTGATAGCATTGATGGTAACACATTATAGTGAGTATAACTAACATAGCTGGTTTATAAATGGGATTGTGGCTGAAAGGGATAGTCCAGGGATGTAAATGTCAATTGAAGGAAAGCTAGAGAATAATCTAAGGACTGAACAACATAGTGAACCCAGAGGTGGATGAGGATTGTGGTTAATAATACAAATACAAGAATGTTCTTCTATGAAGTAGAACAAATGTACATCACTATAAGGTGGTAAAAATATAGTGATGCAGGGGAAAAATACAATCAATGTAACTTATGGACTATAGTTAACAGCAATATTACGATATTCTTGCATCAATGTCAAAGAAGGTACTATATCAATGCTCAGGGCAATTAAAAAGGGTATGGGATTTTTATTTTGGACTAAGGAAAACAATCAAAGTTAAAGCAACAACTGCAAAACTCTGTAATGATAGAGTACACTTTGGATAGAATGTACAAGGTATTGTACTGTATAATACAGTGAAACGTGGTAGAAGATAGACTGGTTAATAGTGCAAATATGAGCACTTTCTCTCATGAACTATAACAATCTACAATACTATTAATAATATACAGTGTTAATAATAGGGGTTATATGGAAAAAACATACCAAAGGTATGCTATGGATCATAATTACTGGTAATAATCTGATCATGTTCTTTCAAAATCTGGAACAAATATTCCACAACAATGCAAGATTTTGGTGGAGGAATGATGTACAGAAATTCTGCACAGTATACATGATTGCTTTGTAAGCTCACAACCTCTCTACTAAAAAGTGTTTTTTAATGTAACCAACCATAAATTGCAAATGCCTTTACTCTTCAAGAGGGAGGCAGGAGAAATAACAAGCTCTGTAGGCTATGGAAGGTGGGGAGAGATGAGGTAGTGTAGGGTTACTGAGAAGATACACTTAATGCAAATCCCAGTTCTCACCTATGAGGTTGTATTTGGCAAACATCTAGTGCATGCTGACCTTTCCCCCAAACTCTCCTTCTTCAACATTTCATAGGTGACATCTCTGAGCTCTCCCCAGAATCCTTTGCTACTCATGATGCCTCTACAGAGTACAGTCAGAGAGGGACTGAAAATGAAGTGAGGAGGCACAAAAGTAATTTACATTTAACACATCAAAAATGGGCTTAAACTAAAGATTTTCATGCTTCCTCCAAAAAAGAAAAAAAAAATCAACTTTGGTAAGAAAGAAACATGAAAAAAAATACCAGGACATAAAATAAAACAATTTTTTAAAAACTTTCCACATTTACATTTTCTAATAAATCCACCAAGAACTTTGCAAAGCATGGCTTATTTAAAGTGGAAGTAATACACCAGTTTATTAGTTCTTTTTGTCTCTGGGAGAAAAAATATCAATGACTTTTTTCGCCAAATTTGTTTAATTTTACATTTTCAAAAATGTGTATATATTATTTTCAAATGGAAAAATAAAAGCTGCAGCTTAAAAAAAAAAAATAGAGAAAAAGCATATGGAGTCAACTAAGGAGGCATAATATACTCTAGGATGCTTTTCCCCACAGAATCTTTGAGTAACTAGCGAAAACTGACAGAACCATCTTCCTCAAAACTCCAGAAAACAGTTAAAAGGTTGCAACAAACAGGGTGAGTGCCAAATCAAGAAAACACAGCATTGAAAACCTGTAGGAGGGAAGCAGCTGTGGCGCAGTCGATTGGGCTTCTGTCTACCATTTGGGAGGCCCTGGGTTCACGTCCTGGGGCCTCCTTGTGAAGGCAAGCTGGCCCACGCCTGCAGAGAGCTGACGGCCCATGCTCACGGAGAGCTGATGGCCCGCACCCGAGGAGACCTGGCACAGCAAGATGACACAACAAAGGGAGACAAGCAGACACAGAAGAACATGCAGCAAATGGACAGAGAACAGACAGCAAGCAAGCCACAAAGGGGAGGGGGGTGGTGATAAATAAGTAAAATCTTTAAAAAATGTTTGTTAAAAAAAAAACCTGTAGGAGAAGCTCTAGGTGCCCTTCCTGGTTCCCTCCCAATGTCTCCCTTGTGCAGGGTAGAGTCAACCTGAACTCCCACTGTGGGCCCCTGGCCCTGAACAAGAGAGAGCAGAAAAAGCCTTGTACACATACTGCAGTGCCTGCGTATTGGTGTGAGTCTTTCAGGTGGTAGCCTGAAAGCCTGAATCAGGAAATTCTTCCATGGCTCACCCTCCAAGAACTTGCCCTGCAGGCAGAAGCAGCTTATGGTCAGCCAAAACAGTGCAAGAAACAAGTAAGTCAAAGCAGCTAGGGGCAAAAATTTACCTGCATTTTAAGTCTAAAAGAAGACCTAAAGAAACCAAAAGACATTCCATCTTCATTGATTGGAAGACTAAGTATTGTTAAGATGTCAATACCCAAAGTGACTTACAGACAAAACACAATCCCAATCCAAATTCCGATGGCCTTCTTTGCAGAAATTGAAAAGTCAATCACCAAATTTATATGGAAGGGTAAGGGGTCTCAAATAGCCAATGCCATCTTGACAACGATTAACAAAATTGGAAGACACATACTTCTTGATTATAAAACTTACTACAAAGCTACACTTATTAAAACAGCATGGTACTGGCACAAGGACAGACATATAAACCAATGGAATTAAACTGAGAGTTCAGAAATGCACCCTTCTATCTACAGCCAACTGATTTTTGACAAGGGTGCCAAATTCACTCGGTTGGGAAAGAATAATCTCTTCAAAAACGGTATGAGAAAAGTGGATAACCATACACAAAAGAATGAAGGTGGACCCCTTCTTCATACCATATACAAAAATTAATTCAAAATGTATCAGAGACCTAAATATAAGAATCAAAACTATCAAACTCCTGGAAGAAAACATGAGGAAAAATTTTAAGAATGTTGTGTTAGGTAAAGGTATTTTAGACTTCATACCAAAAAGCATAAGCAACAAAAGGAATAAATAGATAAATGGGACTTCAATATCAAAATCTTGTTTTATCATGAAACTAAAAAGTACACCTAAAAAATGGAGAAAATATTTGGAAACCATATATCTGATAAGGGTTTAATGTTCAGAATATATTAAGACATCCTACAACTCAACAACAAATAGATAAACAACTCAATGAAAAAAAAATGGGCAAAAGACTGAAATAGACATTTCTCCAAAAAAGATACAGAAATGGCTAGAAAGCACATGAAAGATGCTCACCATCATTAGTCATTGGGCAAAAGCAAATCAAAACCACAATGAGATCACAAATTTCCCACCCACTATAATGGCTAATATTAAAAAATGGAAAATTACAAGTGTTAGAGAAGATGTGGAAATATAGGAGCACTCCCTCATTGGTGTTGGGATTATAAAATGGTGCAGCTGCTGTAGAAGACAGTTTGGCAAGTCCTCAGAAAGTTAAATACAGGGTTACCATATGACCTGGCAATCCTACTTCTACTTATATACCCAAAAGAATTGAAAGTAGAGACTTAAACAGAAATTTGCACACTGATGTTCACCATGGCATCACCCACAATTGCCAAAAATGGAAGCAAACCAAATGCCCATATATAGATCAGTCGATAAACAATATGTGGTTTATACACACACTAGAACATTATTTAGCCAAAAAAAGGAATGAGGTTCTGATACATATGACAACATGGATGCAACGTGAAGATACCATGTTGAGTAAAATAAACTGGACACAAAAGGACAAATCAGTAAGTATGAGATCACTGATATGAAAAATAATTAGATAAGTAAATTCATAGAGTCAGAAACTAGAATAAAGGTTAACAGGGGCAAGAGTGGGATTAGGGAATGTATCTTTACATACTTTTTTATCTTTGTTTATTTTTTTAATGTTACATTAAAAAAATATGAGGTACCAATATACCCCCCACCCCCCACTCTTCCCCCCATAACAACCTCCTCAATCATCATGAGACAGTCATTGCATTTGGTGAATACATCTCTGAGCACTGCTGTACCTCATGATCAATGGTCCACTTCATAGCCCACACTCTCCCACAGTCCACCCAGTGGGCCATGGGAAGACATACAATATCTGGTAACTGTCCCTGCAGCACCACCCAGGACAACTCCAAGTCCCAAAAACACCCCCACATCACATCTCTTCCTCCCACTCCCTACCCCCAGCAGCCACCATGGCCACTTTCTCCACACCAATGACACATTTTCTTCGATTACTAATCACAATAGTTCATGAAGAGAATATCAGTAAGTCCCCTCTAATCCATACTCTATTCCTCCATCCTGTGGATCTTAGAATGGTTGTGTCTGCTCCACATCTATGTCAAGAGGGGGCTTAGATTCCACATGGATGCTGGATGCAATTCTCCTGCTTTCAGTTGTAGGCACTTTTGGCTCCCTGGTATGGTGGTTGACCTTCTTCACCTCCATGTTAGATGAGTGGGGTAAGTCCAATAAACCAGAGTGTAGGAGTTGAAAGTCAGTTGAGGTTCAGGGCCTGGCTATCACATGGTCAGTCCAGAGATTCAGGTCCCCTGGGTATACATTAAACCCCAGCATGAACTACAGTTCCGGTAAAAGTAACAGGAGAGACTTGTGGACAAAGATCACATCTGAGTCCAGCTCCATCACACAGAAAAACAAACTCCAAAGTAGGACCAACTGACATGGCACTGAACTCCATCTGCCATGACCATAGATCCTGTGGGACTCTGTAGCCCTCAGAAGAACCAACACCTGGGGTTGTATCTACTTTATCTGTCTCTGGGACTCTGCTGAGGTGTGCATAAGGGAAACCCCTCTGATAACCTCCCAGCTCTTTTTGGAGACTCATAGCCATATAAACTCATTTGTCCTTTCCATTTCCCCCTTTTATTCAGGTCAAAAAGCATTTTTAATTCCTCATATTATATGTAGATTGAGATATTCTGCTGGTCCAAGTTGACCCTTTTGTTCAAGGTCATTTTCTAGTTACATCATCAGCTGGTACTTGGTAGTAATCCCTCAGTGCCAGGGAGGCTCATGCCCGGGAGTCATGCCCCATGCTGGGGGGAAGGCAACACATTTACATGCTGAGTTTGGCTTCAAGACTGGCCACATTTAAATATATAATTAGGGGTGTTAATTACATTCACAATGTTGTTCTACCATCAACATCATTCATTACCAAAACCAACCCATCACCCCAAACAGAAAGTGTGTATCAATGAAGTATTAAAGATACAGTCCACATTGCTCAAATGTGACAAAGGTGATCCGTTAATGCAAATTGTTAATAATAGGGAACACTGTTTATGTAAGGGGGGTGATGTTATGGGAACTCTGTCTTTTCCTTATGGTTTTCCTTTAAATCTCCAACTTTTCTAATTTAATTTTTTTAAGAAGCTGATGGATCCCATTATCCCCCACCTTGATTGGATTGCAATGACAAAATAGAAGCAAAATACAAATTCAATATACCAAAGTCATTTGTTTTCCTATATGCCAACAAAGAAAAGCTGTGATTTGAGCTATAAAAGCACTTTTAAAAATCATTTACAATAGAACCCAATATATGAAATCCATAAGTGAAAATCTAACAAAAATGTGCCAACTATGAAACACTGCCTTGAAAGAACCCATAAAAAATCTAAATAAATGGTGATACAGTCCTTGTTTATGATCTGAAGCCTGAATAGTTAGATGACAATTTTTGCCAGCTTGATCTATAAATTGAATGCAATTCCAATAGAAATCTGAGCAATCATTTTTTTTAGATATGGACAAGCTGTTTCTAAACTTAGAGTACCTTACACATTGCTAAAGAAACCAAAGTTGAAGAACAATCATTTCCAAATTTTGCTGTAAACCTACAGTACTCATCATATTGATGAAACTATGGACATGGATAAATGGAACAGAATAAAAACACAAAAATACAGCTTGCAAATCCAGTCAGCTAGTCTTTGTCAAAAGAGCAAAGGCAATTTCAATGGAGATAAAATAGCTTTTTTCTACAAATGGTGGAACAATTGCACAAATATGTAGAACAAAAATGAGTATAGACATAGAGTTTATAGCTAATACAAAAATTCACACAATAGAGTTCACCATCTTAAATGAAAAATGCAAACTACAAAGTTTTTCAAAGGAAGCATAGGAAATCTATGTTACTCTTGGAATTGGTGATGCCTAATTGTACAGCCACTTCGGTAGACAGTTTGGCATTTCTTACAAAGCTAAACGTAGCCTCACTCTACAATCCAGCAATCATGTACCTAGCTATTTACCCAACTGGTTTGAAAACTTATGTCTACATAAAAAAAACTACAAAAATATTTACAGAAATTTTATTTATAATGGCCAAAAACTTGAAGGAATCAAGATGTTTTTCAGTAGGCTAATGGGTAACCAAATGGCTGTGTATCAATGCAACAGAAATGTACTCAAGATCAAAAAGAAATGAACTATCAAATCATGCAATGAGAGGGATGAATCTTAAATGCACATTGTCAGTGAAAGAAGCCAGTTGTAAAAGACTATATACTAGATGGTTCTAACAATATGACATTATGGAAAGGCAAGTTTCAGAGACTATGAAAAGATCAATGGTTGTAAGGCATGGTGGAAAGAATGATGAAAAGGTGAAGCGCAGGTGATTTTCAGCAAGGGTGTGATTCTCCTCTCCTAAAAAGTGTTCTTCTTTTTCTAGGATTTCATTAATTTATGGTTGTTTGTTTTTTCAGCTCTCTGGTGGATTGGACACTATGGTTTTGCAAGAAAAATATATGCTACTTGCTACTTTCTATATCCTTCTGGAAATAGAATCTTACTTCCAGAAACTTGGTTTAAACTTAATATGAAAGCATTTATTGAAAAAATACTACATATATCAAAATATTCTTTATTAGTAATGATTTATACTAACAATACACAATAAACTAAATTTACTGATCAAAAAATAGAAAAAATGTTTCCACTTTGAAAAGCTCACTGTGAAATTGCATATTCAGGGTATTGTGATATGCAAGCCAGGTGGAAGGACTTTTAAGACTATCTCCAATATAAATTGAGTTACTTTGGTCAATAAATTTCAGTCCAGGGAGGCATTTTCCTCAAGGCTTCTTGGCAGGAATCCTGCATAGTTTTCACCTTTCCTGGGGATTTCTGGACAGGATTATTCTTCATTTGTTCTCAGAATTTCTCACGTTTGACAGAGATGCTTCATGGGCAGGAATTCAGCTGCTTCCAGCCCAAGTTGCCCCAAGCCATCTAATGCAGCTCCTTCTAAATTCCAGAAAGACGTCTGAAAAAAGTCCAGGAAGAACCCATTAAGAGGCAGGGAAAGAGTCATGCAGTTGAAATTTTAAACACCTGTTTCACCAATTATATTTTTCTAAAACAGGGGTTTTTAACAAGGGATCTGTGAGCTCAAATTGAAATTTGAAAAACACTATTCTTTGGGGACAAGTTGGTGTGGGTGTGATATATTTATTAAATATTATCAGTATAGTGTGGACTTAGTAAGGGGTCTGCGGTTTTCATCTGACTGTTAAAGTAGTCCATGGACAAAAAAGATTAAGAATCCCTATTCTAAAATGAGTATTTTAAATTTTAAAATAGTTTTAGATTTTCAGAAAAACTGCAAAGAGGGTACAGAGATTTCCTATACCCATTTACCACTACTATTACTATTTTATATTTGTCATTAATGAGCAAATGTTGGCATCTTATTATTAACTACTGTCCATACTTTATTTCAATTCCCTTAGTTTTTACCTAATGTCCCTTCTCTTCGTCAAGATCTCATTACATTTAGCCATCAATTCTCCTTAGGCTCCTCTTGGCTGCAACAGTTTCTCAGTTATGTTTTAAGTTTCTGAAACTGGGAGAAGCTAAAGAGAATTTCATTGTTGATGTTGTTATTCGACAAACTTCTGCCTGGCTAGATGTTCCCAGGAAGGTAAGTGACACCCTAAGGCATTTATATGGCGCCAATATCCATTCAAGTACTAAGCAAATTATAAAATAAAAGAAGAAATTTTCAGTATATTTACAGAAAAATGTGTGTCCTTGATTTTCATGCAGCTGTCTGATAAATGTAAGGGGATAAAAATTTTTAAAAAGCCCATCTGGTTGAATCTGGTTGACATCCAGTGCTTTTCAATAAGTAGAATTCAAAGACAAGGCCCACCCCCAGAGGAGAAGACAGAAATCAGCCAAATGCCTAATGTGGCAAAGGAAACAGGATACCCAGTGTCATCTGGCATACAGCACTGCACTTGGTGTCTGGAGCATGTGTTGAATGAATGAATGTAAATGAATGAATGCAGCCCTGAGTGACTGTACCTGGGCCCCCCCATAAAGCAGAGCTTCATTTCCAAGGGTGAGTCAATTCACATACAGAGAGAAAACTATTAATAGCATAAACCAAACACAGATCACTGTGACTTTTTTTTAGTCAAGCTTACGATCTTAAAAAGACCTACACCATAGAATATGAAGGGTATATCATAAATTGCTTCTAATTTCTAATTTTGGGGTCCTTTGGGAAATTAATTAAACTCTTCAAGTGTCTGCTTCCTCTTTTTTATAATGCAGATGGTAATTGCTCCCATTTAGATTTGTTGAGAGAATTAAATTAGATAATGTACATTTTAACGGTATCTGGCCACAAAAATGGGAAAATTTGTTCATTTTATTGCCACCCAATGATCTATCCCGCAAAGTAGCAACTCCTCTTCTAATTACTGGCTACTCACCACCACCTCTCTCCAGCATAGAACTTCCACCTCAGAAATGGCCACATCCTGTGATCCTTCTGGCAAATTCCTATCCATCTTTTGAGCTGCATCTCAAAAAGCATCGCCCCTGAAAAGTATTCTTGTGTACTTCCGTAGCACTGAGTTAATATCTCAATACAACTCCAATGTTGTAAATCTTGGTACACATGCCTGCTTGTATGCCTCTGGCCACTTAGCTGGAAGTCTTGAAAACAGGGGATGGTGGCTTGTTCCTCTCAGCATCCCCAGGGCACATCCAGCTACCTAGCACTCAGTAGGTGCTTTATGACGTCCTACTGAGGGATTGAATGGATCAATGGCTAAGTAAACAAATTCTACTCTCCCAGTAACCAAGTACAGACACACAGGTGGTAGCTTGTGTTTCTGTAACCACAACTATGCTTTAAAATCCTGTGGTTTCTTGGCACCCACAGAAATCTGCCTTTTTAAAATCCATAATTAAATAATCCCATGCTAAATCTCACAATAATTCCTTTCCAGGGCTTCGTATTTGTATCCAATTATGGAAATCCTGAGCCAGGGCCTCAGAGGCATAATTTTTTCCCTCTCAAGTTAGCTGCTGTAGCCAGTGAGCATACTAATCAGATGTGTCTCCCTTTACCTGGATAACGTGACCAACTGAAGGCAAACCAGTTCTTACAACCACATTCAATTTACGGGGCAGAAGACTCTGAAAGTGTTTGACACAAAAGCTTGCCGCTAATTTTTCTTGTCCTTGACTTTTTAAACATAGGTAATCAGCCTCTTGATCTCCTCCCCTTTCCCTCCTCTTTAGTGCAAAATGAGAGGAAGTAGTGCAGTTGATACAAAAACCTAAGTCTCCTGCATTCTTGTTTCCAACTTGTATATTTCCGTTTCTCTCATCAAGCATCAAACTCACAGAGCAGTGGCACCAGCTTACAGAGTATTGAACCCCAAACATCATTTCATGTTTCAGTTCCATTGCCAGCATTAGTCCTTTTTTCGACCCTCACTGACTTGTCTACAAGACAAAGTGCAGCTTTCTTCAAGCCAGAGTACGAAGGACACAGCCAGCCTGCGTGCTCAGTCTCCTGGTGCATCATTCCACTTAACTGGCATGTTATGCTAGATTAGGTTATCTGCTTGCTGCCTGGGGAGGCGTAAAGAGAGGGGAGAAAAAGACACCAACATTGGGATTAAAGAAATGATAAAAGCCACAGGCAACTTCACACACATTTACCCGCACTTATAAAAATGTCAAAGCATGACATCCTGGGTAATGTTTGCAATCCTTCTGCTGAGGATGAGGAAAACAGATGGGAGCAGGGTGGGAAGAGTAGTCCAGGATTTTGAGAAAGAAAACAATTCTAGTGAACTTTTCTTCCAAGGTGTGAAATTCTAGTGTCTCTTGAGATGCAGTCTGTTACGGTTCAACTGAATTTTGTAAAGAGAGGCCAGTGCTTGGCCTAAAATTTCAACGACGAACCTAACTCTATCACATTGCCAGGCTTAAAAATAAACAAAATACATAGCCTACTTCTAGGAGCAAATATAACTGGGAATAACATCACTTAAGAATAGAAATAATAGCTCTCCCTGTTTTGAAGACCAACTATATGTCAGACACTGAGCTAAAGGTTTTATGTACAATATACTCCTGTGAAGTAGGTATTAATTTAATTCTTAATTTTTTAAGTCACATTATACAGATGAGAAAACCTGAGTTCAGAGAATTTAGTGACCTTGCCACAAATGACAGTAGGAACCCAGTTTCTAATCAGCTTTCATCTAATGCAAATGCTCATGTTCTCAGGAATTTGCCAAATAGAATATCCATCCCCATGGCTTAAAAGGATAAAGTCAGGGTAACCATAACGAACACCCCTATTCAGGAAGGGCAGAATGGGACACACAGCAGAGGCAGTTCTGTTGTCAGACTGTGCAGCTGTTATGAGAATCCTTTATCCTGGGGCGGGAGAAGGCGCAGATGTTCCCTGGATACGCCCCATTTCTTCTCCCTGGGAGGGGCCCTCTAGTCTCTTGCCCTTCCTGGCCTTTGGCCCTGCACTCTGAAAAGTTCTTTCTTTGCCATTATCTTCCCTGACCACATCTGAAGTAGGAATTGGAAACTCAGCCTTCCTGCAGGTTAAGCATCTTTTCCCAGTCAGCTTCCCAGCTAAGGAAGAGGGGCACGCAAGGGTTGTTTTGAGTATCAAATAATCACAGATTTTTAGTGCACCTCATACCAGTGTACCTATTGCCTACACTTACTGCTCTTTTCTATAGAAAAAGTGCTTGTATTTCTTTATCACCAGGTCTTGCTCTCTTTTAATGCTAGGCACCATGAACTCACAAAATTTTATTGGTATCATTAATCTGAGACAAATAAAAGGTTTAACGGGTGCGACAAAATTGGTTGGATTTCTACTCTTCAACACTTTAATCCTATTTGTCTCTTGTTGAAAGGCTGAGTTTTAGTTGGCCATGTTTTTCTCAAAATCCTGCTATGTTTTACATCTTACTATACAGGGTGGAAAATGCTGCTTCTTTCTATACTTTGGGTCTCTGAAATAGTTCTGCTCTATTTTCATTCTTGCTTGTAAACTGGTCACTTCTTTTCAGAGCTCATCTCTTTTTCAACATAACTTGCCACGTACAGCCTCAGCACCCATCGTACAATAGTCTAATCTCTTCCAACAGAGCTGCAGCTTCATTAGTTACATGATTTGTTCCCAAGGCAACATTTCTAGCTAAAGATTTACCATTGCATTACACAGTCTGCTATCTTTCAAGCCTCAGTTTTTGCCAACAGCCAACTAGCCACTAAGAAATGCCTCAAATTTTAGATGTCTGTGAGGGCCGTTTCGCATTTCTAAGTAGTAATTATTCTTTCACTCAGGTTTGGGGACTCAACTCCTGAATCTTTAGGTCTGGAAATGACACATCACTTCTGTTTTCATTTCATTGGTCAAAGCAAGTCACATGGCCACACCTAAGTTCAAAAGCTCAGGGAAGTAAAATATTCCATACCGTGTGTCCAAGAATACGGGTGAAGAATATTTGGCGGGCAATACCTTTGACTACACAAACACTTAATAAACTTAACAGTAATGTTCTATCATCTAAAACCCAGTCTGTTCTGTTCAGCTTATTAATGCAGTTGTAACATAATGTCTTAATTACTCCAGTTTCTAATCTCTCTTTCTTTCTTTCTTCTTTTTTTTTAGGTACCAGGAGTCAGGGATTGAACCCAGGACTTTGTATGTGGAAAGCTGGCACGCAACCACTGAGCCACAACAGTTTCCCTGAATTGGTTTTTTTGTTTGTTTTGCTTGTTGCTTTTTTGTTTGTTTTTTCAGGAGGCACTGGGAACTGAACCCAGGACCTCCTGTGTGGGAAGCAGGCACTCAACTGCTCGGGCCACATTAGCTCCCTTTAATCATTCTTGATGGCTGGGTGAGTAAGCCTTCATATTTTGAAACTATTCTTTGTTGTTCCGGGCATTTTGTATTTTCATGTAATTTTTAGAATCAACTTAAAAGTTTCCAACAGAAAAATAACCTGCTATTATTTTGATAGAAAGCATGTTGAATCTTTAGGTCAGATTAGGGAAAAATGATGTCTTTGCCTCACAGTAGCTTATTTACTTGTGTGTCTTATGATCTTTGCTGAGGGCTCTCCTTTTCCTTGGAATTTTATCTGCGTTTCCTTTTATGTGTACTTTTGAGGATCACATGTTGTTTACTTTTGTTTACACTTGTGTTTACTTTTGAGAATCACATGATGTATGATCACTTGTATCATGCAAACCCATGCCAGAAATTATACAAGGGCTAAAATTTTGGTTTTGAATTTCCAGAAGAGAGGTTTTTCTTCTCTCCATACATAAACAGGTCAAGATAGTCATGCTTCTCAGCTCTCTCCTTTTGTGTGGCAGATCTCTCTTTTTCATTTTCTGATTTTTTCTAATCTATCCTTCCAGTAAGGTTGTGGCTGTTTGGGGGCCAAACTTGATATTAATGTCCTTAATTAGATTTCCCACGATGACTGGGTTCTAGGATTCACCCCAGTCATATATTCTGTATATCTAACAAGGAAAAAGTTCGAGCTTCCCTATGTTTGGCAAGGCTGTCATCTGTGTACTGAAATCAAAGGGCTTATGAAATTTGATTTTCCCTTCTGGTTATATTAGCAATCACTAAGGATCATTGCCTAAATCCCTTAATTCATTAAAATTTGTAAAATGGTGGAGTTTATACTATCATTCCTTTCTTATTATTTAACTGCAATACTTCTACAGAAAGAAAATTCTCTTCCATCAATTCTATTTGGTTACCTTGAATATAGTTGACAGATTTAGAGGGAAAAGAAACCAGAATGCCTGCTTCAATTTGAATTTCAGATAAACAACACTTATTTCTGGGTTAGTACAATATTTGGGACATACTTATACAAAATGTATTCCTTGCTTATCTGAAATTCAAATTTAACTGGGAATTATGGATTTTAGCTGGCAACCCTAATCCTGAATTGCATATAT
Source organism: Dasypus novemcinctus (assembly GCF_030445035.2). Lineage (NCBI taxonomy): Eukaryota > Metazoa > Chordata > Mammalia > Cingulata > Dasypodidae > Dasypus > Dasypus novemcinctus. The sequence continues at coordinate 163,947,686 of NC_080675.1, forward strand.
TTCACATACATAAAACAGGAAAAAGGCTTGATTCTCTTACTTCATTTATCAGATAGCAAAATAATGATTTGATTCACTGGCAACAATGTGGAAGATCCAGTATATCTCTTTTTAAAGGTTATTAGAAATACATTCACAAAAATGTATATATATTATTCCATTACAACAATAAATGCTAAACATTTGCATTAATGTAGGCCACATTTTCTACAATGAATCTAGAAATGAATTAACCAAACTGGAAACAAAAACTCTAGGGAATTGAACATTAGCACTTTCTAAAAGAGTAAATAAAATCTGGTACTAAAGAATGTGTGGAGAACACAATGATGAAGATGCTACATAAGTAATGTAGCTAAAGTTGTAAATCAGAAGATAATCCATAGCCTAAGAAACCAAAATTTGTCAAACTCATTTGCTCATAAGCCCATTTTTCTCTAACAACGTACCCATATCTCATGGATTTAATGTTTCACAACACAATACTTTGGGCAATTAAGAAGACCAAAATTTGGGACTGAGGGAGTGAAGGAAATACAAGATTTAATGTAGTTTTTTTGTTTTTAGACGCAGCCTAAGCAAACGCAAATAAAACGCCTAAGCCAAAATGTATGCAAAATAAAAGGAGAGAGGACTCCTTACTGGGTTCTCATTGCACAGCTAATGCAAATGCTGCCAGCATTGCTGGGAAACCTGCTGCTTAGGAAAAGGATGGCATTGTGCAACTGAAGCTTTCAGCCTTTAGCTCATTGTGCAACTGAAGCTTTCAGCCTTTAGCTCATGCTAAAGTAGCTGCTGGCTAAAATCTGATGAATCTGCCACTCTTGACATCTATAATAATTGCTAAGGGATGCCAACCCAAAAGCAGAAAAATCAAGATCTTTGCAAAGATCCCTCTACTCAAAGCACTCCAGGTACTGAACATTGCATGCAGAGTAGAAGCTAAAGCTCCTGTGCACCCAGTTATTTCTTCTCCCTCAGTCCTGTTCTTCCCCACCTGCTCAATGTTCTCTTCCTGGAACATGGCAAAGGTCTTCCTGCCTTGGGGCTGTTCACTGGCTTTTCCCTCTGCCTGGAACTCTTGCCTGCCCTCAAATCATTCACGTATTTGTGCGAATGTCCTCTTCCTCGTGAGGCCCGTCGTGCACCTCCCCCACCTGGTATTCATGATGCCCTTTATTATGTCCCGATTTTTCCCTTTTCCATAACATTTATGCCTCTGAATGTACCACACAGTTTACTATTTGGGGGGCTATTTTTATGTTCTGTCTCCCCCCTGGAGATTGCAAACCCATGAAGAAGCAGGATCTTTGTCTATTGACAAATATATCCCAAGTGCCTAGTAGGTAGGCAGTCTTTTAAAAATTGGTTAAAGTGATATGCAAATGAATTCATAAATATTGAACATTTAGTGTGTATTGAGAACGTGAGGGAGAATGGATTAAAAAAATGCAAATAGGCAAGGCACAACACATTTTTTTTTTAATTTTTATTTTTTATTTATTTATTTTTTTTATTGACTTTGTAATAATATTACATTAAAAATATATATGTGAGGTCCCATTCAACCCCACCCCCCCACCCCCCCTCTCCCCCCCCCCCCAACAACACTCGTTCCCATCATCATGACACATCCATTGGATTTGGTAAGTACATCTTTGGGCACCTCTGCACCTCATAGACAATGGTCCACATCATGGCCCATACTCTCCTCCATTCCATCCAGTGGGCCCTGTGAGGATTTAAAATGTCCGGTGATTGCCTCTGAAGCACCATCCAGGGCAGCTCCATGTCCCAAAGACGCCTCCACCTCTCATCTCTTCCTGCCTTTCCCCATACCCATCGTCCACCATGTCCACTTTTCCCAATCCAATGCCACCTCTTCTATGTGGACATTGGATTGGTTGTGTCCATTGCACCTCTATGTCAAGAGGAGGCTCAGATTCCACATGGATGCTGGATGCAATCCTCCCATTTTCAGTTGTAATCACTCTAGGCTCAATGGACAACACATTTTTTTCACCTTAGAATCTGTGTTACTTGTGTTCACATGGACCATGGATCAAGGACAAAGGCATGGCCTTTTCTAACTACATCAAGGGAAAGGGGAAAAAAATATTTCTGGTAGTTTGTTACCAGGAGAGGATTCCAATCCTGTTTGAATCAAACAAAAATCAAATTTCAACAGCACAAGGCACCATCCACATGACTTCACAGCATCTAGGGATGTTGAAAACAAATAATTTGATATGAAATATAAGCCAAGCCCTTATTTGGAATGACCTTCATTAAATTATATTTCAACTAAATATTTCAATTAAATTATATTTCAACACATTTCCCGTAGTTCTTTACTTTTTGCCTAAAAAATTTTTTTTCAGGTTCAAATTTTCTAAAGGTTTTTCTTGCAATTTCTCCCCCTCCAATACTTCTGATCAGATTAAAACACAATGACCCAAGGACTTTTATAATTCAAAAAATAAATCAAAATGCCTTGTGCATCTGAAGCCATTCCTGATAGCCCCAGCAGTCTTATCAGGCCCAACAGATATGGAAATGGAATTGCTACCGCTAGCCACGTGTGGATTTTTGGGATCATGGGGATCGTGTGTGTCCATGTGCCTCTGATTTACCAGGCAGCTGCCACCACCATCATTAATTTCCATAAGGAATGTACTAGATACACATCTCCCATCTTCTCCTTTATTAGCATGTTAAGGTGAATAGTGAATTTCTTTAACGTCATTTACCACCCTATTCATTCTAACTCAGAGAATTTTATAGAGTTGTACACCCATGCTTCCAAGAATGGACTAGAACAAAAATAACCAGGAATTCCTTTGTCAAAGCCAGTGTCACTGCACTGTTAAGGCTTCCCCCTCTAATATTTAGGACAGTGTCCAAAGACTATTCTGTTTTATATGCAAAACTTTGAACCAGGTCCTTGAGCAGCATGCCATACTTAAAAAGCCAGAAAACTGTACTTGAGATGAGGATAAGGGGACTCTGTGGGACTGATATAATAATGCTTGTTCCATATAGTAAGTATTCACTGTGTACCAGCACATTACTAGAGACATTATCAATTCTATCATTTAAAAGTAGAAAAATAAGAATGTTCCCCAGAACTTGGACATACCCAAGATAGTCTTGAAAAATATTCCCAATGTATCAAAGAAGTCCCAGGAAACAGTCTTCTTCATGATAGAGCTGAACGATGATGGTGGAGAAGATAAGAAGAACTCAGAAGCTCTTGAAAAGAAACCTTGGAGGAGATTCTGATAGGGCGATTGAGCCAAAAAACAAGAGGAACTCACTGTTCACTTCTCTGAGAATCATTTTCTCCATGGTGTTCCCCTTTCTTTAGTCAAGAAGAAAAGAAAGAAGAAAGGGTGGGAAGGAGAAAGAGAAGGAAGGAAAGAAGGAAGGAAGGAAGGAAACTATAATTAAGGCAGTCACCACACAAAAGCTTTGCACATTTATTTACTTTACCTTCATAGTATCTTGTGATACCAAGAGTATTATTCTCATTTCACAGGTACAGGAACCAGGGTTTACTGAAGATAAGTAACTAGTCTAGGGTCATACAACTAGTTAATAAGTGTACTCATATTTAAATCCAGATTGATTTGCATCCAAATTTTGAGCTCTTTCTTGCTCTAAGTACCACAAACAAGGGACCTCCCAAAAGTAGCCTACTGCCCTCCTCTCTCTGCTACCTTCTCTGATACAGAATGTTTTTGTATTTTCCTCCTCATGTTCAAGGCCAAGATAATTAGACCCACATATCAACTTTGAGTACATTCACTGGTATGAGGCTACATATATTAGGTAGTCTCTTTTTTCTTGTAATTGTTTCTCCTATTTTTATTCTAATCATATTAAGCTTATAATACCCTGTAGTAGTTTGAGAATTTTATGGACCCCAGAAAAATCATGTACTTATAGCTATTTCATTCCTGTAGGTGTGAACATAGTAAAGGTAGGATGTTTTGATTAGGTTACTTCAATAATGTGTGACCCAGAGTGGGTCATAATCCTCTTACTGGAGTCCTTTATAAACAGAATGAATATAGAGAGAGACACAGAGAGAAACCAAGAGAAACTGAGAGAGAAAGCCACAGGAGCAGAGAGAAAGTGAGAGAAAGCCAGAAGCTGAAAGCAGCAAAATGCAGAAGAGAAGGGAGAGACCAACAGATGCTGCCATGTGCCTCATCATGTGACAGAGGAGTCCAGGATCACCAGCAGCCAGTGTTCAGGGACAAAGCTTTGCCTGATGGTGCCTTGATTTGGACATTTTTCTCAGCATCAACCTGATAAATCTCCATTGTAAAAGTCAACCCATTTCTGGAATATCACATTTTCACAGCCTAGCAGATTAAATGCACCCCTTTTGAATGCGTTTTTGCAAGCATTTTCCCTATTGATGAAGTTCATGGACCACTGCTAGTCTGGTCTATTCCTGCATTTCTTGAGCATTCCTGGAAATCAGTGAAATATCAGACAGATGCCTGTATCACAGCACTGCCATAAGACTTGTAATGAACAGTTATCTAACACATGGTAAACACTGTGTTTGCAGGTAGCTTTGAAAGAGTAAGAACTCCTGGTTGAGGTCAGTGGTCAAATGCTCATTTATCTCAACATCCTCCTGGAATGGCATGCTAAAGCTTGATTGGTGCATTATTCCCATCTGTCTCATATGTTTCATTGTTTTCTGTGGTTTCTCTCATAGACTAATTTCTGTTTTCTTTCAAACCTGTGTGGAGGAGCTCAGTGGTATGAGCATATCAGTCAAGATGGCTGAGGTTATACCATGGGAAGAAGTAAACCCAATTTCATAGTGGCTTAAATAACCAAGGTTCCATTCTTACCCATCCCACACTCTGCTCGTCACCACCCTCTACTTTTTCAATTCTGCCTAACAGAGTAGCCACTACAAGAGGCAATGCCAGTCAATATGGTAGAGGGGAAAGCACAGTGTGGTGAACCACACCTGGACCGTAACGTTTGTGTCTAAACAGACACATATTACCTTCACTCAACATCTCATCGGCCAAGACAAGTCACATGGTCACCACTATTTTCAAAGACATGGCAAAGTGCAGTCCTACTGTTTGCCCAAAAGAACACAGGAATGATTGGGTGCACAGCACCAATGTCTTCCCTGTTGAGGGAGTTCAGTCTTTGTTGATAGCTCAGCCTACCTTATTTTTCCTGGTTCATCATCATTTGGCTCCTTCTCCCTTTGCTCTACATAGCACAGGTCCCCCAGTTACTCTCATAATTTACTATACCTAGGTCAGGATCTGCTTTCTCCCTCTCCAATCCATTTACTGCTGAACAGTCAGATGTTGTCATATGCAAGGTTCAGGGAGAATATCTACCAGCATCACTGGTATAGGCTGGAGCTCACTGGTAAAGGGGTCAGCAAAGTTGCCCAGGTACCCCATTCCCATGGCCCACTGAGCAGAAGCATGCTTACACAGGGCATGGCTGAAAATAGTCTCTTTTTATAGAGCATGTATGAGACAGTCTTGTATGAGGGGAATAAACACTATAGTTTATGCGGAAAGTATTTTTGCCATATGTTTAGAAGAGGGCTAGGAAGTGCCAGGAGCCTAGCAAGTGGACATCTTGGAGACCCTTGGTATTAAGGAAGAAGGAAGGGAAAGACCCATTCCAATGTGGCTCCAAGGGCATCTAGTAGACTATCATGATTGCTTACTTATAGCAGCCAGTAAAAAATGCATTTCTAATTCCACTCTGCTGCCCAAAACATGTCAGAGATTTCACATTGCTTGTAGAATATAAACAAACTCCTAAGCATGGCCTTCAAGGACCTGAATAAATGTGTTCTGCTTCCCAGTCTCCTCTTGAAACTCTCTCCCCTTATTCCTTACTGCCCATCCACACTGGCTTTCTTTAATTTGTTTGAACAAACTGGGTGCTGCCCTTCTTTAATACTGTCACACTCAGGGTTCCCTAGACTTTGAGCCCACTCCCCTCACTCTTCATATTGTTAATGCTTTGGTATACCTCAGGTCTCAGTTTCAATGTCAGCTCTTTATAGAGTCCTCAATGTTGCATTGATATAAATGTTGTCTCCTCAATCTGACATGGTAATATTTCACAGAAAACCCAATTCTTAAGATCCATGGCATTTATCAGATCTGTAATAGTAATTATACTTACACACATTCATATGTGCTTGTATATTATATCATTTTCTCCCAAATATTTTGTTATCCACTTCATCCCCAGCATATATCAGAGCGCCTCACCCATGTAGTAAGATTAGTATGTTAGGATTGTTGTGATCTTTGATGTTTGTGGAATTTCTTTTTTTTTCCTTTCTTAAAAAAATTATTGAAGAATATCACTCACATATAAACATACATAAGCAGTAAGTGTAATAGTTTTGCACTTACAAAACAAACATAGATAGCATCATACAGGACTACCTTGCATTGTTGTTAACCATTTTAAGCTAATGATTAAAGAGCTTCCTCAAAATATTACTACTAAGCAAAGTATTTTACCCCAAACCACCTTATTATTATTATCTTTATATCATTTATATATGAACATACATAAACAGTAAGTGTATAGTAAAAGTTGTGGACTTACAAAACAAACATGCTTAACATTATACAGGGATCCCATACATCAATCCTCCACCAACACTTTGCATTCTCATGTTATTTATTACAAATTATGAAAGCATATTGTCAAAATCTTACTACTAACTATAGTCCTTATCTTACATTTGGTGTATTTTTCCCCCAACTCACCCTATTATTTTTAAATATTTTTTTATGACAGAAGTTGTAAACTTTTAAAACAGTCATGCACGTGGGCAGAATTCCCAAAGAACATCCATCTATCAACATATCATACTGTGGTGGAACATTTATTACAGATAAAATAATATCATCTGATTATTACCACATCCACAGTGTACATTTGGCACACATTCTCCATACCGCCCCATTATCAACACAGTACATCTCTGGCATAGATGTAGGCATATTACATTATTACTGCTAACCACAGTTCATAGGTCACTCCAGTTGTATTTTTCCTATGTTCCACATTCCTACCATCCTGAAGTAGTGATGTACATTTGCTCTAGCTCACAAAGGACACTCTTGCATCTGTACCATCAACCACAATTCTCATCCACCTCTGGGTTTACTGTGCTATTCATTTCCTAGATTATTCTCTAGCATTCTGTCAATTGGCATTTACATCCCTAGACTACCATTTTCAGCCACATCCCGATTTATAAAGTAGCTGTTACTCACTATTTGTTACCATCCGCTCTAAACATTTCTGCACTTTTACAGTAAATAGAAGTTCTACATACAGTAAACATCAGTAGTCCATCTCAGTCCTCCTCTTATCTCTTTTAAGAATCCACCACCTACTACCAGGGCTTGAAGATATTTTCCTACAATTTCTTCTAGAAGTTTTATGGCTCTTGCTTTTATATTAGGTTTTTGATCCATTTTGAGTTAATTCTTTGATAAGGTATGAGCTAGGGTTCCTCTTTCCTTCTTTTGGCTATGGATATCCAGTTCTTTCACCACCATTTGTTGAATGGACTGTTCTGTCTGAACAGTATGTGTCTGACAAGCTAGTCAAAAGTCACTTGACCATACATGTGACGGTCTGTTTCTGAACCATCAATTTGGTTCCATTGGTCTATGTGTCTGTCTTTGTGCCAATACCATGCTGTTTTTACCACTATAGCTAGGCAATATAACTTAAAGTCTAGAGATGAGAATTTGCTTTTCCTTTTTAAGATGTTTCTGGCTATTCAGGACCCCTTACCCTTTCAAATAAATTTGATAATCATGTTTTCAATTTTTTAAAAAAATTGCTGGTGGAATTTTTATCAGGATTGCATTGAATCTGTTTATCAATTTGAGTAGAATTGATGCCTTTATGATATTTAGTCTTCCAAGCCATGAGTATGTTTTTCCAGTTATTTAGTCCTTTTTTAATTTCTTTTAACATTGACTTGCAGTTTTCTGAATACAAATGCTTTACATCATTGGTTAAGTTTATTCTTATTTGAGTTTTATCTGTCATAATTTATTTTCCCAACTCTTTTGACACTTTTGGTTACTCTACTGATATACTCTCCATTTCTAGACTCACTTCCAGGCCTTTCTCTCCTGTCTTTTCTTTTCAAGTTCTAGCATACCCTTTAGCATTTCCTGAAAAATCTGATTTCTTGGTTAGAAATTCTCTCAGTTTCTGTTTATCTGTGAATATTTTAATCTTGCCCTCATTTTTGAAAGACAATCTTGCCAGATATAAGATTATTGGTTGGAAGTTTTTCTCTTGTAGTATCTTAAATATATCATACCACTGTTCTTGCCTCCAATGGTTTCTGGTGAGAAATCAGCACCTAATCTAATTGGATATCCCTTATTTGTTATGCCTTGCTTTCCTCAGAATTCTCTTTGTCTTTGGCATTTGGCATTCTGATGAGTATGTGTCTCAGAGTTGGTCCATTTGGATTTTTTCAGTTGGGAGTACATTGTCCTTGAATAGGGTTGGGAAATTTTCTACCATTATTTCTTCAAACATTTCTTCTGCCCATTTTCCCTTCTCTTCTCCTTCTGGGACACCTATGACATGTATGTTTGCATGTCTTTTGCTGTCTTTAAGTTCCCTGAGAACTTGTTCAATTTTTTCCATTCTTTTCTTCATCTGCTCTTTTGTATGTCCACTTTCAGAGATTATTTCTTCAAGCTCACCAATCCTTTCTTCTGCCTCCTCAAATCTGTTATTGTATGATTCCAATGTTTTTTCAATGTCATTTATTGTACCTTTCATTCCCATAAGATCTGCTATTTTTCTATGTATGCTTTCAAAATCTTCTTTGTGCTCATCCAATGTCTTCTTAATATCCTTAATCTCTTTAGCCATCTCACTGAATTCATTAAGGTGATTTGTTTGAACATTTATGATTGGTTGTCTTAACTCCTTTATGTCATCTGGAGGCTTATCTTACTCCTTTAACTGGGCCATAGCTTCCCGTTTCTTGGTGTGGATTGTAATTTTTTCTTGGTGTCTCGGCATCTGACTTACTAGAGTATTTATTCCAGGTGCAGTTTTTCTCTTTAGTTTAGAACTTCCTGCCCTTTATCCCTTGCTGATTGTGCAGTAGGAGCCAAGGATGTAGTTGGTGCTATAAGCTGTGGAGGCTCAAGCTACCCTCATTGCCCCAGGGACCAATGAAGCTTCTCCCAAGGGTAAGGGTAGGGGTAGGGACAGAGTCACAGCTGAGTGAATAATCCAAGTCATGCAGGCCTAGACTGTTGTTGCCCAGAGAGACTGATGAGGTTTAATACCCTTTTCTCCCCTTCCTAGGGCAGGGATGGAGCTGCAGGTGTGGGCTGCAATCTCCGCAGTGCAGGTCCAAGATGACTGCAATTGCCCAGGTAGACTTCTGATTATTCAGTTTTATGAACCAAAGGTATCTGCAGTTACCTGGATAGGCTGGTGCAAAGCCTGCCAGCCTCCTCCTTGCCAGAAGTAGGGCTGAAACCTAGTCTAGGGCTACAGGCCAATCTGGGTTAAAGAAACTTCTTCCTACCATCACTGTGATTTTTGGTCAGCCCGGCTTCCTCTCAGGCTGGGGGTGGAGTCAAAATGGCAACCACCAGCCTCTTTCCAGCTTGGACAGATTCACACCCTAGCTATTCCCAAGGTTACACCCTGGCCAGCCAAGTCCACCAATTAGCAGCCAAAATCAGCAGCCAACTTTCTCCTCCTCTCCCATTCTTGGGAAATGGAGCTTCCAATTCCAGTCACAGAGCAGCTCCTGGGGTGGCTCAGGCCACCAGATTAGGACAATCATCATCCTCTGCAGGTTGGCTGGTAATTTCCCCAAGAGGCTGGCGCAGGTCCATGCAGCTTCCTCCCTCCCAGAAGGGGTTTGGTGTTTAGGCTAGAGCTGCATTATGACCTGAATGGAAAGAAGCTGGTCCCCATCAGCACTGTGATTTTCAGTCCACCTCACTTCCCCTCATGCAAGGCATGGAGTTAAGATGGCAGCTCCCAGCCTCTTTCTAACTTGGACAGGCTCAAACTTTAGCTGTTCTCAGGATTATACTTTAGCCCGCTGAATTTACTCCTCAGTAGCTGAAGTTGATGCCCAATCATCTCTTCCTCCCTCATTTTTGGCAAGTGGAGCTTTCAATTCCAGCCACAGAACAGTTCCCGAGGTGGCTTGTGCCTCCAGTGGAGGATGGGCACTGGCCTCCGGGGAATGGAGTGCTCTACTTACAAGTCTTCTCTGCAGATGAGAAGTCTCCTCCTTCCATTCCTTCAAGGATGTGGCAGGATGCTCTTCTGGTCTCTTGGAGCCCCCAGACAGGTGCTTCAGCCAGCTCCAGATAGCTCTGGGTGTTTACTAACTGCCTTATAGCAGGAGTTGACTCTAGGATCTCCTTACCCCACCACCATCTTCCTGGTTGTGTTCTGTGGAATTTCTTTTTTAAAAATAAGAACGACTAAACATCCTTGCCTGCAAGCACTCCCCAGAATTGCTGCATCAGCTCTCCATGTGTGTGGCACCACTCCTGGGTAGGCTGCACTTTTTTCACACTGGGTGGCTCTCCTTACAGGGTGCACTCCTTATGCATGGGGCTTCCTTATGTGGAGGAACCCCTGTGTGGCACAGCACTCTTTGCATGCATCAGCACTGCACATGGGCCAGTTCATCATACCATCAGTAGGCCCTGGGTTTGAACCCTGGACCTCCCATGTGGTAGGCAGATGCTCTATCTGTTGAGCCAAATTCCTCTCATTTCTTGCTGTGTTCCTTTTCTTTCCTCTCCTGTTAGCTGTTTTCTTTTGCCTCTAAACTCACCCCCTAAGATAGTGACATTTGTACCATCCTGTGAATTCATCTTTACCTTCTCAATTTGATAACCACTGAAGACAGTGGGATTGAGGCTATCCTTTAAATCCATCTTTTTCACCTCAACTTGAATTAACTAGTATCTGGCACATGTTCTGAGTGGCCACAGGGGATAGCCAAAGGACCCATCAATAAACAGGTCACCCTCTCAACAAATTCCCTGTTGACTCATCATCTTGTGAAACTAAATATCTATCCATTTACTCAGGAGTTTGTGACCAACTGGATTCTGCCATTACTTTCTTCTTCAAAGTGAAGATTTAGTGATATGAACATTGACTCTGGAGCCAGAAGACCTGGGTTTAGCTTCTAGTCCTTCTACTTCACCCTTTGGAAAGTTATTTGTTCATTTATTCATTCACCAAAATCTCAGTTAAATCAGCTTTAGTTTCTCTATTTCTTAGACTGGGATATTGATATTGTGTTGATAATGGTTATGGAAACCATCACTTAATTCTCAATTTAATTAGAAGACAAATGGCTCTGGGGTGCATTGAGACCTGGAGTTGCCTCTTCTGGCCCTGAGTAGGTGTAACCTTACCCTCAAAACAGAATTATTCCACCTGATGCTGCTAAACACTATGCTGGGCCTAGGCCTGAAAAGAACTTAATAGCTGCTTACAGGCTCTTCATAATCTTTAGAGAAAGGCATTTACCTAAACTGTGTTAGAATTTCTACTTAAGAGGTATTTGTGGTATATCAGGTGGCTGTATCCTACAGCACTGCTGCCATTTTAAAATTTATGAAGGGATGGTTTTGTGGAAAGAAACAGGAGTTATAAAACCTGCTTTGGACCAAAGGGAGTTATATTGGAAGGTACAAGGCAATCTTATGACAGAGCACTCAGCCAGGGGTGTCGATTTCTGTCTCCCTCAGGGCTGTTTGCTTTCCTCTGGGTCCACTTGGCTTTCTCACTGGGGCTACGTATCCACAATTCTTTGGAACTTCTCTGCATACCAGTTCATCTACTTTTGGTGCATTTGGCCAAATATGGCTAGTCCAGGACTCCCTGTATGTTCTCTCAGTTCAGGTATCAACAAAGACAGGTCAATCTGAATTCTACCTGCCTGGAAGAGGATGGGCTCAACTCCATCAATGGCTGGTGACCAACATATGTTCCAATCCACCTGGACCACTGAGTGGCAGATACCCATTTCTGTAGGGTCCAGCATGATGGTGAGTCATGCCTTCCAAAGAGACAATTCTCTATGCAAATGATGAGATAGAGATTTGGTCCTACCTCTCTAGAGGTTGAATTTTGGAGATTGTGACTTGGAAGAAGGATATAAAAGAGAAACTTTAAAATAATAAGAAATTTACTTGACTGTAATTATAAGATTAATTAGAAAGCTATCTGTATTGATGCTGTCTCAGATACCTTAGAGATGCTTCTTATTTAGAGAGCCCTGCAGACAAACAACCACACATATTTTCGGTACTTACATTAGTCACTGTGAAGCATCTCTGCCCTCTGAATGTCCCTTGTTTTGTAGTCCCTGTTTCATCTCTGTAGCCTTGTCTAATGCCCAGTCTTAGGTTTTCTGGCCCTCTGATAGATTCTATGTTCCCTTTGGCATGAAACCTTACTTTCCTCTGTCCTGTTGGCCACCCAAGGCTACTTGTACTTTTTATTTGAATTCTAAGTTTCTATATCCTACCCCTGTTTTTAAAGAGAATAATTCCACAATTTTGGGTGTCTAGCAACTTAGAACCAATATTAGCTTCTCTATGCCACAGGATGATTTTCCCTCTGACATCAGACCAATTTCATTTTTCTGGACCATATTCTCCACAACTTCTAAATAAGGACATGAAATTAGGTTGCACCTAAGAGTCAGTTTAACCCTAACTTTCTCAAATGAACTTTAACGTCTCTCTTCTAAATCCCTTTTTGCCTCTTTTATCTCCAAAAGTCTCATTACTTTTTTTTTTTTTTAAGATTTTTAATTTATTTCTCCCCGCCCCCGGCCCAGTTGTCTGCTCTCCGTGTCCATTCACTGTGTGTTCTTCTGTGTCTGCTTGCATTCTTATCAGTGGCACCAAGAATCTGTGTCCTTTTCAGGCCTAGGCCCAGCAAAGTGTTCAGCAGCGGTCAGGTGTGATAATTCTGTTTCGGGGGTAAGGTTACACCTACCCAGAGCCAGAAGAGGCAACTGCAGGTCTCAATGCACCCCAGAGCCATTTGCCTTCTAATTAAATTGAGAATTAAGTGATGGTTTCCATAAGTTTTAACAATAGGACCAGAGCTATTTTAGTAATTTGTATTTTAATATAATTAAGAGGATTAATTCTCTCCCCAGGCAACAGTGGGAGTCCACTAAACACCGAAATTCATTAACGGCCATTGTTTTTTCTTACAATTTTTATGTCAAAATATTTCCATTTCAGAATTTGGTTACACTATTAGCTATAAGGAAATATTAGAATAGGATGAGAAAAAAAAAAAACACTTAAGTGTGAGTCAACCAACATCATAACTAGTAAAATGGTGACTATGTTAAATGGAACCATTTGTATGCATTTTGATAAATGAATGATGAGAAGTGCCTCTATTTTCTTCTGTTAGAGTTTTCCAGCACCTGCTTCTCACATAAAATGCACCTGATCTTTTACACTGTATAAGGCAGAAAAAGGTAGAAGACACTTTTTTCCTCTGGAATGTCGCTGATCCACGGGAAAAGCACCAACACAATCAAAAGTCAAGGTCTGGTTGCTGTGCAGACGCTGTCTCTCTGCCTCCCTGCCTGGTCGTGATTGCATCTGCATATTGATGTTTTCTTGAAGTCTCAGCTCCATGCTGTCTCCTGACAAAGACAAGAGGCATATCTACTGCCAGGATTCTAAAGTGTGCACTGCACAGGGTACATTATATGCAAATGTTGGTGTATAGCAATTCACATGTTTTTGTGGGCTGAGTTTCTGTAGTTTCCGTAAGCTCCTTACATAAAAATTGTGAATATTTACCATAATATTAACACCCGCCAGGCACTGTGCTGAGGAATTTATGTACATTAATTCATTTCATCCTCACAATAATCCTACAGATAAGTATTATTATTATCCCATTTTAAGTAGAGGAAACTAACACACAAGCTTGCCAAAAGCACAAACTAAGCTTGTTTGTCTGGATTCAGGGTGGTAACGCGAGCACACCGCGAGCAGTCCGTTCACACCCCCAGCCTGATTTTAATTACTTGGATTGTGTGCTTCTTTTAAAGTGTCCCTGACATCAAATTCAGATATCAAAGCAGACTTGGATTTTGGGGCTGCTTAGGCTGGCCATTTGGAACTCAAAAAATCATATCACAGCTCTTCCTCTTTCTCACCATTTACACACACACGCACATGCACACTGACACACAAACATATATTCACAGACATATATGGGCAGTTGTGTAATCAAGTGTACTTTCATTAAGACAAGATCATCCATTACTTCTCGTGTTTATGCTTCCTGATTGACAAGCTTAAGTCCATACATAGAATTTCTGGTTTTATCTAGGAGCTAATAGGGAGTTTTAATACTTAAAATTCAACAATTTCATACAATGGCTAGGACCTTGACTCTCTTCTTTTTGGATAACTTACAGTATGTTCGTTCAAAGAATTGCTATCCTGATATTAAAAGCTGTTTTTTTTTTAATCCCCCCCAAGATGACCCCATCATCTGTCTGCTTGTTTCCACTCACTGTTTGAACTCCTTGTCTACTCACTGTGTCAGCTTGTCTTCTTTAGGAGCCACCGGGAACTGAACCCGGGACCTCCCAAGTGGGTGGCGGGTGCTCATTGTATCTGTTCATTTGTCTGCTTGTTGTGCCAATTCATTGTGTCAGCTTGTTGCATCAGCACATTGCGTCTGCTCGTCTTCTTTAGGAGGCACAAGGAACTGAACTCAGGACCCACCCATGTGGGAGATAGGCACCCAACTGCTTAAGCTATATCTGTTCCCTAAAAGCTGTTTTTTAAGACTATTAAAAAAAATGGTCATAATATATATACAGATGAGAAGAAAAAAGCAGGCCACAGAAATTATTTGTATAGTATGAGCTTAACATCAAATTGTTAAATTAAAAAAGAAAATAAATATACTTATGAAACCTTAAAGGCTGGAAAAAAAAATCACAAAATTGTTTTTTATATTGCTTTCACCTGCAATATAATGTAGCCTATTTCAGGATGCAAATATGTAAATGAAAGAATGGGAAATATCCCTTTCCATATAACTTTATTAAGTATGTGGTAATGCCGGGAGTGGAGCTCAACAATTGGCATTCATTAATTTACCTCATCTGCAAACAAACCTAGGGACTAGGTATTAGTTCTCTCCTTTTATAGCTGGCAAAACCTACACAGATATTAATCAATTAGTTCAACATCACCTAGGTGGCAACAGAGGTCTTCTTACTTCAAAGTTTAAATAAGGTTGACCCAACCATGTTCCTCCCACTAAGCCAAATTGAATGTGGGTGCCTTTAGTCCAATTTGAATGGAGACCTTATAGGCAGAGGGAATTCAGATGCCATCAATCAATAGAAGCGAGAAGAGGGAACAGGTGGTCGTGTGTGAGGCAGAGATTGAGCCACCACTAGAACCCTACAGACTTCAGAGAAAACACGACCTGCTTAGACCTTGTCTTTTGCATCTAGCTCCCAAAGCCATGAGATGATATATTTCTGTGTTTAAGCCAACCCTTACTGTGGTATTTACCATAGCAGCCCTGGCAAACTAAGACCATCACCCTCTCTTTTTCTCTTCATATTTTATTTTGCTTTCATAATATTCTGCTCTGGCAAAAAAAAAAATCTGCCTTTGCACTTGTGGACATAAATCAACTAGATAACTGAGGTTTAAAAAACAGGCTTTGAATCTTGCCAAGTCAATCAGTAAATGAGCCTCAAGGTATACTTTGGAATCCATTAGTTGGTAATTCTAACCAAAACAAAGCAAATACAAAATCCAAACAGATTGTTAAGAAGTTAATAAATAATTCCAGGTAGGCATATTCATATATCAAGGAGCCAATGAAAATAAAATATAAAACAAAATAAAATAAAGGCATAAAAATTCCAGCCCCAACAAAGGGCACAGATTTCAGGCTTAGGTATGTTTCTACCCTGTTTTTCTCACTCTGTTTCAGTAACATTGCTTCTCACCCCTTTGGACTTTACCTCTTATTCCCTGCCATGCACTTGGTCCTCTAACTGAAGGCAAAATTTAGTCTTCCCAGCTTTGTGCTCCTTTGTGACCCTTTGTGCTCCTTGGAGGTAGCTTTACATACCCTCTGGGATTTCCAGTTTGTGTTATTTTCAGTAACTACCCTGTGTGCTCTAGCATCTGGGGATCCCCAGAATTCCACAGACATCACCCCTCTCCATCAATGTGCACAGATTTTCCTGCAAAACACTGATCACACCACATCCACATTCTAATTTATAGGTTCACAATTCCCCCATGACATGAAATGGATAAAAGTGCTGAAAACATTCCAAATCTTAGGTACCTGGAGCAATGTGGACCGTTTTGGGGGCACTGTGAGATCATGGCATATTCAAATCTCTTGTTTGGATCCTATCACTCAGCCAAAACGTACCTGCATTCGTTCCCACTAAATGCCCATTGTAATTTCCTGACATTACAGAAAACTTAAGTTTTGCTAGATACATGGATAGCCCAAAAACCACAGAATATTTAGTCACAAATCAGCCATGACGACTGCATTAACTGCATTGTCTCTTACGAAATCCCTAAAACCACCTTACACAGAACACATTTTTAAAACATGGCCATGGCTTCTCTATGCCATCTCTGCTGGAAATCTAGCCCACAGCATTTTGACAGGTGGCATTGGAGGAGTTATTCCAAAGACAGGGATCATTTTGCATGGTCAACTCTGAGAAGGAAAATTTGAAAGTGCAGGAGCCACTTAGAGAAGCAGAATCTAATTGGGAGACCTGGCTTCATAACCATTCCCCAGGCTCAAGAACTTTGGCTTCATTCTCTTCCAACTGGCACCAGCTCATAGAACACAGGCCACTTACTAGCAAATAAAGAAACAGATTTACTCTTCCTCCCCCTGAGAGGAACAGCTGCACCTGAACAAACTTGCAAGGTTAGGTTCGTATGCACTTTATGAAAACCTTTCCCAACTCCCACTCCTAACAAAGGCTGAAGACAAATCTAACCCAGGTTTTCTGGCCTTTGGCCCAATGGCCCACGTGACAGCTCTTAGTCCACTTAGTCCACCAGCCTCATTATTTAGCTGCCTCAACAAGGCTTGCTTCAGGACAGGAAAGAGAAGTCCCAAAATCTCAGCATCTGACGCTAGTTCTTTTGCACCTGGGATCTCCTTGGGGGCCTCTTAATTGAAGTCTGACTAAGCCTGACCTTGACTTGGTTTATGAGGGTAATGAAATCACAGCCCCAGGTGGGACGACTGCAGGTGCACTTCTTCAGCCATTGGGAGCCCTGTTATTTCTGTAATTTGTCACATGCTGTCTCCTTCTCAAGGATGTTTTACAACCTAATGAATGCGTTTTCTTATTAAGACAAATCTTGTCCATGCCAATCCAATTAAATCTATAAAATTAGCCTGGAGATTTTAGAGCAGTGGCCTGCAATATAGCCGTTGTTTTTGTTTCTGTTTTTTTTTTCTTTCCTATTGTAAGTTGTTGAACCAGGACTGATTATGATTTGGAAAGCAAAGAAGTGGCGGAAAGAGTAACCCAGCTAGGGGTCAGAAGACCTAAGTTTTCCTCCAATTCTGTTACATGATCTTGAACCAGTTCCCTCTCTACAAAAAAAGGAATGGCTGGGACCTTGTAGTGTGGATGACACTTCTTCATTTACTGAATCACTGAACTGCATGCCAGACAGCCTCATGAAAACTTGGCAAAATGGATGCAACTATGTAGATTGTTCAAATAAAAATATCAGACTTCAGAGAAGACATGTGATTCACCCAAGGCCAAACAGTGACGATGGAGATATAAACCTAAATCCATCCATATACTTCCCAGTGTAGATAACCTGGACTCTTTAGAGACCACAAAACTTGTAGAAAAACAAGTATTGGAAGCAGGTGAAGTTCATACAGAGATCATTGATCTACAAATTTGGAAATCCTGAACCAGTTGTGTATCATCTCATTGCCAAGCACCATCACAGCTAATCTTTCCTCCTCACTCTGTTCTCAGAGAATTCAAGTTAATGTGCAGGGTGTTTTTTGAACTATTCTAAAACATAAACAGAAGAAAAACTGAATTCGAGCAAATTTGCTGTACTTTAAACTAAAGGGAGAAAAGAAATATAATTTGTTTCTCTGAACAGATGAATAAATGTTGGTCCAAAACCTGTGCCTCACAATGTAAGTGATGGTGTCCACCAGCTCTAGGTTTCACCAATGTTTGTGAAGCAATTTGTTCAATGAAAAACGTGATCATAAGTAAATTGAGAATTGGCAAATGAAGACTTGGTCTATATTCTCGGTGACGAGTAGAGCTTCCTAACTGGTTTCAAATAGCCTATTAAAATTCAATTTAATAGCTAATGAAATTATGGAAGTCTTGCTAATGTTGAAATCAGTTCGTTTTTTAGAGGTATAAAAATTGGATTTTCAGTAATTATTTGTTCAAGAACTTAATTCAAACAGTAAGTTTTCCTTGCTTGGAGAAAAAGGAATAGGACCTATCCTTGCACAGGAGCATTTGTCTGCTTATGTGAAAACAAACAAACAAACAAAAAAACACCACAGCAGCAGCAACAACAAATAGCAAAGATTCTCTATTTCTTATAACTTTATTAGGTGAAATGTACGTCAAAAAAAGTGCAGATCAATGATTTATAAAATCACTACCCAAGTTAAGAAATGGAACATTAGCAGCACTGCAGAAACCCCGCAAACACCCATACCCAATCAATTCTCCCTTTCATACTTCCAACGTTAATCACTCTATTGATGTAAAGTTATACTTGTTTGTACTTCTCTATAGTTTACCACCCAAAGCATGCGCCTGCCTGTTTTATGAACTTTATATAAGTGGGTTCATACAGTATTTATTCTTTTGTTTCTGACTTCTTTAATAAAGTTATACCTGTGATATTTCTCCAAGTTGTATGTAGTTCATGTTGATGCTGTGAATTGGGTTGGGTGTGTATGGATCATATTATAAATACACCACAATGTACCACTCTACTGTGGAAGAACATTGGTGTTATTTGTCAACTTGGGGTTTTACAAGTTGCATTGAGCCTTCTTGTACATGTCTCTTGTGTATCCTTGCATGTATTTATAATCTGGGTGTATGCCTGGGAGTAGAACTGCTGGGTCAAAGAATATGTCTGTCTTTAAATTTAATAGTTATTGCCAAAATGTTTTCCAAAGAAGTTGCACTACTTTACTTCCTACCAGCAGTTTATAAGAATTGGACTTTCTCCACATCCTTTCCATCCAATCTGTCTTTTGTGTGCTTATCACAAGCACACAAAATCTGTATGG
Source organism: Dasypus novemcinctus (assembly GCF_030445035.2). Lineage (NCBI taxonomy): Eukaryota > Metazoa > Chordata > Mammalia > Cingulata > Dasypodidae > Dasypus > Dasypus novemcinctus. The sequence goes on from NC_080675.1 coordinate 163,967,123, forward strand.
GGATATTCTGTGCTTTTAATATGCATTTTCCTAATAACACATGCATTAGCTATTTGGAGGTCTATGACACACCTGGAATTTTTTATATATGGTCTACATGAGGGATCAAGTTTCATTTCTTTCCACATGGATATCTGATTACTTCAGCCCCATTTATGGAAAAGACCATCCTTTCTCCTTGTTCTGAAGTATGACTTCTATCATGAGTCATTTGCTCATATTCATAGGGATGGATTTCTGGGATCTCTCGGTTTAGTTGTCTATCCCTCCATTCTTGCATTATCATATTTCTTAATTATCATATACTTATAATAATCCCTGCGATATGGTAAAGCAAGGTCTCCTGTTTTTCTTCATCAAGTGTGCCTTGGCAATAAAAGCAAAAGTCATTACATATCATAAAACAATTTCTTCTATTCTGCGACAAAGGTATTATTTTAATTAAGAAAAACACCAAACTACTGTGTAACTGAAAATAATAAGAAAAGAGTAATTATTTACTTTCAATTAAGGTGTTCTCCATATATTTGGGTATGGGTACCAGTGATTCAATAGCTACAGTTTCTGGTTTGTTTGCCAAAAAAGGCATGAAATTTGGTTTAATTTTTATTTCTTAAAAATCTATTCATTTCTACTCTTTGTAGTTATGCCAAATGACATATTATTGTTATATGAACAGAACAATCTAATAATATGCATAAACATGCTCCAGGAATTAGAAGGAATCTTACCATATTTATTTTCCTTCATGGCATAGGTCATTTAATTCAAGTTTTCAACACCAAAAGGTCAATTCAATTTATGTGATTATTTCTGGGAAAAATAACCAGAAATTTTATGAGCCAGAGTTTACCTGAGAATATTTGTAGGAAATCCAGCCTTACTAACTTTATTTGGAAAGATCCTGAAATGCTCAGAATTTAGCTTCTCTCTCTAGGTAAGGTAAAGAATGTAAGCAGGGATATTAAGGACTATTTTTAAAATGAGAAATGTTCAAAAATCATTTATTTTGTCTTTCCTATTAACTCATTAAAGAATTTTGATATGAACACAATGACAAAAAGGAACTTAGTGGGCCTGTAAGACCAAATAAATTTGAATAAATTGTTTTATTTTAGGAATTGAAGAAATTTTAAAAATAAGTAAAAATAGTTACATGGGGAATAAATGAAGGAATGAGAAGGACCAAGAATTGGGAGAAATTAGAGATCTATGAGGACTAGTATTCCCAATGAAGCTGAAGAATAGATGCCGTGAAAGAAATACCTGATCAAAATAGTTCGTTCAACAATGGGATGGTGGAAAGGACCTACCTTAAGAACCTGCTGGCATTATACTTAATAGTGCAAGACTGAAAGCTTTCCCACTGAGATCAGGAACAAGACAAGGATACCAACTGTCACCATTATTATTCAATATTGTTCTAGAAATTCTACCTAGAGCAATTAGGCTAGACAAAGAAATAACAGGCACCCAAATAGGAAAGGAAGAAGTAAAACTTTCATGATTCACTGCTGACACAATCACATATCTAGAAAAACCTGAAAAATCCACAAAAAACTACTAGAATTAGTAGACAAGCTTAGCAAAGTGGTGGGATACAAGACTAATATGCAAAAAACCAATACTACTGATGTGCATACTAAGGAGGAAATCAGAAAAAAAAATTCCATTTATAATAGGAATTAAAACAATAAAATATTTTGGAATAAATTTAAGCAAGGACATAAAGGACCTGTATTAAAAAAATTGCAAAACATTGCTAAAAGAAACTGAAGTCTTAAATAAATGGAAAGACACTCTGTGTCCATGGACTGGAAGACTAAATATCATTAAGATGTCAATTCTACCCAAACTAATTTACAGATTGAATGCAATCCCAATAGCCTTTATTTTTGTAGAAATCGAAAAGCCAATAATCAAATTTATTTGGAAGGTTAAGGGGCCTCAAGTAGCCAAAAATGTCTTTAAAAAGAAGAATAATGTTGGAGGACTATGACCTCCTGACTTTATTTAAAGCATATTACTGGAATTAGATGTGGCTCAAGCAGTTGAGTGCCTGCCTCCCACATGGGAGGTCCCAGGTTCAGTTCCTGTTGTCTACTAAAGAAGACAAAACAAAAACAAGGAGCATACAATGAGCAAAAGCAAAACAAGCAGGGAGCAGATGTGGCTCAAGCAGTTGAGTGCCTGCCTCCCACATGGGGGTCCCTGGGTTCAGTTCCTTATGCCTCCTAAAGAAAAAAATAAAATAAAATAGTACACTAATTGACTACAGTGATTAAAAACAGCATGGTACTGGCATAAAGATAGACAGATTGACCAATGGAATCAAATCAAGAACTCAGAAATTGACCCTCACATCTACATTCAAGTGTTTTTTGACAAGGCTGTGAAGCCCACCCAGCTGGGCCAGAACAGTATGTTCAAAGAATGGTGCTGGGAGAACTGGATAGCCATACCAAAAGAAAGCAGACCCCTATCATATACCTTATACAAAAACTAACTCAAAATGGATCAAGGACCTAAATACAAAAGCAACAACCATAAAACTCCTAGAAGAAAATGTAGGAAAACATCTTCAAGATTTTGTGGTAGGTGGTAGTTTCTTAAACTTTAGATCCAAGGCACAGCAACAAAAGAAAAAAATAGATAAATGGGACCTCCTCAAAATCAAATATTTTTACACCTCAAAGGATTTTGTCAAAAGGGTGAAAAGGCAGCCGACTCAATGGGAAAAAATATTTGGAAACCACATATCTGCTAAGGGTTTAATATCCATGATATATAAGGAGATCATACAACTCAATAATAAAGAGACAAGATACCTGATTAAAATCTGGGCAAAAGGCTTGGAAAGACAACTGTCCAAAGAAGAAATAGAAAAGGTAAAGGAACGCATGAAAAAAATGTTCAATATCACTAGTGATTAGGGAAATGCAAATCAAAACTACAATGAGATATCATTTCGTACCTATTAGACTGGCCACTATTAAAAAGTCAGAAATCTGTAAATATTGAAGAGGATGTGGAGAGATAGTAATGCTCATTCACTGTTGGTGGGAATGTAGAATTGTACAGACACTGTGGAGGGTTGTTTGGCAGTTCCTAAGGAAATTGAATACAGACTTGCCGTGGCACCTGGCAAAACCACTACTAGGTATATACCCAGAAGAACTGAGAGCAGAGACATGAACAGACATCTACACACCGATGTTCATAACATCATTATTCACAATAGCCAAAAGTTGGAAACAACCCAGGTGTCCATCAACTGATGAATGGATAAACAAACTGTGGACTATACACATGGTAGAATACTATGCAGTGATAAGAAATGAAGTTGTGAAACATGACAACATGGATGAACCTGGAGGGCATTATGTTGAGTGAAGCCAGACACAAAAGGAAAAATACTGTATGACTATCCTATTATGAACTAAATACATTTTGTGAAACATATGAAATATGAATATGGATAAAACTGCATATATAAGACCATTTTTCTTTGAAGTTGAACAGATGTAGGCTAATATTGCAAAATGTTAATATCGGACTTAAAAGAACATATTAAGTGGAGAAGACCAGACAGTACTGCATATTGTATAACTCCATTTATATAAAAAGTAAATATAAATCAATTTATAAAGATGAAATTAGACTAGTGGTTATGTAGGGCTGAGGAATGAATGCTAAGGGATGTGGAGTCATTCTTTTTGGAGTAATGAAATTGTTCTAAAATTTGAGATGATGAATGTACAACATTGTGATTATACTAAAAGTCATTGATTGCACTCTTGATTGATCATATGGCATGTGAATATATCTCAATAAAACTGCTTGACAAATAAAAAATTGGGCAAGAATAGTCAGAAATATCAGCTATGTACAGCAGGGGGAACAGAGAGTTCAGGAATTTTCTTGTTTGTCCACTTTTGATTATTGAAATAATGAAAAAGCTTTAATAATGATTGAAGTGATGAATGCACAACTACGTGATTATACCAAATACTGTTGGCTGTACACTTTGGATAAATTGTATGCTTTATTGATATGTATCAATAAAATTGATTTGTTAAAAAAAAAAGAACCTGCTGACATTAGGGAAAATTACAAGAGGCTCTACACTAGTAGTAACCAGGTCCCCTCATACATCAGCAATAAGACAATAGAAAAACATGCAACATCCTGAAATAAATGCATCTATTTCACCTATTTGCTAAATTCGATTTGCAAGTGTTAGAGTAAGAGATATATAAGTAGAAATGTTATCGAGGGAAACCAGCTGTTTGTCCAGTAAGGCCCTCCCAAGGCAGAAGTGCCTTGGTGGTGTCAGCTCTCTTTCAGTAATATTTATTAAGTATCCACCATATGCCAAACAGTGGGTTAGGCTGCTGCATTCAACACAATAGGTTGGCTGAAGGGAAGGCAACACAGAAATAAAGGTAGAGACACAAGAGGGGAGACAAACCTGGGACCAGGGGACTCACAGCTTCTGGAACTGAGAGCCTCAAATCCTAGTTTTCCCATCGCATTTACTGGGAAACTCCTAAGCTGCTGTTGCTATCTGAACTGCAACATCATTTACAATAACAGGGAACAACTGCAACATCTAACAACTGCAACATTTAACAGGTGTAACATTTACCATAACAAACAGGTAAGCCAGTTTCCCACAACATTTCCCCCTTTTTGTTTTTGCAAAGTCTACACAAATGACGTTTCACTGATTAACAAAGCTTCAATAACAAACAATTAGACTTCCAACTAGCAGAATAGACTTTCATTTTTCAAGGGCTTAAAATTTCCAACTGGCAAGGCTTTATAAGCCAGTACTCAATATTAATGCTAGCCACGTCTAATTTACAGGCTAAATTAATACACACTCTTACCCAGCTAAACAGCATTTAATAATTTGATAGACTAGCAGGGATCTTACAGCTTGTCTCAATTGTTTGCCTCTTTCAGGCCCTTAAAATACCATTGTCTGATGTTTCTCAGTAGGGTCACTGCCCCAGGTTTCTTCTATGCAGCCAGATTCATTGCCATCAGGCCAGGGCAGAAAGTCTTGAACTGCAAAAGCCCATTGCTGACATTTTCACACAGGTTTTGCACTTTTTGTATTCAAACAGGCTTATTTACTTTTACAAAACACATTAGCTCACTGAATGCTACTACAATACTTTTATAGCTGGTATATGCATACTAGTTCTGTCCCACATATCTCCATATTAACTATTTTAAGACAAATACACCTTAAATTTCAGTTAGCATTCCCACAAACCATTTACCTTTTTCAACATTCACTTAACTTTTACGTTTTTCCTTTTATCCTATGAAGCAATTTAAGCAAGAATTCTATTAACCAAGAAACTTATCTAAGTGCTTATTTAATTTTTTGGCCAATTGAGTAGAGCTCTTTTAGATCACATATCAAAATATAACAAAAACCATTACTACACACATTGAAAAATTACATCACACATTGACATTGAGCAAACACATTTCTGGGCACCCACCCTTTTTGGAGCACCTGCCCTTCTCTTTTTTTCTTTCTGGGCTCCCACCTTCTTGGGTCACCTGCCCTCCTCTTTTCTGGGCACCTGCCCTCTTGGGGCACATGCCCTCCTCTTTTCTGGGCACCTGCCCTCTTGGGGCACCTGCCCTTCTCTTTTCTGGGCACCTGCCCTCTTGGGGCACCTGCCCTTCTCTTTTCTGGGCTCCCACCCTCTTGAGGCACCTGCCTTTTTTTTTTTTACACACACTAACATTGAACAAACACCCTTTCTCACTAACATTGAACAACCATACAAATACTAAAGCAGTTTTAAATTTACTAATCTAAAATTTCTTTATTGCTTTAACATTTCTTTTCCAGTTCTCCTCCTCTCAATTTCTTTCTTACTCTCTTTCTCTCCCCAAGTCATACTTGCTTTATGATGCCATGCTTGAACAAGTTCTGTAGTTAACATACTTTGATGTCTTCGGAATAGACCCAGCCAGTCAGTTCCAGTGTCCATCTCTCCAGCTGCATGACTGGAGGTTCTGGGTCCCATAGGAACGTTTGTCGTCTCTTGGCATTCATGGTATGGCTTTATCTGATGAGCTGGTACCTACACAAGACTTTCTTTCATTTCTCAAAACAGCTCTGGAAGTCCTTTTCATAACATCCCACACAGAAACGCTCCCGAACTGCGGCATGCATGCCAGGTGGCCTGCAGCCTCCCTGCAGCTGCTGGTCTGGAAATATTGTCCCCACAGTCCCACAGCAGCTGTCACCGGCTAGGAAGGTGTAGATTCCACTCTCTTTCTCCTGGGGAAATACAAGAAACCCTCAAGGACTTTGAAGGCTTTCCAAACCACACAGGACTCTGCGCTTTTACACCAACTTTAGTTTCACTCCAGGCAATCCTTCTTTTTGTGTCCCTGGTCTGGCACCAGTTGCTGAGAGCCTTCTTTCTTTTGAGCCCCACGTTGGGCACCACTTGCTGCATTCAACTCCAAATAGGTTGGCTGAAGGGAAGGCAACACAGAAATAAAGGTAGAGACACAAGAGGGGAGACAAACCTGGGACCAGGGGACTCACAGCTTCTGGAACTGAGAACCTCAAATCCTAGTTTTCCCATCGCATTTACTGGGAAACTCCTAAGCAGCTGTTGCTATCTGAACTGCAACATCATTTACAATAACAGGGAACAACTGCAACATCTAACGACTGCAACATTTAACAGGTGTAACATTTACCATAACAAACAGGTAAGCCAGTTTCCCACAACATTAGGCAAAAGGGATCCAAGTGTATTTACCCTTGGGTGTGGCATTGGCAGTAGTTCTTATCCTGGTTTGCTGTTTTGGAGACTTGATATTTCCAGTCCCTTCCATGTCTTTGAGTAGGTTATACCAAATTAGCATTCAGTAATCAGAAGCCTAAGTGAGCACAGAAACTAAGCAAAAAGAAGTGGAAAGATTAAAGAGTTTTTCATCTGATCCTGGAGTCAGCAAACTATGGCCCGCAAGCTAAACCTAGCCTGTTGCCAGTGTTTTAAATCCAAAATGTAAAAAAAAACTATTGGCTTTCAAGAACAGTCACTTGACTTTGCCTCTTAGCCTGCAAGGCCCAAACTGTTTATCACCTGGGCTTTTACACAAAAATTTTGCCGACCGTCATCTAAGACACAGCAAAACCCAATGGACCATCCCTAATCCATATTCCTGGTTTCAGTCTCCTGAAATTGGACAAGATTGTTTAGTGGTACCAGCAGGTTCTGGGTCTGGTGCTTTCCTCTCCCAGAGCACAAGAAGCGAACTCATGTTCCATTTTGCCATGTAGCTGTTCTTCAGCTCTCACATGCTGTTATCAAAGAGTATCCTTTGGCAGTCTGAAGGTTTGAGGAGATTTCCAGGGCAGCTCGCTCTGATTTTTTTACCTAAGCAACATCCTGGTCTTTCAGAGGGCTTCTGCTGATACCTCCTCTTCATGGATTATGTGTACTCTAGTCTAACTCAGGGGTTAGCAAAATGTTTTCTGTAAAGAGTTCAGTAGTAAATATTTTAAGTTTGTGGACCTGATGGTCTCTGTTGAAACCACTCAACTAAGCCACTGCTGCACAAAAACGGCAAGAGAACATTTAGAAGTGAATGGCCAAAGATGTGTTCCAATAAAACGTTAGTTTCGAAAACAGGAGATGGACTGTATTTGGCCCGTGGGTGACAATTTGCCAGCCCCTGGTCTAATTTGACCTTTGATGCCCAAATCAAGTTTATACATATCTGTGCAGAACATTTGTTTTCTAGTGCATCTACTTTATAAGTGAGGGAAAATATACCATTTCTCTTATATCAGAAAAACTATGTGAACAACCCCATTGAGCAACTAATAGAATTTTGAGGAGAAATGTAATTGGCCAACTTGGCAGACATAAACCTCAAAACTGAATTGGAATTTTGAATTTTTCCAATGACTACAGTGGCCTTAAATTTTATCTCAGAGAGCTTTAGTGAGCTGGTGAATGTCACACCACAAACAGCTCTCAAGCAAAGAACTTCTTGCACCTGTATTTCCTCTTGGACCCTCAGCCCATCCATCTACAATGGGAGCCTTTGTTTGAGATGCTTCATATTTTCACTGAGGCTTTAGCTTATTGTCTTTGGGTACGGCTCGACCTGGCCTTTCCTAGGGCTTTCTACCTGGAAACCAGGGCTGGTCAGAACGCTCTCAGGCATTGTTCCTTTTGGGTATCAATTCAAAATGATGAAATAAATGGGTCATGAGACTGGAATGAGGTCAATAGAATCTTCTGAGGCACGCTCCCTTCTGATGGATGAGCTGAAGTGAAAGCCATTTCAGAGCCTACTTTCAGCAGAATAATGAATTCTGTGTTTCCCATCATTAAAATTGAAATTATAATAGATCGCATTCTGCCCCACTGTTCATGAGATTTAACTCTTCAGAGGTCATACTAGATACACCCTTTTAAATAATGCAGGCCAGACAACACTGGCTTAATAAAACTGGAATGTCACTTTGGTTTGGAATTGATTTTCTTTCTTGGGGGACCTCTTAGGCTTGCAAATCAAAACTGCCCTGTCTTTGCACGTTCTGAAGGAGGCTGTCTTTCCCAGGGTTCGCTTTAAAAATGCAGATTGATGGGAAAGGTTTGTGTTGGGTCAGTATCAAATGGCCTTCTCTTGGGGGCTTGAATTATTCATGAGCAACCATGTGTTTTGTGTTTCTTGCTCAACACTTGTGGAAGGTGGGGACAAGAGGAGAATGGAGCCAGCTGCAAACATAGACTGCTTTCTTGAGCAGGGTTAGCAATTAGAGGAAAGCAGGGTGGACAAGAGTGGGGGCTGAATCTAATTTTACAGGAATTTGAATCAATAAACCTTGAAACTGAACAACTGGCCAACAGCTGAGGATACCCAAATTTTACGTTATCTACGGTGCATTTGTGACAAGCTGTGCACTTTTTAAACAAAAGTAAGAAACCATAAAACCAACTGCCTATGTCCTGACAGTGAATGTCGCTATCTGGTGCTGCCTTCTAGAACAACTTTGAGACAGGCTGATAACCTGCCAGTGCACACGGGAACAAGTGTCACTGCGATATGGTTATAGACTCAAGAGAGCTGAGTTCCATTCCTGCCTCACCTTCCTCTTAGCCCTGTGATTCTGAGTACATCATCTGCCATTTATGAGCTGCAGTTTCTTCTTCAACAAAATGAAGCACTTTAGGCCTCATTTCATTTCTTTCTTTTTTTTTAGCTTTCATTTCTTTCCTTTTTTTTTTTTTAAGCCACAGAACAATTCCTTGCAAGCCATATATAGGCATACCTCGTTTTACTGTGCTTCGCTTTATTGCACTTCACAGATATTGTGTTTTTTACAAACTGAAGGTTTGTGGCAAACTCAAGTCAAGCAAGTCTATTGGTGCCACTTTCTAACAGTATGTGGCACTTCATTTCTCTGTGTCACATTTTAATTAAGGTGTTCACATCAGTCAGCCCCATTACTATTGTACACTTAATACTTGCAAAGCAGTATAAACATAAGTTTTCCCATGCGCTGGGAAACTGAAAATCCACGAATCATTTTATTGCAATATTTGCCTTATTGTAGTGGTCTGAAAATGAGCCCGCAATTATTTCCGAGGTATGCCTGCACACAGAATGGAGAAAAGTTATGCTGCTTGGACTTGAAGTGGGGGGAAATGATGGATGAAGGGGCAAGGTGTTATCATAACATGGTAGTTGGTCCCAGCTCTGGTTCTAGGTGCTTTCACTGGTCCCATCCTCAAAACACCAAGCCTGGGAAGTCAGGAAGAAGGCGAGCCAGCCCTTCCCTTAATTGCTCAGGTGGCACTCCACCTCACTGCTCCTTGTCCATCCTCTCAATGTTGACAATCTTTCAGTCTTACAGATTCCTCAGCTGGAACCCAGGGAGAGGTCTTAGCTTCAAAGAAGATCCAAATTGAACCACACTGGAAAGGCATTATCTCGAAGGAGGGAACCAAGAATGGTGAAACATAAACAGAAGCAAAGATTTTTGGATTAATGTTTGAGCTCTGAACCTGAGAGTTAAAATTAAAGTAAGTCTTACTTTGGAAGAAAAGACAGCCACCTCGACTTCCACCAACATCTGAGACCCTGAAGCAAAATTTTTCTAGCCCTTTTTTCCTTGGCAAACTAAATGTCTATAAGGAACCTGATGGTACTGTATGGCTAATGGTAACCTTTTTTTATTACAGAGGTATTTCTAGTCTCAAGGAGATAGCCTTCATCTTCTGGATCGCTATTTTGCACTCACTCCTGGACAATATACAGTATTACATATTTTTTTCTGACAAAAAGAAATTATGGCACCTTGCATCACAAGGCAAAATTCATCTAGAGAAGTGATTCAAGAAAAATATTCCAAGTAAACCCTGCTTTGGACTCAAAAAGTCTGTTACCTTAATGCCAAATGCTGAAAGATGACTTTGAATCCAAAAAAGAAATTTCTAAAGTTCAACTCATTTTTATTGCTGTTAATTACAGCTATGAAATCAGTGACTGCAAAAGTGTAAAATTCCTTTAGACAAGGGGAAGGAATAATGGTCAGTTCTCAAAAACACCACTGAATACACAAAATATGGTATGATTTTGCATGCAATTATGCAAAAGTTTGTTATTTTACAAAATTCAATTCTTTCCTGTTAAAGTCCAGTGTTGAGTAATCAAATGCAGACTGTACTTAATTTGTTACAGTGCAAATAGCAGAGGTTATGGAAAGTGTTATGGTTCTACCATCATTAATATTCCACTGGTGTTGGAATAGATTAGCAAGTGAAGAACACAGCAGGTTAGGATTATATAAATCTATTCAAACCCCACATAATGAATGTGAAGAAGAGTGATTTGAATGTCTAATATCAGTCACTCAGCAGAAGAGAAAAAATTCTCATGGCTCACTGGCAGGGATTTAAAAGAGCTGTTTACTTCCTACATTTGCACTCACTATTATAATCAGACCTACAGAAATAAATTGCTAATAATTAGCACACTAAAGGAATTAATTATTTTCTTGATAAAATTTCTAAATTTCCCACACAGTACCAAGAATCATATTTTATAGTCATTTCAAGCACAAGGATTCGAGGAGTCACCAACCACAGGGATTCAGGCACTTCCATTTGAAACCCGCCTTCTATTCCCTCCTTCCAGGGTCTCTACCCAGTTTGAATTCAATAGCCAGATGTGATTATTCTCACTTTCTAGTAGAGATGGCTAAATTGCATAGCCATTTATTTTACTCTCCTACCAATTGCTTTATATAGAGTTAATCAAAAGAGGGAGATAGACTGTCATGAAGGAGTGAAAGAGAAATTTCCCAATGCAAAGCGGAAAGTACAACAACTAACTGGACCCCTGCGTGGCATGGGTTGAGAATCAAACAATACATGGTAGGGAAAGAGAGAGGCAGAAAAGAGCAAAGTTAGTAATGAACTCTGGTGGAGAGGATTAAGGGTGAAAGCATCGAGGAACTTTAGGGAGGAAACCATAACCATTTAAAGAGCATCCTAAACCTTCTACTCTACAGAGGCAGATTACCTCCCCAGAGACATGATGGCACCATGATTGCAAGGAATCAAAAACAGGTTTAGCAGCAATTTTACCCAAGACTTTTGACAGAGTCAACGTCCCTTTGACAAGGGTCAAAGTCAAAGCTATGGCACTCCCCAGAATCTGAATACAAATGGCAAGGAAAAAATGGGGGCAATCAGAGGAGGTAAAGGTTTCTCTCAAAAATTACCATCACTCATTTTTAATGTTTCTAAACCTACCATCTTGGCATTATGAATGAAAATAAGAACTTGGCGCTATACGCATGGGACTATAGCAACAAGTAGAAAGCTCCTGGTATTTTGAAAAGAATAATGTAGAAAATTCATAAAAATGTAAAAGAGGAGGTGAAGGAAAGGGAGGAAAATTGTCCTGAGCTTCCTTTAAGTCCATTAGACTAAGAGTACAAACAGGGTTTGGGTTCTAACCCATACCTTACAGCTCTTGTTTCCTCCCATTAATCCACAGAGCTCATACCCAGTGCAGCATCGCTTTGGCCACGAGTGTTTCTAGGAGTCCCTAGGGGGTGTCTCCCACATGCTCTTGAGCATGATAGTCAGGCATCACTGTCACGGAAAATCCCACTGCCAGTTCCCTGGGAAGCCCTGACTCTATTATGTCATCCCTCAAACATGACCAGCTGTCATGTCTGCTATACTTGCCACACACTGACACAGCTATGAGCTTCAGCCACCAGCACAGGCTGCCACCATACCAGCCATCACTGCCATATCCCTCCAATTTCTGCAGAATTCCATTGGATGCAGCTGCCAATCCCCATCCAAATACCACCCCAGTGCATCAGAGCTCTATGGTGCCTATATCATTCAGGGTTCTCCAGAGAAACAGAACAAACAGGGCAGATGTGTGTATGGTAAGAGATTGATTATGAAGAATTGGCTCATGCAGTGCAATAGTGAGGAATGACATGTCCAAATTCTGTAGGGCAGGCCAGAGGCTGGAAATTCCAGGAAAGGTGATTTTGAAGTCCTGAGTCTGATTCCTTAAGGCTGGAAACTCAGGAAGTAATAGAGTGTTCACTTGAGGCAGAGTTCTTTCTGATCTCTGGAACGCTCAGTTCTTGCTGTTAAAACCTCTAACTGATTGGGTGAAGTTCACCTACATTATGGAGGGCAATCTCCTTTATGTGGTTTAAGTGTCAAGTGGTTGTAGTTGCTAAACACGTTTATGAAACACTCCTGTGCAACAACTAGGCCAGTGTTTGTCCAAACAGATGGACACCACGACCTAGCCAAGCCACTACATAAAATCAACCTCCACAGATTCCAGAAGAAAGTCTAGAAGAAAGTCCTTTTCACTCCTCTTTACACTTGGATACACAGTGTTGCTTTCCCCTGACTTATATGATTTTTGGTGTAATAGCATTGCCATTTTTACTTTAAACCATTTTCTCCTTATGTGTAAGAGTCCTTGGTGGCTAACCTGAAGTCTCAAGCATTATCTACCTTTCAGCATTGGCATCACTCTGCTCTTCTCCTCTTGTTGTAGGTTATGTTCTGACTGACTCCCTTTACCCTTGAAAGGAGTTATCTGGAAACTCCTCATATAAACAAGATGGACTTGCCTCATCAGCCCAGCAGATCTGTCGGGCCACACTGACCTTCACATGTAGAGATGATGTCAACCCAACCAGGGACCCTAGCAACAACTCCCCTTATCTATCTAGCATATTTATCTTTGAAGAAATAGTATGACATTATTCTTACTTAATCCTGTTTTCCAGTGCTCCATGACAAGAGCTTCAACCTCTGGATCATTCTTTCTTGGTGCTTCTAGAGACCTAGCCTCTGAGAATATTTCTGGCCACCTGAGAACCCAAAACCAAGGCAAGAAATCGACTGGTAATCTGGGACCTTTAAAATGCAGCTTATAGTCACTTCTTTGGCAATGCTCCCAGTGCTAAAGGATTTTTCTCTTTTGTTCTCTAGAGTGATAAAATGAAAATCCCTATCCAATCAGGCCAGGAGATAGCTAACAGCAAGATGGCTAACAGCAAGAATAGAAAAGCTCTGAGCTCTTAAGACAAATTGTAGTTGCCCTATCCAGAATGTATTGTGGTTTGTTCTTTGCTCTCTCTGCTCCCCACCAGCTGAGGGGTCACATCTCTCTTGCTCACCGTGGAACCACCAGCAGCAAGCCTAGGATCTGACATGTAGGAAGCACATAGTAAATATTTTTGAATGACTGGCTTTAACAATTTATGAAGTTTTTTAAACAAATCGACTTTATTGGTACATATTAATAAAGCAGAAATCCACCCAAAGCATACAATCAATGGTATTTGGTATAACCACATAGTTGTGCATTCATCACTCCAATCATTTTTAGAGCATTTTCATTATCCCAGTAATAATAATAAACAAAAAACAAACAAAATTCATCACCTCTCAATCTCTCTATGCTTCTCCTGCCATACATAGCTGCTATTCTGTTTCCTTCTCTCCAGTTTATTTGTATTTATGTCTTGTAAAAAAAAGTCTTATATATGCAATATCACCCATATTCATATTTCACATGAGGTTTCACTATGTTATACAGTCCCATGTTAAATTTTTTAGCTTTCATTCTAGTAATATACATGTCCTTAGACTTTCCCTTTCAACCACTGTCATACCAATATAATAGCTCTGCTAGTTACAAACAGCATGATGTGCTCTTACCAGTTCCATTCATTTCCAAAGATTTACAAACAACCTTTTAAACAATTCTGCACCAGCTCTCCAGTCTCTAACCTCATTCTATTTTCTGGTAAGCTATATTCTAAGTATTAATTCCAAGAGATTACTTAATATATTTAGTTCATAATAGCACAATCATACAGTATTTTTCCTTTTGTGTCTGGTTGCTTCCTCAACATAATGTCTTCCAGGTTCATCCTTGTTGTCATATGCTTCACAACTTCATTTCTTCTCACCACTGTATAATATTTCATTGGATGTATACACCACAATTTGTTCATCCATTCATCAGTTGATGGACAACTGGGTTATTTCCAACTTTTGGCTATTGTGAATAGTGGTGTTATGAACATCGGTATGCAGATGTCTGTTCATGTCTCTGCTCTCAGTTCTTCTGGGTATATACCTAGTAGTGGTAGTGCTGGGTCTCACAGCAAGTCCATATTAAACTTCCTTAGGAACTGCAGAACAGTCCTTCACAGTGACTATACCTTTCTACATTCCCACCAACTGTGAAAAGCATTCCTATCTCTCAACATCCTCTCCAACATTTACACTTTTCTGACTTTTTAACAGTGGCCAGTCAAATAGGTGCGAATGGTATCTCATTGCATTTTTATTTGCATTTTCCTAATCACACTGCTGATGAACATTTTTCCATGTGTTTTTTTGCCATTTATATTTCTTCTTTGGAAAACTATCTTATTCAAGTCTTTTACCCAATTTTTAATTGGACAGTTTGTCTCTTTATTGTTGAGTATCTGATCTCTTTATATATTATGGATATTAAACCTTAACAGATATGTGATTGCCAAATATTTTTTTTCCCATAGAGTCGGTTGCCTTTTCACCCTTTTGACAAAGTTCTTTGAGGTGCAAAAGTATTTAATTTTGAGGAGGCCCCCTTTATCGATTTTTTTCTTTTGCTGCTCATGCTTTGGGTGGAAGGTTTAAGAAACTATCACCTACCACAAGATCTTGAAGATGTTTTCCTACATTTTCTTCTAGGAGTTTTATGGTCGTTGCTTTTATATTTAAGTCCTTGATCCATTTTGAGTTAATTTTTGTATAAGGTATGAGATATTAGTCCTCTTTCTTTCTTTTGGATATGGCTATCCACTTCTCCCAGCACCATTCTTTGAATAGGTAACTGTTCTGGTCCAGCTGGGTGGACTTCACAGCCTTGTCAAAAATCACTAGATTATAGATGTGAGGATCTATTTCTGAGTTCTCAATTCAGTTCCACTGGTCAATGTGTCTGTCTTTATGCCATACCATGCTGGTTTTACCACTGTAGCTAAGTAATATGCTTTAAAGTCAGGAAGTAACAGTCTTCCAATTTTATTCTTTTTAAAGACATTTTTGGCTATTTGGGACCCCTTACTCTTTCAAATAAACTTGATTATTGGCTTTTAGATTTCTGCAAAAAGACCGTTGGTTTTTTTATTGGGATTGCATTGAATCTGTAAATCAGTTTGGATAGAATTGACATCTTAATAAGATTTAAGGTAAGTGGACTTGGCCCAGTGGTTAGGGCATCCGTCTACCACATGGGAGGTCCACGGTTCAAACCCCGGGCCTCCTTGACCAGTGTGGAGCTAGCCCATGCGCGGTGCTGATGTGCACAAGGAGTGCTGTGCCACACAGGGGTGTCCCTGTGTAGGGGAGCCCCACACGCAAGGAGTGCACCCTGTAAGGAGAGTCGCCCAGCATGAAGGAAAGTACAGCCAGTCCAGGAATGGCGCCACACACACACAGAGCTGACACAGCAAGATGTCGCAACAAAAAGAAACACAGATTCCCGTGCCGCTGACAACAACATAAGTGGACAAAGCAGAACACTCAGCAAATAGACATAGAGAACAGACAGCTGGGGCGGGTGGGGGGAAGGGAGAGAAATAAATACAATAAATAAATCTTAAAAAAAAAAAGATTTAGTTTTCCAATCCATGAACACACACTGTCCTTTTATTTATTTAAGTCTTTTTCAGTTTCTTTTAACAATGTTTTGCAGTTTTCTGAATACAGGGCCTTTATGTCTTTGGTTAAGTTTATTCAAAATATTTTATTGTTTTCATTGTTAGTATAAATGGAATTTTTTTTCTGATTTCCTCTTCAGATTACACATCAGTAGTGTATAGAAATGCTATTGATTTTTGCACATTAATCTTATATCCTGCCACTTTGTTAAACTCAACTATTAATTCTAGTAGCTCTGTTGTGGATTTTTCAGGATTTTCTAGATATAGGATCATATCATCAGCAAACAGTGAAAGTTTTACTTCTTCCTTTCCTATTTGGGTGTCTTTTCTTTCTATAGCTAGCCTAATTACTCTAACTAGAACTTCTAGCACAATATTGAATAATAACGGCGACAGTGGGAATCCTTGTCTTTTGTTCCTGATCCCAGTGGGAAATCTTTCAGTCTTTCAGCATTGAGTACAATCCTGCTTGTGGTTTTTCATACATTCACTTTACCATATTGAGAAAGCTTCCTTCTACTCCTATATTTTGAAGTGTTTTTATCAGGAAAAGGTGTTGTATTTTGTCAAATGTCTTTCTGCCTCAATCAAGAGGATCAGGGAAGCGGACTTGGCCCAGTGGATAGGGTATCAACCTACCACATGGGAGGTCTGCGCTTCAAACCCCGGGCCTCCTTGACCCATGTGGAGCTGGCCCATGCACAGTGCTGATGCGCGCAAAGGGTGCCGTGCCACACAGGGGTGTTCCCCATGTAGGGGAACCCCACACGCAAAGGAGTGAGCCCCATAAGGAGAGCTGCCCAGCACGAAAGAAAGTTCAGCCTGCCCAGGAGTGGCGCCACACACACACACACAGAGCTGACACAGCAAGATGACGCAAAAAAAAGAGACACAGATTCCCAGTTCCACTGACAACAACAGAAGCAGACAAAGAAGAACACACAGCAAATGGACACAGAGAACAGACGAGTGGGGTGAGGGGGGAAGGGGAAAGAAATAAAGAAAATAAATCTTTAAAAAAAAAAGAGGATCATGTGATTTTTCTTCCTCAATGTATCAATGTGGTTATTATAATAATTGATTTTCTAGTGCTGAACCTCCCTTGTATACCTGGGATAAAATCCACTTGATGGTGGTGTATAATTCTTTTTGTGCTTTTGGGTTTGGTTTGCAAATATTTTTTTGAGGATTTTTGCTTCTATGTTCTTTAGAGATGTTGGTCTGTAATTTTCTTTTTCTGTAATATCTTTTTCTGGTTTTGATATTAGGGTGATGTTGGCTTCATAGAATGAGTTTGGTAGTGTTCTTTCCTATTCAATTTTTTGGAAGTTCTTGAGCAAGGTCGATAATAGATTGTCTCTGAATACTTGGAAGAATTCACTTGTGAAGCCATCTGGTCCTGGACATGTCAATTTTGGGAAGTTTTTGATGACTATTTCAATTTCTTCACTTGTGATTGGTTTGTTGAAGTCTTCTATTTCTTTTAGGGTCTGTGTAGTTGGTTAGTGTGTTTCTAGGAATTTGTCCATCTCATCTACATTGCCTATTATTTTGGGATACAGTTGTTCATAGTATTCTCTTATGACCTCTCATTTCTGCAGGGTCAGTGGTGATGTCCCCCCTTTCATTTCTGATTTTATTTATTTGCATCTTCTTTCTTTCTATATGTTAGTCTAGCTAGGGGTTTGTCCATTTTTCTCAAAGAACCAACTTTTGATTTTGTTGATTCTCTCTATTGTTTTTTTTGTTCTCAATTTCATTTATTTCTGATCTGATCTTTACCTTTTCTTTCCTTTACCTGCTTTGGGATTAGTTTACTGTTCTTTTTCTAGTTCCACCAAGTGTGCAATTAGTTTTTCAATTTTAGCTCTTTCTTCTTTTTTAATGTAATCATTAAAGGTTATAAATTTCCCTCTCAGCACTACCTTTGTGGTGTCCCATAGCATTTGATATGTTGTGTTCTCATTTTCATTTGTCTCAAGATATTTGCTGAATTCTCTTGCAGTTTCTTCTTTGACCCACTGATAATTTGAGTGTGTTGTTTAATCTCCATATGTTTATGAATTTTCCCTTTTTCAGTCCATTATTGATTTCCAGCTTCCTTCCATTATGGGCAGAGGAAGTGTTTTGTATAAATTCAGTTTTTTTCAATTTATTGAGACTTGTCCTGTGACCCAGGTTATGGTCTATCTTGGAGAAGGATCCATGAAAACTTGAAAAGAAGGAAAATATATCCTGCCATTTTGGGGTACAATGCTCTATAGATGTCTTTAAGGTCTAACTCATTTATCATGTTATTCAAGCTCTCTGTTTCTTTATATACCCTCTGTCCTGATGTTCTATCCAATACTGAGAGTAGTGTATTGAAGTCTCCAACTATTACTATAGGAACATTTATTTCTCCCTTCAACTTTGCCAGTGTGTGCCTCATGTATCTTGGGACATTCAGGTTACACTAAATATATATATAAATATAAATATTTAGTATAGTTATTTCTTCTTGGTGAATTGCCCCTGTTACTAATATATAATGTCCTTCTTCATCCCTTATGCCAGTTTTGCATTTAAAATCTATTTTGTCCGATATTAGTATCACTACTCCAGCTCTTTTTAGTTAGTATTTGCATGGAATACCTTTTTCCAACCTTTCACTTTGAACCTGATTGTGTCCTTATGTCTGAGTTGAGTCTCTTGTGGACAGCATATAGATTGCTCATATTTTTTACACATTTTGTCAGTCTGTGTCTTTTGATTGGGGAGTTCAAGTCATTAGCATTCAATGTTATAACTGTAAAGGCATTACTTATTTCATCCATTTTGTCCTTTGGCTTTCTCTTGTCTGTTTCTATTGCCTGTCTTTTTACCCTTTAATTTACCCTTCCTAATAATCTTCATTTCTATACTCTTCTCCAATTCTCTAACCCTGATTTTTTCCTTTCAGGCTGCAGCACTCCCTTTATATCTCTTGTAATTCTGGTCTTTTGGTAGCATATATTATTGGTTTTTGTTTTTTGTGAAGACTTTGAACTTCCCCTCATTTTTTTAAATTTATTGAACTATATCACTTATACATAAACATAAATAAACAATAAATGTATAATAGTTGTGAACTTACAAAACATATATAACATCAAACAAACATATGTAACATCTCACCCTACCACCAATAACTTGCATTGTTTTTTAACCTTTTTAACTAATGATTAAAGAGCATTGTCAAAATATTACTACTAAACAAAGTATTTTTCCCCTAACCAATCCTATTATTATTTTTATATCATTTATATATGAACATACATAAACAATTAAATGTATAGTAAAAGTTGTGAACTTACAAAGCAAACATGCACAACACCACACAGGGGTCCCACACATCAACCCTCCACCAACACATTGCATTGTCATGAGACATTTGTTACAAATATGAAAGAAAACTGTCAAAATCTTACTACTAATCATAGTTCTTATCTTACATTTAGTGTGTTTTTCCCCCAACCCACCCTATTATTATTTTTAAGTGTATTTTTTAATGACAGAAGTTGTAAACTTATAAAACAATCATGCACATGTGCAGAATTCCCAAACAACACCCCTCCATCAACACACCACAATGTGGTGTGGCATTTGTTACAGATAAAATAATATCATCTGATTATTGCCATGTCCGTAGTGAACATTAGGCTCACATTTTCCATACTGCCTCAGTATCAACACAGTACATATTTTGCATAGATGCAAGAATATTATGTTATTACTACTAACCACAGCCCATAGGTCACTCCAGCTGTACTTTTCTCATGCTTCTCCACATTCCCAACACCCTGCAGTAGTGATACACATTTGTTCTAGCTCACAAAGGACACTCTTACATCTGTACCATCAACCACAATTCTCATCCACCTCTTGGTTTACTGTGCTATCCAGTTCCTAGATTATTCTCGAGCATCTGTCAATGGGCATTTATATAACTAGACTACCATTTTCAGTCACATTCCCATTTATAAACTAGCTGTTACTCACTGTGTGTTCCCATCCACTTACACATTTCCACAATTTTACAGTAAAGCTAATTAAAACTTTTACATACATTAAACATAAGTAGTCCACTCAGTCCTTCTCTTATCTCCTTTAAGAATCTACCACCTACCACTAAGTCTTGAAGATATTTGCCAATAATTTCTTCTAGAAGTTTTATGGCTTTTGCTTTTAGCTTTAGTTTTTTGATCCATTTTGAGTTAGTTTTTGGATAAGGTGTGAGATAGGGGTCCTCTTTCCTTCTTTCAGCTATGGATGTCCAATTCTTTCAGCACCATTTGTAGAATGGATTGTTCTGCCCAAGCTGTGTGATTTTGACAGGCTAGTCAAAAATCACTTGACCATGCATGTGAGGGTCTGTTTCTGAACCATCAGTTTGGTTCCATTGGTCTATTGTGTCTGTCTTTATGACATTACCATGTTGTTTTTACCACTATAGGTAGGTACTATGATTTAAAGTCTGGAGATGAGGGTTCACTTTCCTTTTTATTATGTTCCTGGCTATTCAGGACTCCTTACTCTTCCAAATAAATTTAATGACCATGTTTTCAATTTTTTCTTTAATGCTGGTGGAATTTTTATTGGGATTGCATTAAATCTGTTCATCAATCTAAGTAGAATTGACATCTTAATGACATCTAGTTTTCCAGTCCATGAGCACAGAATGTTCCTCCAGTTATCTAGGGCTTTTTTGACTTGTTTTAACATTGAGTTGCAGTTTTCTGAATACAAGTGCTTTTCATCATTGGTTAAGTTTATTTATGACTATTTGAGTTATATATGTCATATTTTATTTCACCACTCTTTTGACACTTCAGTTGCTTTTATTGATATAATCTTCATTACTAGACTCTCTTCTAGGCCCCTCTATCCTGTCTTTTCTTTTCAGGCTCTACCACACCCTTTAGTATTTCCTGAAGTTCTGGTCTCTTGCTTAGAAATTCTCTCAGTTTCTGTTTATCTGTGAATATTCTAATCTCACCCTCATTTTCGAAAGACAGTCTTGCTGGATATAAGATTCTTGGCTGGAAGATTTTCTCTTGTAGTATCTTAAATATATCAGACCACTGTCTTCTTGCCACCATTGTTTCTGGTGAGAAATCAGCACTTAATCTTATTAGATATCCCTTATATGTTATGCATGGCTTTTCTCTTGCTACTCTCAGAATTCTCTTTTTGTCTTTGGCATTTGACATTCTGATGAATATGTGTCTTGGAGTTGGTCTAGTAGGATTTTTTCGGATGGGAGTATGTTGTGCTTCTTGGACAGGGATATCTATGTCCTTCAATAGAGTTGGGAAATTTTCTACCATTATTTCTTCAAATATTCCTTCTGCCCCTTTTCCCTTCTCTTCTTCTGGGACACCAGTGACACATATGTTTGCATGTCTTTTACTGCCATTTAGTTCCCTGAGACCTTGTTCAATTTTTTCCATTTTTTTTTCTTCATCTGTTCTTTTGTGTGTTCACTTTCAGAGGTCATTTCTTCAAGCTCAACAATCCTTTCTTCTGCCTCCTCAAATCTGCTATTATATGATTCAAATGTTTTTTAAATTTCATTTGTACCTTTCGTTCCCACAAGATCTGCTATTTTTTATGTATGCTTTCAAATTCTTCTTTGTGCTCATCCAATGTCTTCTTAATATCCTTAATCTCTTTAGCCATCTCATTGAATTTAAGGAGTTTTGTTTGAACATCTATAATTAGTTGTCTTCAACTCCTTTATGTCATCTGGAGGCTTATCTTGTTCTTTTAACTGGGCTGTAGCTTCCTGTTTCTTGGTGTGGATTGTAATTTTTTGTTGGTGTCTTTGCATCTGGCTTACTAGAGTATTTATTCTGGGTACAGTTTTTCTCTTTAGTTTAGGGCTTCCTATCATTTCTCCCTTGCTGGTTGTGCAGTAGGAACCAAGCATGTAGTTGGTGCTGTAAGCTGTGGAGGCTCAAGCTGCCCTCATTGCACAAGGAACCAATGATGTTTCTTCCAACTTTCTCCTTTGCCAGGGATAGGGACAGAGTCACAGCTATGTGGAATAATCCATGTGCAGGCCTGGACTGTAGTTGCCCAGAGAGCCTGATGAAGCTTCACATCCCTTTCTCCACTGCCTGGGGTGGGGATGGAGCTGCAGGCGTAGGCAGCAATTTTTGCAGTGCGGGTCCAAGATGACCGCAGTTGCCCTGGTAGACTTGTTATTTTCAGTCTTTGCCAGCCAACATTCCCTGTAGTTACCTATATAGGCTGGTGCAGGGCTCCTCAGCCTCCCTCCTGCCAGAGGCAGGGCTGAAGCCTAGGCAGGCTGCAGGCTGATCTGTGTGAAAGAAACTGAGACACTGAGAGTTTCAGCCAGCCTGGCTTCCCCTTAGGCTGGGGGCAGAGTCACAATGGCGACCACTGGCCTCTTTCTGACCTGGGCTGGCTCTCACCCCAGCTATTCCCAAGGTTATCTCTTAGCCAGCCAAGTCCCCCAATCAGCAGCCGAAATTGGCAGCCAACTGTCTCCTCCTCCCGTTTCTGGGAAATGGAGCCTCAATTCCTGACACAGAGCAACTTCTGGGGCCACTTGTGCCGCCAGAGTAGAACAATCACTGGCCTCCGCGGCTTGGCTAGTATTTTCCCAGAGATACTGGCGCAGGTCCCCGCAGCTTCCTCCCTGCTGGGGATGGCATCGGGGCCTAGGCTAGACCTGCAATATGATCTGGATGGGAAGAAGCTGGTCCCCACCAACACTGGGATTTTTAGTCAGCCCCGCTTCCCCTCGTGCCAGGCATGGAGTTAAGATGGCGGCTCCCAGCCTCTTTCTGACCTGGACAGGCTCAAACCTTAGCTATTCTCAGGATTATACTGTAGCCCACTGAATTTCCTCATCATAGCTGAAATTGGTGCCCAATGGTCTCTTCCTCCCCCTCTTTGGGAAAGTGGAGCTTTCAATTCCAGCTGCAGAACATCTCCCAAGGTGGCTTGTGCCTCCAGTGGAGGATGGGCCCCGTCCTCCATGGTGTGGAGTGCTCTACTTACGAGTCTTCTCTGCAGACGGGCAGTCTCCATCTTCCACTCTCCCAAGGATGTTGCAGGATACTCTTCTGGCCTCCTGGAGCCCCCAAACAGGTGCTTCAGCTAACTCTAGAGACCTTTGGGTATTTGCTAACTGCCCGTAGCAGGAGCTGACTCTAGAGCTCCTTACTCTGCTGCCATCTTTCCCCCTCATTTTTTAAGGACAGCTTTGCAGGATACAGAATTCTTGGCTGGCAGTTTTTCTCTTTCTACACTTAAATACATCATACCAGTTTCTTCTCACCTCCATAATCTCTAGTGAAAGGTTAATGCTTAGTCTTGTTGAGGTTCCCTTGTATGTAATGCATTGTTTTTCTCTTGCTGCTTTCAGAATCCTCTCTTTTATCTCTGCCAAAGTAGGTCTATTCAGATATATTCTGTTTAGGTTATGGTGTTCTTCTTAGATATTGATATTTGTCTATCATAAGGGTAAGGGAGTTTTTGGTCACTCTTTCCTCAAATATTCTTTCTGCCCTTTTTCCATTCTCTTCCCCTTCTGGGATATAGATAATGCATATGTTTGTATGTTTCACATTGTCATTCAATTCCCTGGGGCCCAGTTTCATTTTTTTCCCCATTCTTTTGTCTTTCTGTTCTCCTGTCTTTCCAAGGTCAGATGTTTTGTCCTAGATTTCACTAAATTGTTCCTCTGCCATTTCAAATCTGCTGGTATATGCCACTAATGTGCCTTTAATCTCATCTATTGTGTCTTTCATTCTTACAGGCTCTCTAACTTTTCAGGTTTCAAATTGTTCTTTATGCTCACTTGGTATCTTTTTAATATTCTTTATCTCTTTATTCAAATTTATTCAAATTTTCCTTCATCTCATTGAATTGATTTAGGAGATTTGTGTGATTGTGATTGTCATTGATTAATTTTCTTAAATCCTGTGTCTTATCAGGATTTTTGATTTGTTCCTCTGACTGAGCCATTTCTTCCTGTTCCTTAGTATGGCTTATAATATTTTGCTGATGTCTAAGCATTCTAATATGTTGATGAATTTATCTTATGGGTAACTTCTCTCTCTTGCCTAGTGTTTTTTTTTTTTTATGTTTTTTGTTTTTCATGGCTGTCCTTTGATTTTTGGTTCAACTTATTCTAGGTCTTTAAAATTGCCCAGCCCAAGTTATCAAAATCATGCCAGGGATGCACTAATGAAGCACAGGTTTTCTCCCAGGAGTAAGAGTACAAAGAGAACCAAGAGCGGTTGTGGTCTATTCAGTTTCTAGACCAGGCAGCAGATGGCACTTGTCAGTGCAACTTTCCACAGAGGTGGTTCTTTAAATGTCCATTTTCTTGGGTTTGGTTCTGGCCGGAGCTGATATTCAAAGCAGCCTCTGCTGGCCAAGTTCACTGAAAAAAGCCACCTGACTCTCCCTCCCTTTTCTCTTGTAATAGCTGACAGCGAGGAAGATGTCTGTTCCCCTCTCAGTCAGCTGCAGTGAGCCAGGGGTTTTACCCCAGCTTAATATCTCCCAGGGGGGTAGGGGCAGAGGGGAGCCCTTCTCAACCACTGCAGCAGCTGGTAACTCAAGTTTGTTGTTTTGAATACTTTGTCTCTCTATCCCTCACCCTCCTGGGAGTTGTGAAGCACTATCGTGGTCTGCTGACCTCCAAAGCAGGTCCCTCCAACAGCTGTTGACACTTTCACCATTGTTTTTATGAGAGTTGAGCTTTGCTTGCTTAATCTGATGCCATCTTCCCACAACCCCCCTTTTGTTTTACCTCCAGCTTCTTCCTCCTGTCAGCAACTTGCACATAGTAGGTACTAAACAAATACTTGATAATGGAATTAGTTGATTTCTGCAAATATGCTACAAGTTAAGACAGAAAATCACCATACTCTTCTATTGAATTGGTGATACGAAGATATCCATATATCTTACATAGGTGGCTACAATGCCCTAATAGGATATACCTTCAGAACTTGTGAACAGAGAAATTAATTACTATTCTTTCTATATTTAATATGAAGTATGAAATGTAAAATGGATCTGTTGGTGTATAATCAGAAGGAGGAGGAATTCCCACCAGAAAGATGGTTGGGTTTTTTGTTTATTTTTTGTCATCGTTGTTGTTTTTGAGCATTTATTTATTTTTATTGTTTTTTTTCTTGAAGATCAGAAAGATGGTTGTTGACTATGTTCTATGAGGACTGTGATGTTTCCCAAATGTCTACCTATGAGGTCAAGATGTTATACTAATCTAACCATGGATTCCCTTTAGGGAAAAAAAAGTGACCCTGACCAAGAGGAAGCTATAAACTTCGTCAAGAAAGGCATACTCTTGGCAAATTAGCAGGCTGGCTATCCTACCAGACAGATATTCTGCCCACTATGCGAATCTGCCTCTGGAGTAAAATCACCTCTGAATAGCCTCTGCAGAGAATATAGGGCCATCTATTGAGGTACCATGTCACCATGCCACCCAAAAGCAGCAGTCTGTCCATCCACATATTACTGTGGTTGCAAAGCTGTTGCTTCTAAGTAGTAATCTTTCTGCTTTTCTTTTTCCCAAATGTTATGACCTCAGGCCATGTTCTATCTGAAGACTCATTGTCCACATTACAGAATAGCAATTACACTGAAAACTCTCCCCATTACAACCTAGATGTGTGACATTGCATTAAATCCTCTGAAACTCTCTTCCTTAGTTGGGTTAGGCAGATCCAATTCTAATTCTGTGGTTTCACCCAATATTGAGCTGAAAGTCTTATCCAAGCAGTCTTGCCCATGCCTCACCCATACCCTTTAAACCTGCCATTTCACTTGTTCTGGAACTGCCCAGATCAGCCTAAATCCAATCAAGAGCCCCACCCTGAATACTAGCAACAATGTCCCACATCTGTCTCACTCATTTGTCTTAAAAATATATTTTCACATTATTCTCTCTTAATCTGAATATGGTGGCTGAGTATGCTGCAGGCCAGAAATGACAGGGAATTGACATCCCTTGGGAAAAGCCCATGACCAATGACTCTCCAGAATTAGTATATGGTCAGTACTCTATTGTCTCTTAGCTGGGTTCATTGTGAACCTTGTATTCCACA
This sequence comes from Dasypus novemcinctus, assembly GCF_030445035.2. Classification (NCBI taxonomy): domain Eukaryota; kingdom Metazoa; phylum Chordata; class Mammalia; order Cingulata; family Dasypodidae; genus Dasypus; species Dasypus novemcinctus. The sequence continues at coordinate 163,993,541 of NC_080675.1, forward strand.
CATTTTCCAGAGCTTCCCCCTTGAAATCAAAGATCAATTGCCTACAGTGTCACATGGCTTTCTAGGACATCCTCTATTTTCTGCCTTCTCTCCCTCTTTGTCCTTAAATCCTCATTTGAGAGTCTGCTTCAAGGGGACTACAAAACTAGACATGCATCTATAGTAAACTGAATCAAAATAATTGTTTCAAGTATTTTTTAATTTTCTATTTTCCTTTAATCTCCTGAGAATACAAGGATGAACGATCAATATCTTGAGATGTACCTGCATGAATTGAATATTACTACATAGCTGTATTCCCTGCAAGGGAAATTACTCAACATGTCAGTGACCCTCTGTTTGCCTTGTGCACCCAGTAAAATGTTCCATATGTATTCACATCACAGCTTGCTGTGCAATTCCAAGAAGCCCTCAGAAGAACCATAGTCTGTGGTTAACAGAGCAAAGGCAGCCTTAGAGCCCCAAAGAAGACAGGGAGAAATACAAAGCAAAGAGAAACATCCTGAAATTAAAGATAATGCAAGAAAACATCCTTTAATTTTATAAATATAGTAATCTTGGATCCCTGAATCAAAATTTACTTATAAATTTATGTTTATATAATATATATATTTAATGAGTATATTCTAGATCTGTGCTGTCCAGTATAGTACCTCCCAATTTGGGGCACTTAAAAAGGTGGCTGGTCCAAATTGTGAGGAGCTGAAAGTATAATATACACATCAGATTTCAAAGACTTATAATGATATTAATATGATTAACTACCCCATTAACTATTTTTAAATTCATTATGTGATAATATTTTGGATACATTAGGTAAAATAAAATAGTAAGACTAATTTCTCCTGTTTCCATTTACTCTTTTAATGTCGCTACTCGAAAATTTATAACTATCTATGTGGCTTACATCATATTTCTTTTAGACTGCACTTGTCTAGATTTCCTGTCACAACAGACAAACTTTGAGTTCTCAATAGTTTAATAAAAGAATGGTCTATTTCTTGTTCATGGTATGGACCCAAAGTGACCCAGTGGGGGACTTGGCCCTTGGCTGTTGTAAAGGCTGTCATTTTAATCACATAGCACACAAAGTTCACTCTGTTGCTTTGGAAAGTGCAGAGAGTTGGGGATCTGACTCAGAAGGGGCACGTATCACTTCTACTTACAGCCCATGATTGGAACTTATTGCACAGCCCCACCCACAAAACAGGGCAGAGAAGTACCACCCTCCCGTGCACCAGAAGAAGAGGTAGAATGGATATGGGTGCACACCCGCAGTGTTTATCACCATATGTATAGCTTGAAAATGTCTAAATTTACAAAATCATTCCCTGCGGGCCAGAGCATGACAATATGAAGATGGCAAGATTTAATTTACTTGATACCTTGACAAGAACCATTTAAACACCCTTCCTGAGGGAAGATTTTTAAAACTGAAAGAGATGTATTATCAGGGGAGGAAGAGGACCAAAGGGTGAGGAACTGGGCCCAGAAATGGAATGCTGTAAATACAGAGGACAAATTTGTCTAGCTGCACATGTTTTCCTACCACTGTCCTTTGCTTTGATGGAGGTATGAGGCGAATGCAATACAAGATCAAATGTCACCTAATGAAGGTCAGACATCTGCTCAGACAGAGCACATACAGTTAACTCACTACTGTCCAAAATCTAAGAGGACAGATTTTGTTGGAACACTGGGAGTGACTCCACCTCTCAGGAACAAAGTCATATTTTTTAAAATTCCAGAATTCCAGCACATTGATTTATTATGCAAAGATTGCCAATCTCAGGTAGGCCTCACAAACTCATTCCCATTTAATGGGGTGAAAATACTAAATGGGAATCCGTTGTCCTAGGGAAATATGAAATCTAAACAATGAATGCCAGCTAATCTCAAAAACTAGTTCTTACATAAAGAAGCTTGAGGAACTGCCACCTTATGTATGAACAGTTTGGCGAAGGAGAGGATAATGCTGAAGTCTGCCTGACCTAGACCAGCTCTCCACTGGGTGCACATATATGATGCTGCCCATGACCTCACTCTCTTCTTGTTTGTTTGTTGTTGTGCTGGTGGTTGTTTGCTTTCCTGACTGAACCATCAGTTCCTACAGGCTTTCTCCAAACAGAGGAAGCATATGCAATATGATTTCAGATATCTGAATTACATTTACATCCATTCCATGCTGCCTCACTGAGACAATTTTCAGAAAACTTTGATCAAAATTTTAGATGTTCCCAAATCCTTCAACACATATTCATTCACACAATTCTGCATCTGACTTATGCTATGCAGATTTTTTCCAGTGTAACTCTCAGAAGTCTCTCCAATTCAGAAATTCTCAGAAACATCTCTCTGTAGTCCCCATGAAATAAAATGCTGTCCAATTTGAGTCAATGCAATGACTTTATTTTTGATGGCAAATTATAGCACATTGGATTAATGTTTTGATACTCAGACTAGAAAAAGAAAATTAAAAATTAGTCCCAATAATTCTCGACAATATGAAAAATGTAATCAGGCCAACAATCTGTGGTTTTTTAAAAAAAATGTAATAAAGATGGCTTTGCCTTTCAAGTTATTTCTTCAAATGCTAATTTATTTCCACTGAAAGGTACTGAGATTTTATCTACATAGAATAAACTAATCAAATGTGTGGTCAGAAAAATCTATCATATATAGATATCTAGTTGTATAAAAATTAAATGAAAGGACCAAACATAAAGAAGCAACTCTTCTTCTACTACTGAGATGTTCCAACATGATGCTGAGAACAGGGTCAGCATACCGCCCACTGTGCTGGCTCTGGATAGGTTATGGGGCCACAAGTACACTGAGCACTAGTCAACAACAGTCATGTTTATAGGTAAACCATATGGGTTGTTACACTGGTTGGTTCTAAAATTGCTTGCTAAACTCCCTAAAAAAGAAATACATCCTTGGCTAAAGTGCATCCATGCCTTTAAAATTCATGAAAGATTAGAGTAGAAGGGATCCTATGGGGTCAGCTAGTCTGACTCTCAGTCTTTTGGGCTAAGCACTGCCTTTTACAGGCTTTCCTACTTGAAAATGCAAAGGATACCAAGACTAGTAGCAAATCAAGACAACAATATTTTAATGTCATTCATTGCAGCCCTAGGACCAGAAAACCTTCTTAGATGCATGAAATTATCTGAGCACAGCAGATGTGATCCAGAAGGGAAAGAATGGCATTACCAGGAAAGGATCATAAAAAGGAGTGGGAGTAAGGGTCATAATTTTATTCCATATCTGTCCTAAGTTAAATATAATTTCAAATAAGTTTTAATTAAGCCCCTTAGGGGAGAAATTATGCATTTATACTTCCTTGTAGTCCCCAGAACTGTTTCCAGTGTGTTATAAAGATGGAAAGGATTCAATAAACATTTGTTCATTTAATAGTCAACATGTTTTAGAGTGCAAACTATGTCCAAGTCTGTAGCAGTTTAGTTTTTTAAACATGAATTCCAAAAATAGATATTGGATTATGTTTGTAAATTGGTCTGTTCCTCTAGGTACATTAGATTGTATTGATTCAGAGATTTCACTGTTACTTGATTTAATTATGATTAAGGCTTTGACTGCACCACATCAGTAGAGGGTACAGACTCACAAGGCAGAGGAGTTAGTTGAAATTTTTGAGCTGCAGCCATGGAGGAAAGTACACAAGAGAAGAACACAGAGGAACAGAGATGGCTTCATAGACATGGCAGAGGCCCAGGAAAGAGAGAGAGAGTGATAACCAGAGCAGCTAAGCCTGGAGAGAAACGAGCCCTGGGAGAAAGACAAGACTTATCCCCGTATACAGCTGATATTGGAAGAAGCTGGGACCATGGAGCCTTAAGAGGAAGAGAAAGCCTGAACTCTTGCTCCAACATGTGGCAACAGACTTTGATGAGGGAAGTAACTTACACTTTATGGCCTGGTAACTGTAAGCTTTCACCCCACATAAATACCCTTTATAAAACCCAACAGATTTCTGGTGCTTTACATCAGCACCCCTTTGGCTGACTAATATGGAATTTCGTACCATGAGTGGGATATTGCTTTTGCAATTACCAAAATGCTAGAAGTGTTTTATAAATGGGTAAGGGGTATTTTTTGGAGGAATTGTGAGATGTCTGATTGGAAAGGCCTAGAGTGCTTTGAAGAGACTTTTTATGATGCCTAAAAGTAAATGATGAAACTATTATTGGAAACTGGAGGAAAAGCAATCCATGTTTTAAAGTTGCAGAGAACTTAGCAAGATTGACTCCTGATGTTTTATGGAAGACAGAATTTAAAAATGGTGAGTCTGGGAATTTAGTGGAAGAACTTTCCAAAGTAAACTTGGAGAGAGTTTCCAGCAAGATGGCATTGGCCTAGGTGGGTACTCCCCAACTCTCTCACATAAAATGGCTGAAAAGGGGCAAAATCCTACCTGAGTGAGTTGTTTTGAAAACCCACAGAGCAAGAGGCTTCAGGGCATCAATCTGGAGGTAATTGGACAAAGAAATAAGGGGCCTGAGAGAAAACCATGAGTTTCTCCCCCCTGTGACTGGAAATGATGCCTATGTCCTGCCTTCAAGGCAAAAAGTCTCCGCAACCACCCTGATTCCCACCAGCCACTGAGTTGGAGGGCGCAGACTCTGGGAGGAAGAGGGTTCTGGTGAAGGGTGGAGAGGGGTTTCCTTTCTGTGGATTTGGTTACCTGGGCCCCCTCTGAAGTTCAGGGAGCATACCAGCTGGCACTGAGGTGGCCCCAGGAGGAGGGGAGAGGAGAATCTGCTCAGGCATCTGACACACCCAGCCAGTCAGGGAGAGAGGAACTTGGGCAGAAGAGAGTGGAGGCAGAACTAGGCTGGCACTGAAAACTATAAAAATTCCAACTCCCCTAAGGGAGGCAGGTGGCAGGAAGCCTCAATAAGCCTTCAAGGGCCTATTAAGGGTACCCTGGGAGGAGGAGGGGTCAGGAAGAGGGTTGAGAGTGGTTTCTTTGCAGGTAGTTCAGTCACCAAGGTTCGCTTTGAATCTTGGAAGGCACCTCAACCTGACCAGGAGATGGAGGGGTTGAGCCACTCACACAGGCTGTCATGCCCAGCTGCCCTGGGAGAGAAAGCAATTAGAATAGATAGGGGGCGGAGACAGACAGACAATCAGCAAGACTCTGGCCAACTGCAAAGATTCTAACCTGCCCTAGGGAAAGTGGGCAGATAGATTTCTGAAAGGCTAACTAACCCTAGGAGAAGGTTTAGCCCAGAGGAGGAATTCCCATCTTGAATATATGAAGTCCATGGTTCAATTTGTGGCCCTTCTTAGAGAAGTGATCCACTAGGTTATCAGGTATCCAGCAGATACTTTAGGACATGTCCTGTGTCTGTCTTTGCATGTTATTTAGGACAATTCCAAGTCCCAAAAATGCCCCTATATTACATATTTTTCCCTCTCCCTCCTTCAGCAACTCCAGTGGCCACTGTCTTCACATCAATGATATAATGTCTTTCATTGCTAAAATCACAATGAATCTATAGTAGAATACCAATGAGTCCACTCTAGTCCATATTTTTTTCCCCAATCATGAGGATCCTGGGATAGTGATGCCCACTCCACCTCTAATTGAGAGGGGGATTCAGTCCCATATGGCTGATGGATGGGACTCTCTTGCTTGCAGTTGTAGATTCTTTCAGTTCCTTGGTGTGGTGGTTGTCCATCCTCACTTCCTTGTTAGGTGTCCTATGTGAGTCCAATGAACCAGAGAGTAGGTGTTACAACTCTGCTGAGGCTCAGGGTCCAGCTGGCACATGGAAAGCCAGAGATTCAAGTCTCTTGGACATAAACCTACCAACTCCAGCACCAACTATAGGTTCAAATAAAGGGGACAGAAGAGGTTTGTGTAGAGAAGTCACTGGAAGCATATAACAGCAGTTTTGAATAGGCAGAGAAAGGAATCAGTGATGTGAAAGACAGTATAGCTGAAATCTAACGAATAGTAGAACATAAAGATAAAAAGATATGAAAAATCCAGCAGGGACTTAGGTCTGAATGACAACATATGCATCTTAGGCAACACAGAGGGAGAAGAGAAGGCAAAAGGAATAGATGGTGTGTTGGAGGTGTGTTTCCACTCCTAAGTATGTATATACCTAAGAAATTGAAAACACATGCTCACATAAAAGCTTGCACAAGGATGTTCACAGCAGCATTATTCATAACAGCCAAACAGTCGAAACAAACTAAATGTTCATCAATAAGTGGATAAACAAAATGTGATCTATCCTCACAATGGAATATGATTCAGCCACAAAATGGAGTGAAATTCTCATACATGCTACAACATAGATGCTCCTTAAAAGCATTATGCTAAGTGAAAGAAGCCAGTCATGAAGGACCACATAGTGTATGATTCCATTAATATGAAATGTCTTGAATTGGCAAATTCATAGAGAAAGAAACTATATTAGCAGTTATTAAAGGTGGGGGTGGGGCGAGGGAAGGGCAAGAGAACATAGGCAATGATTGTTAATAGATATATGGTTCCTTTTTGGTTGATAAAAGGAATCTGGAATTAGATATGGGAATTGATACACAACTTTGCAAATATGTTACAAACCAGCGAAGAGTACACTTTAAAAGAGTATACATATTATAATATTATGTGTTATTATATGTTTATTGTATGTTATAATGTGTAAATTGTATCTCAATTAATTATTATTTTAAAAGAACATTGAATCCAATTTATGATACAGCTGATGTGTATGAAATGAATAGAGAAATTTAAGTCATATCTAAGAATGTTGGCAGAATATTAAAGAAGCCTAATATGTATTTCATTACTATTTTACTGCTATTGAAATAATGCCAAATAAAGGAACTTTTAAATTACAGGGAATTAATTAAAATTTTTAAAAATTTAAAAAGCATTCACCATGGAAGTGCTGTGATAGAAATAACAACAGGCGACCATGAGCAATGGAAAAGATGAGGATACAAGCGATGTAGCAGGGGTATCTAGAGATACTCCCAGCAAAGTATTAGCATCAGGAAGTTTCCATTTTCCCAGAGTCTGAAGCAGAACCATGTCTTCAGCTGAGGACAATGTGGCTCCAGATTTCAGGAGAGAAGAGGAGAGCAAAGGACAGGGCTCAGCACCAACATGGAACTTACAGTAACAGTAAATCCAATTGAAACAGCTGAGTGGCCGCCAAGTCATTAATTCTGCCCTTTATTTCTCATCACAAATAAACTATGAAAGGAGAATCCTTTGGAGAGGGGCTCAAGAGTACACTCTTCTCAAGGACAGAACACTGGAGACAGAATTCTAATTAGGAAATCAGGAGCCATCGCTGTCTAATGATTGCTCAGGAGCCAAAAGGGAATGGGGGACACTCAAGCCCAAAAGCATCAGTGCCTTTACCCTATTTCTGAATGTGGTTCACCTCAATTTGAGAAGTCATGTTTGCTTTGACAAGTTGACACCCAGGGGAAAACCAATTTCTAGAAGAATCCTCTTTTATGCAGTGCCAAAGCAACTGGTTGTAAATTTTAAAAAAAACTTTTTTTTGTATCTGAATAAACCATTTGTTATAAAAATAATGTATTGATTAAAAGGTTCATTCATTCAACCTGTATTTTCAATGATCAAATAATTATTTGTTTATTCAACAACTATTTATTGTATGCCTACAAACACCAGGCTCGGTCTTTTAGTCCTTAATGATAATGAAGTAAACCAGTGAAATAAGATAGAGTCCTGTTCTCAAAGATCTTACCTCTGAGGGGAACACAGGTAATAAACAATTATACCCATACATACAGTCATAAGAACAAACCTATGTATATAAGAAAGGTAAGTCACAGAGTGAAGAGTGCACTAAAGAAAATAGAAGAAGGAATGGGATTGAAAGTGCAGAGGGAAGAGAGTTCTATTTTCGATAAATTAGGTCAGTGGAAGCCTTGTTAAGGCAGTGACATTTGGATGACATTTTACATGGAAAACAGCCAGGCAAAATCTGGAGGAAAAGTGTTCCGAGGGAGAAAGCAGAGGCCAATTTACATAGTGCCTCATAGGGCATGGGGAGAGGTGTGGATTTTATTTTAAGTGACATGTGCCGGGCCATGTGAATTACACAGTAATACTCTCTATGTGTTCCACTCTAGGTGGGGGGAGAGAGGGAGACAAGCACTAAACAAACAACCACAAAAATAAAAATAGAACTACAGATTGGAACATGCTACAGCAAGACTTTGGCTCATCACAGAGCTCATAACCAGAGAATCTCATTTAATTTGGGGGTTGTGGGGGGCTTCTCTGAGTCACCTTTAAGTAGAAATGTGAAGGGGACTTGTGTAAGTATAACCAGTTATACTAAATCTGTTATTCAAAATACATGTTAGCATTCATAGGATTTATTCGCTTTAATTTTTTTTAAAAATGGTGACCCTAATGAAGCCTCTGATGAAAAAGAATGATAAATTTTTAGTCAAACAGAATACATCCCATCAGACATGAAAATTTTATTATCTTTGTAATGACAGATTGATTCACTATACAGGACTTCATAATATTTGAAATGAGGAACACGACATTAAAGTTCATGAACCGATTACCATAATTACAGTTCATTTGATCTTGATTGCTTTTGTAGGGACTCCTGATTAAATCTAGCTGTTCTTATAATTCTTAAAGCTTGTTTCTTGCAATAGAAAGACTCTCTTGGGATAATAATTCAGTGTCTCCCTTTTCCTATCTTCCCATACCGTATTGTGATGATTGTTTTAATGATAAATATATATATTTATATAAATTTGTAAAAACCATATAGTCATATTAGTCCCTTACGGTATGCAAATAAGGTTCACTTACAGTAATCTGAGACTCAAAACAACTCCAGGAAAGCAAACATCATTAATTCTATTTTACAGATGAGGTCACTCAGGACCATCAAGGTGAGATAAACTGTCTTAAGTCACACAACCAGGGAATGGCAAAGTGCGGGCTGGAGCACAGGTCTTATTATTGTGGTATGCTCTCTTCTTCAAGTTGCGGGAAAGCTCGAGGAGGTGGAGGCCACTCAGAGTGCCCGCCCTGCGCTCTTCTTCACAACCGGCAAATGCCATATTAATTTCCTGTGGCTGCTGTAACGTATTGTCAGAAACAGGATGGCTTAGAACAACAGAAATTTATTCTCTCACCGTTCTGGCAGCTAAAAACCTGAAACCAATGTCTCTGCAGCACCATGCTTCCTCCAAAGATCCTAGCGAAGACTCCATCCTTGCCTCTCCTAGCTTTGGGTGGTTGTTGGCCATCTTTGGCCTTTCTTGGCTGATAGAGGCACCACTCTGATCGCCACCTTCATCATTTTATGGAGTTTTCTTGTGTGTCTCTCTGTGTCTTCCCCACTGGGCTCGAGACCCACTCTAATCCAGCATGAATACATCTCGACACAATTACATCTGCAAAGACCCTATTTCCAAGTCATGTCACATTCATAGGTACCAGGCACTAGGATTTCAACATATCTTTTTGGGGGACAAAATTCAACCTGCTACTACACGTGTGAGAATCACTTTGCATCTTGATCAAAGGAGAGGGGGGAAAAGATAATGAATTAGAAGGGCACAGGGCATATTCCTGCTTAAATGCAAACATTTTTTGATCCAAATCCCCTTGACAACTTCCTGTATTCTCATCCTACACCTTAGAACTGGGATCCTAAAAACCAAATAAAGAACAAATAAAGAAGCCAAATATGTTCCCTGAGGCACGGGAAGAGAATGTCTGGCAGGGGGAGTTTGTGCCTCCACAGACACTAAACCTTGAGGAAGATTCTGGAAACTTAGAGTCCCAGGGCTGAGTCAGCCAGGAGAGTTCAGAGAGGAAAGGAAGGGTGGGCTTTATTAGCACTCAGAAAGCCAAGGCCACCAGTGTGGCAATCTTGGGTGGTGGCTGCTCTTGTGGAAAGCCTGATCATGGAAAGTGGAAGGCAGGTGCCCAAGGAGGCTGTGAATGTAAGGAGGGGCCCAGAAAAGGTAATAGGGGGCACTAAATGTGCATTGGAGACGTGCTAAAAACACTGGGGTCTCAAAGGAGAGACCTAGGTCCCAGACAAGACCACAGGATGAAAGCCCAGGCCCAGGAAAAGTGCTGACCTGGTATGGAGAGCAGCGAGGGTAATGTAAGAGCTTGAAAATTCTCCCAAAGATACCAGGCCTATGCCTTCCATCAATGGAGATGGGAGAGAGGCGAGGGGGAGAGAGGAGGAGAATGACCAGATATGCCCATGTGTGTTTCTAAGCCCCATACTTCTCTTGGGGAGAGAGAGCATCATTCATATGCATTCAGTCCCAAGAGGATTGATTGGAAAAGTGAGGAGGGTCAGGTTTGTTAGGAGGAGGAGAGTATTCCGCAGACATATCTGTATGGAGACACAGGAACGGAAGTTTCTGGGACAAAAGGAAAGGAATGCTCAATCCTGCTCCCCTATCTTCTGTTCCAACAAACTGCCCAAGAGAGAAATGAAAACAGCCTCTCAGTGAAGAACATTCTTCCTTCCTTCAAAATACAACCAAAGGCCACCCACCTCTTCAGAGAGAACCATCTGGTGGGGATATGTGGAATAAAAGAGGGGCAGGTTGTTCAAGTCTTTACACAAATCCTTGGTGTAGATGGGGAAGAACCTGAAAGAAGGAAATCAAGATTTAATGGATAATTCATTTAAGTAGTCTACCCCCTGCCTTTCTGCTCTTTCCTTTTCTATTTTTTTGCACGTGTGTGTGTGTTCAGATTCATAGCCACTTTGGTTATACAGTTCTTCACATGCTTTGATTGTACTTTAGATTTTTAAAAGGCATAGGAAAGCATTTAAATAAGACATGGTGGGTGAGAAATGAAATAGTGAACGAGGTATTCAGAGCTTTAGACGGACCCTGAGGCCATCTGTGCTGCTGGGAGCCCAGGCTCCTGGACAATAGAGCAGTACTGTGGTCCACAAAGCACACCCATAGTCAGTGCCCCAAGTAGAATCATGTCAGAGTGAGCAGGAAGGTCTGGTCATACCTTCCGTAAGTATCCCTAAAGACAAGCGAAACTCAGAGCAAGAAGGCAGGGGAGATGAGAGCCCTTTCTGTGCCCTTGACTAACTGATCTTAATCATTCTGAATCAGAGGAATCAGCAAGTCCATCACTTGGAGATCTAATTATCTTTTCTTTACTCAGATCTCATAATGAACAATTCCAGGAGCTTATTAATTTTTCATTCCAGAATGAGCATGATGGCTACCCAGTATGAAGTTCTGCTGCTTTTGGAAAATTCCATTCATGCTTTGGATCTGGACAGTGAATGGATTATACAGTCTCCTGATTAAAGCACTGAATCTCACTGAACCTTACTGATCAGGGCTTCAGGTAAGGTCAGACTTGCACACACCTAAATATCTGTTCACTGCAGTATTGCCAACTCTGTACTGGCATCACCAGAAGCCATAGAATGTACCCTACAAAACCCTCCAGTCAGAACCTGGGAGCCCCCTGAATCTAATACGCCTAAATCTGTCCCACCACTGTATTTCCTTTGCTTGCCTTACTTCGGGATTTATCATCTCTCACTTGGACAACTACAATAGTCTTTAACTTTCTCTACCAGTCCATCATCTTAATCCAGTCATACCAAAATACTTGCAATTGCTTGGACGTACCACTAGCCCATTCCATGTTTTGCACCTTCTCTTCTCTTGTCTGGGAATGATCTCCTGCATTGTTCCACCTGGCTAACATCTACTTCTTCAACAGCCCCAGAGTCAACTCCTCTGACACATGTTCAAGTCCCAAGCCTCAGTCCTGTGAATGTGACCTTATTTGGAAAGGGGATCTTTAAAGGTGTTACTGGTTATGAGGCTAAACTACATCCGGGAAGGCTGTGATCCAACACGTCTAGTGCCCTTACGAAAGGGGGAGAAATGGAATCAGAGACACAGGGAGAAATTGGAATTGAAGCCCAAGGATTGCCAGGAAACCATCAGAAGCTAGCAGAAGGCAAAGAAGGATTCTCCCCAATCGATTTTTACTTCTAACCTCCAGAACTGTAAGACAATATATTTATATTGTATTAAGCCTTCCAGTGTTACTTTGTTACAGCAGTTAACAAACAGGAAACTAAGATACATGCCAGCTTCTTCTTGTGGAGCAATAGCAAGATCCTCAAGGTTTAGACCATGCCTTCTTTCATGGCTGGGAAGAAATTAATGAGCAGACTGCCATCATCTGTGATATCCAATAAAAGGTCTCCGTGAAGAATGAATTAGGTTTCTTTATTAATCCTGTGATTATGAGTGGTGTGTAATGAGCATTGATAATATTATAAAAATAATTGTAATCACTTCTTTATAAATTGGTTTTAACAGCTTCTTCACTTTTAAAGTTCCAGAGTTGCAATTTTGAGAATGTTCAATTAATTCTTTTTGCATCCTTACATACCACTCTCACTCATTATTTTGCAGTTATGCATCTGCATAGCTGGCAGCTCCTAGAAAACGGGGATGATCAAATCTTCTCAGATACACAGAACCTTTAAGTGTCTGCATTTAATGGAATTTCTTGGCATTTTCAATCTTAACCTGACAAAAGAATGGTGACATTTGTTAGAGGAAAGTTCTTGATCTTTGAAAAGAAATAACTAGTAAAATGTTCTTCGGCGTTTCCCTTTTTTTTCCATTTTAGAGTTTGCTTTCCATAAATGCACATGCAATGAATAATGGACGCCACAGGAGACGCTCCCCGATCCCTGAGAACAGGGCTGCACCAGAACCTTTAGAGACATCAGTTTCCAACTTCCTCCAGTTTTACATCCCATCAAGGTTTTTTTTAATATCATGTGATTATCTTTATTCTTTTAGTTAAATTTTTATTGTCTACTAATTGCTCTGAATTCTTATTTAAATATTCATTTGTATGTTTAGTTGCTTAATGTTTTTCTCCCTCAATAGAATATAAACTCCATGAAAGTCGAGAACTTCTGTCTTATTATGAGATCCTCAGCACCTGCAACACAGTAGGTACTAAATACCTGTGTACCTCGTGGATGGATGTGTGAATATGTATCTAGAATCTCAATAACCGAGATTCTTACACATTTTCCCCCTCCCCTAGTGCTTTCATCTTTACTCACACTACACTAAGGTAAAATTGATTTGCTTCTAAAATACATGTTTGAGAGGGCTCACAAATTAGCTGTTTCCTGATCATGATTGATGGACTAGCATTTTCACTTTTTCACCTTTCATTTCTATTGTGTCCCTTCTCATTTTCATGCAGACTGCCCCGCTGTTAAGTGCTTCTGCAGTGGGTACTGTAGTAGCCCCCATATGACTACAGAGGGTCTTAATTTCACTAGTCTCGACCCAGCAGGAGCACATCCATTCTCTACAGTAAAGATTCCAATTTTTTTCAGTCAGATTTCATGTGCTCTAGACAAACCATGTAGTTTATTAAATCTTTCTGATCCCTGCTAACAGCATTTGATAAACTATCAAAGGGCCACAGCCAGTGTCACCTATATTACAATAAGCCCTTGATAGCAGCCACGAATGCATTGTGTGATAGGAAGTGTTGTCAAAAGATTGAAAATAAAAAAGGCAGTCAGGCAGGAATCAGCTCTATTGTCTTCATTTCACACATACACCACTGACATGGCTGCAATGAAATGAGGTAATGCCCTTGCTAACGAAATTATAAGTTTTTTCAAATAACAAATCTTTAATTAGTTTATCCTGTGGCTTTCGTGCAACTAAATAGAGGAAGGGAGGAACAAATAGCAATGATTGCAAAGGAGGCTTCTTGTTTGAAAAAGCTTACCCTTTAAGAAGGCAAACATCAGAAGCGTGCGGAGAAGGTTTCCTAGTTCTTTTCTTTTAAAATAGTTGGAACAAGCACAACAGTCTGAAAACTGTTGTCAGGTCCTTTCTTTTTTATGTCTTTACTGCTAAAGGAAAAGCATGAAGTTGTTACAGGTTGTCAATGAAAACATCATATATGTCTCCTGCACAATGTTATATCAGCTGATTACATGGTGTGTTCCTCTGAAAAAAGCAAGCCCCGCTTAGGACGGGAAGAGCTGCATAAAAATAGCCCCATTGGCTCCCAAGGGGGCTACTGATGATATGTCAGAGCCAAGATGAAGCCAGATCAAGGTCAGAAAAACACTGCCACAAGCAGACTATGCACCTCTTGCTGGGCCAAAAAATTTTTAAAAATAAATTTCAAAGGCCCACACTGGTGTATCTATCAGATTTCCAGGAACTGGTGTCCTTTCACACATTTGGGTATGCAGGAGGTGCCCTGGGAAAAAAATGACAGCATATATAAGATGCATCTCAAATGCAGTTCTCAGAACTCAATTCAATGAGAGAAGGAATGAATGGGAGAAGGGAAGGTCAAGGGAGAGAATATTTCTGTCCAGTCACAGGTGGGCAGGGGCACAGCCAAGTGTATACATTTCTGCACTGATAAGTGAAATGTGTGATTTCTTTGATATAGTACTAAAAGAAAAATCAGTTGTTGAAAAATATATTTATTCCAGTTGCATTAATACTGGAATGTTTGAATATGGTGTATCTGATCATTGCATTTTAAGTATCTATTGACTACGACTATTGCATACCTGGTTAAATCAGAGGACATTGCATGCAGATAGAGCAGGAGTAGAGGTATAGGAACCTTCCATTTGTTACATGCCCTACTTTTACCAATGCCTGAATTCCATGCCTGCTGAGATTACCCTTCTAATAGGAGAGATCCTATGAAATCTGAATGCAGCATTACTTTGCTTTATAACTGTATTGCCTATTAACAAAAAGAAGTCTCTGGACCATAATTAATAGCCATTCTTACAGATCTTTTAAGTGCCTGCAATTCCCAAGGAGCTTGCTTTCCATTAACATTTCCAGAAATAGCTTACTTTACATTATTAAAGTGCTGCAAGTGATACTTTTGAAATTATTCCTAAGCTAATTATTAAAAAATGATTACTCGAAAAGCTTTTCCCACTTTAAATTGTACCTTTAAGTGCATTGCAGTAAATATGAAGATAGTCCAGTGGAAGAATCCCTGCTTGTGATATAGCCAATTTCCATTAAATCATTCTCTAGCATATTCTAAAATGTGTTTTCATTACAAGTTATGGTGCTAAATACCAAGGCAAAGAATATGCAAATCAGCCATATTAACTATGCCTGTTAAGATGAGCCAAACTAACCTAATGAAGGGGATATAGCCACTATAAAGCAATGTTTTGCTTTTTTTAAGGTTAATTAGATTTCCTAATTATCCCAGACTGAGAGTGTATTATTCTCTTGGAAAAGCAAGTATAATTAATTTAGAGAGACTTCCCCCACAAGCAAAAACTAGTAAATAGAAAAATTCCAATCCAAAGTGGTAGACTTTTATTGAAATCCAAAGTCTTGACACTTATGTAAATAAGAGCAAACAAAACAAAAACACTACTTTAGCTGTTAAATGTGGCCATCTTAAAATTAAGAGTTTGTAAGATGTACTGAAGAGCTAACGTCATATATCCATAATTTCTAATCTGTTTAACTTAGACATCTGAAGAAGATGAAAAGAAAATACTTCCTAGGGAAGATAAAAATATTAGATATTTGTTGCTTTGGGCTGTCCAGCAACCAACCCTCTTTCTTTTAGTTACAGTATGCCAGTTTTCCATGTAAGGAATTATCTATTGCACCTGCATCTTAGCACAGCCTCTTTGTGTGCCCAGTTCTACTTCTGTTATTTCTTTACAGATAATGTTCCCAGGAGAACTCCCTAATAAACCAACCACACCCAAATCTCAACTCAGAATCTCCTTTCCAGAGAAGTTAATATATTGGATTGGTTCAGGCATGATCCTAGGAAGCAGAATCGAAAATGGGATTTGGGAGCTGTATCACTTGCCAGTTGGTTGGCAATGAGGATCTCCTCAGGGCAACTGATAGCCATGGTATTTTATGATAGTATAATTGCTAAAACTTTCACTGGCAGTGAATTAGGGTAGATTATAAGTAGAAGGAAATGTACTGATGAGTGCAATATCTCTGAAGATTTGGAGAAGGTGGAATTTCAAACCTTACAAGTCTGCTAAGTTAGGTCAGGACCCAGGTTGTGAAGGAGTGAGCTCCTGAAATTTGAGCCTACCTCTTAAAGACCAGGGCACCATGCTTAAAGATGGCATTGGAAAATGGCTTGACTGGTTGTTTAGGAGCCATGGGATAAGGAGATCTGTGGCAGACATGTGGATAGACCTATAGGATTGGGTACAAAGTGAGAAGGTCTTTGTATTGTATGTTAATGTGCAACAGAGATGATCCATCGTGGAAGGGGCACTAAACAACTAAGCAGACAAAATGACTTGGCCAGTTGATGTCAGCTAGCCTCAGCCGTCAGCCATGACTTCACAAAGAGAACAGCCAAAGTGGCAGGGATGAAGCTATGCACAGGCCCAACAGCATAGTCCATGTTTTCGTTTCATGGGCTTCTCAAGCAAATTCAATGAAATAGATTAGGTTAAACAATGGAAATTTATTTATTCACAGTTTTGAGACTGAGAGACAGTATAAATCAAGGGGTCATCAAGATGATGCCTTCTTCCTGAAGACCTGTATTCTGAGACTGGCTGCTGGTGATCATTGATCCTGGGCTGCTCTGTCACATGGCAATGCACATGGTGGCCTCTCTTGGCCTCTCTGTTCTCTGTTCTCCACTGATGTGGCTTTTTCTCCATATGTGTAAATTTCATTCCACTTATGAAAGATTCCATTAATAGGATTAAGACCCCTTCTAATTGAGGTGGGTCACACCTTAACTGAAATAGCCTCATCTAAAGATCTTACTTACAAAGGTTCACAGCTACAGGGATGGATTAGGTTTAAGAACATGTTTTTTCAAGTACATACAGCTTCAAACCACAAAAGGCACCAATTCACTAAGGCAATTCTATTAATAACTACTAATGCTGCTGAATTTTTAACCTGCTGGCAACAGAGAGCAATGCTGAGCTTCTAATAGGGCACCATCACTCAATGAGACTCACTAGCACCTTAATGGCAAGATGGTTACATTGGACCCCTTTCACCCTGGAAGAACTGGCAATGATTGTTAACTGAGATTGACACATTTTCTGTGCATGGCTTACTTGACTGCAGGGTCTCAGCAGAGTCTATATGTAAGAATTTATAAAGTATTTGATCTACTGACACAGGACCCTCCTCAACATAACATTAGAAAAGGGACTCCACTTTTCAGCAAAATAAGCAAGACAGTTGACAAATAATTGTGGGAGCTACATATCCTTTCATGTACCACACCATCTAGAAAGTTCTGGCATGATAAAGCCATAGAACAGCCATTTGAAGGCACAGCTGATGTGCTGGCTGAAAGATTATACCTCAAAGATAGAAAATGGCTCACCAGGAACTGGTATGCACCAAAATTAATTGTATGACTTGTGTCCCATTAGTTAGAATACATAAGTCTGGGAAGTAGAAGTAGAAGTGACTTGCTTTCTAGCATTCCCAGTCAACCCCTTGTGGCGTTTTCCCCTCCCATCCACATAAATATAGTTTCTTGGGTCTGGAGGGCTTGGTTACCAGAAAGAGGATACTTCTACCAATGGATCTAATAAGAATCCCATTAAGTCCTAAGCACTGGATTCTGCCCTAATCATTTCACTTTCCATGAACCAAGAGACTATATGGCAAAGAAAGTGTCACCATGCTGGAGAGAATAATTGACGCTGATCATCAAGAGGATGTAGGGTTATCATTACAAAATGAGAGTAGGAGAAATATGCCAGCACCTAGGCAATTCACTGGAGCTTTGGAATACTCCCCTGCCCAATTCTGACAATAAATGAATGTGTAATAAGGAATTTAGCTGGCCTTTGTTCCTAGTTCCTGAGAAGTAACCTCCAAACACTTGTGATCAGGGTGTCTTTTCTATTTACGGTGAGTCTCTATCACATCAGATATTTTATACAAACAGGTGACTCATGGTGGGCCCCTGTATAGTTTACAGGATGACTCAAGATGGGGGTTGGCCCTATCAGAAAGACCAACCAGGTGATTAAAGTGTTCAGCTTTGAGTTATGCTACATCAGCCTGACCTGGGTCAAAGAAGAGGTGCTAGAGATTGAGTTCAGTCATTCAACTAAAGGGCCAATGAGCCAATCAATCATATCTACATAATGAAGCCTCGATAAAACTTCTGGATACTGCCACCTGGGTGAGCAGGTCTGGTTGCCAATATCATCAAGTGATGTGCCAGGAGAGTAACACATGCCTGAGGGCAATGGAGCTTCCCAGTTGGGACCATCTCAGATACTATCCTAAACATATCTTCTTTTAGCTGTTCTGATTTATACACATATAATGCTTTCCTGAGTTCTGTGAGTCTTCCTGGAAAATTATCAAACTTGAAGGGATAGTGGAAAGCCCCAAATTGTAGCCAGTTGATCAGAAATAAGAGTGGTCCTGGGAGCCATCTAACCTGTGATTGGTGTCTAAAGTGAGGCCAGTCTCATTAAAGGACTGTATCCTTAACCTGTGCAGTTTGGTCTAACTCTGGCTAGTTTGTGTCAGAAGTCATTGCAGTGATCAAGAGAGCAGTCATGGCCTGAGAAGGACTAGTGACTATGGAGTCCAACCCCTCAGGGATAAGACTTTGGGTCATCTTATCAGGTAAGCCACATCAGAAGAGGTATGAGCAGCGGATAAGAGGAATCCACAATGGCTCATGCAGGAGGGAGTTGAGGACATCAGTTGCAGCACCAAAACAACTGCAGTAGTGGGGGATGAAGTTTGTCCCACCAACCCACGAAAAGAAACAAGCCAGAATCCTGGAGAAACAGTCATTACCAGATGGGCTGAACAGACTATATATATTAAATGCATCCAAGCAGGGCAGGGGAAAGACAGAAATGGATTCTAGGGTACAGCTGTAAAATCCTCCAGTTAAGACTGAACAACTCCTTCCTCCTGTTGCTGAAGTAGATTTCCTGCTCATCATTCATAAACATATTCTCCAGGAATTGCTCTCAGCTAAAGAGAGCTTATTCATCCAAGGTTATACCTCTTCTTGAGGGTAGCCTACACCCACCAACTGGTCAATGCAGGGGTACAAAGACCTCACTTTCTTGTCTTGATTCTGGAAATCTGTGAAGGATCATTCCAGCTTCAGAGATGCCCTTGATCAGTTACAGAACTGTGCAAAGCAAAGACACCACCTATATGTACACAGATTGAAGTTAACACAGCACTTGTGCAAAACAAGGGCAGCTTGTAATATGCACGGACTCTTATAAAATTGGTTTTTCCCTCTTGTTTTTAATGACAGTGTCTGCCTCTGGATTCATGTCTTTAAACAGACTTTCATGTTCCACGAAGAAGTATTTTCAAGTTATGCAAATATGGGGCAAGAATGATATATTTTCCTGGAAGGCCTCATCCTTATTCCTGGGTACCCATGTATTGCTTTTGCAGTTGAAGGAAGAAGAAAGAAAAGTAGGAAAGGAAGAAAGAGGGGAGAAAAAGGGAGAATAAGGAGAGAAGGGAAAGGAGAGGTGGGGGATCAGAAGAATCCCCAGATTCCTAAATTCTTCAAAGATGGCCTATGTTTATACTAACCTGTCCCATTCAACAATCTGTGTGGAACCCCCAACTCTCTTTGACTTTCTAATAAATAACCAGGAGTAGATAAATGTTGACATGAATTCCTATGCCCAACTTTCTCCATCATCAACCTGCAATAAAAAGAACTATGTGGTTTCTGTCCCTGTCCCTGCCTTTTGGGAGCCTGAAATGCAAATCCTAGTTCGTTAAGGATCGCTACTCTCCAATTGCAATTGTGACACTAGCTTTAAATCATGTAATATTCACAAAGTAACTTTAGTACAGCTCAGAAAACCTAGAGAAAGATTTGTGGGAAAACTATCAGAGCATGGAGGCAAACTCTAGGTCTTGGTTTCCTCAACTGAAGGAAGGATTGCTTCTCCTGAACTTTCCAGGGTTCTCGGATTCTGGCACAGAGAGAAGAAGACTGTGGACATCACAATGGAGAACAGCTCCATTCCTTCTCATTCTCCACCATGAGTCAGCAAAACCCACATTCACAGCATCTGTGTAGCCTCTCATGAGGGCCAGTAAGTCTCCCACTTTTCTAATATTAACACTGACTCTCACCCTTTCCTCAACCAAGGACCATTTTCAATCTGGCAGAATGTTCTCCTTCATGTGGTGCCACTTGCCCTATGCTTCCTCCTTTGAGACTAGTTCCCTCGCCCTAATTATTTTCCTCATCCAACGAGGGATGACATCAGAAATTGAAGAAATTGAAGTGACCATTTCCACTGCCCGAGGTCAGAAACTGCTCAAAGCCAAATGTCAGAGGAGCATTTGCAGCCGAGAAAAAGCAATTTACTTCTCACATTTAATCATAGAGTCAACCAGAGTCAACTTTTTGAAACAACTCACCCCTCACACTTTTCCTCATTGAATCAATCTCCTCAGTGAGGAAAAAGAGCAATGTTTTCCTCCTCATATTTACAGTCTTGCTTTAATCCAGTGGTTCTCAAACTTTACCTACACTAGAATGCCCTGGAAAACTGGTTAAAGTACATATCCTGAGCCCCAAGGTGGCTCTTGGGGTCCTGATTTGTAATGTAGGACAAGGCCTAAGATTGTGCATTTCTAATTAGCTCCCTGGTAAAGCAGCTGCTGGAACCATGCTTTGTGGACGACTACTCTCTAAAACACTTAGTACCTATTGTGGCTGTAAGCACAGTAAGTGACACCAACAGAATGGGTCATTATTAAGTTGGCTTAGGATGTGAGTTTAGAGGCAGACAATATGTAGATGGAATTTAAGACTAGACATCATATTAGAGGCTTTGATTCAATGGACCATGGGGGCAAAATCAATATGAACAGAAATAAATGGATGGGGTTGGAAACACGACCCTATGATATTGGCTTTCTGATCTCATCCCTGATCCACACCAAACAAATGAGCCAATTCCAGAGGGAATGCTGGTGGCAAAGAAAACTCTTTTAGCACATCTGTAAGCTGAGAACGTAACCTGGATATTTTTTGGTACAAGAATCTTATCATCCAGGCACTGGGCATCCAGTCAGGGAAAGGCCTATAATTGTTTTTATCCACCCAGAAAACTCAACGCTGGTTCAGATGAGACTTCGATTGATTTGAGATCAATATTTACCTCTTTTCCTTGTCATCACACAGCCAGCCAATTAATGGCATTGAGGATTAGTTAATGAGGAAGCTTGGGCACTACATGCCAAAGAGATGATTAAACGCAGTGTTCTATGCTTTCTTCACTGTCAGAGAGGAAAATGACAATCAGTAATTAAAGGCTCAACTGCAGTTTTTTGTCCTGGGTACCAAGTAAATTCAAGTCAGGATGAGAAAGATTTCTTACAAAGCTGATTGAGGAGGCTGAAGCTGTAGCCCAGTCTTAGCCACCCTGTGGCACCAATGCATGTGGACAATATGAGCCAGTGTGTGCCTCCACTTGCCAGGGAGGTGTGAGTCAGATGAGATGGCTAACCTGTTTGTCATCACACAGACACTGGGTGGGCTCTCCCTCCAGGTGAAGCAGCAACACAGAACTGGATTTATTCTCCATTTCCCTTGAAGATTTTCTTCATATCAAACCATTTCTTCTCAGATGGCGATGCTGAGGCTGCTCATTTTTTCCTTTCAAGGAGCAGGTATCAAAAGTAAGACTCAATTGTCCAGAATGGGCCAGGCTGGACTCAAGGCTTGCAGTTGAGTTCAGTTCAGCTCCCACATATTCCTTCTGGGTTCAGGCTGAAGGGGTGGGCAGTCTTTTCTCATGGCATTTCACAGGAGCACAAGGCAAGCCAAGTCACATAAGCACATTGAATGCCTCTAGAGGTTGTGTCTTAGTTTGCCAGGGCTGTAATGACAAAAGCCACAGAATGGGTTGGCCTGGACAACAGGAATGTATCGTTTTCTAATTTTTAGAGACCAGAAGACCAAATCAAGATCTTGACATACTACACTTTCTCCCAGGGCCTGAGGCATTCTGGTGCTTGCTTGCTGCTGGTAATCCTTAGAGTTCATTGGCTTGCATCTCTGCCTCTGTCCCATGGTGACCTGGATCACTCTGACTTCTTCTGGCTTCTATTCACTGACCATGTCTAATTTTTCTCCACCTATAGACTTCAGGCACATAGATTAAGGCCCACCGTGATTCAATTTGGCCCTATCCAAAAAGGATGTTTGGTGACCCTATTCACATTTGAGTCCATACTCAACTAATAATAATGTCTTCAAAGGTCCTACTTACAAATGGGCTCTTCCCCACAAGATGGGGTTAGGGCTTGAACAGGTCTTTATGGGGACATGATTCTACAGGTTGGTTAGGAAAATCTTACCACAGGTTGGTTAGGAAAATCTTACACTGAGAGGGCATATAGAATGATGGAACTCCTAAACCTAAAATGATCAACCAACCATTGAAACTACTCACAGTTAAATAAGAGCTATAGTTCTTACATATTGTGTCAGAAAGGTGAACATATGATCAATTCCAATGCGGAACACTTTTGAAAGTAAAAGGAGTCCAACGGGAATATGTGGTCACTCCACAATTAGTAAAGTGCTACAAAAACTAATATCTATCATTTTAACATTGGAATTGTTCTGAATGACATTGCAATGATGGATACAGGCCATTACACATTTTGTCAAAACCTAAAAAACTGTGTGGTGCAACGTGTAAGTATAATGTAAATTACTGACCATGGTTAGTAGCAATGTGTGTTCATCAATGGTAACAAATGTACCACACTAATGAAAGACGTTGTTAAGGGGGGAAAGTGTGGGAGGGGGAGGAGAGGGGATATATGGGAATCCCCTATATTTTCAATGTATCATTTATGGAATCAAAAGTTTCTTTAACATTAAAATAAAATAAAAATAAATAAAATAAATAATACATTTTAAAAACTAATACCCATGACCATTTACCATGCTTCTGCCAGGGTTTTGGTATTTGCCATCACGGTTACCTTGGAGACACATAATGCTATAGTTGAAGTATGTGATATGTTTAGCCCGCATGAATTTCCTACATTTTTTCCCAGAAAGCATTCTTCAATTAAAATTTTTTTTCTAATTATTGGAAGAGCTAAAGAATTGTAAGAGACAGAAGGAATTATTACAGTTGAGGCATGAAAGAAAACTTTTTGGGGAGGTAACATGGTGACATTTGAATTGAACTATGAAGGTCCAGAAGACAATCTACAATAAGATAAAGAAAAAAAGCAATTTGAGGTTAAGTGAGTAACTTGAACAAATAAAAACCAAGGCATCATTATGGAAGTAGGAAATGCCATAGGGTGTTTGGGGAGCAGTGAGTAGTCCTGATTTTAATAGAAATTTTTATGGATTTTTTTTCCTCTCAAATAATAAATGAACGCAGATGCCACAGTAAGCTTTTCCATGTTATCTTGTTTAGCATGGATAACTTTCCTGAGGAGTTAAGTATTTATGAGGCTACATGTTATTGTATACAAAGGATAAAATTTGCTTTAAATAATACTCAATAAAGGAATTATCATGTGATTAAAAGGGTCATTGGCTGCAATGCTTGATAACATTTGATGTAATTACCACCAAGGTTACTGAGCCAGCAGAAGATACTGCAAATAAGTAAAAGAATGGATTTGGAAATGGCTTGAAACTGATAACTTGAGTATTTGGAACAGATTAAAAAGTAAATATACCAATTCAAATCAACAGATAACAGTACCTTTCTTCAGTGGTTAAAGTTCATGTTCCATAGTTAATTCTCCAGTCAATTTCAATGTGAAAGTGGAGAGTCAAAGTCAAGATAAGAAGTCTGGGTTCCCATGCCTTTGTGATTGCTTGATGCTAAGAAAATACTCCCAAAATACCAACATCACAAGAATAAAGGAGAATTTAGGAGAATATTGAAACAACCATTCAATGTCTATTAAATAAATGCAGGAGTTAATTAGATTGAGGTCATCAGTTGAAAAGCAAAAGAATGGAAATAATTCGGTTTGTACAATAACAATGACAACAATGAGAACAAAACCACATACTATTTGATAATTCTGAAAATCTTTGTTGAACTCGAACTATGTGCCATGAGGACTCTATGGATACATAAGTAAATAAACAAAAGTTCCTATTCTTCTGGAGAAAGACAACAAAACAATATATATGTAAATCAATTTCAGTAGTGAAAAATACTCTGAAAAAATAAAGCAGAGTAGGAGAGTAAAGTAACAGTCATGCTTTTATAAGGGAAAGTTTCTCTTATATTTGAAGCATTTCTCATTTTATAAAACACTTCCATAGATTTGGTTATTTCATGTTCCATGACAAAAATGTCATTGAAATCATTCTCACTTTCAGAGATGAGAAAACCTAGAGAAGTTAATGGAATCACCCAACACAGGATGTACTTTGACAAGAAAGGCATGCATGTGGAGTTAATACAGTAATTAATGTACAGAATATAATGATTATTCTATAAAAACAAAGCCTAATATGCAAAATAATTACTATAGGGAACATGTTTGAAAGAAGAGCCTGTTCTGTTGTTTCCATGCTACAGTTTGAAAAAGAAGTACTCGAGAAGCAGATGTGGCTAAAGCGATTGAGCTCTTGCCTACCACATGAGAGGTCCCAGGTTCAGTTCCTGGTACCTCCTGGAGATGACAAGCAAGATAGTGAGCTGGCGTGATGGGTTGGCACAGCAAGCTGATTCAACAAGATGGCACAACGAGGAGACACAAAAAAGATACACAATGAGAGACACAACAGAGCAGGGAGCAGAGGTGGATCAAGTGATTGAGCACCTCTCTCCCACATGGGAGGTGCCAGGTTTGTTTCCCAGTGCCTCCTAAAAAGAAGACGAGCAGACACAGAGAGCACACAGCAAACGGATATAGAGAGCAGATAGCAAGTACAAACAATGGGGTGGGGGTGGAGAATAAATAAGTAAAAATAAATCTTTAACAAAAAAAGAAAGTGCTTCTGAAAATTGCTAAAGCTACAAGTCAATAAAAGCTTTGGTTTATTTTTAAGCACTTACAAATTAATAAGAAACAAAGAACTCAGAAGGAAAGTAGGAAACATAGACGAACTGGCAATTCAAAGAGAAAACCCAAATCATCAGCAAATACGTGAAAACCTGCTTAAATATACTATTTAAAAAGGAAATGAATTTAAACAATAATACAGTTCATTTCATACACATCAGGTGGATTAAAAATTAAAACATCTACCAAAACCAATTCTGGTGAAGATGGACAATGGGGAGTTCCATAATAAGCTTATGAAATAAAAATTGGTACATCTAATTTTGGAAGCTTTTGGCAGTATCTAGTAAAGTTAGAGATATAGATACCCTTAACCCAAAATGTCCATTTCCTTATATTTACTCTTTTATTAATATTTTGTTTTAATTTTTAAATTTCTTTTGAGGTACCAGAGCTGGGGATTGAACCCAGGACCTTGTATGTGGGAAGCCAGAACTCAGCTACTGAGCCACATATTGGATTCCCTGAGTTAGTTTTTTCATTTGTTTCCTTGTAGTTGTTTTTTGTTTGTTTTTAGGAGGCACCAGGGACCAAACCCAGTACCTCCCATGTGAGAATCAGGCACTCAAATGCTTGAACCACACAACTCCTTATATTTACTTTTTAAAAAATTATTTACTCTCTTAAAAAACTCCTATGTGACTATTAAGGAAACATATGAAAATTTTCAATAAAGCATTGTTAATAAAACAAAAGGATAAGTTAAATCACCCTAAATATTCATTAAGTGGGATAAAGATAAATACTAAAGTGTTATAATCATTCACTGCAGTAAGTATAAGAGTTGAATTTAATAAAGGTTTGTTGTACAAAAAAAAAGAGTTGAATTTAAATGAATGAAAGAACATTGAATAAATATGTTGACATGAACTAGCAAGTTGTAAAATGACATGGCTGGCCTGCATGATACCACATATAAGAAATATAAAAGTACATAAAAATCATTATATGTTTTATGGACATATACATGTATATATAAATATACTATGTACATATAATATAAACATATATATTCATGGTAAAATAAAAACACACATGAATTTCAAGATGAAGTTCAAGATCATGGATATATCTGAATAGGGCAGGTAAAGAACAGAGGCAAATGAGGACATGAGATTTCATGTGTAGTATTTTGTGTCTATAGAAAAGTAGAGGAAGAGAAATAGAATGAAACAGAACAGAGATCCTAGAAACTAACACACACACACATACACACACACACTCACACACACCACTTGATTTGGTACAAAGGAAACAGCAGTACCGCCGGAAAGGGTGGTCTTCTCTATACATGGTACTAGGTGAATTGGATAGCCATATAGAAAGCCATACCTAACCCTGGAAATGAAAATCAATTTCAAACAGAATGTGGATCCTAATAGGAAAACAAGATAAGAAGATATAGAAAGATATACTTATATTATATGGCAGGCAAAAATTTCTACACAAAATTAAAAAAAAAAAAAAAAAGCCTTCATTCCTGGGGGAAAAAAAGATAAATTGAACTAAGAATTTATGTTCATCAATAGACACCATTAAGGGCGTAAAAAGGTGAAAAGGCAAAACATAGAGCCAGAGATGATGACTTAAATGCATATATCTGGCCAAGGACTCATATCCAGAAAAGACAAAGAACTTCAAGAAAACAATAAAAAAGAGACAGAGAATCCTATAGGAAAAAAAAAATGGGCAATGGACTTGACCAGGCACGTCACAAAAGAGGATATTCAAGTGGCTGATAAATATGTAGAAAAGGCTCAAATTTATTCATCAGGCCAACCCAAGTTAAAAGTATAATGTGATACTATTTGATACACATGAGGATGGTTCAAATGGGAAAAAAAAGCTATACAAAAGTTGATGGGGATGTGAGGCAGTAGGAAACTTGTGTACACTGCTGGTGTGAATATAAAGACCAGCCATTTGGAGAACTATTTAGGAGGATCTAGTAAAGCTAAACATGTCCTAGGAATTCCACAGAAACACACAGATATGTTCTTTGCTCATGAAAGCCAAAAATTGGGGAAAAAAACAAATGTGCATCTATAGTGGAATGTTTAAAATGAAGTCTGATATATTCACACAATGGAATTCCATAGGACAATGAGAAAGAACAAACTCTTGTTACATGGAATGAGATAGGTGCATCTCACCATCAGTGACAAGAAAAAGAGGCTGGACACTAAACCATACAAAATATATGATTCCAATAATAGAAAGTTCTAAAGGAGGCAAAACTCATCTGTAGTGCTAGAAGTCAGTCCAGTACTCTAAGGTAGGTGTCAGGGAAGGGAGGGCTCCAGAGCATGCTCTTGGGGTCCCGGCCATGCTTTCTCTGGTCTGGGTGTGGATTACACAAGTGAGGTCACTTTATGAAAATTATTGAGCTTATTAGATATCAATAAAAAGATGAAAAACTTTCAGAAGAACAAATAAAAGGATAAAACCCATGGAAACAAAGGAAAGGATGTAACGCACCCCTCCACACCCCCAAAGAAAAGAAGCAAAGAGAAAGATCCAGTGGTTTGGGGAAGGAGCCCAGGGATCTTCTGCATTTCTCCTGCAGACATCTTCATCTATGACCTCACATATCAACCCATTCCCTCTGAGCTCCCATCAAACTGAAACCTCAAACTGAGCACTCAAAGATTTTAAAGTCCATGTGTCCTTAAGTTAACACTCAACATTGTTATAGGATGCCCGCAAGCTCTGTACGGTCAAACCTGCTTTCATGTTTTCTGACTGAGACACGACCTTGGCTTTGTCTTCCTCTGGCAGGAGATGTTTTAAACTGCTTGATACAATATAGAAAAATATAGAAAGTTCTACTCTCTGAGTCATAAAAGCTCTATTTGGAATGAACCAAAGAAGTTGATTCCCTACTCCATACTGAGTTCCTCTCAAATGCTGCATCTTCATGGCATCGTTTTGTCTCTTTATTGGTTTATGCAAATCACAAGATTCAAAGGGCCCTGAAGCAATCTAGTGGACACCTAGGTTCACTCCAGGCACAATTCCAAAAGCATGGACATAGATCAACCACAGTATTTTACAGTGAACATGTCTGAATGTCTTATATATTGACATTTACTGAAGCATACCTGAGGAAAGAAACTTGAGTGGGTGCCATGCAATATGGCAGCTACAGAGCAAGGATTCGAATGCAGAGCTCTTGCCCTCCTATGCAACACTGTTTCCAGACTCCCCACATTGCTTCCCCTACGTAACTCTGAAATGTAGGGTGTAATTGTAAGCTGCTTAAACTGTCAACATAGAGGAGTGGTTCACGGAAAGCATCCTTGTCTAGTTGCCAAGAAGATAAAGATTAGACACAGGCAAGAGCCAGAAGACATAGTAAGGGATATTTCCCCCCTTTGTAGCAGGGAGATGGTAAAAGAGCAGTCATTTTCTCCTCCACCATCCACCTCCCAAATGGAGAGCAGGCCCCCACTTTTGGCACCAGGAGAGAATCAAAGAAGTGCTAGGGCCTTTCAAAGTAAAGATGAATAGAAAAGCCATAGGAGAAACTTTACATTGCACAAACCTCTCTCTAGAATACACTTGAAGAGTAATCATCTCATTATTGAACAAAATTTGTTTCACAAAGATTCCTCTATTCACTTAAGCCAAACTGATCCTCCCTATAAATTTTGTCCTAATTCTGAATTTTGCCCTTGGAAGAAGCATATTACAAGTTTAATCCCTCTTTGCTTTGATACTTCTTAAATGATTTTAAAACCATAAGCTTATTACCCATGCCCAAGCCTTTTCTTGTCAAAATTAAGTCTTTAACCCCTATGATTACATTTAATTTTCCATCCCATTATACATTTTTAAAAGATCAGTTAAATAACAAGACATAACCGTTACTTTTGCATTATAAAATAATATATATTCATTGTGAAAATAATTTTAAAATCCAGAAAATTTGAAGAAAAAACAAAAATCACCAATAATTCAATGGCACAGAAAAACACATTGCTAATATTTTATTGTACATTTCTTTTAACTATTTTCTATGTATGAATAAATATAATTATATATTTAGAATGTAACCACACCATATATACCATTCTGAAACTTAGATATTTATTAATCTATAAAGAATATTTTTCCTAATGAAAGTGGTATATTGAATAGAATTCCAGTTCCAGAAAAAATGCTCTAGATTTGCTTTTCCCTGCTCCTCTACTCTCAATACTACCAAATACCCTGGAAATCATTTGAAAGACATCAACAAAAGTACTCTAAAAGCTGAAAAGAAGAACATGGACTGGCTAAGATGGCAGGGTTTGAAGAACAACAATGTCTTGAGTTTCCTGGATTTTCTTTTGGGCTCCTACATCCTCAGGGCCAGAGAGGCCCACAACCCGAACCACCAACTGGCCTAGACAGCAACAACGAAACAAACAAGAAAATCCTGCTCTCTCTGGTCAAAGGAATAGACAAGGGAAGCTGAACCCCTGTTCCACAACCAGAAGGCAGTGTTGTCTGCAAACCCTGGGCTGGCCCAATCCTCTCTCCAAAACTAGGGTCATGGTGGCAGCCCCAGTTGTTCACAGCAGCAGCCCCAAAGCCCTATATCTTCCCACCCTCAGCCCAGTGCCATAAGAAGACGCAGGTTCAGGGGCTCCTGTCTCTTCCCTACTCCCACTCCCACAGGACGTGGCCCAATCATCCCAGGCAGCCCTTCACCCAGGCACTGACATGGGAAGGGATTGATGGAAGTCCCTGCAACACCAGAAACAGACCAGAATAGCATTGCAAGGGTTTTGAAAACTAAATTGCTATTGGAATTAAAGACCAGACCAACCCAATAAAACCAAGCATAGCAATTTCGACCTGATAAAATGGATTTCAGTAGGATCAAATGTTTCCCAGCATACTAACCAAATGTTCAGGATACAATAAAAAAAAATCTCTCATTGTACCAAGAACTGGTTAAACCATAATTTGAATGAGGAAAGATAATCAACTGACACCACCGCTGTGATGAATCCATGTTAGAATTATCTGTGGAGAGTTTTAAAGCAACTTTCATAAATATTCTCTTTACACGAATGAAAAAAATAAAAAATCTAAGCAAAGAAATAGACGTTATAAAAAGGAACTAAGTGGAAATTATAGAAATAAAAAAATAAAAAAACCAAAATTAAAAATTTTTAAAGATTTTAATTTTTCAATTGATTGTGGAATAATTGGCTCAATCTGAACAACTACGGCTGGGCTAGAAGGCAGCCTAGAACCATGCCCAGCCATGGCTGGGTCCTGGGAGAGAGGTTGGGTTTGCAGGAGCCAAATGGGGCATCTGGGGTCCCTTAATTCCCAGGGGTTGTCCAGATAGTATCAGGTATTAGCCCTACTGCAAGGTTTGACCCTGCAGGATGGAAGTCCCCGTGGACCTAGCAGCAAGTTCTTCTCTTGCTTGGTCTTGAGAAGCAAGTCTTAGGGTGAAGAGATTAACTTGAGAGGGAAGGGAATCTATGTTCCCAGGATCATAACTACGGGGAGATGTGGAACGCGTTGCTACATGGTTTGTATGTATCATAGGAATGCAGGCTCAGGCACAACAGACCCTTTCAGCAAATGATCGCTTTCAACTTACCCAACACAAAGGATCCAAAAGATCCCGGGAAGAGAGCCAGCAGTGGCCAGTCTTGCCAGGGAGCCAACCAACCACTGGGTCAGGATGGTGGATGGAGGCTCTGCACACCAGGCTTTGCAATGGAAATGAGAGGCAAATCTCTGCTGCCCCAGGGCAGAGTATGCATATACCCCAAGCTAAGGGGTCCTGCTGCGGAGGCATCCAGCGACCTGTGTGCAGAGGTCCAGCCCTGGAGAGCTCCTAGTACCGCTTGTTCTCAGTTTCCGTTGAGGTTTAAGGTGATGTTAGACCTGAAGTCTGTGAAATGGAAACTTATTGAAACATCTGAACATAATAGAAAAGGAAAGGGCAGGCAAGGGCTGGGCGATGGAGGCTAGGGGGTCTCTGACTTTCCCAGCGGGAGGAGCAGGCCCAGGCACAGGGAGGTGGGGCAGGAGTAAGCATGTCCCTCAGTGCCCCCTCGGGCCTCCCCCTGAGGCTCCCTGCCCACAGCTTGAGTACCCACTCCCCTTCTTGAACCCCTTGTCCTCTAGGTCCTTCCTGTATAATCTGTTTTCTGAAAGGACTTATTATTTTTCTAACCACAGCAGTGGCTTCTCTGGGAATTGGGGTTTTAATTTTTGGGCAGTGGGGTGGAGGGACCATTTGGTCACTTTGCCTCAGGTGGACATTTAGGAAGCTTTCTCAGTGCATTTGAACCTGGAAAACACTAAGCAGACCTTTGGGACTAGACACAAGGAGGTAGGACATGCTCACCTCCACCCAGGACAAGTGATGTCTAAGGAACAAAATGCACAACAACCAAATAAATACTGTACTCCCCAGCCCCACCCCACCCCCCAAAAACATGAACAGAATACGCATTCTTTTCAAGAACCCATGGAATATTCAACAGGATAGATAAATATTAACAAATTTATAAGAGTAAAATCATAGAAAATGTGTTCTCTGCTCGCAACGGAATCAAACTAGAATGAAAATTGCCAAATACCTGGAAATTAAACAGCACACTATTGAATTACCCACCAGTCAAGTCTCAAAGGAAATGAGAAATATATAAAAGTGAGAGAAAATGAAAACACAATTTATCAAAATGTGTAGGCTGCAGCTAAAGCAGTGTTGAGAGGAAAACTAAACACATTAAGAAAAAGAAAGACATCATAGTTGCAGAAAAATGATTTCTCAGCAGCTATATAGGACCTCTGCTTGCTATATTTCATATACATGACACTTACTAAGTGTTCACTTTTCAAATGGAGCATTTAATATAATTTTCCTTTTTTGTGCTCAGAGAATATAATTGGGGGAAAAGATTTTCAATATTATGGCAGTTTGACATTGTTTATGAATTCAAAAAAAGGATATTGGATTGTGTTTGTAAACTGGTCTGTCCCTCTGGGCATATTAGAATATACTGCATTCAGGGGTTTCACTTTTACTTGATTAAATAATTATTAAGGCTTTGATTGAGCCACCTCAGTAGAATGTTGAGTCCCTGCCCCCTTGGTGGGCGGGGACTCATAGAGAAACCGTACCACAGAGAAGGAAGGTTGGAGCCTGGGAAGTAAACACATAGAGAAACAGATACCTGAAGAAGGAAAGAAGGCTCAATTGGATATAGCAGATGTCCGGAAAAGAGAGACAAGCTGTTTGCCTAATAGTGTATAGCTGGTCTTGTGTAGCAAGCAGAGGAACTGAAATTGAAGAGAAATGAGCCCTGGGAAGAGAGGAACCCAGGAAGCCTGAACCCTTGTAGAAGTCAGGAGCCATCTTGCTCCAACATGTGGCAAGAGACTTTGGTGAGGGAAGTAACTTATGCTTTATGGCCTGGTAACTGTAAGTTTCTACCCCAAATAAATACCCTTTTTAAAAGCCAACAGATTTTTGGTATTTTGCATCAGCACCCCTTTGGCTGACTAATACACCTATGTTCTAAGAAACTTTATAACTAAGATTAATGTCTCAGGCACATCTCAATCTTATTCAATTGTTAATATGGTCGGTGTGTAAAATATTCATTTTGGTAAGCTTTTAATTTGAATTGTTAGCCTCCATGGACTAAAACTATAAGGAAGCAAAACTATAAGACTTTTCTGTATGCAATTTTTGTTTTTATGCTTTATGAAATTCAGGCTACATACTCGACATATTTTAATTTGTCCTCAGAAGATGTAAAAGAATTCCCAAATATGACTCTTTTGATTGAATACTGGCAGCCTAAAAATAATTACATGTCTAGAAGTCAAATTCTGTCCTTAATTATTATTTTGGCTGTGAATGCGAGCATAACAAATTATGTTTCAAAGGTTAGAAAAATTATAAACGATTTTCTATTATTCAATTTCATGTTATTTAAATTTCTTTAGCCACTTATTGACTGAGAAAGGCTATTACCAAAGTTCTCTATATAACTAAAAATCATATAAAGTTACTAGGTTAAATTACTATGATATTCTTATTAAAGCTATCCAGCTAAAGCCCTCCTATTATTCATATTAATTCTCAATCTATTTAAATACATAAAAATTAGAACATTCTGGATAATTATTCTCTATAAAATTACTAGATTTCCAAAGCATCATTATTTCAGAAGTTTATACTTTCAGTCATAAATATGCATTTATAATTTAATGGAATGATATATTTTAAAACAGAAAACAAAAGAATTATATCTGGAATGCTTATCTATATTTCAAACTGAATATTCAGATATGAAGAATGAATCTGAAGCACATGACAGGTTCATCATTTGGTAAATCAGATGAGATTTCTGTATTAGCTAGCTTTTGTTGTAAAATCACATAATTGGAAGATTTTTCATCACACACAAAGTCAGAGGTACAAATATGATGAGTTTTCTAAAACAC
Source organism: Dasypus novemcinctus (assembly GCF_030445035.2). NCBI lineage: Eukaryota > Metazoa > Chordata > Mammalia > Cingulata > Dasypodidae > Dasypus > Dasypus novemcinctus. The sequence continues at coordinate 164,027,177 of NC_080675.1, forward strand.
CAGATTTCTGTGGAAACACCAAGTCCAAGAATTATCCAAAAGTTTTATTTGTGAGCATTTAGGTCCATTTCCAACTCTACATTTTTAAATGAAATGCCATAATAGATATTTTTAGAAAAATATTGTTGAATGTTTGTCTCATTTTTTTTTCCCCCTAAAGCTCTATGGGTGGAATTTCTGCTTTAAAATAACAAGGTTTTGTTAGTACACATTATCACATTACCCTTCAGAAAGGATCTACTAATTTACGTTCCCATAAATAGTGTATGATCATGCCCTGTCATCACCTATGCCAACACTGGACATACCATTCTTTTTCATCCCTGCCAATTTGAAAAGTCAGTTTAATAAAAACTTGCTATTTTGACAGAGTATTTTTAATATGTGAAGCAATTCCTACTGATAAAACCACTAATTATATGAAATGAGGTCATCTCCCAAATTTACAAGTAGCTCTTCCGCCAAGAAGTGTATGGGAGAATAAATATTATATCAATACAGAGCTTAAATTTTTTATAATTAGTTAAGGGCGTAGTAAACAAAAATTTGAATTTGTGCCACTGAATGGCATCAAAACTTGAAAAGTGATATTTCTATTTCAGCTCGATATAAGGAGAAAAATTTTAAGCATAACCCCTTAATTATTGTCAGTGATCTCTGGTTATCTTGGAGAGCTGGGAATGCCTGACGCCTAACAATGGAAACCTAACAACAGGGAGATGATGTTCCAGTTTCCAAAAGGAAAGAGTTGGTTCTCTAAGTAAAGGACTGATTACTTTTAGGATGATCCTGGGCAAAATCTTTAGAACAAAATAATTACATGTCAGGTCACCTCAGTGGGGGACAGGGAGGTGGGAGCTAGATGGGGTATGGGGGTGTAGCATACTTAGTGAAAGCTATGGTCATCAATATATTAATTGTTAATAACTGTATTTTGATGATATAAATATATAATAGTAATTGCCTATACAACTAACTCACTAACTTCCCAGTGCCTTATATACTTACCCAGCATTTATATAGGTAAATTAGTAACTAACATACATAATAAACATCACATATACACTTTCCATTTATTTTCCTTTTTGAGTCTCACATCAAAACTATAAACTAGGTGGTTTTAGTTTGCTGAGGGTTGCCAAGGCAATATACGATAAATGGGTTGGCTTTTACAATGCGGATGTATTGGCTTTTAAGTTTACAGTTCCAAGGCTGAGAAAAATGTCCAAATCAAGGCATCAGGTAGAGCTCTCTCCCCAAAGATAGGGTGCCAGAGATCCTGGATTCATGCCACATGGCGAGGTCCAATGGCAGCCTTTGCTGGTCTCTCCCTTCTCCCCCAGGATCCATTGATTTCAGCTTCTGGCTTCTGGGACTTTCTCTCTTAGATTCTGGGGTTTTCTCTCTGTCTCTCTCTCCAAGGCTTATCCTATTTATAAAGGACTCCAGTAAGAGAATTAAGACCCACCCTGGGCTACGCCTTACTGAAACAACTAATCAAATGACCTTGGCTGAAGTAATCTAATCAAAGGTTCCCACTTACAATGGGTTCACACCCACATGAATGAATTAATTTAAGAACATAATTTTCTGGGGCCCACAAAAAACTCAAACTACCACATAAGTATTTTAATCCCCAAATGAAATCTGAATGTGTTAAGGCTGAGATGGACTTGCTGAAGGTCACACTGCCTTAGGAGGTGTGGGAACCTAATGCCCTAGGTTCTGCAGATGAACTTTCACAAGCTCTTGAAATAAAACATTCCAAAAATTGAACATGCAGTTATTGAGCTACATGTAAAGAATGATGCTTGTCGTTGTGTGGAATGACAGTTCCTTCCACCGCAAGGACATAGAAGAGATGAAGATGTACATGGTTCACTCTAATGCAAGTTTAACAGTCAGGATTCAGTCAGGGAAGTAGAGCCACTAGAAGTGCTGTGAGATAAGGGATTTGTTATAGAATTTAGATGCTTACATTTGTGGAAGTAGCTGGGGAAATGAAGGTATGGAGGGGCGAGTGGAAGGATCAGAGAAAATATTCTGAAGCCCCAGTGCAAGGGAACAAATTGGATTGTGTAGGGGCATATTTGGGATGATGAAGGGCGACCTCCTGGGAAGTCTTTAGGAAGCTCTGAGGAGTCATTGCTTCTGGAGCTCTACTCTCAGGCCGCTGGTGGTGAGGCTGGGACAGCTGTTGGCCTGTAAGGTCAGCAGTCAAGAAGAAGAGCTAGATGCAAAACAGAGTGAGGACAAGTTGGAGCCTGTAGATCTTAAAATCGGTTTGGTCACCATTACTAAAAGACAAAGATATTCACAGAATAATAGCGGCTGCTTTCCATCTCCTAAATCCATTAAGTTCCTCTTTGGCCAACTCTAACTTGGAACAACAGGGAAAGGGCTTTCTGGGAAGTGCAGATCCCAGTGTAACTAAGCTGACAATAAAAACGCAGCACCACCAGAGAGATGGAGGGAATGATAGAGCAGAGCTACAGACAACACTCAATAGGAGCAGAATTCAGGGAATGAGACAGGGGCCAAGGAGCCATGTTTTGGGGAATCCAAGGGGAAACTCAGCCTGTACATGAAGGAGGCCTCTCATCTTTACCAAAACATTTTGCTCTAGTGGAATTATGCTGGCTTTACAGATACTGAGGGTGAATCTTAGTCGCTACATTTCCTGTGAGATCTTGGGTAAGTTACCTGACCTTGATGACACTTGGCTATAAAACAGAGAAGTATAAAATGTGCCTCAAAGAACCACACAGGTCACATGAGTCATTGGAAGTAAAAGGTCCTGGTACATAGACTCAACAAATGTTGCCCCACCTTCTTTCCCACTTTGTTCTCCTCCAACTCTTTTGCTTTGGAGGCTGATACTCAATCTTTGGCTGTGTGTTGGCAGCTCTGCTCTCTACCAGTGACCCAGTTAGAAACATAGACTCTGGCTAAACATAGGAATAGAATAATTCTCAAATACATCATGTCTTATGAATTTCCTTTTCAAATAATGGAAACTGTTTTTAAAGCATTCCTACATTTCCTTCCTAAATTGGTTCCAAAATGTATTAAGTCCTTAAAGGGTATCAAGGTCTGTAGAATATATATGAGCATAAAAGGCAAACATTTAAATGTTCCCTTTCAGGAGTCTTTGTCAAGAGATGATTTCCCCATTTCTTTTCACACAACCCCTTGTTCATCATTGAAGTTTGCATTTTTACATTGAGTCTTTGGAAACTTACTTCCACTTAGTCCTAAGCTATTCAAGATGACTGGCAAAAAGATTTCCAAGTGTAGGTATGTGTAATTAGGATCAGGAGGGTTGTCCTCTTTATTCACCCCTCCTCCCATCTGTTTAGTTCCTTGCTTGTCATCTATCATTACAGATAATTGATTCCAGATTGAAGTAATTTTCTCTTGCATCTCCCCCACCATGGGCAAATACTGAGAAACCAGCCCACCCTGGCTTAATTTTTTTTTCCCTCTCTCTCTCTCTTCCATTTTATGTCATGACCTCTACACTACTTTGGGATAAATCAACTGTAATCATAAATGAGATTTTTTTTGTTAATGGAAATGGAGAATTTGGGACAGGAGAGGGCAAATGATGGGGAATATTAGCACATATGTAATAGATCAGCTGGAGAATATTACTCAGCCAAGTTGAAGGGAACTGATGTAGGGATTCCAGTTGGCCAGATTTCTCCTGAAAAAAATTCAAGATGGTATTCCATGTATGAGCAGAGTAATCTACAACTCAGAGAACAAAAGATAGATTTGCAAGTGCAGTTTTTCATGGCTACAGAATTGATGTTCTCAGAGCAAGCATTCATCATGGGTTTACTGTGATAAAAGAAACAAAATGCACAAAGTACTTTGAAGAGAATGAGCCAGGAGAGCTTCTCAAAGCACTTACCCCATGTTTTGCCACATCAAATATGGAGCTAATATCTATTCTACAGATGTAGCAGTGTTTCCAGAGCATTACATAAAGCAATGGATGTAAGAATATTTTGTAAATAATAAATCACTCCGTAACTCAAAGTGGTTTTAATTACATGGAATGGTTTAAATTGTTAATTTATTATTTTAATTATTATTCAATTAGTTTTTAGTATGTTCAGAACATAAACCTATTAACAGATGTCAACATCCAGTGGTGCTTATTTAAACAATACCTCTTTGACTTTATCCATTATTAGGCTAAAGACAAGCTGAATTTATCCAGTTCCTTTCCTGTAGTACAGTTTAATTGAATCAACCATGTAGACAAACATATAATTAAGTCCAATAACTGTACAAATAGCTATGGTTTCATAAATAATGAAGAATTTGCAGATTTGTTTCCATTTTTAACACTAAATCCTAAACTAAAGCTATTTGCCAGATGTCTTTCACCTATTCCTCCAGCTCAAAAGATGGATGGTAAAAAAAAATGTCATGTAGATGGGCTGGTGATGAACAACTTGGCATCTTGGCCCTTTCATCTTATGCTGTCAGTTTTAAAAAGCACCTGTAATTAATGTGATAAATGCAGGATGAATATTAGCAAAGTTGAACCACATTCTTTTTCCCACCGATTTTTTTATTGCCCAAGAATTGATTTCTCATACCTCTTCTATTATGGCCATACACCTTATATATCTCATTTGAAAATTATGCCAACAGGTGTGTGAGAGCTAATTGTCCATTTTCTGCCTCCTGCATCACTCCAGATTGGATATGGCTGGCCTCACAATTTAAGGGCAGCAATCTCTGTAGGTCCCTCAGAAGTCCTTGCTAATGGACAAGAAGGGTTCCACTACAGAGTCCAATAGTTGAGTGGGAGAATAAAGCAATTCTTTCTCCACACTACCCACCCATGTTTTCTCAAAAATATGATCATGCCACCCTTTGCTTTAATATTCTTGGTTAGTTATAAGAAAGGGGTCCAGTCATTTGGCACAGCATGAAAAGCTCTTCCTGACTTGGGTCTGAAGTAGTTGACCTATCTCATCTTTCACAACTTTCTCGTGCATACCCTAAGCTGTAGCCTCCTCAAATTCCATTTGTTGCTACTACCTGGATTCTCATCTCTTTGCTTATGCCAGGAACACTTTTCCTTTGCTACATCCCCTAGGAAATTCTTCCCCTCTTTGAAGACTCTGGCCTGGTAGTATGTCCTGGTCTTCAAACATTGGAAGAATTGTCCCCACATTTGATCCTGCCTTCTCTCCTAACTCTATTTACACTTCACAGTCATATTATCTTCTGCTTAACTAGACTGTGAGGTCCCAAAATCCAAAACCTTCGTCATTCATCTTGGTATTGCTAAAGCTTGCCCTATGCCTGGCACAGAAAAGACACTCAATACATATTTATGGAAGGACTGAATCAGTGGAAGATGGATGATAGCAAAGTGGTAATATCTCTTTCTAAGCGAGTTACTACCTTACTCATTTTTTAATCACGTGCTTTATAAAATGTGACTAATATCCTTCCATTCCCCTTGCTTCCCCTCCAACCATCATATAGCAATTGGACACCTTAGTTAAGAGGCATAAAAAATTTGAACACCTTCTCCCCAAAATAAAAATCTATGTGAACTGAAAGCAACAATCTTCTCCATAGTAAAAATGTTACTTGTGTAGTTTTCTTATAAGAAGAAAAAACAACCATTGATAGTTTAAAATTAAAATAATTTGGGTACCTTTTTAAATGCTATTTTTAAATTTATTTTGTCTTTTTAAAAAAAATACAAATAGATTACACAAAATGTTACACTAAAAAATTTAAGAGGTTCCCATATACCCCACTCCCCACCCCACCCCCTTTAAATGCTATTTTTATTTCCTAACTCTGCTTCTTTTGTGCTTATCTGAGCAAGCTACAAAATGACTTCCACTATTATCCCTGAGCATCTTCCTTGGAAAAGAATTTCAGGAAGTTCGGAATATCTCTGCTCACCCTTTATCTTTGCCAGAGAGACAATATATCAGACAAAATATTTGGCAACTATCACCCATTTATGAGCCACATTAACTTTAAGAAGAAATCAAATGTTCACCTGCCATCCAGATGATTTCATGTGAGTTAATATTTTAGCATAGCTAAACCAGTGAGAATGTCTGTATTAAAAAAAATAGGCTCGAAGAAAGTTAAAGCTAGAAGATACTTAAAATTACAGCATGCTGGATAAGGGCCCTGAATTCATATTATTTATCATCTCCGATCTTTGGTGTTCTCTTCTAAAAAACTGGAAATATTTGTAGTAACTGGTTAATGGGACGGTTGAGAAGTCATGTGAATAGCTCAAGTTTACAATAGAACTCATCTTAAATTGACTATAATTATCTCTAGCATGAATTGTGCATATTCGTGAGCCCACAAATTTTAAAACTAAAACAAAGCAATACTACAGTAATAATATTAAAGCTGGATTGGTTGCACTGGAAACCGATTATAGACCTAACAGAATAGGCTTAGCTGCAAAGTCCTAGCAAACATAAAATATTATACAGAAAAAACAGTATTAGAAAGTGCTTTCCAAATGCTCAATCAATACAATTCTTCTATCCAATGAGAGAAGCAAAGGAAAAAAGCAAATCTGAAATTTCAGTGGACAGGTTTGTAAGTAAAAAACTTAAATGGGGTTATTGTGGTGTTCTGATATGTTTTTTTCTGATTTCTTCTAAGCCAGTAATACCTTATTTGGCTTCTTCACAAGTATTTATTGCAAAAATCTATACTTTTTCATCCAGAGTCCTCATGGGTCAGCAAATTTGAAGGTTTAATGGTTTCCTTATAAGCTTTCCCACACTCTTTGCCTTGGCTCAAACCTCAATATAGTATCATTTATCATAAGTTAACTATTTGACCTTCAAATTTAAACCAGGACCTGGCAATACAGCCAAATTGCAATGGTGAGGGAGCTGAGACCCTTGCTTCTCTCTTAAAAAGGCCCTTTTCCAATGGGCTTGAATTTCTTTCTGAACAAAGGCAGAAATGGGTTTTAATTTTGTTGGCATTAGATGAACAAGAAATAGATTGGCTAAATTACTCTAGCTCTGTTCTACCCATTTAATATTTCTGCATTTTTAAGTAAGAAGGCTTACACATTTCCCAATGTCTGATCAAGAAAATTCCAGGTATGGGATCTGATGTCTTGAACGAGTACCTTTATTACCAGCTTTTTCTGGGAGAGGATTGAGGAATGAATGAGATGGCCTGTTTGTCTCTGAGCAGGGTCTACATCCCAGCACCATCTACAGAGAGTGGGTAGGGATGGAGGGAGGGAGACCCAGGTCAGTCTAACTTAGGATGGAGTAAGCAATGATAAAGCATCTACCAGGGAAGAACTGAAGCAGCTTTTTACTGAGAGGCAGGTATTACCCTGGGAGGGTAAGTTGGAGATTCTGCTCATTGGTTTTAAATGTCCTAAATAGCAATAATGGTTCATAACCTCAAGAGCATCAGGCTCCCTCTGCTCTGGCAACTCAAAGTAAGGGGAGAACCGTTACTGAATATTCCTTCTTACTGACTGCTTTATTCCCTCCAGAGGGCATCAGGATTGACTGAGAAGTGTTCTAAATGAGCAGAAACAGGGCCCTAAGATTGGGTTGTCATGTCAATCCAATCAGATAGCATTTATTGTGAATCTGAGTGCCTGTCCCACAATCATGTAAGTATTAGTTCTCTTCCTTGCAAAGATATCATTGTACATCTTCTGTTATTTTAACATAAGAGAAAGTCCAAAAGATTAAGTTGCTGGGAGGTTCCTGAAGATGAAATTAATACATGGCAAACTCTATAAGTCATACTGCATTTTAGACAGTTTATTAACTCAGACTACACCTGCTTTCAAAAAAATAACCTTTATAGATCCAGCTTCAGTGGTACTGAATATGCATAACCCAGATATCAGCGAATATCATTACCTTCCCAATATATTACTAAATTTACCAGGACATTCACATATACACAATAAATTAAGCTAAGATATAGAAAGTAAAATTAAACTGAATAAGATAAAAGGAAACAACATGTTAATGCAAACCTAGGTTACATACCATTCTGTATGGCATTCATATGTATGGGAGAACAATGGATATAAATTGGAAGATCATACCAATGATTGCATTTCACATAGATCATTTGGTATTCTATGAGCAAGTCATGTTGCATTACATCAAATCCTGATTTCACTCCATTTCCCAGAATCCCATTGCTGCCTTTTGCCTCTTCATTACCGGGATGTAATCACAGGATAAGCCCCTGAGAGCTTGTTGCTTAGCTGCCCATGTGTGCATATTTCACAATCTGCATTGTTACAAGATACCCTGGTTAATAAGCACATAATGGGATATGCAAATTGCATGGACCTGTTGAGGAAGGGAAAGCATGCCTTCTCACCTTTGCATAAACACTAGCCAAAGATAACTCCTGAGGTTGGTACCTCGCCAATGGGCCCTACTTTGGAGTTAGTGCTCCAGAGTGTGACAGAATTGGACTCAGATATTACTTCTCTGCACTACAGGTTCTTTGAACCCATAGTTGGTGCTGGAGTTGGTAGATGTATGTCCAAGAGACTTGAATCTCTGGGCTGTCCATGTGCCAGCTGGGCCTTGTGCCTCAGCAGAGTTGCAACACCTACTCTCCAGTTAGGTGGACTCACCCAGGACAACAAGGCAGTGAGGATGGACAACCACCACACCAAGGAGCCAAGAGAGTCTACAACTGCAAACAAGAGAGGGCCACCCATCAGCCATATGGGACTGAATCCCCCTCTCCATTAGAGGTGGGGTAGGCATCACGATCCCAGGATCCTCAGGATTGGGGAATAAAATATGGACTAGAGTAGATTTGCTGGTATTCTACTATAGACTTACTGTGATTCTAGCAATGGAAGAAATTATGTCATTGATGTGGAGACAGGGGCCACTGGATGTGCTGAAGTCAGGGAGAGGGACAAAGAGGTGTAATATGGAGGCAACGACAGATATGGGTCATTATATATATGGCCATAGCCCCTCCAGGATTGAGTGAGAGAGAATATAAACTACAATGTAAACTATAATCCATGATTAGTGGCAATATTACAAAACACTTATCAATTGCAATGAATATATCACATTAATGAAAGAAGTTATTAATGTGGGGAAGGGTGGGAGGTGTGGGGAGTGGGGCATATGGGAATCCCTTATATTTTTTATGCACATTTTATGTAATCTAAGTATCTTTTAAAAATAAATTTAAAATATATTTTAAAAAAACAAAACACTAGCAAACTTGGGGATGGTGGAAGCATGTTGGTTAGGGTGATTTCTGGAATGTTCTGTCCAGGAAGAGGAAATATCCCTTTGCCTTGGGAAATATAGGTAATGGAGTGATGGAATGGTTTTCCTGCAATTTATGGGACTTGGAGTGTGGGCAACTCAGACAGTTCTAAAGACAGGAGAATCTTTTACAATGGGCACATGAAGTCATACAATAAAACAAGCACCACAGAATGAAATGTTTTCAACCAGCCTCAGAAGAGTTGTAACATAGGATGTCAAAGTCTGAAGAAACTCAACCTGCTGAAAAGAGGTCAAATTGATACTGAAACTCACCAAGGGCAGAAACTATGGTATTCCAGCCCGGGAACCAACTGGAATAGGAAGAGGATTTAGAGATGTTTTTAAAACCTCAGGAGTTCCTTGGGTTTCTGTATGATTCCTCTTTGGGGCCATGTTCTGTTGGACATGCATCATAATGAATCAGTCCATCAGCTTGCTATTCTGAAGTGGAAGAGCACAGGGTCTGCAGATAAAAGAGGATTTATCAGTGGCCTAAGGCATGGCTCTGAGCCTCAGTTTCCTCACATCCCCTTTTCATAGGATTATTCTAAATTTCAAAAGCTGGGATGATCATGGAAACGTGCTGGATAGCTGCCCCCTGCCCCTTGGATTGCTCTCTATCCCTTCTCCACCCTTCTCTAGTCTGATCTCTTCCCTGGGAGACTAGCCTGAATTTCACATCCACTGCACCCCCACACACCCTCTGGCTTCAGGTTGGGTGTGGCAATGGGGAGCAATAGTAGGAAAGCAAAGGAAGAATAGGCTGGGAGTGCATTCCTTTGACTCCCATCGGCAAGGTCACCATAGCTGGTCCTTTCCCTTGACCCAAGGTAGTAGTAGCTATCAGCTGCTCTCTCTACCCATCCGGTCTGCTTGTTCCACTAACTGTTCCCTCCTCTCCCCTCTTTAGGCCTGGGATAGTACTGGAGACCCCCACACACACACGTACACACACCTTGGTCCTTCTTTATCCTTTGTGGGTTTTCTATATCCTGCTCACACCATCTTAAGAGGCCTTTTATTAAACGCGTCTTAAATTATCCTAATTTGAATGTACTGTCTGTTTCCTGCTAGGTGCCTGAATAATGCATGCTCTAAAAATATGTTATTGGCTGACACCTATAACAGTTCTAACTTAAAATAATAAAAATAATTTCAAAGCAGACTGTCAGATTCCTCGTTTATAACTCCTTTGTTACACTTAAATAAATGAGCCATGCAAATCAAAACTTACAAAAAAAAAAATTCCTACAGGCCAATAACAAATTGCATGTAGGAAAAAAAAATGAATCATTTCCCCTTTCATCTGGGTAACTCGCTAGCTATCTGGACGCTCAAACCTCTGGTATTACAAAACAAAGCACACACATCTGTCTGCAGTCCCGTACATGGTTACCTGTTATCAAATATTCTCGTAAATATCCCTACAAGCATCAGGCTGGGACCCAAATGCCGGCCTGAATGCAAATTTTTTTTGGATGAAGACAGCTTAATCTTTTGCCTCTGGCTCGTGATTGCTACCCCATCCACAGATATAACCAAGAAGCTTGGACAAGCTGTGGCCAGAATTATAATGAATCAATGAATCGGATGCTTTGTTTAGAATTGCACACCCCCCCCCCCCCCAGCTCTACTGGAAGGCCGAGGTGAGCCACTGTGTCTGAATCTATTTCCCCAGGGCTCACTCTGCTATAGTAAAGGGGTTGGGGAACTCAGGCGGGACCTTTCTCCCCACTCCACCTGCCCTGATTGCCAGGAGCCTCTTGTCTGAATCTCAAGTTATCACAAGCAGAAAATTATCCCAAATAGCCTGAGAGCTCTGAGGCCACCAGAGATGGAAATAAAAAATTATGAAACCCACTCTGCCACAGATAAGGTATAGCATTTTCTTAGTATTTGTTTTTGGGCTAATTTAGATCTTGACTTTCACACACAGATAGATTGAGAATAGATAACCACCATTGTACAAATAAAGACAGAGCATTTTAAGTCAGGCAGTGGTGGAACATGCGCTGGGCTGGAGTGAGCCCTCCTAAATGGGAGGCTCCTGCATCCCTCTGGTTGCCTGTGTTACTTTAGGCAATGTGTGCATTCTTTGGAGCCTATTTTTTCAAGTGCAATTTAGAGATAACACCTTTCCCAACAGATTCTTCCAATGAGGAAGTTGTGATTATTATCAAGAGTATGATGTTTTATTATCAAAAAAAAAAAACTTGCAAAATAAAACTGTATACCAACATCAGGCATTGCTATTACCAATAAAAAGAGTGAAAACAAACATGCACAAATGCATCTAGATGGAGGAGGAGCCCTCAGTGGCTCACAGAGAAAATGGGCCCTGAGGAAAACATGCCTAAAGTATTTCTGGCATCAAACACTAGGATTGCTCAAGGAGAAGGTCACAGGAGATACATACTTTGCTGGATAGTGGAGAAAGTGAATGAGGGACACCAGGAGGGAAGAATGCAGTTGAAGAATTTGGACAAGAAGGAGCCAAACAAACTGCTTCACAGCATTCTCAGGGTGGCCCTTCCTTTACCTAGGATGGCCAACTTTTAAGGTCGGCCCATGGCCTGAGGGCATTGCAGAGACCTGGAACTTTCAGTGCTAAAACCAGGAAAGTCCCTGGCATTGGGGACAAGTTGGTCACCCTACCTACAGCCAACCCCAGAATCCATATCCTAGATTCTCAGGAGGTGGTGTTATTTCTCTATCTAACTACGCTCTATCCTCTCACCTCTCAAAGCTGTTTCACACTGTATTAGTCAGGGTTCTCTAGGGAAATAGAATCAACAAGAGATATCTGTCAATAGTATGTGATCCTATAAGAGTCTGATATGCAGCAGTGGGTATGCGCACATCCAGGTTCCGTAGGCAGGCTACAACCAGGGACTGCAATGAAAGTCCAATGAAGTTTCTTGACCAGTTCTGGGAGATGCTGGCTATCCAAAGACAAGCTGGGAAATTCTCTCTCAATGCTGGAATCACTTCCCTTTTTAAGACGTTCAACTGATTGGGTTAAGCATCACTCATTGCTGATGGAAATCTCCCTGATTGATGTAATTATAATCAGCTATTTATGATTTACCACTGCAGTAAAGTCAATGGTGACTAAAGTCTGTAAACCCCCTTGTGTTACAATTAGCCCAGTGTTTGCTTGACCAAAAAACTGGGCGCAATCACCTGGCAGAGTTGACACAATAGCCTAACCATCACACACACTTTCGTTTTTCTAAACCTTCCACTAAGCATGCACAGGAAAGAGAGGTGCCCAGTGACCTCTATCCTTGGAAGTGCAGTTTACCAGGAACTATGGAAAGGCTTCTTTCTTTTTTCCCTTCCTTCCTTCATCTTTCCTTCTTTCTTTCTTTTATTTTTTTCTTTCTCTTTCTCTCTATATCTTTTTTCTTTTTCTTTCTTCATCCATCCATCCGCCTAATTTTCTTACTCCCTCTCTCCAGTTACTTCCAAAGGAAGCTGAAGAGAAAGTAAACACACTCCCCAAATGAGACTTTTACCATTTCATTCTATGCACATTGACAGAGACAATTTTTAGAATAAAATATACTTCCTAGAAATTCCACAAACATTCTGCAAAACATGCTCTCTCTTCATAGTCGCCAAGACCAGGATCTGCTCCGTGCTGTAATCTGTGTAGACAGTTCTCTTTGACTGAAGGCGAGTTCAATTGGGAGAAGAAAAATCCTTCACATTGGAGAAAGGGGCCATGGCACCTTAACAGCCAACAGGGTGCTCTGGGCTCCTCTCTCCAGATCCAAGAGTGTGACAGCAGCAGAAGGGAGAAAGCTGAGTCACATAGCAGCAATTCTGTCCATTTTTACTCCTATTTAATATAACTCCATTCACTTGAATCAGGCTCTTGGCACATAGGCCAAGTCCAGAGTGTGAAGCCCAGATGTCCAGGATGAACAAGGTCCTTGAAAATCAGAAGTATGGTGGGATGGGGAGACCCAAACAATTAAGGTAGAAGGTGGTGCATGCTAGAGTATTTAGCTACTCAGCTGTGTCCCCAAGGAATGCATCAGCATCTCCCAGTAGCTTGGTTAGACATGCAGAATCTCCAGCCCCACACTGGCCTAATGAATCAGGATCTGTATTTCAAGTCATTCCTTTCCACATCAAAGTTTGAGAAACACAGATATCCAAGCAGTGGGTTATACCAGAAAGGAGAGGTGAATGCCGGCAGTTGGAGCTTCCCTGAAGGATGAATGATGGAGGAAGACCAAAAGGAAAGGCCCAAGCCCAGGAGAGCACAAGGTGAGTTAGAGAGCAATGGGTTGTCTAATATAATCAGAGCATAGACTGTGGTTGAGATGAGTTGGGACAGGGTCTTCAAGGGACTTGAATGTCAAGCAGGGATTTAGTTTAAGGAAATGCAAAGTCATTGATGATTTTGAAGAGGAAATGCTATGATGAGGAATGTGTGTTAGAAACACAACCCTGGCCACTTCAGGAAGGAGGTAAGTGAAGGAGAAATAGGAAGCAACTGATAAGTCTGGTGCAATGTTTCCAGAAATCACATCATGCACCATCCTCCAGGGAGTCTGTGTATTAGGGCTCCCCCTATAGTCAACTCTCAGGTGATTCTGCTGCCCAGGAATGTCTGAGAACAACTGCTTAGACAATAATTCATGGTAAGCCTAACATAGTGACTCCTTTCAGGACAAAAATGATAATTTCTTTCCCCTGAGGCCGTTCTGACTTGGGGGAGTGTAATAGGTTAAATGGTGACCCCCAAAAAGATATATCCACAGCCTAACTCCCAGAATCTGTGTACATTTGTTACCTTATTGGTAGATATAATTAAATTAAGGATCTCAAGATAAGATCATCCTGGATTATCAGAATGGGTCTTAAATCTACTGACAAGTATCCTTATAAGAGACACACAAAGGAAAGACATGCAGAGGAGAAGGCCATGTTGAAACAGGGGCAGAGATTGGAGGAATGCAAGTCATGAGCCAAGGATCATCTAGAGCCACTAGAAGCTGGAAGATACAAGGAAAGCAGAGCCTCTGGAGAAAGTGTGGCTCTGCTAACACCTTGCTTTCAGACTCTGGACTCCAGAACTGTGAGGGAATAAAGTTCTATTGTTTTAAACCACCTAGTATTTGGTCATTTATTAGAGCAGCCTTTAATCCTACAGTTTATGCTTGAATATCTCTATTGTCAGTCAACTCATTTACAAAGATGAAATGCCCAGTAGGTAAGCTCTGTGAAATATAATGAAAAACTTAGGCTGATCTTTGTCCTTTGTGCCTGTGGAAACAACCTCTGAATCTTTGGAATTTCTTATGATCAGAGTGTCTTTGTCCTTTGTGGTGAGCCCAGGACCATACCTAATAGCTTCTATGCTAATGAGACTACTGAACAACTGGGGTAGGCAGTGGCAACCACACCTGTAGTAGGAGGAGGGAGAGGGCTGGCCCTGCATCCACCAGAGAGACCAATTTCATAAATTAGGAGGTTGGGGCTTTGAGCCCTATCATATCAGCTCTCATCCCTGACTTCTGAGAGGGAAAGGGAGCTGCAGATTGAGTTCAACCACATGGGGATCAAGCCCATCAATCGTGCCTATGTAATGAGATCCCACTGGGGACAGCTGAAGCTCCAGTGACCTTCCATGATTGAGAAAATACATTGCCACTGTGCCATGCAGGTGACATATTCTCACTCTACCTAAAGAGGACATGGAAGCTTGTGTCTGAGACCTTCCAAGACCTTGTCCTAGTCATCTCTTCTTTTGGCTTCTTCTTTATAACCTTTTACAATATTAAAACTATACTCATAAATATAGCACTTTCAGTGAGTTCGGAGTGTCATTCTAGTGAATTATCAAACCCAAAAGGGTGGTAGGAACCTCCGAATTTATATCCAGTTCGTCAGAAGTGTGGGTGGCCTGGGCCCGGACTTGCAACTGGTGCCTAAAGGGCAATATTGTTGAGCATCACCCTTAACCTGTGGAGTCTGGCCTAACTCTGGATAGTTAGAGTCATAATAGCATTGACTTGAGTTACTGCACTATTTACAGTTGGTGTTAGAAGTTGTTGGAAATCGTTAAGTGATTCTTGATAGCCTTTACACTCTGTTAGAAACTAGTCCCATAGGTTGAAACCTGTCTTCCTACAGCTTTCATCCATTGGCCTTATCCCTGCCTTTCAGGAAGAGTCATACAAAATGCAACTGATTCTTCTTCTACCTTTGAGGATGCCATCCCCTTCCATCCCATCCCCAATCACTGTTCTTTTTTACAGGATAAACATCCCAAATTCTTTAAAGTAATCCCTATGTGATGTCATCTTGAGGGCCTTTATTACTCTGATTGTGCCAATGAAAGTTCTCCAAGTTTACCTAGATTTCCTGGTACTCTGGACTTATCTGAGCTGAATTGGTATAGTACAAACAGAACATAGATGAGAAGGATCTCATCTTCCCTTTTCTACATAACATATTCCAATAGATACAACTTTTGGGAACAGTATTTTGTCAGCCACATTACACTGTTGATTCATATTAAGCTCACTGTCATCTAAGATGGTCAATACTTATTGATGCTAAGCCTGTTGAGTTATTGGAAAAATTTTTATTCTTGCTTATACTTATTAATTCCTATTTAATTAGTGACTTTTGTCTTTTTTATGTTTATTAAGAACCTTACTCTGGCATAAATACAACATAGGCATGGTCCCTCCCAGCTTTAGAACACTGCAAATATGAATATGCCTTTATATTTTTTCCAAATAAATATTGAACTATCAGGATATGGCTAAGGTCGCAGCACTGCTGTACACTGCTAGAAACATTTCTTGAGTTGGATAAATCATTAAGTGACTTAATTGGGCATAGTCAAAAGCCATCTAGTAATATAACTCATTGATTGATCTTTTATTTCATTCTGCATCTTGTTTACAAGAAGATGCCATATCTTGCTGATATTTCGATACAATGGGCTACCTCATTTTCCTAATCCGCCAACATAGTAACTTACTCAAACACAGAAAAAGACAAGTCTATCATGATTTGTTTGCAATAGACCCAGTTTGTCTTCTTGTGATCATTACATCTTCTCAGTACTCACGGCCAGGATTTGGTATTCCATTTTAGAATTTTACCCAGTGACCGGGTAGAAGCATCTTCAGGAATATAGACAAGGAGGTTGGCCAGAAGAGAGCTCCCTAGGTGATTTGTTTCTCTTCCCCACCTTGCCTCACGTGTAGCCCTACCTGCTCCAAGACAGTATAGCAGGAGCTCCAGAAAAAGATTTCAGGAAGGCATCAGGGAAGCTCTGGAGACTGAATGTAGTGGGACCAACAGAAAGGAATGAAGGAATCTCAGTCTCTGAGACTTCCCACCTTATTTCTCAGCCCCCAAAGCTGAGAAATCACAACTGCATAAGAGCAGTACCAGGGACCAAAAAACTGGGAAGTTCTTTGAGGAGGCAAAGAATGCCATTGAAAAGGGACAGAATGGAGGAAAGACAGAAGGTGGCAGATTCCAGGTCTCAGAGAGAGAGAGGTGCTCGGCCCTCACTCACACTTTGCGAATCTCTAACCCCTAAATTCTCAGACCAGCTTCCAGGTATTCATCTCTCCCAAAAGGCAGGCATTTCAGTTAAAGAATGAATTCTCAGAGAAAAATACAATGTTTACAGAGCCAAGAGCTACAAGAAAACAAGAGCAAAAAGAGCAAACTAACAACAGAAATGGGGCTAATAGTTTAGGCAAATTGTAATTCAAAAGAAGCTTAAAAAAATAAACTCAGAAAGTTACCGGAGAATTCTTAGAAATATGAAGCGGGAACAAGTTTTATGAAAAACGACCTGAGGGTATTTGCCTTTAAAAATACAATTACTGAAATGAGGAATTCCTGGGATGACTTGAAGATCAGAATGGACTCAACAGAAGAAAGAACTGGAGAGCTAGGGAATTGTCAAGAAATTCCCCAAAAACCATTAGAATGGGAATAAATGGGGGTCAGGAGAAGATAAAGGATAAGAGATCTGGATAATAAAATTTCAAATTTGAATGGGCCTCTCACTGGAATTCCAGAGTGAAAGGAAAGTGTAAAATGAGGGTATCATAGAATTGAAGAAAGTATGGTGGAGTAAGTCCCAGAACTAAAAAAGTTTTAAGTCCTTGGATCAAAAAAAAAAAAAAAAAAAAAAAAAAAAATTAGGGAATCAAACAGAATCAATAAGAAAACATTCCTTCCCAGAAGCCCACCAAAAGAACTACCTTATATCTCATTGGCCACAACTGCCCCATGTGACCAATCATATTTCACCAGTGAAGCTTGTGGAGCAGACTACCTCCCATGTGTTCAAGGGTTCTGCATCTGCCACCTGAAGAAAATCAGGTTTCTATTAACACACGAAGGAATGAGAGGGATATTTGGCTATTGATCAATGAGTAGTGTAAGCCACAGAAATTAGTCATTAAATAAGGAATAGTGTAATTTATGTGTCCAAATAATCAATGTTATGTTTTATTATTTCTCTAAAATAAAATTCCAGATGATATGAAAATGGTAGAGAGGAGGGGGAAAAGAAAGAGATAAAGTTCATGTCTTTGTAACTAGAAAATGACCTTGAATACAAGGGTCAACTTGGACCAGCAGAATATCTCAGGCTACATATACTACCAGGAGTTAAAAATGCTTTTTGACCTGAATCAAGGGGGAAATGGAGAGGACAAATGAGTTTATACGGCTATGAGTCTCCAAAAAAGAGCCCGGAGGTTATCAGAGGGGTTGCCCTTATGCACACCTCAGCGGAGTCCCAGAGACAGATAAAGTAGATACAACCCCGGGTATTGGGTTCTAAAGTTCTAAGGTCATGGCAGATGGAGTTCAGTGCCATATCAGTTGGCCCTTCTTTGGAGTTTGTGTTTCTGTGTGATGGAGTGGACTCAGATGTGATCTTTTTTCACAAGCCTCTCCTGTTACATTTACCAGAACTGTAGTTGGTGCTGGGGTTTAATACATACCCAGAGGATCTGAATCTCTGGACTGATCATATGATAGCCAGGCCCTGAGCCTCAACAGAGTTGCAACTCCTACACTCTGGTTTATTGGACTTACCCCACTCAGCCAACATGGAGTCAAAGAAGGTCAACCACCACACCATGGAGCCTAGAGTACCTACAACTGAAAGCAGGAGGATTGCATCCAGTATCCATGTGGAATCTAAGTCCCCTCTTGATATAGATGTGGAGTGGACACAACCAATCCAAGATCCATAGGATGGAGGAATAGAATATGGATTAGAGTGTACTTACTGATATTCTATTCATGAACTATTGTGATTAGTAATTGAAGAAAATGTGTCATTGGTGTGGAAAAAGTAGCCATGGTGGCTGCTGGGGGTGGGGAATGGGACTTGTAGTTGTCCTGGGTGGTGCTGGAGGGACAATTACCAGACATTGTAGGTCCTCCCATGGCCCACTGGATGGAACGTGGGAGAGTATGGGCTATGATGTGGACCATTGACCATGAGGTGCAGCAGTGCTCAGAGATGTATTCACCAAATGCAATGAATGTCTCATGATGATGGAGGAGATTGTTGCTATGAGGGGAGGAGTGGGGTGAGGGGGGTGGGGGGTATATGGGAACCTCATGTTTTCTGAATGTAATAAATAAATAAATAAATAAATAAATAAATAAAAGTTCATTTCTTAGGAGAAAGTTGCAAGTTAGCTTTTGATAGTATACTAGTTTTCAATGCTGTGTATCAAATTACCATAAATGTATTGGGTAAATACAGCACCTTTTTATTATTTCACATTACTTGTTGGTCAGAAGCCAGGGCATGGCTTAGCTAGGTCCCATGCTAAAGTCCAGGTCTTTCTAGGCTGCAGTTTCATCTGGAGGCTTGACTAGAAAAGGACATGCTTCCAAATTCTCTCAGATTGTTGGCAGAATTAAGTTCCCAGCAGCTGCAGAATTCATGACCACTTGCTTCTTCAAAGCCAGCAGTAGATGTAGAGAGTCACTCTGCTTCTAGTCTCTGACCTCTAGATGTCCTGTGAAAGGGCTCCCCTGATTAGGTCAGGCCCATCCACAATAACTCCCTTTTGATGAACACAAAACTAACAGATTAAGGACGTTGAGATAGCTTCAAAATTCTTTATGAAATTGTGCTAATTAAGACTGTATGGTTGTGGCATAACAATAGTGAGACAAAGCAACTCAACATGGTAAGGAGGCAAGGCCATCATGTATATTTGAGAACATGATATACGATAGAGTTTGCATCCCACATCAGTGGGGAAAGAACTAATTTTAAAATGATATTAGGATATTTAGTTCACCATATGGGAGAAAATATCCAGAAAAAAATATAAGGCAGTGTATGGTTTATTTTGTGTGTCAACTTGGCTTGGTAATGGTGTCTAGTTGTTTGGTCAAGCAAGCACAGGCCTGACAGTTACTGTGATCATTATCCTGTGGATTTCATCTATGACTGATTACATCTACAGTGAACAAAGGAGATTGCCTTCAAATGAGAAGAGTCTCAGCCAATCAGTCGAAGGCTTTAAAGGAAGAACCAATGATTTCAGCAGACAGAAAGAAGACCTTGTCTCTCTACTTCAGCCAGCCAGCCTCTCCTGGGGAATTCAGTGTCACCAGCAAGTTTACAACTTCATGCAGGCAGTAATTCAAGGCAAGTAGGGAATCAGTCTGGGTTACTTTAAAGCTAATAGAAGAAAAAGAATGATGGTATCACTCTGAGCTCTGAGGAAGAAAACATTCCATCAAGAAGACCCCTAAAAACAGATATTGTAAAAGTCAAAACTGAGTCACCAAAGTCAAGGTAAATATATGAGAACAAACAACAAAAACAACAAAATAATATGAGATTAAACCCACTATCCATGAAAATTTCTTCAGGATCAGCAAGAAAAATTGAAAGAAACCCAAGAGGAAAATGTGCAAGGAGTATGTAATTTACAGAATGGAATGAAAGTGGCTACCAAATAGAAAGTTGTGCTAGTTTATGAATCTCTGATTATTAGTAAAGTCAATACATCAATGAGGCAGTATTTAGTATCCAGGAGATTGGCAAGATTGCAAGTTAGTAATTGATAGAGCAAGGATTCAAAAGAAGTTCCATTCCATTCCATAGTTCAATCTGTCCCCATTGCACTGCGAGGCCTGAAAAATTGTGTGTTTTTTTTTCCAGCCCTATGAGTAGAACTCAATCCTACACAACAGGTCCAGGACTAGGGAGAAGGGAAAGAGGCACTCACACTGGGCACAAAACTTAAGGGGATGCCAAAAAATCAGTAATCAATATAAATCATATTTAATGGAATATTTGTATTAACAAAAATCTCCACGATGAATGAAATATCAAGATTTTTAATAAAAACAAGATCCAACAGTACTTTTTTAATCTATATTAGAGCCCAAGGCCAAAGGAAATATATGCACTTCTTACAGTACATTTCTTAATGTGGCTTTTTTTCATTTAAAAAAATTTATTCAAGTATATCACTCATATATAAACATACAAAAGCAATAAGAGTATAGTAATAGTTGTGAACTTACAAAACAAACATACATGACATCATACAGGACTCTCATAACTCACCCTAACACCAATACCTTGCATTGTTGTTAAACATTTTAAACTAATGATTAAAGAACATCCTCAAAAGATTACTACTAAAGTATTTTCCCCCAACCCACCCTATTATTATCTTTATATCATTTATATATGAACATACATGAACAATAAGTGTATAGTAAAATTTGTGGACTTACCAAACAAACATGCATAACATGATACAGGGGTCCCATATATCAGCCTTCCACCAACACCTTGCATTGTCATGAGATATTTGTTACAGATTATGAAAGAATATTGTCAAAATCTTACTACTACCTGTATTCCTTATCTTAAATATGCTGTATTTTCCCTCAACCCACCCTATTATTGTTTTTAAATACTTTTTTATGGCAGAAGTTGTAAACTTTTAAAACAATCATGCACATGGGCAGAATTCCCAAAGAACATCCATCTATCAACACATCACACTGTGGTGGAACATTTGTTACAGATAAAATAATGTCATCTGATTGTTACCACATCCACAGTATACATTTGGCACACATTCTCCATACTGCCCCATTATCAACACAGTACATCTTTGGCATAGTTGCAAGCATATTACATTATTACTGCTAATCACAGTCCATAGGTCACTCCAGTTTTACTTTTCCCATGCTTCTCCACATTCCTACCACCCTGCAGTAGTGATGTACATTTGCTCTAGCTCACAATGCACACTCTTGCATACGTACCATCAACCACAATTCTCATCTACCTCTGGGTTTACTGTGCTATTCAGTTCCTAGATTATTCTCCAGCATTCTGTCAATTGGCATTTACATCCCTAGACTACCATTTTCAGCCACATCCCGATTTATAAAGTAGCTGTTACTCACTATTTGTTGCCATCCAGTCTATTCATTTCTGCACTTTTACAGTAAAGCTAATTAAAACTTCTACATACATTAAACATCAGTAGTCCATCTCAGTCCTTCTCTTATCTCTTTTAAAAATCCACACTTACTATCAGGGCTTGAAGATATTTTCCTACAATTTCTTCTAGAAACTTCATGACTCTTGCTTTTATATTTAGGTTTTTGATCCATTTTGAGTTAATTCTTGGATAAGGCATGAGATAGGGGTCCTCTTTCCTTCTTTTGGCTATAGATACCCAGTTCTTTAGTTCTTTTACCACAATTTGTTGAATGGACTGTTCTGTTTGAGCAATGTGGATTTGACAGGCTAGTCAAAAACCACTTGACCATTCATGTGAGGTTCTGTTTCTGAACCATCGATTTGTTTCCATTGGTCCATGTGTCTGTCTTTATGCCATGCTATTTTTACCGCTATAGCTAGGAAATATAAAGTCCAGAGACGAGCGTTCGCTTTTCCTTTTTCTTTTTAAGATGTTTCTGGCTATTCAGGACCCCTTACCCCTTCAAATAAATTTAGTAATCAGGTTTTCAATTTAACAAAATGCTGGTGAAATTTTTATCAGGATTGCATTGAATCTGTATATACATTTGAGTAGAACTGACATCTTTATGATATTTAGTCTTCCAATCCCTGAGCATTAAATGTTCTTCCAGTTATTTAGGCATTTTTAAATTTCTTTTAACATTGATTTGAAGTTTTCTTAATACAAGTGCTTTTACATCATTGGTTAAGTTTATTTCTATTGAGTTTTATCTGTTATATTTTATTTTCCCCACTCTTTTGAAACTTTTAGTTACTTTTATTGATATAATCTTCATTTCTAGACTCTCTTCCAGGCGTCTCTCTCCTGTCTTTTCTTTTCAGGCTCTAGCACCCTTTAGCATTTCCTGGAATTCTGATCTCTTGGTTAGAAATTCAGTTTCTGTTTATCTGTGAATATTCTAATCTCACCCTCATTTTTGAAAGACAGTCTTGCCGATATAAGATTATTGGCCGGAAGTTTTTCTCTTGTAGTATCTTAAATATATGAAACCACTGTGTTCTTGCCTCCATGGTTTCTGGTCAGAAGTCAGCACTTAATTTTATTGGGTATCCCTTATATGTTATGCATTGTTTTCTCTTGCTGCTCTCAGAATTCTTTCTTTGTCTTTGGCATTTGGCATTCTGATTAGTATGTGTCTCAGAGTTGGTCTTTTCAGATTTTTTCAGATGGGAGTATGTTGTCCTTCTTGGATATCTATGTCCTTCAATAAGGTTGGGAAATTTTTTACCTTTATTTCTTCAGATATTGTTTCTGCCTCTTTTCTCTTCTCTTCTCCTTCTGGGACACCTATGACATGTATGTTTGCATGTCTTTTGCTGTCATTTAGTTCCCTGAGACCTTGTTCAATTTTTTCCATTCTTTTATTCATCTGTTCCTTTGTGTGTTCACTTTCAGAGGTCATTTCTTCAAGCTCACCAATTATTTTTCCTCCTCAAACCTGCTATTATATGATTCCAATGTGTTTTTTTAATTTCATTTATTGTGTCTTTCATTCCCAGAAGATCTTCTCTTTTTCTACGTATGCTTTCAAATTCTTCTTTGTGCTCATCCAGTGTCTTCTTAATATCCTCAGGCTCTTTAGCCATCTCATTGAATTTATTAAGGAGCTTTGTTTGAACATCAATGATTAGTTCCCTCAACCCCTTTATGTCATCTGGAGGACAATGACAGTTATCTTGTTCCTTTAACTGGGCCATAGCTTCCTGTTTCTTGGTGTGAATTGTAATTTTTTGTCAGTGTCTTGGCATCTGGTAAAGTGTTTATTCTGGGTACAGTTTTTCTCTTTAGTTTAGGACTTCCTGCCCTTTATCCCTTGCTGGTTGTGCAGTAGGAGCCAAGGATGTAGTTGGTGCTATAAGCTGTAGAGGCTCAAGCTGTCCTCATTGCCCCAGGGACCAATGAAGCTTCTCCCAACTTTCTCCTTTGCCAGGGGTAGGGACAGAGTTACAGTTGAGTGAATAATCCAAGTCATGCAGGCCTGGACTGTCATTGCCCAGAAGACTGATGAGGCTTCATACCCTTTTCTCCCCTGCCTAGGGAAGGGTTGGAGCTGCAGGTGTGGGGAGCAATCAGGGAGGTCCGAGATGATGGCAGGTGCCCAGGTAGACTTCTGATTATCAGTCTATGCCAGCCAAAGGTACCTGCAGTTACCTGGATAGGCTGGTGCAGGGCCTGCCAGAGATGGGGCTGAAGCCTAGCCTAGAGCTGCAGGCCAATCTGGGTGAAAGAAACTAGTTCCTACCCATCACTGTGATTTTCAGTGAGCCCTGCTTCCCCTCATGCTGGGGTGGAATCAAAATGACAGCTACCAGCCTCTTTCTGACCAAGACAAGTTTAAACTTTCGCTGTTCTTAGGGTTATACTTTAACTAGCAGAATCCACCAATCAGTAGCTAAAATCAGTGGCCAACCACCTCCTCCTGCCCTGTTTTTGGGAAATAGAGCTTCAAATTCCAGCCACAGAATAGCTCTTGGGGCAGTTTATGCTGCCAAAGTAGGATGATCACTAACCTCCATGGCTTGGCTAGTAATTTCCCAGAGAGACTAGAGCAGGCCCCCCAGCTTCCTTCCTGCCAGAGGTGGTGCTGGGCCCTAGGCTAGAGCTCCAATCTGATCTGGATGGAAAGAAGCTGGTCCCCACCAGCATTGCGATTTTCAGCCCACCCAGCTTCCCCTCATGCCAGGTGTGGAGTTATAATATGGCGGCTCCCAGCCTCTTTCTGACTTGGACAGGCTTAAACTTTAGCTGTTCTCAGGATTATACTTTAGCCCACTGAATTTACTCCTCGGCAGCTAAAGTTCATGCCCAACCATGTCCTCCTCCCCATTTTTGGGAAGTGGAGCTTTCAATTCCAGCTGCAGAACAGCTCCCGAGGTGGCCTGTGCATCCAGTGGAGGATGGGCACCAGCCTCTGGGGCATGGAGCACTCTACTTACAAGTCTTCTCTGCAGATGGGCAGTCTCCTCCTTCCATTCCTTCAAAGATGTGGCAGGATGCTCTTCTGGTCTCCTGGAGCCCCCAAACAGGTGCTTCAGCTAGCTCCAGATAGCTCTGGGTGTTTACTAACTGCCCTGTAGCAGGAGCTGACTCGAGGATTTTCTTACCCCACCACCATCTTGCCGGTTGTCCTTTATGTGTTTTTAATGGTTATTTTGTCCAGAATATTAAATTAGTTGAAAGACTATAGAAAAATTGAATAGCAGAGAAATGGAAAAACATTATATTTATGTATTTATTTATACCAAAACCACAATGTATTATAACTTTACAATCCTTGACTGCAAGAGAAGCAAATGAATCAATAATATTTTCAATAGAATCCAATTGTGCCTGGCCCCTCTGCACATGACACATTTGAAAAAGGAAGTACGTACATTTTGGCATTAGTCGGTGGCCCCAGAAGATAATGATTGCTTCTTGATTGTGGCATAAATGGCTTTCTAAGCTTTTAACACTTAGACCAAGAACACCTCTTCTCAGGAGAACTCTAAAGTCCCTAGCCATCTACAAATCAGCATTTGCTTTCAAAATTCTCCTTTTCATTTGACTAGAGAAAAATTGAGACCACTGAGATTTATCTCTAACTTCCTCAGTGAATCATTTGAATCATCTAGTTGAACATCAGATGAACTTGGAGTGGGCTGTTGACTTTGTGCATGCATCTTCTTATCCAGTAGTAAAGTAATCTTATGGTTTTCTTCTTTGACATCCTCCAAAGGCTGTATCCCTGAACAAGGAGAATTACCTTTAAAATAGAAAATCTAGGCACTGTCTGTGTGTCTTGGAGACAGATACAAAAAATTCTTGAACCTGTTAATTGTCCATTTATTCCTTAAGATAGGAATGGAATTGAGTTGGATTATTGCTCCTGTTCTTCCTGGTTCATTTAATTTCATACCCCTTCAAATTCTGGTGGATTATTTAGTAAGGCTTGCCTTTTGGAAGTGCTATGTACTATGGTAGTGATTCTTAAACTTAAGAAGTCATCAGAATTATCTGGAAGCCTTGTTAAAATGCTGCCAGGCCTCACCTCCAGTTTCTAATCCTGTAGGTGTGGAACAGAGTCCAAAAAGATGCATTTGTAACAGGTTCCAAGAGGATGCTGATGCTGCAGGCCCAGGGACCACACTTTGGGAACTCTTATACTGGAGAAATATGGGTAAATAGGCACATCTTCCTACCTGGTAAGATTCTGCTAAGTATGCCTGTGCCTGTCTCACAACTAAGTGGAACTTGTAATGGGATAAACCAAAAAGATGCAGACACACATAAAATATAATATACATGCACATAATTTCACTCAAACACACACGACTGATCTGGTTGTTTGCAGCAGTGTTTCTCAATCCTTGATGCACACTCAGACCACCTGGGGAACTTGTTAAAATGAAGATTCTGATCCAGTAGGAATGGGGTAAGGTCCTTGATTTTTCTTTTCAGAAAAGCAATCAGATGATGCTACTACAGCCAGTCCACAGACCACACTTTAAGTAGCAAGAGGCTAAAACAGCCCCTATTTGATGAAGCTTTTCATTAAATTACTTACACTAATTCAGAACAGAAGGGTTTTGTTCCTGTGAACAACTTGTGGAAAAGACTTCAAATTCAGTAGCAGATTTTTTTGTCTCTGACATTTCAGTTATTAAATAATGTTTATTTTGTTTTTATGGTTTCTGTATTAGGTAACTCTCTTAGAATTGGGGGGGAGGAGGATGATCACATTCCCTTCAGTGATGAAATGTAGTGAAACACATAGGACAGAGAGTAATCTGAGATTCGGTCTTACGCACTGCTCTTTGGCTTTATTGTCTTCTATATCTCTATTGTGACTTTGTCTGGCTCTTCATCCAGATTTTATGCTTCCAAGAAGAAAGCCTTTGATTGGGCAGAATTGCCACTTTGTAGTATAAACCAAACCTATTGGAAAGAGGTTACATCAAGTGACCAAGAGCTGGTACCTTTGGCTGGTACACTGCCAGCGGTCACCAAACGGAATTAGGCTCAGCCACCAGTGCCATCTCATGGCATCATCACAAGCAAGAGTTTTAAAAGTTTTCTTGAGCCTGTATATCACAGTCTTAGATATACATTTATGGGGTTAGAACCAACCTTCCTAGTTACTGTCTGAGTTTTGGCACTGAAAATCTTATATCCCAGGAAACTTCTCAGTTCTAGACAAACCAGGACATTGGTCACCTTGTGGTAGGGTTTCTTTTTTCTCTCTAAAAATAATTGTATTTAGTTTTTAATTTATTATATTAATTTACATCTAGGAAAGTGCAAATATGTGTACAACTCTATGACTTTTCACAAAATATATTATCTCACGTAACTGGCACTTTCATTAAGAACAGAATGTTACCATCTCCCTAGAAGTCTCCCCTGCCTCCCTTCCAGTGACTGCTCTCCCCCAAGGGTAACAACCATCTGGCTTTTTTTTTTTGGGCTTATATAAAGGGTATTTATTTGGAATAGGAGCTTACAGATACCAGGCCATAAAGCATAAGTTACTTCCCTCACCAAAGTCTATTTCCATGTGTTAGAGTAAGATGGCTGCTGACGTCTGCCAGGGTTCAGGTGTCCTGGGTTCCTCTCTTCCCAGGTCTTGCTTCTCTCTGGGTCTAGGTCCTTTGCATTCTCCACAAGATCAGATGTAGACTATGAGGCTCTCTAGGTTTTGCCTCTCTCCATAAGGTGAGCTGTAGACTATCAGGTGAACGACTCTGTCTCTCTCCCTGGGGTTTCTGCCATGTCTAAGGAGCCACCTCTATTCCTCTGCTTTCTTCTCCTGGCTCAGGTCCTCTCTTCCCAAGGCTCCAGCTCAAGACTCCTGCATTAAACTCCAGATCAAACTCCAACATCAAAAATCCTCTCCTCTCTGACTATTTTTTAATAGATTAGTGAATTATTATAAAGCACAAACCTTTGTATCCATTATCCAGGTCAATAAATTGGACTTTGCCATTCACCCCAGAAGCTCATTCATGGGCTCAAGTCCAATGACAACTCATTCCTCCAAATCAAGCACCACCCTGACTTTTATAGCAAGTCCTTCCTTGCCATTCTCTTATGGTTTTATCATTCAAGTAGTTTTCCCCGCCACCTTGTTCTTTTAATTAAAATTATCTATTGAGGGAACCAGACTGTTTTGCCTGTTGAGTTTCCCATGATTAGGATTTTGCTGATAGAATATTCATGGACCTCTTCAACGTGTTCCTATGTGTTCTGTAGTTCCTGAGAATCAGCAGCTGATTCTGATAGTTTGATTAGACTCAAATTCTACCTCTTTGGCACAACTCTAAGAGATGGTGGGTTCTTTTATCAAGAGTCTCCTGGTAAGATTTCCCGAGTATGTCTGTGCCTATCTCACAACTAAGTGGAACTTATAATGGTTTTTATCTTTGATTTTAATTTTAGCAACCACTGATGCTCAATGCCTAAATCCATTAATTCATTGAGGGTGGCAAAATGGTTTGATTCCATTTCTGTCATGTTGTTCTCATTTATTAGCTGGAATAATTTTATACAGGGAAACCTCCCTTCATCTGCCATTTGGTTATACTCTGCTCAGGTCAAACAGGAAAAACAAAATAATTGCTTGATTCTTACCTTTTATTTATCTGGTTTTCACAAGAATGAATAGGTTCCATGTAATACACGGAGTATAACCATTTAGTGTTTTTAATATGATTATGAACTCTTGGATTGAAATGCAATCTTATCTATATTGAAGCTCAAATTGCCCCCTTTTTTACCAATGGGAGCTCTTCAAGCTGGCTTGTGAGTCTTTTTCACATGACCCGGTATTTTTTACTAGCTCCCTTGCTATCTGTTATGTCAAGATGTTTCACGCTCATCTTGAATATTTCATGCCCAAGACTTGGAATCAAACATTTTTCCAATAAACCCTGGTTTCTTTTCATGGGAAATGGTATTTTAAGACCACAGTCTTGGCACTAGAGAGGTTCATTGCTACTAGGATGTCCATTGTTTCTTGGTCTTTTTTTTATTTTTTAAATAGCTGGCATCCTCTACTTCCCCCTTCTCTTTTTGCGTTTTCTTTTTTTTTTTTTTTTTAAAGATTTATTTATTTTTTATTTATTTAATTCCCCTCCCCTCCCCCGGTTGTCTGTTTTCTGTGTCTTTTTGCTGCGTCTTGTTTCTTTGTCCGCTTCTGTTGTCGTCAGCAGCACGGGAAGTGTGGGTGGCGCCATTCCTCGGCAGGCTGCTCCCTCCTTCACGCTGGGCGGCTCTCCTCACGGGTGCACTCCTTGCGCGTAGGGCTCGCGGGGGGGACACCCCTGCGTGACAGGGCACTCCCTGCGTGCATCAGCACTGCGCATGGGCCAGCTCTACACGGGTCAAGGAGGCCTGGGGCTTGAACTGCGGACCTCCCATGTGGCAGACAGACACCCTAACCACTGGGCCAAAGTCCATTTCCCATCCTGGTCTTTTTATCTTTCCAATTCAAATTCAGGACCTCAGGGCTGTTACTCAGCCTCTTCTATAACACAGCTGGCTCTCCTTCCTTCTGTACAGGACTCCTAGTTCTCAAACACAGAAGAAATTCTAGAATTTGAAAATCTCCTATGTACAATTTTCTTTATCCCACAGCACACACAGAGCAATCTCAGAAAAACAATAGTACTACTACCAAAAATTATGATTCCTGAA
Source organism: Dasypus novemcinctus (assembly GCF_030445035.2). Lineage (NCBI taxonomy): Eukaryota > Metazoa > Chordata > Mammalia > Cingulata > Dasypodidae > Dasypus > Dasypus novemcinctus. Next base: position 164,056,719 of record NC_080675.1, read on the forward strand.
TAGAATTAAAAATTTTTAAAAATATCAGGAATCTCCCCCATTTTCTTTCAGTTGTAGTATGTCTATACTTTTAGATCATATAGTCATTATATTCAATAATGTCTTCCTTTTATACCTCCTTTGGTCTTAGTTTCTCAAGAAGCAACATCATTAATGCACTATTCCCTGTGGTAATGACTTTCTAGCTATTTGTCTGAAGTTCATATACTTGTAGATATAAGGGCTCATGGGAATGACATCTCCTGGGTTCTTCAATGTCAAAAAACATTTCGTCTATAAGCACTTTGTTACTGAAAGTCAGTTTTTCAGGATCTACAATTCTTAGATAATGTTGTCTTTCCTTGGCTGCCTTTAAGTTCCCCATTTTCATCTGGCATAATACGTTGTATTGAAGTTTGATGAAAATATAATTTTGAGTTCTTATTTGCCATTTTCTCTCTTTCTTAGATGCCCAAAGAAATTTTTCTTCTTTTAGAATTCAGTAATTTTAGTAATAAAATTTAGTAATTTAATAAATTAGCAAAAATCAGTAATTTTAGTCCTGGTGTGGGTCTTTCTAGGTCAGTATTAACAGGCACATGGTGTACTCTTAAAATACATAGCTTCATTTTTTTTTAATTTCAAAAAAATTTTCTTGAATTATGTATTTTAATATTTTTTTTCACCTTGTTTTAGTTTACTTCTTTAGGGACTTCTATTATCTGTAAGTTGGAATGTCTTTGTGTATCTTCAATATGTGTTACTTTTTCTCAAATACTTTTTATCTCCTTCATTTACTTTTTATTTTAAAAATTTCCCTCCATTTCATCTTCTACGTCTCTTAAGGTAATATGTGTTATGTTTATCACTCTCATGTCCCTTCTGTTTTAGTTTTCATTTACAATATGACTTTTTCTAATTTATTTCTAATTCTTTCTTGAGTTCTGGCACCTCATTCCTGAAGTTTTTTTTTTTTTAATTTCTGATTTATGATTTTTTTATGTCTTACTTCATTTTCTATGTCATTTAACTCATTTTCAAATAATTTATTAATGTTTTGACCTGTTTCATGAGCATGTCTTTCAGGTGTGCTTCCATTGCCTGTAGAGAGATTCTTTTGCTCCTCGTTTTCTTTTGTCTTATAGAAACTTTTGTAAGGGATTTGACCTTCATACTTTAATGTGTTTTTTAAAATATATTTTAATAAACTTTTATTTCAGATTAACTTTAGATTTATAGGAAAGTTGCAAAGATATTACAGACTTTCTGCATACTCTATTATTGACATCTTATATTACTATGATATATTACTGACGTATTATTATTAATTAAATCTATATATTTTTTAATTTCAATCATTTAATCCCTAATGAGTTTTTTTCTGATACCAGATTCATCCAGGATACTACATTAAATATAATCATCATTTACGCTCCTTTAGGCTTTGACAGTTTTCTAGAATTTCATGGTTTTTGATGAACATGACAGTTTTGAGGAATACTACTTAGGTCCTTTTTTTTTTTTTTTAGTTTCCTGGCTGTCAAAACTAATACCATGTGATAGGCTGACTTAAGCAAAGGGAAATTGAGGCTAGGAGGAGTCCAAAATCAAGGTGTCATCAAGGCAATGCTTTCTTTCTGAAAGAAGAGCATAGCATTCTGGGGTTGTCTACTAGAAATCCTTGGTCTTGGCTTTCTCTGTCACATGACAATGCACATGGGGACCTCTCCTTGCCTCTCTCTTCTCTTCTAGGTTCCACTGACTTTCAGCTTCTGGCTACCACCTCTGGCATTTTTTTCGTGTGTGACATTTCCTATAAAGGCTTTCTGTAGTAAGATTAAGACCCATCCTGATTTACCCGGGCCACACCTGAACTGCAGTAACCTCATCCAAAGGTCCTATTTGTAAGAGTTCACATCCACATGAATGGATTAAGTTTAAAAAGATGTTTTTCTGGAGTACATAGCTTCAAACCACCACAGTCCACCCTGTGAACCCCAACAAGACATGGTCCTTCCAAATGCAAAATACATTCATTCCATCCCAACGTTCCAAAGCCTTAAGTCATTTCAGTAACACTACATCCAAAGTCTCATCAAAATCAGTAATGGCTGTGATCTGGCACGATTCCTGTCGACCTTTTAAATCTAGAAAACAAGTTATCTGCTTCCTATATACAATTGAGGACAGACATAGGATTAATGTTACCATTCTGGAAGGGAAAAATTAGAAGGAAAACTGCCCATAGGTCCCAAATATTTCCAAAACCCAACAGGGCAAAGGCCATTCGATTTCAAGGTTTGAGAGTCAACTATGGATGGATGTTTTGTCCTCCAGACCTGATGGCTCAGCAGCCCCTCCCTTTCCTAGCACTTGTACAGTTGCCATGCTCTCCCCAAACACTGGAGTGAAGTCTTCACCCTCTCCAAGCATCACGATGTGGCTGGTCTCTCTATGAATGCCTCTTTGTGAACAACAGCACACAATGCCCGCCCTTTCCATACACACGGCAGCCTCTCCAGGTTTCTCTCTCTTCTTCTAGGTTCTGCTGACTTTTGGTTTATGGCTGATTCCTCTGACATTTTTTTATCTCTGTGACCTTCCCTATAAGGCCTTCAGTAATAGGATTAAGACCCATCCTGATCAGCTGGGCAACATCTTTACTACAGTAACCCCATCAAAAGTTTTTTGTTTAGTTTTTGGTTTTGGGTACTGTTAAAAAATATGGTAGCTTATTATCTGAAATGGCCTGCCTCTGTTACCTTCCCATACTTCTTTTTGGATATTCCCTTTCCTTTATCTCTATTTGTCTTGGCCTTTTCAATTTTTTTTAACTATGGGAATTTAATAGCTTATAAGCTTACAGTTTTGAAGCCATGAAAATGTCCAAATCAAAGCATCATCAAGGCAATGCTTTCTTCACAAAGACTTGTTGCCTATGAACCTGAACTTTGTCACATAGCAAGGCACAAAATAGTGCCCGATGGGTTCTCCCCTCTCTTCCAAGTTTTGTTGCTTTCATTTTCTTGTTTCCATGGCTTCTTTTTTAAGATAAATCATTTTATGGATACATATTAATATAGCACAAATTCATGTACAAAGTGTACAATCAATGGTATTAGATGTATTCACATTTTTGCATTCATTACTTCAGTCATTCTTAGAGAACATTTATTATTCCAAAAATGATAATAATAAACAAAAAAACAAACAAAACTCGTCACCTCTCAATATGTCTATGCTGTACATAGCTGCTATTCTTTCTCTTTAGTATATTTGTATTTATATTTCGTAAAAACAGTTTTATATATGCAATATCACCCATATTCGTGTTTTACTTGAGGTTTTACTGTTTTATACAGTCTCATGCTACAGTTTTTAGCTTTCCTTCTAGTAATATACATACCCTCAGACTTTCTCTTTCAACTACTCATACCCATATAATAACTCTGCTAGTTACAAACACCATGATATACTTTCATCATTTCTATTCATGTCCAAAGATTTGCAAACAACCTTTTTACCAAGTCTGCACAGATTAACCCTCAGCTTTCCATTTGTTACCCTCCTTCCATTTTCTGGGGACCTATAATCTAATTATTCACTCCATGAGTGAATGGAGTGATTATACAATATATTTAGTTCATAACAGCACAAACATGCAGTATTTGTCCTTTTGTGTCTGACTTTCCTTCATTCAACATAATGTCCTCCAAGTTCATCCATGTTTTCATACGCTTCACGACTTCATTGCTTCTTACCACTGCATAACATTCCATTGTGTGTAAACTCCACAAATTTTTATCCATTCATCAGTTGATAGACACCTGGCTGTTTCCAACTTTTGGCAATCTTGGATAATGCCCTATGAACATCAGTGTGCAGATGTCTGTTTATGTCTCTGCTCTCAGTTCTTCTGGGAATATACCTAGTAATGATTGCTGGGTCACATTGCAAGTCTATATTCAACTTCCTTAAAATCTGCCAAACAGCCCTCCACAGTGGCTGCACCATTCTACATTCCCACCAACAGTGAATAAAAGTTCCTATCTTTCCACATCCTCTTCCACAAATACAGTTTTCCAGCTTTTTAATAGTAACCAGTGAAATGTGAAATGATATCACATCATACTTTTGGTTTGCATTTCCTTAACCGCTAGTAATTTTGAACATTTTTTTCATGTGTTTTTTTGCCATTTGTATTTCTTCTGTGGACAATTGTCTTTTCTGTTATTTGCCCAGTTTTTAATTGGGTAGTTTGTCGTTTTATTGTTAAGTTGTATGATCTCATTGTATATCATAGATATTAAACCCTTATTGGATATGTGATTGCCAAATATTTTCTCCCCTTGAGAAGGCTGCTTTTATAATCCTTTTGACAAAATCCTTTGAGGTGCAAAAGAGTTTAGTGTTGAGGAGGTCCCATATATCTATTTTTCCTTTTGTGACCCATGCTGTGGGTGTATGATTTAAGAAACTACTGCCTACCACAATGGCTTGAGGATGTTTTCCTATGTTTTCTTCTAGGATTTTTATGGTTGTCACTTTTATATTTAGATCCTTGATCCATTTTGAGTTAATTTTTGTATAAGGTGTGAGATAAGGGTCTTCTTTCTTTGTTTTGGATATCAAGTTCACCCAGCACCATTTGTTGAATAGACTATTCTGGCCCAGCTAGAAGGGCTTGACTGCCTTGGCAAAAATCACTTGACTGTAGATGTGAGGGTCTATTTCTGAGTTCTCAATGTAGTTTCATAGGTCGATCTGTCTGTCTTTATGTCCATACCATGCTATTTTTACCACAGCAGTTAAGCAATATGCTTTAAAGTCTGGAAGTGAGTTCCTACAATTTTCTTTTTTAAGATCTTTTTGGCTAGTCAGAACCCCTTACCCTTCCAAATAAATAAGCTAATTCGTTTTTCCACATCTGCAAAAAAGGCTGTTGGAATTTTTATTGGGATTGCTTTGAACCTTAAAAGAGTTTGGGTAGAACTGACATCTGAATGATATTTAGTCTTCCAATCCATGAACACAGACTGTCCTTCCATTCATTTTGTCCTGTTCAATTTTTAGTCCACATCTAGCAGCTTCTTCTCATTGTGGGAGGCCTGTCTTAAAATGGAACTCAGGCTGGTCAGTTTCAAGTTTTCAAGGATACCAGAATGTGCCAGTCTTTTTATACCTTACTGGAGTCCCATTATACATTGCTGGAATGAATAAAACCCTTCCTTAAGATGTCCTCAAATGTATTACTTCCTTTCCAGAAAATGCTTGTTGGTATTTGCAATCCCTCTGTTCTCACGTGTATCAGATACCCTTTAGACCCTCTGCTTTCTCCCACCCAGATGCTGAGAATCTGTGGCTCTTGGTGGCATGTTCCATCCACTTGTATTTTGGGGTTGGTTAGAACATCTCATCCCTATGTTTGTATTCAGTGCTGTCCATAAAGTTTTTCTATCTAGTTGTTCTGACTGTTTTTATGTTGGAATTTGGAAGATCCCCCAACTATGTTGCTATCCCTGACTCCATCTTCCCAGAACACCTGTAGGAATCTTCAAATATAATAATTTACCAAAAGTGCTTTGAGAATGAATATCAATGAGAGCATTGTTTGTCTTATGAGCTCCTCTAAAGGATAGGAGGGAAAATGAGAGGGAGAGAGAGAATTTCCAAGGCTCCCATATGAGTCTGTCTTGACATTGACAGAAAGGAGATTCAGGAGAAAAAATAAAGAAATATATGCACTAACTTAGCTAAGCGATGAAAGTTGACATCACTAACAATGGGACAAACTGACATCGTGTGCCTCCTGATACGATACATTGAGAAGGACAAATTATATCTGGATATTTCTGCCCAAACCTATTAACATAATCTAATCTCAAGGAAATGTGAGACAAACCCAAAGTGAAAGACATTTAATAAAATAACTGCCCTGTATTCTTATAAAGTATATAGCGGTTATAAAAGACAAAGACAGACCCTAGGAACCATTCTGGACAAAAGGAGGCTAAAAGACATGACAACTAAATTTAATGTATGACCCTAGACTACTTCCTGAGCCAGAAACTAACTAACCCCTTCCCTACCTGCTTTCCTTCCTTCCTTCTTTCCTTGCTTCCTCACTTCCATTTTTTTCTCTCTCTCATTTTCTATTTTACTATAAATTATATCAGTGGGGAAAATGGAAAAATATGAATAAGGATCATAGATTAGATAACAGTATGTAGGAAAATGTCTTCATTCTTAGGAAATACACAGTGAAGTATTTATGAGAAAGAGGACATCATATCTGCAACTCACTTTCAAATAGTTCAGAAGAAATTATACATACAGAAACATATCCTTATACACACATATATAGTTTTTTGTTTTTGTTTTTGTTTTTGTTTTTTTAGGTACTAGGGGCCAGGGATTGAACCTGGAACCTCATATGGGGAAGCTGGCACTCAACCACTGAGCCACATCGGTTCCCCTGAGTTGGTTTTTTCATTTGGTTTGCTTGTTGTTTGTTTTTGTTTGTTCTTTTAGGAGGCACCAGGAACTGCACCCAGGACCTTCCATGTGGAAAGCAGATGCTCAATTATTTGAGCCATATCCGCTTCCCACATATATAGGTTTAAAATGTAAAAAGCAAATGGTAAATGTGTTAAAATATTAACAACTAGAAAATATGGATGAAGAATAATCAGGAGTTCTTTGTGCTATTTTTTGCTGCTTTTCCTAATTTGAAATTATTTTAAAATACAAGGCTAAAAAAATTTAGATATATATTATTATTGATTAAATATGGTAATAATAATTAATGGTGAAATATAGTATATACTAAATATATACCAGCTTCAGGTTTGATCAATTAAATCTGAATCTCTGAGTGGGGTCTAGGTATCTGTATATTTTAAATGTTCCCCAAGTGATTCTAAAGTGCAACTAGAGTTGAGAATCATTCAAAACCCCTTCTTCCTAATATAATTAATGCTTGTCAGATCATATAATCCCTTTCAACTGAGTCTACTTGTTGTCTTTCGTATGGTTTACAATTTATTTTGGTACCTAATGTCTAGTAGCTTCTTTGAGAGACCTAGACTGTGATCTTAGAGACAAGGATGCACATACTGAAAGAATCTTCTTTGAGTATAAGAAAAAATCATACTGGCCTAGAAAAATATGTAGATTTATTTTTTTATATAAAATATTAAATTCTTGAAATATATACATGAATATATATTTAATAGAAAGATGTTCGTATATGTAATATTAATATATAAATACATGTATATGTGTGTATGTATTTTATAAAAACATGTGTATTTATTATACAAATGTAAAAAGCACACCCTCCAAACCCCTGATTTATATAAGGTAGGCTCCTTTCCAACGATATTGGACCTCTCTGACTTTCCAGTCATTTCAGGACCTAACAGCAGGACTTTGCTTTCATTCAGTTGTGATTTCTTTGTTTTTTTCCTTCTTCTGATGCTCCCTTCCCATCCAACACTGGAAGGGCTTTCTGTTTTCCCTTCCTATATGGTGGAGAATTTCCTTGAGTCATACATGTAATTTCTCTACACCTTTTCATACCACAATACATAGATCCCAAGCTTGTTCTTGATAGGTAAAGAGAAGCTTCTAGATTTTAGAAAACAAAAAACCTTTTCTCACTTAATACAACTCAAATTTCAGTCATATCATTGGCAGCACTGATTAGAAAAATATCATTTGGGATTCTGAACTTATTCTAAGCCATATGGCCTATTTCCTAAAGTAAGGAATGCTATTGAGTTAATGGGTGAGGAAAGCTGGGACAAGCAATTAGAGATTTCAGGAGCAAACTACTTTACTATTTCAAATATATTATCTGAATTTCACAGGTAAAAATAAATCATGAGCTGTATAGCTGCTCTTTCTTTAGGACTTTTACTTTAACCCTCTAATTTTCTTTTTGTAATTTCCCCTTGGTCTTCAACCATTCTCTGTCCATTTTCCTCTAACACCCTTCATTGTGTCCTCACTGTTTCATTCTGACAACTCACAATGGATAAGATCTTTTAGTTAGGTCCTCATTAATCTGTCTCAAACACAGCTGGCTCAATGTTCAGAAGCTAGGGGTAAGAGGACCTCTACCATGTACCATGAAATTGCAAAGCAGCTTCCATGGTCAAATAAAGTTCATTGTGAGGAAATTCTCTCTTCATCAAAGAACATGAGTCTTAATGCATGACCACCTTTAGAAACTGTCTAGCCTCATGAAAACTGATTCTTGATGATATTCTACCTCTTCAATCATAAGTCTGTGATAATTGTTGATAGGAAGCTCAGTGATCACATCTCAGTACAAAAGCTGAATAGGCATGTATTGAACGTGGCTTCCAGAAGACAAGAAAAAAGACAGGTATTAGCCTAGGTTTTCTAGGTAAATTAAAATTCTATGCCAGATCTTTGTGAAATGAGGTGGCATTATTTACCATTCCCTCCAACATCCCAGCAGGCTTAATGATTGCAAACAGTTCACCTGGATGCTGAAATGGCCCTCAACCAAGATGAATGGAGAACATTGCAGAAATGACTCCTTCATTTGTCACAAAAAAGCAATCGGCATTCTTTGAACCTATGCAGAGGTGCCAGAATCCCTCCAGTTTTTCTAGAGTGAAGACTATTTTTTAATGATACTTCAATTTTACCATTCAAGAACTCTCTAGCACATCCTTTGATTTCAGGATTATTATCTGGATTCCCTGGCAGATTAATAGGAAGTTGGAGAGGAAAGAAAGAAATTACTCTGCACCACGGTATTTGACAGAGAATATATCTCTGAGCTATCTGCTGCCCAACTCTTGTCAAATACCTTGCCGAGATAACTGATATTATACGGGATGGTTTGAAAATCAATCAGATAATCTATTTCTCAATATAGTCCATATTTTGTCTAAAGATTAAGCCATCAGAAAGCTATGCTGTCTAAAACTTCCCTTGCTCTCACATTACTCCTTTTACTAAATTGCACACTTGTATCATGCCTAGTGTTCAGTGGGAATGCTACAGAATTAAGATTGTTAAAATAAGCATCAATTTTATTATAATAATAGTCAAGTTTATTATTAAATACCACATACTCGCTGGTTCCTATATCATATTGAGCCACAAATGGGAGCTTTCAGTATTAAGTGTTAAGAAGATTTTTGCCTTGCTAGAAGTGGTATGTATTCTCTGTATTGTCAAATTCATTCAACTGAGGGTGATTCTCCTTTGGCCCTTAGGAAGCTCAAAGCCAAATATTCAATTCAACCTTAATAACAATCTGTAAGTTTGTGGGGTGGTTGTAGATATTCTCATATAATGCTCTTCTATTCTGATTTGTCTTTCTTTTGGTCATGATTTTTCTATTTACTCTTCATAGTCATTTAAGGGAAGAAAGGGAAGAAGGAAGGAATAAAGGGAGGGAATAAATACATTTGTCAAAATGGGTCTAGACTGTCTAAGGCTCAAGAATGATCAGTGTATCCAATAGCCTTGCTTCATGTCACTGGTGAACAGACAGACTTGTTAATTTTTATGAGTGCAAATTTCCTCTTTAAAAAATAGAAAGCATTCTTTAAAGCAAGCTCTTCGGTGTGCATTAGTCAAATAGCCAGCTCAGGCTTCTCCTCAAAAAAAAAAAAAAAGAGAAAATTGAAAGTTAAAATGATGCTGGAAGAGACCTTGGCCAATGTACAGGATAGAATTTCAGTTCTAAGCATAGGTAATCAGAATATTCTCTCTTCCACATGCCTGAAAGCAGAGAGACTGAACTGAATAAACTTTGGATCCTGCTCCTAGAGCTCAGTCACTGGCTCTCACATGAACTTGGAGAATAAGACAGCACTGAATAGTGTGCAATGCTCCTCAGACGGGTATCTGGAATTCTCCCAGTGCCTCAGCTCCCTCCCTGTTGTATGGGGTATCCGCTGGGGCAACTGTTCTTCATGATGACACCACAAGTTTAAATGGAAGCTAACAGAACCCCAGTGGAGCATGATGAAATATAGATTTAAGAGCATACTGGGGGAAGCAACTGTGGCTCAAGCAGTTGGGCTCTCATCGATCATATGGGAGGTTCGGGTTTAGTTCCTGGAGCCTCCTGGTGAAAGCCAGGCCCGTGTGGAGAGCTGATGCAACAAATGATGCAACAAAAAAAGAGAGAAAGAGAGAGGAAAGACAGTGAGAAACACAACAAACCAGGGAGCTGAGGTGACTCAAACGATTGAGTGCCTCTCTCCCACATTGGAAGGTCCCAGAATTGGTTCCCAGTGCCTCTTAAAGAGAAGATGAGAAGAGAAGACAAGCAGATACAGAAGAATACACAGCGAAGGACACAGACAGCAGACAGTGAGCAAAGCAGCAAGGGCTGGGGGAAAAAATAAAGAGATAAATAAATCTTTTGAAAAAAAAAGAAACATTGGGGGTAAATGAAATGTTAGGCTCCTGAGGAATATAAACAGAATAAATGGTATATGTTTTTGCAAAACTATGATTGAAATGGGCATGAAAATCCCCATGGAATTTGAATACTATTCCTTAGCATGTAGGATTTCATGGGAACATTCCCACAGTTGTTAGAGCTCTATCCAGATTATGAATGAGTCTAATAAATTAAATTTTAAAAAAAGAAAGAAAGAAGAGCCTGGTCTCTGGGTACAGTTGATTCCTACCATTTTACAAAGACAACCACAGCTGCAGGATGCGAAAGCCAGGAGGAGAATTAGAACTACGACGATGCTATTCCCATGGGTCTGTGTTAGCTGGTTCCTTCTGCTGGTCTGTTATCTCCCTCAGACAGAAACATAAATAAATGTTGCCTCAGACAGGAACTACAGCATCAAATATAAAAGCTGTGTATTTGCAATTAATTGTTTCCTGGCACAATTCCTTTAAAAATGGCATGATTTCAGCTGAAGCACTTCCATGTAAAGCCAATTAAGCAAGAGAAGCAACAACTGGGCTGAGGTCAATAAAGGATGTTGGTTATTGTTCAGCTGTGAGACGGGATGTTCTGGTCACCATCTGTAGAAGCAAGTTAGTACGCCGTTTTCCATAAGGTTGTCAGGACCTGCTGGAAGCAAGATAACAAATGGAGGGAAATTAGACCTTCAGATGCAAACCATCTCCTTTTCCTAGTTCTGTCCTCTTTATTCATCAGTCTCTTCCATTCTTACCAAACCCCATTCCTGGAGGGGAAATTGGCCTTTTCTTTTTCCATTTAAAATATATGTTGGTGTGAGGGGACCTTTGGGCTTGTTCTGCACAGAATTTACATATCAGAAACACCATTCATTTTAAATGTACAATTCAATAATGTACCATTACCACTATCCAATATTAGAACATTTCCATCACCCTGAAAAGTTCCTTCATGCCCATCTGCAGTCAGTACATCCCTGCCTCCTCTCTCAATCCCAGGTAACCACTAATATACTTTCCGTATCTTTATATTTACCTCTTCTGGACATTTCATAGAAATGGACTCATGCTGGGAAGTTAAGAAGGAAATTCACCAATATCCACTACACAAAGTAAAGAAAAATCAAGCTTATGAAGGAATTCTCCAATCTTTCCTTCTAGAATTGTAGTGGATATTTCCACATTTAAATCCTTGATCCATTTAAAACTCATCCAGAGTGAAGTTACAACTTTGTTTTTTTCCAGATGGTGACCCAATTGTTTCAACTCCATTTATTAAACATCCCAGGGTAACCAACTGCTTTGAGATGCTACTTTTATTGTATAGTAAATTCCTATAAATATTTGCTTCTAGTTTTCTACTTTATTCCATTTTTTATTCTGTTCCTTTCTGTTCTACCTATCTCTTCATGTGCCATGATCACACCTTCAAAATTGCTTTACTCTCTGGCAGTACTAGTTTCCTGTGTTTGCCCTCCTTTTTTCAAAAATCTTTCTTGCTATTTCTATTTGTCTCTTTTTCCCCAATGAACTTTAGCTTTACCTTTGGCAGGGAAGGTCTTCATAAGTCCAACTTAAAATGCAGAAACCATGAAAAGATTTATACATTTGTCTACAAGAAAGTAGATTCTTCTGAAGGGAAAAACTAAAACAAACAAATAAAAATCCACAAAGAGTCACAAGACAAATGACAAATTAGGAATTAGTATTTGCAGCTCAACCCATAGACAATTGGTAATATCCCTAATATTTAGAGTTTCTAAAAATAAAAGGGCTAATGACTCAAGAGAAAAGAGGCAAAACCTATGAATGTGTAATTTACAGAAATATTAGAAGTTATTAATCAGTATATCCATTTATCCATTAATGGATACTTGGTTTGCTTCCATGTTTGACTATTATGAATAATGTTGCCTTCCCACCAAAAAGTCCCTTAGTATGCCCATCAGAAGAGGGTATCTATGCTGGGTGGCCTTGACAAAGGTAGCCACTAAGCTGCTGTATATCCTGCAGCACCCCATATTGAAGGTAACCCTTCAATACAGTATTGGCTGAATGAAAATTTAAAACCAGACTAGATTAAGTTTGAACTAATTTACAATAAAAGAAATGTAAATTAAAACAAAACCAAGATACCACTTTTCACCTATTGATTGGCACAGATACAAACATTTGAAAACATAAGGTGTTTATGGACTATGGAAGAACAGGCACATGTATTTCCATAGGAAGTGAAAAGTAGTACAAGCTCAATGGACGGAAAGGCTGCAAATGTCCATTTAAGACAACCTAATACCCACCACTAAGAACCTGTTCACATGAATTATCCATACAATGGAACACTGCAGTTTCAAAATTAATGAGGAAGTTCTCTGTGAATCAGGATATGGAAACATGTCCAAGATATATTAAGTGAAAAAGGACAGGTACTGTACAATACAATAATATGTACTTTATACTTTAAAATGCAGGAATATAAGAAACTATATTTATATACATGAATATAAATAAACTGTGGTAAGAATGGGAACTAGGTCAATGGGTGAAAAGGATAGGGATAAGATTTCTCACTCAGTACATTTTCACATTTGTTAGTATTCAAGCCAAATGAATTCACCTTGCATAACAGTTTGGTATTGTTTATAAATTCCAGAAATAGATATTGGACTGTGTTTGTAAACTGGTCTGTTCCTCTGGGAGGAGTAGTAGATTGTATTGAGTTCAGGGGTTTCACTTTAACTTGATTAAATTAAAATTAGTGCTTTGATTTGGCCACATCAGTAGGATGTTGTGGGCAGGAAGTCACCAAGAAAACGACATGCCAGAGGAGAGAGTTCAAGTTTTGATGCTGGAGCCCCAGGAAGTAAATGCACAGAGAAGGAGAACACAGAAGAAGAGAGACAATTCATTAGAGAGGATCCTGTGGCCCCAAGAAGTGACAAGCCATTTGCCTGTTAGTTTACAGCTGGCCTTGTGAAGCAAGCAGAACAGCTCAGCCTAGAGAGAAGCAAGCCCCAGGGAGAGAGACAACCCTTATACTAAACTACAGCTGAGAAAGGAAAGATCTGGGACCACAGAGCCTTAGGAGGAAGAGGAAGCCTGAACCCTTGCAGATGCCAGTAGCCATTTTGCTCCAACACATGGCAACAGACTTTGGTGAGGGAAGTAAATTACACGACCTTGTGACTATAAGCTTTTACCCCAAATAAATATCCTTTATAAATGCCAACAGATTTCTGGTACTTTGCATCAACTCACTTTAGCTGACTAATACACCTTGTGTTCCAAAAATCTAAATTACAGATTTTAGCGCTGTGGAGCAGATGAGGGAAATGCATTTTGGATGAAAGAAGGAAGGCAGGGGCCCTCCCCAGAGCTGCTGATAACCACTCTTAGATACCCTCACACTCAGTCCTCTCAAAGGCCATTGGCCTGCTCTGTTCTCTCCTTCTCATCACGAACACATGATTTTGGGGAACATTTCTTTTCTACCAAACTATGGCTGGGATTAGGAGGATGTTACTATATAAAGTGGTTTAAGAAAACACAATTTCTGCTCTCAAGAAGATCTTAGTAGTTGTTAAAGCCCACATACAAAGGTCACTGGGAAAACCCACTGACTACATATGCTTTGTAGTATCTCAAAATGGGAAGTAGGACAGGAAAGTTTTGGTTGGTTTAAGGACAAGTTACTTAGCAACATGTAGACGAGGATTGTTGAGAACAGCTAAAGTAAATGAATTGACAGAGCACTCAAGTGGTTTTCTTTTTGGAACACCTGAGTCCATGCAATTATTCTTAAAGCTATGGCCTTACCTTGAAACATATGGGTCTGAACAAGATTATATTCAAACAAATGGAGTTTTGATAGTTTTGTTGCATGTCATAATTTGAAAGATTTTGTCTGTTTGTGAGTCGTATTACAGGATTTCAAATTGGGATTTCTCTTTTCATTTCTCAAGATTTATGTAACACTTTGATATCCCCACAACTAATGCATTAGGTATGTACTCTAATCTTCATTTTATAGATAAGGTAACTGGTACACTAAGATTTGAAATTTTTTTCTCAAGTCCCACCATTATTAAGTGACAGCATTGGGTTTCAAATCCCTATCTACTTTCTAAGCCTGGACTTTGAACATCTAGTCCTAATGTGCCTACAGCAGAGATTCCTTCCTTGGTATCTATGAAACATCTTTAGGGGCATTCTAACCTCTGGATTCCTGAATATTGTATACAAAATTTGGGGTTTGTGTGGACTTTGGGGTAGAGGGGAGAGATTCCATATACCCATAGACCCACCTTATTCTCAAATGGTCAAAAAATGTTGCCCTAGAGAAACTGAATCCTAAAGCTCGGGATGGAGCAGTCCTATTTCAAGATGGGGAGAGGACATCTATTTGTTTCTAAAGCAAAGTGCCTGAGTAACATCCTTCAGAGCAATTATATGGGTTGGACTTCTCATGTGTAGCTCTTCTGGAATTAAAATAAAGAGCTACAAGGGAGCAGACAACGTCTTTGGATTGAGAGCCAATGGAAAAGAGAATCTACCAATTCCATCTAGCTTGCCCAGTGGAATTGCCTTGGGAAAGTCATACAATGCATCTGAAAGCCATCTAGTGTCTCTAGCCCTCTAAATCAAGTGTGTTTATCCCAGACAGTTCCAAGAGGAAAGTGATTTCAAAAGAATGACTCTTCTCTAAGTGATTTGTACAAACTTGAAATAAAAATAAGACTTTCTCATTTCTCCCAAACAAGGGCTCATCTCAGAAAGTTGCCTTTCTAAAATGAAAAATTAAATACATTCATAGAGTAATAGATGAGTTTGTTTTTCCAAGAACAAGAAAGCTTTCTTTAACTCATTTGTCCATGTGACTGTATTTTTAAATATAAATAGAAGAAGAGTTTGAGAATTAGCAAAAGAGGAGATTATAGCTCATGGGGAAAAAAACACCCACAAGTTTTCCCTACAGCTTGTTGCAAACTCTGCTTTCCAAAACAAAGTGAATAAAGTTTCTAAAGGAGAAGGATTACAAGCTAACAGATGTAACAAAAATTTCCATACAGACACAGAGATTTAACATCTTATTTTGAAAAAGAATATGGGACAAAACATCTATGAGGTTCAAAAGGCAACCAATGTGAATCGTCTCTAGTTTGTGGAGCTAGACAATTCCCTGGGTTTTTGAAGGGTTCAAACTTCAAGCATTTTTCCTCTTATGTTTATTACCATTGCATCTGAACCTAAGTTGTTTAGACACATTTTAGAATAAATGTTTATTTATAATAATGTGTTGTTGGCCAAATAAGAGAAGATTGAATACTTTCTGTCCATCTGGATATGATGAACAGCTGATTAAAATCAGGGATTTGGGGTTGGGGGGTGGGGTTGAATGGGACCTCATATATATATTTTTAATGTAATATTACAAAGTCAATAAAAAAATAAATAAAAAATAAAAAAAAAACCTAAATAAAAAAAAATTAAATATATAATTAGTGGTAGGCTCAAAGCAAGAGGTTACATCTTCAGATTCAAATTCCTTGCCTCTTCTTGGAAAGAAGTAAACCTGGTTAATTCTATTGGAATCTGTTTACCTGGTTTGTATACTTAGGCAACATGGTCTTGGCTTCTGGTTTAATATTGTTTATGTATCTAACTATAGAAAGTAACACAAATCACTCTAATTCTAGTATGGACAATGGCTTGAAATAGAGACAGTATTTGAGGCAACCTGTGTACTTAACTAGTTAACTAAGTTTAACCACTGCCATTAAAAAATATGGTGACATTCAAAAAAATAAAATAAAATCAGGGATTTGATATATTTCATTTTCTAAGTAGCTCACCACCTTAATATACCAGCCCTGCCTTAATGATTTCTCTGGAATACATGTTGGTCTTTATCATCTAACCTTCCCCTTTATTCTTCAGATATCTGGCTGGAGGCTTTATTCTTACCATTGGAAGTTTCACCTCCTTTGAAGCAAGTGTCTGAAACGTCATAAGAAGAGATTTTGTGCCACAATGGGACTTCTTCAACAGCAACTGAAATGAACCACAACCAGACTACATGCATGCCTGAAGTCAAATTATTCATATTACAGTGGAAACAGAACAGAAATTTTGTGGCTGAAAAAAGATTTCCTAGATCATGCCTGTGGCAAAACCATTAACAAGATTTAAAAAAAAAAAACAAAGCAAATACGAACATGCTTTATAACCCCCTGGATGTTCAGCTGATGGCAGATCACATCTGAACTGTACACCACTGAAAAGTACTAAACTGGATTCTCACTAGAAGCACACATCTGAGAGCCAAAAGATGAACTGGTAACTTCCGACAAGTGCAAATGTGTTTCAAAGTAAGCACTCTGAATCTTTTCAGAGGAAAAGACTTTCAATGGGTATTTATGTTGCCCCAAGGTTCTATACTACACAGTTAGGTCATTTATTTTCTTGTGCTGTGACACTAATATATGTAACTTACACTGACTCTAGATACACCAGTTAAAATGGGAAAAATCAGAGAATCTGGGATATAACAAAGGGCCCCTGATTTGGATCTTCATCGTCAAAATTACGACATTGTTAGCTTATAAATTCCAAATGTTCAAGGTTTCAAAGTCTTTTCTTCATCATCTTTATGGCTTTCCAGGTTTGCTTTTTTTCACATTTGGAATATGGTCGAGGAAGTTATGGGGCCTGATAGCCCACAAATTACATAGGAGTCATCATATCAGAGACTATGATTAATACAAATAAAACCAAATCGTTGCATTAAGGTTGGTACAAAAATAATTGTGGTTTTGCATTGTTGAAATTTGCCATTTGATATTGGCATACATTCTTAAATAAATATGGTTATGTTATATATTATTTTAATTGCATTTCTCAATTTATGGTTTTTTTTGTTATTGACTTATTACTTGCTGTTTATTTTATATTTTTTAACTATGGAAATGATAGTAAGCAAAAAGCAAAGTCAAGCAATTTTCTTATTTGAGTTCAAAATGGGTCATAAAGCAGAGGAGACAATGCACAACATCAACAATGCATTTGACTCAGAACTTCTAACAAACGTATAGTGCAATGGTGGTTCAAGAAGTTTTGCAAAGGAGACAAGAGCCTTGAAGGTAAGGAAGGTAGTGGCTGGCCATCGGAAGTTGACAACAACCAATTGAGAGCAATCATAGAAGCTGATCCTCTTAAACTACACAAGAAATTGCTGAAGAACTCAATGTGGACCATTCTACAGTCATTCAGCATTTGAAGCAAACTAGAAATGTGAAAAAGCTCCGTTAGTGGGTGTCTCATGAGCTGACCGAAAATAAGAAAAAAATTGTTGTTTTTAAGTGTCGTCTTCTCTTACTCTGCGCAACAACAAACCATTTCTCAGATTGTGACGTGCAATGAAAAGTACATTTTATGCAACAACTGGCGACATCCAGCTCAGTGGATGGACTGAGAAGAAGCTCCAAAGCACGTCCCAAAGCCAAACTTGCACCAGAAAAAGGTGTTGGTCACTGTTTGGTAGTCTGCTGCCAATCTGATCCACTACAGCTTTCTGAACCCCGGCAAAACCATTACATCTGATAACTATGCTCAGCAAATTGATGAGCTGCACCAAAAACTGCAATGCCTGCAGCTGGCATTGGTCAACATAAAGGGACCAATTCTTCCCCACGACAATTCCTGACCACATGTTGCACAACCAACGCTTCAAAAGTTGAATTGGGCTACAAACTTTTGCCTCATCAGCCATATTCACCTGACCTCTCACCAACTAACTACCATTTCTTCAAGCATCTTGACAACTTTTTGCAGGGAAAATGCTTCCACAACCAGCAGGAAGCAGAAAATGCTTTCCAAGAGCGTCGAATCCCAAAGCACAGATTTTTATGCTACAGGAATAAACAAACTTAATTCTTGTTGGCAATAATGTGTTGATTTTAATGGTTCCTGTTTTGATTAATAAAGATGTGTTTGAGCCTAGTTATAATGATTTACAATTCATGGTCTGAAACTGCAATTCCTTTTGTATCAACCTAATATTTCTGGGTAGAATTATATGAATGTCATTCTAAGACTAACTTACCAGTTCCCACCATGTTTAAGTTTGGAACAAGGTGGAAATTATATTTCTGGCCACCTTCCTATGACTAAGGCAGAAGCAAAAATAAACCAGGCCTAATAAGACCCCAGACTTGGCCTTGATTAGATTGTGGTAACAGGCTAATATTCGAAAGGTCCAAGGGAAAAAATAAATCCTCTTTGGAAGATTACATCATCCAGGACTCTAAAATGTCTCATAAATAATTTCTGACATTCAATCAAACATTACTAAGGAGAGTTAGCTATAAACCAAGATGGTGGAGTAAAATGCTTTAGGCTATCATTTCCCCCACATTTCTAGTTTCTACTAACAGAAACTGGCTGAGCCATCATCCTCAAAATCTGGAAAATAGTTAAATGGTTGCAGTAACAGAGTGAGTGCTGAATCAAGAAATCAAGGTTTTTAAAATGGTAGGAGAAGCCCATGGAACACTTATTAGACCCTCCACCACTCCCTCCCCCGTGTAGAGTAAAGTCAGGCATTGCTCCCATGGGAGGTCCCTGGCCTTGCTCTGGTGGGGGCAGAGTAACCCCTGTGTGCATACTGAGATGCCTGTATATCAGTAGAAGCTATCAGGTGGTAGCCTGAAAGAGTGAACCAGAAACTTAATCCTGCAGTCCTTGGGGACAGGTAAATCAGGATAAGAAACAACTAAGTCAAAGTGACCTGGAGAAAAGAATTATCTCCTTTAGGTCATATAATCAAGCACCTGGAAGGGGAAGAAAGTCTATTTCATAGGGAGTTCATTAGGTCATAAATAAATACAAGTCCAGGAAAAAATACAGGTTAAGAAAAGATAGAGAAGACCCATAGCACTTCATATTCATGTTGGGCTGATCTTATTGGTAGGATAAACTCTGAAGGAGAGCATTGATCAATACAAAAGCACTTTGAAAAGTCAGTAAAAGGTGTTTTTGAGTTGCTTTGTTTTTGTCATTTCCTGTCACTCAAGGAAATGTATGTTATATCATTAGCTAAAAAAAAAATTAAGTACAGGCAGCTCAGGGAATAAAATCTAGAATTAACACTTCAAAATATTAGATTTTATGTCATGAAACAAAAGTTTATAAGATAAACAAAGAAACTGGGAATGATGGTCCTCCAAAGAAACAAGATAAAAATCCAGGAACTATCTATTAAGAAGACCAAACTTTGGACATGATAGACAATTACTTTGAAGTATGATTTTCAGTATGCTCATGGAGATAAGGGAGACCCAAATAAAGAAATAAAAGAAATCAAGAAAATAGGGAATAAACATTATGAGAATGTCAACAGAGAGATGGAACCTTTAAAAAGGAATGAGACAGGAAAAAACGGAGTTGAAGACCACAATAACTGAAATGAAAAATTCCTTAGAGGATTTCAACAGCAGATTGTAGCTAACAGAGGAAGGAATCAGTGAATTTGAAGACAAGACAATTGAAGTGATTCACGTTGAGGAGCAGAAAGAAAAAAAAAATTTTTTTTTAAATGAACAGAACCTAAAAGACCTGTGAGATAAAATCAAACATACCAATATATGCATTATGGTAGTCCTACAAGGAGAAGAAAGAGAGAAGAAGGCAGACGGAATAATCAAAGAAATAATGGCAGAAAACTTCCCGAATTAATGAAAGACAAATATGCACATTCAAAAAGGCCAATGAGCCCCAAACAGGATAAAGTCAAAGAAAACCACACCTTCACATAGTAGTCAAACTGTTGAATGCCTACTGCAAGGAGATAATTCTGAAAACTGTAAAAGAAAGACAATATGTTACATAAAAGGAAGTCCCAATAAGATTAAGTGCAAATTTCTCATAAGAACCATGGAGACAATAAGGCAGCAGGATGACATATTCAATGTGCTAAGAGAAAATAATTGCCAGCCAAGAATTTTATATCTGGTGAGACTGTATTACAAAAATGAGGGAGAGATAAAGACATTTCCAGATTTATTTTTGAAGTGAGAGAGTTTAACGCCACTAGTCCTGCACTACAAGCAAAGCTCAAAGTAGATCTTCAGACTGAAAGGAGAAGACACTAAAATAGGCGGTGGACCAAAGTGGCATAAAGCAATACAGACTTCAGATAAAGGTAAATATATTGGTAATTATAAATGTCAATACTACTGTATTGTACGTTTTTAGTTTTTAACTTCACTTTTAATTTCTTACGTGTTCTAAAATTCAAATACAAAAGAAGAAATGATAAGTCTATGGTTTTGGACATACAATGTATAAAATATTATTTTCAACATGCACTAAAAAAGGCAAGGGAAGTCGGAAGGGTGCAGGAACAATGCATGTACTTGCCATAGAAGTTAATTTGGTATCAAATCAACCATGATTCTTATATATCTAGGATGTTAAATTTCAGTCCCATGGTAGCCATAAGAAAATATATGAAAAATATATACAGGAAAAAATGACAAAAGTCTCAAAATGGTACCCCCCAAAAAGGAAAATGTATATGAATGTAGGCATTAACAGAAGAATTGAGGGACATAAAAAGTATGAGTTACAAAGACCAATAGGCAAAATGGCAGAAAAGTCTTGCATTGTCAGCAATTACTTTAAATTTAAATGAATTCTCCAGACAAAAGCAGAGATTAGAAGGATGGATAAAAAAGCATGACCCAACTATATTCTATTTGCTAACGATTCACCTTAAATTCAAAGACACAGTAGACTGAAAGGATGGAGAAAAATAAGTACCATGAAGATAGTAATCAGAATAGACCTGAAGTAGCTATACTAGTATCAGATAAAATAATCTTTAAGTCTAAAACTGTGAGGGAAAAACAAGTCACTATATGCTGATGAAGGGTTCAATTCAACCAGAACACATAATAATTATAGATTCACCAAGTAACAGAGCCCCAAAATATAAGAAGCAAATATTGACAGATCTGAAGGGAGAAAGATACAGTTCTACATTAAGAGTAGGCTTCAATGCACCACTTTTGTAATGGAAAAAACAACAGCATATGGAGAGAAGAACAATAAGGAAATAAAGACTTGAAATATAAATAAACCAAATAGAACTAACAGACGTTTATAGAACTAACAATTCACCCAACAGAAGGAGAGTACATATTCTTCTCAAGTCAATATAATTTCAAAAATTGAAATCATACAGTGTATCTCTCAAACCACAATAAAATGAAACCAGAAATCCAAAACAGAAGGAGAACTGTAAAGTTCACAAATATTTGGAAATTAACTGTGCCCCCCTAAGGCAACTAATGATTTAAAGCAGAAATCACAAGAGAAATTAAGAAATATCTTAAAGCAAATGAAAACAAAAACACAACATACCAAAATTATGGGATGCAGAAATGGTAGTGCTGTGAGGGAAACAGTTGGTGGGAATTTAAATGGTGTAGCCACTGTAGAAACAGTTTTTTGTTTGTTTGGAAATATAAGTGTGTATATATATATATATCATATAGCCTGGCAATCTCTCTTATAGGCATAAACTGTAAAGAATTGAAAGTATGGACTCAAACAGATATTTGCATACTGTTTATAGTGGCATTATTCACAATTGCCAAAATATGGAAGCAACCCAAGTGCCCATCAATAGATGAATAGATTTTTTTAATGTGGTATATATATATAACAGAATATTATTCAGTCATAAAAAATGAATTTCTGATATATGTGACAACATAGATGTACCTTGAAGACATCGTGTTGAATGAAATAAGCCAGACACAAAAGGAAAACATATTACACAAGCTTACTGATATGAAATAATTAGAATAAGCAAATTCATAGTCAGAAATTAGAATACAGGTTACAAGGGGCTGGGTTGGGGTAGAGAATGAAGAGTTAATGCTTACTTGGTTCCGAGTTTCTATTTGGGGTGCTGGAAAAGTTTTGGTAATGGATGGTGGTGATGATAGCACAGCATGGTGAATGTAACACTACTGAATTATGTATTTGAATGTGGTTAAAAGGGGAAGTTTTAGGTTGTATATATATATTGCTAGAATAAAAATTTTTAAAACAATAACATAGACTGTATAACACAAACAGTGAACCATGGACATAAACCATGGCCTATAGTTAATTGTACAGTTATAATAATATTTTTACATCAGTTGTAACAAAGATAGCACACTAATGCAAAGTGTTAATAGGAAAAACTATTGGGAGTGTATCTGGGAACTCTGTATTTTCTGCATGGTTTCTCTGTAAACCCACAACTTCTCTAAGGAAAATAAAGGCAAAAAATATAAAGGAAAAAGAATAAATGACAAAAAGCAGACAATAGAAATAGACACAGGCATAAAAATAATAAGATTAGTATGATTAAGAATATAGCTGCAAAATTTTACCTGCAAACTGGAATACATTTAACAAAATCAAAGGATAATTTCAGATTGAGAAAATGATTCACTGAAATTTCAGAGTTTAGAAAATGGGTTTAACAGCAGAATAGAATCTTAATGATTTGGTGAACTGAAAGCTAAATCAGTAGTTAAGTCAGGTTGAAGCACAAGGAGAATAAAGTCGGAAAATTCAGAAAATATGTAAAAGCTATGAAATGGTAAAAAGTTCTAATGTATATGGAATCAGAGAACAAGAAAGAGCAATGTGAATGAGACAGTATTTGATTAGATGAAGTGTCAGAAATTCCCAAAACATAATATAACATCAACCAAAGTTGAAACTTATAAATACAGGACTTATCCAAAGGCAACCAAATCTAGGAATTCTGTCATAAAACTATTAAAACCAGAGACAAAGAGAAAACTTCAAAAGCTGTCTGAGTATGCTTTTCTATTAAAATCTACAGATATTATCAAAATAAATTAGGAAATTTTAGAGTTATCTCTAATAAAGTAAGGAACAAGATTAGAGTATCAAATCTTTTCAAGTGTTTAATAGTTCCAAATCTTTCCTTTATGATCCATTTTTGCCTCCCAGGTTTGTTTGTTTTTTTCCACAGTTGGTGTATAGTCCAGGAAGTTAAATTTATTTAAGAATCTAACCTTAGAAGTCATGATAAATACACATACAACTAGCTATTATTACCAGTCAGCACATTAAAATAAGAAAAATAATTGAATAGCAAGAATTGGGAAGATTGAGATTTTCTCTCCTTATTTAGAGGATAATGATTATCTTTTAAGAAAATAAAGGCAAAGATAATCTACTGGCAAATTACTAGAACTAATTAGAGCAAATAAGGTTAATATACAAAACTTCATATC
This sequence comes from Dasypus novemcinctus, assembly GCF_030445035.2. NCBI lineage: Eukaryota > Metazoa > Chordata > Mammalia > Cingulata > Dasypodidae > Dasypus > Dasypus novemcinctus. The sequence continues at coordinate 164,080,460 of NC_080675.1, forward strand.
CTTCCTAAACACCACTAATAACCACCAATAGATTTTGTGGAACTTGACAAGCTGACTCTAACATTGATACAAAATACCAAAAAACAAGAATATCTACAGTCATTTTGAAGGAGAATTAAGGAATCTGATATTAATGCATACTATAAGAAATAGTGATTAAGACATGACATTCATTTAGAGGTGGGTAAACAGAATGTGTAAAAGATTAGACAGTAGTATATTAAAAAATGAAAAAATCATAAAAAATATTTTTTTACATTTTGACTTTCATCACTGTAATAGGTGTTGCTCTGTATGTACAGCAGCAGGGCAATGTCTTCCATTTCTTCTTCAGTATCTAAATTCTCTTTTTTTTTTTATGTCTTAAAAAAAGCTTTAGGTCACAGTAAAGTCACATATAGAATATAGGGAAGTTGCATATACCCAACATCAAACCCTTTTCCCCCTTCCCCAGCAATGATCTTTTTACATGTGGATGTTCTGTTTGCTGCAACTGATGTACAGATATTGAAACATAGCTACTAACCATGGTTCCATTATGGTTTACATTTTAGACTGTATACCTTTATAAATTTTTTGTTACATTAAAGTTTACATTATGACTTACTTCAGTACCCCAATTTATTTTTTTACTTTAGTTTTTCTAAATTATTATATATTCTATTTCTTTTTTTTTTTTTTTTAAGATTTATTTATTTATTTAATTTCCCCCCCTCCCCTGGTTGTCTGTTCTTGGTGTCTATTTGCTGCATCTTGTTTCTTTGTCGCTTCTGTTGTCGTCAGCAGCACGGGAAGTGTGGGCGGCGCCATTCCTGGGCAGGCTGCTCTTTCTTTTCACGCTGGGCAGCTCTCCTCACGGGCGCACTCCTTGCGCGTGGGGCTCCCCCACGCGGGGGACACCCTTGCGTGGCACGGCACTCCTTGCGCGCATCAGCGCTGCGCATGGCCAGCTCCACACGGGTCAAGGAGGCCCGGGGTTTGAACCGCAGACCTCCCATATGGTAGACGGACGCCCTAACCACTGGGCCAAAGTCCGTTTCCCTATATTCTATTTCTAATCTTTAAATCTATCATTACTATTTCATGTTCCTATTAATTGAATTTGGCAATATATTAGATTTCATTTTTTAAGAAGTTTTGGAACACAGAGGGGTTCAACTATGGCAGGAGAGGAGCACTGAGTGTCATTATTGGGGGATGCATGCGTGGGAGGGAGTTCTCCAGGGCATGCATATAGTGTATAGAGATATGTTCAGATGATCATTGGGTATTGACATAGGGAGTAGAGTTTCACATAACAACTGAGGGACCACTGAGTTCCCATTCCAGGGAGCTCTGTCACACTCCTCAATGGAGCAGCAACAATCCCCTAAGTGCAAGGGCAAAGACCAGTGATGAAGGATGGTCCCATGATGCTTAAAATTTCAACCAGGCCTAGAGCTGCAGGGTGCCTAAGAGTTTCCTCCTGAGAGCCTCCATCTTGCTCAAATGTGGCCATTCTCTAAGCCAAACTCAGCATATAAATGCATTACCTTCCCCCCAGCACGGGACATGACTCTAGGGATGAGACTCCCTGGGGCCAAGGGATTACTACCAGCAACTGGAAAAAGACCTTGAATAAAAGGGGAAAATGGCAAAGAAAAATGAGTTTATATAGCTAAGAGACTCAAAATGAGTTGGGAGGTCATCAGAGGGGTTGTACTTATGCACATCTCAGCAGGATCTCAGAGACAGCCAAAGTAGATACAACTCCAGATAGTGGTTCTCCTGAGGGCTGCAGACACACCCAGGTCCTGTGGTCATGACAGAAGGCTCTGGAGTTCAGTGCCTTGACAGTGGGCCCAACTTTGGAATTTGTTCTCCTTAGTGTGATGGAGTTGAATTCAGATGTGACCTCTCTACACATGGCTGTTTCGTCACTTTTACTGAACCTGTGGCTATCGCTGGGATTGGTGTATGCTCAGAAAACTGGACTCTCTGGACAATGTGCCAGCTGTGCCCTGAGCCTCAGCAGAGTTGTAACACCTACTCTACAGTTCGTTGAACTTACCCAGATCAGCCAACTGGGAGGTGAGCATGGTCAATCACCACACCAGGAAACCGAGAGAGTCTACAGCTGAAAGCAGGAGAATTCTATCCATCAGCCATGTGGGATCTAATCCCCTTTTAGATTTAGAGGTGGAGCAGACATCACCACCCCAGGGTCCTCAGGATGGAGGAATAAAATATGGATTAAAGTGGACTTACTGGTATTCTGCTATACAATTATTGTGACTCTAGCAATGGAAGAAATCATATCATTGATGTGGAGACTGTGACCATGGAAGTTGCTGAAGGCAGGGAGAGGGAAAAAGAGGTGTGATATGCGGACATTTTGTAGGACTTGGAGATGTCCTCAATGATATTGCAGGGACTGATGCAGGACATTATATACCCTGCCATAACCCATTGAATGGACTGGGAGAGAGTATTAAACTACAATATAAACTATAATCCCTGCTGCGTAGCAATGCTTCAAAATGTACCCATCAAATGCAATGAATGTACCACACTATGAAAGAAGTTGTTGATGTGGGATCAGTGGGGGATGTGGGGAGTGGGGTATATGGCAACCTCTTATACTTTTTAATGTAACATTTTGTGTGATCTGGTTATCTTTTTTAAAAAGATAATAATAAAAAAGAAAAAGAAAAGAAGAAAGAAAGCTGAGGGTGGGATTTTACTCCCAGATGAAGCAGACACCAGAGAAAAGACAATTATCAGGGATAAAGAGAGACATTGCATATTGATAAAGCAGTCAGTTCTTTAAGCAAACACAACAAACCTAAGGAATCATCATCAGAAACTAACAATAGAGCATCAAAACACATGAGGCAAAGCTAATACAGTTGCAAGAGGATGAATAAATCCACTGTTATAGTTGGCGATTTCAACATCCCTCTGTCGGTAATTGGTAGATCCAGCAGGCAGAAAATCTAAGGGTACAGGTGACCTGACGAGCACTATCAATCAACTGTAATGACTACTCCACCAACGAGAGCAGAATTTACATTCTTCTCAGTCTCATAAGAACATTCCCCAAAATGGACCACATTCTGGGCCATAAAACACACCTGAAAAATATGAAAACATAGAAATCAACTGAAAAATGTTGTCAGAGCACAACAGAAATAAACTAGAAGCTTTAAAAATATTTTGAACTAAATGTAATTGAAAATACAACTCTTGAAAATTTATGGGATGCAGTAAAAGCATTTCTTGCAGGGAAATTTATAGCATTAAATGCATAAATTAGAAAAGAAGAAAGATCTAAAATCAATAGCCTAAGCTTCCACCACAGAAAACTAAAGAAAGAAGATCAAGTTAAACACAAGGCACATAGGAAAAAAAGGAAATAATAACAATACATAAAATAATAGCAATAAAATAATAAAATAAACTACCAAGTCACAAAGGAAAAATAAATAGCCTGAATATCCCTACATCTGTTTACAGAAATTGAATCAATAATTAACAACATTCCTAAAAAGAAAGCAACTGGTCCAATGATTTCACTGGTGAATTCTACCAGACATTTAAGGAAGAAATAATACTAATTCTCAACAATCTCTTCCAGAAAATAGAAGTAGAGGGAATGCTTTCCTAATTATTCTAAGAAACCAATTTACCTTGATGCCAAATTCAGATAAAGACTTTACCAAAAGAAATGAAAGAAAAATGCAGACCAATATCCCCCATAACACAGACTCAAATATCCTTAACAAAACATTAGCAAATCCAACACTGTGTAAAAACAATTATTCACCATGACAAAGTGGAGTGTAATCAATGATGATATCCTTCAACAGGTGAATGGGTAAACAAACTGGTATACCAATATAACACAACAATATTCAGTATATAAAAAGGATTGAGCTATCAAATCATGCCAAAACAGGAAGACGCTAAATGTATATTGCTAAGTGAAAGAAGCAAGTCTTAAAAAGCTACATACTGCATGAGTCTAATTATGTGAAATTCTAGAAAATTCAAAACTATGAAGACTGTAAGCAAAGCAGGAGTTATCAGGGGTTTTAAGAGTGAGGAAGGTTGAATGGTGAATTACAGGGACTTTTTTTTGGGCAGTAAAACTATTCCTTTTGAGACATAATGGTAGATACATGACTGTGGTTTTGTCAAAAAACATACAATCTTATAACACAAAGGTGAGATTTGTTATATGAAAATTTAGGAAAAAATAATTTAAGAAGTCAGAGGATATCTGTATGGACTATAGATTGTCACAAAGGAATCTAACTATATTGCAAATGTATCGGGTAACCTCACTGCAGGGATTAGGGGGAAAGGTGCTACTCAAGCAACATTGGAAATGACCTGGAGACTGTAAGACTACCATCCAAAGAAACAGTGCTTAGGTCCTCATAAAGGTGTTTTCCATGAAGAACTGTATCTTTATAATTCTAAAACACTATACATGAATACTGGAATTAAGCAATTAAGTACAAAGATGGCAAATGGTTTCTCACTGAGAGTGAGGTTACAGATAAGATAAACCTAGAATGATCCATAAGTCAATGAATTACAGCTGGAGCCATCAGTATGTACTTTAGGTTTAGGTTATAACTAGAGATGGCTATTTATTTAGAAATGTTTAAAGGTATGTGTATATCACAGGTTAATATACATTCATAGTTTTCCTTGCCCTATCAACTAAGAATGCCTAGAAGCAACAACATCCCAGCAGCAATCATCACCCTTAGTGCCCAGATCTTGATTTCCAACACCTGTTTCCAGGAACAGGAACCAGGGTTCCTTGGAGAAATGATTGATTCCAAGGATGGGCAAGGAATATACAAGATGAATTTGAAAGAGCTTTTACTGCTAGAAAGTAAGGAAGTCCTCAAATAAAGAAGAAAAAGAAAAAGAAAAACAAACAAAGCACAATGATGATGTAGGTCTGTCAAAAGGACACAGGAGCCAATTGAAAAGATTGCCAAGAATGGAACAATTGCCAATTGCCAAAAATGGAACAATTTGCGCAACAAAATCAATAAATATAACTTTCAATTCTAACAGAGAGTATAAAATAAATAGCCATGAGTCCCTACTGGTATAAATAAATGATATATAAATAAATGGGGAGAAAGAGACTAATACCCTATCCAAATAGTTTATGTGCATATTCCACCCTCAAAAAGGTAGAGCACAACTCTCCACTCCATATGTGTGAGCTACTCATAGTAACTTCCTTCCAAAGTTAAAAGAGGAGGGAAACAGTAACTGTACAGTAGAGAAACCTAACAAACACTGCCTCAGCCAGGTGATCAAGGTCAACATTGACAGCAGCTTGTCATGTTGAAAGCACATACCCTTGATAACTTGGGATAAAAATGACTTTACCTCTGAAGTTTTTCACCCAAAAACACATAGGTCCGGTCTAATCATCAGAAAAACAACAGACAAATAACAGCTGGGGGCCATTCTACAAAATATCTGGCCAGTACTCATCAAAGCTCTCAAGGTCATCAAAACAAGTCAAGTCTGAGCAACTATCACAGCAAAGAGTGGCCCAAGGAGACAGGACAACTAATGTGTTGTCCTAGATAGGATTCTCAGCAAAAAAAAAAAAAAAAAGGCATTAAGTAAAAACTGAGGAAATCCGAATAAAGTATGGATTTAAGTTAATCATAACAATGTACCAATATTGGTTCATTACGACAAATGTACCATACTAATGCAAGATGTTTATAATAGAGGAAATGGTTTGTGGCTTATATAGAAACTCTCTTTAGCATCTTCACAACTTTTCTGTAAATTTAAACCCATTCTAAAATGAAAAGTTTATTAAGTTAAAAAAAAATTGATGTTATGTTTTTCTGCACCACACTCTCTTCTCTTTTGCCCAGTCCCTACCTAGTGTGGACTCCAGAGCCAATACTGCTGGTCCTGAGCATTCATGTTCCCACTTTTATAGCTATGATGTAAGTGCTTGATGACTTCATTTTTTTCCTCTTCACATCCTTCTTTATATTTTGTAATTATAAAAAAAACAATAATAAAGATTAGGTTGCCTGCTATGTAGAGAACTGATCCGGGCAGAATGAGTATAAACTGGGAGTCCAGGAAGGACACTATTGTAACAGGTCAGCCAGGAGAAAATGGTGTCAGGATTCACCAAAATTTTTCTTAAAAGGTAAAGGATTTAAGGATCTCTGTTGGCCTCTGCTGCAATGAATTTGTTCTCCTGCTTTCTCATGAAAGCAGCCACACAAATAGCTGTGTTCCAATAAAACTTTATTTAAGGACATTGAAATTTGAATTTCATATAATTTTATGCATCAGGAAATAATAATCTTGATTTTTTTTTTTCTTTCAACCATTTAAAAATGCCATAACCGTTCTCAGGTCATGGATTTACCAAAGTAGGCAGCAGGCCAGATTTGGCCCATGAGCCAGTAGTTTGCAGATTCCTGACCTGGCGTGTGGTATTGGTGATGGAAAGCAGTTAACAGATTACATGTGTATTCTGGATTTGGAAATGTCAGTCAGTCCTGGTAGGTTATATGTGGGTCCAGTGGCAATGAGGGGAATGGAGAATGAGCTCTTAAACTTTTGGTTGAACCACCGGATCAAGGTGAATACATGACTTTGAGTTGTGTGTCTATGATTTACAATAACAGAGTTTCTCGCAAGCAAATATTTTATTTTGTGTATACATTGTCAAGTAAAGAGTAGTATACAAATTTAAATTCACAGAAGCTCATTCAAATTCAAGTAGCATGCAGGAAACTTCCTTTCACTTCTGAGAAGGGAAAAGAATTACTTCCTTCCTTTTGGGGAAAAGAAGAAAACTTTACGTGGATTCCTGGATAGCCCTTGTGTATTCTCTTTCACTTTCAGCTGCTTGCAGGAGAAGGAACACGAGAGAGGCAAATAGGGCACTAAAGCAAAAAGTCATCTTTCCCCTTTAATGTGCTCTCATAACAACGCAAGATAAATAAACCCCTGAGTCTCCCACAAAAGGAAGCTAGGGGAGCCAGACAGGAAAATCTGAAGGGTTTTAAAAACAATCTACTAGGAAATCATAAATTCCCCTTCAATTTAAGATGAAAATTCATATCGCATCTGAGAGAACACAATTCTCAAATTTGGGAATTAATTGATTTTATGAAAGAATTGATTATTGATCTTTTGGTATTAGTAAGAAGTCATTAGGTACTAGTACCCTGTTGGCTTATTTTATTACTCTAAATACATACCATATGTAAATATGATATTGCTTAATGTTGCTATGTTGGATATTTAATGAAATATTATGGTTTTTTAAAAAGAGGGTCCCTACTTTAATAATATAAATGGAATAGTTATAATGGAGTGGGGAAGTCTCATAAGTAGCCAAATGTGAAATCTGACATAAATATATTACATCATCAAAGCATCTCAATTATATGTTGGCAGTAGATCATAATATTAAGCATAATACCCTAAAGGAAATTTATAATTTTTGAAGTGGGATAATCCCATTAAAGATTTTTAAATAGTAAAAGTCCTTATACGACTTTCCCAAGTCCATTAGTGTCTTGGGCACATAGTATAGTAAAGTTTTGAATGTTTGAAATAGTGTCAAATCTCTTAAGTGTTTTTTGTTTCCATATCAAAGAATATATGAATATTGTACTATATCGTATTAAGAGACTTCCGATTTGCCATTGTTTAATGTTTCTGCTCTTCAAGTGCAAGACAATGAGTATAAATATGGAAATAGAATTAAGTATTATATATCATAATTTGAGATTTAAAGATAAAAGATTCTCCTATGTGTTCTTGCTCCTCATCCTTATCCCAAGAAGAAAATAACAGAATTGGAGATGGTTGAAGGATTAGGAGTTGGCAGGCATATTTCCAAAAGAGATGGTGTCAGGGGGAGGCAGTTGGCAGGGAAGAGAGAGAGAAAAAGGGAAGAAAGGGAGGGAGGAAGAAAGGAAAGAATTACTCTGGGTATTTCTGAAAAAAAGCCTGAATCACCACCATGATCAGAAAGAGAAACACTGGAATGGGAGGAAGTCAAAATTTTAAGTAAGCCAGGTCAGCATTCGGTAGGCAGAGACTCCACTGAGCCCAAGGTTAGACAAGGTGGCACTGAAGTGAACCCAGAGATATCTGGGGAGGGTAGCAGATACACTAGACAAGAGACAATGGCATCGCCTGCCTCAGTCAGGAAGCTCCTCATTCTCCTTCCCTGGCAACACCAAGCACCCTGACCTCCCTGAGCACAGCCCACCCTTGCAAGGCTTTTGGGAGTCTAAAACCACCTGGCGGGGAGGTGGGTGTTGGTGCTCACACTGTAAACTGAGCATGCCAGAGGCTGGTGTACAGGATTATGGAGAAGCTTAAACTTCTGCCTTACAAAGACTGGAAGTATCAACTGGAGGCCAATTAGAGAAAAAGATAAATCTTATAATTTTTTAATTCTGTGCTTTGGAAAAAGGGTTAGAGTATGCTCCATGGCTCCAGAAGCAGAATCAATATTTATAAAGGACCAGGAGGCAGGTTTGGCCTCAATATATGGATGGCTTGTCTAACAAGTCAAGAGGGAACAGGGGAAGCAGACGTGGCTCAACTGATAGAGCATCAGTTGATACTCTATGCCCATGGAGGGTCTAGGTTTCGATCCCCAGGGCCTCCTGACCCATGTGGTAACCTGGCCCACGTGCAGTGCTGCCACATGCAAGGAGCGCTGTGCAACACAGGGGCACCCCCGCAGAGGGGGCGCAAGGTATGTGCCCTGAAAAAAGCACAGCCCACCAGGAGTGGCACTGCACACATGGTGAGCTGACGCAGCAAGATGACGCAACAATAAAGAGATGCAGTTTCCCAGTATGGCAGGATAATGCAAGCAGACGCAGAAGAACACACAGCAAATGGACACAGAGAGCAGACAACAGGGGGGATGGGGAGAGAAATAAATAAAAAATAAATCTGAAAAAAAAGAGGAGGGAACAGAATGAATTCTACCAGGAGACATTTACAGATAAAATGACCACTTGGTGGGAATGTTGTAGAAGGAATTAAAACATGAAATGAGGTCTAGATTGAGAGGCATCTCAACCTACTACATCTCTCTCAACCTCCTGACATGACTTCTCTTCCCATGGTGAAATACCTCAGTGACTAAAGTTGGCTTGAGAGAATCCTGGTGCCACCAGTCAGCCTGGAACCTTGACAAACTCATTTTATCTTCACCTCAGTTTCTTCGTCTATTTAATGGAATAATGATAGGACCTGTCTCACAGGATGGAGAACTGTTTTAAGTGAGATGATATATATAAGCATTTACCCTGAAATGAGCACAGTGGGCCCCTAATCATGTTTGCTGTTTGTATTAGTTAGGGTTCTCTACGGAAACAGAATCAACAAGGGATATCTGTCAATAGTAAGAGATTTATCAGAGTCCCTCATGCGGCCATGGGGATACATAAGTCCAGGTTCCACAGGTAGGCTGCAACCAGGAGCTCCCATGAAAGTCCAATGAAGATTCTTGACGAGTTCTTGGAGATGTTGGCTGCCCAAGGAAGAGCTGGGAAATTCTCAAGGCTGGAATCACTTCCCCTTTTAAGGGATTCAGCTGATTGGGTTAAGTGTCACTCACTGCTGATGGCAATCTCCCTGATTGATGTAATTATAACCAGCTATCTATGATTTACCACTGCAGTAAAGTCAATGGTAACTAAAGTCCATAAACGCCCTTGTATTACAGTTAGACCAGTGCTTGCTTGACCAAACAACTGGGCTCAATTACCTGGCCAACTTGACACAATAGCCTTAACCATCACACTGTTACTGTGATTTGGAACTGAATGGTGAGATTGAGCAGCAATCCAGTTCATCAGCCATGTGCAGATGTGGGCAAACGTGGGAAGGTTTAAACCGTGCTCCGTAGGATTTTCCTGCTCAGGGCACAGTGCTGGGTTCCAAGAGCCCAGAGTTGGTAGGGCAGCAAGCAGCAGAGACCAGAAATGTAAAATTACCCCATCTTACAGAAAAACGCTCTGAAACAGGAAAAGAAGAGTCAGTCAGGAATCAACTTTAGGAAGCAGTTGCCAAGCCCATCTCCTTAAGAAGTTACGGTAACTATTCGTAAGAGGAGCTAAAGTAGGAAAGTGCCATTTTTAAAAGAAGGGCACAGAAGAATGATCTTGGAATAAAATTATTCTTTGGTAGCAGTTACAAGGAGAAGTCATATATCAGAATTCATAGACAAGGAAGCAGAGTCTGGGAGATGAACACATCCCAGAAATCATAGCATATCAGGAATGGAGAACAGGCTAAATCTTGGAACTAGAAGCAGTGACGTATGGCAGAAAAACCATACAATGTATTTTAGACTCAGCTCCACCTCTAACTACTAACTGGGAAAGTACAGAGATGGTCGGTTAATCCCTCCAATACTTTGTTCCATCCACTATTACAAAAAATAGTGTCTACCTGACCTCCCTCTCAATGGACCTTCTCAGAGTCCATGAAACTCTAAACTGCAACAAATGACCCTTAAGTTTCCAACTTTGCATGAATCTAACTTCTGAGAGGAACAATCTACAAAATTACAGCAGAAGAAGAATGTTTCTCTCTCCATTACTGAAATATAAACTGTTGGCATTATCCTGGAAACATCACAGGCAAAAATATGTGTATAGTTGAGTCATTCTAAGATGGGGCTTGAGATTTCTGGAATATTCCAAAAGGAAGGAGAAGGGGAGGCAAGTGCTTCTGGGTGCTGGGTAGGAAGCCTTAAACACACCCAATTTTTTCCACTTCATTTACCTATAAGAAATTAAATTTTGTTTCATTTCATTTCTGTTCTTCAACACATAATGAATTTTATCATTTTGGCTGAAATGTCAAAACCTAATTCAAATTTTATTATAAATAAAACCCTAAGGATATATTTATTTTAAAAATTCTGGTATAGTTATAAGACTTCATTCTTAACTTCTGTTGTGATTTTGGACATTTCAAGCCTCAACTGTTGAAGGAAATGGGTGTCATGATCCCCTTTGGTCTCCTAATCAGTGAAGTCACACCAGCGATTAGGGCTGGCAGACCCCTAAATGAGAATTATCAGGGTAGGGAAGGTGACCATTTATTTATTTCTTCCAAAAACAATAGGCTTTGGCTATAAATTAGAAGTCCCTTTCCTGTTTGGATCCTTGTTGGGGTTACCCTTGGAGTGATATAACCTGTATTTGAGTCCTTGTTTTAACATTTATCAGCTCTGTGTTAATGTGAAAACCAGTTAACCTTTCTGCACCTATAATAATTAAACTGCAAACTCAGGATAATGATTCCTACTTCAGAAAGTTGTTATGAATATTAAACAAGAATTTACACTAAAGTGCATGGATAACTGTAAGTCAGCTTACAGAATTAAAATGCCACGTGCATAAATAATAATATACCAAGAAGAGCAATTCCCTTCTTTTCATTTCAAGTTTCACTTCAGGACCTTATTTTATTGTTCATCCCAGAGATTACTGCACATCTCTTATTTGAACTTTCTGGAAGTGAGTTCTGTAGCTCTCAATTTAGTGTCAACTCTAGCTATGTGATATGGAGAAGATCACTTAGATTTCTCAATTTATTCAAATGAAAAGGTGGAAGTCGGACAAGGTGATCATGTTGATTCCTAGGATCCTGAGTCCCAAAAATCACTTTAGTCACAAAACATCATTTCTCCCTTTGCTTTTCTCCAACTCTGCCCTTAGAACATCCCAAGCTTGAATTTTCTACAAGCCCCAAGGAAAGGAAGTAGAGGATGACGGGAAGGGAAGTGGAGGATGGCAGGAAGGGAAGCAGGCTGAGCAGTGGTGGGGCATGGCCTGATCCCAACAACACCCTTAACACTGCCTTCAATCAACAGAACCAGGTCTCTCCAACTATTCTGAATGTAACAGAGCCAAACATTTTAGTCACAATGCAAACTTTGCATACTGAATGGGCAGAATTGTTCAAAAGGGTACATCTGTTATAGAAAGGGGAGGAAATGGATGGAGATATGTTAATAGAAGTAAAATATAGACAAATGTACCAGTCAAAAGAAATAAACACAATTCTGCAAGTATGAAATGACTTGCATGATTTCAACAAGTGCCTAGAACACAAGGGGATTTTGACCAATTGGCATGAAGGCTTCTCAGTGGCTTTGGCCACTTAAATTTAAATTTAAGTTTAAAACTGATTCTCAAAGATCCTTTTAGTTCCCTCCTCTGAGTTTAAACTCTTGGTACAAAAGCTGTATTGTGATTTTTCTTGAGTAGTTCAGTCATCTTGCCTTACTAATTAAACCCCTCCTTGGCACTCAGTCGTAATGGCCACTCTCTGAAGCACAGGATTTGAACCTGATCCCCAAATTAGAGACTTTATATCCAGAAATAAAAAATAAATATAATTATATTTCAAAATATTATCTTTATATCAAATACCTAAGGGCAGGTCTCTTTTAGAAATTTCCAACATAACTCTAACATAATGCAGTCTTTGAAGAAGGACAAGGAAAGTGTCCTTTATTCCATATGCTGGAGGCTCTTTTAGAAATGGGATTTTCTTATCATAGACCCAGCCACTAATTGGGCTTCTGTTATCTACCAGGCACTGTGCAAAGGGTTCAAAGCTCCTTTTCTCTATTTCTCATAATCCTGCAAGCTAGGCATTCTTCCCCAGGTTTTATGCTAAGAAACTGACCATTGTCCATACACAGGATTTGAAAGTGGTAGGGCCAAACTTAAAAGCCAGGTTTTTCTTGAGTACAAAATCCAGGGCCTTCATATTATGTACTACAATGCCTATCAACTCTGTATTACAATAAACCCTTCGTTATTATAAGTATCCAAGGGACTAAGATGAAAAAGCAAAAGGTAGCAAGAGTTGAAGAGGGAGCTGGAGTGAACAGAGTACCTCCTCCTGCCATTTCTATATGCACCTTAATTTATTATACCATTATCCCATTAATAGCATTTTTCTCAGTTCAAATATTTCACATCAATGACTAATCTTATACGTATATCTTTTCATATCTGTTAACTATTTCTGTAGGATAAATTTTTGGAAGTGCATCAAAGGAAGTGAAATTGCTGGATCAAAGGGCAAGTGCATTTAAAATTATAGTGGATAGCTTATTTTCTGCCCAAATAGATTGTACCAATTTAAATTCCCACAAATAACACTGTGAAAGCATCTGTTTCCCATACCCTCATCAGCACTGGATATTGTTTTTAAACAGATTTTGCCAATATAATAGGTAAAACTTGGCATTTCATTACTTACGGTCATTTCTTTAATTATTAGAGGCACTGAACACTTTTTCAGGTATTTCTTACTCATCTATATTTTGCCCTGTGAATTACCTCCTTGCAGTGTTTAGCCATTTTCATATTCAGTTGTTTGTGTTTTCCCTATTAAACTGCAGGAATTAATTTATTCCACAATGTTATCTTAAAAAATAATATGCTTCATCTCCTGGATTTTTCTTTCCTCTGACTAAATAAGTTAAACATCCTTTGAATAACAGACCAGCAATAAAAAAAGGCAGATTTCTTAGAGACGAACCCTGCTGTATCATCACATATCATCACAGTGACTTAAGCCCGCCAGATTGAACCTGCTGCGGAGGAACATATAAATAGATATTTTAAAAGACTGTTGAAATATTTGTGTTGCGTAAGGTCAGAGAGCCTTTTCTCTCTGAGGCGGCCTGGAGTCCAGCATCACCCTTGCCGAGCAGGCACATCAGAGGTTCTCTTCCCTGCCAGGTCTGCAGGCACTTGTGCCGAATCTGTTGCTCAGAACAGCATTCGAGCCTGTCCCTCTTGATGTAACTTTTGGCAGGGGGACCTTTCTGCACCAGGCCTTCTTGGACATGGGCCACTGAGGCTTGGGGAACTGAGCTGCCTGGGCTGCGACCTTCTGGGTCACCCAAGGCAAGGGGTTCTTTGATAGACACTGTAATGGGTTGAATTACATCCTCCAAAGAGATACGCTGAAGTCTTAATCCCCAGTACTGCAGAACGCAAGTTTATTTGGAAATAGTGTCATTTCAGATGGAATTAGTTCAGTTAAAATGAGATCATGCTGGAGCAGGGTGGGCCCTTAACCCCATCTGACGAGTGTCCTTGTAAGAAGAGGAAAGAGGCACAGGCACCCAGGGGAGAAGGCCAGATGACAGTTGGGGCAGAGATGGATGGTGAGGAGCGCCCGGGGCCGGCGACCACTGCCAAGAGATGGGAGAGAGGTGTGGAGCAGATGCTTCCCTAGAGACCCCAGAGGAGACCTGGCCCCACTGATGTTTTGATTTCCAACTTCCAGAAGTGTAAGACAACAAATTTCCAATGTTTTAAGCCACCTTGCTTGAGCTACTTTGTTACGGCAGCTGTAGGGACCTAAGGGACTCTGGGAACAGACGCAAATGCACACACCCTTGGAAGCAGCCCCTTGGAACCGCAGACCGCAGGCTCTAGTCAGGGCATGTGCACAGCCAGTGCAGAGGACAGGAGCGGAGAGGGCAGATGTGCTTATTACTTACCATCTACTGAGTTAAGGTTAGAGCCCTGGATTAGTGAGCACTGTGTGGCCAGCAGGGCCCTTGATGCTACAAGATAAATAAGTGTTTTGTCAGATTGTAACATGTTTGAGAGAGCCTCCCAGCTCAGGGAACTCAAACAGGGCGCAGTTGCCATTTCCTGGTGACTCGGGGGCCACACCAACTATGTGATCGACACCTCCTGATTGAGCAAGGATGAGGGGACTGCGAGTAAGTGTATCATGTTCATCTGCAAGTGTGCTTTGCTCAGTGCAAGGAATGACATCAGAATGACAACTTTCAGCCTCCTGCATCTAGGCCAGTACAGCCAGTGGAAAAAGCAAATGAGTGCCTGTGCGTATGTGGGTCTGTAGGTGGTGGATGAAATGTGTAGAAATATTACCTGTGAGGACCTTGGCTCTCCTTTACTCCCAAATCCATTCATTCACTTCTTTACTATTGTCCCAACCACACGCCCACTAGCTTAGTTCAAAGCCTGTGTTGTCCGATACAGAAGCCAGTAGTCCCAGAAGGCTCTTTAAATTTAAAAGGTAAATAAAACTTAATATTCTGCTTCTCTGTGACACCAGCCCCATTTCAAATAGCAGTTACATGTGGCCCATGGCTCCCAAAAGGGATAGCACAGATATAGAACATTTTCATCATTGCAGAAGGTTCCATCGAACAGCATTGACTTACTAAGTCCTGATATGTGTTGATCTTTATGTGAGGCATCTGCCTTCAAGGAATATGTAACCAGCAAGGAAACAGACTTTAAGCAAATATTGTCTCTAACAAATCTTCAATAACAGTTTGGGGTAGTGCTGCAAAGGGAAGGTACCTGGAGTGAAAGCAGCAGCTCTGTCTGACTCTCCTGGAGTGGTTGGGACAGCTACTCTGAGGAGTGAAGTTTGAGTGGCTATCTGAGGAATTTGCAAAAAGGTTTCCCACTAGAAGGTGTGTTAAGAGTGGGACGGAGCTGGCAGGGC
This sequence comes from Dasypus novemcinctus, assembly GCF_030445035.2. Taxonomy (NCBI): domain Eukaryota; kingdom Metazoa; phylum Chordata; class Mammalia; order Cingulata; family Dasypodidae; genus Dasypus; species Dasypus novemcinctus. The sequence continues at coordinate 164,096,021 of NC_080675.1, forward strand.
AAGGATAAGAGTGTTAAAAGAAACTAAATAAATAAATAAAACAGATAGAGACAGGGCAGGAGCCGCAGGGGAATCAGATTCCAGAACGTGTCTGGGTTTCCATGCCTCTAATTTATGTTTTCAAACACATAGGGATTGTTCATTCTACTCTGCTTAATCCTGCTACTCAGCATATCCCCAACCTCTCAAAATTAAGTTTTATGCAAAACAGCTCAGATTGGGAAAAACAGGAACTTTTAATTCATAACATTTATACTAAAATTTAAAACTGTCATCCCTTGCACATCTAGTGGAAAATGTCAGGCTCAATGTGCTTACTGCCACCCTGGCTGGGGAAGAAAGGGAAGGGCAAGTATCACTTGCTCAGGCAGAACTTAGAATGTGCATATAAAGAACCACAGAGTCAACAGTGACCCATACTACATGGGAAGGGAAGGAGATCCTTAGAAAAGATCTGATTTCTTCTGGGGAGGGGAAATCAGGGCAGGAGAAGGGACCCCAGATGCAAGTGAAGTTAATTAAATGTTTGTGACGTGGCTCTAAAATTAGGCTGAGCTGGCAGAGTGTTCATCTGAACATTATTTATGGAATTATATTATGACTTACATGTTCCCTCCCTAAACAGATGTTTCAAGAACAAAGTGGGAAGGGAAAGCCAGCATTTACAACATTTCCAAATCGTATGCTAGTTTTGCCTAATTGAAAGAATAAATACAAGGGTAAGCCCCAATCTTTAATTTTAATAAGCAACTAGCTCGAGTTGGAAAACAGCTACTTTGCAACGTTCCTTACTAAAGCAGTGGGATGAATATGACTTTAAGCAAGCTCTTCTAATGACAGAAACAAATGAATTATTATAAAGGGATTTGTAAAATAATCCCAAACTTTGTTTTAATTGTTGACATAGGTGAGGTTTACACAAGGGATTGTTTAGCGAGAAAAGCAAAAAGCAGAGAAGAAGGTATAATATCCCAATTCTGAAAGGCGAACAGTAAGAAAACCTCCTACCTAAGTATGGAGGAAAATACAAAAGAAATGTGATCCTATTCCGGTAAAGCCAAACAAATGTGTGTGTGTTTGTATAACTTACTTGTCCGTTATTCATTTCACTTTTATTGTACTTCCCTCGTGGTGGTGCAAATATCTGTGCACAGTTGAACTTTTTCTTGAGAACGAGTCCCTGCTCTCTGTGTATTCCCAGGACCCGATTGCCATGTCTGGCACATATTATCAGGCATGGGATGAATTGTGGTTGAATAACTGGCACCAGCTAGACCAAGTAGCATGGTCGCTGGGCAGCATGGGAAAGTAATACTTTCTGGCCAGAATGAACCGGATTGAAGGAGCAGGAAAGCACAAGGGTGTAGGCATCAGAAAACTGTGACTTGTGTGCCTGTGGTGAGAGTTGACAGCACAGAAACAGCAGGCGGGACCTGAAGCTGCACCAAAGGATTCTGCTCCAAAGGGAGCAGCAGCCACCCAATTTATGGGGCCCTGTGCCAACTGGAAATGCAAGCTTGCTTGTTATAAAATGTTGCAGAATTTCAAGACGGCAACTGCAGAGCATAAAACTCAGGTCAGGGTCCCTCGAGGTGTGAGGCCCCTAAACAACTGCACAGGCCCTGCCCCCCTGAAGCCAGCTCCGACTAAAAGCAGTCAAGGGCCCTGGGAAGAGTAAGCCTGGGGTAAGCTGATCACATTGACATTTAAGAAAGATCGCTATGAATGCGCTGTAGTAATTGTTAGGAGGAGGCTTGGGAAAATCTTTAAGGAGACAACTGCACTAGCCATGAATGATTAGGAGGGACTGAACAAACCAGCCAGGAATAAGCATTGGAGTTGCAGAGTCCAAGAGGAAAATTAAGGAATTAGAAACCAATCATCCAAATTGTCCTGAGACTGGAGCCTGGGGAGGGGCATTGAAGAAAATAGACTGGGCAGCAAGGAAAACTTCCAAGGTTCTGCCTCTGGCAACAGGGTAAATCAATCCACAACTGTGCCAGGCCACAAGAACATCCAATGGGCTCTTGAGAAGGATAATAAAACATACCTAGTGATAATGTGTCATGAAAGAAGAGAGAGAACACACCAATAGGTTCAGAAGAGACAGGCATGATTTCCTTCAAAGAACATGGGAAGAAGACTAGGAATTGCCTGGTAGCCACACTGGCATTTGTGTGAATCTGAAAATATCATCAATTTGGTATAAAGTATGGTGGGGAGAAGGAGATTCCAGGAGCACAGTCTATACGGAGTTTAGAGAAGGATCTGCTGGTCTAGATTACAGGTTTTCTATGAGGCAGGTAGGTCTCAGGTAGGTCTCAGGACTGACTGAAAAGTCAGTCCTGCTTTATAGGTGATAAAAGGGGGTATATGGGGATCTCATATTTTTTGAATGTAACATTAAAAAAATAAAGACAAAAAAATAGAGAAAAAAAAAAAAGCGAGGCATAAGGAAGCAAGTGACTTTCCCAGTATCAAAAAGAGAACTAGAAATTAAGATCATCAGAACTTTATTCATTCAGGGTTTTCTCCAACAGACAACACTTCCTATGCAAAATGTCTGGTGTTGTTTAGGCTGTGTTATCTGATTAAACCGTCAACATGGCTAATTCAACAGAAGGCAGGAGAGATGCCAAGCCTTGCCACCAAGGATCTGAATAGTAAACAGCCAAGTCATTGGAAACTGAGTTAACTTACTCAGGGTAACAACATGCTTCTGCCAAAGTCTTACCTCCTAACATTACTGATCAAGATGAATTGCTGATGGGAAACGGACTTTGGCCCAGTGGTTAGGGCGTCCGTCTAC